>NC_046667.1:2500000-3750000 GCF_004382145.1 Drosophila mauritiana
TACACTAAAATAAATTACAAATCGATGTTTTGTTTGAGAAAGCATTAAAGCATTCGAATTTAAGCATAAGCACAGTTCACTTAACTTCAATAAAGAATACGTTGTCTTGAGAAATATTTTAATAAGCGCTTGATTTTATTTACAATCACTTGATATAGCTTCGCACCTTGCTCCCAGTGTAATCCTATGGAAGCCCCAACTTTGGTTGAATGCTTTGCCGCGCTAATTTTGTTAATGTATCCTTTATACCTACAGACACACATACAGGCGCACTCACACATAGATACTGCGAGGAATGTGGGGATTCTCCGTTCTTAATTTCGTGTTTTGCTTAACTTTTCCTGTTCTGTTCCGCCGAGGGGCAAAGGTGAAAACGCGGGAGCCAAGTCGTTGACTGTGCAGCCGTCCACAAATCCGCCGGCTTTGTGCAATCAGCGTTAACTTGTTTTCCCTATTTCACATTTATATTTCTCAGCTCCCCCGTTCGTTCGTTGTCTTTTCCCCTCGCCTTCGTCGGTCCTCCCTTTTTGGCCTTTGTCCCGGCTGGTATATAAAAAACGAGCCAAAGATATGGAAATGTTTATTTAAAAAGTCGTCTTCTGTTTACTTTCGTTGCCTCCTCGAGCTGCAAACACACGGCGTATACGTAATGTGAGCTGGCAAGTGGAAGCAAGTGTGCGTGGGAAACGTGGCGTATGCGTACTCTTAATTTCCTTTAACACTTCATTAGCGCAAATGTTGTGGGTGCCTTGGGGAAATCAATTGAGTGAGGGATTAGCATTTGGCTGAATTTTAATGTATCTCAGCTTTGGGTATTTGTTTCCACAGGTACCTTTACTGTGATTACTTCACTTTAATCAAGCATCTAAGGGCAGTAAGAGATTAAAGCATTTCAAACCAATTTTAGCTTCTCCTTACTGCAATACTTTCTTGCTATTCCTGCACTTCAAAATGCACTTTGTCAGTGATTAGTTTGCCCAAGTGAACGCATTATGTTTGCTCAACTCGCAAAAAATTAACGCCTGACTTGCTGCCATATGACAAAAGATGAAGCTCGTTCGAGAAGTCGAACAATAAGCTAAGAAAAAAAAACTCATCTTCGGTGGTACGCATTTGGACAGTTTGAATGGGTTTCCCTGCAGTTCAACTGTCACTAATCGAATCGGGGCAAAAGGAGTGCTAAATGAGTATCTTTCGCGGGATTGGGATTTCAGGACTCGAGGGGAGGATCCAGATCCAGCTATTCAACATTCACTTAACTGCACAGCTCTGTGCATCCTTAATTAAGCGCAGAGAGGAATTGTTTAATCTGCCTGAGAGTGTCCTTCGTCGTCGTCCTTTGGCTGGCCGTGCAATTAAGTAATTGAGAGAGAAAGCTCGGCGTGGGAGGAATCAATTTTCGGGCAGAAGGTCAAAATCAATATTTCATTGGGCGTAATGCAAATTTTCATAATTGAAAACTAAGTGCTCGCCAAAAGTTGGCCTTTTTGCAGGTCCTGACTTTTTGCTTTTAATGGCATAATCATGCCCCGCCCCACGGATTATATTTTAAACGGGCTTTGGTGTGAAAAACGAAAGCACGCGGCCAACTTTTTGCCTTTGAGGCCCAGAAACTTTGCCACACGCATACAATTCGACTTTGAAATGGGACTCGATAGGGGACTCCGCACTTTAAAGTCTTTTGCCATTCAGCCATTCAATTAAGCTGAGTGTAGTTTTCAATAAACTCTGCGCAAAGTTCCATTTGAAAAATGGCAAATAAATGCGCGCTTTCTTTCCCTGCTCGCGGATTCAATGGAGCAGGAAAGGGTTTCCGCAGTTCTAGGAGAACTAAGGGAGAAAAAGCATATCGAGGGTCGCCAAATGCAATTTGTGCTTGATACTCGAGTCCCATTTACAGCTAAGCGGATTGCCCCGGACATGTATATAGAATATTTATACACTCTTAGCTTAAGCAGGAAAAACAGAGGACCCAGCAGCGGGAAAACAGAGAAAATCGCCACTTGAATGGGTGAATGAAAACTGTTGCAACGGGCAAACTGTTGCTTTCGTTTTGTTTTCCTTACTCTCTGGTGCTTACTCGTACTGTACAAATGTGCAGGGGATTTACTCAATGGACGATACACTGTGATAATGATGAAGTTGGAGACGTAATTCGAACCAAGCCATCTTTGTCATTCAAAAGGTGAACAATAGAGAGAAGCGGTGGCACAATAGATTTATCTTACGTTTTAAAGCGCATAAGGAAACAATTTAAAGAAAGACACTTTTCAATTTAATGGTAAGATACAAAAAAAGTGCTGCTGGCTTCATATATTTTCATCAGGACTTTACTTCCCCCGCCATTTGCCAGACTTCCAGTTACATGCCGCCATACAATACTTGTCCCTTTTGGGGCTTTACTGTGCGATTTTTCACTCTTTGGGGCGGCATGTGCGTGGCCGCTGTCCGGCGATCGGGAAACTGAACTGTCGCCCCAAAAGTTGATTGTCAAGCAACTGAAGCAACAGCAGCGGATTGTGATAAGCAACAGCCTGCAGGGCGGAAACGCAGCTGGAAAAGCCAGAGGAAAATGCCAGGAAAACTTTGGCGAAACTTTGCGCGCGGAAAAGAACTGAAACTAATTGTTTGGCAAAGTTAGTTAGGGAACGTGACTAAAATATCTGGCGAAGCGTATCAATTACCGGGGCAATGAGCCGGCAAAAAGCCATCGAACAACCGGTCGGTCATCCAACAGAGTGCAGTGCCATTTTGGCCAGGATCCGACAATTGCCGCCTGCATGGCACATCATCAATAAAACATTTGGTTTTGCGTATAAAAACCTAAACCGAAACTGTGGCCAAAGGGGTTCCCAGCCAGCCCGCCCTTCGATCAACAGGCGGACATAAATCAATCACTTCCTGCCTCTGGAGCAATTGGCCGCTCACATCGAATTGGTTTTGCATGGCGAAATTTTATTTATGGCCCTGGAAAATCAGGAAGTCTTCTTCGCTCTCGCCATCAGTGTTTTCGGTGCTCTCGAATTGTTATTTGTGCGTTTTTGATTTGTGGCACATAATCGACACATAGTCTCTAATAAATATGATTTATGCCCTGGCCGAAGCGGAAACGGAAGTGGAAACACTAACAACTCACTCTAATGAGACATTGGGCCAAGTCTCTCGAGTGACACCACAAAAATGTTGTTCCCGGCTTTGGGCCGGTCGAAGTTTACAATTTTTTGATTGACTTTGCGCCTGATTGATGCCCGACTGCCGGGATTCGATTGACATTGATTTATAGCCAGCAATGGCTGGCATATTGCCTAGACATTGGTGACAATTGGTTCGGCACTCCATTTCCACATTTGCAATTGTTTTCGCAACTTTCCCGCCTGGCAAGGCATAAATCAATTCGAATTCGCCAAAGTATTGTGATGATTTCTACACGTGGCGAATGAAGAGTTCTATTAGCAGCTTTTTTCGAATATATATTTTTAAAAATATTATGCTCGAGTAAAGGGGGTATTTACTTTTTCTACTTACTGCGACCTACAAAAATAACCATTTAAGAGTGCAAATAGTGTCTTCGAATCCATCTCAAGAAAGCAAACATGTTTTAAGCCACGTCCATTAGTTTTCCTTACCGTAGGTGGACAGGAAAATTTCCTAGTTGGAGTTGGTTGACACTTAAAGACCATTTAAAATATATCCCCCCGCCTGCGACCCTGTCCGCTTACTACATTATGCACTCACAACACTCGGCAGCTCATTCATTTTATTTATTCTGCACTTCAAAGCTGTGTGTTCTTTGCTAAGCCCCACCCACAACCCACAAACCACGCCCACCCGCCCCCTTTCACCTGGCCAAACAGCAAACTCCGTCGAGCTGAGGTGAGCGAAAAGAATTTGCATAAAACACAAGGCTGGCAAAAACTCGACACTATTTCATTCTATCCTGCATTCAATCCTGCCCCTCTTCACATGTGTCTGTGTGTGTGTGTGCGGCCGTGTGTGTGTTTGTTTTGACATCAGTTTTTCATTACGATTGTCACGCTCTCGCGACTTTTTGGGAAAGAAACGAAAGAACAGCAGCTTTGGTAGCTGAAAAAAAATCAGAAAATCCCTTTTACAAATACATTTCAGTTTTCTGATTAAATATGAATACGGTGGCTATTTGGCGGCATTAAAGTTTAATAATCTGGGAAAATCTTAATGGTTTGGCTTCAGCTAAAATTAGCCCACAATGGAATGAAATCTGTATATACTATTTGATATAAGTTAAAAGAACTTGCTTTCCATCATTTAGTAATGCATTTTATATTATTTTAACATTGAGGGTCATTTAGAAGTAGTTTTATATGTGTACAAAATTTCTAAATATTTTTAAAATATATTTAAAATATTTCTTATATATATTTCCTAATATTTCTGGTATTTTCACTCGTCCTAAAAATATATTAATTTTCATATTTTTACTTCAGCTCTAAAATAGTAGTCACGTGTAGCAACGGGCTAGGCGGAAATTCAATTTAATTTCGCTTTGACCCACTCGCAGTCATTTTGGAGGATCCTTCGCTGGGCTGGGCCTCCTCCTCTGTGGGCTGCGAACGGGCGGCACTGGGCAACTATTTTCCGATTTACCACAAGAGTCGTTCTGCCAGTGGCGGCTGCTTTCGGCTACATTTCTAGTTCATTTCCGGCTAAAAATGAGCTGCTGCTCCGGGTAGCTGTAGCTGCAGCAGGATAGCTGGCTATGTGGGTATCCGTAACGAGGATTCACGTGTGGTTCACATTACCATCGATGGCGGGTCGCTGGGCACTTTGCTCTGCCATTTTTGCACGCCTTTGTGCATAATTTTCCAATTACTATCAATAAATTGGCCCATTGCGGGTGTTCCTTGCCGGGGCAGAATCTAAAATTTAATTGAGAAATTATTACGCCGCCATAAATTCGTTTAGTTGCTCCATCTGCACTTTAATTACCGTTTAGCATTTGCATTTTGGCCAATTTTTAGCAGCTGCTCGAACATCGAATCGAACTGCAAATCTCAATGCTGCAATTCGTGCTCGGCAAGCAAACATTGCATAAATTGCTTGGCAATGGCCACTAAAATGCCACATGGAATGGCAGCACGACTTTTGGCCATCGCTTTTCCATCCAGTTTTCCCTGCCCAGCTTTCCCTGCCCTCCCTCTCCTTTACGGTTTTCCCAGCTTGGCCGTAAGCCAGAGCCAAGAGTATGGCAATTTGTAGCTGGAAAAGTTTCGCTTCCCGGCAAGTCAGTTGATTTTGCGGGAATTGCGATAGAGTTCTCTGCTGTGGAGAACGAGTGCGAATGGTGCAGATAAAGATACAATATTCAGATATGATTGGCGGACAAAAAAGTTAGCTTGGCGTTCTAATCGAAAAAGAAAGCCAGTCAATCTGTAGCGATGGATTATAGTTGCTTGTGCTTCAGTGGAAATCCAGTTACACAATCTGTAATCTAGCCTCTTCGAATTCCTAAACAACTTGGCCTTGAAATGGTGTTGCTCTAAATTAAGGTTCCAAGAATATCCCGCAGCTGAGTATGTATCTCAAGTTACCCAGGCAAAGTGGAAAGCTTTCCTCGAGCTACTTTAACCTTTCACTGCCACCAGCAACTGGATCCGACTTTGCTATGCATTTCTATGAGCCCCGTTTGCCTGACGTGAATACATATGCAGCCCCAGCGCAACCTTGATGGCCCACAATCATCAGGGAAATCACAAATCCCCCCTTTTTCCGTTTTGTCTTTGAATCGTGCGCCTGCAATGAATTCGCAATGAGCTGGTGCACCTGTTGCGCACTTCGCCCACTAATTGCCCCGAAAACTAGGCAACACAAATTGTTTTGCACAAAGCGAAAAGTCAATAGGAAAAGCAGAATGGAGCAGGAAAACCCGCACAGAAGCACAACTTGAAACTTAAATACAAGGAGCGTGAAAGCAATTTGAGGAGCAAATTTGTAGCCACCTCTCGCTGTCTCCGAACTTTTCCTTTTCCCGAGGGAAAACTTTCACGCTCGCCTTTTGTCCTGTCTCTCCACTACTTTCTTGCACATTTTTTGCACTTTCCGTTTGAGGCACAACAATCGCATTTGCCAACTTCATTTATTGTTTTGTTAAGCTGCTAACTTTAGTTTATTGCCAGCCAGCAGCGGCTGGATGACTGGGAAAGTTGCCCGGCAGCTCTCCGCATATAATTTGTCATATTTTTTAATGACTTTTCAAGTGAGCTTCCTGTGCGGAGCTGTAGCTGTGGCTGTAGCTGTAATCGCAAATGAAAGCCGAGTCAACAGCTACATGGCCAACATGAATTGTCATTTTTGTTGGCTAATCTGTTGTCTGTTGTTTTCTGTGCTTTTCTATGTTTAGTTGGTTGTAGTCTCTTTTTCGGGCGCACGTGTCGTATACGTAATTTTCGGTTACCTGATTCCAGTTTATTCTAGCCGGATTTTACCAGCCCCCCGGTTTTGCCACCACTGGACTTTTGTAATTTATTTCATACCGACTTGCCATTTATTATGCAAACGGCCGCTGGAGTGTGGCCAACACAGTTCTGGGCCATAAACGCAGACAAACACCAAATCTGGCACACAAATCATTTTCATTATGTAGTCAAACACAAGCCCCAACTCAAAAACCGGCAATACTAGAGAACGAACCACCACAAATGGGTAAAAATAATTGAAATTATGCATAGAATCAAGTGGAAATAAACATTTTTCACTTTCAATGAAATAGAGTTTATGTTTATTGATTTCACCTAGTCAAATAGAAATTATTACAAATTAAACGGGGCCGATCGAAATGGACACATATGGACATGCAATCATAATGTAAAGGCACATTCTACCAACAAATACCATGGAAATTGCGTAATTAAATTAAGTTTTGTGTGGGAATTAGCGCAGCTGGCAATCAAAAGTATGAAAAATGCAGTTTATTTAAGGCAGTCATGGTTGAACACTTTGCACTCATCAAACTGATGAGTGCGCTAGATTAAAATGCATCAATTCAATAATTAATTTACATGAATAAATAATACAACATTATGGCTCTATGTAAAAGATAATATAGATTTATATTTTGGAAAATTAGTATAAGTATGACATCCTCTACAAGTATAAAATTTGTCTGCATTTATCACAATATACTCGTTTTATCGGATGATTTACATTTCGTTTTCGGTGTACGCACTCAGGCATTAAATATTAATTGGCAAAGAAAATCATTTGATTAAAATTCCATTCCTGCTATAAAATGTTTCATATTTTGTTGAATATTAAAATCCCATTTCCTTATGAACTTTAAAAAACTTTGCTATGCATTTAAATATTGTTCTGTGGTGAATGAAAGCGTAATCTTGTTAACCTACCAAACTCTATCTAAATTAAAATCATCATGGCCCAATGTTCAACAAGTTGTGACAGCGAAGTTTTTGTGCTTTCGCTTTCGCCTCTGCATTCTAAATCAGGTCCTGCAGGACGGCATCCTCCACATCCCGCCGCATTAATGCAGCAGTGTGTAAACACAGGCGGGCAGACAGGCGCCGGGCTCCTTGGCTAAACATTTATTTGTTTATTTACCGCTCGCAGCTCCAGTTCACAACGCCAGGCACGTCAGCAATGTCAACGTCAGGAGCTACCAGAGACCGCGGCTTTGGACCGCAAAGCATTTTCCTGCTGGCGCCGCAGGATATGCCACGAAATGACAACGGAGGAGGAAAACCAAGAAGGACATTTCGGTAAATCCAGGCTAATGCTTTTCAATATCAGCTGGAAACGTGCGGCGCCCTAACACGAACATGAAATATTGGCAGCCCAAAATTAATCGACAAAGAAGTAAAGAACAATTCAAAATTACCTTTGAAAGGTTTAAGGTTTATTTTAAACTTAAACTACTTGTTTTCTTAATTTATGAACTCGCCTGTCGCCTGCCTCTTTCAGACAGGCTGTTTCACAGCAAACTTTATAGACGAACTGGCTTTCTTGGCTCTGAATACCTGTTCACATATTTTAGCCATACTCTCTGGCGCCGCAATTCAATTAAAATTTGCTGGAAAACTCATTAGGCGAGTCAAGCGACCATAAAGTTGTCAACTATTCCCGGCAAACCGCAAGCGGGCGCACACTACGTATACGTAATAATATTCTGAAATTGCACTCAATTGGTTCGTTATGAGGCCCGAGGTGTCAGACGGAGCCCATTCTCCAGCCACTCCGCCCCTATTCATCAGGCTCCCCATACTCCGCCATTTTACTTCCTAACTTCCACTTCCTGCTGCCACTTCCCACCCAGCAAAGATGGATATTGTCGCTTGGCAATTTGAAAAACCTGCCGCTAACAAGAAAATCGAACACCTTCAGGCAATTGTGGGCGTGTGTGTGTGAGTGGGTGTGGGTGTGGGTGTGAGAGCGTGGATGTGCTTGGGCACGTGTGTGCGTGCGAGGACATCAACCCTTGACAACTTTGCCTTACCAGACAATTTTGTAAAGTTCTCTTTTCTATGCTTCCTTCGCTTTCCACTGCACTCGAAAAAGTATTTCAACACCTTTTGAAGCAATTTTTAATTTATTAATGATTAATTGACTAACAGGCATTGTTATCTGGGTCTGATAACATTATTTTTCCTACGCTCAGAAATGTATTATAGTAATTAATTTTCTTAAATGCATTTGAGTGAGTCCTTTTTTTAACTGTACGATCTGAACGTTTTCGTCGTCTGAACTTATCGAAAGAGTTAGACGAACATGAGGCGAACTAGCGTGCTGACACACACACACACACACACACAAGCAGCCATTGATAACTATATTAGTAGACTTTAGTATGTCATGAGTTTCAGTTCGCCGCTTATCGACATGCTCACACATTGAGCTGCCTTCCCTTTATACTTATTTTTTATTTTTCCTGATAATTACTAAACGTTTTTATTGCGGCGACAACTTGATAAAAAGGCAGAGGGAACCGCCCAGAATATTAGCCCTGCTTTCAGAATTTATGCTAATGGTTTCCCAACGCCTTTTGGGGCAACCTTTTTTTTGGGGCCCAAATTTATTTGCTGCCTTCACCCTGGCGGCCCTTTCAATATGCACGATAATAATTTTATAGTGTTAAATGGGCCACAACAACATTGGCCCACGAACAGCCAAAAGAAACCCTTTTCGAGTCGTTACAGGACATTAACTTTTGTGCCAACGGACGCAATTTGGTTCCGACAAAACGCTAAGCATATTTTCTTATCACACACTCCCACACTTGCAGAAACATATTTCGCCCGGTTCAGCCCACATAAATCATCTGAAATGCTAATTAACCGCCCAGGTCTCCTGGGAAACGGACCCCACCACTCCAGATTAAGGTATCCCAGCTCGCGCGTTTCTTATACCAAAAGTGGGGAGAACACTCACGCTGCTGGGAAATTCGAGCTCGTATTCCATTCAGAGGAAATCTACGCTTTGCTGCTGCTACTCAGAAAATGATTTGCACTTTGTTGGCCAATTGTTTTGTCGACCGGCGTCCTCCCGACTTGTCGATGTAATTTAATTTGACAGCTCAAAATTCGCAATTTGCATTGGAATTGCCAGGGGCCAATTGGCAGGAACAGCGCAAAGTTGAAAGTAAATCCGGAAAATCGCTTTTACATACAAATAATGAAAATGACATCAGCAGCGCGACCGCGAGGGAAAATGGAAAGTGGAAAATGGAATGTTGAGTGCAAAAATTACGCGACCCGTGCGTGACTGAAAATCATTGGAAAATAACAGAGGGAAAGCTGTGTCGAATCTGAGGAAAAATTCAATACTTAAATCTTGTATTAGAATTAATAAAATTAATAAAAAACTAAACTACTTTCTTTGAGGTAATATGCAATAATTCACTATCTTAGAATATATCGATATTGATATTGATTTATCTTTTCAATTCATTAGATACATACCACTGTGCAGCCAATCTGCATTAGAGCCAGCTGTTTGGAGCTTCGTGTTTGGAGCTTGGGGCAGCGCGGCTCATTAAGGAGCCATCAGGCATCCGGTGGTGAGTCCTTGCCGAGCAACAGTCGATGTTCTGATCCGGGCCCCACCCCTGCCCCAACCGAAGGCTCCACTGTTCGTGTAACAGGAGTGCATGAAATGGCACAAGAACGCAATGAGTGAAGTGCTAGCAAGTGCAGAATCGGCGAACTGACGATGGTCATGTGTTTTATGCAAATTCAATTGTTTCCTGTTGCATTGCAAATTGTTTGCCACTGGCAATCGCAATCGATGCCGATTCCCCTCCCCCCGCCGGCGATGGATATGCATTTGTTGCATGGTTCGCAACTGAATGGGTGGCAGGATACAAAAGGAAGGGCTGAGTGCGAAACGCCGTGTGCCCGAAGCTGCCACTCAAGAGATGCGTCTGCATTAATGAAGTCGCCATCAACGGCGGAAGACAGCTGCGCTTCAGGGAATCGCGGGGGCAGAGGTCACGGACTTTGAATAAGTCATTTCGAACATTGTAGGCAGTCTTTCATTGAGCATTGGCCTCTCAATGGAAAAAAGGTTTTAAGCTGTTAAAAAATGAATCATTTTATCAACAACTTAAGTTAAGACAACCATTCTTAAGTGCTAAGCAATTGAAATGAATCAAATTAACTAACTAATAAAACATAATGTGCTGCTTACTAATAAATGCATTTTAAATTAGCTGCTACCAGCTGTTCATACTCTTTTCTAGTTCAACAAGCGTTTGCACTGCAGGATTAAATCATAAAGTTTTTATTTGACGCACCCACCCGCTAGTTTACCCGCCGCAAAATCTGTGTGCCAACAGCAGCGCCGAACGACAAACAGAAACCGAGCAAACAAATTAAGCGGCAATGACATGCAAGTTTAGACGCTCCCACAAAACACACACACAGCAATACAAGCAAACGCACACACACACTCTCGCACTCAGGACACCACACACTCACACTAGCACGCGCACTCGCACTCCCATAACTCTGATGCCGCAATTTATAAATGCCACTTGCGACTCCTTCCACTTGCGTGTGCTTGACAATTTGCATACAAATGTGTACACAAAATAATACCTGCCAATAAAAATAATTGACAACTGACAGTAAAAATAAACAATGCCACACACGCACACACACATCTGTGCTTTGTGCGTTGTTGGTAGGGCGAAAGCAGAGCAAACATTTAATAAAATATGTGTATTCAGCCAGGATGCACAAAAAGCCTGGGAAAACTTTAAGCAGCTGTCAGATTGATTGGGCAAGTATTTTCGAGTGGTGAGGGGACTTGCGGAGGGAGCTCAAGTGGCTTATGCCTAATAAAGTTGACATCAGCACCTTGATTGGAATACATGAGACGTGATATTCATTTTAAACAGATTACATTCGAAGCTGCAGAGGAAATGAGTGTGGGTATGAATGTTTTATAATAACAAGATATCAAAGTGGATATTCATAAATATGCTATTACTTCCTGGTTAAAAAGTTCCCCACATAAATAACTTAATTAAACAAATAGTCCTGCTTTATATCAAATGGAATATCGCATGTTAGGAACGGCTAGCTCAGCTTTTAATACTTTTTACTATCGTGTGTCAAGATGCCACGCCCACTCCTACGCCCTAACCACCTTCATAGCCACATAATCCACCCATCTCCCCTTTCCACAGAGTTACTGGCAATTATGCTTGCCTCTGCCTTTTGTGCACAGCAAAAAGCGCACTTCATTTGCCGCGCACAACAAGCAAAGCCCACATGCGTACACTGAGAAAAAATGAAGTATTTCAAAGCCTCCGAAATATAGCTATTCGCAGCCAAATTTCATTAATAATAATCCCATTTATATATCCATTTATTTTACATCAGTTTGCTGTTAGTTTTTCCTTCAGTGTACTCACCATCCACTACATTCCACCCTTCGACCACGCCCACATCGGCTTTAGTTCACTCTACTAGCCATTTTCTTTGCGCATTAAAGTTAACAAATAAGGCTTAAAAACTGATTGCGTGTGCGCGTGTCACGCCTCCACAGTGCCACGCCCACTTAAGCCCCCCTATTTAAATAAATATATCTGTGCTTCGTGGATTCTTTTAATTAGCTTATGCAAGCTTTAATTGAAATATTTTAAACTGCCACACAATTGTTTCCATCGAAGTTGAAACGATACCCAGTAATTAATTGTATTAAGTCGAATACCATGTATCGTATTTTTTTCTAACCAAAATTAATGGCATTTTCGGAGAGTAATTAATTAGAGCATGGGGAAATGGATGTCCCAACAACCGAAAACTGACACGGTGCCACGTTGCCTGGTAATTGACAAGCCATTATTGTAATTAAAATAACTCATACGCAGCGGTGTCCCAGTCGGAAAACGAAAGTGGGCGTCTGCCCCGCATAAATCATGATGCGCTCGCGGTCGTCACTTGTAGCTCTGAATTTATTTATGCAAAACAAACCGAGACCTTTGCCATTCCGCTCGCCACTCGTTTTGATTTCTGCGGTCAGAATAATTGTCGCTTAGGTAATAAAATTTGATTTACTCTGCAACACCCATCCTCCAGTCTGTTTTTAATGGCCACTGCGAACTCTGACAGCGCTGCCGCAAAACCAACTTCAAAGCATTCAAATTCCGAAATGTCCAACAAATGCTCCCACTCTCCTGTGGGCAATAAAAGCGGCGGAAAAATGTAAAATAAAATAACCATTTAGTAAAGTGGGCTAAAAGAGCTCTTCTTCACAGGATTTTATGTGGCTCTAATAGTCAAAATATCTGTGCAGCATACAAGGCAATTGTCTAATGATACTATTATTTATTATTATTTTAGAATATATTTAAAAATTCAAATGAAAATCATAGATGTGGCATTGCCCACTGTGGCCCAAACTAGTGGTGTTCAAAATTTGCTGGCTCACAATGTAATGGCCAGAACATCGTCAATATCAATAGCTGTCCGGTGTGATAAATGCAGCAAGTGCGGCAAAAACCGCAGCAAGCAGCGAAAGCAGAATTCAATTAAAAAATACTTTCTGGCATTATTTAATGCGGCAACATTTGTTACCCACCGAAGCCGGGCAAAATCACTGCATCACCGCCAACTGGGGGAAAAATCGCATTAAAAGCCTGCGGAAAGAAAACAAAAGCAACAATCCCTTTGCTTTTCCGCATTTCCTTCTTGTTTTGGCCCGATTTTTCGCTTTCTTTCTTTTTTTTCTGGCCGTGTTTTGCTTTGTTACCCAAAGCGCATTTTTCACTTAGCTGGCAGTTTTGCTGGCTCGTCTCTTCTCCGACGGGCTTTGTTTGCGTCTGTTTTCCGCGCTGGCCAATCACGCATCTGGCCAAAGCCCAGTCCCGGCCCAAACTGGCCCAAACCGGCAGATAAGGCCCGCAACAGCGCCAAAGCCAGAACACAAAGAGCGGGAGCAGCGGGGAGAACGCAGAACACAGGGCCAGTAACAACAAAATCGAATGCAATTTATTTTCTAGTTACTGTTAAGCTGATTGCAACTGCGATGCTGATGGCGAGGACGATACCGATCCGATGTCCTCCAAGCCTCCAACGCTTCGGCTGCTGGCTCTTACACGGAAACAAATACCGTAAGTATCTTAAAAAGTATCATATTACTACTATTACTGTTATTAGTTTGTGGTCTTAACGGCACATACGAGTATACTGAAAGGTTTGTTACTCAAATTGAAGCCAATTGAAATAGTAGTTATATATCAAAAGAATTTTCCTAGTGTAAACTCTAGTCCTGGGAAATCCTTTGATCTGCACCTGCTTTCCCTAGTCCTTTTTGACCCCCATAACTCTGCAGTGGACGCGAAAAAAAAACTTGGCAGCCGCGAGCTTGCTTTTAAAGGCCAAAAGCGTCACTTAAAAGCGAATCAACACAGTACAAATGCCTTTTGGCATTGGAGTTGGTCGACGAAGTTCAGGAACTATATATCTTTAGGTCAGCAAATACTTCTGTACTGATCCAGAACAATTGAAGTGTTTCAGTTTATACCCCTTCATATTACCAAGAAAGCTCAACTTTAAATTCAATACCAGTTCTTGAAACTAGTTCAGTTTATCTCATCTCTGATTTTTTGACCACCCAGCTGACAAAGCCGAACGCAAAAATTCCAATTTAAGCGTCGTGTCAAAATGGCAAATCAAAGTTTAGGGTTCCCGGGTCCGCAACTTTCACAGAGTGTTTGTATGAAAATTGCTTGATTGAATGCCTGATTGAGTGACTGACAACTGGCTGTCAGCGATGGAGGCGCACACATAGCGGCCAGAATGGACAATTGCCAAATCGCCCCAATTGTCCCCACACCCGGATTCAAGTGGTTCTGAGGTACGGAAAGGAAAAGGGTGAACCGAATGGTCGGTTAATTTGGGGCAATCAGAGGGCAAATTGAACCCACAGCCATCTCAGAAACTGCTGTAGTTTCGTCACTTTTATGACACCGATTTGGGGTAGTACTACAATTGCAGAAGGGATCAACCCATGATGCATATTGATCCAACAGAGTTCTCGTTGCCTTTGCCTCAGGCAGCCAAAATGGAACTCACAATCCCCACAGTTTATGCAAATACATTTTCGGATTGATTGGCTAGACAAACCGAATTACAGGCAGAGAAAATCTATACGAAAGATATAGGGTAGGGTTTGAATTAAATATATGCTAATTTAAAACCAGGGAAACAAAAACATGAGTTATATCATAAACGAGGGCCTACCCTATAATTTTCCAGGTTCTGCAACACGTAACGGGTACTTGCCACACGATCGTATCTTGCAACTCCGATACGGGGGTACTTCAGCTCAGGACCTCCAGCCATTAACACGTGCTATTCTGGCCGAGGGTGAAGTCCACTCCTGATTTGCTGTCAAACGCTTTCGAGGGGAACAACATGCATGTAATTGTGTCGCCAGGACAGCCTAATCCGTAGCCAGTGGCCACTTTTGCTGCTGCTACTTAAAAATCCACTTAATCCCTGCGCCTTATAAAAATAACAAAAGCGGCGCAGAGAAGCAGGAAAGTACAAATCTGGGGAACTGAAAAAGTAGAGCCCAGCTTAGCCCCTTGCTCTGACGTATTCAAACTGCAAGTCGATTGTTATTTTTACGCCAACGGCGGAAATAGACATCCTGCCTCGCGTCCTGCGAACAAAAAAAGAAACTTTAGCACAACTTTTGTGGAAAGCGCGGATGGGAAAACGAGGAAATGGCAAAGGAAAAGCCGGCAAGTCAATGTCGGCTGAAGGAGTAAATTTTGTGCGGCAGTTGGCCAAAGTTTTTCCCCCGACTGGGCATGCTATATGCTGTACAGCAGGACCTTGCCATTATTGAAAGTGCCCGTTGAGTAATTTAAAAGTTAGCCCCCGGGTCTCAACTCGCAGTCGCCCATTGAACCAGCCGAGGTATCGGGGTCAAATTGATTCTTAATAATAACAAGAAATCAGACTTTAAATCATGTGCCTGTGCAGGGCAAACTTGTTGTTTCCGCTTTGCCGATGCATGCAACCGATTGCCTCTCAAGTACATAAATTCCTCAATAATTTCAGCTCGCCAAAAGTTTTTCTTTCGCTTTGTATTTCATAAAAAAAGGCCAGCACACTAGGGCAATATTGGCTTAACACAGGTTGGAGATGGGAAAGTGGCGGAAGTATAAAGTATTCGTATTTAAGTATAAAGAAATAAATATTGCTGTATAATAAAAAAAAAATTATATACCATTTTAATAATCGCTTCAGTCGTGACACGAGCGAAACTAGTCACCCATCTCTAGCAATCGCTTTTCCAATTCGATTGCCCCAAAACAAGATTAGTGTTTGGGGCCAACGAAATCCGCTTTTATTACCAAACGCATTAAATATTCTTGCGTCATTGGACAAAAGCCCGTCCTGGGAAAAGGAATTTGTGGTGCGTGGCGATGAATATATAGCACTGGGAATCTGGAGAAGGGCAAAGGACTGTAGGCGACTATGTGTCGGGGCCATTTGGGATTTGTTTTACAATTTAGTCACGCGCTTGGCTCGTTTCTTTTTACGTTTCGTGCCCACCTTTTTAATTAATTTCTCCTTTCACATTCGCCGCTCTTGCCAAGTCGTGAAAGCCATTTACCCGCTTCAAAGGATGCTCGTTAGGGATCTCTGGTGCGCTAATGGCGATGTCCATGCAAATCAAAATGGCGACACGGCTACTTCCGTTTCCGGCGCGCACTTTGCAGTGGGTGCACGGGTTCCCCGGCTCCAACTTAATCCTTCTTCCCGCACATTTGTCGCATGCGTTAATTTATGTTTGCCTAGTTTCAGTTTCAGTTGCTGCTCCCAACTTTGGCACTTAATTAGCATAATGAGAGCTTCTCGGCTGCCGTTGCCATTGTCCTGTTTGCTGTTTTCCCTGCTGCAACACCCAAAACGAAACTCCTTCAGCAGGAGTGCATTTAGCTAGTTTGTTGACTTTTCGAGTGTCTGGCAGTTGCACACTTACGGCCAAACTTTGATCAAACACTGAAGATTTCATCTGCTAAACAATGCCGCAGCATTAAAGTATTAAGGCCTGAAAAAGTAATTAAGGTACGAAAGCCCTATTCATTCTGAAATTCACATCAGCAGCCATCTGGAATGAAATATACTCAAATTGCATCACTTTTCTCATAGCTTATACGAATTGACCTCAAATATGTTATATCCTCCTGAATAAACCAGCACGTACGTAGTTTTAGCCACATATTAGGCCAACTTAAGTACGACTTGCATTTGACTGAGGTCCTTAGTCTGTGCATTCAAAACTTCATAACGCCCAAGAAAGTTTAGAAGCATCCATCCACATGTTCAATTGGAGTTACAACTTCACAAACTTGAGCGGCAAAATGTTTGTTTTTTTGGTGCTTTTCGGCAAAAGATTTCATTAATATTAAAAGAGGGGGGAACTCTTTATGACCGCAGAAACTAAATGAAACGCTTGTCAGAAAGCTGCAGGAGAACATATACACACAGCCGAAACTTGGCCAAAAGTTTGCCCACCACACCACGAACTCCTTTTCGGAGTCGAACGCAGCCAGCTGTGCAATTTGCTGGCAAAACTCAACAATTTGTGTCTCAAAAGCATAAGGACTGGCCAGGAAGTTTGGGTGATCCCCCGCTGCGAGTTGGTCTGCAAACTTTTGGCCAGCAGCCAGCTGATGAACAACCCTTGCTTTTATTCTACCAAGAGATCGGTACACATTTAGTCATCGGTTATTTCGCCATCTTCCGTGGAGTCCTTATTGACCAGGGCATTGGTGAGATCCACTATTGGTTCTTCGGTGCAAGCCCTCTTTCTGTTCAGTGCCTTTATTTTCCATTCCGTGTCAATTTTGGGCTTGGGCATAGGAATCTTCCTGGGAGTCTTGTCAGGCTGCATCTGTATATTTTCGTCCGTAAAGGAGATAGTTTCGCCCGGCTTTAGGTGTTTCACCCAATCGTAAACTCCATTCGCCATGGGCATCCAGAACGCGAGCAGCCAGTCGCTGCTCACAAACATGGTGGCTCTCGGATTGAAGCGTATGCATCGAACAGGACCCACATTGTTGCCCTTAAGGACTGCCACAGGAAATCCATCGGCAGCGCGCCAAATGTGAATCCTGCCATTATGCGCTCCCGAAAGGATGAACTGCGAGTCCGGCGTGTAAGTGGCATCCAATGGCAGCCGTACCTTATTCGAATAGCCCGTAAATGACTGTTGGTAGGTACCATCAATGGGCGAGACACTGAAGCACCAGGAGTGGTCCGTACTCAGCAGCAGGCTCTTCCCGTTGGGAGCGAACTGTAACTGCGTCCAATTGGCCTTGGCGTCCACCTGGTATACGAACTTCTGGGCCGGCTTCTCGCGCAGCATCCTTACATCGTGGATCTGGATGGCTTCCGTACCCGAACTGGTGGCCAGGAACAAGCCGGCAGGATCAAAGGCGCACAGTGGCCGGCGCAGATTGTTTATGCGGTGTGTGTGAGTTTCGGCCCGAATGTCCCACATGTAAACCTGATCATCCCGCCCGGCACTGATGAACACATTCTCGCTTCCAGGCTGAGAGGCCAGCCTATTGATAGTCTTCGCATGGCCCCCGAAAACTCGAACGCAGTGGCGGGTATTGAGGTCCAGGCATCGGATGGTGTAGTCATGCTGTCAATGGTAAATTTAAATATGTATAAATCTAAAATTTAAATATATAAGAACTAGAACGATTTTTAAAGTTAATGCTGCTCGCTTGGTAGTGCCATTTTATTTTGGCAATTTGTTAAATTGAAAGGCTTGCTTATCCCAGCTCTTTAGAAGCAAGCCGTGTCCTTTCTGCCCATTCACTCTGTGTATCTTGGCCCCACCGTTCCCCTTTCAAAACTCTTACCTTTGAGGTGGAGTGCAGGACGCGAGTGTCCTGCTGGACGAAGCAGGCCACGTCGGGCAGGTAGTGGCGCATGTGCACCTTGCAGAGCTCCACCTGTCGAGTGCTGCTGAAGATCGAGAGGGCGGAGTGGTCGCAGACCAGCAGGCGCAGTCCGTCCGAGGAGAACTCCATTGCAAGCGTGTGGTGGTTCCTCTCCTGGAACACCTTGGCCACCCGAAACTGGCGCATCGCGTCGTCGTTCAGCCTGATAGACATTTCCGTTAAATCTGTGCTGTGCAAAAATGAGCTTCAATTAGAATGCGAGGTTAAGGCCTGTCATTGAAATTATTTCAATATGTCATTTTGAAGTAATTCTCGAGGCTATATTGTTTTAAATTTTAAATTAAAAAATTGATGCTATCTTATCTTATCTTATCCTCGCCAACAAATGCCACTAACTTGATTTCAAGTGACTGACTTTAAAACTAAATTAAGCCGATTTGAGTTTGCCCCGGATCAAGTTGATTAAATCAAGTGTTGAACCGTCTGCCACGCCCACCGGATCGCCCACTCGCTCAGCTGGGGATGCATTTTAATTTCCTTTTCGCGACCAACTCCCAGATAGGCATGTTCCCCATCATTGCGCCTCATTAGGGCCGTGGGTGGTGGTGGGTGGTTTTGGCTGGAAATTGAAGGAAAAACTGTCTGCTGAGTTGGCAACGCAGCTCGCCCATTCGCTCCAATCTCCACTTGTTGACCAAATGCCAGCAACTTGTTATTTAGGCCGATTTGTGTCATTAGTGCAACGGAGGACCCGCTCTCCTCCAAAATATTTTCTCTGCGAAAAAAAGACCCAAAATTTAGTCTGGGCGGCAGCTGTCGAGTGGGCAAACATTTTGGCAATAATTGAGGAAAATTCTCAGAGTAGAAAGTGAACTTTTAGCCAACGAAGTTTTCTTAAGTTACTTAAGTTGCAAACAATGAAGAGTTTTTTCTAAGGGTTGTAACACTTTAATAAGCAGTTGCAGCTGTGAAAGTTGATTTTAAAATAGCAATTAATTATTGTTGTGCTTTAACTTCTGTTTCAACAAGGATTTCATGAAAAGGATTTGTCATTCGATTCCTTGTATATATTTTTTTACCAAGTCTAAGTGTTTCTTATAAGAGGTCCTTACTTCTCAAGCAGATTCAATAAGACAGAATTGGCAAGGCTGCGAAAATGTCCTTCGGTGCACCATTAAATGCGCATTTGTGCGGCGACCTCGGGCTTAGCACCTGCCCCCATCGATAGCCACGACCAGGTGATGGTGATTGCGACTGCGATTGTGGTCGAAATGGGCTGGATGACCCTGGCGACGAGGATGCGGATGCGACTTGGCCCGAAGGCAAATGTAATTGTAATGTAAGCGGAAATAAGCGACGCGAGGACACGCAGAGCTCACTCCCATCTGGCGTCGCGTTTTAATTAAAATTTATAAGCCTTGGTCGGGGATTTGGCAGCGAGCCACAGGATGTGGATGGCGGCAGGACCCGAAGGCTGGATGGCAGGACCAGGAGCGGGACGAGCTGGCACGGCGTTTTAAGCTTTTAAGTTGCGGTGGATTTGCGAGGATGCGAATCGGATTTTATGTGAAAATCAACTGCGGTGCGCATAAATTAAAAATCAGCCGCAACAACAAACAACACATTGTGGGGTTTTCCCTGGGACCCGGTGGGCGAATTATTTGTAATTAATTTGCAGTATTAGCTTTCTCGCAGAGCCACAGGTATTTGCATTGATCCCATGTGGAATAAAAAAAACCATGAAGAAGGCACAAAAAATGGGCTCTCAATTTGCGCATTTGCGGCTTTGATTGTTGAATTAAATTAAATTTATTTCAAGAGAAACAATTTCGCATTATCCTTATTATCCATTTCGATGGCTCTTGCCATTATTGTTTTCGATTAAATGTTATTAATAAAATCAATTATGATTATTGCTGTTATAAAAATTCGAATCAATAAAGCCCCAACCCCGACCATATGCGTAAATATAATTCTGTGACATTAAATGCGATATTATTTGGTTCAGAATTAAGCACCAATGCAACTTTCGTAGCCAAAAACCCCATCTTTAGATTTGTTTTCTCTTGAATGGACTAAGCTTCCATTTTAAAGTTCACGAATGTTGCGTTTGACCAGCTTCCACTCCCCACTGACCACAATTGTCAGCCATTTGGGCTGGCGGGGATTACTGTTCTCGGAGGTCTTATCATGGCACCACACGCGCTCTAAATGGGAGCTGGAAACCCAAACCGGTGGCCATTAATTGCCGCCTTTCGATTATCCTGGCGACAAATATCCATTTGGCAGCTGGCCAGTCAGGATTTCAGTTAGCCAAAAGCCCTGCTTGTTTACTAATATTCTATGTGCCATTCCCCACTGCCAGCGCACTAATTGCAATTTTAGGCACGTTCCCTGGCCATTTGCATAACACGAATTCGGCATATAATTGTTCAAAAAATAGATTCAAAGTCGCACATGCACATGTCATCGAACGTGGTGTCAAAATCCCAGAGAGATGAGTAAAAAATTCGAATTATAAAACCGTTGCTTGTTGGCCAGCGCTTTAATTGCGCCATGTTGGTTACAAATCGAAAATCCCTGCCAATGGATTTTTGTTGTTAAGCCAAAGTGCAATTTGTTGTCGAGTTTTGAATGAATTCCTTAAGAGAGCATAAATTTTACAAGCACATGGCACTGGGGGTTCGGGAATGTGAGTGGAGGGGAGTGGGGTGGAGTGGAAAGTGGGGATCGGGAATTGGGGCGTGCCCGGTGAAGTGTCAAGTTTATTACGGACTGGGGAAAGTCGACTCGGTGTCAAAATGGCAGCACGGCTAAAAATATGTGCAAATTTTTCAATTTCCAGCACTGACGTCCTGGACCCTCAGTGTGTGTGTGTGTGTGAGTGTGTGAGTGTCAGTAAATCCTGGCGACTGTGCGTTTGTCAAGCTGCCAGCAACAACAATTGCAATTCCCATACCGAAGGCGAAGTGAGTCGAAAACCAAAGCCCAAGTTCAAACACAATATCTCAAAAATGCACAGGCAACCGGCAGACCATTCAGTGGTAGTGGTGGCTTGCAAAATACACTAGCACAATAATTCGATAGGAAACTATATAAAAATATTAATATAGCACTCAATTGTGCTAATAAATAATACCAAAATCTGCTTTATGTATAAAATTTCTTTACTTACAAAACATTTATATTTTTGCTTCAAATTTAAAATCCTTGAAGTGCCATTTCTTTCGCCAGTGGTTGAATGCGTTCCTCATGCGTTGCTCAGTCGCTGCCTTGCACCTCTGGAATTGAATGGTCGAAGGCCACGCCCCTCCGAGCCGTAACAGAAGATAAATGACAGAAGTGAGCCATATCAGACACAGTCAGCAGCCAGGACGAGAACGAGGACTAGAACCAGAAACCAGCAACCGGCAACCGGCGGCTCTAACTGCTCTGCATTTGGCCCTGCAGGTCGGCCATAGAGAACACAATTTGCCATCTTGAGGCTGCAGACGTCAGCCGTCGTCAAGTGGAGTCCTTGCGTCCCCCCGCCCCTTGGTCCATGTGCCATGGTCCTTGGTCAACTTTGCATTTGATTAAAGTCGGATAGCCGCCTCTGATGAATTGCACATGTGGCAGCTCCTCGGCTCTCGCCTTTGTGCCCTTATGCCATTATCAGGCAAAGTCACGGCAGAGAGGCGTATACGTAATGCGTATTACGTATACGCACTCTCCTTGCCAATTCCCCAGCTCACCTTCACCTTTCGCTGTCCTAGAGAAGTCTCGCAATCTCAATGGCCGGGTGGGTAAAAAATTTAATTTAATATTCATACGACTGTAAAGCGCTACAAGAGTCGCAATAAATGAAACGGACAGAAAATGCTCGTTAAAAAAAGCAAAAAGGCCAGAACATAACTGCAAAAGTACATATGTATGGAATAAAAAGGAAAGTAAGAGGGGGACATCCATTTGTCGCCAAAACGAAGGTAAAATACACTTGATTTAACATCCTAATTTATTTAAATGGCATTTCAGTTTAAGCCTAACACAAATGCATTATAGCCGTTCGTAATGCACAGATATATTAGTAATTTATTTTTAGCCATGTGTACTGACTTCGTTCCAGAGGGCAACAGTAGTACACCATCACCTCGTTGGAATTCCTTCCGTAAGATCTGTCGCCCATGAATATGACACTCAGCTGCAGAGCGGGTGGTTTTTCGGTGGGATTGCGTTCCCAGAACGTCATACAAAGTAAACACGCTCCGCACTCGGCAATGACAGTGGGCATGAAAATTTATGGCTCTCGCCCCCGGAACTCCGGGCTCCAGGACTCGCGTCGCAGAGCGCCAGGCGTCGGAGTTCCGAGTCCGCGGCGCATTAAATTTGGACGGCAGGACGATGTCTGCCATGCAACGTGGCAAACTGTGGCGCTGACTAAAGTTGGAAGTGTTGGCCATGGCCAGAACGGCGGCATGCGGGCGAGAGAATTGCGAACGCAAATGGATATCCAGGAAAATGAATTCCAGCGCATGGAAGAGCTGTGAAGGATCTCCTTGCTTTATGACTTTTGTTGTTCGAAATATACACTTTTTAATATGCATAAATTGCTCACTTATTTTATTTGCTTTTATACTTCGCTAGCCGAGATACAAATAAAAAGATTCGTAATACGCTTAACAAATATGGATGAATATGGTTAAAAAAATGGTATAATCCTTGGAAGATAAACTTTTTTTAGCATTTATACTTTTCGATAGTATTATTGTAAATAATAATATTTGGCTGCCTTTATTTTGATGGCAAAAAGTTTGAATATGTGTGAATAAATTCAGCGTAAATAAAACTTTTAGCAATGCATTTAATCAAAATCATGAGGACAAAAACCTTTTTCCCATGCATGTGTATACATTTCATATCATAATAACGAGTATATGTGCCCATGTTCATGAATTTCTGCAACAGCTGAAAAATCGCACAAAAAAGTTAAGGCCTTCAGTGCTGACAGCGAATTCCGTACTGTCCCACAGTAATTGTCCTTCCTGTTGTTGTGCATTTCTGCCTGTGTGTGTGTGATGTCCTGACAGTTGCCAGTGCTCTTGACAGCATATACTTGTGTGTGTATGTATGTGTTGCCAGGGTGCGAAGTGAGAGGGTGTGTGTTTGTCTATGACAGCTCCTGCCGCGAAGCCGTTGACAGTTGTCAATGTTATTAGCGATATTAAGGAAGCACCGGAAGTCGCATGTGGCAAGTATCTCACGCACGTTTTCCATTCAAAGACACCTAAAATAAAATGATTTTTTTCTGCTATTAGTTTTGATTGGTAAGCTAAGAACTTTTCCCAGACCCCGTCAGGCATAAACTCCAATTTGACTTGAACTTTTAAGTGTCTACCATTCTTACAGAAAGCAAATTATGTTTGATCTCCCTGATGTGCATGGAAATTGAGGTCAGGCACTGTGATAATCTTGCACAAATTGTCCAAGACAGCCTTGGCCTCCCAGAGATATTACGCACTCATCCCAAGTGACTTTGGCCAGCAGATTATCTGTAAAGTTTGTAGGATATAAAAAGCAAAACAAATATCGGCAGACTGTTAATCAAGACCTTCCGGGACTCCCACACTGTCCACTCTAATTGAGTTTTGTGCGTTGACCAGTTACAATTTTCTCCTTGGCTTCGTGCAGCTTGTTTGTGTTTGTATCCAATATCTTGTGGCCGATTCCCTTGAAGTCAAACAGCATTTTCCTTATCTACGACCTCCCAAGGACCACAAAACTTCATCCGTGCTCCCCAAGCAGCATATATCCCACCATTGACTGCACACGTAGTTGCTGATTGCGAAGCAAATATTGACAAGGCCGTAGGAGCCATTCGAAATTCCCAGCCCTTTTTTTCCAGTTCTCTGTAGCGACCATTGTTGTCCAGTTAGCTGCTCTATAGGTTTTACTCGATATTCATTCGTGATATACTATCATAAAACTTTTAATGTTTAAATAAGTAACAGCATGAGCTTTATTTAAGATACCTGACTTGATATAACAATTTTATTTGGCTCAGCACATACAGTTTTCCATGTGGTGCTGGCCCCACTGTGCAAAATCCACAGAGACGCTTCTCTTATTTTTCCAGTCTGGCATATCGTGTTCCATGTTGACGCACTAGCACAAAAGCTGAAATTATATTTAAAACTCCGCCTTCCTGTCTCAGTTCTCAGTCCTCGGTCCTCCGTTGCCTTTTTCTGTTTCACTTCCTTGGCTTGCGGACGGCATGTTATTTACTTTTGTGGTCATCGTGGGCCATCCTCGGAGGCCCCCAAAAGCCCCAAAGTTATAATTCTTTAAGTTTTTATCTGCCCCACACATACTTATGGCCAGATGGAGGGGTCCTGTGGCTCGCTGGCTGCTTAAGTGGGCGTATTCGCAATATCTGAGCCATATCTGCTGAATGGGGGCCACTCCAGCCATAATTTTAACATATTAATGATTTATGGCGTCTGGTGGAGAGCAAACGAATTAACAGCAACAAAGGCACTAAAGTTCCTGTCTATTTTCATTTAGAATTCGCTTAATTTCCATTCGCTCCCTAATGAAAATGTCCGACAACAGGCAGCACGGAAAAGTGCAAATTTCGCTCGACTCTTTGGGCCAGCTTCAATTTTAATTAAGAGTTTGAGTCTTTGACCCTGTTCATTTGGGGGCTCTTCCCTTCGGCGTGGTTTTCTGCTTACTTTAAGGCGATTTATGGGCACACAACAAATTTGTTCGACTAATGATGCCATTTTTCCTGCCCAAATTACCTGACCAGGCCCACGGGGCGGATGATCCAAGATCCAAGGCATCGCATGCCAGCTCGGCCTGAAACACACAAATAAAATCAGGCCAAAGATGGGAGATGCCTCAAGTCATGTGTGCTTTTTATTGGGATAAACTGCACGGAGATGCTGCGAACTAATTTTGGAGCTAGTTCCATTCACAAGGTAGAATATTAAATGAAAATGTATAGCTGCACAGCAATAATTCTTTGTTAACCTGATATCAATAGTTCGTAGTTTGCCTAAATGGCTCATGAAATTACACCTTCATTTGGCCAAAATCTAATAGCTTGTATAGAAGGTAATATTTCATTTGACCATATTCTATCTATATTAGTTTACAAGCTAGTTCTCTTTGCGAAACTAAACATCTTCATCTCGGTATAACGATAACCTTGTCCAGCAAGTTTTGCCAACTCAGCGGGAATATTTTCTCTGGCTTACCGTCAAATAAGTACCTGCCATAAAGGCCGAAGATACTTAACCTGAGCCGTTCTTTGTCCGCCATTTCGGACAAATGGCAAACGAGCAGTGGCCGAGATGGCTAGTAGATCTGGCTCGAATTTCCATTTAATTAGCGGCCACGTTTGTCAGGCAAAATCAGGGTGAATCAGGCTGAATTAGGGCAGCAACACCATCGAGGGAAATGCAATGAAAGCAAACCGAAGTCTATTAAGGAGGCAAAGCCAAAATGGCAACGTGGCGCTCCGATTTAATGCCAATAAACCGCGTGAGCCATCGGCATCCGAGCCAGACAACCGGCTCCCTGTAACCAAGTTAACCAGCCAGAAGCAGAACAGAACCCGGCTGAAACCCCAGACCAAGTGGGGGACCCTAAACAATGCCCCAACGGGGCAATCAGCAGGTGGGGAGGGTGTTGTGCACAAGGGGCTGAAGGAAAAGAGTAATCTACCAACTGAATGTGCAACATGCCAATGCACATGATGTGTTTAATGGTTAAATTGTTGCTAATTCCATTAGCCGTTTGCTGACCTGCATTTAGCCAACCTCTCAATGTGCTGCAGTATGCACAAGCAAAAACTAACTTGGGTCTTCTAAAAAATTTATTAATAATCTAACAAAGTATCCTTACTTTTTAAGCGAATTCTTCAGCTCCGAAAATGTATTAAACCAGCTCACAGTTGGGCAAGTCACTTATGTACATCTCTTAAAATCATCATTTATGATCCTCGATTTTTCTCAGTGCTCCCTTGTGTGTGTAAGGACCTGTTTGTGGTGGTGTGGGTGTCCATGTCGGTGTGTTTGTTGTTGTGTTTGTGGCCAAAGTGTTGCACTGCCCCCAGCTCCATCGAACCAAAGAGAAGACCGGGCCAGAACCGAAAGGCGACCCGCTGGCAAATGGAACGTGCACAAATTAATGTTACGTTGACGCAATGTTGGCAAGGCTCGAGTACCGTGACCCCTGCCACCGTATCCGCATCCTGGCCAGTCCACGAAGCCACCCACCCAGGCCACCCAGCCGCCTCAAATTTGGCACATTGTTTGCCAGGGTGTGCAGATTTGTCAAACATGTTTCGGGGCGACGGCGGGGGTGATGTTTGAGTACCGGAGCTGATTGGAAATGCCATAGATTTTGGGCCACTGACAAACGTCCAGGAGCAGCACTACCCACGGGGGATGCCCCACACTTTACAGCCGGAAGAAATTAGCCTGCTGATTTTGCAATGGCTTAAAGAGCAGCTACTCTAGAATGGTTCAAATTGCATCCAAATTTATGTGAGGAGTTTTTTTTAACTACAAGATACATATATATCTAATGGCTTTGCCCCTTTTAACATCAGTCCCTTCAAATTTATTCGAACGTAATGAGCACTAACTAGCTAAAAGCCAGAAAAGGCATACTTATAAACCCCTTTCAGGGATTTAAAATTTCAGCATCAAAGATTTTTGGCACCCGAATTAAATGATTTGGCCCACAGAAGGCGTTGGAACGTGGCGAGCGCATTAAATTTGTTTAGTATGTGCACTAAAGTAAAAGCGACAGGGCATCAGGCCGCCCAAATGGTTATGGTGCTCCCCTGCCGCAGGCTGGGTATCCCCCCTTTGGCTCCGCTCCGCCAGATTCATTCAGTTAACGCGTCGCAGTGGCGTAGTTGGCACTTTTCTATTTATTTGCCCATTAACGCTCATTTGCGGTTATCAGGTAAATTGGATAAAAGCCAACGTAGCATGAAGCCTGCTCCACCGCCTGTGCCTCTCCCACTGTAGAAAATCCTGTGGAAAGTCCTGTTTTCACACACCACTCCCTCCCTCCCTGCTCCCCTATCACTGCTTATCTTTGAGTGTTGTTGCAACATGAAACGAAGGCTTTGGCTTTGACTGTGCCCTCTTTCCACACTGCGAGCAAAAATTGTAAAGAGCTTGGTAGATATAGATGAAAAAGCTAATGGAGTAAGCCAATTAAAAGGAAGACGAAGCCCAAAAACTATAAATAAGTTCAGATAGAATGAAAGAATCTTTTGGATACATGTTTAGAGTGGCTCACAGGATGAAGAACCTTTAAGTAATTTTTGATGCCATTGCCCAATTTCTCTCAGTGTCGAAAGGAAATGAAAATCTGCCTTCAAGTACCTTCCATGCCACCCGTATTTATTTCGCTTTCGCGTTAACAGCGCCAGTCATTAACCTTTTACGACTGTTTGATCCTCGTTCGCCAATCCACTCGCAAATATATCAAAATTCAAATGCAATCCAAATATTTGCGGTGACAGAAATCCAGCCTTAATTTCGCCAGGCAGTTTGTGTGGCGTGGTAGATAGAACGTTTTGTTGCCGACTTATGGGGCCACATAAAATTTCATATTCACTTTGTGGCAAATATTTTTCCCCTTCAGCGGCGAGCGCATTTAAATGCACCATATTGCAAAGCTCAAATGAAATTTTGTGGCATGTTGCAAAACAAAAAGCTGCAAAAAGTAAAGTAAATAACAACGAGGAAACGCGCTGCAACACAATACTCGTGCACACGCGGCTGCATTGTGGCTGGGGATCGGTGTTGTCCTTTGTCCTTCGTCCTTCAACGCCGTCCACTGCATGCGGTCGCTCAATATAAAAGTGCCTGCAGTGAAGGCGCAGCTGTGCACTCAGAGAAAATCTTAGTAATGTAGTCAGTTCTCATTAGTATGAGTTTATTCTACAGATCTTGAAGGTACTTTAAATCATTAGGAAAATATTTAAAATTGCACAGTTTATTCTTTAGTTTAATAGTTGTAAAATTTGACGAACTAGTTTTTTTCTTGTTCAATAAGCTTGATGTTAAGCTAAGCAGGAGAAAGGCGGGCGAAAGGGGGCGTGTCAGTTGGTCTGCGGTCGGTTTGCGCTAAATTAAATTTCGCCGCGGCTGCCCTCAAAGTCCAACACACTTGCAACACACACACACTGGCACACTCGTATACAAATTACTATTGCGCCAAAATATAAAAAGCGAAAAGCCAACAGCAATACTCACATGAAGGCAACATCTGCCCACTGCACTTATGCAACATGGCCAAAAAAGTGTAAAAAACTAGAGGAGAACTACGAATATGAACGCTTCCTTTTATTTCTGCAGCTTGGTATATTTCAGTTCGACATCGCCATTGAGGAAGATTCCCATCCCCGTGTCCGCACCCAGAGGCACCTTCTTCGTCTGCTCCACCTGGTAATTCGAGAGGATGTGCAGGATGGCCGTCTTCACACTCAGTTGGCCCACGCGCATACCTTAAAATACGGATAAACATATTAGTAACGTATTTCTTATAAGCACTATAGCCAATTTGGTTAAGGATTCACCTAAGCAAATACGAGGACCATCTCCAAAGGGCAGGAAGCATCCTCGTTTGTTGAGGACACTCGCTGCTCCGTTGTCGAATCGCTCCGGCCTAAATTCACTGGCCTCCGGATAGATGGCATCGTCATGATGGTACTGATAGGCTGGAACCATCACGGTGACTCCGGGTTCCAAGTCCAGGGTTTTATCATCGCCCAAATCGATCTGAATGGGCTTGGTGCAGATGCGCATAAAGAAACCAATGGGAGTGGTCAGTCGGAGCGATTCTGAAAATATATATTAGATAATATTAATTTCGAAGCTATGAAATAGTGCAGATTCCTATATTCCTACCATTGAAGCACTGGTCCAGATAGGGCAGGTTGTTGATCTGATCGTAGCTGATTTGGCCCTCGGAGGCCAAGGCATCTAGTATCTCCGAGCGCAACTTTTCCTGCTCTTCGTGGTGTTCGCTCAGCTGATAAGATACAGCGTTGTTTTTAATTAATTATATATGTAATTATATGTGAAAATTGTGAAATTGACTAACCGAGTAGAGCATGTGATAGAGCACGGCTCCAGATGTTTCGAATCCATCCAGGTGCACAGTGAGGGCATGTCCCACCGAATCGTGGATGGAATTACCCCGCTGCTGCAGCTGAATGAGATGGGATAGGTAGTCCGTGCGACCCTCGCCACTTCCACCTTGCCGCAGATTCACTGCATCCTGAGTGAGTCGCAGGAAGAACTCATCCGTTGCTTTGGTGAAGAATCGCATGGAGAACAGCTTTCGCACGAAGATGGCCACCAGAGTCTTGTTGAAGCGGATCATCGAGCTGAAGGCGTGAGCAGTCCAATCCGTGGAGGTCTTCTGGAAGGCACCGATCTCACCCACTTTGCCGCTGAGTGAGCCTGCATCGATGCCCCAGATGAAATCCGCCATCGTGTTGGCTGTAAATCGATAGGCTAGCTGAAGAGTGATATTAGCTTGGTTGAAACGAGTTCCGGTCTAGATTCTCACATCTCTGGTTTCGATGACATCGCCCTGTTCCCGCCTCGCCCGCTCGATATACTCGACCAGCTTCCGGCCACTCTGCTCCCAGATGGTGTAGGCCATTTTCAGTCGACTGGGCGTCAGTCCGCCCACGTTTTCGGAGCGCAGTCGCTTCCATTTGTCGCCAGCGCTGAAGAACGGCGACCCCGCCACGTACTTGTCATCCGGATTGTGGCCCACAAAACTGCTGGTGATGGTGTCCCGAAAGTGGCTGAACTTGTCCACCAAAATCTCATGGGCCAGGGCGGGATCCAGAACCAGGAGCTGCGGCTGTCGCGTAATGAAGGTTCCGACTGCCCTGTACTTATCCTTGTATTTACTGGAGAAGCAAATCTTTTATGGTAAACAATCATATCCGATTAGTAGTAAAGCTCACTTGTAGACATCCTGCACATCGAGAATGAGACTGCGGCTCTTGTTGACCAGAATGCCCGGATAGGAGCCCAAAATGGTCAGTGGCTCGGCGGTGACCACTCCGCGCTTATCCCAGTACTTGTGGTACCAGGTCAGATAGAAGTAGACCACCGCAAAGGCCACATGAACGACGGTCAAGCACAAAGCCACTAGAGTAAGCATGACAGCCACCGAATAAGTCGATCTGATCCCCACCAGGTTTCCCTGAAAACTGGCACGGAATGGTAACATACTCTTCTGCCAAGACCCATCACATTTTAATCAGTATTTTACAATCATCTACGTATGTTGTTTAATTTGTTTGGCACAGTGCTACGGAAACTTAATCGCAAGTACCTTGCAGATAAGATTTTGTTGGAGAGGTAAGTTCTGGCTTTGATTAGCTGCAGTAAATTATATGGGATTTCTATTGCTAGTAATTTCACAATATTTAATCAGTGAAAGCTGGCAATATTTACTGATAACAATACAAGTCTATCTGAAAAAGCGGCGGTATTCAAGATTAACATCTCCCTGCAGAACGACCCCAAATCCAGAATCTCCCTTCGGAATCAGTCGATCCCTGCCACGCACCACCTGAAAGTTGCTAAGGATGTGGACCAGTGCCGCTTTCAGGGTCAGCATGGCCAGTGGAACACCTATGAAGATACAAATAAAAGTACATAAACATATCTTTATATTCAGGATTTTAAGGACTCACCCATGCAGATACGAGGACCATCGCTAAACGGCAGAAAGATGCCTTTCCGTATCAATTCCTGATAGGCGCCATTATCGAATCGCTCTGGCTTGAAAGCCTCCGGTTCGGGAAAGTATTGCTTATCGTGATGGAACTGGTAGTTGGGTATCATGATCGTCATGCCATCCTCCACATCCAGGCTCTTGGATTCGCTCAGCTTAATGACGGTGGGCAATGTGCAGACTTTTGTGTACTGCGGTATCAAGCTACTAAGTCGGAGGGATTCTAAAACATTAATATAAATATTTAGATTAAAATAACAAATTCAATGCATTTGCTAACCATAGATCACTTGCTCCAAATATTGCAAAGAGGAAAGCTTCTCAAAGTCGAGACTCTTCTCCGATGCCATGCTGCTGATGATTTCCACTCGCAATTTCTGCTGAACAGCCGGGTTTTCAGCCAACTAAAAAAATATACTATGAGATTGGACTCTTGGGTACATGGTATTATCACCCACATAGTACAGAGCGTGGAGGAGAGCTGTTCCCGAGGTATCGTAGCCATCCAGCATCACGGTCAGGGCATGACCCACCAGATCGTCGTGGGTGGCCTGCTTCTGATCCCGAAGCTGCAACAGATGCGACAGATAGTCCGTGCGAGTGGAATCACCTGCCTTCAGTCGCAGCTCAATGGACTTCTTGGTCAGGTTGGAGAAGAACTCGTCGGTCTCCTTGGGATAGAAACGGAATCGCAACAGCAGACGACTGCAGGGCGCCACAATGGTGGCCATGAAGAGGGTGAGCATGTAGAAGGCGTAACTGGTCCACTTGCTGGCCATCTGCTGCACCTTGTTGGGTTGCTCCAGGGGTCGGGTTAGGGTGCCTGCATCTATGCCCCAGATAAAGTCCGCCATCACATGGGCCGTGTATCGGAAGCAAAGCTGCAAGATTGATTTATGAGGGTACGATACTTATAGCTGGCTAGATGTGAATAGAACCCACATCTCTCGTCTCCAGGATATTGTTCTTCTCCGCCACTTGCTGCGTCATGTACTCGATGAGCATTTGGCCTCCCTGCTCCCAAATATTGTAGGCCTGCCTTAGGCGACTGCCGGAGATACCAGCCTGGGCGTCCGTGCGGAGACGCCTCCAGGACTGTCCGGATGCCCAGAACGGATTGAGGCGCGCGTACTTGTCCCACTTGGCATGCCGGAGGTACGAGCTTTGCAGTGAGTCCTTGTAGCAGCGGAAGTTGCCCACCAGCACTTCGTGGGCCAGTTCCGGATCGAGGACCAGGATCTGCGGCTGTCGAGTCACAAAGACGCCAACAGCTCGGTGTTTTCCCTTGTATTTACTGGGAGTATATAGGTATATCATATCAACCAGAGATTGGAAGTGCTCACTCGTAGATCTTCTGCACGTCGAGGACCAGATTGCTTCTGCGGGTGAGCAGGCCCGGATACGTGCCCAGCAGGGTCAGGGGCCGAGCCGTGACCAATCCCCGCTTGCGCCAGTACTTGTGGTGCCAGGTGAGGTACAGGTAGATGGGCAGCACCAGCAGGTGCAGCAGGATCAGAGCCAGCGACGCCAGGATGTACATATTTCCGCGTTCCGTGTTGCTGCAAGTGCCTCTGGCTCTCGTCCAGTACTGATCGATTGGACGGAAGTCAAAGCTGAATCTCTCCGGCAGCATCGCTGCCCGGAATAGGATGGAAAATCTGTTGATGCGGAATACTAGTGTATTTATTGATAGCTGACTTATCAGCTACTGCTCGATTGTAGTTCAGTCTACTTTCACACTGTGCAGTGCATTGAACAAATACAAGTAAAAAAATTCAATGTTCTTTATTGGACTTTTCAGTGATCCAGCTACGTTTCGCCATCTGCCTGGCAAATAAAGTTGTTTTCATTGGAGCAGGGTACCATCATCATGCCCTTTTCAGAGTCATTGTAAATGGCGACGCAACTTTCTCCGCCGGGAATGTAGTCGGGTTCATTTCGAGTCCACGTCAAGACGGCTGGTCTTCCAGAAGCCAAGGACACAAAGCTTCCCCCAACTTCGTGGTCATTACTGCCCAAATAATAGCACGTATAGTCGTTCACTTTCATGCTGATTGCCCGGAGCTCCTCCTCGCTCCTTATGGAGGCCAGATATCCTCCCATCTGACGACATGTCCTGGCAGCAGTTGTCCAGTTTTGCTCAACAGAGCGTTCGATGTAGAAATACCTTTCGCCGATCAGTTCGAACTTGGGTGGTGGGAATTCGTGTTTTTTTGAAGGTATTTGGCTACGGATCGCCACGGTGGTGTTCCTCCATTCATCGTGGCTGCCTTTGTTCTCTCCATATCCATAACAACTCGAAATCAATAAAACGTAAATAATTACGACTGAGTATCTAAGCATTTTAAGGAAATGCTTCCAAGACCAGCTATATATTTGCCTGAGAAGCATTGTCAAATGACCCACACGCTAATTAGAGACCTCAAAAGATTAAATTCACATGCTTTCAAGATTTTAGCAATACTTTAAAGTCGAGTTTCGGTTTAATCAGTGTTTAGCAAAGGAATTATGAAGAACTGAATGAATATCTCCTCCTGGCTATCGCCCTGCATTACCAGATGCAGTTCTAGGAGGCCAACGGAGTTGGTTTTGATGGCCACCTTGGTGGCCGACTGCATCGCCTTGTTGGTCATGCGGATCTGCTGGCTCTTGTAGCGAGCCACCACCGTCTGTTTGCAGTTGAACATCATCATCATGGGACTGGTCTTGGCCACCTCGACGCTGAATACCGCCTGCATGATCCCCACTGTGGTGATCTTAAAGTGCGGGCGGTTGGGCGATGTTACGAACTCAAACTCCTCCGCGGACTTCTCCAACTCATTAAACACCTTCGATAGGTTCGGTCCGCGTACGAAAATAACATTTAGATCCGGATCCTTCAGATTCTGATCGTAGTCAATGGGCTCGTCGCAGTCCATTGTTTTGATGGCGCACTCCGTGCTCACATCATCGTCATCGTGTGGATACAGGATGATCTTCAGGGGATCGCCCTTATCCCTGTACATCATCCGCAGGCTGCAATCGGCGGATCCGAAGAGACTGAGGCACTCGGACAGCACATTCATTTTCACACCGAAGCACTGGAAGTCCTGCACGCGGAACTCCATGAAGGCGCCCGGCGGCATGAAAAGCGTTGCCTGGATGGACTTGCCCTGCTCCACGGTGATGCGCAGACCATCTTCGGAGACTTGCAGCATTCCATACTGTGGGTAAAGCAATGGGGATATGGTTATCGAGTTAAGTTGGTTACCGAATTAAGAGAGTTTGAGCTAATCCATACATCATTAAAGCAGATAGCCTTGATGGCCTGGGTTAAGGTCTTAATGTGCTCCACTCGAGCGACGAATTTGCAGTCGCCGTAGGGCGATGGCTCCACATCAGCCATCCTAGTCCCGAAAGACGTCCGTCTGCAGCTCCTTGATATCCTCCTTCTTAAGAATCTTTTCGGTGGTTTTCCTGCCCGTGTGCTTCAGAAATTGGTGGAGCCGCAATGCCAGGATGTGCTGGCAGGTGTAAGACACTCGGCTCTCCTCGCTCCAGTCCTCCAAAATGCCCGGTTGGCCACTGGGAACGTCCTGGTAGAGGATGCCTCGCGGCAACTGCAGCACGTGGCACTGGAAGAACTCGCACTTGCAGAAATTAACGCCCGGAATCAAGCGGAAGTACTCGGTTCCTTTGGAAATTTCTACCACGCACACGTATCGATTGTTCTTGGCGTGGAAGAAGGAGAAGTTGTGGTCGTCCAAGAGGTGTAGCGATCGCAGGACCAGTTCTTGACCCAATAAAATGGATAGATCGTAAAAGAACTGTCCGCGTTCCTCTAAAAAGTTGGAAATCCAGAGTAGTTACTACGGAATCTTTCTGATTTGATAGCTCGTACCTTTTGTTAGGCTGTTGGACTCTGCTTTACAACGATATAAGTCAAAGACTTGATCAACCAGATGCGGAACAAAATAGAATGTAGTGTTTTCTGACTCGGACGCCATTCAGGTTCCTTAAGTGAATTTTATTTATAAACAATACCGCCAAAAAGCCGACAGGCGTCATCAGCTGTTTTGAACAAAAGTCTGGCAGCGCTGCACATTGGCGATTTAATTATTAGGGTGACCAGTTTCACGGCTTATCGTTTAATTTTAAATGAATTCCGTTTTCGCGCCAATTAACTTAATTTTATCTAATTCGAATTGGGACTTTTACTCTTTTTAACTTTTTAAAGAATGAAGGCTTTCGGCAGACACCCTTATCTACCCTGCACAACCCCTGAAATGTAAATAAAACCACAATTACTTTTGGTTCGGATTGGTAAAATCATCTTCGAGATCTTTAAAAATCTGCTACACGTTAGTTCAATGTAGTGCTCTACTATCTACGGATTGTGAGAGTTTGTGCGGGCAATACAGCCGTTTTTGGTGCTAATCTAAGTCATTAATGATTAAGTGCTAACAAATTTCTACTAGTACATCTAAATAATGTTCTCCTTTTCGTGTTTGATGCCACTGCTTCGTCGCTTGACGTTCTGGATCTTCATCATCTTGTTCTCGTCGGCGCACTTGGTGGTGATGGCATTGCGCACCTCCTTCTCGCTGGCATTACACTTGTGCGTAACTGCGAATATGATGTCCTGGATCTTCCCAGGATCGAGCATTCGCTTGAGCGGCTTGTCCTGATCCTTAAAAGCGGGCGACGGCTTGCCCGTCATCGAATGGGTGGCCAAAGTTTCCCGGTCGAAGATCGAAACCAGCAGTTTCCGGGTGGCCAACGAGCACACCGTCCAGTTGATGTTCTCGAAGACACTGGCGGGCACACAGGTGTTGTTCGGGCCAATGGACACCATCACGTTGTCCATGTTCTGCTGTTGGCCCTTGTTGAGATCGGTAAGACTGCCATTTCGGATTTTGACTTGGGGTTTGGCTGGTAGTTTTAGGTTCGGCCGCGTGACTTCTTCCTGCAACTGAATCTCCTGCAGCTTGCGGCGTTTGATGAACTGTAGTGGAGTGTCGGAGGACTCGGAGGAACCATCCCTCTTTATGCCGTTGCTGGTCCTGTACTGCTGCTGGGAATTGTGATGATTGCTCTGCTGCTGATTCTCGTCGCCCAGGCAAATCTCCAGGCGATCTGAGTCCGCAGAGGTGCTCAGGCTGTTCAGACTCTCCGCCGCCAGGCGAATCTCGATGGCATCCGCATCGTCGGGTGCCGAGATGATCTTGTAGTCCAGAATCTGGGGATTCTGCGCGGGCGCACATATCTCCGAACTCGGTGGCGTGAGGATTTGGTGGCTATGGACCGCGGGCGGCGTGGGTGGTCTACTTTCTACCAGCAGGGAGGATGCCTGCTGCATCCTGGCGGATGTGGCATGAATCTGGGACAGCAGATCCTTGTGCTGCTGCAGTTTGGCCTCCAAGAAGCGGACCTTATCGCGGAGCGCCCTGTTCTCGACCTCCACTTGCGGGTCCGGCGCGGAGATGCTGCGGAGCACCTCGAAGTCCACGCTAGAAGTCTGCGACCAGGCATTCAAAAACAAGGGCTTGCTCCTCCTTCCCTGCGAATCCTCGCGTGGAGTGGCGCTGACTATGCGCTGATATTGCTGCAATTCGATGGGACAAACTCTTGATCAACATATTCGGTAGGAGACATCCTGCAGCTACTCACGTTTTCCATGTTCAATCCTCAAAGGATCTGCGTCAACTGAAAATTGGCGGCCGAATGCGAAAAGTGGTTGCATTCCTACCTGCACGCACACATGCGCACGCATGTACAGGGAAGAGAGCGCCTGCCACTGCGTGTGTGTGTGTGCCTTTCAGGTAGCCGATATCCTGTTCCTCTTTCTGTTCCAGGACCCCGTCTATTTCCCAACTAGTCCAAGTCCAGCTGTCTTTTCCTTTTTCGCATGGGATTTGAGTTTTGCGCGGGAACCAGTTAAATTATTATTATAAATTATTGCGAAGAATGCTGCTCTTGCTCTCTCTTTCATGGACAGGGTTGACACCTAGGGCTGTGAAATGAAACTATCGGTTGCAAGTCACGGGGGTTTAGAATACTTTAATTTAGGTAATATGCTATTTAAGAAATCCGGCTCATCTGTAAAAAATTACTTCAGTATAGGTACACTTTATTGAAAACGTATTCAATAAATTAATAATTCAAAAACGGTTTTTTTTTTATTCTTAAATTCATTTTATAAAGTTTACTTAATTATTGTTTGCAATATTCCTAAACTTTTTTTTTCAGAATATCCGTTTGGTAATTCTGCAGTTTGGTGAAGGTCAGAAAATATGAGAAAAAAGTAAATGTAACAAAGGAATGTGTAAGAATTCTTTCCACAGTTCCAAGAACCAAAAAAGACAATAGTTGGGTTTTGTAAAAAAAAACCGGTTTTAGGGACCCGGACTGCATGTAATCCATTGCAATTTAAATGTATTGGGAACCCTCCCAATACATGAGATCCTTTTGGAAAATAATTCCTCGCTCAAATGCTCTCTGATCGGAAAAAACACCCTTAAATTCCATTTTAGAAGGACTACATATTTAAGGGTAAGTCTACTGGAATTCCCTCCATTGTAATGCATTTTGAATGTGCATAAAATACATACATATATGGTACTTGTCTTTAAAGTTTCAAGCCGTATCTTTTTTAATTTAAAACATGCACGAGTATGACGTATTTAAGACTAGCTTCAGAAAACGCTAATCAGGAGCACAAGATATTTTATTTATGTTACTACTACATTTCCATACACTTTTAACTAGTTTTAAGACTTCTGAGTAAATATAAAGACAAATATTTTAGACTCTCCTTCCAATTATCGAATGCAAACTATCTTTACTCGGCGACCTTGGCAGCCCTGCAAGATTAAGATTTTCGGATTTTCCGGTATTCTCAGGTATCTGGCGCAAGGAACAATAACTGTTAAGCCGGGCCATAAAACACCGATTTGTTCAACGAATAATTCGCAAAATAAGCCAAGGAAGCCGACGCAGCTGCACTTTTTGCCAGAAATAAACCTTTTTGCCTTTACCTGTTGCCAAGATCCGCGTGCAAATGGCCGGCGGATTTCGCCCGTACGATCAGGACTCGTGTCCTAACCTTACAAATAGCGAGGCTCCGGAGTTTAGCATGTCAGTCGTTCGCAGAACGGAGCCGCACTACTTTCACCCACAGACTGCGATCCTGCCCAGCGTCCAGTACTCCCACCCATATCACCACTATCTGAGCCAGTTCGCCCCGAACTTCGTGCCCTACTACTACCGCCTGCTCTCGCGGCCCATAATGAAGCAGGAGGAGATGGACATCGAGAACTATATCAACTACGAGGTGGCTGCCCAGCAGACCATGATGCGCCAGCGGACCCTGAAGCCACTGGGTCAGCTGCAGATCCAAATGCCGCCTCCCATAATGGTCAACCATCCAGTTAAGCCAGTTCCCGTCAAGGCAGTGCCTGTCCGCCGAAGCTCTCCGCCCAAGCGACGCGTCATCAATGCCCAGTTGGTGGCTGTAGCCACCGATTCCGGGGGCATTAAGAACATCGAACCGCGGGTGGAGCCACTGCCTCGCCCGGAGGAATCCTTTAAGCAGCAGGTGGCTAAAATCCAGAAGAGCCAGCACCACTACGAACAACTCTTCGGGCGTCTCACTTCCATGCTGAAGACCCTCAATCAGCGGTACGACAACGATGCCGAGGATGTGCCCGCGCCGCCCTCCAAGAGACCGCGCCACATGTCCACCAGTTCGTCGGAATCGCACATCCCAGATACTGCCTCCGAAAAGGACGAGAAGGACACTCTGGTGCAGTATCCACACCGAGTGCAAAAGGAGGACGGCAGTGCGGTGTACGTACTGGGTCCCAATGGCACCCAGATCACAGCGCATCAGTACGGCGAGGTCTTCTGGACCAATGCCCCGGTGGCCACGAGGTGTCTCCTCTGCGTTGTCTTCAGCAGCGATGAGTTGGCCACCCACACGCTGACCGGCAAGCCATCGCCCGCATTCTACGGCCGCGAAAGACCGCCGAAGCTCCAGTTGGACCAGCGTAAGGTGGACGACATTGTGGTCTGTGTGAGAAACCGGACGGGCGGCAAGGAGCGGGTGATTCGGGCCACCATCACCACCAAGTGCGCGGATACCGCCAAGAAGTACAAGAGGCGAGCCAAGAAGGCCCAGAAGGTCGCCATCAAGGAGGAGTATTAGCATGGAGTGGACAACTATTGGCTAGATCTAATCCAGCTATGAATAAGCCTAAGCACCTCTCAACGACGCGCCACGAAGGCGTAGAAAGTTATTGTATATATTCGTAGTAGGTCCTGCTAAAAGTAAAAGTAAATTTATATAATCTAGCTGTGATTGAATAAAGACAAGAAGAAACCAAAGTGCTAATCAATAGCTGAATGGGAATAGTTTGAGGTACTTCACTTTCATCGCCAATGGCATGTAGCTTATCCATTGCCTCAATTGTTCTTCGAGTGCCGAGTCAACGAAATTGGATTTATTAACTCGCAGCCATTTGCACTTGAATTTAAAATTAATTATAAGCTATGCCACACTACTGTTTCTTCGACTTGGGATCCCAGGCCTCCACTTTGTTGGGTGTTGTGGAGTAGGGGTAGTAGGCCTCTGCAAGAGCAGGATTGGATTAGGGGGATTAAATAGTGGCAATAGTGCATAGTTACCCTTGGTGCCGGAAAGATTCTCGCTGTGGTCCGCTATCCACTTGTGCTTGGGGCGGCATCCATCGCGAATGGGAGGCAGATCGGTCTATAAGGAAAAAGGTCATGACATGTGCGACAAGATATAGTCAAAACCCACCTTATAGTGCATCCAGCCGTACCACTCGGCGGGAATCATGGAGCCATCGTAGTCCATGTTGACGTGGGGTGCGAACTCGATCCAGCGGTTGCGGCCGTAGAAGTAGTACGGGTTCTCGAAGTACTTGTTTCCGTACTTGTCGATGCCCACCAAGGTTCCGATCTTCAGATCATCGTTCCTGGAATAGCGCATATGCGGTTTTCAGGATTGGAACAATCTTATATAAGATCGAGACTCACCTATAGAGCTTCAGGTACGCTTGCTTCAGTCCTCCGGCTTCGCGGACGATCTGGAACAGCTTGGTCAGCCGGTTGATGCCCAAAAACTTTGCCATGCTGCCGGGAAAACCCAGAAATGTATTAAACGTAAATAATTTCGATTTTCTTGGACTCACTTGAAACAAAAACAAAGTCAATCTGCAGTGTGGCCAGGATAGGAAAAAACCAACAGCTAGAAATACTGCAGAACAGTAAGTAACAAAATTAATACTAAGCTTTCAATTATATTTTTTGAAGTACAAATTTAACAAGATTGGTTGAAACCTACTCTCAAAATATTATTTAAGTCTGTTCCAGTTTATTAGAGTTTTATTTGCTCAGATAAGTGATTGTGAAACCCATGTTTTTTGTTGCTTGGGAGTATCCTGTGTACTATTGGTACATTGGTGATAATACTGCAGCTAGTATTTTCTGAGGTTCGGCCACACTGCCACACATCTGTTTTGCCTTGCCGGATTTTGTGATTCATATTTTTGTGGAGAAAAGTGGTGGGAATCGAGCGAAAACATGGCCAAAAACACGTCCAGCAACGCGTTCCGCAAGATCGATGTGGACCAGTACAACGAGGACAACTTCCGGGAGGATGACGGCGTGGACAGCGCGGCAGCCGGTCCGGATGAGAGCGAGATTACGACGCTGCTGACGCAGGGAAAATCCGTGGAGGCGCTCCTGAGTGCGCTGCAGAATGCCCCGCTGCGCTGCAAGAACCAGAATGTGAAGGTGGGTAGCCACACCTATTCGTATCGAGAACCCTATAAAGCTAATCCTTGAATTGCAGGACCACGCCCTGAACATCACGCTGCGGGTGCTGCTGTCCATCAAGTCGACGCAAATGGACCAAGCCATCGACACCTTGGATCAGAACGACCTAATAGACGTGCTGATGAAGTACATATATCGGGGATTCGAGATCCCCTCGGAGGGCTCCAGTGGCCACCTGCTGCAGTGGCATGAGAAGGCCTTCGCCAAGGGAGGAGTGGGCTGCATTGTCCGGGTGCTGTCCGACACAAATCGCGCCTAGAGGAGATCAGCACAGCCAAAGGCGATCATAGAGTCACTATCCCAACTGTTCCCTGCCCCAAAAACCGATTCATACGCATCGCGGAGCATTTAATCAACACAGGATTGGAGCACTGGACACCACATCCTTATCTTCGGGATTTGCCACGCCCCAGCTGGAACCCACTTCTGTTTCTTTGCCGCAATACAAATGACGTTTTCCAAATTAGATTTTAACTGGTATCCAAGTATTAAAGTTTTTATTACGAAAGGTGAGTGGCAGTGATTTGAATCAGGGGAACGAACGTACTTCTAGTTCACTCAAGCCACACCTACATGTAACATAATTTGTAAGAAACATTTTGTTTTTGGTAAGGCTAAGCAATTGATACGCATCTCAAAGCTGAGGAAGATTCAACTCCTATCTGATTGAAACTCATATCAATCTTCAGACTCAGCCTAGCAACTTTACGAACATAATGGCTTATCTAATCGAAATTCCAGGCGTATCATTCAACATGATGACGTTGCCTTGGTAAACCTTTAGCTGCCGTGACAGAAAACACATCTACTACTATGTTTGAATCAACCTTTTCTGCTTTATTTGACTATTCAATGTGTAATAAGTGCTTTGAGTAACCTAATCGAACCAATCACGGCGTCTACAACTTCTTATTAATTTAAAAAGCGGCGAGGCTCGATGATAGACAAATGCCAGGCGAAAAGAAATGCGAGTAGGCTAAATGAAAGGCCCAGAATTTGGGGGTCGCATGCAATTTGATGATATTTCAGTGCTCGGTAGGGGGAACATTTAACAAAGGAGTTCGTTCTCTACGAACGCGTCTTCAATAAATAGTTTTTATGTTGCTTATATGCGGGGATTATTAAGTCGAAACGTGTTGCTCCGATCGCTGGCCAGCCTACCACATGTGGGTCTCGCGGATTTCGCTGATGATGTGATTCGCCCGCGTCAGTGCCTGAAATCAAAAGCGAGTTAAGAACGATGTCAAGCTGAGTATAAGCTAGCCAAGCGCACCTTCAACATGTCCGCCGCCTCTTTTCGGCGCACTGCAATGTGATCGGACTCGTTGAGCAGGGTTTCAGCCTTATCCGACTTATACAGATGGGTAACCAGTTCGCTCTGCAAGTTGTCCTTAACGTAGTTAACCAAGAAATGCATGATGGCCTTGGGAACCGAGTCTTGTATGGATTTGCGCACAATGTAGAAATACGATTTGATCAGGTGTTCTAAAAAAAGAAAAGTCAGATTGAGTTAGGTCTTCAAGTTGCCCGAGTTAATTGCAACCCACCGATGACATCGCAATCCTTCTGCTCCTTGTCAGTGAGGCGACGTGGATTGTGGTTGGCCGGCACATCGGGCAGCAGATTGACCGGCTTCACTGGACTCACGATGTTATTGTGAACCGGAGTGTTGTTGGTCGAGTTCTCAATGCTGTCCGGACGCGTTGGTGCCGGCGGTAAAATGTTCGACAGCCATGTGCTGGCCATCGAAGGCGTCGAGTTCTCGCCGACGTGGTTCTAGAGAGCAAAACGAAAATGGGTTACATAGGTTGCATACATAAAGGCAGATTCTGCTGGCACCTGCTCATGCACTTGGCTATATTGCTGCTGTGAGGTACTCGACTGCGGCGGCTGCTGTTGCGGCTGCTGTGAACCTGCACTGTGCGACGAAATCTGAGGCGACATGTGGTTGCGCGGTGTGTTGGCCCGCCGCTGGCCCAGATTTATCTGTGAGTAGGGATCGCTGTCCGTTTTCAGCAGACTGGGCACCAAGGCGGCATCCTTGTGGAAGTCGGGGTGCTTGGTGTTGATGTAGGCCAGCTCGATGGCCACAATGTTCTCCACCATCACGTTGGTGTGCGGCAGACGGCGACGCAGCAGCTGGGTGACCACGTCCACAATCTTCTCGTGCAGTTTGGGGAAGCTGTAGAGGAGATGGGTGAAAACAAATGACATTCAGCTATTATTAGTTCACATACCGCAGCATCTCCTGCTGCACTTCGTTGCCACAATGCTGAACAATGCGCTGCATCTCCTCGTGAATGAGTTCCACGCAGCGCAGGGAGGGCTCCTCCAAGCGGCGAATCTGGCGCTTCACCAGCAGCTCGAACGAGACCTCCGGAACGAATAGGGCCGGGCGTGGACCGGTGGCATTCCGGATGGCTGTCAGTATGTCCATCTTGCTCAGACCCGCCAGCGGGTGAATGGAGTCCAGGGTGCGGCCGAAGGTCTCGTGGAAAATGTAGCCCATCCGGGCACCGCCGCACAGCTCGGTGGTCTCGATATTCCTGGCCGTGCCCTCAATCGTGCAGCAGTAGGCGCTGGAGAACTTCGTGATGATCTGCAGCAGGGTCTGGCTCTTGTCGGAGACATCCTCGCCATAGGAGTTCAGCAGCGATTGGAATTGCGTGGCCATAATGTTGACGCGAGTCTGCAAGAATATGGGAAGTCATTCTCTTGAATTCAGCATGCTACTCTAACCTTATCTGCCATTAATTTGTTCTTGCTTTATCATAGAAATATATAAAGATCGAGTGCCAAGTGACAAAAGATGTCTTTTGTTTCATTTTTCTACATTTTCAATAGTTGTTTATATTTAAGATTTGTTAAAAATTCTTTGAAGTTTTAGACTGAGACGATGTGCAGTCTTTATAGACTAGACTTACCTTAAGATCTGGCAGGCAGTCCCGGATGTGGTGCATCAGGAGCCGGTTGAGGGTCTTGGCCAAGTAGGGCGTGCCGTTGCGCGTGGCCAGAGTGGGATACTTGCGCTGCAGGAAGGCGGCCTCGTCCTTCATCTGATCGTCGATGTGCTTTTGGTCCATGATGTCCTTCTGCGAGCGATTCATCACGCCGATGATGCCCAGCTTGACGGGAATGACCCGGCCGCACAGGATGTCGATGGCATCGGTGCCGGCGTCCATGAGATCCAGTTTAGTGACCACGGCCAGAGTGCGCCGGCCATCGGGGTCCACATCCTTGGCCAGCTTGAGTGCCTCACTGGTGGCCATGTCCGTGTTGGCGGCCGTCACAGCCAAAATGATGGAGTTCGGGTTCTCAATGTACTTGAGCACCAATTCTTTGATCTGCGCCTCGATATCCTCCGGCTGATCGCCCACCGGCACCTTGGTGATGCCGGGCAAATCCACCAGCGTTAGGTTGACCACGTGCGTCGAGAATATCTTCAGGTTGATGGGCTCCGGGCAGATGCCCTTGTTGTTGCCCGCCGCCCGTTCCGTTTCGTTTTCGATCTCCTTGCGGATTTCGTCAAAGTCCGTGAAGCACTTCTTGGTGTGCAGGAAACGACCCCACTCCTCGGCATTGGACGTACCTAGGGATTGGATTGAATTGGATTTCTCGAACTTCTGACGCCTCAACTCACCATTTTCCGCCGAGCGATTCTCGCGATCATCGAGTGGGCTGTAGATCAGCTGGAGCACCAGTGGGCGACGGGTCACAATGCCCGTTCCGCGGGGTAGAAAGGATCTTCCCACCACGCTCTCGATCACCGAACTCTTGCCGGAGCTCTGGAAAAAGGGGGAATGTATGTATTTATTACTGGGAGTTAAAACGACGACTGATAAAAGACGATGACCTGATAAGGAAGCTTCCAAGCGTTTGCAGCAAGGAAACACTTGGAAAACCGCAGATTAACTATTCTTATCTGGCAATGGGAGCCATTCTGTGATCGCAAATTTCTCAAACCAAAGAAATCACCCACTACTCTTTTGACTTGAGTCTTTGCAACAGAAAAGCAAATGGAAGGTAAGAAATGGCACAGATTCAACATATTGGAGCTCCACTGTACTCAGTGTCAATAAGTTGCGCGAGCATTTAGTCATACTGAATTAATTCCAGAGCGTGAATCAAAGTGCAGTTAAGCCAGCGATCGAAACATGCATACATACAGACACAACTATCGAAGTCACACATGTGTACGTTCGTTTTTTGCAGTGTGTTCGTGGGGGAATGTGTCACATCAGCAGCTGTTTTTGTTCTTTTTTGTATAATACTGTGCGATATTGATTTTCCATGGCGGCGGCGAGCAGTGCCAAAAATAATTATATAAACAATGGGGACGCCGCAAAGAGCGAAAGCTGCCCGAAATGTTGCTACAAACTGAAAACACAACCGAAATGCCGGCAAACGCACTCCGTTATATAATTTTGCGATCACTGGAAAAGCGCGAGAGTTGGAATTTCAGTTATCTACGCCATATTCCGGTTCTCAGCGGCACTCCTTTTACGGAGCTCGGGGATTTATGGTTTTGGGTTGCGGATTTCTGGGCACCTCGCAGTTCGCATTTACCTGACTGCCGAGAACAACAATTTGGGGCAATTGGATGGAGTCGGAGCCCACGGTGTTGAAGACGTCCTGCAGCTTGTTAATGACCGGGATTAGGGCCTCCATTCTGGGTGTGTGTGTGTGCTGGGTTCCTTTGGTCGCGTTCCACTCGTCTGGCGTTTAATACGCGCACATTAAGGCCGTTCTTTTCGGCTTTTTCTGATTGACGCGAGCACCGAAATTATTTTTGCAATGCGTCAGTGTTGCACAGCGAATTTAGACTGCTCTGTTGGCGGGGCTGCCACACCGGCGGAACTTGGTGACTGGACTTTGCTGCTATCGACGAGGCTGCCACCCTGTGCGAGAGTGCTGCCAATCTATTCCAAAAGGCCAGCTTTAAAAGCGCGCCAAATTTGAATTGTATGTGTTTCCAATTTTGCCCGTTAGGTGCGTATATATTTACATAAATAATGAAAGGTATGATTTTATTACTTTACTTTAATTCACCTAATAGCCACAAAAAATGAATGTCAGCGTTTAACTCTTTTTCTTATTTTTTTCATATGTTTCCTTTTTCTTATTTTATATGCACATGAGCAAATTGTATTGATATGGGCCAAACAAAAGAGTCCTTAAAAACCAATCTGAAAACTTACACACCACAGTCCAAAGTCGACACAATCTCAATATATTCATCCTATTTAAATAAATTGAAAAACTGCCCAGATTAGGCGAATTTTTGAATACCCTTTTAGACATGATAGTGAAAATGAAAATATAGCGTAAATATATATATTATTATACTTCTATTCTTATTGTTAATGCAATACCCCTGAAACGACAAAGAACCTTTAAGTTGGAGCAGCAGCCAAGTGGTCAGACCATGTGGCCCAAAAAGGGAAAAGGGATAATCTGAGGCCCAGCCTCAAGTGCTCGAGATTTGCATGGGCGGTTGGGATGGGGACTTTCCCGGTTGTTATAAGAATTGGAGGGCGGGGGAGCAGTGCCCAAAACCAAAAAGGGGGCTACCCGAATATTTCTCGACCACACTCGATTGCCTGGCATGCATTGTGGGCGAAATGCCGGGCTCATCTGTCGTTTTTATCGGTTTATTTCAATGTTCGAGGATGCTTGTCGCCCGGTACACTAAGCATTCAAATTTCGATAGTGGCCTGGCCCAAATGGACCAGAATATTGGGCGTACATACATATGTATGTACCACATCCATGTGCACAGACGCCCCCACTCACGTTTGCATCATCTGTCCTATTTGATAACAGTTCCCATTGTTGTTTGCCAGCTCCTCCTGGCTGCTCCCAATTGAAAATGACAATGAAAATTGTTACGAGTTGGCTGATATCATTTTGCAATGCTCGCTTATCTCTTTAATGGCTTCCAAGCGATTTGAATATACTTGGGATGATTTAAGATGGCTTATTTAGAACCCCAGTGAAGTATCAATTTATTAGAGTTTATTGTTCCGATCACATGATGGTAATATCAATTATAATAGTTGTAAATTTTAATCATTCCACTTCAAAATTAGTTCGGCCATCCATGAAACTTTGTTCATTCAAGTTTGGGATACTGACTAATCTCATTTCTTGCCCCATTATTATACATTTTGGCATTTTTCGCACTGCAAGTCGGCTTCTTTAGCATTTTCATAGATAAACTTTCGGCTTCCAATTAACAAATTTGGCCGGCAACTTTGCCAGCACACCTCTGCAGTATCTGTGTGTGTCTGTGTGTTTGGGTGTGTATAAATATTTCAAAATTTCCCCCATCAAATTGGCATTGTTGGACCGGGGAACTTTCGTATCTCTGGCTTGACAACTTGCCGAAATGTGCGGCGTGGCAAACTTCTTGAGTTTGAGTTGACAGTTATTGCGAAAGACGGGCGTGGGTGACGGGGATGGGCCACGCCCCCTTCTCGGGGCCGGAATATTAATTTGATAATTTCACGGCTGAATGCAAATTCGGTGTCGAGTCCTTGGCTCTCTAATTGACTGACGAATACTTAAAATATGAATTTCAAATGAAGTTCAGCCATTGTCTGCTTTCTGGCTTTCTTTTGCCGCCTTTCGACTGGGCGCGATTAATTATGGAGTGATGATGATGATGGTGGAGCTGGAGATGGTGCTGGGGCTGGAGCAGCCTCTGCCCTCCGGTGGAGCATTAATCATGTGAAAGTAATTTTGCACATTTGCATGCGTTGCACAAAGCGATAATTTTCATCCATCATTTTCAAGTGTTTCCGCAGGATTATAGTGCTGCAAGGAGTCGTCAGCCTTTCGCTGTCATATCCTGCTTGTGTGCAGGATGGGGAGTCGCCTCATTATCCATCGCCATGTCGTCGTCAATTATTCTTGTTCTGCAGCCTGCCTGCAAGAACTGTGCATTTAGTTGATGAGCTCCTCTGCCCTGGTGGAAGCCACCAACTCCTGCTGCTCCTCCTGCTCATCCTGCTCCTTTGGTGCTTTGCTCTTTTGTGCCTCGATGCCTTTGGTTTTCGGGACTCGGCTTTCATCTTTCGGCTGACTGCCAGTTGATCAATGGCTCTGCCCGTTTTCCATGGTGTTTCATGCAATTACGTATTTATATTGCGTATACGCCATGTGAATACGACGGATGGATGGAGTGCCCTTGAAGTAGGCGGCGTTCCGGGGCGGAAACTTCTCCGTACGTTCTCGCCACAACTGCTGCAATAATGAACTTTGATTTTGCCCTTTTGCAATTCCCGGAATCATGAATGTTCCACAGCTTGTGGCCTGGCTGGAAAATGCGGAGCACGAGCTGGGAAATATGCGATATAATTGCTGATTGATGCGGTTTGAAGGAGCTTGCTCTTTATGCTCTCGCACATTTTATTATCAAACTTGGTATACAATCGAACAAACTGACAGAAACCCTATTTTTTATACAATAACTAATTAAATTAGACATATCTCTTTTAATCATTGTCATTACTAAACCCATTAAAGGACGATGAAGTGTGGCCATAACCGACTCTATTAAGTGTGCTGAATTATGAAGGCCATGTGTACAGCCACTTGGTTGGGTTTTCGGTGCTCCCCGGATCTTGGCAGGATGTGGTTGCCATTTAGCAGATGTCGCCGCTCTTGGCACCCAGCTCCTTGGCCATTAATCTGCCTGGGAACGCGGCTGCCAGATGCCTGGTGTCTTCTACTGCGGAAAGTGCGAAAGTATCGCACACATGTTTCCCTTATTTATTTTTTGGCAATGCTCTGGCTGCATGTTTAATTGGATTTGCAGCTAAGCGGAATTAGAATTGTGGGCGGAAAAGTGGGGCGCATTTGCATACTTCAGCTGTGGCGGAAAACCTCGGCGGAAAACCTCGGCGGAAAACCTCGAGACACTGAAAAAAAGGGGATGCAATTGAAGGAGATTGATATACCAAGAAACATAATAATATTCTTACGATCCATTTTTCATGGAATTCTCATAGTTCTTTCAAGCAATCTCTTTACTTAAAATAAACACATATTTTTTGGATTTAAAATTCTTACCAAATACATTCAAATTGGCTAGGAAATCTTTTTCCGAGTGCCGCTGCGAGGCGACAACAAGCAAGTGTAAATTTCACTTGAACTGATAATTTCACTCAATTTGTGAGCGCTGATGAGCAAAGTTTTCCCATTTGCATGCGACTACGTGTGCCGGCTTTTCCGCGCCTTCCCCCGCTTTTCCACGCCCCCTCCTCCAGATGCAAGTTTCCATCTTTCGTTTCTCCTTCATCTGGCGCTGCTCCTGAATCAGATGATTTCTTTTTTGTCGCCGTCGCCGAGTTGAAGGTGCCAATTAGGGATTTCCGCCTCAATTACTTTCGCGAGCACACGAGCAGCGAGTTTGTATGATTTTCGCATGACAAACTTGGGGCTTTCACATCGACGTCACCATTCCCCCTTTCCCTTTTCCCATTCCCCTCCCCACAAGCAAATGACTGTTTCCCTTGGCGAAGTATTCACTTCCCCTAAAAATGTAATTGCAAGGAGTGCGCCCCGAAAATCTTGGGTGTGCGTGATGAAAAAACTCGTTTGCATTTTACATGTTTCATCTGCAGGTGCAGAAAGCTGGAATGCGAGCACATAGTTCATGTGGCTTTTCCTGCGACTTGGTAATTTCCATTTCTGCTGAATGCGCTGCCAGCTCCTTGATTGGCTCTGCGATTACGCTAAAATGATTGCAAATATGTGAAAACGCTGATGGTCGAAGTGGTGAGCTCGAAGGAATAGCAATAATGTGTACAAAGTGCATTTGAGGAAAGTCAAACTTTGAGGTAGCAATACAATAAAACTTGAATGCAACTGCACCAGTTTTCCGATATCAATTAATTCGAGACTCGGCAGGAAAGCCATTTCATAAGCCAACAGACAAACTGGTATCTGTAAATTCTAAATACATGGCCAACGGGTCGAGGGCCGCCTTTCAAATCAAAACCAATAGGGCTAACGACAAAGGCAAACGTTTCCGTACCTTTTGTCAAGTCACGGAAAGGCCGAGAAGCACTTAGGAATATTGCATTGAATACGGCATCGAATCGAAGTGGTTAGATCGGAATTGGAGGCACGGAAGGATGCCGGGGTAGAAACGGGGTCAAGTCGGATGTGTGACGATTCCGGATGGATCCCTGGCTCGTCCTGCTGCTTAAGTGTAATTAAATTCACCCGAGCCCCACTCCCCCTCGCCCGCAAGTGTTGCTCATCAAATGGATTGATTTATGATGATGCCCTCCCGTTCGTACTGTTCGTCCTAGGATTTCATCCTTCTCTGGCTGACGAGGCATGACATAATAAATCGCCATGTCCTGGATCCAGAGTCCTGGGTGTCCTGGTTGCGCTGGCACAATGACAGCCACACACACACATGAGCCGAGCGCAGAGATTTGAAAATTAATTTGCGAAAAGTTTCGCCTACTCAAATCTCGCATCTCTCACATTTCGCATCCTGCGCGATATATTTATATTTATATTTATTATTTAATTTCGCCCCACTGCTGTGTACTTTGGCGCATTTTTACGCTCGACTGCCGCCTCGTTCTTTTGCTGCGTTGACGGCAAAGTTTAATTTTTATTGTTGTTTGACTTTGTTAAATGATTTTTATTGCCTTTCAGCTGGCCCGCCAAGGAGCAGCGAAGAAAGGCGAAGCCTTTGGTAGGAATTTAATATAACTGCTGTGACCATATTGCCGAGCAAACAATGCAGCCGCTCCACTTTCTCCCAGCGAACCGATGCCCCGCCATGTCCTTTATTGCTCTAGGATTTATTGGGGCACTCCGCTGAGTTTGACGCTTTGCCTTGAGATATGAGCGCCGTTTGATTGTTTTCTGTGTACCACTCGCTCGCTGGCTGCCAAATTGCCAAGTTTTCCAGCCAGCCGAACGCTCCAAGTTTTCCGGCATAACTCATAAGCATCTTTTTGAAAATCAAACTGAAAACCTGTAAGTACAAACGTAAAAAGCAGTCTCGGTAGGAAACCACAACAAAGGAGCCTAGAAATTTAATGAAAGCCTTGGCATATAACTACACTCAACTAAATGGAATACCAACTTAAAGGTTTAATATAAAAATATATAAAACAAGTACTATTTTACAAACAAAGTAACATTCATAAAATGCAGTTTAATAATTTTTAATTTGCTATATTATGCTCTTCCTTTGACACTAGTTGCTATTTTGTTTGCCCCGACTGTACTTCTGTTAATATTCACTGTACGAACTTTTCCGGTCACCACAATAAAGGAGTCTCCCAAGTGCCTTCTGTTCAAACACGCTTTTTTGTGGTTAGTTGAAAGAGTTTGGCCTCAAATTTAATTACATGGCCTGACATCGACCACATTTAGCCGAAGAAACAAAGACAAATAAATGTGAAGTATTTCAAAATTTATGAAATATTTTCCATTCAAATTTGAAAGCGCTATTCGAGTTCAATATGTTACATTGATTGGTAGTTTAAAATGCATTATTTATAGCCTTTAACATTATCCTGGCGGCTTAACTTTAGTGCTCCATTGCAAACTGGCATCAGCTTAATGGGTTAATTATGCGGACAGATGTGGTACCTGGCAGCCTGGAGCTTAAAATTTGCTGTCCGCGCCCGTGGAAATGATTAATTGCAGTTTGTTGGAATGCATTGGCGAGTGCAATGAGTGCCCCTCAAATGAATTGCATAATCAGCTGTCAATTACAGTGCTGTCAGGGGATTCAGCGCTGGCCGATGGATCCTTTATTCGATGCGCCATCGGCATTAAACCAATTGCTCTGCAGGCCATTCTGGGCAGGAATGAGTTGTGAATGGCTGCCAAGCGAACAATGGCGGCGACTCTGGATTAGAACGAATAGTTTCCATGGACGGGCTGCATTTGTGTCAACTGGATTGTTATGCATGTTTGCATTACTGAGCGGCATATCTTTTTCCCCCGCCCAGCAATTGTCCTTCGAAGGACAATGTACGCATTGCGTCACTGCGAGAGATACGCCCATTGTTCGAGCCGAAACAATGCCAAGCCGAGCCGAGCCAAATTCAAAGCCTGCCCTCCTGAGCCTTTTGCTCGGCCTCGGCTTTAGTCATAGTTTTAATCTCACTAATGGCTGGCAGGATTTCAAGTCGATGGCAACACAGAACAGGACCTGCTGCTCGTGTCACAAAGGTCCTTCGCTGCACACGACAATTCAATTTCGCCCCCTTTTCCGAAAAGAATACACATTCCACGCACAAAGCAAGATACACTCATCCAGATGGCAGGGGTTGTGTTTTAAAAGTTAAGACGGCCTTAAAACCCAGTGATATTAGAAAAAGTTACTCTTTTCGTTTAATATAGTAGAATATATATATAAAGTGCCAGCAATATGTCAATAAGTCAATTGGCACCTTTGAGTAAGAGTGAGTGAATCAATCGATCAGCCGACTCATAAGAGAACTCACTAATTCATTGAGTGTTTAGCAACAAAAGCTCCCTCAAAAACCTGAGAACAAAACTAGATAACATCAGTAGCATTTGGAATCTCGGCTCGCAAACAGGTTGCTCTCGCAATGGGGAAACTGCAAATATTGGGATTTCTGTGCGTGTGGGCTCTTATTTGCCTTGGCAGTTGTTTCGCCTGTAAGTTGATACATAATTCGCATAATTGCTGATTAAATAAAACTTGTTCTGAATTGCAGATCCCAGGGCAAAGAACTCGTACGTAAATGACTTTGTGTTCCCCACCGAAGATGAGCACGTCATTCCCCCCTGGCAGCAGTACTCAAATGAACACTCATCGCAGTCCAGAGACTTGAAACTGGCCAAATGCACTGACTTCCAACTGGACAACGCCTCTGGCAATGCTCGCCTGATCTTCATCAGCTACAAGAAAGTGGAGGATCCTCTCCAGAGCCTGAAAAAGGCGCTAGTTGAGGAGCTGAATCTTCCGGAACTTGTGGTCAGCCTGAAAGTGGTGAGGAGTGGGAAAAACCGCTTAGTTTTCGAGCTGCCAAGTGCTCTGGATGCCCTCTTCGCTCTGAATAGTTACTGCAATCGGTATCGCGATCGTAACGATCTCACCTATGAAATCATCAGCGTTCAGAAGTGATTAAGTAATTAGACCTGACTTAGTATAGTAACATGTACTGGTTAATAAAGTAAGAGAATAATACCCTAAAGTGAGATGATTTTCAAACAATAACAATGGCTTTAAATATTCTGCTCACGTCGAGCGTTGTTTTATGCATAAATCGTTATCAGGGTAACGTGCCTACTACTAACTACATGTGACTCATCCGAGAATACAATACAGTTTGGTTTTGGCCAACGGCAATCTTCGCACGGGTAATCCCCAGTGGGAATCATTAGCGAGAAATCTCGCTTCTAAAAACCGAGGCCAACTATTGTTTGGCCCAGTCAAACCAGCGGAGCCCATAAATAAGTGGATGTGATTCGGCTTGGACGATGGTCGCCAGGTGAAAGGGCCACCTGGACTACGTACACGAATGCAATTAAGTTTGTGCGGCGGCGGCGAGAGCATAACGCATTTGGTGGAGGCGCTTGTTTATTGACGTCGCTGTTTTTGTATTAACCGGGCTGGGAAGGACACCCCACGGAAGCCGGACTCCTGGTTGTTGTCGCGCTGGTTGCCCTCGCTGTTGAACATGGCCACAATGGAATGGGCGATACCAGGATACCGCGATACCAGGATACCAGGATAGCTGCGGATAGCTGCGGGGCGCAAGGATAATAGGGGGAGTGGGGAAATGGGCGAGCGGAGCTTTACAATTTACACATTAATTATGAGCAGACATGTGTTGTAGGCGTTTTGGCCAGGATCCTGCTGCTGCCTCGAGCCTTGCGACGCGGTAACAGGTGCCTCCTGTGACTTCATTGCCTTCTCGTGCACTGCCAAAAAAGCAATGCCAAGTTGTTCCCACACCCTTCGATAGCTATCAGCTATTTGGTTAGTTTTTCTCCGAGTGCACGAAGTATGCAAATTCAGGCTAGGCAAAATATGCCCCTGGCCGGCTTTTATGGCAGCGAATTAATGAACGCAGCCAACGAGGCTGGCTGACGGCAGCAAGGACGTGGGCCAGGTCATTATTTTGCCCATGTCCCTGCTCCTGCGGCTCCTACCCCTTTCCCTTCTCCCACTGCAATGCATTGCGGCCTGGTCAGCTTGTGGCTCCATGGAACACCTCTCGTGGGCCCCCAGACCGCCGCCGCCGTGTGCAATAATAGCAATAATTTATCACCCCGGACCCAAATTATGCACGAACTCAATTGTGCGTGAAATTAAATTTTAAGCGCAAACAGGACGACTTGTCGGCTCGGCCCTGTTTACCCCAATAATTTGGCTAATTTCACTTGAGACCGGCCCACAAAACCGACCCACTGGCAGGCCGAATAACATTGAAAATATTTCCAATAGCTCGGTGCGGCCACAAATGACATGTGTGCGAGTATGGCCGGCATTTGTTTAGCACTAATTGGGAGTTTCTTGGCCCAAATGCCTTGGCTGCAAGTGCGGCTTGAAGTCTGAATTAATGAAATATTAATAGGGCCTTTAATTGTTCTAGACTGTCTGCACAAAGCTATTGTGGATATGAATTTACGGCACACTTGGAAAAGCAATTTAAGTTTGCAAAATGTGTTTAATTAAGACTTGCGGGATTAAATTGAACATCAAATGGAGATGGAGCAGGGGACATGTGTCAAATATTTTTTGTTTAGCAAACAGAAACGAAGTGCCCACTTAGTTGCCGAATCAAAGCATCCTGCTGCGTCTCGAAACTTTTACCAATTTACTTTATTTCCATTGCAAACTTTGAGATTCGAGAGCTCAAAGACACGAGGGTCAGTTGGAATAAATTGGCAAATTGTCGGCGCAGAATTCTCCAAGGACATAAAGTACGAAACTTTCGATTGCATTTTTGTCGCCGCAGTACCTCTGATTGCCTTAAAAATAATTTATTGAGTCAATTGACTTTTGCAGCGGACTCTCCTCTCCGCAAATAAACGCACTGCAATCGAACTTACAATCTCCGGGGAACCCCACACACATTCACTTGATTTGATTGTGTTGATTCTGGCTCCGACTCGGAATCTGCAGAGGGAAATAAACTTAAGTGCAGCAGCCACCAGCCACGTTGCCGAGTTCCAAAGGAACACGACTCGATTCGACTTGGTTCCATTCGAAATTTGAAATTTATTGCGGCCGGAGTTCGTTCACATGGCAAGTTAAAGCTCCGGCTACATTTACATGACTCATTCAAACTCCGGCATTTGCTCATTTCGGAGACGGGGGGATGGAGACGGGAAAGTCCGGACATTTGCGAAATTCCTACTCAGACTCCGGCCAAATGCGAAGCGAGTCACACATGTCAATTCAATTCGATCGGAGGACCGTGACGAACGAAGGAGCCAGGCCTATGAAGGAGTCCAAGTCGAGTCCTTGTTTCCGTTTCCTCCGGGGACCACACAACTCCATTGGCAGCCCACATGTCTAGTATGGCCAAATAAAAACGTCTCTCTTTCATTTACATTGATTGACAGACGGAGTCGTCGAAGATGGGAACTGTCTCGTTGAATGTGTCCTGTGGCTTGTCACCGAAATATCCTTTATAATTGGAAGACATTTCCATATGCCAGGACTCACTGCAACTCTGGCTAAGCATTTCCCCAAGTCGAAACAGGATGTGAATAATTGATTAAGACCGAATTGTGTTCATAATAGGAAAGCTGAGGTAGTATACATGGTTATGGTTTAAAGAATGAATCTCTTTTCTAAACCAAGTTATATAGGAGTTTGAGTTTATTTAATGCTTGAATTATGTGCTTGAAATGGTCTCCACTCATATTCAGCAATTTGAGTTGAAACTCACCACGAAGTCAGTTCGGCTTCATCCGCTGCAAAGCTACAGAATGTTGTAGCTTTGTGGTCGTGTGGAACGTAAGTTGTTCGCTCGGATTTCGTATAAGAGTTGCGCAGTGTGTGGATATAAAGTTAGATAATAAACAAATTATTCAGTAAACTCGCCAAATAAACTAGTAAATACTTATATAATCACCCATTGCAATACTTTGAATGTATATTCTCTCACTTTGAATAATACTTTTAAGTAATTGAATTCATAGGCGCACCTAACGAAGCAAGTAAATCTGAGATTTATACCAGCGTAACGAAAAAATCGCATAGGAATTTATTTGAAATTGGATTTATTGCAACTGCTAGAGCGAAAAGATGAAAAATGTGTATCAATCCGTTGGCAAAGGATGCTGCAAAATTCTGAAGGCAAATACTTTATGGTTTCGCATTTGGTAGTTGTTCGACACTTTTTAAGGGAATTGCTGGAACAACAAAATTGTGTGCCATAAATAATGCCAAATCGAATATCATAAATATTAAAAACAATTTTCATTTTGCCAAGTTTTCGTGCAAATTGTCTTTTATTTCAAATGCAAGCAAGCTGTAAATAAAAATATTTTTTAAGGGGTTACCCATAACTTGTAAATAATCAATAGAAAATGAGTGTAACTATTTTAAAATATATCCTGCGATATAAATGGATACGCTTGATTGCAGCATTTATAAATTTAATTAAGTTTACAGTGTGGGGTATATCCCCCCCCTTCGCTTTTGCTATCAAGTATCCCTTTTGTCTCTTTGTGGGCCGCTTAATTAATTTATTTAATTACACTCCCATTTGCATTCATTTTTAAACGAGTCTGTTTATGTCCTGCCTGAAAATGAATAACAAACTGAATGAAAATATCAGCATAATGCGTCGAATGAATACTTTTATCATTCGCTTTTGTTGCAGTGACAAGCTTAAAGCGAATGGAAAACCAATTAGGAAACGTAATGGTCTGGAAGTAATCATAAATTGGTTGGAAATTAATCGCAACAATTTTAAAGCTAATCCCACATAAATCGAATGAAGTCCACAGATTGAAGGGTTTCCAAACGGGGATCAACATAAAATTGTAATTTTAATGACCATAATTATGCGGAGCTGAACCAGAAAACCCTTTTACGCAAAGATTTTAAAAGTTGAGAGCCCGTCGAAAAAAGGGTAAGCAAAGGCAGTTAAATGTATCATTAAATTAAATCCAAAGTCGTAACTCGCTGCGAAAATGTTTTTGAAGAAGGATTTCCTGTCCACCAGGTGGTCCATACCTTTTAATTAACCTAATGTACAAATAATATATTTTATTAGTTGGAGTGAGTTTAGTTTAGTTTATGATTACAACTAATTGACTTTTTGTGTTAGAATTTCTATAATTTCAAACTGACTGAAATTGTAATTAGGACTCTGGTTTTCGGGCAATTAGTTTAATTGCAGTTAAAATTTTTAGTGGCTATACACGCGAAATTCGGGAACCGCAAATTTAATTTATAATTTATATGGCAAAGCCAACAAATTATTAAATAAAGTGTAGAATATCTAGTTTTTGAGGGGCTCATCCAATGTAAAAGCCACTGAAAAGTACGCCTCCATATATTTGCATGCCAAGCTAGTTTCATTTGTGTAACTTAAGCCAGTTTCACATGATTTGGCCATGTGATTTTAGGGTCTAAAATCCCAGCATCTCTGATTTGCATCGGAATCCAAATAAAGAACCGGGCTGCCGACGGACACATACATATTCAGAAGGATTTCGCATGCGGCGCACATTTTTGAATACATTTGACAATTTTCGTAAGAGAAATGAGAAATATTTGCATTTACTTGAGTAGCAGCAGCGACAACGATGACTACGACTACGACGACGGCAATGCAAAAATGTAATTTCCATGAAAGCGCAGCCAACTCCGAAAACGAAATGGCTGGAATCCACGGGACGTGGGCGAGGATGTCTGCAGCCGGAGTCACGAGCAAAGCCGGAGTCATCCGAAGTGGCTGCAAGTGCGCAGGCATTCGGATTCGGTGGGGCTGCCTCCAAGTCCTGGGCACCACGGTGATCCCAGCATGCATGGCTGCACTGCGAGAAAATAGTTGACATAAGTCTACCCACTTAAATGATCGATATGAGATTGACTACTGTAAATGAGAATTTCAAGTATCCTATGAACCCAGTAAGAACCCAGTAGTTAACTGGGTTGAACTGTAAGTAAAAGTTCAACTGATTTCTTCCAGTGCACTTTTCCCAACTGCTGGCAGTAATACTGTGTAGGCGAGGAAAGTTTCTGGTGTGCAGGGAGGACGTGGCGTTGACGGCGGTGTCTATTGTGCGGGTTAGCAGCGGCTGCATTTGCATCCCGACAGCAGATGCTCCACTCCGCCTGGCGAGGATTGGGATGAGGATGAGGGTGTGGATGTGGGTGTGCTATGCCATGTGAAGGAGGAGGGGATTTCCAGAGCCTGTCCGGCTGGCTGGCATGAAATATTTGACTTTTGATTAAAGCACCGGCTCAAGTGCCTGGCGGAGCTCCCTGGCGTTCTGCCCTTGCCACTTGACAAGACTCACTTGTCTCCCGACTGCATTTCATATTGTGTTGCATAATTTTCTGCGGTTTGCCAGCCCTAATGTGGGAAAGCCCTAAAAAATCTAAAATAAAAATGCGCCCGGCATTGTGAAAGTTTTTCCCAAGAACTTGCTGGGGAACTGGTTCCGTCGTTGTCATCGGGCCTGTTGTTGTGGTGTTGCGAAATGTGCATTGTTTGCTGTGGTGCAAAATAGTCGTTTCCATTGCCATTCCTCTCTGGCTGGCAAAAGTGTTGGCCAAGCTGCTGCACTTGTGCCAAAAGTGAGCAGAGCGAGAAGTTTTATGGAATTACACGTTCCATGGCAGAATATACCCATTTTCCCCAATGGCAAATGGTGGCAAATAAGTTTTGGGACCTGCACATGGCAGTTGCCTTCTGGAGCGCTCACAAATAAAGTTATTAACACAAAGCTGGTTTTGAAATTATTTGAACCGCTTGCATGGAACAGTAAATCTGTATTAGAAATGAGTTACAACATAATTGCACCATACTTTATGCAAAAGGAGCCTTTGCTAATTATACTTTGACTAAAATTGAGCTGCAGAGGTACCCAAATATCAATGGCGCTTAATTGGCATGCGAATGCGGAGCACTTAAGCGCCGAAAATCTTGGAGGCACCACTTCGTTGAGACCAGGACAAAAAATTAATCATACGCTCCGGTTGCCCGCACAGTCGAGGGGAATTTGCCGGGATCAAGGGGAATATTATTGCGGTACAAAGGGCAAATTAATTTTTCATAAAAGGCGCACCACACGGCCACCGCTGTGGGGTTCTGGTCCCCCGTCTCATTCTCCTCTCCTACCCATCCTCCCTTCCGCATCCTGCGCTCCACATCCTGCGGTTTGCTGCTCACGCACGTAGGATATGTACCTGCCACACGGATATGCTCGCATTCGGGGCTGGGCGCAATTAATTTTCAATGTGCGCTTTATGCAGCTCCTTGCCGGGTTGGGGGTCCTCGTCCGGATTTCGCTCTCTCCGGCGGGAAAATACGGCTGCCAAGGTCCCCAGATGCGCTGGCGAGTGCGGCGGGGCGTGCTAATTGCCACACAAAAAGCGGCAAAAGAAATGCAGCCAGCCCTCCGAGTCCTCGTCGTCCTTCGAGTCCTTCAAGCCCTTCGAACAACTCTTGATCGCATCGCTGGCTAATGTGATGTGTGCTTAATTTCCGCTCTTCAGCTAATTGGCCTCGTTCGCCTGCGTTTCGCTAATTACTTAATCATCAGCCGCACTGACAGCCCCTAGATTTTAAATGCATCAAAAATCAAATCCAAAAACTCCCCTTGTCGCCCCTGCTACTATCTCAAGTACATAATAACTAGTCAGCCTAAAAAGAACTGAGAAGAATTGCTATCAGTGAAATCATTTACTGGCATGTTTACGACTCAATAGCGAAAAACAACTTCCAATCCGATGCTGATTGCAATGGAAAACAAGTATTTCAGTGAATTGCACTCGCATCCATCAAACTCGTTTGGCTGTCAACGTTTCCGGTCTGGCAGGACAATCGGGACTGCTAGGACTGCCAGGACGACCCGGACAGATGTCTCGGCTTCGAACTTAGTAACGAGCTCATCCGCAGCCCAGCCACCTGGCCAACCTGGGCAACCAAACCCACTGCTGTCTGTCAAATTGAGCGCAAAAGCCTTGGCATCCAGCTCAGGTGACATCAGTTCCGTCTCGTTACAGTTTGAAGTTTACCGTGTGTGACAGGCCTGGGGTTTGGTTCAGTTCAGTTCGCTTCGGTTCGGTTTGGTTGGGTTTGGTTGGGTTTTGTGGGCGGACCACCGCAGAAAAGTTGAAACGAAAAGTTTTTAGTGCGGAGGTAAGTAAAAACAAAGAATTTTTACTACACGCAGAGAAAAGATGTGTACGCAACTAGCAGTGTTGAGATTTTAGTGTTGGAAGATCATTTTCAACGCAGATTCACTCTGGAGCACAACTATCATGTCGCTGCTTACTATCAGCCAGCTTTCATGGTTAGAATTAAGTAATAGCTTAATCTAATAAACAAATTTTTATGCATAGAACTAAGGAAAATTATATTAAGAGTGTAGTTCCAGAGATATCAATTAGATAGGTTGCAGAATAGGGCTTTTGTGTTTAAATTAGACAGACTCCAAGATGGAACTCCCCCGACCTACTACCATCTCGATGGGGTAAACAGGATTTGGGGGCATAAATCGAAATATTATCAAGATGCCAGCTGGTCGCGTCGCAACTAAATTGTTTGCAAATTTCTGCTCAGCTTTTTCTTTCGACCCCGCGGCGCCTGATGGCCAAGAACAAAAACGGAGAGACAGCGGCAGAAAATTGTGTAAACAAGTTTTACTCACCTATGGCCAGAATTTACAACCCGGCCAACATTGGCCTAAACATTTTTTTTTTTTCATTTTCATTTTTCTCTTTCAGACCTGGCCGGGTTGTATTTCATTTTACTTCAACACTTCGTCCGGCGCTCGTGTGCGCCTGGGGCCAACTTTGGGCATAATACATAACACAAAAATGAAGCGAATTCAACCTCAAAGTTCAATTCAAATAACCACTCAATAGATCTGCCGACTACTCATGGGAACTTGGCTTCGCAGATGCCTTCTTCTTGTGCATACGAAATGGCCGCCGGCTGGCTGGAATAGACGATGAATTTAAATATGGCCAAATTGAGTATTGGGCACGTAATAAAAAAAGGGCACTGGGCGGACTGGGCGGACTAAGCGGACAGTCGGGCCAACGGACGGACGGCCGTTATGTATGGCATCGTAAATAAACCCTTTTTTTACTTAATCCAAATTCGTCCCCGGGGAGCAATTTGTTACACAATTTAAAAAGGGACGGGCGTCGGCAAAAGGCGTTTAGATTTAGTCAGAGTCCAGTCCGAGTCGAGCTGTGTCCTTGCCAGGATTCGAGGACTCGAGGATTGGAGAACTGGTGGGCTGGGAGACGACTCAGGTCAGTTGTGCATACAATATTTTCCCCATAAAATATTTATATTTTTTCGCTTTCCACTCTGCCAGTAATAAGGTTTTAAATTTCCATTCCGAATACATATTTGATGTGCTTAGACACAGCGAATGTGCTGGGCAATAAAAGTATCCGACAAAAGAAATGTAGACGGTCGAGAAAGATTCGCAATTGCTCTACTGGCTGTAGTTTCTTCTATTCGGGTTCTCCAGCTGCTGATTCGATGCACTTTGCTGGTATGTGAATAATGCACTCAGCCATTTTGATTGTATCACTGAAAGTTGAATGAAATAGAGATTTCTAATTTATGAAATAACTTTGTTGTACTATTTAAGTGGGTAGTAGAGGTACGATAGAAATGTGGTGATTTGAATTCCAATCTGAACTGTATCTACAAAATGAGCTTTGAGCCTAATCAACTGTTTCGAAACTCATTTTGGCCAGCAACTATAACAACTCGGCCAGAGACAAAGGCACATGGAAAGAGCAGTGGGGCGAGTTTTCCAAAAATTAGCGGAAACGGAAGCCAATCAGCTGGCAGCGGAAACCGCATTGTGCCGCAGTCCTTCAGTTTCGTGGCTTCGATTATGATGAGGCGATGGACTCCATGGACTGCGCCCATCGAAGGACGATGAGTTCGCTTTGGCTTTGCGGCCAGAACCGAAAATAATGGCCAAGAGCCAAATTACGTTTCCGCCATTTGGTGCCGGGCAGCTTTCGCTTGACCGGAAATTGTGAAAAATCAACTTGGGCCACCCGAGTGCCACCACCCAGTGTACGAGTGGCTTTCTCCCTCCTCGAAATGAAAGTTCGGGTGGTTAGTGCACGGAGTACTGACTTCGCAGGGAAAATGACCGCGTAACGAGCAAATTTCTATATAAAATAAACTTAAGCAGCATATTCGAGAGCAGCGAAAGGAAATACCCCAACGAATTTGTTTCACTCTCCAATGAAAAGCCTCAAGGAGTTGAAATTCGAGATGGACGCGTGACTGCTTAATAATCGTTAATGTGAGTTATAAATAATGAGGGTTACATTTTTGAAATAAGTTTTATCACCTATTACCATTCTTGTGAAGTTTAAGTTTTAAGATTTGATGACTTTCCTAGTTGAAATTCGCGCCCACCTCTATTCGATATGCCACCCCATTCCCCGAAAAGAGCCTGGCATCTGGCAAATGTCTGCGAATTTTATAATGAAATTCCAGAGCGTTTAATTATGCCCGGGGCAGTAAGTGCCATAAGCCCCCAGATCCGGCAGTGGAATTTGAACTCTATCCAAGCTCAGCTCTGCATGAAATGTGTAAAATTATTACAACAAATACCAGAAGACTCACTAAATCGAATTTGAAAAATCAACAGCCATGTGCACGGAAATTCGGCCCTTCGGCATTCTCGTGCAATTCAATTATGCAAATGTTGTAATGAACATTTATGGCTTTAATGGCGTTTCAGTAATGTTATTAAATTCATTAGGCTCTGTCATTTTTTGGATTTTACAATTGTTCATAATCCATCTCAAAACTCATACGTTTTGATAATGCTCTTCAGTTTATCCTATATCCTCCTGATCTTCAAGCAGATACAAAAAAGGTTAAGAAGCAAACCCTTCCAGTTTTTCCAGCTTAAATGCCATCGTTTAGGGCCGTCTTAAAGTCCCTTGTTAACATGCTCGTCCTGGCCAGTCCGATATCATCCATCCCAGCCGTATATATATAGACCTGTAGTTTGTCCCCTTATCTTTGCCAGTACGTGAGCCCACGTATGCGCATTCGTTAGCCAAACTAAGGCCGCCTGCAAATCCGCTGCAGACCATAAATTATAAACGGAAAATGTTTGGGAAAAATGGGAAAAGCGGGTGCCTGCGGGTCGCGCGATGAACGTGATGGGTTTTTTTTTTTGGAAAATGTGGGAATCGCTGCGGAAAGTGGCAACTGTTGCTGGTGCATTCGATAATTAAATAAGGCAAAACAAGATGTCGACAATTCGGGATTTGAATTAACACACATACCCGCACACGAAAGCTATTTAACTTTGCCGACCAAACATCCGCTTTTCCGCCGGGCCATTTTCCAACCGAGCATTTTCCGCGCACGCAAAATTCAAAGCAAGCAAAGTTGAGGCGTCGTGGTCGAGGCTCTGTGAAATTAAATAAGTTGGGGAAACCGCTAACGAGAAAGGTGTCTGGCACTAGGAATTAATGCGGCGGTTATGCCGGGCCGCCGGGCTCCAGGATCCGGAGTCCCGAGTCCTTGAAGAGACCTGGCAGCCCGGGAATCCGGAGGAGAATGGGTGGCGCACAGGTGGCGGCGGCGGCGGTGGTTGCAACGCGTAAAATTGCAAAGCACATGTGTTTGGAGCTTAATCTGTTTAGGCAACACGAGAAGCGCCTGCCGACAACTTGGTCTAAAACTTCAGGTAGCACTAACTTCCTTTGGCACCCCGAATGCTGAGGGAAGGGGACGGAAAGCTGGGGGCAGAAGCCGCACCAGCACACAGAATGATGCACTGCAGCCGGAGTAAGGAGAGTCTGGCAGATGGAAGCGACTTCCTCGCAGTCGTTAAAAATGTTCAAGTTTCAGCCTTTTGTTGCTCCTGACAGGGAATTTATTTCCGATGTCAATTTGTGCAACTTGTGGCTAAAATTTAATTGCCATTCTGGGCAATTGCATCGCCTGCTGCCTCGGGCATCAAATTTCAAGCCAGTTGGCCGAGACATTCCTGGAAATAAACTTGATTTTGGCCACAATGACCAAATGCAGTCCAAGCAGGCGGCCACACCTTAATTAATACACAATATTTGAAATTACTATTTCTTGCGGGTCGGAAAAGCATTTTCCTGGCCAACCGCAAAAATTTCGATATGTGCGAAATAGTGAACACTTTCATTTGCGGTTGGAATAATTCGCAAAAAATGTACAAATTATTTTATTTGCACATTGAGTTGCTTCCCTAAATTTAAATGCATAGAGAGAGAGACAAAGTTTCGGCTTTTGTTAAATATCGTTTTCTATAATTAGCCACAAAATTAATAATATTTTTCAGTTCTCAAACTAATCGGCTTAAGGTATTAACTTTTGCACACCATTAAATACTTCACCGACTTATCTAGTATCTAGATGCCCTTTCGAGCTGCAAATGTTTGTTCTGCAATGGCAGTGGGAAAAAGCATGGAACTTTCAAAGGACCATGGAAAATATTTGTTTTCCATTAGCAGTTGACATCCTTTGATTTAATTACCTGGCCGACTTAAGTCTCCGGACTTTGCATCGAATTTATCATCGCCGGACAGAGGGAGTCCTGAATGAATTATGCGCAGGGAGACATTATAAGTTTGCTTGCAGCAGTTTTCATTTCGCATTCGGCACTAGCTGGCTTACCTTTGGCCAGGTGCAAAATTAATATTCGTTATCAGTTTGTAAGCCCTGTGCATGTGACAAATAATGCCAACTGATTTACGGTCTGAGTTCCACACAAAACACCGTCAAAAAGCCCGGCAGGCTTAGCAGGCGGCTACTTTCGGCTCAAATGCAGGTGCATTTCAGGACGTGCCACCTCCACTGCCAGGACATTCACAGGACATTCTCCCTGCCGAGCGGTAATTTACCGAAAGGACCGAACGGCCGAAACTCAATTTATGCGAGCGAACAAATCCTCGAGCTGGCAGAAGTCTCATACAAAAGTAAGCGAACGAAATGGACAGGAAATATTTTCAGCAAAATGATTAGTTAATTAAAACGTCAGCCATCAGTTGCAATGAACTGTTTGCCCTTTGGTCCTGGCCAGGACATTTATTAATCGAAATTTGCACCGAATTTAATTGCTTAATTGAAGATGCCAGCATCTCTGTCAGCCAGCGGGACCAGGATCTCAGTTCTTGGTATTGCGAATGCGTATTGCCAACTTTCGATTTACATAATAAGTCGCCAATCTAAATTAAAATCAACGAATGGCCATGCCGCCATTTGCATTAATTAAGCGCTCGTTGGCCATCAGCCAGAAGTATTGATTAGGATCGCTTCTTTTCTCCGTTTCCAGTCCGTCGTCCGTCGGCTTCCTGTCATCATCACGGAGCAGCAGGAATGGCCCAAATCCTCTGCTCCGAGCATTGTCAGCGCCCCTAAATGGTTCAGGTAATAAACATAAAAACTAATTTCCCCCGAAAAAAGCCAAGAATGTTAATCAAAAGATCGTCCTGCTAGATTGCGGCGCAACAACAACCGCCAGGACGAGGACCGCAGCCAGGACACTGCACCCCAGCATGGCTGCCCACTGGATGTGGATGTGTGTGGGGCCACCGAAAGTCCTTGCTGGCTGGTTGGGTGGTTGGTAGGTTGGTTGGGTGGTGGAGCTCCGACTTCGGTTGCGGTTTCTATTTTGTGGTAATTTCCGTTTATGTTTTTGAATTTTTTACTCACGGCTGCGCAAACACAACTGACTGCTGATGATGTTCGGTCGCCTGCACAGGGCCCACTGTACTTTAACGATTGTCTCCGGTGAACTTTGCTCCCCTCGCTTGTATTTGTTTTTATGGAATTAAAAATTCCTGCTGGCGAAGGACTTCAATTAAGCGGCGCCGCAATTCCATTCCATTTAAACAAAGGGATTTTTAAGGCATATCTGCCGTTAAATGGCCAAGTACAGATTTGGCCAACCAATTAGTTTGTTACCATATATTTGGTAAGAATGTTTCGTCTTCTATTAGAGCTAGTTTAGTTTAGGCCTTCCTTCGCCTGATTTACCTGTAAAATAAATACTTTTATTGTTCAGCAGCTTATGCGAAAAGCCAAAGTTAATCCGAATATTGGGAAGCTCTTTATCGATATGTGTTTTTGATTCGTTTTATATGCATATGCATAAGTGAAGTGGAGTGGCCAGCAAACAATTGTTTTGTGCAACCCGTCGATTGGTGTTGTTTAAAATGCAAATGGTAAAAGCATTGCTGAGATAAGCACCACATTTGGCACCTGCAACACACACAAAAAATAGCTTGTATTAAAAGTATTATTCTTTCACGGCTGCTGTGCATATTGTGCATTAATAAAAAATATACAATAAAAAATGAAAAACCGAGAAACAGAACAGCAACAAAGCGGCAATGCTTTCAACTGTAATGATAAATGAACGCAAACTCCGGACATAAATCAACGAGGGAGGAGCAGGAGGAGCAGGAGGAGGAGGGGCGCGGGCACCTCTGATGCCGCTGATGGGATAAGCCCGACTTCAGCCGCGAACTAACTATATATATATATTCATATATATTTATACATCCCCCCTCTTGGATGATTTAAAAGCGAATGCCTCGGCTCCAAAATGTGTTGTGGGAAATATGCATAAAAGGAACACGGCGGGGCATCACAGGAAACCAGTAGAGGAGCAATACACCGGGGAATACACCTACACCTACACCCACACTCGCACATTGTTGTGTGTGCACGCTCACAATATTTTTAATTTTTCACATTTTTACCAAATGAAAACAGTAGCGAAGGCTGCAGCGAAAGGTGCAGACCAATCCCGGTCCCACAGAGACACCTACGGAGCGCGAAAGACCGCCCGGAGGCAAATGGCGCGGCCACAATGGCATCCATGTGGGTCACCAGGCCCCGCTCCATACCTATCCCAGTCAACCCACTCATCCTACCCATCCTGGCCAGCACCCGATTCCAGCACATCCATATGCATTCGCATTCGTGGCCGTTTCGAGTTGAAACATTTTTTATAAAACTACCCATTGCATCAGTGGGAATATCAGACATGAGGGTTACCTTAAAAGTGGGGATGTATGGAGGGATGAATATATATGATTGTATCTAGCTATATGTTAATAGATGTATAAAACATCTCTATCGTTGTGCAATCTTTAAGATCCTTTCTGTAAGAACCAGCTACCCTGTATTATGGCTACTGTGCAGTACTGGGTACTCCCCATTCGAACCTCCGGTGCCCATTACCCTTTCACTTGTTTCGAAATTGCATTGTGAATAATGTAGTGTTAATTCTCGAGAGTGCCATGTTCCCTGTTTTATGGGTTTAATGCTTTTGTTTATTGGTCTGCTGTTGCGTCAAGTAAGGCTTCTGTTGCTGTTGGTGTTGCTGTTTCGGCTTCGGATTCGGCTTGTGCCGGACTTCGGGGCAGGGATATGATGTGGCAGGATATGGCAGGACATGTGGGACTTGCTGCGAAAGGGATGCGGATGCTCGGCTCTCCTGCTGCTGACACGCGATAAGAAAGCGCGCATTGTTTGGGTCCTGGCTTTGGGCCCGGTAAGTTGTCCAGTTGGCCACTTGGCCAGTTGGACAGCTGACACGGTTAACAAATTAAATTCGGCCGACCAACGCCCCAACAATTTATGACCATAAGCAATCCTGGCCGGTAGGCAGTATCGTAAATATGCGAAACGGATACTCTAATGTCAACACCTCACGAATGCGAGTCGTCCTTTTGATGGGAGTGCCGCCAGTGTGCCAATGTTTCTATTTCTGAATCGTGGCGGAATTGATGTGGCCGACAAACATTTTAATCGATTCCTTACCGCCTTTCAGCACGAACACTTTCCGTCGCGTATGCATAAATTAAGCTCGTAATGGACAATCAATAATTATGATTGACAATACGGTCGCTGTCGCATTTATTCATTAATTGATGGCCTGACACATTTCAATTCGGCGATACAAGTCCGCAATTGGATTGCGTGCGTTTGTTTGATTTTGTTGGACTGCTGGACTGTTGGACTGTTGGATGTTTGGAATCGGAATCATATCGATGAATAAATTCGCAATTCATTTTGTGCGCCATGTAAATGTCATGTGGCGGAAAACGGCTCTATTTGAAAATGCCCAAAAATGATTTGTGGCCTAAATAATGTGAAAAATGCATCGACCGCAGTGGTTAATAATTCGCCAAAATGCCGCAAAAAGGGGATATTTTGTATGGGTTTGGGGTTTCAGTTTCGCCATTTATAAATGTATATATTTACGAAAGTTATGTTTGGTCAGTTGTGACTAAAAGTGTCATATTATATTAGATTAGTATAGAGTAAACCTTCCATTTTTTTATAAAATGATCAACTAAAAACTTCGCCCGAGTTCAATTTAAAGTTTAAAGTTGCTTTTCTGTGCAGCTAACTGCTCGATAATAATGTTTTTGTGTGGCAGGATGCGCACATCCGTGAGGAGCAAGGACACACATGGCCACACACGACAGACCCGAATAAACAATTTTAATAATTTCGTTTTATGAAAATGGCGCTGGGGTTAAATGGTTCGCGAAGAATGTGGGCGAGCAGGAAGGTCGTAGCGTTTAATGTTTTGCACGGATGCGAACCTGTTTTTGTTCCGCCCCATGGCGGCTCAAATTTCAATCATTCCGGGCGCCGGGCTTTGAAAGGCTCCGCGACCTTTGACACAATCCAATCCAATCAAATGCAATCAGCAAAAGTCGCTGCTGCAAATCTCTTTTAAATGAGCCACTAATTGCGAACTGAAAGATAATACACAAAGAGCCACGGCCCCGCAACCCGGTTACAAACTAATCAGGAGTGGGTTTGCTGAAACTGCTGAAATGGGGGCAAGAGGAAAAAACTGCGAAAAATCCTCTAGTTAAAGGAGCAATTATCGCAGAGATAGGAAGTACGGGTTTTTGTTTTGCGGCAAGTTTCGGGGATAACTTTTGCTCTCTGTTTGTGAGGCACGTTTATCAGTCGGTAAGTTTTGCCCCAGCCAGCGCACTCCTTTGTTAACTTTCCGCCCGGCTAATGTCCATCAGAGATATAAGGCCAAACTTTTATTTGGTAAGCAATGTCGGCTATCTGGCGGGGCTTTTAAAAGTTACCAGCTTATGTGCCGGAACCCTCACGGATCAACGGACATGTGTATTTACATAGTCTTAATCAGGATGGCTGATTTGCTGGCAGCTTCAACTCTTGGCTCGACTGGATTATGGCACATGTCTGGGCCACAAACTTCTTTCCAACTTGTTGTGGTTAATCAAAAAGCGTGCTGGATTGGCGAACTTTTAGAGCCCCCCCTCCCCTTTCACTGGGAAAGTGAGTGTGAGTTTCCCGATGATAAGTGGAGGAAATTACTCCTAATTCCCCCATTAGCTGCGACACTTTCCACTGATTACCACGGCACTGTTTGTTTGCTTGTTTGTATTCAATGTTATATCTATCTATTTCCATTTACAATTTCCTTTGAAATATTTATTCCTTTGTTTTCATATAATTTGTACCATTGAATTGCATATTTTTCTCTGCATCAAACAAACAAAATTAATTATCAAACTATTTTCGAGCGCTTTCGAGCTGATATTTCGCATTCATTAGCTGGGCCGGATTAAAATACACATATGTGCGTGTACATTTCGCACTTTTATATTCCATCTCTTAATCAATTTAATTATAGAGAACCTTTTTAATGAAATCCAACGAAATCTGTTGCTGAATATTAAATTTCTCCCACACAGCAGGGCCAAATAAAAAGAAAATGTTAAATTTAATTTGATTTATTTGCAGTGCTCGCTTTGAAGTTGTCGTTGAAATGAAGGGCGGAACTCTGATTCGAACGGGGACTGGGATTCACCACTCCGGAATGAGGACTGAGGACTCCGGACTGGAGACTGGAGACTGGGGATGAAGGAGCAGGGCAGGATACACAGCTAGATTGTGTATGATGAGATTATTTGAATTACCTTTGCAATCAAATTGACACCACATAGACGTCCCGGACTGACGGGGACAGACAGTTGGACAGGAAAATGACAGCTCGCCAGCGGGGCGGGGAGTCACTGCCACGCCCTCTGCACCGCCAGCGTCACCGCCACCGCCACCGCCTCCGCTTGGAAGTGCATCCAGCTGGGGAGCGGAAGTGGCAGGCAACCACCGACCATTCGGAAGCAAGTGTCAGCCGGAATACTTTACATTATTCATAGCAGCACGTCCAAATGAAATTTTCACTAATGCCCAAAACATTTTCATTTGAAACCTGTGCTCAGAGTAGGCCGATAATTGAATGTAACTGAAATTCCAGCCACTCCGCATAAGCTGCCATCAACGAGAGCACAAGGCACAAAGCAGCAAGCACATCCCGGAATTACATAGTTCGTATATGATAATAATGTCGGATTCGAAAGCGGAGTACAACTGGGGCGATTTGGGTGTGGAGCCGATGGAGAGCTTTGCATCCGGAATATGTGAGGAGTTACCCAGACTTCAGCAGCATCGGGAGCAGGTGGAGCAGGTGGAGCAGCTGCCGAGACGTGGCAGGCAGATTGTTAGCCAGGCCAAGCAGCATTCTCAGATTTTGGTCTCCAATCTGTTCAAGAATATGAAGATCTCCTGCGAGAAGCCCACATTTCCACCGCAGGTGTCGGCTCCAAAGGTAATGCTTACTACTAAGAAAGCCGTTTATTTTTATTTCGTATAGAATTTTGCATGCACTAGGCCTATCGCTTCAAGGAAATCTATTCCAGTCGCAAGGATCAGCTGATCCGCGAATGCGAGGAGCAGGAGCGCAAGCAGCGCGAGTTCCACAGCCGACCGATGCCCGACTTCCGTCAGGCGCACTCACGCCAGTCCTCCAAGGTCGTCGTGCATCGGATCACCTGCCCCACGACCCCCAATGTGCTCAAGAATTCGCGTGAAATGGAGGAGAAGCGCCGCTTGCGGGTGGAGCAGTTGCAGAGAGAGCGCGAGCTGGAGTGCCAACGTCACAAGATGCAGGCTCCCAGGGCCAAGCCCATTCCGCAGAGCAGCCGTCAGCCCTTGAAGTCCTCGAATCGACCTTCCGCAGTTCCTCCGGCAAAGGTAAAGGTCGAGCCCTTCAACCTGTCCGCCGAATCGCGCGTCCAGCAGCGGCGCATTTTCAACATCCAGACGTCCAAGGCGCAGGAGGCGCGCCGTCGCGAGCTGGAGGATCAGCGCCAACGGGCGGAACGGGAGGCCTACCAGAAGCTGCGCCAACGAACCACGTTCCGCGCCAGACCCAATCCATTCTCGCAGACCGCACGTTGACCTGGGGGATTTCCCTCTATTCTGTTTTTGCTTTTTTTTTCATTTCCTTTCGGGCTTTCATTTCGTTTGGATTTTCGTTGCAAATTTGTTTTGTTCGAAGAAATTAAATTACTATAATCACCAGCAGACAACCGCAAACGCACAGTGCGGGCTAAATGAATAGCTTTCTAACTGTATAAACTTGCATTAAAAAATCATGACATTGGGCAAAAAGAACGCTTCAATCGGAAGTGAGATGAGCTTGCGTTTTCTTAATTAATCACTCGTTGCTATGCCAATGCCCGCTGCTGTAGGTGTGCATGTGTGCTGCCGCACATTCAATTTGTTCATTTAAAATGGCTTAGGTCGCTGGCTCCATCAATCAAGTGCTCCAGCCCCAACCCCCCACCCACCAGATACACATATACATAGTATGGCCCGTATCCCATATCCCCGAGCGAACCGATGCAATCCCGTCCGCAGGGCCACGCCCACGTGTTCCACTACAAACAATTTGTTGTAAGTGTATCAATTGATGCGCCTGCATGTGTGTGAAAGTGGGTGTGTGGCGGGTGTATGGGTGTGCGAGTGTGCGAGTCACATAATCAAAAGCACAAATACTAAAACAAGCACTCAAACTGTCAAAGCGATGATTGATAGTGTTGACATTTGCTTTTTGGCTCCAGCCATCAGCCATAGGATCTGACTTTTTGCGCATTGAGCTCCTGTTAATGGGACGTTTTGGCGGCGGCCTCGTCCTTTCAAAAGATTCCATCTCCCATTTCCCTGGAAAACCGCTCGCGAATCCCTCTTTCACCGGCAGATCATCCACGTGTGTGCGTGTGTGTGTTTGGCTGAATGATGAATTGCATTGCATGTGTTTATCGAGCTACACTGGAACAGGTATTTATTGCAAATTTGCCGAGCAGGCTAAAAGGTGGGCATCCATCACCTGCTCTCGATTTGAATGGAAATTGAATGTGATTAAATTGTAACAGGCTGTGCGTATGTGCGTAGGTCTTACATAAGCTTGGGAATTACTCAAAGATGGTGCTCAAGTTTTAACCAAGGTGCTTAGGTTGAATTCCAATTTTACAGCACACATAACATTTGTGAGTTTTCTTCGTCCTGTTAGCTGTAACATAACATACAGCGAGGCTGCTCTTAACAGTCTGTAAACAGAAGGACACGGGGAAAACTGTGCTAACGGTTAACAGATACAGCGGGGTTGCTGCTAACATTTTACTATAGTGGTGCTGTTATCATGTCCTTAACAGAACGTTTGAAATAACGGCCAACCAAATGTTAAGCACTCTGGTAACATGATTTTAAGAGGAAAGAATTAAAGTACTTACTCTTGCCAACACAATTTTCTATTATTTACACTTTTTAATGCTCTGCAAAAAAAAAACTGGAACAAGATATGGTTGCAAATGGTTTCATAGATATTCCGTAAAAATAAAACCAGAACAGGTAATATTTTTTATGGGCAAGCCGGAAAGTGTTGGGCATGAATACGGATCATGTTTTACAGCGATTTGTTGATTGAAAAAATCGCCATTGATTGGAAATAAAATGGTGTGAAAATTCTTTTAAAAAAAGTTTGCATATTGCAGCTAGAGTAAATTAAATAGTATCCATTTCCATTTCAAGCCATTTGTGTTTGGTAATATCCTGAAATTTAATTAAAGTTGAAACCCAACGCAGAGCGAGAAAACCTACGACTCTTTCACGTCTCCTTATTGACAGCAACTTCCTTAAGCTTCTCTTAGCAGGGGAATTACTATCTAAACACAATATACATCAGCTGCATATCAGGTGACAAGTATCGGAGTTCATAATGGTGCGCCGGCGAAAGTGCGTGCCTTGCATTCCGGATGCGGATGCAAAAATCCGCGGAGTGCCTCGAATTTATACGAGCTAGCAAACGGAGCAATTGCGAATTCAAGGCGGAACAATGTGCCCAATTTGATGATGGAAGGGGGGTGGTGCGGCAGAATGTATACGTTTCTTGTGTTATTTTTTGGCTTTTATCGCAAGGAGCTTGCGGTTAAATGAGACGCCAGGACGAAGGATGCGGATGCTCGCTCCTTGTGGAGCGCGGAATTTAATAACGCGCCGATGCATGCAAAATAACGCATAAAAACGTAAAAATGCACACGCAAAAAAGTAAACAAAGCACATACATACATACATACACATTTATGGACGTACGCCCGCAAAACTTAACCCAAAGGGGGGCGCATGGCAGGGGGGCGTGGCAGCGCCAGTCGAGCTGCAACCGCCTCGGTAAAAACAATTTTCGCAGTCAATTTTCTTTTATGAGCAGAAAATATTTCACAGTGAAAATATTATACGAATATTGGCAGCCGTCAGCCGTCGGCGGTTTTGAGCCTGCGACTCCAAAATGGGCGTGCGCCTCTTTCGTCGAAAGTGGGCGTGGCGTGGCGCTGTATGTACAAAAACTTGTGCAAAAATTGGCCGACGTTTTTAAGCGCCCAGCAATACACTTTAATTGCAATGAAAAACCTTGGTAACGAAACGCCTCCATCCTTCACTTCGTCATTATAAAAAGTTCCATTTGTGAAATGTATATCTTTTATGGAAAATATCGTTTGGGATATTTGCAAAAAAAAAAGCATAGAAAATGCAGCGAATAAAAATGGCGATCTGTGTGAGCCATCCAATATTCGGTACTGCATTTTTTTAAGCTGTTTGATTTTATTAAAAAGTATCTTTTGTGCATCGGATTCTGTCAGGGATTTGGTGACACATTGAAATAAGTAGATGTATGCAAATAAGTAGCATTGTTGTTATGTGTCTTTGCCACTTTATAAGTAATTCTCTTAATGCCAAAGCTTTCGAAAAAGACGTGCTCGTGCCAAAAAAGTGAAATCAGAGGATGATACAAAGGATGAGCAAATTTAAAGCGAACCAATAAAAATAAAAGCCAGCATAAAATCCAAACGAACACCCGTCAGTCGTCGGTCTTCAATGAGGCCCATAAAACGAAACAAAAGTGGCAGAATTCCGAGTGCCAGACGCACACCAATTGCTGCAGAAAGTCAAAGTCATTAAAAAGTAATGTCATCGTCAACGTTTCTCAGTTTCAGAGCCCGGCTTTTCCCCATTTCCCCCAATCCCCCCTCCACTGCTTACTTTTCCGTACATTTCCCTAGTAGCCCGTGGCGCTTAGTTGCCATTTCAACTCCTTCAGCCCCCGTGCGCTCCATTAATGATGGATGACGACTAGACTCCAGATCCCAGAAACCAGATCCCACAACCCAGACCCCATATCAACTCACTCCAGCGAACTTCGGGGTTTTCCCTGGGTTTTCCCAGCGTTTTCCCACTGCCGCAGCTAAGAAAACCTCACCCAAAATGATTTGATGAAAACATTTGAAATTTTTATCGGGTGCAAATTTATGCAGAACTGTTGATGTCATCGCCGTTGCGTTGGCCGCAGAAAAATGATGACGACGCCGTTGTGACGTTGAAATATGAAGGCACCATTACCTTCCTGCTCATTGCTGGATGATTCCGCCTGTCGCCACCTTTCCCGCCAGCGAAAGCACTTCCTGTTTTTAACCGTGTACATGGCGGCTGGCGATAAGAAGTTTCTGTCGCTCTTCCTTTTATGGCATTTAATTTTGATTAACATTGGGCCAGCACTTAAAATTTGTAACAAATGACTTTGAAATTGATTGAATGCAGGCGTTCCTCGCTTTTATATGCATCGTAAAGATCTTTACAGTTGACTAAGCTGATTTAACTCACATATGATTAAAAATAAAACCATAACTGTTGAATTTGACTTGAAATGACTTTTTAAGCACGAAAAGTCTTACCACAAATATGCAACGTTCTTCGGCTATTTCAAATATATAAGTTTTTGCTTAATGGTCTAATGGAAAGTGTATTTCCTTGTTTTATATATATTATTTCAATGACTCTGACTGCTGTGTCCTTGTCTAAAGACACTATTTTGCGCTCTTCGAGTTTTATTCTCTATATTTCAAAGTACTTTAGTCTGGAAATTTTATATTTATTGAAGTTTTTCCACAGACACATCGATGGTCGGGCAGAAAGAAAAGACTTTTTGCTTCGTTTGCAACTCCGGGTTTATTATGGTCCATACACCTTGGCGAACTTTTTATTGTGGCGCACCTATTGCATAAACTTTAAGCAAATTGCAAATGAAAGTTTCTCGGATTTTACATGACAGTTTATGGGTTTGAAATGTAAGTGCTCGGTGTGCGTCGCTCATGGGGGAATCTCTGTGCTCCATGGTCTATGGTCTATGTGTACAGGGTCTATATGGTCATGTGGCATTCTCGTAATGCGAAAGTTTTGCTTTTTTATGCGTGTGCAGCACCCTGGGGGCGAAGTAGTTTCCGCTGTCGGTGGCGTCAAGTTTTATTGCCCCACGGCTTTGGCGCTGGGATGCGATTGTGATGGTTCCGGGTGGGTCAGGGCAGCCTGCTGGGGGTGGCACGTGCACTCCCACAGGTGACGATGGCCTCGTTTATGAACAAACAGCAAAATGTTGTCAACATTTCAAATTTATTTGTTCAATATACAAATACACACACAAACAGATGGCGACATGTGTATGTGGTGGCAGTTCTACACACGTCTGTGTGTTGTCTCTTTGGCAGTGTGTGGGTGTGTGTGTGTGTGCGTGTTATTAAATTAAACACAGAGCTACCATCAGTGGGCCAAAAGCATTCATTAGCCACGTTTACTGCACCCGTGGCGACCTCCATTCCGCCTGATGAGTTTTTTCCTATTTTCGGTTTTTTTTCCTGTCTCTTCCATCCTGCCAGCGAAACTTTCTGTGTTTGCTTTCTCTATGTACTCGGGGTTTTCAGGGGATATCATAAATAATATGGGTATTATGAAATGCACACTAATATTTAAGTACAAATATACAGCAAGGAACAAAAATTATAATTTAGAAACTACATTGTACAATAATATACTAAAAGTTAGTAAAACAAAACTATTGTGTGCACTGCTTTCATTAAAATGTATTATTTTCATTACACTACTTAGCAGATATGATTAGTTATTTCGAAAAGCAAAACCAGCTAGTAAATCATACCCATTACTTTTAGTGATATTATGAAACCGCGAACTTCACGTACGGTATCGCCTATTCGAATGTCATTCGGTATGTCTGGGAGTTAGGGAATTTTTTTCATTACTTTGTCTATTTGCTTAGCATTGTTGTGGCAGTTGCTGCTCGACTCCTGTTTTTGTTGTCCTGGCTGGGTGGTGTTATTATTGCTGTTGCGGCTGCTGGTGGTGTCGCTGGCGCTTCGTGACTTTGTGAATGTTGGATTTTAATATTTCGTCCTTGCCGGGTCCTTATTTGGCCCTCCAGAGCGTCACGATGACGACTGCTACGTGAGCCCGTTGGCACACACAGAAATGATTATTGCACACCATTTTGGCAGCCCGCCGACCTGCCCCTCTTCGTCCTTTTCGTCCTTCCGCGCTCCTCGGCGGAAGCCCATTGGCATTTAAATGTAAACATATAATATAGCGAAACGGGCCGGCTGCTGGTGCACTCAAATGCGATTCTGGAACAGCCCGGCCGGCGCATTAATTCTAATTAACTTTCTGCGGTCGTCTAACCCAAAACTCGCTTTATGAGCACTTTTTTGGGTTTCCGCAAAGCGGAGCAGAGTGGAGCCTCGGGTCCGAATTGCGTAGCAAATGAAGTGCAGGCAATAAAAAGCGACAAAGGCAAATGGCAAATGGCGAATGGAGCATGGAGATCCGTGGTACTGGGCCTCCTTACACCGTTTTCCGTGCGTTGAGCCATGAAACTGGAAATGAAAATTTATACGCTCTGCGGCGGGGGCAGCGGTACGAAGGACGAAGGACGAGGGACGCAGGATGAGGGTCCCGGCTCGGCGTGATTAAAACACCTGTGCCGACAGCTGCCTGGAACTCACACGCATACAGCTGAATTCATAAAATTAGTACCAAAAGCAATTGTGTTGAAAAGTTCTACAAAACTTAATTCATGAAATAAATGTTAGTTTATGATTACTTGTGAGTTTGAAGCAAAACATGATTCCTAATTAATTACACCCACTGCTACTTAGTTGAACGCGTCTGTAGCTGGAGCATTAGTGTCCAGCTGTTGGCCAGAATAACTCCCTTGATTGTCTCTGGCAGCTGGCTAGGCGATCATAGCTTTTCATTTCGCCAGGCTAATGAAACGTCATGTTATTTATGGCCAGGATGCGCTCTAATGCAAAGGCATTTCTCCTCATTTAGGCCTTCACCAGATGACCGCCGAGGGAGAAATTCAGGAGCAAATGGTGTCAGTAGTGGCTCCTTTGGGGGTGCGTGTTTTTTGCTGTGCAATAAGTGGGTAAGTGGGAAAAAACGATCATTTTACTCCTATTATCAATTGGCCAACGGAAAGGACCCTTCACTTTTCCCTCGGTCAACAGATAAACGACAATCGAAGCGTCACCAATGGAACCATAGATTTCGTTGGCACATAATTCATTCAACTATCCCCGAAACTAAACAAGCAAAAAGTTGAACTCGAGTCGGGCCATTTGACACGCTGTTCAATTTGTCTTAAAAATCAGTGCAGGACCCCCGAGTGCCCCCAAAATACTATAGAAACCCAACGAGGAGCGATCCAGACATATTGCTCACTTGTCACTTCAGTGAATGCGCTCCACTTCGCATGGGGGTCGGACTTGGAGGGGCTGGGATATCTCAAGGTAGGGCCAATCCCTGGGTTCCGGACTCCCGTCCAGAACAGACCTTTGCCAAAGCAACCCAAACGTGTTCGGCATTGATAAATTCTCGGGGCGTGATGGCGAAGGGAAGGCAAATGACTTCCAGCGGTCACGCCATTAAGAATGCTAATGTGTCTATTCAATGCGAGTTTTATGCAAATGGCAAGGTTAAAAGCAAAATAAGACCCGCGCTCGGGTAATGCGATAAAAAATTTGACACATCATCACTTTTCAATAAAATCAACAAATTTTATTTAAGTCACCCTCCCCCCGAGGATGCGCCTCGCTGGCCCCCGAAACTTTTTGCCCACTCGTCCTTTTCTTTGTGAGCTTTTCTCTCTGCTTTTTTCGCACAAAAGCGGTACCAGGAAGGATGTGGATTGGTGGGTGGCTGGGATGGCTGGAATGGCTGCTAAAATGGCAATGGCAATGGTAGTGGCACTGGCACTGGCACTGGGAGCTTATCCATTTTGGCCATACGGTTTTTGCCTCCGCCTTTCTTCTGGCTTTCCGCTTTTGTCCGACAACTGGCCATTGTGTGGGCCACGGAAATAGCCCATAGTTGGACTCCAGCCGTCGGTGGCGGGGTGCCTGTTCGGGATCGGACTCAACTCGAAAATACTTTGCATTTGGAAAATTTGAAATCCGGTTATGCTGCTAATTTCTCCCCACTGCTCTTTCTGATCCGGCTTACTGGGCCATTTCAGCATTCCGGCATTTCAGCCTCGATTACAACATCCAGCTGGGAGTTCTCAAAACGCTAACCCAAATGTCAATCACGTGATTGATGGCACTGACAATTGAGCCGCCAGCGAAACGGATTGGATTCAGCTGGCGAATACACTGCTTATATGCAGTCGGTTTGCCGGAAAACTCTGCTTCCCCTTCCACTTTCCTTCATCTAGGTTTTCCACAGCCAAATGCGTTTTCCGCTGTCAACTCGAGCCGCAGTTGGTCAAATGTGGCAGTTCGATTACGCGAATAAATGCACAGACGAAAAAGTCCTAATGTCCTAGAAACGGATCTTTTAATCCAATCAATTTGGTATCGGCTGTCATGAGCAGTTTTATGTGGCAAGTTATATAATTCTTATTAAACTATGATTATATTTTCTGGAGATTAGTAATTATTTATGGCCATTAGCTGAATGCTCTACGATGAGCTGTGTAAATGGAGTTAACACCTGCTTCACGAGTGGGTGCCAAAAACATTTACGTTTATGTTCATTGCTAAATGGCCTTGGTTTTAATTGCCTCGTTGCCCTTCGCTCAATTTGCCTCACCTTTCGTGTAAACATCGCGTGCAATTATTTTCCTTTTTCCGCTGCCCAAAAAAAAAATCGCGTTCAATTGAACAAAACGAAACGCTTATCAAAAACATTAAGTCAGCGCCCAAAGTCGCGACAGCAAACAAACAATTAAGATTGCCAAACAGTTTCCCTTTATTAGGTATATATAAAAATATATTTTTTAAAACTGTTGCAATATGCCTACTTGAAATACTACTTTTTATGATACCATACACGTAATACTTTACTGCCATTTTTAGTTACAAAGCCATGTGATTTTCCTTTCAGTTTTAATCACGGTTCCAGCCTACATTTTTCCCTATCTTGATCTGCTCCATTAAATATGGAACCCTTTTACACACCCAATCTGACATAAAAGTCGGCTTCATTAAAGGAAAGGATCTATGTTAGGGCAAAAAAGAAATAAAATAAAAAAAAGGGAAATAAAAAGAGAAATGTGACGGCAATTTAATTAAAAACTTATGAATGAGTGAACAAAAAAGTTTGCTCATCCTTAGACCTCAAGATGTTTTTATCGTTGTTGTTTGCACAAATGGAATCTCTCCCCCACACACACACACTCAGCACACACACACACTTGTAAGCACACACACACTCTCGCAGTGAAAGTTTACGCTGTGTGAGTAGTGTTTTGTTGGTGTGTGTTTGTTTTGGCCGGATGCAGATCAGCATACGAAGTCAGCTCGGCATCAAACTTTCCATAGCGTAAAAATATAATTGGAGAAATTTAAAAAGTTTTTGTTTTAGTTTCTGGCTTTTCCCCGTCAAAGGACCCCTTTTCCAGCATCAAAGGCGGAGAATTTCTGCTGTGGAAATGGCCAATCGTTCATTCACTTATTCAAATACTCTTTTCTTCATAAAACAGATTGGTAAAGTACACATTTGAATTCAGTTGGGTTTGTTTACAAAATGCCTGGCAAACTCCAAACGGAACGCAGTTTTTCGATTATATTCGCCCGCAAATCCAATTGGTAAATCAATTTCCCAGAGTTTTCGTATTTGGCCAGGGCTCAAGAATGCATTGTAAATGTGTTTACACAATATTGTCTCTTAGTCGCAATTTCACTTGGCACGTTCCCGGTCCGCATTTCTCAACGTTTACCTTCCAAGCCAGAAATCTAGAAATCCAACAACCCAGCAATCCAACAATCCAACAATCCCCCCGGACCAGTGCCAATCCGTTGGTTTAGTTTGGTTTAGTTTAGTTCAGTTTCGTTTCGTTTCGGTTTGGCTTGCCCATTTCATTGTGTGCACTCGGGAAAAAGTGAATAAGAAAATTTGTTTGCCAACTTTCGGTGTAATTTGTAAACATCAAAGAGAATGGCAAAGAAAACATGTCGCCGGCTGAGTCAAAGGGATCAAGAGTTGCTTTGCGAATTCGTGCGGAAATCTTCTACGTGTGCGGCATGCCAAGACCCGGAATATGTGCTCCGTGGAGTGCCCCCGGGTTGGGATTTTCCGGGGTCACCACCCACTCCATCGCCCTCATCGAAACTGATCCCGCAGGCGGAGTGGGTTCAAGGTGAACTGACTGCCCTGGCCTGGAAACCATTCTGCGTGCAGGTTACATCGCCAGTCAGCATAGATAATACATTGAGAAAAAAGCTTTGAAGATGAAAAGAAAATCCTACAAAAATCAAGTAATTCCTTTTTTTTACTGAAGAGTTGTTCTGTTACATTGAATGAATTATGGAATTTCTATAGCATTGACACGCTATAAGTAGACGAGACTCGATCGATTTTCCAGCTTGTGCTAATGAAGCGTCCAGTCGCAAAGTCGAGAAGACCAGAAGTCCCGGGCGCAGCCGTTCAGCTCAGCAAAGTTATGATAACAAAGAACTAATTAAGAAACATGACGTCCTTATGACAGGCCCAGCCTCCGCAGGACCACACTTCCAGCCCGCCACCCTCCATTTCAGCCAGCTTTTTGGCCGCATCTCTGGCGCGTTGATGGTCTGATGTACTAATTAAGTTTTGAACGTGACGAGAAATTGCAAGTAGCAATTTCGTTGTTTGATTTTTCGCAGCGAATTTCTCTGGCCCCGATTCTTTTGCCCGGTTATTTCATCTGAATAATTAGCTGCAAAGTGGGCAAGTCTCTGGCGGCGAAGGCTTGATGAGCTCCACGTCCGGCTGTGGGCGTGTGGTTTTTCCGGGCGGAGCTGCAAATTAGAATTAATTTCCATGATGCTTCGACAGCTTCACGCATAAACAGATGAGTTCATGGAGGAAAATAACTATCGTTGGGGGTTAAACAATTACATTTTAGTATAACTTTCGTAAATTTAACTGTTAAATTGGTAGGAGCATCACAAAATTCAAGAGGAGACAGACATCGTTTGAATCTACCATAGATGCGCAGAAAAGTATGCTACGTTTTTGAATCAGCGAAACAAAACCTATATTTTGGAGTTCTACCCAATTTCATACTGATGTGAAGAATCTGTTCTCTACCGATATTACTATTTAACCAGTTCGTATATATACTATTTTCTTGGTATGACTACAATCCAACTCATGAGCTGAATATGGCTTATGTATAATCCTTTTCGCGATGTCGGACATTTCCTTTCTTCTTACTTTCTTTCAGATCGCTTCTTTCTGGGCTTTCATTTCGCTTTGAAAATGTTATTGCAACGGAAGCGGAACGCTTTCCTTGCGGCGCGGCATCCTTTAATATGAGTTTTCCACGTTTTCGCCTTTGTCTCCGAGTCTTTTGTGTGTGGGAATGGCGAAAAAGCGATGATAAGAATTACCGTTGCGGGGATTAAGAAGTTTCGCTATTATCATTCAAATTATAATTACTCGCAATTGTTTTTGTAATGTTCATTACCATTTAGCGCCTTCAGAAGCTGCCTGCCAGCGCTTTTCGCCGCAGACATTTTCATAATTATTTTTTAAATTGCCATTTTCCAGTGTTTTCCGCTGGCTTGGGGCAAGGATTTGCGGCAAGTGCGATAGCATGTGTTAATTAGTTTCGGGATCTTCCGCCAGGGCCATAATCTTTCTTAATTTTCCCATAGCAATATATAGTTGACCTTCCGCAGATCGCAGAGACTAGAGGCTAGAGTTTGATGGGACTTCGCCAAGTGTTAAACTTGTGTCGCTTTCTTTGTTTTCCCGACAACAAATTGCCCGCAAACACGCAAGTGTATCTTCTAGTGAAATTAATTTTTCATAGACACGAAGCTCTCTTTTCAGTCAGTCGCTTTCGAGGTGGTGGAGTTGTCTACTTCAATTTATCTGATGATAGTTTAATTAAATAATTTCCACTCAGTGTCAGTCGCACAAAGCGAAAGTTCAATATGACAATGCAAATGTAAATATAACCCGCTCATGCTGCTACCCTTTTTTTATTGCATCGCAAATCTTTATCGGTCTGTGGCAAATTTATGATTTATTTCGGTTTTTTTGCAGTTCAACGCCCACAATTAGTTCCACTCAAATAAATCAAAAGAAAATTTGTGTAAATATTTACACAGCCAGCAAATATTGCACTTGCATTTACAGTCATATATTTTTATGACCACGGACCTGTGCATTAAGCCACAATGAATTCTCTTTTGTTTTTTATTTCTGGTCTGCCAGAATGCATTATTTATTTCTATTTGAACGTACATATCTGCAAAATTGCGCACCCGCCTGCGAGGGAAATTAAAGCCAAGGGTTTGGAAATGCCTTTCTGTCGAGATATTTAGATGGCACATATGTACACATACATGTACACATATAAGGCGGCCTTAAGCAAATGACATCGCAAAGTAATTAAGTAGTAGTCTTGTTCAAATGCAAGCACACATTGTCCTGCCCAGATGCACATTTGTGCTCTGTGTGTTTAATTACGTCGGGCATTCGGCTGCAATTGCCATTAATTTGAGTTTACAAAAGCCTATTTGTGATTTGTCAAAATTGAATTTGCTCCTTATCAAGATTTGATTGATGGCCAAACGTTGGACGTGCTCTGCTCCCAATTTGTGAGCGTCCACAGGCTCCTGCATCCTTCAGCTGCATCAGGTCCTCCACTGGAGCAGTCCCAGATCGGCGACTTGGTACTCGGTACTCAGTACTCCATACCCGGTAGTTCGTACTTGGTACTTGCGAGTGCTGAACAACTTTTCCCAACAGCACAGCACTTTGTTCCAGACATTTGATTGAGAGCTCTGCGAAATGCAAATGCAATGCGGATGTCATTCAAGGAGTGGCGAGATGTGGTGCGGGGCGGCCTCCCAGGGAACAAGTCACTCAATGCCATCGCCCCGAAAACCACCCACTGCACTCCACACATCAGCACATCAGATTGCATTCGATTGCAAGTTGATTGCGGCACTGCTGCATGCGGATGCGAATGCGGATACGAATGCGGATGCGAATGGAGTGGCGGAGGTAGTATCTAACGCTTTTCGGGCGCTTTAAAAGTGCAACGGCCATTACTCCACGGGCTCTAAAATGTTTCAAACATAAAATAAATTTCGGTTTTTTATGCACAGCATTCGGAACGGGTGTTAGATTTTACAGGGTCGAGGTGGGCTATTCCATTCATATGCAGCTGCATCATACCTTTTTTTGCTAATATAAATTTCACAAATATTGCCATTCGCTTTGCGTTACAATGCAAATACAACGTATCCGTTACGGGGATTTTTGCATAAAGGGAGTAAGCAACATTTTGTTCTATTTTTTTTGCTAAATGTTGATCTTCGTAAAAAAACTTAGTTAAAATAGGTTTGCTTTATATGGAGAGCTATGAGTTTCTAATTTAAAATTATTTATAATCTATGAAATATCTATAGGATATACTCAATTTCTAACTTTAAGATATAGCTCTACCTTTTTTTTTATATATTTAATCTCTTACCAACTCGGTATCAACAAGTCCGTAGTCCACAGTCAACTTTAATCCATTGCAGTTGTTGTTTTGGCCGGGCAAATCTCAAATGGAGTCACATTTTCAATGGCTGCTGCAAAACTTTTGTCAACTTGTGGGCGGCCAGGGGCGGTGGGCGGGGCACGGGCCGGGTTCGGGTCCGGAAAAAATGGCAGCCGGAAGTTGAAGTGCTGTTGGGAATTGCAAAAATTTGCTGCCTGCCATTGTCATTTTTGTTTTGCGCCGCGGCTGCGATGGCGGCGCATTCGTGCGTTTTATTCCCGGCCAAAACCCGTGAATTCAAAGCCGTCGGCGCAAAATCGAACAACCAAACTCAATCCCATAACAGCAGAAACAGCAAAAGCAAAAGCAACAGCGAAACTACCAGCAACTGGGGACTTTTGCAGCCATTGAAATTTCGCAGCTATTGTCAGATTTTGGTGTTGCCTGTCATGCAAATCCCTGTCACAACGTGAGCAGCCCATCAAAATTATGTTTGGTTTGACTCTTAAATGCGAGAATCTGCTGTGGGGCACCTGCGTGAAATATATTTAAGGATCGAATGCAGCTTAGTTGCCCGTAAGTCCCTCGTTCGATTTGCAAACATTGTGGAGCAAATGTGCCCCCAAAAACCCGATGCCCGATGTCCACTTAATGCCATTAATGGACTTTTAAGTGCCGGCCAACAGTGCTCTCTGACTTGCTGCCGAAGTGTTCCTTTGATGCTGGCGTGCATCTGGCCACGCCCCTGCCGAGGGGCCGGTGGGCGGGTGTCCTGTGGTGCGAGGTGCTGATCCCGATGATGCCGTTGCTGCTGCGACATTTAGCCCATAATCCTTTCGCTCGATGCTCCAGCACGTGCGAACTTTTCGTCACTCGCCTTGTTTCACTTGGTCGGCAAACTAGCAAAGTTTTCGCCCCAAATGGTGTATTTAAATTGAATGATTGCCTAAGCGAACTCAATTATTGGGAAATGGGATGGATTTGAATATGGCTGCACCGATATAGGACATAACAAACCATGATGGTTAAAATGAGATATTACACATAAGAATTGATTATTCTAAATATTACATTTAAATACTTACAAATAGCCGTATCTATTCTGTGAGAGGCTCATTGAAGCCGACACAGAAATCGATACGCCAGACAGTAAATGTATATACACAATAAGGACCCCCGACTCCTGCTCGTCCTCCTAATCCCCAGAACACAATGACTCGATGTCCAGATTAGACGCATCCAATGGAGCGTAACAAGTGGTTGCTCTCTTGAGGGTTTTGCATTTCAATATGCTTAGCATTAATGGACCTCAAGTTCAGCAACCGCATGAAGTAGAAGTACGGTGACTTGGGCTCTTCCAAGTCCAAATCCATATTTCCCAGGCAGCGCCGCCCGCTGGCCAGGAATTTGTTTTATTTATGATCCTGGTGGGCGATGCCCTGGCCATATGGCCAGCTCATGGCCCATCCGTTGGCACCGTCCGCCTGCCTCTGCCACAAGATATTTAAAATCAAATTTGTTTAATTTACATGCATAAACGCGTCAAATTTGCTTTAGAATTGTGTAGCAGGCCGGACAAGAGCAGCGGATGCGGATGCGGATGGATGAGGATGTGGATGTGGATGTGGATGTGGCTCTGGATGTGGGTTCCAGCTGGGGGAGCTTGTGTGCTCAAAGGCAACAACTGTTTCCGTTAATATAAAATGCAAATTTTGAACAATTTTTAGCATCGCCCCGAAATTGGTCCACCTCCCGGAATGCCACATCCTTTGGTCCTGCGGTCACTTTGGTTGCGAGCGGCACAAGATATGAGTTTGTAATAACCAAATCGGTTGGTTGGTCGGCATGGATGGGCACACCACCCCGTGTTTGGCCAAATGCAATGAGTGGTGAAGGGCTGTTGGAAATGATGGCCCGAATTCGCCGGATGTTGTTCATATCCCTTCTGTAAACGCACGGAAATACGTAGCCAGCCAAAAATGGAAATTTCGGCCAGCAAATGATGTTGGAAAAACAATTTCATGATGTTTTGATTTCAGCCACCATATGTGCGTAAACACGCACCCAACAGATAAGATCGTCCTGGTCGTGTTATCCTTTCCCCGATTCGATTGACAGTTGTAATTTAAGGCAGGCCGTGAACAATTTACACACCCGTCTTTCTGGGCAAGGACTCGAAGGACAGCCATTCCATTTCCATACGAATCACCCGGCGGCGCTTGACTTCGATTTTTGCCATATTTATGCAGTCATTTATTTACATTTTCTCACCCTCTGTGGGCATTTATTTATTTAGTGCTTATCTTTGAGGCGCATAAATGAATATCCAATCGACTCGCTTCGCCTCGAATGACGAGCCACCACAGAAATTCCTCGAAGGGGGGACTGCTGTCTATTTCTATGCTTTTGTAGCCTGTTTGTCCTGGCCCAGGGCATAGTTGTCAACTTGGCCATTTTCTAGATAGATCTGGAATACATTTGATGGCTTCGACCCCTGGAAATGGAAGTCAACCAGGACTCTTTGATCGTTTAAGTTGGGCAGGGATGAGAAACACATCGCATCATCAGTGCAGAATGTTGTTTATATAACCAAATACTTTACAGCACCTTCTTTAAATACTTATAATATTAAGGAGGTATTTATGCAGATGTATCTTTACCTTAGGGAACGAAATAAAAGTGAAGCATCTCTCTGGGCGATGGCTCGACCCTTCGGAAGTTGTCCGACTGTTGGCCAAAAAAACCCACTTTTGGCCAACTGCGTCTTTTCTTTGCACTCGTTCGAGGGGAAAGCGATACCCTCTGCTTCTCGTTTTCAAATCCGATTAGCATCATTTAGTTGGGCCACTGTTGTTGCTCTCGAAGGGTCTATTATTTCCATTAGATTGATTTCCCCCGAAGAGCTCCCATTAGAGTGTCCCAAATGGTTAGCATCTTACAATCGGGCTTAAGGTGAACTGACATTCAGTGGAGAATCAGACCTTTTTGTGAATTCTTTATTCCATTTATTCCTTCGTATTAACTACTAGGCATGTTTGCGATCCACTTTGCATTTGAGGGACCATATCAAACACCCCAAATGTATTCAAGATTTTAAAGGACATCCTCAGGATCCATACAGAAAAGCAGTGGACTCCTATGTTTAATTGTCTTTCAATTGCCTAAATCTTTGAAACGGAACCGAAATGGGATCGCACAGACAGACAGACAGACAAATGCGACCTGGAAAAGTGCCACCTCCTCGACTGAGTGACTTCAATTACCCCACACACTTTCGGATGGCAGATGGCAAAGTGTTTCACTCGCCAAACAAGTTCCAGATTGCATCTTTATCTCGGCCCGTACATATTCTTGCAGGCAATAAAAGTTTCTGGGCAATAAATCTGCAAGTTTCTGGAGCGAGACCTCGAACTGAGTGGAGGAAAAACATCTGCAGTCGGCGATGCACACAAATTGCCAAAGAGTTGGCCCGGGGAACAGGTGGCCCGGGATTGGACGGGATTTTATGTCTTGCAGGTCACTGAGTCACTTGGCCTCCATTTCTTTGGGGGGGTCGCTTCCGGGCGGTCTTATCAATAGGGTTTTTGATATTTGCGTTGATAAGGACGAAGCCCATCGGGAGGGGAAACCCTCCCCCATTTTTCGGCTGACGAAAGTGTTGACGCATACAAATTGTGCATTAGCGCAAAAACTCGCAGCTTTCGGCGCATTAAGTTGCAAATGCATTGCCCTCGGGTTCACGGGTTTCGGAGGTTCCCCGGTTTCGGGGTTCCCGGGTTCCCGGGCTCCGGTGGCTCCCACTCCGGGCCTCTTTTTCCCGGACTAACGCGACAGCCAGTGGCGAAAATCTGCGAGCATCCGCATTTGCATAAATGCAATTTAAAATCTGAATTATTCATGAGCCCCGCCATTTGGCCATTTGTCTGAATGACCACTTGTGGCTTGCTTTTCCCAAATGCACCACCAGCATGGCCCGATTCCGGCGCACAACCCGATGCCGAATCCAAATCCGAGTCCGAAAGCAATGCCCGGCCGGCCAGCCAACCGGGCGTATACGTATTTATTTTTTTATGGCACTGGGGTCGCCGCCGCCTGCATGTGACAACTTAATGGCTTCCGTTATTTGAAAGCAAAAGCATCGAAACTGCTGATGTCAAATTGTCGATGAGGATTAACTCTTCCGTCTGTGTACATTTCATATTAGCAGCTGCACATTTGATTTGCCCAGTCTCCTCCCGCAGGACCAAATGTTTATTCTGGATTTAGAAATTACATCGTGTGTGTGCTCAGTTTATTGGGCAAACACACTCGCCGGATGTCCAATGTCCATTACTCGAAGGCGGTTGAATCAATCTATGTATTTGCCAACGCTTTCGTTAATTACTCACTTTGAAGTGGTAAATGCACTTAGGGCTCCGTTTGCATTTATTGTAAAACTACAACTACAAATCACTGCAATTAGTTGAGTACATTGCTCGTGGCTAATATACACGTTACAATCATCGTTAATCAAAATCTAAATTTCATTTGGAAATTACTTATCAAAATCAAACGATACTGTTCCGACTCACACCTCCAGTCTTATATAGAAAGTTTTCCTTTGAAGTCGGCTAGGCTTTGTCGAAAACTTAACCGCACTTTGCAAATTGCCTGATAATGAAAAAATAAATATGAGGAAAATCGGCCGGGAAACCCTATAGCGAGAAACCAAAGGCAGAAACAAAGCCAAAGTTTTCCACTCTGCCGCACAAAATGTGTGGCCGTCCTGCTTCCTTATTTTTCCAGTACTTCCCTCCTTTCATGTTAACAATATTATAAAACTTTGGCGATTTCCTTGCGCCTCGCTTGCAGGTGTAAAAACTTTGGCCCCGCGGCCCGGGAATTGTGTTTCACTTTTCAATTACGGAATGTACTACAGCTGACCCTTATTGGCCCCGATAAGTCCGGAATTAGTTGGTATCAGCCTACGATTGCATGGCGGATGGGCCATGGAATACGGGGAAACGGCATCCAGGGAATGGGAACGGGGATGGGAATCACAACAGAGTGAAATTGTTTTGGATGCCGGCCAACGAGCAAGCCGTCTGCTGCGAGATAATTTCCTGTCATTATTTTGTGGTCTTCCGCAGTCGAACGTAAAAATTGCGACTCAAAGGTTTATATCCAGCACGGCGGACAAACAAGCGAGCAGGACAGATTGGGCCTCCGTAGTCCGTTGTCCGCAGTCCGCAGTCCGTAGTCCAGAGTCCGTAGTCTGCTGTCTGGCAGTTGGAAAAATTGACTGCATTGCCAACGGGTCAACAAATAAATTGGTTGGCCGGGCTGCCATGTTGATTTTGAGGTCATCGCTGATATTGCGGATGCGAATCGTTTTTGATTGCATTGGCCAACTGGAGTCCCGAGATGATGACGCAGTAACCGCACCGCCATGGCCATGGCCACTCCATTCCACCGGACAGACGGACCATGGACTACGGACTTGGGAGTCCAGACTCCCGATCCCCGGACTCCAAACTCGAAACTCGCAACTCCGAATGGCCCGACTCCGGGCTGAAAGCTGTACCGGCTCTACGGTGTATTAATTGTGGTTGCCACTGGTGAGAATTTCCATTTGCCATTTTAAGTGCGGCTTGACGTTGTTTTCATTCCCGTTAAGGCCATAAAAGTCCGTGCGTCAAATATTTATTACAAATGGCCATATACGCACACACCCACAGACGCACATCCATCCATTCGTTCGCAGGATGAAAGACAGTCGGGTTTTTTTGGCCACCACACCTGCAGAATGTTAAATAAATCAACTTACTGCCACTCACTGCATTCTGGCCGACTGCGGAATGCACGTATTTTAACATAAATGGAATGCTTTCTCTTAAGATTTGTATATAGATTATTCATTCAATATGTAAAAGAAGAATATCTAACTAAATAGCAAACTATTATGACATTGAATTTAAAATATTAAAATATTTATTTATTTACTAGGCAAAACAGAATGCTATACTTTTTGTCAAGTTCTCTGCAAAGCAATCACTTCAAAAGGGCTTAAGTTAAGACTTAAATTAGCCATCTTGTTAAGTCTAATACTAATCCAGATACATGATGACATTTTAAAACGCAGTGTAGCCTTCATGTGGCATAAGCCATAACCCTAACACCCATACAGTTGCAGACTGAGAGCAAGTCCTCTCTTTTTTCGACTAACTCACTTCGAAAAAAGTGGACACAACCGGCTTTCGAGTGTGTGCGTGTGAGTTTTGGTGAATATTTCACGAATTGAGCTGTCATGCAAATGTGGCATTTCTGTTTTTGAAGTTGACAGGCCTCGAAAATTGCAGCGTACATCTAGATTGAGGCATTGACATGGGCACGAAGTTTCCCCCCGTCAGCGGGGGCGTGTGCACACGTGTGTGTGTGTGAGTGTCAGTCGACTTATTGTTACACGGATCCTGCCGCAATTGTCAGTGCCATCAGTCAAGGATGTCTGACAGCCACTTGAACGAGAACGCGGATCGTCAGCGAATAGAAATGCCACACAGACCCAAATGTGTTTGTATATTTTGAAACACATTTTTTAGGATTTTGACGATTTTCACTTCATTACCATCAAGTAAATGGCAAAAAGGATACATTAGAAAAAAACGAAATTTCTTGGCAAGCAAATCAAAGTGTCTGTGCTTTGATTTCTTAGCTCACGATTTTGTTGCCGTTTTGGGCTTACTTTTGATTCTTAAACTTTCATAGTAAACACTAAATTTGCTAGATTTTAACTTTCCGAGTGGAGAAGAAAACAATTTCAGACTTTGGCTGTCACACAAATTTTGCCACTTAATGCGCTAATAACTCAGCTGGCCGCACCCGAAAAGGCAAGAGCCCAAGAAATGGTAAAAGTTTTATTGAAAGCGCCACACAATTTGTTTGTATATTTAAATTATCATACAATTTCCCAAAGTTTCGCCCGAAATGAGCGCTGACCCGACCCCAGCCAAGAACCCTCCTCCCCTCGCCACACCAATGAAAACCCCCTCCCTCGCCAAGTCATTATGGCCCCCATTTCGCTTTTGGACTCGTTTTTCGGGTTCTTTTGGCCGCCTTGCCATTTTGACTTGCGCCATTTGGTGTGGGTTGAATGGCTTGGGTGGTCCTGCAGTCTCGTGGCCGAATTACATTTGTGTAATTTTGCGGAAAAACTTTTTTATTTGCTAATTTCGTTAAATTAGAAGCGAAAATGAAAGAGAATTGCAAATGGCATTATAATATGCGCAGCGAACGAATTTTTGACAGGCACGTCGACGACGTCGCTGGCGGCCAAAATAATTACACATGTAATTTGAAATTCTTTTTAGTGTCCTGCCAATGCGGAAAACTTTGCAGAAATTCCTTAATTACCCGAAAGTGAGGCTGTTTCCTCGGACATTCCCACTTCTCCGCAGAGGCGCACTCAGTTATGGATATATTCAACACAAAAATGCTCAATTTGAATAAATGTTACTGAATAAATAACGCGTTGCGAGTTCTGAGTGCCGGGTGATGGCCGATGGGTTTTCGGGGCAGCTGACGTGCGGCTTTTATTCTTGTGAAAGGTGTTAATTGAGTGGCTTCATTTGTCCGCCGGAAATGCCCATCAATTAGGGTAATCACGCAACAAAGTCACAAAATGCCACGCCCCCCCGAGGGAAAACGAGACGAGGGCGCGGACGAGGACGAGGACGAGACTGTCTCATCGTTCGCTGGTTTCTGGCTTCCAGAACGCCGGCTTGGATCGTCTGAAAAACTGCGTGACTGACATGCCATGCCGCGCCACGCCACCAAGTCGACATCCACGCTCACATCTGTGTGCTGCCCGGTTCCAGGTTCGGATGCGGATCCAATGTCCACTGGCCCGTATCCGGGGCTTGGCCACCGCCTTTGTGTTTGGCTTTGTTTGCCGGCACAAAAGGCAGAAAGCGCTCTTAATTGGGCGGCTAACTGAAAGTGGCTGCGTCTTTGCCCATTCACATGTCAATCAAGGCAGCACCAGGACACATCCTCGTCCACATCCACATGAACATCCATTCCTGAACCCGGTCAGCCATTAGGGGTATCAATTTCAAAAAGAATCGAGCCCGTTCCAGGGTCGGATTGGGGATGGTGACGGTGATGGACATGGGGCTCGGAAAACGGGGGTCCCAGACGCCTCCTGCTGGCACAATCAATTTATTACACACCGCTGCTGACAAGTTCTACGAGTCCTGGCAACACAAGGGAAAAGTAGAACCCTCCAATTTACATCTTCTATTCCAGCACACACACTCGCGCACTCACAAAAAATACTTTAAACCATCTTTGCAAATAAACACAATTTGCCAGAGGTTGTATAAGGGAATTACTAAATATATTTTACTTTTTTTATAATCAGTGCAACTGATTTGCATTATTGAATAATTTTATAGTTGTGCCATAGGTTTTAACAAGCCAATTGTTGGGCTGCGTAAACTTCATAGTAACATCCTTGTAAACAAGTCCTTTGCACATTATGATCCCATCAACTCGTTTCTCCCTGTGCACAATGCAAATATTGTAGAGCATAAAATGGGCATTGACGAACGTGCTGCAACATCAAATGATGAGATTATCGTAAACTCGAGCCGGTCCATAAAGCAGGCCTAGAGAGCAGGACAAGACTGGAGGAGCGGCAGTGGATGGAGGTCAGGGCCTCTTGTGGCCGTAAAAGCGCTTAATAGTCCATTAAAGGGATTAAGAGGGGCACCAGCACCCGACGACTCCAAGGAGCAGGAGCCGTAAGAACAAATTTCCGAATCTGTCCATGTCAATAGATGGGCGACGTTAAAAATCAAACAGACCATTCGGGTCGTATGCGTATTATTGAAAACTTGCTGGAAAAGCGGCGGTGGGTAGAGCGGGACAATTCTTTATTGCTGCCCATTTGGCCGGGCTTAATACGAGCAAATTAAACTAAGCTCGGCAAATTGCGTTTCGGTCACGTTCCGAGGCCAACGGAAAAATGGCTCCATTTCCATTTTCCGTGGCATTTTCTCCAGCACATTCCATTCCAGAATAAACACATGCATAGAACGACGGCCCCCGCTGAAAATAATGCAATAAAAGCGGCATAAAAATAAAAACCAAAACAATGCGAAAAGGAAAGGAAAGCCAACAGTATCAGTATCTTGGCGATGGAAAAGTGGGAAAATGGCACAACGCGCAAGAAATCATAAATGTAATTGAGAATTTTATGGGGGTGCCAGTTGCCACCCACCCTTGCATGTTGTGCAAATAAAAGTTGAAATTGTCGCGTAGAAATTCTAAGAATAAAGCGGCGAATTTTCCACAAAGCCAAAAAAAAAAAAATAGGGCGGAAGAGGGCGATCCAGCAATTTCCACCACCCACCCACTCGCTTACACACACTTACACTCACACACACGCACATGCATGACGTTGACGCTTTTCCATTTAAACTTTTGTGGGGGGGCGGGATTTCAGTGGGTGGAAAAGCGAGGCACAAAGGGCGCCTATTCGGTTTATTGCCAGCAATCAATTAAAACGGCAAAGTCATTTGTGACAAAAACATTCACAGAAAATTTGACTTTTTGCGCCGGGGGAAAATTCTGCCTATGGCACGCAAAATCGATGGGCCCACTTTACACACATGCATACATGTTATTGTAATATTTCAATGTCACGTCCTTGGGCATGAGGGGCAGCGGTGGTGGGTACTGCCAAAAAACTGAGTAAGTCCTCCCATGCACTTGCCAAATTGAATGGGAAAAGCGGCGGAGAACAGAGAGTGACTTTCCATTCCAGGAAAATGCCAGCTAACGAGGAAATACTTCGAAATCTCGTGGCGAACAAACAAAAAATCCATAAAATTTTAGAATTTAATAAATGCTTTAATTAAGATGTATAGATATTTAAGCACTTTGATTTGAATTTAAGCTCAGACCGATTGCAAATCACCTAAATTTAGTAATCATGGCATTTTCTGTGACTTCTTAATCAAACTTTTCGTTTTCAATGCGTTGTCGTATTTGCTGATTTGAATAAAATAATTATATTTAGCTATCAATTTCACTGCTTACAACTAGTCAAATCCAATCAATATTTTGTTATGTTCAACGAAATGTGTAGGCTTTTCACAGGTTTACTGATTAAACCCACCCATATTCAATTGATGCTTAGTAAGTTAAAATCAATATAGAGCGTGGCGGCATATTTGCAGATTTAAATATGGAAACAAATCGCACTGGCTGCTCCCCCAAACATCGCAATTTCCCTAATCAGCTTAGAGGAAAACAAGCGGAAAACGCTTTTCGGGGGGCGGGGCGAAAAGGAAAAGCAGCCTGGGCGATTTCCCCGCCCAAAAGTCGCCACGACTTAGTTCGATTGCAATTAACTAAATACACGGAAACCCGAAGCGGTTTTGGCACGGCACGGTTTGGAATGAATATGCATTCCATTCATTAAATCAACATTAATTTATGTAATGTATTGTTTCAGTATCATTGTTTTTTGCCCCCGATTCTTTTCTTGCGCACAAATTCTAATGAACAGCCCATACATGCGTGCCACAATAATTGATATTGATGGTTGTAATCTTATTTAATCCCTAATTACAATCGCATTCAATGGAATCGAGCAGGTCGTCGGCTGGGGGCCAATATGTGTGCCAGCATCCACTCTGCGCAGAACAAACATCATACATAAATTATTTTTACACAGACAAGACATATTCGGTGTGCATAAGCCGCCCCCTCTGAATTGCTAAAAACATGCAAATACTTGGGGGCACACAGATCCCCTCCTCCCCGCCCTTCTCGAATGGAAATAATTTCCTAATTAGTTTGATTAGTCGAAGTAGTCGCGAAAATGCCTCCATGCCACATGGCTCAGATCCATTAATTAGCCCCGCCCACTTGGCCCCAAAGCATCGGATTAATTGGACAAACATCGCGGGGATAGCCTGGTTAAAGCCACACCACCGCAAGTCCTGGTTTTGGACAAACAATAATTTGCTTGATTAAGAATCAATCATAATTCGATTGCCAAACATTAAAATTTGAACGAAAGTGATATAGCACATGCACATGGGTGCCTCGCAATCGCAGCTAATTAACATCTATGCTCTAATTAAAAGTCAGTTGTCATCTATGCTGGCTTTTTATTTAATTAAGTTATTGATTGCAAAGCGTGAACAGCACTAATCACCACTGTTCGTGATTTATTATTTTGGCAAAGGGTTTTAATTAGTTTGCTGCATTAAATAATGATTGGATATGGTAAATTTGATTGCTGCACCATTTAAGCTCGTTAGTCACCTTAAATCGTTATCAAAACAAAGCATTTGCTGGTGGGAAATTCAGTTAATGGACTTCTAATCCACACAACCCCGCAAAATGCAATATGCATAAGGCAACCTTTTCGATTTTACTCTGCTATTTGCTTAAGTGCCGCGCCACAAGGATTTCCGCTTGTCAGCAGGAAATCGAGAGAAATAAAGAACTCGCAGCCTTTCGCCCCCTGATTTTCCCTATTCCCCAATCAGTTTCCAAAACCTGCGCTCCACTCTGATGCACATAAATGCAACAAATCCGCGGAATAATATGGATGTGGCAGCCACGGGGATTTTTCCGACCGGCCAACGGGGATTTACCGGGTTTCGCCCATTGTCACATGAGCGGCGATGTCAGTTGTTGATTAAATAAAAGAGTCCCCTAAAAAGTGGAATATATATATATAGGATATAGTGGAAGCAAAGCTGGGCTGTAACAAAAAATAAACTGAAAAAGTTAACATTTCTCATCGATTCCCTGGGCGGTCGGAAAAGTTGGGGGGGGCTGGAAAATGTGGAAAGTGCAGCGAATAAATAATGCAGGCCGAAATGTCAAACAGCGTTGTGCCAGGATGATTTCTGCGGAAGTCCTTGCGATGTCTATGTCTCTGCGAGCACTGCGAACTTTGCAGCATGAATAAGTCAGCTCAGCCATTGTCTGGCCGCCGGGAAAGCCGGAAAAACCCCCTGGAAAACCCCCGTGGAATATCCCCCCATGTCAGCCATGTCCTTGCAGCGTCTTCAGGACTCGTCGCCTTTGTTAAAAAGTTGTTGACGTTGATGCTCTCTACGTGTAAAAAGGTGAACAACATTTGTAGACTACTCCGATCCAACTCCAACTCGGAATCCTGACAATTGAAGTGGCATTTCGCACTCCGGCGTCATCTGTCTGCCAAGTGCCTTTTGGAGTTCGCTCACGTCACAATTATTTGCAGCAACTTGAAATTCATACCCAAGCCCCCGCCGACACCAACACCACCCCATCCCCAACACTCTCCGAATTAATACATCAAACAGCCACCCCCATTCCCCCCTCAGACCGCAACAAAGCAAAACAAGTAATTTCCATTGGGGGTGGTGGTGGGCTGGGTGGATTTGCTGGGTGGTGCGAACATCCCCTGCGGAGCTGCGGAAAATAAGCTGGACTGGCCCTTTTCGGGTTGAAGTTCCATTGTGTTTCATTACTGGATGCCAGTTTATTAAAAAATTTGTGAACTTAATGTCCAGCTGGAGGAGATGGCGATGCACGCTGCTGGAATTTAATAAAAACGTCAGAACCGAGAGCCCGGGGCAAGAAATCACAACCCTCCAAACTTGGAGCTAGGGGTGGAATAAAAACGTAATGCGCCACTTGGCCACTTGCGACACACGAATTTTAATTACTGCCCTACACTCTACAGCAATATATATGAATATAGAGAAAAAGTTTGACCACAAATCAATAAATTATTTATTAATTTGTTGTAATGCGACTGCTCTAGAACTAATTATAATCGAGTTAGGAATAACAAACTATTTGTAAAAACCTTTTTCTGAAAAGGATGTATAGTGCATAATTGTGTTGTATTGTTTGATTTACATTTAGTCAGGGGTAGAAAAAAAAGGGTTTGAAAGGTTTGAATACCACATAAGTGAATTCGGACATACAGAATTTTTGTCATCTCTATCTATAATTGTTTGCCAACCCTATGCGGTAGTTTCCCTGTTTCCCTGGTGGAGGTTTTTCTTTCCCATCTTTTCGGAGTTAACACAGAATTTCCTCCTCTGTTTTGGGGTGATGCAACCCAGGGGGTGGCTTCCGTTTTCCGCCCTCCAACTCCCCCCTGTGATTCCCCCCTTGCAACGACCTTGCTTGTTTGCAACTGTTGCTTCTGCTGTCTGCCCCCTGTTTGCTGTGCTGCGTGGCAATGTCCTTTGTTTTTCCAATGTGTCGCATCATTAATTTCGCACAGATATTTGCCTGCATCCCACCATCGACTCCCTTCGTCCTGCCAACGAATCACGCCTTTGTATTTGGCCGCTGTTGTTGCCATAAATTTCGATAATGTGTCAATTTATGAATGGCCAAGCCCATCCGAAGTTATCCATTCACCCGGGCAGCAGGATTTGCAGCTGTCAGCGTCTATTGATTGTTTTATTGATGGGCCCAGATTGACTTGGCCAGCGTTTTTTATGGCCTGCCAAGTGAATAGCCAGACGGGCAAGATAAACAGCCGCAATATATGGGTGAGTAAGTTGTTTTGGCTGACAGACGGCGGGCAAGTTGAAGATGTTTCATTTAGATATCACTCGAAATGAAGCCATGAAATATATATTTATTCGACTGCCAAGGAGCATATAAAATATCATATTTATATCCTTGTTTATTCGAAACTTTTCCAATTATTTACCTATCAGGAGGGTGCACGCACATAGGAGCTCATTAGGTGGAAAACGAACTACAAATACAGCGCATCCTGTGCCATCCTGGTTCGAGTTAAGCCAGCAGTTCGCGTAATTAGTTGGCAAAATGCTGGAGCACTTGGAAATGTACGTAAATTGTTTAATTGTTGTGCCAAAGGAACTGAATAATTTGCTAAATTTTCGTTCATTACTCGCACTGTCTTGTCTCGTCCTTGCAACTGGCTCTATTCCAATCCATTCTCCTTCGTGCTGGCTTTGCCTGGCATTTCGCATCATCATCAGCAGCAGCGTCCTTGGTCGCATCTCATCTCATCTCTCGGCGTCATAAAAGGCACTTCATTTGCATAAATGAATTCTGTAAATTTTGAGTAGCACTTGACGCTGCCAAAGAGATCACAACCGACCGGATGAGGAAGGCAGTGGCCGTAGCAGTGGCGGCGTACTACTAGGAATTCCCATCTGCGAAGGCTTATCCACAAACCGCAATTCAATGCGTAGGCCAAACAAATTGATATGAATGGCCTCGTTTCGCCAGGACGATGCCAAGGTCCTCGACTCGAGTTGACTCGACTTTCGAGTGCAATGCATCGGGCCCGTCGGTGCTTTCTATTTAATTAACATGCAAACTCCTCGAGCGTATGCGTATTCAATGTTGCCATTCAAGAGCTCACTTCATTCGCTTCTTCATTCGCATTTTTATGTGCCTTTCTCTGCCCTCAATGGGGAAATGGTTGGGGCTGGGATGAATACTAGTTGTGGGTGGGTAGTTCGCAAAAAGCCAGGCAGCTTTTTTCGGTACGATCCCAGAACAGAGAAATCAGATGTGATTTTACCAAAAATCAACAGGACTTTTAAAGCAAGTGCAGAATGAATCAAAAATGAATCTCGATAATTTAAGGACTTCCATTATTTCTCATCAGTTGCACCAAGGTGTGTAATTATTTATTCCAAATTTCCCACACACATGCATATATATTTAGCTACACATATCCTTTTGCTGCAGGGACATTCAACTTTTATCATTATGATGCGCAAACGGCAGCAACTTTTTCGCACGGTTGTAGCCCGCAAAGCAAATTAGTTACAGTTCGCGCTGCTAAGCGATTTAGTTTGTTGATTAAACTTTTCGCATAAACGCCAGGACCTCGCCCGAGGGTCGAGCGAAAGCCCCAGTAAAAAACCCAGCCCAACTCGTGAATTAATGTAGCAATTTGAGAATTATGCGTATTATTACGCATACGACGTGTGGAACGAACTTTAATTTGGCCAAGTTTTAACTGCAGTCTTTCAATTATATATCACATAACTCAATTAGGGCCCAAATAAGCATTAGCAATTATCCAATATGATGTAACGATTCGTAAACTGGTGGTAGATCATACTTTCCAGTAGGCAAATCTATATTAATTAGGCTGAGCAGTCACTTCCAAACTTATCACATATGCAAATGCCGTATGTAAACAAAACACAACGCACTCACCTGCAGGAAAAGTTTATTTTCCATTCATTTTGAAAAGTGCAATTTGGAAATTACATTTGAATAATTGAAACAACAAATGTTTGGCAGTAGAAATTTTGACATTTTAGAGACTAACGAGGTCGCTCAATTTGATGAGACAAAGCCGGATGAATAATTCATGCAAAAAATAAACTAACTGAGCCCCCAGCCTCTTCACTCAGACCACTCAGTCACATGTAAGAGCACTTGTTTTTCGGCAGATCTGGGATCCCGAGACATATGTACGTTTAATAAAGCACCCAGGAGCAGGACGCAGGACGAAGGACGACGGAGCCAGGCGCACACAATGCCCTGGCATTTTGCTCGCCAGCTGTGGGTAATTTGTAAACGTCAGAAGGCAAACATCGAGTCCTGCCGGCTATTCCCAGCTTCAGCTCCAGCTCCTGTTTCTGTTCCTGTTCCGAAGCCAGCCTGCCATGTCAGAGATCAGGGCCAACGCCACACGTCCTGAATGAATTCGCACGTGTCCGGAATGAAAGAAGTTGCCGGGCGACTGTTTCATTTTAAATACAATTTATTGTGCATGTCGGCTAGATGAAACTAAACTGAGCCACATCCCGAGCCGGGCATAATCCGCATTTGCTTCCCTGGCATTTAATATTTAATGCGGCCCCGAAATGTGGCAAAAATGCGATTAATAAAATAGGCCGCAGAACATGTGTCATTCTCGTACATGCCGGGTATGCGTGTCACTCGCTGAAAACTATTTCCATTTCCACTGCCATCTCCGATTCCCATCCCGATTCCTGGCCCGATCCTGGCTGTGGCTGTGGTAGGCTCCTCCAGGACTCCTGGCAGGACTCACGTCTTCGTACGTGTTCGATTCCAATATGGCGCTGTATTTTCCATATTTACCCGGCATAAATTCTTAATAATCCGCTCGAAAAGCTGCCACAATTGATAAGTGAAAAGCCAAAGAGCCAACATAAGTGGCACAGTGGCATGTGTGGAAAATGTGTATGTTCTTCTTCGAAAACTAATGCAAAATACAACCAATATGCTGGATTCATTTTTAAATTGAATCCTCTGCAGAGAATAATATATAATTTAATTGACAAATACTGTTGTGTTTTAATTTTCTAACATCAAATGGCCTTTTCAGTTACGAAGTGATTTATAAATAAAACTGTTGATTTTCTGGCGAAAAATTTAATTATGCAATAAATGAGTTGCTCGGCATTCAGCATTCAAATAAGCAAAATATGCTTCAGAAAACTCGAATCCTTAAATTCATAATGACGCCATTCCCGGACCAGAGCTCATTTCACGTTTGAAATATTTAATTTATTTTAATTGCGAGTCAATTCTTTTGATTTCTGCACTGCCATTATGAGGCAGTTGTTATTTTCGCATTTCTCCATTTTTTTTTTTGTTGAAGAACGCCAAGGAAGCGTTTCTCGAGGAGCTGCGACAAGTGGCAATTATGTGCTCACCCGGCCACCGAGTAGAGCACTCAAATTGCCGGCAAGGCGGGCCAAAATGCATTTAATTTCTTAAAGGGGCGCGTAATTAGTTTGCCTCGGTGACGGGCAGGTCCTCGTCCTCCACAACGCACACATAAGCAGGTGCACCGCGGCAGCTCCCGTGGAACAGCTCCTTTGGAACACTTCCAGGAGTGCCCACTAATGTGTTTCTTTGAGGTTATGCAATTACACACTTTGCAGTCAAGCAGCATAATGACGTTTTTTATTAGCAGAAGATTCAAGGGCTTAATGGTGGCCATTACTCAAAAAATGTAAGTGAATTAGGCCCTGCTGAAAATGTAAGTGTAACATAAATTGATAAGCTTACTCAAGGAAAGCAGGTCGATGTTTCTAACTCTATATACTCTTATCATAAATCAATTGCCAATGAAATAATATTATATTAACATCTCTCATATTCAATACAACTTTGGTTGTTAGAAACCCAATCCAGTTGTTCTACTGAAGCAATCAAAATTGTTTGCTGTGTGATTGGAATTCAGGGGATTCGATATTAACACATTTCGCATTTGTACCCCGACATGCAGTTAATGGCCATTCCTGGCATACGGCTCAAACACAGCTCACTTCCAAGATGCAGCCGAGTGCAGAGCACACAAAATCAAGCCGAGTCCTCGCCCCAGGCGACTTGGGGTGGGAAAGTCCTGGGGCTGGTCATACCACACACCCACACAGTGCCCCATTGTTTGGCCGGGTGTGGCTGGCACTCCAAGGAGGAGCCTGCTTGGAACCCACGCCACTTGGCACGTTCACCTTTGTGCAGATGGATGCTGTTTGGCAACATCCAGTTGAGCACCCACTTGAATGGAACTTTGTCGCCCCGCCAGCTCTCCATTTGCGGCCCGCAGGCGCTGCCAAAGATCAAGGATCAGCGAAGGAGCAGAGCCACTTCATCCGGGCTGCAACAACACGAAGGGTCCACAACAAAGGCCTGGACACTTGAACTGCGTAATCGCGCCTTTGTAGAGTCCTTTGGCTCTCTCGAAATTTACATTTTTAATGCAATGACAATGCAGGTACCGCATCCAATTGGCCGTGTTATGGAAAAGGTAACAAATCAAAATTAATACCATTAAAAGAACTAAAGTTCCGTGGTTCTATGGAAACCTAAACAAAAAGCCTTTTACGAATGCGTTAAGTGCCGACCGCAAAGGGCTGATATATACATTAAACCAACGCCCAGGTGGCAAATATCCTGTGGGGACATCCTGGCCACACCTGTCGCTGCAATCAAAGCCAAAAGTCAACGCCTAGGCTTTTGACCCCGACTTTGGACTGACAACTTAATTGTGGTCCTCGGACAAACAAGTTCTATTTTTCGCGGCGCACTTTCAACGCGCCCAATCCCAATGACAACAGCATTAATAATTCAATTTCGTGACGGAAGCGGAAGCGGAAGGGGAACTGCTAACGGGACCCGCTCCCACCCGCTCCGTTGTCTCAATATTTGGCAATTACTTGGCCTAAACCTGTGGCAGGTGCATAGCACAGCCCACGCCACTTGGCTGAAAGCGATATCCCAGGCATAATCCGTTTAACCTCCATGTCAACTGGGTCTGTTATGACCCGACGGCAGACGCAATCTAAATTACCTCTCCCTCGGCTGGGATTGGGATTGGGCCAGGGTCTGGGCTCGGGTTCGGGGTTGGGCTCCCCCGGATGTGTCGTCACATCCTGTCACAGGGCCAAAGTGTCGTTTTAATAAGCGTTTCGCAGCCTCACCTTTGTGTGTCTGTGTGCCGGCGATGGGATGGCCTTGTTTTCATTTTTGCTAATGGCCCACAAGTTGGCCATTGTAAATCCGACCTAAGACTTACGGCTCTCCATGCCGGTGATGATGTTCTCAGCCGAGGACATTAACCTGTGTGCGAGTGGGCGGGCAGGTGTGACTGCCTCCTCTGGGACGGCCTCATAATGCATTCCGGCAAATGATCTTATTACGCTCCGGCTACAAAAGGATGTATGAATGGCCTGTGTTCCGCTCTAAAATGGCAAAATCTCAGCACTTAAGGACTAGCTATCGAACATGGCTTGCCATAGAAGGTGTACCCATGCCAAAGATTGTTGTTAATGCCATTCTAAGAGGCCAGCATACATGCGAGTTCCACTACCCATTAGATACTAAAGGCTGAGCACATACAGCTCAATCTGGGAGTACGAAGCCCCAGGGGTGGATAACTGCAAATGCGTTGGGCAATTTGTAAATGTAACTAACAGATACAAATCTGCTCGGAATGCTTGGCCGGAAAAGAAGAGCGCACATAATCAAAATTAAAATAAGAATCTCATCGCTCAGCCGCAGATACAGATACAGATACATTCCGGGAGATATGACACTGGGAACAAACGACCCAAACAAATTACACATTTTCCTCCGCTTTATTGTCGGCAATTTATTCGCAGCTAAATTGAAATACACACCATTTACCTGCAGACAACAACGCACAGCCGCTGACTCCCGGTGACATTGACAAACTGGAGGAGCGAAATGGATGTGAAAGTGGGGGCAGTTGGCATGGGTTTAGTTCTGGAGCAGCCAGCCACATAGTGACATCATCTACTCCCGCTGTCCTGGAGTCACAGTTGGGGTCAAAGGCGCGATTGGATGCGACGGCTTGACATCAACCAAGCCCCGAGGAAAATTCCATTAAAAATATCAATTTCGATCATCTTGTTAATTAAACCGCTGCGAAATAAAACCTACTCTGCCGGCTTACAAAAGGATCCTTATCGAGATTGGTTTTCAAAATACCCTTACAAATATTGCCTACAAAAACTAACTCGAATATTTTGAACTAATAACTTGAGTTTCATTACCAACTATTTAATTAATATTTGATGATGAATTTCCTGTAATTTCTTATCAGAACAAATAACATATTTGCAAATTTAGAGAAGCAGTTAAGTGCTAGTAACAGCGTTTAAGGCAACAACGCAACTTCTGGCCCAGTGGAGTGGCCACACGTTGTATCCTTGCGTAGTATGTACCCATATATATCCACCAACTAACTTCCAGGACAAGGCTCAATTGCCGTGCTGAATGAATGGCGCTGGCTCGGCAGAGTTTTTGATTTTAATTTAGATAAAGTGCGCTATGGAAATCAGTTTTGCTGTAACTTTCCCGTTTATCCGTACTCGAATCGGGCCCAGACAACTAAACACTCCATAAATACAATAACAACAACGGCCGGGTGGTAGTGGGCGGGGCAGATCGGGGGGCGAGCTTAAGGTAAGCTGTAAATTGCACGCTTTCATGTAGATAATTAATCACCGCCAGCTCCAGTTTCGTGGGTAGCGAAACTCTTCCACTGGCCATTGAAGATTTGCTTTTGCGGCGAACGTAAATGTAAACGCGAATGTAAATGCAGTTCCATGCAAATTTATTCCCGATCTTATCCGTATAATTTTAACCCGGCTACACAATGCGAAAGCTGAAGCATTGTGTTGTCCGAGATTTATTGGCGGCGCCATTTTCGGAGGCATCCGCGGAAGTCGAATCAATTATACGCCCTCGTTGCACGAGAGGAAATCGAAATTATTTGATATAAATTAATGCAATTAACCATTCAGCTAAGCGCGTTGAGGGATAAGTATTTTAACAGGGATCAGCAGCTGCGGGATCGGATAAAACTGATTGATTAAAACATTCAACGAAAATGGGAGTCTTTAATTTGGTTATTTTGGCAAAGATCATTGTTAGACCACTTACTTCGATTCAAATCTGCTCGTACATTGACAATTTAGTTTATTCTTGTGCGAAGAAAATGCACTTATCGTAGCAAATCAAATGGAATACCCATTTATCTAAAATAAAATAAATTCATCGGGTGAAGTAAACACATTTATAAAGTATACACTCCTCTCTAGTCTCTGGCTATTGCTGGAAAACAATCAGCTCTCCAGCCAGGAGGACGAAGGCACTCGAAACTCAATCGCCGGAGCAGCTGGGACTGGGAGTGGAAATCTTGGACCTCCACACTTGGCATTGCAAATGGGAAAATATTTAAATGTAACTCAATTTCGAACGCAATATGCGCTTGGGAACCACTCACTTCGTGTCCTTCTGTCGTAATACATGATATTTTGATTTGATTTATTTATAAGTTCAATTTGTGCACATTATTTTTCCAATATTAAGCTTTGATGCGGATGCAGTCGAGGCGACTGCAGTCCACCGGGAAATGCAAACGAAAATCAATTCAATTTGCAGTTGGCAAGCGCAAAGCGAATGCCAAATGAAGATGCCCAATACTCGTGACGATGGGAGCATAAGTCCCATCAGAAAGCAGCCGCCAGCTCGGAGGAAATGGAAACATGGGGAGCAGTCTTTCACACATCGCAAAAAGTTGTGTCCTTTGCATTAGCAACCTCAAGTTCTTCTTGTCGGGCTGGAAAAGTTGCTGGAAAAATGCAGCAGACGAACAATTGCCGCCGAAAATAAAAGAGAGAGCGAGCGACTTTTCCTTTTTGCGAGCTGTTTCTTCAGTTGCTGCACATAATTACATGAAAAGAAAATTAGTGTCGAGATTCGCCTTGGGCGGCTCTTCAGGTGAAAACTTTTAATGAGCAATTTTCTCACAAATTCCCAAGTGTTGCCGCATTTAATTTTTTAATGAGAGACTTTCTTTCAGCCGCACGGAAAACCTAAAGAGAGTGCCAAAATCCGGCGGCAAGGATTTCCATTTTCATTTCGACCATTTTCCCCTTGGCTTCTCAATCAGTTTCGGCTTCATTTAGGACTCGCATATTTCTTTATCCTATGCGTAATTGGGTGGGTAAGTGGGTGTGGATTTGGAAGTGGGCATGTGTATGGATGCGGGTGTGGGTGGTGGTGCTCCATCTAGGTGTTTGTTTTTATTTATCGGCGGCACAGGGAGAGCTCCCTGACCCATGTTAATGGCCGATTGACACGCCACTTGGCCTTGATGGGGCTTTTAGCACGGCTCGCACTTGACTACTGCTCCCAAAAAAAGAAAAGAGACTGCTGCTCCACACTTTCGCAGGATTAATGGTGGGGGAAAGTGCTCGTTCTCGTCCTCGTCCAGGGGATTCCCACACTCGCCCAACGAGGTGCTAAGCGAGCGTGCTGATTGCTGCCATTTTTGATAAGAAGTCCGCATTAATAATTCCCTTGCGTTGGTTCCCACCGTTTTGACCAGTTCGGTGATATATGGCTCCAACTCCAATGCCTCATTAACACCAGCTACTTCACACCTCGTACGGAAGACAATTTAGGAAGTCATATACAATTATACCTACCGAACTAGATATTAATAGGAAATCTTTCCTAAAACATCCCTAACTACAAACTATGATTCAAATCAAATCAAAGCTCAACTTCAAATTATTTTCGACAAACTGCCAAACAAATTGAAAATTCTGCCCGCCTGCACAGTCGGCTTTCTTCATTAAGCTCTGATCCAAAGAACCAAATCCAAAGATGGCCGACTACACGGGCCTGTTCAGGTGCCACAAGGCGGTGATGATCCTAACCGAGGAGGTCGCACTCGCACCCGCACCCGCACCCGCTCCCGCATCCTGCTGAAAGGATGCATCCTGCTGGTCAGGTTTGCTGCCACATAAACAGGCAAATAAAGAGCCATTTGGTGTGCTTTCATATTCATAAATCTGCTGGCCGGCAAAGTAGTTCGACTGCCCACGTCCATAAATCGACATTTCCCAGAACCGAGTGACTTGAGGGTGGCTCCGGACCAGGCCCAAGGACTGACTGGCTCCCGACTAAATCAAGTGTCTGTTCGGTGTCAGTTTAATTGCAAACGTAAATTGGATGCTGTCATTTGCTACGTTTTCATTTGTTCGAAAGTTGCTCGGCCCTCCCGTTTCCAGATGGAATCTGTGCAGCATGGCACCCCTGGCTGTTGCCATTGACTTTTGCTGCCATCCGTTCTGACGGACACTTCTGCCAGCTGCTCCAGAATCAGAATCTCAGCTAACAGCTCGAATCTGCCCGGAATGCAAACGTTGCACAAATGCCAGTTTTGTTAATTGGACTCATTTTGGTAGCTGGCAGCTTGTGTATTTTAAATTGGCATTTGTGTCATCTAGAAAAGTCGGAGGGTTTTATTCAACATGCAATATTCATCGTACTACCCTGCAGTCCGAGGCCCTTAGACGACCTTTTTCGCCTCCACACTATCTTCCTTCGAGTCGCTCTTGTCGCTGTTCTTCTCGGCGAGGTCCCAGTCGTAGATGAGATCATTGGTGAACTTCAGTCTAAACAGTAAACCCAAGAAGGAGCATCTAATCATCCGATAGTCCGGTTCCTCTTCGAAGCCCAGTTGCCGGGTGTAGCAAATATAGTTGTGGAACTCGCTTGGATAGCCGGCACACAGGCTCTTCGGCGAGGTGGACATCTTCATCTCCATGATCACCTCCGCCTTCTGCAACTTGCTGCTGTGCAAGAGGCCTTGCCACGGCAGGCAACCACGCAGAAGGTACATGAGGACGTAGCCCACCGCTTCCAAGTCATCCCGCCGGGACTGCACGACGCCGCACAGTGCATTAACGGAGGCGTAGCGGGCGGTGCCGGCCCACTTTGTGCCGCGCCTTTGGGGAACATGCCTGTTCTTAGTCATGTCCCAGTACCGCTTGGACAGGCCGAAGTCGATGAGGTGGAGCCGGTGTTTGGTCAGGCCAACGCCCATCAGGAAGTTGTCCGGCTTGATGTCGCGGTGCACGAAGCGATGGAGGTGCAGGTACTCCAATCGGTCCACCATCTGCTCAGCCAGCATTAGTACAGTCTTCATCGAGAAGCGGCGATCACACATCACGAATAGCTTCTCCAACGAGTGGCCCAGCAACTCCATGACCAGCACGTCGTGCCGCCTGTTTGAGAAGAACTGGTACGTCAACGGGACTCCGATACCATATCTCAGCAGATTGTACACCGTGGACTCGACGGGCAAGTGCGAATGGCCGGCATTTTTGCGCTCGACCTTGAGAGCTACGTGGAGTCTCGACGCCAGGTGCTTGCCCTCGTAGATGTCTCCGAAGGATCCGGATCCCAGTTTTCTAATCACCATGATGCTGTTTACGCGGAGCATGGTTTCCAGTTCGTAGTCGTCCATGTCTATTTTTGAAAAAAAAGTGCTAAACTATTATATGGCGAAGCTTTACTGCAGTCTGTCACAGTTTTAGCTGACAAGGTTGTCGATGAACTTTTATCGATACCGACTATCACCGAGAATTGAGCAATGGGATATTCACCAACTAACTTTGCAAACAGTTCGTGAATAATAAGATTTTATGACAATATATATTTTTTTATTTTCCATATGTTTCAGACTCAGGAATATATGTCAAACCTCCAACAGGAAATCAAAACTATCAAAATAAGTCTTGAAAAAGGCATTCAAAATGTCTGGGCAAAAATATAAAAGTCGTGTATTCGATTCCCAAGATTTAAGAATAATGCAATCCGAATGCGAGCAGAGGGTAAAACAACTGGAAAAAGATGTTTACGACTGTTGCCGAATGATAAACAATGGCGAAGATGTTGAAGATATCAGCACTGCATGGGAAAAGCCCAGGGAAAAGGAAAATAGAGTGTCCTGGGAGTTCGATATGCGTGATTTTCCCATTGAAAATATTTGCATTCAGCTGAAAACTAGTCACATCTATGTTCGGGCTCATTATAAGAACGTGAATATCAAGCAAAAAATTTTAATGCCCCAAAATGTGGATACATCCAAACTTGCGGCGATTCTGACAGCCAGCGGAATACTGACCATATCAGTTGCAATTGAATCCCCCATATCTGACAACCAGAAGATGAGGTGTTGAATATGTTTTATCTATTTTTATTTATTATGTTATTCTATAGAAAAAGTATATTTTATTAAATCTTAATCACCGCTTTTGCAGCTATGGGGTACTGCAGGTTTTCCGGGTGTGATGGATGTAAATTAGTTGAACTGAGCGGGGTTTTGTGGCTTGGAGCTAGGTATCCAGCACATTTCAGACTCCGGCCTAGGGAATAGATTGGGACTCGGATTCATGTTCGCTCTGGGCTGGCACATGACACTGGGAACACAGGGGAATATCATAATTTGCGGAGTGGGTCGAAGAAAAGGCGACTGACTCCTGATTTGCTGTTCGGCTCGGAAGGTCTGCAATAGCTCTCGTTTCAGCTCCTCCACAATGCTTTTCGGGCAGAAGGATTCTCTCTCCAAATCAGAAACTAGCTTTGGACAACAAAGATCCCCTCGATTCGCTGATTCTGTAATATCTAGACCTCGCATAGCTGTGAATCTGCTTCCATATTCACCCTGGGACTGGCAAGAATTCGTTAAATTGGGATCGTCATCGGGATAGCAAACCAGTTGCATATCATTTGGCTTGTGGCTGGTGCCTTCTTCATTATTTCCTGACAGGCCACCACTGGAGCATCTACTTATGGAGGACTCTAAGCTTTGAGTTGATGTTTTGGGTGACAAGGTCGCTTTGCCAAGAGGTTTAGTATCTGTATTCCAGATCGGTGGTCTTGGAAAGCTTCGTAGATTTTGGCGCGGCCAACTACTTGTTTTTCTTGGGATTACCTCAATTTTCCTAGCTTCGCCAAATTGAAAATTGTGGCTCTGGGATCTGTGGCACTCACTTCTGTCATCGTTCTTCGTGTCCTGATTTTCCCATGTGCAAAGTGATTTCGCACTGCTACCAGAACTGCACATTGACCCACTAATCATACTTTCCGAGCTATTTGTTTTCAAGACTACCTTTTTGGGCACTGATTTCTCGAGGTTGTTATCCACCCTTTTTAGGCTCGACCTTTTTGTTATATCGCTTTGAAACAAAGTCGGTGGTCTAGAACACATTTCAATGGTGTATGGTTGGCGCAAGCCTGGTCGGGAAGGGTTTGGTTCTGGCCTAGAATTATAGGACTTGGACTGACTGGTTAAGCTCCATTTGGTGACATGGCGATGACGTGGAGGAAGGTGTTCCGAAGAGCTACCAATTCTTGCAGGCATTTCGGGTGGCTTGGAACTAGCCTCAATGCTCTTCTTTTTCAAGATATGCTCTTCCGAATGTATGGATGTTTGAATTCTCGAAGAATTGCTTTCGGAGCTGCTTTGAGTGGAGGAACAACTATTGTGGGTAAAGTGCGAGGAGGAAAACCTGACATTCTTGAATTGGTTTTCCCCACTAGCACTTTCACAAATTGTGCTTCCACTACTTTGTCTCGGTTCTAAACGAATTGCTGGTCTGGAGCGGCTTACTTTGGCTTCACCACTATTGCTTTTGCAGGATAAGCCACGATCCTCAACGATTTTTGATGACACTATCCTCGGACTGCCCGTCAAACTCACATCAGTGGCCCGAATCGTTAGGCAGACGTTAATTTCACTTTTTCCGATGGGATCTCCACTTATTCCCTCTTTGTAGAGACTGCAATTTCCACTGGACACGCGATCGAATTCCTTGTAGGAACTCTTCTTAGGCGAATCAGCAGTAGGTCTGAAATATCGACTGGTTCGTTTACTTAACCCCGGATCGTAGTGGTCATAGTCATCGTTATTTACCTTCGACCTTTGGTTGGTGGAGCTCAGAACATTGAACATGGAGTACTGGTGAAAGATCTCGTTATTATTTTCCGGCAGCTGTTTGTTGGTTCCCCTGTAAACAGTGGGATAGTGGCATTCCTTCCCCCTTTTTATTCCATATTTTTGGTGTTCACTTTCCTGAGAAGGAACTTCCACATTTTCCGACTGCAAAGAGTAATTACTTGCTATAGGAGCGTTTACGGAGTAATCGGGGCTAGGATGACTTATTTGAGCGCAGTTTAGGTTTCGCTGTGCTGGCTTACAATTCTTAATCAGTTTAGATTTGCTTCTGAAAATGTTCGACTTGGACAAGCATAGTTTTGACCTCTTAAAAAATCCAGATATTTTCTGCTTCATTGTTTTCCGCTTCCGACCTTTCCCAACATCATAGAGCGATGTTTGCGGCCTAAACGACTTCGGGGCAAAATTATCACATCCCGAATGTGATCTTTTAGATATATATTCCTCTTTTTGGGGATATGTAAACCTTCGATGCTTCTTTTTATACGGTATCTCGATAGTGAAAAATATAGATGATGGCGATTGACCGTTCTCACGAATTTTATGCGGAATTTCTGAACCATCGTTTAAGTCTGTTAAGCGAACAAAGTCAACCGACTTTTTTCTATCTGGCGAAGATTTATGATGACTACGAGTTTTATAACTATCATATTCCCCATTTGGCCTATCGTACTGTCCAACAGATTTAGTTCTTAAGTTTCTATGCGGCTCACGTGTTTCATTAATAACTTTTTTCGGGCGATATTTGTGAGGAAGTTCTTCTTTAAAGATTTTTCTATGGGTACTAGAAATAGAACGTTCTCTATGAGAATTCCCTTGCATAGTAAATCTGTCGTCTTGGACTTTACTTGGATACTTTTCGTGTTGAGCAGGACGTGAAATATCTTTTGAAATTTTGTCGTATTCTATTGGGTCTTCTCTCCGCTCTTTAACATAGTTGAAACCTTTCCTACGTGGAATTTCCTCTGGATGATTATTTTGTTTAATTCTATTGGATTTAACATGACGAGTTTGGGCTTCTTCATAGGGGGATACCTCAACCTCATTTACTTTAGATTCCCTTTCAGGCTTATAAATTTTAGTTGGATAGTTCGGGGACGGTGTTTTAGAGTAACTTTTGTAGTACTTAGGTTGAGGTTTCGGAAATGGTATCGGCGGTGCTTTACTGGTTTTTTTATAATCTGGATATTCGTAGTCATGGAATTCTTCATAAGGATTTTTATAGGCATCAGTGGTCGGTTCCTCAAAATAATCTCTGTAATTTTTGTAATTTTCAGGGGATTCATCATAGTCATTGTCACTCCCATATTCCGTTGAGTCATGTGGGTAACAATTTGAGGCATAGTTGGGTGGTAAAGATCCCGATGCCTGCCTACAATTCTGTTTCATCCTATAAGAACTAGATCGTAACTGACGAGGAACAGTTCCTCTGAAGTCTCGATGATAATCATCTTGAGTTGGATGTTCAGTAAAGGGATATCTGTAGTACCTTTTAGGTTCTCTGTGATGTCTATTTGTTGACCTTGGACCATGGGGGTAGTATTCATATCTGCCATCCTCATATTCTTTGTTAGCTCTTGGATCTTCCTGTTGTTTTGTATAATCAGAGGTTGAGACGACTCTATGGGGTTCATCTTCCTCTAATTCATAAGGTTCATCTGGGTAATAGCTATCAAAGGTTTTCCCAGTCTCAAAGTCTGCATAGTGAATCCTTTTGCTCTCATAGTAACCCGTAGAATCGGACGATGGAGATGGGGAAACTAAGCCCATTGCGGCACGACTTCGTCCTGATTTAATTGGTCTATAATGAAAGTGACGACGTCTGTCGGAATAGGCAAAGTTATCTCTTCGCCGGCCAGAAGTTCGTGGCGTATAATTCCCATGATCAAAATTTGAATGTCCGCGAGCATAGAATTTATTGGCTGCTCCAAATGACATCACACTCTCCGTAATTGGATTGGCCAATCCGCCACCGGGAGCTCGTCCTGGATTTGCGTATATATTGGGGTTAGTGGACGATTGCCAAATGTCGTTAATCAACTCACGCTTTCCATTGCAAACGGAGGACCTTGGCTGCGTAATCTTGTTTTGGTGGTCACGGCACACTCCGCCCGAAATATCGACATTGAAGAACATTAATGTCCGATTCCATTCATCCTCGTCCTTGGAGCTCTCCAAACGGATTAAGCTCTGATTCGTCAGCGTAAATGACATTTTCAGCAGCCACGGAACTCATGCTCCCCAGAGTCGTCATCAAATTGAACTGCAAATTTAATTCATACCGACTGTTTGTTTATGTCACTGTGTCCGATTTTTTGATACTCTTTTCAAATGCTTTAAAGGCTTAACTAAACAGTAGGATCAGATCTTAAAATCAAGGTAAACACTGCGTCCTGCGACCCATTTTATTATCCCAGCGAATTCCATTAACTTTCGCTTCCTTCGCTGTTTGCAGCTCCCGCATTTAATTGCAGTATAAATGCCTGAAATGGCAAACACAAAGGATGTGCGAACCGGGATGGAAATCTGGATGAGGATGGAATGGTTGTCATTACTTGAAGGGTGCTAGAAAATATGTTTTTAATTGCGGAAATATTTCCATTTCACAAATAGATGCGATAATTATTCAGAATGGCGCGAATTTCCATCACATTAAAAGTGCAGACAATGGGGGATAGTAAAATGCAGCTAGCGGATAATGAAAATCGTGTTCAAGTGCGGAAATGCTGAAAATTATTTCAATGAAACACAACTAAGTGCTTTTTAAGTGCCCCCCCACGGTGGCACAAACCGAACGGAAATGGACGCAGACGAGAATTGGTTGGGTGTTTGGTCGAGGGGGAGGACTTGATGACAGGACACGCAGGACTCTTACGGCCCCCGAACTTTATAAAGTGCACTGACAAGCGACAAATGCGTGGTCTAATATGGAAGGAAAGTGAGTGAGTTATTACTTATGTTCTGGCAACTGAATGTTTTTCTGTCTTTATGAGCCAGAAGTAACTGAGAAGGCTTTCGAAACACGACTAAAATTTACTGAAGCAAACATTATTTAAAATGGAAACCATTTTGGGTGTTAAAGGAACTGATTTCGTCATACTGGCCTCGGATACCATGATTTCCAGGTCGGGGATGTGGCTGGATGACGGTGAGTAGGCCTCTGATAAGCAGGATAGTAATAAATTATAAATGAGTGTAGAGGTGGAAAGGACCAATCGAATCTCGGACTGCTGCATGATGTCGACCGCTGGGGACGGTGGAGACTGCCAGCAGTTCTCGGATTTCATCCAACGGAACATGGATTTTTACAAGGTAACCAACGGATACGACTTGACTGTTCACGGAGCGGTGCACTTCATCCGGAGCCAATTGACCGCCTATCGCAAGAGCAATTGCAACTACAAGGTGGCGTTGTTGGTGGGAGGATACGATTTGAGCAGCGGTCCCGAGTTGCACTACATGGATTATTTCGGAAATTCGGTTCCCGTCCGGTACGGTGGCCACGGAATCGGCATCAACTTCTGTACTCCCATTATCGAGGAGTTCTACAAGCCGGACATGGATACCCAGGCAGCCTATGATGTTATCAAAAAGTGTGTGATTGAGCTGTATAAGCGATTCGTTATCAATTTGCGCAACTTCGATTTGTTCCTGATAAACAAAGAGGGCATAACCAAGATGAATCGCATCAACCTGGAGTCCTTTAGAGGGGATTTCTTAGCTGGTCCCAAGCGAAGGATATAAAACACAAAATAATAATCCAATTCCTTTATATTTTTTGTAGCTTATCAAAGATTTATAAAATTTGAATGAAAATAATTGTATCAAGTGATATATATACACTACTTCGCTGAATGGCAATCAAAGGGTGTACATTTTCCCAAGTTTTGGCTATACCTTGGTGTCCTTGATTAGCCCTCGGTAATGATTTAATTTGCGATTTAATAACCCCTAAGCTAATAGCGCAACTGACATCGAAAGGTGATATAAATGGTCGCGCTCCTTTTGAAAGTATGCCAGTGAAAGAAAGACACCAAGAACTCAAAATGAAGCTCAGCGAAACCCTGAAAATCGACTATTTCCGAGTCCAGTTGAATGCCTGGCGAATTTGTGGTGCTTTGGATCTCAGCGAGGGTAGGTACTGGAGTTGGTCGATGCTCTTGTGCATCTTGGTGTACCTGCCGACACCCATGCTACTGAGAGGAGTATACAGTTTCGAGGATCCGGTGGAAAATAATTTCAGCTTGAGCCTTACGGTCACTTCGCTTTCCAATCTCATGAAGTTCTGTATGTACGTGGCCCAACTAACGAAGATGGTCGAGGCCCAGAGTCTTATTGGTCAGTTGGATGCCCGGGTTTCTGGCGAGAGCCAGTCTGAGCGTCATAGAAATATGACCGAGCACCTGCTGCGGATGTCCAAGCTGTTCCAGATCACCTACGCTGTAGTCTTCATCATCGCTGCAGTTCCCTTTGTTTTCGAAACTGAGCTAAGCTTGCCCATGCCCATGTGGTTCCCCTTCGACTGGAAGAACTCGTTGGTGGTTTACATCGGAGCTCTGGTTTTCCAGGAGATTGGCTATGTCTTTCAAATTATGCAGTGTTTTGCAGCTGACTCGTTTCCCCCGCTCGTACTCTACCTGATCTCCGAGCAATGCCAATTGCTGATCCTGAGAATCTCTGAAATCGGATATGGTTCCAAAACTCTGGAGGAGAACGAACAAGATCTGGTCAACTGCATCCGCGATCAAAATGCGCTGTACAGGTAATCCACCTATCTATCACTACGTATCCAGTTCTGATAATTTCTCTTCCTTCAGATTACTGGATGTGACCAAGAGCCTCATTTCGTATCCCATGATGGTACAGTTTATGGTTATTGGCATTAATATCGCCATTACCTTACTTGTCCTGATATTTTACGTGGAGACCTTGTACGATCGAATCTATTACCTTTGCTTTCTCTTGGGCATCACCGTCCAGACATACCCACTGTGCTACTATGGAACCATGGTGCAGGAGAGTTTTGCTGACCTCCACTATGCGGTATTCTGCAGCAACTGGGTGGATCAGAGTGCCAGCTACCGTGGACACATGCTCATCCTGGCGGAGCGCACTAAGCGGAAGCAGCTTCTCCTCGCCGGCAACCTGGTGCCCATCCACCTGAGCACCTACGTGGCCTGTTGGAAGGGCGCCTACTCCTTCTTCACCCTGATGGCCGATCGAGATGGCCTGGGTTCTTAGTAGCCCAGTCATTTCACTCACATTCAATCAAGTAGTACCACTGAACACGAACACGAACATTTTAAAAGTAACACATAATATTCACAATAGTGTATCAAATTAATAAAATTTGTTGTTACCATGGCGATGGAAACTATTTTGGGGATCAAGGGACCCGACTTTGTGATGCTCGCATCAGATACCATGCAGGCCAAATCGCTGGTTTTCATGAAAGATGGTAAACTTCCTCTTGTTGTATATCTGATATTAGGTACTTATATAATGCCAATAAATTTGTAGACCAATCGAAAATCCATCGACTATCAGACTTCAACATAATGGCCACGGTGGGCGATGGCGGCGATACCATTCAGTTCACGGACTTCATATCAAAAAACTTGCATCTGTACAAGATTTCCCACGGATACCATCTGAGTGCCAAGTCAGCTGCCCATTTTACCAGAAAAACACTGGCGGATTATATAAGGACCAACACCAGATACCAGGTGGCAATGCTCCTGGCAGGATACGATGCGGTTGAGGGTCCTGACCTCCACTACATCGACTCCTATGGCGCAGCTCAGTCAATCAATCATGCAGGTCACGGTTGGGGCAGCATGTTCTGTGGCAGCATTCTGCAGAGATACTGGAACTCGAAGCTCAGCCAAGAGGAGGCCTACTCGCTGATGAAGAAGTGCGTCCTGGAGATCCAGAGGCGACTGATCATCAACCAGCGGAACTTCGAGGTGTATGTGGTGGACAGCAAGGGAATGCGCAAGATGGAGGCCATCAACCCAGGATCACTAAACAAGGAGTCGATTAGCCTGAGTTGGTAAAGGGAAAATATTAAAGCCGTGCTCGGCGCAACTCGTATGCTTCATAAAGCATCCTCTAATGCCTAATAATTGTGAAGTTGGTTTTTGGCTAACTTTCACTGCGATGCTCGAACAACTTCCCAGGGATTAGTTGACGTGACCGGTTGGATTTGAGTGGCCAGTAGGAACAGAGGGAGGTGGGCGAGTGGGTATGCTACATGCCATGGTCGACTGCCTCCGTGTATTAGCATATGTGGCCTTCTCTTGTTCTCCATGTGAGCCATCTGTCTGACTGTGTGTGGCACTGTATTTGTTTGTGCAACAATGACAGAAGCTGCACTCAAAAAGAAAAGAAGTCATTTGTACATAAATAAGTATTCTCTGTTGAAAAGGCATAGTCATATAGGCAGAGTCCACTTAAATGGTATCGTTTGACGGAGAAATATTGTTAGATATGGGTATGAAAACTTGTTGCATGATTTTCCCCAGTGCATGCCTCACATACAGGAAACGTATACGGCTGCGAATCGGAAGCAGAAAAGCCAACATGTCTCTATTTCCCATTTGAACAGCAGTCCGTCAGAATGTCGTTGGTTTGGAGGAGTGAGCGGAGTCGCCAGCAAAACTCATAAAAATGAGCACAGATTGCTGCAAAAATGCACTGAATTGTTCGCTGCTTGGCAGAGGTCTGAGTTGAGGGTTTTCCGAGCTGTGCTGCCTGCATTTTCCGGGATTTCTATGCTAGTCAGAGGGTTTTGTTTGTCCGCCAGCGTGGCAGTTGCCATTGCTAATTGGCCGCACATGACAAAGTATCGCCAATTGAGTGGATCGCCCACTTGCGGTGATCGGAACCATGAAATGTCAACAGTGACAAAGAAAAGGTAGCGAACGAGTTTACCTCAAAGGTACCGGTTTCGGTGTAGTAGCTAACTAGCTCCAAAATTTTCCTTTGAAGGGAATATGTATCTAAGCTACGACTTAAATTACTCACTGCTTTAATGGAGAATCAATTTCGAGTCTCCATTAACTTTACCGTGCATGCAGAGAGCCAATTTAAATGTTTGTTTTAATTACATTTTTTTGGAACAGCACTTATCAAGCTTAGCACGTAAAACGGATGCCATTAGAAATTAATTAGCATTTATGTATTGGAAAAAAAAAAGAATAACATTAATTTATCTATCTCGTCATGTAATACATTTTACTGCAAAAACTAATGTAAAAAATCGAATATCAATTATTATCATGGCTTCCTGTTCATTTTACTTTAAGTTTCCCTGTCGCACAAAAACTTTTCCGCAGAAAACTTTTGACATGTGAGCGTCTCAAATGAACGCGGCTGTCTCAGGACACCTGTCCCCCTTTTTTCCACCTGAAGCTGTGAAATATATTCACAATGCTGAAGGGGAGCAACTTTGGGGGCTGGTTGGTAATGTGCATGTAACTTCGAGTCACTCCCCCATTGTCGCCCCCCACCATCCATTCCGACCGGCAATTTGTGACGTTTAAGGGCGCAACGAGGCAGCGACTTCCTGACAGGACATTAACTTTCTCGCATCTTCGCAGTCGTGGCTCCATCCGACTGTCTCGCTGTTTTCTGTTTGCTGTTTGCGTGTGACGACTCTGATGATGATTCATGATGATGATCCTTGCAGTTTTCTTCTTCCCTGTCATTTTTCATGGCCCCGGGAGCAGTGGCTTGGGTTAGTTGCCTTTTTCGACAGCCTATTAGTTTTTATTATTTGCTGCAATTAGTTTTTCGGCCTCGACTGCTCAGCTCCGTCGCTCTCTTATGACATTTTCTCCACATTTTTCAACGGAATGAGCGTCATCTGTTGCCGCCGGCAATGTTTTCCGGTGTGCACTCAAAGAAATACTAACAATGAAACTAACTAATTTGAACGAAAATTCTATTGTCCGACTTGAATGACCACGTATTGAAAAGCGGTGCATTAGGAGTGAGGTTTACTTTTGATACAATTTTATTTTTCTCCAAGTGCAGTTGCTGAATCTGCTGTTTTTCTCGCTGGCATTGACAAGAGCCAAACAATGGCCCGCTGGCTGGCTGGCTGGTATCTATGATAAATTATGGCCAAAAGTCAAAGTCATCAATCAGTGGGCCATGTTTTATTTGCCGCCCGCGGCCGTTTGCCATTTGTTTCTGGCCAAAACCAGAGGCATATGCAGCGCCAGAGGATGGGGTATATATGTACGGGAGGAGAAGGTCGAGGAGCAGAAGCGAGCAGAGCGGCCAAAAAGGATTAAATATAAATCGCAGACGCGTAGACGGCGGTGGCACAGTTGTCGGTGGCCGGACGACAAGCATTTCGATTTAATTTTCATTAAAATTCACGCATTAAATATGCAAAGGGTAAACTGCGGCAACAAAGTCCTTCTGCCCGCCCGTCCAAAAGCAAAAGCCCATTAAAATTCCTTAAAGACTCTGCCGCCGGGGCCAGGTGACTCCTTTTCATTCTCGAGTGCTTATTAAAATTGCAAAGGTCCAGGATTTGCGGACATTATGATGCGGTGGCTGCGAATTTATGCCGAAACGGTCGACATCAGCTGCGCTTTCGTTCCTCGGCTGTTTAATTATGCATTTTTATCTGGAAGTCGTTGTGGCAAAGGGCAAGCCGTTTTTGTACAAAAAGGTAAAGCGCTTCTACTTTTCGCCACTAGAGTTATGAAAACTGCAAATGTACGGGATAAACCAAGAATAACCGTACTGGAGCGTGAATAAGCCAATTCTTTCATCTGAGTGACAGATATCCGGCAACGTTGCGTATACGCAACTTGTGATTGAAAGCAGCAGTGCCACGTGTTCCTGTATCGATTTGCTGCCTCCTGGAGTTGGGTATTGATGTCGTCACCAGAAGCATCGCCCGTGAGTCCTGACAATTGACAACTAAAGTTGCAATTAGGAGCAATGGCAATCCTTCCTACCATTTTACAAACCACCAGAGCCTCAGGATTACTGAAATAAAGAGAAAGAGATGGAGGTTTTAGTTATGCAGGGGAAAGCCTTGGGGAAATTAGCGAAAAAGGTAAATGTTTACGGAAACATTCGTTCGAATAGCTTTTTTCGGCACGCAGTTTATAGCACCCAGTTACATCATTAAGGAAAACCTTAAAAGAACTTTGTAAAAAGGTAAAGCGGGTTTTTGATAGGGGTTTTCATTTAATTCGTTTGATTTATTTTTATAGCATTTTCGGTAGATGTGCTTTAAAACCTCTGATTTTAAGGCTTACCCTACTGATTAATCCGGAGTGCCCTAGAAGGATTCTATTCCCATGGGATTACAAATTACAACATGCATTCAGCCGCCGATAAACGGCCTATAAATCAGCCAGTTGGCCAGCGATCGCGTCAATATTCGGCTCTTATGCAACCAATTTTATTTCGTTGCACTCGACGGACATAAATCACGGCTCCTGATGGCTGAAGCGGCGGGAAATTGGGTGAGGAGATGCCGTTTCTGCAACAAAATGTGCCCGGAATTAAACACCAGCGATGGCATAATTTATGGGGACGCCGGATTCCGGGCTCGCGATGCCCGGAGACAGATGTGACATCAGCAATGACCATCGGGACATTAATACGGCCCTCCAGGCGTGATGCTAATGGATTGCCAACTGGAAACTGAAGAGCACTCCGCTGTGCCATCTTGAACAACTCAGCAGGAGGCTTACTATGGGACCCTAGTTTTAGATACTCATTTTAATTGGTTGTGAAATACAAAATACAAAAAACAATTAACCTGCCAGGATAAACACGCTGAAATATTTTCTCACCACAGTCAGTAGTCGATCCTTTGCGACAGCTGTAAGCCAGCATTTCAGTCGACCATTGTTCGGCGAAAGAGTTGGTGTGTATCCATGCGATGGAGTCCCTTTCGTGCATCCATTGCTGGAACATCCTCGTTGATAATCCTTTCGCCTGGGCACTGCCACGCACTGCAGTCGAATGAAAGAGGGAAAAATTCAGTGGGGCGGCATATAAAAAGTTGCAGTTAAACTTTTCAGCATTTGTCAGAGTCAGAGGATTTGTTTGCCTTTGGGGCTGGCCAAAGCCAACATCCTGCCAGCATTCCGAAGCCTGCTCCTGCCAAGGATAGCTGCCCCCATCTCGCCTGCTTCCTGTGTGTTTGTTTATTTTGCTCGTTCGTCCCACTATTTGTTTTCTTTCCAATTTTGTAATTTCAAACTTTTTCTATTGATTTCTTGGCACGCATGAACACCTCGAGCAGAAACGACAGCCAGCCAAGTTGCCAAGTTTCCCCGAGGGCGGCTGCGTATGGGTGGGGATTCAATTTAAGTTGCGGGGACTCCCCCCATGATGACCATGCGTGGCAGGAGTGCACACACAGGAAAAGAAAGGAGTCCATAAAAATACTGAAAAGAAACGAGGGATAAGAAAACCGAGCGGCAGTGGCAAAAGTTTCCAATGCACTTAACACTCTGTTCCGAAGGATGGAATCGAGGAAAAAACTGTCAGTGGCATTGGCAACACATTTATTAATGTGTCAATCGGATTGAAGACTTTCCAAGCCAACGGGAAACGATAAAGTTTTTAGACAGAAAGAGATCCGTGGCTGGGATTACGGTTACGCTGTTGCGACAAATTATAAAAAATGCTCTTGGTCAGTTTTCGTTTGGGATAATAAACTAAATACACTTCCTCTCGTTTCTTTGTAGTTAGGGAAAAATCTTCATAATGATTGGAAAAATATAACTTTTAGAACAAAAGGTTAAAGCTCCTTTTAATCTGTTGCCTGATACCTGGCACGTTTTAATCAATTCTGCAGCGAAAATGGAAACATTAGGAGCCACAAAATGATTACATGACCCGTCCCCGAATCCCAGACCCCGATACCCATTCCCATTTCCATTTCCCCTTTCAATTGCCGGTCGGTCGCAAAGGAATTGTAATTATTCGAATTGTTACTCGTCGCTTGCCTAATGACTATTAGCTAAATGAAAACATTGCGTGCCGGCGACATTTTATTCGAGTGCACCACCGCACAGCCCCAAAACCACCCGAAAACCACCCAAAAGCCACCCGCTCCACCGCGAGCTTTATTTGCTATATTTCATGCCTGCCTGCACTTATCTCCGATTGTCCATCGGTGGGTGGCGTTGGCTTTTGGGGGTCTGGAACCAGCGACTCTCCGGCTGTAATGTAATTTGGCTTGGCCGGCGCTTCGATTCCACTTTATGTTCTAATTACTTGCACAACACAAAAACGCCACTTCAATTTGAATTAGAATGAGTGGGCACCACCAGCCGCCGGCTGCGGAGGAGGATACGCCCCCCGTTTCGGCCCCATCCCGACAACGGTTAAACCTTTATCCTGGCCACAGTTGGCGCCACAACTTTTAATTACAGCGGCACAAAATTGCAGATGCACTGCCGCGGTCTACGTCCCTGGGCCCCACTTTTCAACTCCATTCCAATTCCTATTCCCATTCGCACTCGCATTCGTTTTCGTAGTCCTGTTGCCGCTCCAAGTCCCCAAACCGAAGCCCCAAAGCAATGGCCGTGGCAATGGCAAATCCAAAAAGCATATTAATTGCGCACTGCGTAGGCGTCGCCTGTAATGGCCTATAATCGATTTAAGCACGGGCATTATGTGGGCTCGGGTCTAAATTGCAATTTCGTGTATGACAAATGGGCTATCGGAATACTAGTAGCTACACTCGAAAGTATCGAGCTGGAAAATACAAAATACAAACTATAAAAAGGATTACAAGTAAGGAAATATAGTTATATTTGATTGATATATTACCCTTAAGCATATTTTTCACATTTTGTTGAGATTTTAGGCATAAGTACATTTATTGGCGCAGTGCATAAACTGTATTTTCGAAATATAGGCTGCACGAAGCCAATGAAATCTAAATCAACTAAGCTCAGTAGCTATTTTTGCCTCGTTCTCTGCACAAACGAAAGCCCAATCGATATTTTCCCATTGGACCACCATCTTGACTGCATATCCTTGTTTATTTGGTTATCCCTCATGAAGTTTCCTTCCAATTAGAAGCTGTGGCGCGTGGCAATTGACCATCAAAATCAGTCTGACTGCAAAGACAGTGGCCCACAATTTGCATGCTTGATGGCTTGATGGGTTGAAGGGTTGACTGCTTGCCAGGTTGATGGGCTGATGGGTGGCTGGCTAGTGGTTCCCTCTGATATATGGAGTAAACCACCCAGGGCTCGTTATTGTTGCCGCTGGCTTCGCCGTCAATTGCAGCTGGCGGTGGTGGCTGCACCACAAAATTCAACGCAATTTGTAAAATGAAATCGATTCAATTGATTGTTGACTTCGACAAACACACATCCACACCCACTCTCACACCCATGCCCATGCCCATGCCCACATCCCTGTTCCCTGGATTGTATACCCGCACTGGCAGGTCGGCAGGACCATCGTAGTGCAGGAGGCGATGGTGACAGGTGTCTGGGGGTGGACGTGTTCATATCCTTGTCGTCCTGCCGTTTGTATGTGCACACACATATGTATCTGTACATACGGCACACAGTAAGCTCACGCGCGTGTGTGTGTGCACTGCACTTTGCTTGATTAAATTTCAATATTTACTAAAATGTCGCCGAACTCTTTCTGACAGCTCTGTAAATTTCATAACCGGAATCGACATAAAATATGGTCAACTGGGTGTAAATATAAGCTTGACAAGCGCATAAGTTGACTGAAATGCCACGCTTTTTTCATCCAACGCCTTTGTTGCTGGTAATTTGTTATAGTTTGTCATGTGCTTACAGCAACAAATGGGCTATAATGGGTTATATCCATCTAGATTTCATGGCTAACTGATATGCGGGCTTTGTGAGCGCATCAGATGGCCAAAGCAATTACTCAGCGGAGTGAAAGACAGGATTAACGTTTTGCTTTTGCCAATCAGAGTGATTCATTTGCATTCATAATTCCGAATTAAAAAAAAAATAAATGAAGACATATTTCATCTGCTATTATTTACGTATTGGCAGATTGATGAATATCGAGCAATTAAAACCTGGGCCATTCTTCGGCATTATGTAAATTAATGAATATTAAGCAAAATGTATTAAGAGAACGATCTCGTTTTGCTTTTCCTGTCATAATGATTCATTTGATATCATTATTTCGAATAACAAATACCTGGAGTAAACAAAGAAAGGCTTTTCAAATGGATTCCGTCATCAAAAGGTTTAAGGCGCTAAACCACGTGGATGACTACAAGGAGTATGTCCATGAGATGAGAGGTTATCCATTAATTATTTGTTAATGTGCCATTTACAGAAATGACGCAAGATTTGCTGGGGTCACGTTGAAGGAAGGGCCGGCAGCTAAAATATCCAGTCTGGATAAACTTTTTAAAGAACTCAAAATAAATGAAGGAAGTTCCGCAAAAGAAGACTTGGTTCCGGAGCCAATAAAGGAGGGTTACCTTTATAAGGATTACTTTAACAAGAGTCCCATCGAATTCCCGTGGGAGAAGGCCTATGAGAAGGGCAGTTCCCTGGGACCCGACTTTTACATCGACTATGAGAACGTCTTCGAGAATGTGGCCAACCTTGCCGAAATAGAAGAAAAACTGGAGTTGCACTACAGACCCTTCACCTGTGTAATGGACTTCAACTGCCGTTTCAGTATGTACGAACTGTGCCTGCTGTTGGCCGAATCCCGATTCGATCCGGGTAGCCATCCCGCCGTGGTTGTGAAGATCACCGATCCCTCTGCCCAGGTGAAGATCCATGCGGGCGGAAAGATTTCCTCTACCGCCTTGAACGCCGATTCAGCCAGGACTGGTCTTTTCAAGGTGATCAGGATTCTGCAGGATCTCGACTACCAGGTGGTGATCAAGAACTTCAGCAAGAACATCGTGAATGCCTCCTTTAGCATGCCATTCAAAATCGATGTGGATCTGATGAGCCGCCGCCATGTGATGGAGGTGACCCAGAACAGGAGCCGGCGACCCTTCGTCACATACACCACCGAAAATTTGGGCGTAAGATTTGCCGTCTTTCCCACAGGATTCGTTTTGGTCCTTCACTCGACCAGTCACTGCGAGACACGTGAGGCTATAGCCAACTTCCTGCCGATCCTGGCCAAACTCAAGAATGGATATCCCACGGCAGAGGAGAAACTTGGACAACTGGTGGGGGATATTTCCTACAAGTTGCTTTGGGAAAAGCAATTGGAGGATGACAAGGAGGGAATGTTGCTTTACTCTTAAAATAATAATATTACCTTTAAGCTTGTGCCTTGACTTTTTAAAAGAAAAAGGAAAACAAAATTCACCGAAATTCAGATGTCATAATGTACTTTTAATCGAAATGTAGATTGCCAGATACCGCGTATCCTGTTATCGCTTTGTTTCGTCCTGCGAAGTGCTGCGAGCATTTGTCATAAACCAAAGTTCTGCACGTGCCCTGTTTACACTCGCCAGCAAAGTTGGGCAACTTGTTTAAATACGTGATTTATTCGCCCGCCAGCTGCTGAGCGACCACCGAACAACCAGTGACACTCCACTCGGGCCAACCACTGGCACCATTTGCTGGATGCTGGATGCTGTATCCTAGATGGTACATGGAGTACATGGAGCTGGGGATCGGGCCTAGGCCTGGGGCCAAAGTTTGCAGCAAACACTCGCCAAACAAAAACAAGAAACAAATGACCGAAGAAGTTGCAACTGCGAACTGCAACAGGCGCATACATAAATAACGAAACATTTTCGCACACTTGCCGCAACTTTTCCGGGAAAATGTCACATTATGCGGAACAAGTGGCCGCCTTGAACACGTTTCCGACGTGCCACAGCACCTTTCCCAGTGCTCCGGACTTTTCCCCAGAACTTTTTGGGTGTAAACATTAAGGGAAGTCATACATTTCGTATTTGCGTAATTACCACAGGTGCGATGCGAAGTTGCAAGGCTGGGGGATCTGGCGAGTTGAATGGAACGAAACTCAACTTATAGCTAAATAAGCACAATATTCTTCTATTTACTGCCAAAGTAAACTCCACCAATCATAAATTTTTAAAATTGATTTTAAGGGGCTTTTTGTAGATACTTCATTCCAATTTCAAAGTCCACAACAAAACTTTGTTCATTAGATGTGCACACATCTTGCAATATCAGTTCGTTGAAATCTTTTAGCATTTTAATGCCCTTTTATAACAAGCTGTAAAAAGTAATCGCATGCGCACATAAGAAACTCTAATATGCCAGGGGATATCTAAATTGAACGAGAAGAAATTTCGATGGAAGAGCAAAATAATACGCAATTTATCTATGTTCAGCTGAGGTAGGCGAACTTCGAGGGCCCCAGGCGCTTTTTGGCCAAAAATATGCTCGGAAAAACGAGCAGAGAAAATTGGGTTGGAAAAACTACCGATACGATATGAAGATGAAGATGTGGTGGCAATCGAGCGAGGGAATCCGGGGAATCCGATTAAAAAGTTGAACCATCAAAGTTTAAGAAAGAAGACGAGCGGGCTGCAGATTATGAATCATGCATTCTTGCCCGGGGACTTTTTGCTTCAAAGCCAAAGCTAAAAAAATTATCCAACGTAAAGGGTTGCGGCTGCCTTTGAAGATTAGACAAGTTAGCCGGGAGTCGGAGTCCGCAGTAACTGTTTTCGCATTTATAAGTGAGCATAAACTGCATGAGCGAAGAAACCGTATTGAGTTCGGAATGAAAGAGTGCCGAGGACGAAAAGGACTCCATGCCCGTGCGAATTTAATAGCAGTGGGAACCAATGTCGCCAGGACTGCTGCCCACTTCCATTTTGTGTCTGTGGTTAACCGCAAGATTTCACTCTCCAAAAGGTGTCGCAAATGGACTTTTGCAATTTTAATAACTACTCAAAGTGGCAAACTGGTTCGTTAACTAGCCGCACACACACACACACTCAAATGGCACGTCCTGCGCCGCACCGAAGGACTTTTTGCATATTTAACCAACTTGAATTTAAATGAAAATTAATCCGAGTCCAGAAGCTGCGGCTTCCCGAGCCGCAAATGTGTTTGCTTGGAAAAATGAGACTGCAAACGAATTATTGCGTATTCAGTTTCTCCGCACACGTAAATATTTCATTGGCAAGGACGACAAAGGATTGCTTCGCCACTGCAAACAGAACAGCGGTTATATTCAATCAATGCTAAAAAACACAAATGGCGAGTGCATTATGCATTTCGCGACATTTCCTTAAAGCTGGCCAAGATCCTGCAAATCCACAGAATAATTCCGAATATACTGCTCAAAATATCCTAACCCCATGTCAATGAAATGCGTACTTCTGGGAATCGGAGGGTGGAAATACATAAATCTAAAATTCCAAGCGCCAATAAATTTTCATTTTGATAAACCCCCGTAAGCCTTTTCATGGCCGAAAACAAACTTCTGTGATTTATGAAGTTCTCGGCTACTGCTCGACTCCTTGGGCAATAAAACACAGAAGCCCATCACTGTCGTCTATGGACACGATACAAAACTTGTGCCCCCTCATAAGTATTCCAATTTTAAAGACTCGAGTGAGAGACGCGGAATATAAAAATATGAATCACTAATCTTTATGGGGCGAACCAGTGTTTTTTCAGGCCATAAAGCGCGAAAAGTTTTCTCGCAAATAAACCAAAGTGTCGATGCGTTGATAAAAACCGTTCATTTGTTAATAAAATTTTCATAAAAATCAACGATTTAAATTACAATAACATGGCATTTGCTGGCCGTTTGGTCACAGCTTGTCCTGATGGAAATCCATAAACAAAATGAGACATGTTTGCCCTCCAATATTGCTGATTTTCGCCCGCTGCGAGGGTTATATCCGGATAACGATGGGGGACATGTCATCATGGCCGACATTTGCGTCAGCTGGCGATCAAAGTCAAATTAAATTGGAACAACTTTCCGATGTCACATATTGCGCATAGAAAATGACTCGTTGTGCACAGAAGAAATTGCTTAGTGCCAATTATGGATTTTTGTCTGGAACGTGACCAAATAAGTAGAGAAAATAACGCACATGTGAAAGCTGAAAAAATTGCTAACACTTTTTGCCATAATTTAGTTAATGGAAAATGCGCGCCAGGTCTAATCCCCCGTTTTATTTCGAAATATATTCACAAACGCATCTAGCTAATTTGCATTTACATTAATCGATTGACTTTGGGCTTTATTCATTTATTAATGTGTTAATTAGCTCAATTATTGCGCGGCTAACACTGCGTATGCGCGATATCTAAGCCCACGGCTCACAGTTTCCCATATTCAGTTGTTCAGAGAATTCCGGCCACTCGTTACAGCCCAAAACGGCATATTTATAAACATTTCATTACGGGTGCTTCCCTATGTGTGTACGGCATCTGTTGTTTTTTCAATTTAGGCTCCTTTCGATATGTTAAAAAAACTGGAAGGCTGAGGAAGCATTCCGCCTGCTGGCAATGGATACTTTTCACCATGTGCCTGAAAGCCGCGCTAGTGTGCATGGAATTTCCCTTTATTTTCGTAAGCTTTGGACTAACTTACTACTTCTTAAAAGGAGATTCGGAAAACTTGGCTGAGAACGGTATCTACTACTGTGTTCACATGGTATCCCAAGTGGCCATGTCCACTATATCAACCTTTTGGCTGTTGCTTCTATGCCATAGTTCATCCTACAGCTCAATGTTCGTATCCGTGGGGAATAGAGTTCTCCAGATGGATCGAGTGGTCAGGAGATCCTTCGCAGATAAACACATCAGATATGATGAGTCGCTTGTGGTCAGTTTCGTGATCAAAGTCTTACTTACTATGCATCATATAGTGGCGCAATATACGCCTCACGACAAAGTGATAGTCAATGTTCGATTTCCTACAGTGAATGTGATTATTTTTGAACTATACTATTGCTGCTACTTCCTGTATCAACTGCTTCTGCTAAGCTGGCTGCAAGCCATAAACACTTTCTTAAACTCTTATATTGAAAACGTAAAAGACCGTGGTCAAATTAGTACCGAGTTGAGCCGCAAGTTAATATCCGTCTTCGATATCTACAAAGAGATGGGCACCATTCACTTCCGGATGACCAAGACTTGGTTGAGGGCCTCGTCCATGCTGTTCATCAGTATTTACTATACCGCCCACGAAAGTACCTACACGTTTTACTGCTTGTTTGCCTTGTCTGAAACACCGATGATCGATCGAGTTTACGTGTTAATTTTTAAAAAACTGGGCACCTGCTTACATCCACTTCTTGCGGTCCTGCTTATGGGAACAGCCAACGATCGATTGAGACAACTCGAAACTCAGCTCTCGCAAAATATCCTTCTCGTGGAGCTCCTTCACACGCCGCAGGATCATTTAGTCCTGCAAAAGTTTGCCAGACTCATAAGCTGCAAGGTAAGCTTGGCACTTGATATTTGTATCTTATTTATTTTGTTATGTAACCACCCACAGTATCAAGTTCTTCTACTGCAGCAGCAATCTCTGCCCATTCGGAATTTTATCTGGAACAGAAAAATCATTTGCGATCGCGATCTTGTCTTTGAAATCTACATTTACCTCATCATCAATGCCATAACATTTCTGCAGTTTTTGATAACTGACAATAAGAGCGTGTGCGAAGAAGGACTTTAGGAGTTTACACAGAATTACAGAGAATTATCTTTTAAGCTGTAATTACAATTAATTTAGATATCAATCAATGTCAAGTGTAAAGTGATTTGAATAAAAGGAAATATCCCTAGTCATGATTCAATTAACTAGCTGATTGCTATAGAGAAAAGCAATGGTAAGTTCAACCAGTTTCAGTTTATAAAGACAACATGGAGTCTTTGGAGTGCTTGACCCGCCGTTTCCTGGAAGTTATCTTCTCTCTACTGGCCTTGGTTCCACTTCCTCCTATTTCGCAGGTGGGATGGCTGTTTTTATCATTGGCCATTCGCTGCTGTTGGATAGTTTACATTATATATTTGCTGGACGTTGCCATCAGCTTTTCGTGGGTGGCCATCGAAAGTGTGGGAAATGCAGTGGGCACCATGCTGTTCGTGGGAAACTCCGTGCTGGGATTTGCGCTCCTGCTGGAGAGTGTCCTGAAGCAGAAGACCCACAGCCAGCTGGAGGATCTGCGAGTCCAGACGGAGTTGCAGCTGCAAAGACTTGGAATGTTCGGGAGATCTCGCCATGCGGCATACCTATTGCCACTTATTGGAGTGCAGTTTACATGTGATCTTGTGAGACTTGTGACCAATTTCGGGGAGCCGGTATCGCCCGTGTTTAATATTTCCTTACCACTAATGTGGCTACTTCGGTATCGATATGTCCAGCTGGTGCAGCACGTCATGGATCTGAACCAGAGATCGATCCAGTTGCGCCGATCCCTGCTGTGCCTGGCCTCCGGAAATGATCTGTGGCAGCCCTACGGAGTCCACGAGTTCCTTCAACTCCAGGCCCTGCGCACCACCTACGAAAGGATCTTCGAGTGCTACGAAACCTTCAGCGACTGCTATGGATGGGGAATGCTGGGACTCCATTTGCTGACCAGCTTCCAGTTCGTGACCAATGCCTACTGGATGATCATGGGCTTGTACGATGGCGGCAATGTCCGTGCCCTGATCTTCAACGGAGCCACGGGGATCGACTTTGGCACTCCGATTGCCACTCTATTTTGGCACGGCGATTCAGGTGCGGAAAATGTAAGTAATATTCAGGGAAACTTTAATTAAGATTTGAACTCAATCCTGACCACCTTTACACGCCCCCACTGTTAATCAGCAATGTGAATTTAAGGTCAATCAATCAGGCAGGAATATGCTAAGTGCAAGTTTCTGGCAAATCATAGTTAATGAACGATGACAATGATGGATTGTCACTTTGTCAAGTACGTCTACTGAATTTCCATCCAATTAAATCCTATTTAGTAACAATGTTTCCACCGACAAGAGTGCAAGCAATCTCACGAGTGGTCCTTAAGATTTTCCATCTCATTTTGGTGGCATTTTCTTTGAGATCAAGTAGACTACCTCGTTTGGTCCTGTGGTTACGGTTTCTGGGTTGGCTGACCTGGTTTATTTTCATATGGACTCAAAGTGTGATATATGCCCAAACGATTGACTGTCCTTTGGACTGCTCACTGCGGCATATGCTCACATTTTTCCAGACGCTCTCACATGCCTTCATTGTGGTTACCTCCTTCCTTGATGGCTTCCGAATCCAGCAGGACCAGTTGGACGAAGCGATTGCGTTCGAGGACTCCGATCCCTGGTTGGCCTCCACTGTGCTGGCGATGCTGGTTCCCATTTTGGGAGTCGAGTATTTGGTGTGCTCGAACGCGCCAGAATATGCCTTTCGTATCAGGGTCTATCACCTGAAAACGCTGCCCAGTTTCCTGGCACTGCAGATGCAGATTATATCCTTTATCCTGGAAGTTATGAAGGTGAACATAAAGGTTCGCCAGACCAAGCTGCAGCTGCAGATCCTGGCCAGGGAATTATCCTGTCGTTGGCCGCAGAGTAAGCAAAAGCCGCAGTTCTTCGACCAGCAGATCCATCGAGTCAAAGACCTAAAAAGGCGCTATAATGACCTGCATTATATGTTTGTTCGGATTAATGGCTGTTTTGGAGGCAGCCTTCTGACCATCATCATTGTTTACTTTGCGCTCTTTGTTTCCAACTCCTATTGGCTTTTCGTGGATATCAGAACTCGACCCTGGAGGATATATGCCAACTTGCTCAACTTGGGGTTTATTTTCAATGTGGCCCTGCAGATGGCAGCTGCTTGTTGGCACTGTCAACAAAGCTATAATCTAGTGAGGACACTGTGAATAGCTCTGCGTCCCTTAAACCTATCGTATCCATCTTTTCAGGGTCGGCAAATCGGTTGTCTAATTTCGAAGTTGGTAAAACCGCAGGGCAGCAAACGATACAATGATTTGGTGAGCGAATTTTCGCTGCAAACACTGCACCAGCGCTTTGTGGTCACCGCCAAGGATTTCTTCAGTCTCAATCTGTATCTGCTCAGTAGCGTAAGTACATCGAAAGGCACTGAAAGATAAAGTTACTAACTAAATTTCCATTCAGATGTTTGCAGCTGTGGTCACATATCTGGTCATTCTCATACAGTTCATGTTTGCCGAAAGGAGTTCAAAGCGAAGCAGCGGATGAGAGAATTCAGTTAACAATAGTAGAATAAAGTGTAGTAACATATATTGCATATATATTTCCTAGTTTCATTTCCCAAAAGAGTCTGGATAGTTTGCAGCCTGAATGAAACTATTTAAATGCTCAATGATTTAATTATGAAACACACATTCTCTCGGCAGCAGTTTCACTTTGTCACAGTGTCTCCTATAAGTGTGTAACCCTAATTATTTATGCCGCCCACGAGTTGGGAGTGGGTTGAGCTGAAAGTTAGATTGCGCAAAGTTTTATCTTCGTTTTTCTTAAGCGCATTTTACAAGTCCAAAAGGATGAGGAAGGATGCGGATGTGGATGTGGATGCGGGGGCGAAAGGCGAAGGGCAAAGGAGGCAGCAGAACTACTTCACGCATATTAAACTGACATTTCACAAGCAGAAAACTTTTTCTAATATGCAAATTCATGGCGACTAGGACAGAACTGGGAGTGGGCTGAAACAGCCGCACATCCTTGAATTAACACGTGCGAGTTCGCATTAATTTGTGTAAACTGGTGTTGGAACTGCTCGGGGTTACTCGCCGGATATGGCAAGGATCCGGATCTGGATCTGTATATGGTGGCAGCTAGGAGTAGTGTTCGAGGAGCAGTTTTTGTCGTTAGCTATGCAAATGCCGGGCCATGTAAATATTATTTACCGCACCAGCAGATGCTCAAGATGTAACTGTGCCGCCACTTCTGGCCCAAATTAGCATATAACAACTGTGGCAGTCGCTTATAAATATTTATGAGCCGCCTGGATTAGCACCACTTGCCGTGTACTCTTTTTGCCGCTTAAATTACTCGGCTTTGGGCTAAAAATACTATCAGCATTGCAGCATTAGCTTTCCATGCTAACCGGGTGTTAATCCTTTTCCAATACTTATAACTCGCCGGATATGGACATGTCCAAGTAGAGTCTCATTTGCGGGAAATGCCTGCCCTTCACCAGCGTCTGCCGATCCCTCGAAAACTATGTGAGTGAATTGAAGGAGCACTCTCTGCACAGCCAGAGGTTATCCAAAAGGTATTCCACTTGAATGGGAGCAACAATGAAGATCCTGTGAGCAAGGACGATTGGCATTGTCATTTTCAGATAGTTGCAATGTATTTTGTACAGTAAATTGTCCTATAAGTCTATATCTTTTTACTGGGTAAAGATACTATGCCATAGTTCTTACCTTCACAACTCAATCTAAGCGTTTTGGGCATTGCTGTTTAAGTTTTGCTCGGAGGGAGATGGGGAATGCTAATTGGTTTTTAGTGAATTATTAGCCAATCCAACTTTTAGGACTAATAGAAACTTGCATGCATGAATATTTTATCCACTTTGCGAACTGTTCAACTTTTTTGATGAATTCCCAATTTGAAGGAGGCTTTGTCTTCCCACACAGCCCCGAGCAGCGAATCATTTTCGGGGGAAGTTTTTAAATATTCATAAAATTTGAACGGACACAACTTTCGAAATTGAATTAGTCAAATGAACAAAAGTTCATTTACACTCCACATACGAGGCTCGGTTGTCCATACTTACAGAAAGCTTTGTGTGTGGCAAAGCCGAGCTCCGAAAGTTGGAATAAATGACTAATTAATGCAGAGTGTTCCGTATTGGGTCATGTGTGCGGTTTGCAACCTCAAACCCCATTTCATAGCCGTTCCCATAATTCAGGCCTTTGTTTTATAGTTGGCAATCTATTGCGATTTGTTGGCTAGCTGGAAAATATGGTTTTCCCCCATTTTCTGCATCGGACGCAGTGTGTGAAAGCGAAATTGAAGTTTTATGCTAATTCCAGCACCAGACCCAACCCCAGCCCCATCTCCCCCACTGGCTCCCATTCATCTGGCTGAGCCCAGGACCTTATCTAGTTGTCGAGTCCTGTCAACACAAGGCATTACAAGGCAATTACGAATTTGTTTATGGCTCTGACTCGTCTCGTCGACGTGCCACTGGCCCACAGCACTCGAAGATCCATCTTTCTCGGCAAGCTGGGATGGATTCGGGCCATGGAAAAAATTCACTTGAAATCGGATTCAATTTGAGTGGAAAGCCAGGTTTTGTGCACGGAACAGCCTGTGGCCTTATCATTAGCAAGGCCAATAGAAATCATTCCGTTCCACAATATGTGGCTATATCTGTTTGAATTTTCAAAATGCTAATTGGGCTGTACCTCTGGGTAAAGATTGAGTCTCATAAAAGGTGCTCATTTGTTGAATAATTGAAGACTCCGATTGGGAACATATAACCATTTACAAAACTTGTACCAAGAATAATTAATGCAATGTTATGGTTTTAGTCAGTTATTAATAGCCAAGAGTTCCGCTTCATACTCGCAAGCAATTGAGAATTATGAGCCACTCCCATATGCAATCACTTCCCAGCCTAATGTTCTTTTCCAACTCCAATCCCAGATGAAGAATTTAATCAAGAGGCACTCGAATTTGTTGGGGACACATGTATGTACATGTACAAATATAAATGTAGTACACATGGCCCATAAGTCAGGCCTAATAAAATTCCACTCTGCCAAATTCGAACGACAAAAGTAATCTCCCAACTCTGGCAGGACCACAAGGAAAAGGCGAAAGGCAGTGGGTGGCTTGGGGTGAAAAAGTGCGTCACTTAAAACTTTTGCACTCACTTGACCAGAAACTTTTATTTTCCGTTAGCAAATTTCCCACGGGTAAACCGGAGAAGTAACAAAATGTATATGTATGTATGTCTGTATGTAGCCCGGGCGTCTTGGCGAACAAAACTTTTTTCGTGTCCACAAATTGAAAATATTTCACAGTCATATTTAATTTTGGCAGACCGTTGGACCCACCCCCACCCGGTTGGACTAAAATCTCCGAGGTAATCAAAGATGTTTGGAAGGTCGGATCGGGTATATGCACTTAATTACTGGGGATGCTGCTCGCTGGCGAGAACTGGGAAGTGATACGGCTTAAGTTTCAACCTTGTTTACCCGTCACGGGGCAATAAAAATGGAAAAGTCTACACGGACAAAGGAGAATAATGAGCGCCTGGGAAAAAGGAGTAGGGCGGTGGAGGAAAACGGAGGAAAAACTAAATAAATAATTCAGTATAAAATGTCAGGAGCACTGGGAGCGTTGGCCAGGACAACGTAGATGTCTCGGGAAGTCGTCGCCTCTCAGCTGCAGTCAAGGAAGCAATTGTATTGTCTGACTGCTGTTTTCCACTTTAGTTTGCCACGCCCCAATCGCAGACGCCGCCCATTTGCCCATTCGCCCACCACCCACCGCCGCCTTCCGCCCACTGGTAACTTGTTGACGTTGATAGTCGTACGTGCCGAAGGTGAATGGCATCTGTGGACGCGAAATTGAATTCGTGCCTGGAAGTTCCCGCTCCCGATCCGCCAACTGGATTGAGTCGCACTGGGATACGGGGAAACTGGGATACCGGGATGGCCAGGATGTGTCAGGTGGCTTTACCTGCTGACTTCAATATTTTGTCGCATTACGTTGACAATTTAGATGTTTGTCTCGCGCATTCTCGCAGGATTCAATTTGGAGCAAATGCAGCCCGTCGTCAGCCAGCCGGGGAAATCTGCAAAGTTAACAGTAAGCCGGTAAGGGATGCATGAATCTGGGCATGGTCCCTGCCCTCCACATGGACATGTCCCGATCTGAGGCGAATGCTTACATAAAAATCAGCTGTCTATGTCCTGGCCCAGTCGTTCATTAGAGTTGTAATGTCCCTCCCTTCTAGCCATCAAATCTTTTCCACAACAATGGGATTTTATAGTTCATTCCTGGCCATCGAGCAACGAATTCCGGATGATCTGTAGGTATCTCTCTATTCAATAAGTTTTAATTACATATTTTGTGTAACTACCAAATAATATTAGTCTTAATCGTTGATTTTTAGTAATATCTTTTCACATAATTCCAAAAACTTAGTACTATCAATATTTTGCGACTTTGCGGTAACTTGACCTAGGTCAGAATGTCCATTCACTATCCTGATTTCAATTTACGTTTTTAGCTTCCAAATACTCTCACAAGCAAGTATAAAAATTGCCACAATTTTTTGCTCTCGCTCTAAAAATGTCACCATCTGGGGGTTGAGGGTCCTTCAATCCTCCGTCCACTTGCCGCAACGCCCGAGATTGTAATGTGACTGTCGCTGGCAGCAGCCCACCACCCACCAAACACCCACCCACTAGCCTGGATGGCATTTCATTGTTGTGCTTTTCTTTTCCCATTTTATTTATATAATGTGTCTCGAATGTGTGTCTGCGGGTGTGTGAGAGTTTTTCTATCAAAGCGCAGGAAACACGTGCGGGTAAAACATTTTTCAAGCTTTTAGCGCTGCATACAAATCAACCCCGAAAAAACAAAAAAAAATCCCATTCACAATAATTTGTTGAACTTCATAAGAGCCAGCGCTTTGGGTTAGTCGGATCGGATGAGTTGGGTGGTTTACGTGGTTTGGGTGGTTTGGGTGGTTTGGGTGGTTCAGTTTCCAGTCAGCTGTTGCACTATGTAAAACCCAAGTACAATAGATCTGAGGAAAATTAAAAACGCAAAACGCCAGGCGAGCAGCACTGACGTACGTCGGCATGTGAAATCATAGTTTCGCTTTGGTTTTTTGCCAGACTAATTGGGTTTCATTTCATATAATTCAAGGCACTTACTTATCAAACTTCATTTCCGTCTTCCTCGGGCTGTGAGCTGCATATGCCAGTGTGCCCATTAAAATGCCACAAATGCAAATTAATTTAATTGAATCCAATTTGGCATTCGCATTATCTTTTTCATTGTTCCCCCAACTTTACAACTGCAATTGCGTGGGGATGGAGATTATGTGGGCTGGATTAACCGCACGCTGGGAACTATTTTGTAATCCAGATTTATAAATTTATGCTAATGTGCGGTCCTAAGCGAATAAACCTTTATTCAAGTCTAAAAGCTTATTAGCAAGTCTGGCGAAATTTCTCTAAAATGGGCTTAGTCTGTAATTTAAAGGATGTGAAGATGGCATGAATAATTGTGGTCAGTCGACGACTTAAAGCTGCTGTATTATGTCTTATACCATTTTTACTGTAATTAGGTTGTTCTTAACACTGCAGTAAGTCGGTATTTAAATATAATATTAATATAATATTAAGTATAAGCTCTATACAATAATTTCATAAATAACAGCGGATTAGCAGCACTCGTTTAAATTGTTAACAGAATTATAGCAAAGGGGGACTTCCTGTTAAGATAGCGGATAAAATGCGGATAACTTTCCAAAAGAGAAAAATGTTAAAAGTGTATGGGTAGAATTGGAATGGCGAAACCCACCACTGTTGATTAGCAGCACAATAACAGTGAATAAGCGCGCTTCTGCGCAGTCCGTTATCCGGTGCTCCGTGGGGTGTGGTGTATGGGGGTGGGTTCGTTCGTTGTCGCTCGGGTCACTCGCTGCTGCCGCTGCTGGTGAATTTAGTCTGCCTGCTGCACTCGAATCGCGTGGTGGACGCCACGTTATCGGTTTTCGCCGGCTTGCTGCCCAAAAATCACGAGTTTACGAGTTCGGGGGGTGGCGTTTCCACCCGGTCTGAAACTGCGAAACGGCCTATGCCAATGCCAATGTGTGCAGAACATGCTGCAACATAAATTAAATCGAATTAAATCCGCACAAGATGCACACTAAAGTGAAAATATTGCAATAATTCGCCTCGCTTGTGTGCTGCACATTTCCGTTTTCCCGGCCTTAATACTTATGCCGCATTTCAAGTTCGAAACGGAAAGTAAATGAGCTGAAGGTAAGGCGCCGCACTCACAGGGAAATCGATACGATTGGCCGGTCCTATTCTTTAACACAATTCTGGGAAAACGTCCTGCTCGCCCGGCAGCTAGAAACATAATTAAATTACAACAGATGAGTTCATAAATATCTCAATTTATTGCCACCTTTCGGGGGAAGTGAACCATATTTCACACGGTCCATAAGGCAAGTTTAAAGTTAAAGCCCGGTGACTTTCTCTTCGCACATCCTGCGGAATGCGGGATGGGATTTTAAAGTCGAGGGCAGTGTTTAATTTATGGCACAAATAGCCGGGCATGCACACCTATACGTACGCAAGGAATGGCACGGAATGCCATTCATAAACAACGTCCAGCACCGGAACAGACAGCATATTAAAAATGTGACTATAACCTTGGCTTCCAAACAAGCTGTGGGCGGGCAGGCTATCTTGGCACCCATGCCGCCTGCACTTCCGCTGCCGCTCCCGAATCCTGGAAACCGCACCAAGGCCACAGCCACAGCCACAGGCATTGCACCACCACCCCAGCCAGTGGTGCCCAACTATCGATGCATCAGAGCTCCCACCTCAGCTTAAATCCGGCCATTAACCCATTTCCTTAAAGTGAGAGGATGTAGGAGTAGAGATTTCTGAACTATTAAAATCTTATTTTAAGTTAGTTTAGTTAGTGTTTTGGTTATTTAATTTGATAATGATATAGTACAATTTGTAGTCTACAAAGCTTGGCGTGAAAACAGTGAAGTTAGCACCACTGACTGAGGACCTCCTTCTAGGCAATCCCTTCTTGCACCCCGCTCTGGTTGCTGGTTGCTGTTTGTTATTTGTTATTTTTACTGTACACATGACAATAACGCCGGCGGCAGGCACAGCTCCTCCTGCATCTCCAGCATCCCCAGCCTCACATTTTCCCTGGGACTGTAATGCATCGTGGAGGAGGAGGATCGGCTCGGCACAAGAGCGTCTAGCAGCTAGCCCATCAGAATCCTTTCCAGCTCGGCCAGCTCGGGGCTTGTGCAATAGTTTCAAGTGGCCGGGCAACTTTTTCCATTATGAATGGTGCGGTTGCGCTTTTTTCCATCCATTATTTACGAGTTTTGAGTGCAAACTTGTTTCGCCAGCAAACAAGTGGCGGCCAGAGGATTAGAACACTCGCTCGACCGCTTTGGAGCGGTGTGGGATTCCGGAGGGGAGTCCGGGCACTAAGTGCTAAAGTTGCTGCCATAAGCCAAAGACAAAGCCACGCCTCCTTCGAAAGGGGCCAGCCGGATATTGTTTGAATCCCAGAACCAATTTGATGCCCCTCAATTACTCGTCTTTCCATATTCATAGCACACTTTATGCTGATTTTCCAGAGTCCTTTGGCATTCCGTTCCCATTTCGATGGTACGAGTATATGGTACTTTGTTAGTTTCCAAGTGATTTCTACAGTCTAAATAGCTACAATTTCTGTGTTGTTCTATATGCCATAAGGAGTGGCAAAGTTTTTCGCTACCGATACGAGTGTGATGAACTTTTATGTTCGCCGCTTGTTTCTCGTGGACTGCAATTTTGATAAAAAGTTTCGAACATGTCTGGTCTGGTGGTGGTGGGTCGATGCATTAATGCGTGTGCATAATTTTCAAAATCACTTGAGTATTTTGCGAAACAAAGTCAGAAGTTTCGGCAACTTGTTTCACGCACTTGCAGGCACCGCCCACAAACCACCGCCTCCCAGCCACCCAACCACCCCACCACCCAATATCAGAGGCTAGGCCGTCGCAATCTGCCGCCATGCACAAGTTCTCTCGTGCGGAGAGAGAATGTTCTGCATTCTCTGACATTGATAAATGATTTCCCCCCAACCCCCCTAAAAAGTTTAGCTGAAGAAAACCCAAAACAAGCGGGCCAACGGGGCGGATGGGCAATGCTGCTTGCAAAATGCATTCATGGCAGCAAAGCAAAATTGTTGTTGCTCACTAAACCGTGAACGGAGAAATTCGCCTGCTGGAATTATCGCAGCCCGGCTTTCTCGAGGACCAGTGACAAGGGCCAAAAAGGCAGAGCCTGAAGAAATCATAAATAAAATATAGAAGTAGTACAGTAGTGTAAGTACACTGGCCTGGTGCTTGTGCCCAATTTAATTATCCTCGGCAGCAAGAAAGAAGTGGCCTGGCCAAGAAATTTCATTCACTTAAAACTCCGGGGCGAAGTTCCGCCAAGCGAATGCAAATGAAAAGCCACAACGCATGCTCAAGCCGAGTTTTCAGTTTGAGTTTCCCGCCAGGCCCCCGCCATTTTCCGGCTTTTCCCCCGGCTCAACATGTAATTAGAGTGCGAGGAGTGCGCGCGGTTGCCAAAAATGTTGTGGTCGTGGGCGCTTTGATGTATATATATATATATATTTTGCGACATATATGCATGTGCGAATATCTGTGGAAAATGTAAATGTAAGTCTCAACATCTGGCTGGCCGCAAAAGTTCAAGTTTGCTGCTTGTCTGCCGCCGCAGTCCTTTCTCGAGTTGCCTCGCCTGCGTGTAAATTGGACGAATGTGTCGTTATGTCGATGTGTTGACATCCAAAGTGCACGGAAAGGACCCCCAGCAAAATAATAAAAAAAATGTGGCGAAAACTGCACAAACTTCGCTTCAAGTTGGCCAGAAGAGCAGCCGTTGGGTGGTGTGGGTGGTGCGGTCAAAACAGACAAAGTTATGCACTTGCAGTCTTCTTTTTTCAAAACTCCACACACACTCGAGTGTGCAACAATTTAAGCCAGATGTGGCATATATGTATGTATGAATGTATATGTGCATTGCGAAATGAGTCCTTCTTACGGTCTGCGTGGCTGAAATTGAAGGAGCAAGCTGTTGGAATGGACCAGAAAATAGGGATAAATATATTGAAAATGTATATTTTCTTATATTTTGCATATTCACATTAAAATAGAGCATATGTTTAAGTCTTTAAATGTGGCAAGTTAAGCTGCTGGAATCAACAGCCTTGCAATTACTATCATAAATAAATGCAAATTCACTAATTTCGAGCGTTAACCATTTAAATGGCGGATGGCCTGCTCTTCGAGTCCTGATCCCCGTGACTTATTCAAAACGGATACCAAACTCATCATTAATATCCTGCACATCGCACATAAACGCCGACTAGTTTATGTCCATATTGTATCGGGTATACTGTGCGGAATAAATTGCTTTTGAAATTTCTGCTCTTTGTACGTAAAAAAGGGGGAATGAATGCTGAAACGCATTATTAACGCACATAAAACTCGCATATAAAGTGATTTAAATTTATTAAATATAAAACGCCACCACAACGCAACGCAACGCATCGCGCCGAAGATGTGAGCGCATAACAATTGCAATAAAATTTAACGTGCTTCGATAAAAAAGAGTATGAAACCGAATGAAAACAACAGCGGAGCGGAACGATCCGCTTGCCAGAAGAGAACTTCATTACTTGTTTCAATGGATGGGAAATGCGGAAAAGTGCAGAGGCAGGAGGCAAGCGGGGAAAAGCAACGAATATGATGGAAAAACCGCTCACAATGGGCTCGACGGATACGGGACCATACTTCCATACTTTCATACAACCAACAAGCAACAACCAACAAATGAAGCGAATGAGTCAGTCGGGCCATCAACAAAGGAGCGCGTTAAATGTTTTATATTTAAGAGCTCGCCAAAGAGCATTCAGCCGGGCATAGCCATTCCTCCCCCTCCACTTGTATAGAGCACGGCCTCGTCATGAATAATTATGATTTTCAATTTAAAGAACATTTTCCCACATCACTGGCCATTTAATTGCTTTTCCTTCGATCGACTCGATACGGAAATTGACTTATCGACGTCGCTCTGCGAAAATGTTAGAGGTGCCGGCAAATTGAATTCAATTGTTGAGCCATTTTAAGCTGCTTCCAGGAATCCACTTTATAACAAATATTCCTCGTGTTTTTGCCATTAAAAAAATTAAAGTTGCTTGAAAGCCATGCGAAACAGATGGATAATAATGCTAGAAATCTGTATAAAAAGTCGGTTTGGCAAATCAAAAATGTGTTTGTGCTCACTCTAAGTATAATTTATGCGACAGGCGGTAATGTTATTATTTCAAATCAGGGGAATTATTATTGCACTGCCGTTGGATACACTCGCATATATAAATGAATATCATTTTGATTCCGCACTGCATGCAAATGGAATAAAAACGTGGCTAATTTTCCTTCCGCCTCCAAACGAAATCAATGCCAACTGTCAGCACGACATGCCACCCAAAAACTCCATTTCGTTTGTGGCTGAATAAAAACAATAAATAATAGAAAAATGCGCATAGAAATTGCCATTGAGATGGGTGAGGAATGGGGTGGGGGGTGCTGAAAATGTGCGTGACACTCGCTCCACTGTTGGGCTTTCAAAGTTCTCTATAAGAAAAGAAATAATCGAAACAGACTTCAAAGTACCCTGGATAAATGGTACTATATAGCTAAGTTAAGATTGAGCAATTATATGACAATTAGAAGTAGCTCCCTTGGAACTTTCTTAAAAAAAAGTGTTGGAAATATGTAGTATAAATTAGTTGAGAGTGTAGAATAGAAAAGCCCAAGGAGGTAGCTTTCTAGTCTAGCCTGCTCCTTCGACTTCGATTTTAAAATGTGTCCTTTGTGCTGCCATTGCCATATGCGCATTTTCACACAATAGACAACAGATACATTTTGGCGGCTGCCATCCTGACAGAACTGACATCGACGACGGCTATTGATTTACACGGGAAAATGGTGGAAAATGGCGGGGAGGGGGGAAATGCGCCAGAAATCCTTTTACTAATTAGGCAGCACATTTTCAATTACGCGCCGCAACGTAGCACAATGGATAGCACTACATACGTACATATAGATATTCTCCGGCGAAAGTGGGAAACTGCGAAAAAGAGAAACGAATTTCATACTAATGAATCGAAAACAATTGTCTGACATCAAACAAACAGCGCGATGGCATGTCAGAGATATTTAATAGCCGGCCGCAAAATAATTACCCCGAAATAATTTACTAAGAATTAGATACAAAGCCAAACAAAACAAAAGCGGGCAGCTTGCGCAATATAAATTAGAATTTGTTGTTTAATTGGAAATTTGATGCGAATTGTGCTGCACCAACGCAGCCCGCTTAGCCAACGAGCAAATTGAGCTTTTCTCGACGTATTAAATTTCATCAATATGTACCCATTATTCCCCCAGCATGAGCTTCATTATTTCTGAAAATAAAACGTGCACCCCCCATTCCCCCGGGCAGCAACTTGCTCTTCCTGGATTACTTTACACGGCAGCAGGCATGGCAGTGAGGTCCTGGCAGAAGGATCCATCCGGTTTGGCCATCAATTAGATGCTCTCCTTGTGCTGGACACTCGTGCAATGGAAACCCACATTTAATGGGGAGCACAATGGGTAACCAGCTCGTCATGGGGTGCATAGAATTTCATTTTAGAATCCGCAAGGCCATGACTTGAATGCATCGAATTGAATCGATCTTGATATTTCGAAGCACTCGAAGGACTGACCATCTGATTTGCCGACTAGTGTGGCATTTCATTAGGAATTTTTTGGCAATTTTATAAATAAATTCTGCAGCTGACTGAACGCATTCGGCTTCACCGAAGCCACACGTTATAAAAACACTTCTATGCATCAAAAACATAATATTTAATAAATAAATATTTCACATTTTCCTTGCAGTGCCACCGTGAAACGCAGACAAAAAAATAACACATGCAACGAATCCGGCAAGGATCAACAGCATTTTAATTAAACCACAACGAATTCACTTGATGGCAAAACATGAATACGCAAAAAAGCATCGTTGTTGCTGTTAAAATTCCTTACTTGCATAAAATATGATATGCATAAAATTTTAATACTGCCATTTGCGTTAATTAAACCATGAGCAATTCCAATCACCGGAGCCACACAAAGCCACTCGCTTAAAAATGCACACTCCCAAGTGCCGTCGTCCGAGGTAAGTTGTGAAAACAAACACAATAATAATATGAGATATTGCCCACGTCTTGAAATACAATATTTTCATACAATTATGTGAGCCAAGGCGCGAGGGGCGGGGGTAAATTTAATAAGAGCCGAGAGCTTTTCTACACATTCAAAATATTTTGACAAGTTTTTCAATAATGCAATAAAGTTGCCAACAGGGAAGCTAGCTGGTTGGGGGGAGGTTCTTTTTCCCAAGGCGCTCCAAGGACACTCCTGATGAAATGAAAATATTGCCCACAATTTGTTAGGTCCTGGCCGAGAACGTGGCCCGGAAGTGGTACTGGTCAGGAGCCGTCTTCCTGGCCATTTGCGGCTACTTGTTTATCTTCCTGCATTACTTGCTCCTTCTGCGTTTCGCGTTTTGCGTTGCTCCCCGCCAGAAAGAAAGATTTTTCAATAGACCAGAACGGCGGACGGGCAACGCATAAACAAATAATAAAAAAATAACACAGCAGCGGCCAGCGCGACCCTGGCAACGACCTTTGGGCCACTCATTTGTCAAGGCGGTGGATGAAGTGGAGTGGAGTGGGCAGTCCAGCGGCTCAGGAAGGAAGCCAAGCACCCGCGGCCCCAGGCATTCATCTTGGTGCCTGGCAACCAAGACATATGGCCGCGCTCCGAGCAAATCGCACTGCTCCCGTTGGCCAAAACAAATTAAAGCCCCACTTTAAGGCCCAGCCAACAAATCAAGTCCTCTGGCCAACTGGCCAAGTCGGAGTGAAAACCAGGTCCTGACACCACCGCAACGAAAACGAGACGCAGGAGACAATTTTTACAGGATTTACCTGACCGGCATAAGTAATCAGAGTTGATTCAAGCGCCAGCCAGGGCCAATCGAACTCTAAACTGTCGTCCGAAAACGATTTGGACACAATACTCAAATCGGGATTCGCAGGGCAGGGACACGAGGCCATCAATCTATGGGTGCTTCCTAAATCAGATTCACTGAAGAAAATATTTTCGTTCAAATAAAATATTTGGAGATTGCTGTACAGGGATTTCTTCTATAAAGTCTCTTCCATTATTTACTTATTTAAGGATCCTTATTTTAGTTTAACTCAGGAATCCTTTTACAACTCATAATCATATCTTTCGCAACGAACCCATTCGAACGCAATAAACTGCCCCAAAAGGTATGCTATAAATTGTGGAACCAAATTAAAGTTTAAGCGTTTCGGGGAACTTGAGCAATTTCCTGACCTGAGACCTCGGCTAGCCGACAATGAAATCGATTAAGCACTGCATGTCCATGTACACATCCCCATCCCCGTCCACATCCACGTCCACGTCCTTGTCGATGTCCTCAAACATTTGCAGGAGCAACTCATTAAAAAGCATTAAACGCCAGGAACGGAAGTCATTGAGGCTATCAGACGGAGACACGCTTCCGTTTCTCTACTTGAACAGTTCCCTCCATTTTACTTTTTCTCCTCCTGTTTTGTCTTCCTCTCCGGCACAGATTTACGGGCCCAAAAGTGCGTGAAGAACGGGTCTGGGTAGCTGGCGGAAGGCGGAAGCTGCAAGCTGGAAGATGGAGGCAGTACGTCCGTCCGGCAGAGATTGTCACCGGGCCAATGGTGTTGGAGACTTCAAATGATTTATCGCCCGATAGTTGAGTTCAAAAGCGAGACGCAAAGAGACAGCAGTCGGCAAGAAGGACTCCTCGCCCGCACAAATATTTATTTATAAAATTGTTATCCCAACCGGGCGGTCGGTCTGCTCTGTGTTTCAGCTCGGTTCGAGTCCTGTTTCCGAGTCCTTCGATTTTTTCATCCTGGCCTTCCGTGGGCTTCCTGGCCTGTGGAGCCGCGTGTCTTGCTCATTGCCAGGCATTCGCTCATTTTCAAATCGGATTTTATCAACTGAATGCCATTCTTGTGCAAATATCTTATCTCGCTGCCGCTGCCGCACAGGATAATGGCAACTTTTTTGCGTTCATCTCTGCTCCTTTTGGCTTTAGTCGCAGCTCAGCCTCGGCTTTGGATCCCCGGCTTTTGTATGGCTTTGGAATTATTTCGAAAGCGGAAATTGATTTTCCCTTCTTATTGTGCACGGTTTTTCGTGTTTCTGTTGCTCTGCTTTGCTTTGCTTTGCTTTGCTGATTTCCCCCGACTCCGGCGACAGTACTCGCTTTCCATATAAATAATTTGGCCAGAAGCTGGGGTGAGGGAGCAGCTCACGGCATTTGTTTAGCCATAAATGGAAACTCACTTTCTCTTTTCTCCCCCCTGATTTTCCCCGTGCCCCACCCATTAGGATGATAATGTGGCGATGATTAGAAGTCCCCGAAAGCTGAGCGCAAAAGGTGAATCAGTAAAAGTGGATTTCAACGCCATGCGGAGTGAAGTCCTCTTTGGGAAAATCAGATTGTTATTGGGAAACTATGCAAGAAATTGAATTTACAAACCGAAAATGTAAGGCTTAAATAAATTTCAAGTGTCGCACACGCTAAATGAAGAGTTCTCCACACGCAAAAGTTGCTCATACGCAACGTTGGCTACGAGGAGTTAACCAAATTTGGGCCGAACAGCGCAGCGTTTGTGGGCCAAGCTATCAGTGGTCCTGTCCTGACCTGGGCCATTCATTCTCGCGCCGGGGTCGAGCCTAGTCCGAGGTCCTGGAGCACAGCCCCTTATCCTTTGGCGCGTCTTTGACATTATGAATGATCAGCATAAATTTCCCAGAGCTACCGCGTTCCAGCTGCAGATGCTCCGGCAGCACAAAAAAAAAATGTAAAAAAGAGCGGAAAAGCGGGACCAGGGCAAACGGAGCCAGATAACTAGCGAGCAAAGTGAGGGACGGCTCAGAAATTCATTTCATTTCATTTCCTTTGTACGTGAGCAACATTTTTTATGCAATTCCCTGTAATAATTCTCTCGGTTGTCGCCTCTTCACGCATGAATATTCAAGCGGGCCTTCTGAAGGCCGGCTAATGAGACTTTCCATGGAATTTGAAGATTTCCCAAGCCGAATTCGTATCCGAATTGGTTCATTCACGGCCACGGCGAGTGGCTGCAAAATGTTTGGCCAACAAACTTGCACAATGGGCCCCAAATAAGGGCCAAGCAAATAATGTCAAACAAAGGCGGGGAAATGGAAAACTAAATTCGGTTTACATAATATAGCTCATAAAATATTTTTCGCACATTCATTGTCCCTTGAACCCAAAACTAGGCCACACTCCACTGCTCCTCAAACACAATTCGGGCATAAACAATAAAGTAAAACGACAATGGAGACGACGACGAACTTGAGGGCAAAATAACTTGAAACTTGAATATTTACATATGAAACGAAACCACCCACGCGACACAAGCCCACACATACACAGGGAAAAGTGTGTTAAATTCTGGAGGAGATGGGGTGGATACGGCAAAACCGGGATCTGGGGTCGGGTCTCGACTTCGAGTTCGAGACTAAACAGCACTAAATTAATTCTGCACAATTTGCATTAAAATATGCAAATAAAAAAGAGTCGGAGAAAGGCGGGGAGAAGCCACCGTTTAAGGCCTGCTCCGCCAACTATAGTATAAAGGGGATCCATCCGGCGGGCCATATACCATGTACCGCATACAGTCAGTCCCAAAAGTAAGCGTTAAGCATATGTGTGATCCAGTCCTTCCTCTGCAGACAATGGCGGTTTTTGGGGGGAGTTTGCCTTTTAAATTTCGAATGCCCCGTTTACGGCTTTAATGGGCTCGAAGCTCCGGGAGCTGCGTCGGTTTTTGGCTTTCTTTCCGGCTGGCTCGAGTGTTTCGATTATGAAAGTGCCACCCACATGCACATCATTGCATGCGGTGCAGCAGGATGGGCCGCAGGAGCAGGTTGGGGAGGAGAAGAGTAGCACAAGGATACCCAAGGAGCACGGCCACATGTCTGACTGGCTCGTCCGGAATATTACACCCGGAGCAGCTCGTTGCAAATTTGATTGTTCTTGGAGAGCGCGTGCCCCGATGTTGCCGCCAAGAAAACGGGCTCCAAGGATCCCGGCGAATGGGAATCATCTGAAGATGGGAGATGGGAGGTGGGAAACGGGCCCCGGGCGTCGGCATCCAATGAAGCATGAAACTTTAGCACACTTGCAACAGTTTCCCATTTTTTCCTACTCCTTTTCCACCCAGCTTTTCCTATTGCTTTCTTCATTTCTTTCCCTCCTCTTTTTTCTTGCAAAATATGTTAGCTGCGACTTTGGTAATCTGCAGTGGGTGTTCCATATCCGTATGTATATCCACACATCCAGTGAGAAAAATATATAATAGTGTGGAAAATGTATGTATGTTCATCCCTCTGAAAAGTACTTGAAAATGGCTTTAAAGCGGAAGTTTCTACAGTACGGAAGGCTTAAGCCAAATGTCAAGGTTAAAAGCCCAGCAAATATTTCATGAAAAAGGACTCCATGGTACTTTAAGATAAATGTATTTAGGAGCAGCTCGTTGGAGTAACCAATACCTTCAGTTTCCTTCGACTTCTGCAGTTTCAATTACCGTTCCGCTGCCATCCGTACAAATATATCTGCCACATTCCCTAACTCCAGGGAGTCCATGATTAATTTGAGCACGGACATGTCAATATACACGGGCAATGCTATAGCTTATTGCTACTCTTACGAACTCGCTTTGCAATGGTTCATCCTTGTCTACAGGATACCATACTAATACCTACATGGGTGCACATGCACACATATATCTAAACTATATACACATGTATCTATTGGAAAGTTGCAAAGCCACAAGCCAAACGGGTATTATTGCTAACCCGCTGCACACCGATGGATGTTTCAAGTGCATGTATTTTTCGCATTCGCATGTTTCGCATCTGCGAGCGTGTGCCAATCGATTTTTAATAAAAACTGCAAACGAAATCTGTAAGCATATTGTTTGGCTATAAAATTAAAAACCAACAAGCGCTCCTGCGCACGTGAGTGTGTGTGTGTGTGTGGAATGGCGAGTTTAGCGAAAGTTGTTTAAAAAGAAGCACACTGAGACAATTTCTAACCAACTTCGCTTAACCTAAATATCAATTAATGTCAATTAAGTTTTTATATCCACTCACACAAAGAGCACAATAACTTCACTTAATTTGTAACTTAATTCTCCCACTAAATTTGATTTGTACGCCCTTTTTTTCTCAGTGTCGCCAATAGAGGGAAAAACAGTTGTATTAGTACCCATTTACGGTTACATTTCCCAGCAGTAGATTTTTAGATTTCCATTTGCGATTTCGCTGCCCGTTGCCCGGATTCGTTGTTATTCTTCCGGAGCTAAACAATTTTCGCAAATGAACGGATTTTTTCATTGTTCTCGCCTTCCGTTCTGGTCGTCTGGCAAATAAAAACACGATTTTAGTTAATTACCGCTGCTGAACAGCGAAGATGATGATGGAGAGAGAGACATCGTCTGCCTTTTTCCTCCTGGAAAATCCCAGCTGCAACCAAGTGGCCACTACATAATAGCACCCGGAATCCCCTGAAAATGGGAATCTAAAGAACAATAAGAGCAACAATGCAGTCAATTGGCTCGAAATGAGTTTTTATGGGATTTGCATACGCTGAATAGAAGTTTAAATGTAAACAGGACGAAAATTGTCTGCAGTCCGCCGCATTTTCGCTCAAGTCCCAAAATTCCTCACCTTCTTTCAGGGCTTTTCCGGTTTTTCCTGCTGCTATGGCTTACAAAAAATTTTGAATTTGCATAATTTTAATTTTTATGATACGCGGCTGTTTTTCTTAATTGTTTCTCGTTAAGAGAGTTAAGCCACCGCGCCAGTTAATAAAAACAGAACATATTTAATGCGCGCAATTACTTTGCATACGTTACGGCGCAGGACGCAGGACGAAGGACGCAGGACTTCCGAGGACTCCGAGCTCCTGGGCTTGCGCCTAAAACACTCCACACTCCACGCAGATTTGTGGACTTCGAGTGTGCGTCGGCTCTTTTTACGGCCACGGAGCTGAGCTGCCTGTCCGGCTCTTTACATAATAAAAGCGTAAACACGTTTTCACCATCGCCGGACTGCAGGACTCCAGGACTTCAGGACTCGCAGAGCTCGGACCCAGGGCCTCCATTACAATGGCGCCAGCAGAAAGAAGAAAGGAAAGCCGCCACTTACGCGTGCCTGGGGCGAATAAAATTGGCTTTTTGTTTGGGCAGTTTTATGAATTGCTTCAATGCTCATTTACCGGTCGGCCTAATGGGTGCATTGCCACATGGCCCAGCCACCCAAACACCCACCCGCCACCACCCACAAGGTCGTAATGCTAGTTCTCTGCGGTTACAGATCCATAAAGTGCACAAGTTTTGGTACTTTTATGGTAGGGTGTCGGCCTGAATGCGGATTGAAGTACTCATTTTCCTCCGCCTCCAAAGGAGGGAAGTAGTGACAAAGCTGTACTAAAATATGGGGATATTTCAGTTACAACACACTACTACATATATGGATGGTACTATTAAAAATAGCTAGCTTTAAATGTTTGATCGAAAAATTCAGCCTTTCCTTTGAAGGATATACGTTTCCTTTTCCATTCAAGGAACTCGCAACATTTCAAAAACTGTGGCAAGCGTCACTCATTAACGCCCCAGTCGCTCCACTTGCAAATCAATTATCTGATGTGCCAAAAAAGTTGAGCCAGAATCAAAAACTCGTTGATTTACTGGCTCAACAACATGGGCGCGCTCCTCCAGTAGCTCCTCCTGGTATGGCCACAAAAAGTACTCGAGTGCTCGCACATATCATACGTATGAAGGAGCCCAACAATAAACTGGGTTAGGAATGCCAGACTCGACCGACACGATTTCAATTTGCTTAGTTGATAAATGCCAAAAATTAATTCAGCCAGCCAGGCAGCCAGCACACAAAATGCCTTACTCTTCTGGTTCTGGTTCTGGTTTGGGTTCTGGTTTGGTGCTGGCTTGTAAAAGGAACATACACACACATATTATAAATATGCATGTGTGTGGCTGGAAAATATTTTCACTTTTTTGCTGTGATTCGTTTTGGGGCTTTGGACTGCGAAAGAAAGTTGCCTTTTCTTCTGGCCGTGTCAGGCACAAAGTTGCACCGACTTTGCACCCACTTTCCACCTGCCTCGTTCGCAGATGTACTAAATAGTTTCTCACGTGACTTTCAACCATAAAAAATGGCTTTATTGCTGCACACGTATTCATTAATGGCAGCAATGAACTCACATGTGAACCCCCGTGGCAGTTTGGGCCACATCCCAGCCCATTCGATGCCATGCACCCACTACTTGTTGTTGGCTGGCAGGGGCTGCATTCGGAGCTGGTTGCAAGTCGTCTGCACAGGAAGTGCATATTAATTGTGAAAATTTGTGCGGATATTTCCTCGAAAAATAGCTGCCCTCCTTTGGGCTTTTCTTTCAGCCAGCCAAATGCATGGCATGCTCCAAAAATATGGCATTAGCTGCAGTTCGAGAGAACTTGCATAAAATGTGAGCTTCGGAAATGCACAGAAAGCCAGGCGGCTTATATGAATGTCGATAAGTACTCACTTCGTAATCTTTAATGCAGCCATAAAGTGAAAACATATTATATAAACATACACAAAAGATAAAACGCTACTCAAATGTTATTTAAACTGATCCCTTATTTAAAAAAAAAAAAGTTGTATAAATTCGCAATCAATCAAATTGGCAAATAATCCGCTGATTCTGCATTAATTCAGCGAAAGCTTGACCATTTCCCTGCCGTTTGCATAGTTTCCTTTTGCGCGGATAGGGAAATTCGCGGGGCATAATAAATAAATTTCCATAATGAGCGAAAAATGTCTGGATGTAAATCACTGAATTTTTCATTGATTTCGGCGGATTGCACACCACCTTGCCCAGTTCTTATATTATGTTTCGAATAATTCAATGCAGCGAGTGCCTTCGTCCCTGTCATCCGCTTGTAATTACGTAATAAGGCAGGGAATGTTTTAAAGCCGCTTAACGTTAACAATCGTCCTGGGAACACATAACTGGAGAAGAGGCGGCAAAAGTCCTGTCGTCCGGGGCGAAATAACATGTTATTGCACTTTTCTTTTAAATGAATGCAGTGAGCCCGACGTGGGGAACACACGACAATGGCAAGGCGCTGATAAAAGTCGCAGTGTTTGCGGTTGCTCCTCCTTCATCCTGCAGCTCGCCCATGTCCTTCACCACCCACCCACAGGATGGGCAGATGGGTCAGCAAGGGTGGACTGTCGTCGGGAGATGCATTTTCAAACCACAAAAATAATTAAAAACTTTACGCCCTGTCCCCGGGCAGCAGCACTCGCATTAAATCCTGTCAGACAGTCCCGGACAGCAGGACATCGGGACATCAGGACATCAGGACATCAGGACTTGCGCTCGCGTCGTGTCGGAGGTCAACCGATAAAAATCAAAGGAGCCCAAGTCTTGGCTTTAAAGCGGCGCGCAGCGGTTAATGAAATTGTCTGCACCATCCGGGTCGATAGTAGGCGCAGAATCCTTATGGCCGCAGAATCTCGTCCCCAATGCAAAGTCGCCTTTTGTCTCCGCCACATTCCTGGTTTGCATTCCCGGCCTTTTATCCTTGCCTTCACCTTGCCGCAGAAGTGCAAAAGCCAAAAGGTTTACGCACCATCGCGCCCGACTTGTCAAAGGCAGAAAAAACACGAGAAAGTTGCTGTTTGCGATTGTGGCCATCTCGAGTCATTCCTTTCATCCGGCTCCTGTTTTTACGTTAACCCATTTATTACTTGCGAAATTGATTGACCCCAAATTAAAGGGAACTGCAACATTATAAAAAAATACTTTTATTTTTTGGAAAGTTATTGCAGTAATCTCTAATGGTTACGGAGCAAAATAGTAATTAGATAGACTCTCGTCAAAAATATTAAGATATTAAATATTTCATGTGGTAGTTATTTCCATTGGCTTACAAAAATGTCACATTCAAATATCTAGCACCATAATTATGCGCAAATTGGAAAGCCTTTCATCAGCATTCCGTTGGAAGAGATAATTTCTAAACTATTGCGTATCCGCCCCGAGGGACCGTTCCTTCTGGCCACCGTAATTATTTGAGAATTGGCGCAGAGCGCAACTTTTCATTTGTCCAGAGCCACCAAAAAAAAAGGAGGATCTGCCACTGCCTCGAAATGGGTTAAGGCCCAAGGCCACCAGACCAGCAGTCAGTCATCTTTAACGAAGGAGCTGCCCCTTTTCGGGGGGCTGAACCAAGCAAAACCAAACTGGACTGGTCTGAACTGGCGAAAGTTGCTCCTGCTAGGCCCGTAAAAAACATTTGCGCAATGTCAACAAATTTGCGCGCTTATTAGATTTTCGTGGTTGCACACAATTTCGCCAACTAAGACCGCCGCACTAAGATAAAGTGCAGCCTGTGAAAATATGAATAAAATAGCGAGAACTAAAATGGGAATGGGAACTTTTCGCCTCGAAACGGAAGTGCACGCTGCGTTTTTCTGTGGCTCTCCGCGTTCGGACTCTGGAGTTTTCCGCCGATTTCCCGGGCTGCGGTTGACCGGCGGCCAACGCCCACACCGTGCAGGCGAAAGTGGGCGTGGCTGCGCGGTGGGGGAGGGGGGCGGCGGGTTGCCACGCCCATTTGCGCGACGGTCACGGTCGCCGGTTCTGCTAATGAGTTTTGTTGTCACTTCTTGCTGGCCAAGCACAAGTCGGGTGGTTGGGGATCATTTGGCTGCCCCATGTCCTTGCCTTTGCGTTCCTTTACTTGGATTTATGCGGCAGGACTCGCTCGAATGTGTGAGTGTTGGTGTATGTGTGTGGTAAGTTAATATTTGCTGCATAAATTCCAGTGCGTCGGAATTTACTGCGCTTCGTTTCGTTTCGCTCCTCTCGTTTTTGCCGCTCCTGGGAGGGCCGACTCTCCCCAGCGTTTTGTTCGCTGTTGTCCTGGAATTATGAAAATGCAGTCCGGCGCAGCTCCACTCACCACACTGTCCTGCGGGATGCGAATCCTTCGGACCACCACGCCATGGACACACGAACACAAGAATATTAATTACTTTTTGCATTTTTAGCTCTGCGCCTGGCATTCAAATGGGCAGATTTTAGTTAATTTCTTTTTCAGCGTAAATACATATAATTTTTGTTTAACTTAAGCTCTTAATCCGAATCCACTGCGCAGCACTAAGCTCGCAAATCCACCAAAAACTGCGTGCTTACTTATGTGGACTTAGTTTCCGGATGAGCCACAAAGGGAAACCATTGCACTATTTGATTAACTTAATTGCACCGCAGCTGTGGAATGCGAATTAAAATATTCATTACTTGGTTTTATTATGCAATAATGCTTTGACCTGAAAATTCGATCTGCTTAAAGTTGCCATTAACCGGAAAATGTTAAAACTGATTTCACTAACGTCCTCAGCAGCACTTTACCCATATGGAAATGCAAACAGCGAAGTTAGTTAGTCGGCCAGAAAAAGGGCTCCAAATTATCCACACTTTACTGGACAAAACTGGGAGCTGCATCCCCGCATCCCAACAGGACCTAAGCCACCGAGGCGATTCCGACGAGCTGCGTTTACAAAACAAACACCGAAGGCGGGCACACAAATATGACACTGAATTGTTTTTCATGTCGGCCAGCACAAATCGAAGCCACCTGGTCAGGAGTGTGGCTTTTGGGTTGGTGGTGCCAGGGTGCCAGGAGTGATGGAGCCGCCGGTTTCCAATTCCATTTGACACATTTTCGCTACCGATTCGATTTCGCTCGGTTTTGTCATGCTCGCTGTCACTTTTGTTATGCTAGTCGGTGTGCCAGCACCTCACCCAGGAGTGGTGGAGCCACCACTATAGCCATTCGAAACCATATCCCCCAGGTGGCTGGGCACTGCAAACATTCGATTTCCCGGGCGGAGTGCAGTGGCAAATCTGCATTGTAAATATGCGAGTGATGTGGACTGACGCCACTTAAAGGCAATGACTTGTGGCTTAGTATTAAAACAAAGTTTTGAGACCCATTTAAAGCTGGCATAGAACTCTCCAGTGTCTCCGGGCGTTTTTCCGACATTTATGAGGCGTCTCAAGATCTTGAGAGTGTAAGGGGGAAAACTTGTGTGCAGTGAAAAATATAGTTTATTGTGGGAACAACTTAAAACGAGCTGAAATGACAAATGGATTATCTTAAGGGATTTACCAATCGGTGGTCCTGTCGCCGTTCTTCTGGAAATGATTCTCCCAGAGCAGTTTATAGTCGATATCGCCACTGGTGAGGCTCAGTTTGCATTCAGCCTGATTCGGATCCTTGAAGCGGTACAATATGGGCAGGGTGTGGGCTATGGCCAACTTGGTAATTTCCATACTGGTGGCGAACAGCACGATTACGTAGCCCGTGGGGAAGATGGCTATCTGGACCGTTGTTTCCATCATCTTGTACACCAGGAACGGAAACTTCGAGGTGTCATAACGGGTCACTACCGGATTTTCCAGGTGGAACTGCATCAGACTCAGATTGAAAGGCACACTGAAGGTGGCGTTGACCGCATTCGTCTTCAGCCGTCGCAAATGAGGCGCATAGCCCAGAAACATCAGCTCTCGCAATATATGGGTTAGGCCAATGCGGGCGCTGCTCTTGCTAAAGGCCTGACAATAAATGTTGCCATGGGGATAGATCTTTATACTGCGAATCGGCGAATAGCGATAGACGTACAAGGCCGCATGCTTATTGGGGTCGAATGCCGTACTTTTCAAAGCCAGGTGCAGTTTCATGAGATGAAACTTGCTCGTGGTCAGGGCCAAGCAGTAGAAGGGTCTACGAGGATGAGATACAAATTAGTGTTGTGCATTTAGTTTGCGCTTCCAACTCACTTGTATATAATGTTCAAGTATCGCTCTAATTCCCCCAGTTTGCCCACATTTTCGTATATGCTCAGCCCATCTTTCAGCCTCGGCTTCCTTGGATTCACGATGGGCATGGACTTTTCCTGGCCTCCTTCCCTTCCTTTGTTCGCCAGGACGTGGGGATCGGATGGATCTTGATCAGAAGTCGACAGTTTTGCATCCTCAAGTGGCGTTTTCCGGGACGTTGATGCCTTGTTCATGACTTTACTGTTGATCGGGATTTCCATGGGCTTTGAGCGATTCGAATTGTTTCTGACGATCGACGAGAGTAAGCGGAAGCACTTTAAGTATCTCTTAGTATATCGTACCTGGATGAAATTATTCCAATTCGATTTAACTCAACGCTGCAAATACCAATTAAACTAAAAGCCTAATTTAGAGGGACCAGATCTTCTTAAGAGCAGAGACGCCATGTCGATAAGTCGGTAAAGATGCAGCCCTGAACTCATTTCGAGCGCATTTTTTAATTTTTGTCTATTAAAAATATTTTCTTTGAGCTTTAAAAAAATTGATATTAAATTAAAGAAAAATATAGTATAAGACTGAAATCGAATACAAATTTAATCATATAATGTTCGATAATGGTCGATGTTCGCACTAAAGTGCCCTTTTTCACCTTTGATGAAATATGAATGCCAATGAGAAGTTTCTTAATGAATTAAAACGCAACGATGCTAAAATATCAAAGGCTATTAAAATTTGGATGTTGAAAAACTCGTTGAATTCTGGCCATTTTAATTCGAAAAGTGAATTATTTAACAATTAATTGCGCTCGACTGAGTCCCATAGCAAGACCATTAGCTCTATGATTAAATTAAAACAATGCATTTGTATGCATCAATTTTGGGAATCCTCTAACAAACGCAAGCAAACAATCAAAATATCATTCAAATTCAAATCGCAGAAATTGCATAATTGAAACCCCATTGAAGTCCATTAATAACTTTATGCAGCAGTGCAAATCAAACACACCGACACGAGGAAATCAAACACCCACACCAACTCATATTTCTCAGCCGGAAAAGGGGGGGCGGCTAAGTGGGCGTGGCAAGGCCGGGCGCGCCCGAAGGACTTGACGTTAGCTCATCAAACCCGAAAAACCACTTTGCTCAACTCTTTTCAAAGTGCATACATCATCAGCGCTAAGCCAAAACAAAAAAGCAATGCAAAGGGAGCGAAATGAACGATGACGTTGGCGGTGGCGTCGGTGGGTGTAAGTGGGTGTAAGTGGGCGCCAGTGGGCGCTAGCGGGTGGTGTCAGTGGGTGGTGCCGGAGATTGGCGGTGCGAGGAGCGCTGAAAACTTTTGTGCAATGTTGATTTTTCCGCAAGAGTCGTTTTTTGCCAGCGTCGGACGGACAAATGGACGGACGGACAGAGGCGGACGGAGACGGTCTACGGGATCCATGGAATCCACGGAGTCCACGGTCGACGATGGCGGTGCTGGTCTAGGGAAGCCATGCCGCAGGCACTTTATAAAACCCGCAGCTCAGCAAAAGTCTTTCAATAATAATAATATTGGGGCGCAAGAGGGACAACAATGGCAAATGGGTGAAAGTGCCCGGCTTAAAACTCCCCCAACAGCACATATCCGCAGGTCATAGGTGAGAAGGTAAAGAAAAAGGCCCGCAGAAGCAATAAATAGATCTGTTGGTTACTCCAATTAAAGCTGTAATCGAATTATAAGTGCATACATATAGTGGGTAATTTGAACATCCGAAGGATACTTTTTCATCCAGACATTGCGACTTAAATAAAGTCAATGTCCTAGGATTTAGTGACAGGTTCTATGATGGTGGCTCCATTAAAAATCAAATGGCTAGTCGTGTAAATCACAGCCTTGACTTCGCCCCATACCCTTGTCCTCCAATGACCCGTGACCTCCTGGCGAGAGTGGGGAATTGAAAATGGCCAGGAGTGCGGGGACTTACACCGGGAAACGGGAAATGGTGCTTGGGTTTGGGTTTGGGCTCGGGATTTGGTTTGGTTGGCTTTGGGTTTGGAAGTGATGTTGCTGTTGGCACTGCTGCTGCTGCTGCTACTGCTGCTCTTCTGCTGATGATGATGATGACAAACAAAACAATGGAATCAAAGCGGTTAATGGCTTTTGTGTGTAAAATGAATGAATGCGGCAACGTTTCCTGCTTTCATTTGCAGCGTCATTTGCTCTGCTAGCCACATACACACACACATACATACACATGTGCCTCCCCTTGACCCCGCCCCCACTTTCCTAAGCCCCAATGGGGGGGGGGCGGTGCAGCGAGGTCATCGGCTACAGTAATTTTAGTTGCTTGTTTGTGTGCATTGCAAATGGCACTGAAAGAAATAAGTTACATACTAGTATTTTAACATTTAAACAGCTAAGCATTTCTAGAGCATTTTTTGAATAAACTGCAAGCGAATTTTCTTTCAGTGCACTCACATTCCCATAGGTAAAAGCTGTTACACGCGCTAATCGATAAAGGGGAGGGCATTCCTTGCCGGTGGGGCAGTGGGATGCTGCAAGGGACTGACATCGCCGGCATTGCAACTCCACTTTCATTATTGGTTTTTTGTTACATCCCTGCAACACGCCACATGCCACAAGGATATGCCCTCGAAGCCCGGCAAGATTTCGCCCGCCCAGCTCTTTGTACAACCGATAATTAAATCGAACAAAGGCTCAGATTTGACAGTCCCTTGCAGTTCCGGTCGTTTATCAACTGACGAAAAGTGGCCCGTACTCACTCACCGAATTTCCATTCGACTTTTCACCATTTCGTGTACGCCATCTTCAAGTGTCTTCCCTTCGGTCAATGGAAATGGATGAGCTGCATCTCAATGATTCGTTGTATGCCTCATTTTGTTGTATAATCCAGCAGTGGAGAAGACTTCCTTCAAAAATTGCCTCCAGATTAATTTGCAGACTTGGCTGCCGTTTTAAGTTAAAGAGTGGGAAAATCAGGAGCAATCCATTCCGCGGACAGGCAGCTAATTAGCCGATCAAGGACTGCCGGGGGCATGTCAGAGAACGCCCCTTCGGCGCCCATGGGCGTCATTAGAGGGGTTAGAAAATCAATAGCTCTATTATTTGGCGGAATGTCGACGGCCAAAACGAGGCAATTCGACTCGACGCGGCTCCATTCGATGTGTTGATTGACAGCCTAATTGAGGTTTCTTGACTTCTTCGATTGGGGGTAGGCCAATGACCGTTTTCTGTTTGTGCTAATAATAATATTGTTATTTTAATATGGGCACTGCGGCGGTGGTGGAAGGAAAACAGCTTGTTTAGTTAGTCATTAGGCTGGGGGTTAAAACACTAGTCTCACACCCCCCCAAACCCAAAACACATTAAATATTTGCCGAAACTCGCACTTGATGGCCGTTGTTGCGGGACTTCCGTTTTAATTTTTTATTGGCCTAACTGTTTAATGTCAATTGCTGAGCAAATAGCAATCAAACGCTTGCTTTACGCAATTAAGAAGCAAATACCGCCCCGTCTGCAGACATTTCCCGGACCTACCTAATTACCATCTACATTGCGTGCAACATGCTGCAAGACATCAAATTAACGCCGCCCGAATCGCCCCGCCCCCGTATTGATTCCCAGCCTTCGATTTGAATTTGGGCCTGGGAATTCGGCACGGGACTGGCCATTAAAAGGTCTGAGTATTCACAACTTTTTGTTCCGCACAACTAACAATGGGTTGATTGAACTCTTTATTCGTGGAAAAAATAAATAACCTCGCAGAATGAACAAAACCCGGTGAGAAGGAAGTTTGCAAACATTTATTCGTTGTTTGGTTCAATGTCCCATTGATGGGGGGTTTGAAGAACGGCGCCGAACTTTCGATTGTGGACTCAATTATGTGGCACATCAATTGGAAAAGTTTGCATTGTGCACTGGGATATTTAGGGGCAAAGAGTTTCCAATTAATTCGATATTCTTGCGCTTAAAGTTCAAACTACTCAATGAAGTGCTGGCCCGCAGGCAGTTGGCCAAGGAAAACTATCAAGCTGAAATAATCTTGAGCATAAAGCAGATTTCGAGTGTTTTAAAATGATTTCGAGTGGCACTCATGTGCTGCTCTATCCATCCACAAGGACACAAAAAATTTCAAACACAGCGCGATTTCCGTTAGTGCTCATTCAAATCGCATGCAAAAGCTATCTAGCATACTTTTGGCACTCACACCAGCGCAAACGCCAAGGAGTCAAGGATTGGAACTGTTCCAGATCTGCCGAAAGCCAGGTCCTTTGGCTTCGCGGGCAAGGCGACGGGGGCGGGGGCGCAGGACGAAAGGAAATCCAAGCCGAAACGGAAGCGCATAGCGCTGAAATAAAGTGTTGCATACTGTTCGGGGCAACAATAATAAAATATTGTATATTTTGCGGCTGCACAAAATCCAAGGCAAGCAATCCGTTTTATGGCACTTGGCACGAGCATATTTACTTTGGCCTTAAGCTTGCCACAATAATATTTATTTGCCAGCTCCAGCACAGATTTTAATCGCTTTTTGCGGCTTTATTTATGCATTTGAAAGTTTCTGCACTTATTTCGATCTGGAATTACCCATAAACTCGTATTTTTACGGATTTTAGAGAATTCATAGAAATAATTGGCACGATATAAATTTAACCTTCTTGCCTAAATTGTTTCCCTAAAACTGTTAAATGGTTAAATGTTAGGGTATACAAGCGATGCTGTACCCTTAAAGCCCAGACTTTCTTCAGTGGTTTACGCTCAGCTGAGTGCGACGTCCCACTTTTCCACCCACTTCCAAGGCCCTCTGCTTCCAATTTCAAAGTAAAACTTTAATGGCAACAAATGCTCCCCTGCCAGGACCATCGCCATTTTATATTTGATATTTTATTACATTACATTTCCCTGGCTTATTACATTTTGGCTTTTAAGCTGTTGACACAACTTGATTTCCGTGCGAACCGGGTTTTCGGACAGAGAGAGAGAGAGGGACAGACCGAGTGCAAGAGAGAGAGAGAGAGAGGGAGGGAAATAGAGAGTGGCCTGGTCAGTTTCCGTACATCCGCCCACCCATTCAACTCGTTTTGTTTCAATTTCTCCCCCTCAGACAGCTTCGACTTTTTCCCTTCCTGGGTTTTCACTTTTTCACTTTTGGGAAGTTGGAAGTCTGCCGGCTGACCCAGAAACAAAGTGTGTCTAATGGGTTTCTGTTATGTTTTTTGACATTTTGGGAATAATGTTTCCGCTTCCGGTTTAAGGTGTGCTGCGCTCGTATTTTGCTGCAACTTCCGCCCGTCTCCAGTTGGCCCAGAAACAGGGTCAGCTCTTAAGCTGAATAATGGAAAAAAAAATGAAATGTGAACAAGTGAAAAAATGAAAAGTCATGGAAATTTCCGCCTTTGCAAATTCCTTCGCGCTGCGCGAGATCAACATCAAAGATGTCCCGCCCCGATACTGCCAGCTAATTTCAGCGCCGTAAACATGACAACCTAATTATTTTTTCCATTCCGGCCACTCGCGACGCCGCCAACTGTGCAGCTGTGATTAATGGAGGAAGCTCGACTGCGACATTTGCATACGAAATTGAAAATAAATATTTGCACTGATAAATAAAAAGGGAGCCAGCGACAGAAGCCAGCTGCCTGCTAATTGCACTTTGACTTTTCGAGCGCGTCCTTGGCCGCATGCAGTCGAAATGAAAAGGACACGACTGAAGGATATCCTGCACTCAATGTTGTTGCATGACCTATAAAGCTGTCTGTCTAAGAGCAGGCAGTAATATATTTTGCACTACAAACTTAACAAGCCCGCCTCAACTTTTCACAATATCTTCCTTAGCTAGCTACTAAAATAGCAAGATTAATAGACTAGTTAGAGTTTGGCACAATTACGGGGTAGAAATACATCGTCACGATGCAAGGACAGATGGCTCGCGTCTGGCGCAGGAAAATTAGCAAAGTAATACCCGACGCCAGCTGAGGAGCCTTTCGTCAGGACCTTGAGGCCTCTTCATGTCTGCAGACAGGACACGTCTGGAGGGTGCTCGATGTCCTCGTTTTGCTCGCTTCTGCCACTGCTGCTTGCCTCGATTTCCCCGCCACCAGCTGGCTGTCCTCGTCTGTGGCGCCATTTGATTAATATATACTTGCCGCTCGTCGTCCTGTGATTGTCTCGCTTTATTTTCGACAATCGAAATTAATTGGACTGCTCGAGGAGGTCCTGTCTGCGCTTTGTTCTCAACTTTTGGCCCAACACCTGGCGACGTTTGTCAGGGTTAAGTTTGCGCGGAACTTCGAAAGACACCGACTCGACCTGAAGTTCTGCCTGCAGGCACAGCAAATACAAAGCTTAAAGGGCAAAAATCAATAAATATAATTAAGGCGGTTATTTAAAGTATCAGTGGGGAATTACGGGATGTCATTAGAGCGCCGGCAAAAGCCCGAAAGGAAATCCCATGTCTGTGTAGCGGATATTTGTTTAATTCGCTTCGAATTATGTTTAAATTGTTTCAATTAATTTGTTCTTTTGTGGTTACGCTTTGCAGTTGCGTATTGAAATTTAAACTGAGTATTAAAACACTCAAAAAAATCAAAAAAAATGGAAAATGTTGTGTAAAACATAATTATAAGCTACATACTGTAGTCTCAATATAAATAACGAGAAATAACAACATAAAATTAGGTCAACCTAATCTCTATGATATTTGAAGTCATTTCTATTTACGAATCATTGCAGGAGTTCCGAAAATAATGTTACTGATGAGTTTGCATAGACAGACATTCAGCCGGTTTCATCGAAAATCACTTTGGTATTTTTAGGGAAATCATTATATTTAAGAGGCACATTCCGGCAAACTATCGCTTTCATCCTCGACAGAGCCAATCAGTTGCATCCCCTGGGCCATAGACCCCATCATCATCCCCGGCAAATGACGGCCATTCATCCGACCCATTCCCATTCCATGGATGTATTTATGAAAGTATTTCGTATATGAGCAGTGTATTCACATTTACTATTTGCGTGGGCGTCATTATCGTCATTATCGTTATTAGAGCTCATTAGCAGCGTCATTGCGAAGCCGAAAAGGGAGTCCTTGCAGGGTATGGGTCGCTCCTTCAAAGGATGTGGGAGTGCCCTCGTCTCAGGGATTTGTGTGTTCATAATAGCTGGAAATCTTACTATTTTGGGAACTGCGATACCAGGAACTATGATAAATTTAGACAAATATTTAGTGAAATATGAACAGGTCAATCAAATAGCCTTTTTTCGCTATTTTCGTAACTATTTTGATTTGCGTTTTTTTAAAAGGTATCAAAACTAGAACCAGCTTATTATTGCCTTCGATTTTGATAAATCGTTTTACCTGGGTACCCAGAGAGCAGAATACCATTGTCATTTACAACTGCTGTGAACTTAATTCGCATTACCCCGTCTGCGCCTAAATCCTGAATCTGAATCCGAATCTGGATCAGAGTTACAGTAGCAGTGTACATACGTGGGCAAATACATACATACGTCTGCAATGTGCTAGATAACAATTTTCGTGTCCTGACCAAGGCATGACTGTTCAGTTGGTCCGAGAATCCGCCGGCCCAGTCATCCAGTCATCTGGCCACCCAGATACCCAGCCACCCACTGAGCCGATGAGCCGCTGAGCCACCGACCACACTCATTATTCGTAAATGGCGCTGATGGTGATGATGACAACAACACAAGCATGGCCAACACCAACCGAAAGCAGATGAGAATGGAGATTCGACCGGACTGGGTTAGGGATTCCGGGATGCGATTGGGGGAGCAGTACAATGGGAATGCCATTGCCATTGCCATCGCCATCGCCGTATTCTGCATTTCAGAGGCTGTGCTCCAGTATTGCATGTTCGGTGTTTCGCTTGGCAGGACGATCCAGAATGTCGTCGTAACATTTAATTTCCGACAACGGGGTGTGTTGGTTATTCGAAAGGGGTTACGCGGGAGGGGCCTTCGTGGCGGGGGAATTGTATAGACGGATTCCACGTAGACACAACATGTCTGCGGCTAATATAAAGCGAAGAATGCCATGACAAACGAGTTCAGCCAGAACAGACACGCTGACCACCACGATGACAACTACACTGGCACTACGTCAATGATGGTGATGAGGACGATGATGGCGGCATTTGTCCAGCCGGAACAACGCCGTCCCTTATCATTCCACTCCATTCCATTACGGATACTTTGCCCCACTGCGGCAATAATCATTAGGCACGTGCGTTTCGGTTTGTTTGCATTCAACAGTTTTGATTGCTGATTGTGCAGGGGTTCGATGGCCAAAAATAGGTGTGCTTTGTTGGCGAAAGGATTTGGTAAAGGTAATTATTCCTTAATGGCTGTCAATGCTCACTGGCAATACTGGGAACTTAGAAGCTTAACAACATGATATTCAAATGAGATTCACAGTGTTCTTTATTCGAACTCTATAAATGCCTTTTAAATGTATTTACACAATGTATCAAAAATTCAATGGCGCCCACCTTGAATTTGCTAACCGAACAAAAAAAAAAATTAAGTAATTAAACCGTGCTTAAGGCCATCAGCAACGGCAACAACATCGGCTGGATAAAAAAGGAAAATATGTAAATGTTGTCATAACGAAAATGCCGCAGAGAATGGCCCATCTGGACGAGTCGGAGGACCTGCCTCAGTCAGGATTAAGTGCTTTGTTCTTGCCGTTGCTGCCGGAGGAGGCTTCGGGAATGAATTTCAGCATATATTTTATGACACTCGACTTTTATATTTATATTCCGACTCTCTCTCTCTGACTGACTGTCTCACTTTTCCCTTCTGCAGCATGTCGCCGACGCTTTCCCACAAGGACCTCGCAGGACTCGCCGGCTGCTCGGCACTCGCTTTTGTCCTGTACCTAAACACACTTAACGCTGGATTTGTCTACGATGACAGGTGAGAAAAATTTAACCGAATTAAAAATTCCATATGTCAGCAGGTTGACGAAGGTAAATGGTCTGGTTTGGCTTGGGTGTCTCGTCCTTGGTCCCTTGGCTTTTCCGCTTTATTTTCCTGATGCCCAATGGCAATGCTTTGTCGCCAATGCGAAGCACGAAAAAAGGCAGCCGAAAAATACAAAAGTTTATTATTAATTGTGCGCCAAGTGCCGCCATTTATTTGATAAAATCACCGTCATAAATTCCCGGCCCGCCTAATTGTAAAACTTGAAGCAGACCAGTTGCTGGCTTATCGCCTGGGCATTGTTGATATATATGCGGCGCATCCAGATCCTCCATCCAGTGCCATTGTCAGCATCAGCCTCAGAATCAGACGGCGTTGGCAATGGAGCAAATTAAAAAACAAAATGTTGATTTATGCCCCTCTGAGCTGGGACCTGGCTCTTCTCACTCTCACCTGGCCGCATTGAAATGCTGCAAACGCAAACGAAATTACCCATAAATATCAAAAGTCATGTACAATGGACAGGAATTTCCCCAAGGACTCGGCCAGCCCTGCCAGCCCTTCCTAGCCTAGGATTCAGGAGTCAACCCGGTCTGCCTTCTCACCATGCGGGCCAGCAAGTTCTGCTCCTGGTTCAACTACAATGCCAGCGAACAATTGTCCTGGCGGATTGGGGGAATGTATAGATGTTTGTATTGGTGGAAGGGAGTGGGGGAGGGGACTGGGCCAGTTATGCACAAAGTGCTCAGCTCGATGCCTTGGCCGTTGCTCGTTATTTTGTGCTGTCCAGAAAACAAGCGCAAAACTTACCGCCACACACACACAAAAATAATAAACGCAACTTATGTAGCTCAGCTTCCCCTTTGTGCCACACGGAAAAGTTGGATGCGAGTTTATGTTTTTTGCTCGGGCGGAAGGTCCTGCGGTCACTTTCACGCAGTTGCCAACACCAGTTGGAACTGGCACTCTGAGCACTGAACAAAAATATAGTTTAATCCAAACTAAATCCAAGCATTAGGGAGCATAGTAGTAAAAGTTTTTTCTCAGTGGAGGAACCCACCTATCGGCCAGTTCCTTCGCATGCTCTGCGGTCATCCCACAACATGGCCACATGACCACACGAGCACAAGTTATTATTGTCAAGCCGGGCCAGACAAAACATGATTTATTAAATGGCAGAATTCCCTTCAATTTGTTTCCTATCAACTGGAAAAAGACCAATGGAATCGGGCTGCCGAAGGGGAAGAACATGTTTTTGGCACAAGGAAGCTCTGCTGCTGGCAATTGCAAAAGGGAGATATGAGATTTTAATAAGTTATGGCTGGCAACTTTTTGATAAAGTGTGGCGATCGAGAAGTTTGTCCATAATTGAGCTAATGTGATATAATTATGTGTGATTGGTGGCTCACTCTTCCACTTGTATGCTTCTGCTCGAACTTTTTAAAGCGACTGTTGCACCTTTAATATGCCCGCTTTTATTGGTCACCCGATTCACACCTTCAAGTTGATATATTTCCATTTTTCCAAAAGGTAAAAAAAACCAAAACCCTGCCAAACATCCCCCAATCTGCAGTCTTACAATAATTTATGTGCCGTATTAAAAGGACAGCAACAACAACAACAACAACAGCGGCTGTAAAAAATCAACAACAGCAGTAACAACGTTACGTATACGTAATTTTGATGGCACACAACCACCGGACGCTAGGCACTCTGCTCCTCACAAACGATGGTTGGGCGGTTTGATGGCCGTTTGGGTGTTCGCTTGCCAGCAGAGTAACAGAAATGTGTGCTCTTTTTTCTTGTACCTATATAAAATCGAAAATTTTCACTTTACATAAGCACAGCGGCAGCAACAAATACAAATGTTGTGGGTAGCCAGGGAAATGGGCAGGGGGAAATGGGAAAGCGGGCGGCTGGAACTGAACGGAAGGCAAGAATGGTGTCCACATTCGGTGCTGATGCTATGATATATTGTCTTCAACAAAAGCCAACCACAGTCCTGTTTGCCTGTTGGTGCTTTTGTGTGTGGTATATGAGCCCCACAGTGGAGTAGAAAGTCAAAATATTAAGGCACATTCTATCACAAATATTTTAGAGTAATTATTTAAACTATTTAAACTTGGCAAAAGTAGTTAGAGATTTATATTTTATAGTCTGAGACAAATATAGAATTTTTGTTTTATATCTTACTAATATTCCATACATATTGCATATATCTCATAAATTTGATTTGATAATTGCTTGATTGGTTCCACAGTGCATCGAGTGTGTTGTGGCTGGCTGTTCCTCCTCGATTGCCTGAGACTTGGTTCCTGCTCCTCTGTCGCCGCTTTCTCTTCAGGATCCTGATCCTGTCTCTGGCCTCCTGGTTGAGTTGAGAGTGAAAAGCGAGCGATAAGGGCAGCAACATGCCGCACTTGTAAGCTGCTTCAAGCCGGCCATTGTTGTTGTCGCCGCCCCTCTAGTACGCCCACTTACCGCCTCCCCCCTTACCCCTTACCACAGTTGCTGCTGTTGTTGTTGTCGGTGGGTGTTGATGTTTTGCTTGTTGCTATTCACTCACTAGTTACGATGATAAAGCACAAAAAAGGAACTGCGGAAATTCTGCTGATGACGATAATGTTGACGCTGACTTCGAGGTGACTTCACCTTCGACCCCTCGATGGCTCGGGAGTTAAGCCCATCTCCAGCTCCAGCTCTGCCATTCTCCATTTCCCACTCCCGTAGTTCCCAACGCAAATAGACGTCTTTTGTGTGCATTCGCCCCGAGGTATGCAATGAAATTTCTTTTATACCCGAACGCTACCTTGACATCGCCTTGCAAATGAGGCGTGGAACCATTTTTGGTTCCTTTCTGAGCTACAGGAAGCTTGGAAACGCTTGCAGCCAGAAATAGTAGTAGCTATATCCCAAATTTGCCTAGGAGTAGTACAGCAACGGTCATAAGATTAGGATTGCAAGCTAGTAGAAATAATAATACCATACATCTTGAAAGCATATAATTCAAATTATTATTAAATTATATTATTATATTACCTAAAACAGTTTTTAGTGTTTAATTTTATTACTTTATCGTGCGTATATTGATTTATATGATAGAATACCCTGGTATTTCAGCCACAACTGTGCCCAGCATGCGAGCATTTCCGACTTAGCAGCTCCTTCATATGCGTTCTGTGCTTTTGCTTTGTGCTCTTCCGATAAGAATTTGTTTGCTCTCAAGGACATTTTTGTGGCTGCTTTGGCGCAAACTAAAAGGGATCGGCTGATGCGGGGAAGTGGGGCGCTGGTTTCTTCGGAATGCCAATTGGAAGTGAAGTGTAGATGAGTGGGGCTGCATCCCGCACCCGAAAACCACTTACAGAAAAAAAGGGCACCGACGCAGGTCCTTCTTGGCAATAAGTCTGCTTTATGCACGTCTCTGCGGCGAATTTGTAAACCCAATTTGTGGCAACGCCATGCTGCAGCACCTCGTCTTTTATTACCATATCCCTGGCAATGAAAGAACTGCACACACACACGTGCAACAAACGCCGCCACAATTCACATTTCCGGTCACCCATGCCGTGGCATTCGAATTCGAATGATAAATAAAATATTAAATTGAATGCCCAATTTTTATTCAAAATGCTGTCTAACTTATGTGTTTGCACAAGACTTTTCTTTGGACTTTCCAAACCCACGGTGGCCTCCGGGCTCAGTGGATACGTATTTGTTTGCCCGACCTTTGAACTCCTGTGCACCCCAAAAGACCCTAAAACTACAGCCGGGGGGCAGAAAAAAGCCAAAGTAAATATCAGTGCACATAACTTCATTATTTAACAGAATGAAATTAATTTAACATTTGCGAAATGAAACGATACTCGCTTAAGTTATTAAAAATGTGACTTAAGCAAGCGTAATCAAACGAATTTTATTTCAAAAAGTGTTCAACAAGTAAAATAAATATAATAAATTGATGTGCCAGCAAATCGGCAAATATTCAATGTAAATACATATTAATGGGAAATATTTGGTGAAATTTTAATATTAGCGCGCACACAGATTAAACAGGACTATTAACTTTTTGCCAAACATCAAACATTCAGGCTAAATAGCACTTAATGATTAACATTTACACAACACTGTGTCATTTATAACTCCTAAAAGTTATTCAATTCAACGAATCGAGTGACATTGATAAATATATTGATGCAATATTGTTGCGGAGAACCCAACTGAGAGCCCTGTGCAAAGTTGGAAAGTTAATTAATAACATTTGCTGGGCACATCTAAAAACTAATTATGCATAAAATGGCCAAGGTATTATTGCAAGCCCTCTATAAATTGCCGCAGAACAGCAGCAACAACGCCGATAACAAACTAACCCTGATTATATGGCCACCTGACCCGGAGCGGAGCCACTGCGCCGGCCAAATCGATTAGGACAACAAGGAGCGCTACAACGGCGAGGCAATTACCAAGGACCTTCCACCACGTCACCAATACAATGACACCGGTGTGCTGTGTGCTGTTTGCTGTTCCAGTGTGTGTGTGTGCTGTTTTACAACAAAGGCACAAAATACGCCAGCAAATCGGCAATTAATCAAGTGGCAAGTGCACAGCAAGGACGATTGTGGGGGGAGGGGTGGGGCGCTCGAAAAAGGGGGCGGGGCAAGCGAGTCAACTGTCGCTTGGCACTTTAACAATATTTATGCCGAGTGCAAAAACAAAAGGACAATAAAAATGGGCAGACATGAAATTGCCACGAGTAAGAACAGCAGACCATTGCACACGCTATCCATAAAAAAGTGGTTTCTATTAATGAGTACGTTAAAAAAAACATAGGTTACAATTTTACAATTTGTTGTAATAAAAACCACATATTTATAATATGAATGATAAGTGGATTAATGTAACCGTTTGCATAGCAAACATTACCCACCGCAAAGTTTCAGCCAATCTAAGTAAAAGCAAAATAAATAGGACCATAGAAGTGGTCCCATGGAATCCAGGACTCTCCGACTTCGTGTAGCAGGAAAGACGAGACGAAAGGAGTCAACTCGGGGAGATCCGGCCACTTTGGGGAACTGTAGATGGGAGGTGTGAGAAATGAGGAGAGATAGACCAGGTCCTGGCTGTACAATTAATCATTTTAATTAATTGGACAGGTGTGCCACAGGTTGTTCTTGTCCATTCCGAGCAGAGGTAATGTGAGCCGAGTGTCTACATATCAATTTCCAGAAATAAGGAGCCACAAAATTAGCACCAAATATAGCTCATTATATGAAATCTAAAATATCACTTTATTTTAATTAGTTCGAAAATAACACTTGTATTCCATAATTTATCTTCCTAATTATCTAAGCTTTTGTAAATAAAAGTATTTTGTGTCAGTGTAACTGCAAAAATCTTTACGTTCCTACTTTTATCTTTTTTTACAGGCGCGCCATCTTGGCGAATGGCGACGTGACAGGAGCTCGCCCATTGGCCAATCTTTTGCGGAACGACTTCTGGGGCACTCCTCTGGTGGACAGCGGATCCCACGGCTCCTGGCGACCGCTGTGCGTGCTCAGCTTCCGGCTGAACTTCCTCGCCGGCGGAATGACACCCATGGGCTATCACCTGGTCAACGTAATGCTCCACTGTGTGGCCACGTGGCTGGTGTTCCTGGTGGCGAGAACGGTCCTGCCATCTCGCATGGGCGTCCTGGCCGCCGGCGCTCTGTTCGCCGTTCATCCCGCCCACACGGAGGCGGTGGCCGGATTGGTGGGCAGGGCGGATTTGGCCGCGTGTGTTTGTTACCTGCTCGCCTACCTCTCCTACCGTCGCCACATGATGAACCGGGAGTGGGGATCCCTCATGCTCACCATTGTCCTGGCGTTGGCAGCACTGCTCTGCAAGGAGACGGCCATCACGGCGCTGCTGCTGTGCGGATTGTGCGATGTCCTGTCGCCTGTCGGTCGGGAAAATAGCGATAAGGTGTGTGATGGATCCTTCTCAGGATTAGCTTCTTTCAACTTTCAGCGCCGCATCCGGTCGCTTAGCATTTTGGGATTTACCCTACTGTGCGCCCTCTACTGTCGACTGAGCCTCCTGCCACGCCCCTCCACCGCTTTCTCGGCCGCCGACAATCCGACGGCCCATGAATTCTGTTTTTGGACTAGGACTCTGACTTTTCTGTACCTGCCAGTGGCCAACTTTGGGATTCTCCTCTGGCCACAGGAGCTAAGCTTCGACTGGGGAATGGAGGCTGTGCCGCGGATCAGAACGCTTTGGGATGCCCGAAATATCCTGACGGCTGGCTTCTACGGATCCCTAATTGCCATACTGTGGAAGGGATCTGGACTGCGTAGGGCAGCCTCACCGATGGATTTTGCGGAGGTGGCGAACATTTCCCTGCCCCTACTGAGACGATTGGGCGGCAATAGCTGCCACACCTGGCTGGGCCTCACCTGTGCCTGCCACCACCAACTCTATGCCCCCAGCTATCGCTCTGCGTCAGCAATCTACTCCAGCTCTTCGCCCTCGAAAAGCACCTCATGGACAGCAGCCCCCATCTTGGGCACTGCCTTCCTGGTGTTGCCATTCCTGCCCGCCAGCAATCTGCTCTTCTACGTGGGATTCGTAATGGCCGAAAGGGTGCTCTATCTGCCGAGTGTTGGCTATTGTCTGCTCTTTGGCCTCGGTTTCGGCCATCTCTGGCAGCGGGTCAATAGCTCCCGGCGATCCCGCCTGATGCTCCTCTGCGGCCTGGCACTGCTCCTTGGCATCCACGGACTGCGCACCTGCAGGCGCAACTTGGCTTGGCGGGATGAGGAGCAGCTATTCCGCAGCGCCATCACTATAAATCCTCCAAAGGGTGAGTGCATACTCTCTTAGTTATTCATATGTACAAAATACAAGAAATAGTTTGAATCTATCTCCAGCATTTGGTAAAATCAATATATTATTCTATATATTTCAGCTCTGGGCAACCTGGGCAGCGTATTGAGTGCCCAAGGAAGATACGAGGAGGCGGAACTCGCTCTGAGAATGGCCATTGGACACCGGCCCACCATGGCTGATGCTCACTTTAATCTGTGAGTAAACGCTACCGACCATGTGGTGGTGCCCAAAAACGCGAAACACGAAAATCCGAAAACCCTTTGCATTTTGAAGCGAGACTCGCGCCTTAGCCGCGCAACACGGAGCCTGAATCCACAAAATGATGTCAGTTTTTGCTGGCCGTCTTTTGAAAATTCAAAAGCACAAACTGAATAGCTGTCGCGACCTTGGGCATTGGGTGCTGCGATGGTGGGTCAGTGGTGCGAAGGTGCGGCGACGGGTGGCTGGCTTGGGGCTGCTCTTAATGCCGAATGGCAGATGCTTCTGTAGTCGCTGTTCTGTTCCCTCTTCCGTTTGCCGGCAAAAACGTTCGGACAACATCTGAGAAAAAGCGACAAAAAAGAGTGGTTGGAAGTGGGTTGTTGGGTTGGCCTGGGCGGGCGAAGACTGTCCAGATGCATCGCGCATACAAATCAACTCGGTCAGAAACTTTAGCTCCAGCGCAGGGGGCACATGTTTTGCATCTTTTGGGTGGCAATTTGCATGCACTCGGCAGCCATCAACAGCAAATAGCTGCTGGTTTCAGTTTTTTACCCGCCCACAGCCACAGCCACGCCCCGCTTTTCCCTTCCAACCCCCTTTTTCCCGCCGGTTGTACTCCTTTTGTACCTTTGTGGGGGGCAGAAGCAACGGAACCTTTGAAACAATACGACTGAAATGAATGCAAGAGCCATTGCGCACCCTAATCCCCTGCAGATATGCTGTTAATTAGGCCAAAACTGAATGGGCTTACGAGTGAGACTCTGATTCTTCGAGATACTCGCAATTGCTGGCCGGTTGCTAAGTACACATGAGTTGGAGTTGGAATTTCCATCGAAGGCACATGCTCCGTTTAAAGGGTTCTCGAGAAAGTAAGGATTGGGGGCCTATACCAATATTTGCTGGGAAAATGTTTGCTAAAGATTAGTTGGAAATTCGTAAGTTACAAATGCATAAGTGAGCAGTTCTAAATGGGTTTTCAAATCATCCAAAAATGTGCCTTAAAGTGCAGACCCAATTTGTCACCAGATTCATCTATTCATTTCTGTCTGCGATCCTTTATGCCCAAACTCAAATACGTTCGTCAATGCAATAAAGCAGCAGCTGCGACAATTGCATTCCTCGGCATTTCGAGACTTTTTCCCTTTTCTAAAACAATAAATAAACAAAAACGCCGACATATATAATGTCCTGCACAAACATAACAACAATAGCATATCTGCGACTGCGATGGGAATGTGAATGGGAATGAGAATCCGAATCCGAATCTGAATCCGAATCAGAATCGGAATAGAAAAATACTAACAACATGGGAGAAATTGGCATTTGTGCTTACAAGCTGCACTTGATGCAACCATATGAGAAAATAAAACTGCTGACGCATGACGTTGGCATCCTGCTTATCCCCCGCATTTCCCAGGCTTTACCCAAACCCACCCCTCTCCCCCGTTCCCATTTTCCGGGGCCAATGACACTTCTACTTTGGACATATAGCAGGCACACTCCGAGCCAGCTTTGTACAGTCATAGTGCAATTTACTCGTTGCATCGACGCTAACGGCGACCGCCAACTGAGAACCCTGTGCCCAGACTGCCACATCCTCGTCCTCGTGCTCGTCCTTCCGCTGGGATTTGGGCAGCAGGACTATGCATTACGAGAGAAGCGCAAACATGCCAACGCTTAACGAATGCCACTCGGCGCCCCATCGAAGACACCCTGGGCAGAAAAGCGGAAGTGCTTGTCGAAAAATGTGTGGAATTCAATTAGTGGGGCAATCAGCTAGCGCGCGTCTCAGAATAGCTAACAATGGACATTTAATATGGCACATCTTTACATTTTATAATAAGTACAACAATCAATTAATAATGGATACATGGATAATGTTGTCCAGTACCAATCCTTTTTAGTTTTTTTTTCATACCAACCCCACTGTGGCGTTTGTGCGCTGACTGCTCCACTCCTTTTGAATATGCAGAACGCCACTTCCACTGCCGGCCGCTCCTCGAGCTGCTCGCACTCCCCGCACTCCTTGCACTCCTCACACTTTCCCCAATAGCCGCGTGTCCTTGCAGCGTTGTTCATACGCCCTGTTGTCAGTAGTGTTGCTGCTGCTGCTACCCGCTTGTTGTTGATTATTGTGTTTGACATAATAGGCTTTACGCTCCAAAAAAAAAAAAAGGGGAGAATAAATCCGTTCGCTTTGCTTCTTTGGCAAATTGTAGGTAAATCCCTTTTCGCTCGCTTGCCAAGTCATTTTTCCAGCTTTTCCGCCGGGGGAAAAGGCTGCTGAGGAGCGGAGCCCGAGCCCAATACAAATAATTGCTGAGAACTCCCGGGAGCCACGGACAATGGCAGCATCTGGGGAACGGAATCTCCTACCTCAGTCATGAATACCATAATCGTTCTTCGCCGAATTGCCTTCGTTTCGAGAAAAGTGGATGCTAAAACTATGGCAAACTGGGCGGTGGTGGGGTAGGAAACTCCGTGAGTGTATTAAGCGCTCTGTTTCAATGGAAGCCAAATATGCAGTAATTCCGTTTTTCCTCATTTAAATAAATATTTAACCAGAGCGTTTTGTTTCACTCGTCATGGCTCCGAAAAAGCCCCTTTAAACTGCTTATTGTGGCTGTGTTTATATATGAGCGGATTATCGGCTTATGGAAGACTGTTACATTAATGCTCATACTGACGATTATTTTTGAAAAGAAGTGTAGTTCATCATGCATGGCTCCCTTTTCTAACAATACCTGAATGAGATTTAATAAATATTTTTCATTTATTGCTCACTGAAATGTGATGAGTGCATAAAGCACGAGATGAACAAAACGAGAAACTGTTTTATTTTTATAAAAGCCGCATTGAAAAAGGTCATTAAATCTTCATTTAAAATTAGTTAAACATTTAATATTACTATAATAATCCGTATAACCCATCTAAAGTCTATTTACTTATCCCTTCTAATTGGGTAACAAGTACTCTGAGCAGAATATCCTGCCGCAGTATCCTTCATAATCCCGCAATATCCTTCATAATCCTCGGGGAAGACCCTTGTATAAAATATGAAAAAGCCAAGAACGGAGGAGAACGGAGGAGAAAGAAAATACAACTGTTGACGGCTTAGATAAAATTTCAAATAATGTCAATGACATAAAAGCAAAGCGCGAACTTCATAACTGCTAAGGCTTCGCTAGCCTGCAGGTTATTAACTTGGCTCAAAACGATACACTAGACGTTGGCCAACTCAGTGGGTGAATGGCCATGGCTTTGGACACAACTCCCACTCCTCCGGATGCCTAGCCGCTGGCACATTGGCCTCCGACCAAGTCCAAAGTGCTGGGAAGCCCAGGCAGAGATTTCATTTTAGTGCCGTGGAAAGTTTAAAACGCTTTTCTCGCCCACTTTCCCACTGCGAAAGCCTGCGTTGCCTTTGCAGCTTATCGAAAAGTTGTCTGATTGAATTTTTGCCCCGTCCACTTGCAAAATGCAGCCGGAGCAGCCTCTCTTCCATGGCCTCCAATTTGGCTACACTATGCACAAATTTCAGTTGAATGAAGAACTAGCCGTTTTTAAGGAAAACCAGAAAAACTCAAGTCTGATTTTAGGTGCTTTGATGTAAATGTTTTTCGAATTAAGTACTCTGACTTACGAACTACTTTGTTGCACACTTTCTGTATTTTAATAGATTTTATGAGCGCTGCTTAATCTGAAAGTCATAAGAGCAGATTGAAACGTTTACATAATGAAAGCTTTAAGCGCTGTGGCGAGCTGTGAACCTGCGATGGCTCGTGGATGGAGTGGTGTGGTATTTAAGAATTTTCTGTTCTCTAATCGAAAATCAATGGCAGGTGGCCTTCAACCCCGGCAGCCACCCATTGAAGAAGCGCCCGGGAACGGAGCTCCGGGGTGCCAGTGCGTCGCGTATAAGCAGCTGTTTGTACATTATTTACTCGTAAGCCATCAATAGCCGGGATATCTCTAGCCGGCACCTTGCGCCCTGCGGCTATGGATTTTCCGATCCCGCCACGTGCCACCGCCCGGAACATAAAGCATCCTGTTGCTCCCTGCTGCAAGGAGCAGCTTCAGCTTCAGCTCCTGCTCCTGCTCCTGCTCCAGCTCCTCAGCTGCTGCTTCTGTTTCTGATGCGCCAGTCAACTATCAGGGATTTGTTGTGCTGCTGCGCCGGGCGGGGATGCTCTGATTTTTAGCTGCAAAATGCCACAGCAAAGGATAAGATGGGTGGTGGGTGGTGGGTGGAAGTGGGTGATGGAAAGTCAAAGTAACAGGCAGCCAAACACCAAAACCAAAAAATCACTGAGCTGTATAATTCGATTTCTCGTTTTCACTCTTTCTGCTCGTTTTATTTTCGTTCAGTTGCCGTTTGCTTACCTGCACAAAGAAAAAAAGGGTGGAAAATGGGGGAAACCCATGAAAATAAATAGAATAACATGGCTTGTTTTTCTTTTGGCCCGCATGGCATTGCATAGTATAAAATAGAATACTCAATATTCAGTTGAGCAAATCCATGCGTTGTTCGGTTGCAATTCGCATGCATTCACTCGGCTCCTTTTTTCGCTTGTTTTATTTCCCCATTTCTTTTTTTTTTTTTTTGTATTCCTTGTTGTGGAAATGCAGCCCCAACTGAAGCATACAGATTTTAGAGTGAGGTTGGAAAATCGGTGAGTGAAATTGTGGGCAACGAGGGATTTTCAACATGGAATGTCGAATGGCTGCTCATTCGAAAATAAAATTTAAACAAATTCAGCCCTCTCTCCAAGCGCCGGCATATGCGAGTGTTCATTGAAAAGTTTGCTCACCCACTCCAAAGTGGAGTATCTAGTATCTAGTATCTGGTGCAGAAGCTAATCGGCGAATCCATGGGGTTGGATATGTAAATTTCGTAGATAAATTTGGGGTGGCCTGTGAAGAAAGCTGCCCATATTAAAAGTCATCCCACGATGACAATGTGAATTTGTAGGTTTTTCTGAAAAGGGTTCTATATTTGCGTTACTTGGCAAAAACAACAAAAATCTGGATTAATATATTTTTTTATTTATTTATTTAATTTGTGTGTGAAGCTTCCGAAATTAAATCGAAGAACAATATTTACATTTTCAACAAGTTAATCTTCCCTCTTTTTAAGCAGCTATTTCACTTCTGTACTAAAATTACATTCCTGTCCGATTTTAAAAACTGCATACATAATCCCTTTTTTTCCAAAACCGAAGTCTTTACAATCGACCCTCTTGTTGATTTTATAGCCTTGTCGCTACTCAACACAACATTTTCAGGACTCGCTGTTTGTTTGAATTATTTTGTTGCTGCTGCAGATGTGGCTGGTTTGCAGAAATAGGAGCAATCTGGGCTCGGCTTTATTTTGCCACATTCTTCTGGAATGTTGCAAACAAAACGCTGCCTTTATTTAGAATCACTTATCCATGCATGCGATCCGCCGAAACTTTGTGTTCTCTATTTTTGGGGCCTCAGACATCCGGGTTGGCAGGATGTGTAGGGATATGTGAGGATAACCACCAGACGACAAGTGAAATAGGTATGTGTATATATATGGAAATGTGTGGGCGATGTATACACATATATACATCGAGATGGGGGAATCCGGCTGTCCGTTGATTTAATGAAGCCGGCTAAAATCAACTTGAAGGTCAGCACTGTGCAATTAGCCGGTGGAAACCGCAGCAAAGCAAACTCAAAGTTAATTTACTCCCAACACTTTTGGAGGCTCCAGCCCTCGAGTTAAGTAACTTTACTTTCCCTGGTTTTCCCTTTTCCATTTCGCATATTTTTTAAACAATTTTTTCCAACGACTCCTTCTGTAAAGTGAAGGGCAAAAACTATGAAGAGTGCATTTCCTTGGAAATTCAAGTGCATTGTTGGGCTGCAGAAGCAAGGCAAAGTGCCAGAATGGCTTATGCTTAATTCTGTAAAACATTTGGCTAAAATTTAATAATAAAAGATGCTTTGGTGCTCAAAAACGAGAGAGACAGCAAGGAAATAAAGTCACTCTTTCAATTAAAACATTCGAAAACCATTCATTTAAGCAATGCTTTTAACTTAAAGAACTTAGGAAGGATTTAAGAATTTATTTGATGGATGATAAATGTTATACCCTGTTTTCCTTGCCACATTTTAGGGGCGTGGTGCACCAGAAGCAGCTCAACTTCAGCTCGGCAGTTCCATGCTTTCGCAGGGCCATCGAATTGCGACCCCAGCTGGCGGTGGCCTACTTGAATCTGGGCACATCCCTGATCTCCCTGGGCGACCATCGGCAAGAAGCCATCTCCGTGCTGCGGACCGGTGCTCGTCTGGAGGGGAGTGGGGTGCGGGATCGAGGGGCCCACGTGGAGGCTCGCTACACCTGCTACCTGCAACTGAGTGTCCTTTACCGCTCCGAAGGAAGACTTCAGGATGCTGCTGCGGCGCTGAGGGAATCCCTAAAAGCTCTGCCTTTGCTGCCTCAAAAGCAGAGGGCTGTGCTGCATCTGCGACTCGGCGAAATCCTGGCGGAGCTGCAGGATTGGAACGAGGCCGAGCATCAGCAGAGATTGGCCCTGCAATTGCAGCCGGAGCAGGGGGCAGTCTACGTCACCTATGGCCAGACGCTGGCCAGGAATGTAAGATTGCCACATGCCACATGCCCAATGATAATGTAATAACATATTTTATTGGACTTGCAGGGCAGCCGCCTGGCGGAGGCAGAGTCCTGGTTCAAAAGAGCCCTGCAGTTGGCGCCCTTGGAGCCCAGTTCGCATCATCATTATGGTAAGAATCAGTCATTTTCATGGTTTATAGCAGTACTGATATTAATTTATATATGTTACAATAACTTTTCCTTTCAGCCGACTTCCTGGAGCAGCAGGAGCGTCATCATGAAGCCCTCAGTCTTCGCTTGCGAGCCGCTGCCTTGGCGCCCCACGATTACACCCTGCAATCATGCGTGGCGGACGCACTGCGTCTGCTGAATCGCCTGGCCGAGGCGGAGCTGTGGTATCGAAAAGCGGTCACCCTTCAGCCACTGGCTGCCCATGCCCACGCCAATCTGGGCGCCATTCTGCAGATGCGTGGTCTTCGGAAGGAAGCAGTGGCGTGCTATCACAAGGCCTTGGAGCTCCAGCCAGGACATGCCATCAGCAGAGCAAATCTGGCCAGGATGAATGTGCACAAGGACGAAAATGAATGAGAATACACAGCTAGGGAAATAAAAAATGTAAATAAATTTTAGATAGAAGAGAATATATATTTTGTAAAAATAAAGAAAGCAATGATTGAAAGGTGTTTACCGTATTTAAAGGATTCTATTTCATTTATCCTGGCATTTAAACAAATATTTTGTTGCGAAAGCAACAATTTAAGGCGCATTCCTTTCAGCCGCAATTAGTTTAGCCAGCATTATGTGAACATGCCAATCTGTTGCCGACGCAAATTCCAGAAAGCCAAACCGCGCTGCGAATTATTTCCATATCAAGTCTTTGGAGCTTTCGTTTGGGTAAACGGAGCCAGGTGACGACGTTTCTTAAACGCAGACAAAAGCCTGATGAGACCAAAGGACTTGAGGCCAAAGGGCATCGAAAACAGAGGCTTGCTCGAAGCCAGAGGTCCTGGCAACGAGTGGGTGAGACAGCCAGACACTCAACCGATAGACAGCCGGATGGCGACGTGATAACATCAAGTGGCCTGGCAAAAAGGAAAACCGCAGCAACCAGAATGGGTGGCCAAAGCGAGGGGTTTCATGCGAGAAATAGTGCTTACTAAGCATTAAATTATAATTAAATTTTAAACAATGAAACTGAGTTAAGGAGCAGGACGCGGGCACGAGCTCGAACACGAGGGCCCAAAAAGCTCTTAATCACAAACATGCGCAGCCACTTCAAAGGTGAGTCCTCGTCATATCAATGTGGAGAACGGAGAATGGAATTGCTCAGGCCCAGACTGGCTGGTCTGGCTAAGCATATGCGCATATAAATTAACATAGACACCCGAGTATTTAATTAAAATTCCATCAGCATCACACACACAGACGCACAGTGGGGCACCTGGCCACCCGAATATGACAGGTGGATGGAGTCCAGGTAGACACACATTTTAGCGCTAAGCCGAGCAGATGCCCCTCGACTAAATCCACCAAAAACCACACACACACACACGTCCGACGAAATCTGCAAAACGCCTTTGGGCCCTCGTCAGTCGGGAGTGCAAACAAAGGGGAGTAGCCCCCAGTTACTCCCAGTAGCCCCAAAACACACACAAACTCCCGGTGAAGCAATGCCCCGCAATCGCAGAAGCATAACCGACGGTTCCCCATCACTGGGCACCCCTTTAATAAAGTGCACTGTAAACAAAAAATGCAATGTTTTACAAACATATAAAAAAACATTTTTATTCATATTTCTGAAGCTAGCTGAAAGTATGTAATCATGTAGATAATGAAGGCTTTTATTTCTTGAAGCTAATACTTATGCACCACTGTTTCTCCCAGTGTAGCGATGGGCGGCTAGTTGGAAAACAGTTGGTCGCTGTGGGGCTTTGGCAGCCTCGATACTGACTGATGAAGTGGCACTTCCGACACCGTCGCCCCAAACACACGGCTGCGATGATTATGATGACTATGACTATCATCGGGATGAGCACGGAATCCTAATTAAGTCTAGGCCCTTGCGCCGGCTAAGGGGTTAACTGCCCTGAGATGTGGGCGTGGGTCTGCAATCCATAATTAAATATGGATTCGAGAGATTCTGGCTTAACCAACTGAGACCCTTGACATTCAACAGATTTGTGCGTATTATTAAGGTCAAATCGGTGGGTGAGGAAGTTACAACCTGAAAGGAAAAGGTTCAAAGTTCTATATAATACAGGAATATTTATAAGAAAACCCAGATTGGCAGCCTTTTATTAATTAACTAAAACATCACTTCTCTTCTAATTAGATAGCTCAGTCGAATGTTGCATAAGGACGATATCAGCCGCATATGGTGTGTCAAAATTTTCGAACACTCGTTTGTGGTTTTTTGGTTGGAGCACCCGAAAACCTCGAGAAAACCAAACGAATAGTCACCCTGGTGCCAAAATACAAGTCGGCAAGTTGCCCAATGAGTATTTAATGCGTCAAACTGTTTAAATTTCTATTGGATTTTTTGTTTGGCTTTTCCTTTTGACTTTTGTTTTGCCCACAGATGTTGTTGTTGTTGTTGTTCTTTCGGATTGTGCAAAAAGTGACGCTCGGCTTTCAACTTTTCGACCATACACGGTAGAAGAGACGCTTATGCGAACAGAGGACATGCACACCCGCGGTCAAATTGCTAGTAGTCATCTTATTACTTGAAATAAATGGTAGTTAATGTAAGATGTAAGCACTAATTTGTTTTAGCTCTATATTTAATTACTTTGAGTTGCTAATTACAGGAGGTAGCTATTCGATTGTCCCACACTGTATCTACACACATACTCCCAGGCACACCACGCAAATGGTCATCCTGTGGAACCATTTATTTTCCACTTTGGCCAAGAGACAAAAACAACAAAATCATGCACACACGGAGATAGCATAGATATATCTATGCGGGGACATATAGGACGGGAATCGGAATAAAAACTAAAGTAAAACGAAAAGTTTTTAGTTAGCTTTTGATGAGGGTCAACTCGAACTCAACGGGTCTGTGGCGCAATTTTCAAGTGCCCCGCCCCGCCGCCCACTGCACCCTGAACAAAAAAGGATGACACACAATAGTTGGGACATTGTTTTTGACATGACTTTCTATCAAAAACAAATTTGCCCTTCTTTGTGCTTCTATTATTTTGTATTTCCCATTCCCCATCTCCCATCTCCCATCTCCCATTTTCCATTTCCCATTTCCCAATTTTTTCGTCACAAATCGAGTCGAATATGTGGGGTCAAAGCGAAGAGGAAGAGCAGCAAAAACAAGGAAAGTGGGACATTGACAACTTAATTTGTTGAATTTGTTTACAGGTGAGGCAAAAAGTGCAAAAGAGATGAAATTGTTTTATATTGCAATTCTCGTTCAAATGTTTGAACTCATAAAGCTTTCGAATGCAACTTCAACTGAGCAGTAACCCAATAAAGCCATTTTTGGATGAGTTACTTTAAACATAAACAAATATTCCGCTTAAATCAGAATGAGAACTATAGTTCAATCATATTAAAGATTGCTATGTGCATGCTGAACAGCTAAAGTACCTTTAAAATCCCATTACCCTATTTGTGTACACAAACATATGAGTGCGGAATAATATATGTCCGCTGGTGATGCATTTTCCGACTGGAGCTGGGCCACAGCGGAAAACCGCATCCAGACAGGCAACAAAATGATTGCATCTGACGCATTGTAAGCCGCAATCAGAAGACGCAACAAAAAGTTGTGATGATGAAGTGTGCAAGCCCATAAAATCAATGCAACGCACACACACACGCACTCCGGGTGGTTCCCGAACTAGGGGGTGGCTGGGTGGTTGGGTGGTGCACGGGAGTGGGTGGTGCAAAGCCGCACGCAGCCGCTGTCAACTGCAGCGATTCAGTCTGGGGTCCAACAGAACGCAACGCCAGCTGCAGGAAAAGCCAAGCCGGGAAAACCAACTTGCTGGCAGTGGAATCGCGGCTTCTACATGCCACACACCCACCCACCCACTCGCACACACACTTTCTCAGCTTTCTGGGGCTGTCAGTGGAGCTTGGGAAAGTGGAGAAGCCCCCTTCAAACAATTAGGTGGAAATTAAATTTTCCCAATCGCATGCAACATGCAACTTAACTTTCAGCCCGACTAATTGCTGGAGAAAGTGAAGTCGTTTCGGGGTAAGCCGCCATGTCAGCATCAGTTTGCCACTATGGCCAAGTCAAATCAAGTACTAAAGCGGTGGACGGAGCTCCTCCGGCTGCTCCTCCATCAATGATGTATTTTTGATTGCAGCTGCTCCAAAACACAACAATCAGCAGAAATTGCGGGGGCGATGCGGTAACAAAAAGCAGACAAAATGCCAAAGCACCGAGGACAAAAACACAAAACACAGAGTAGCAGCAATCATCATAACCTGTAGCTTCAGGCCAAGTGAAGCGTTCCCAGCAAATGTATTCGACTGAGTGATATCCTGTACAGCAAAAGGCTTCGTAAATGATTAAATGTTTATTGTTTCATTTTACTGGGCATTTTACTAAGTTCAGTGGCTTTGGTTTCTTAACATTTAGTTACACGGACAAACCCCTTAGTGGCTTAGCATACCCTTTAAGTTCCAAACTACTGGGCATCGAAATGGCGAAAAACAACTCCAAGTTGCTGTGAACCCAAGAGCGAAAGTTCACACTGAAATTGAAACTCGAGGACGGAATCTCTGGCATAATCTGAGGCGCAAAATGGAGATGACAATAAATTCGATTCGATTTCGGTTTTGATTTAGTTTAGTTTGAGGAGTTTAGGGGAGTATCATCATCCTTGGATTACCGCGCACCCAAGGCCCCAAAATGGTGATGTCGAGATGCCAATGATGATGATGATGATGATGATGACGGTGATGGCGATGGAAGCGATTGTCGCCTTATGGCGAAGGGAAAGTAAACACAAATAGATAACAGACAACAAATAAAAAGCAGCAGGGCGAAATGAAAATAAGACAAAGCACACTCAAACAGTCGGACGGATGGCCCGCGATATTCTTGGTTACCCAATTCGGGGTCCCAGAAAGCGCCCAAGGAGCTCCGCAGACCTCCGCACAGCCATTGGGAAACACATTCGCCAAATCCCGCTCAGCTTAAGTTGGCTTTGAAATTTTGATTGAAAAAATCAGGGGAATCGGAAGGGTGGCCAGCGAGGGCAACCAAGGCAACTAAGTCAGACACATCCCTCAGAAATGGGCGACAAATAGCGAATTGTTGCCATGGATATTCCGATAATGAGGGAATCGCAAATGGCGAGTGGCGGAACCCAAAGCCGGTCGAATGGCCGCACAATCTTTGCTCAATAATTCATTTTCATTTCCCCACTGTTGCTGGTATTTTGATTTGGCCGAATTCCAATTATGGTACCCACTTCAGCTTAGCCGCTTTGTCCAACTTGGCTGCGACTGTTGATTCGCAGAGATAATTCGGCAGAAGCAAACATAATTGGAAGTGTAATGCAATGAACTCGGCAAAAGAAAATAATCGCCAAATCGTTGATATCATAATGCAGTGGTGGACTCTTACCGCCAAGACTTGTCGTTATTTATTATAGGGAATACAGCAGATAAGATCTTAAGTCCTATAATCATTCGAAACTTGAAACTTGTTTATCAGCATTTTGATGGTATGATTAGGTGAGTGGTATAAAATGGTGGTTAAATGGTAGAATCCCTTATTTTGCGTAAATATAAGATTCGGTATCTTAATATTATATATATATATATATATATATATATATATATATATATATGTAGAATGTCCTCTGAATTCATAGCATATTACTCATACGCACTGTTACCAGCGATCAAAAATGTGTTCATTACGTTGTATGTAGCGTAGATTCGAACCAAACCTTACGTTGCTAAATATATATCATGGAACCAAGCCAAGCTGGTTTTAATCTTTGCTCGGTATAATGTAAATATACAATATACACCGAATGTAAAGTATAGGTATAATATAAGAGTTTTAAGGGTAGAATTAAAATTAATATTTAAAACTATAATTCATTACTGAGGTCTTAGGTTAATTCCTGTAAAACATAACAATTAGCTCAGAGACGTAAAAACCTTACTAATTGGTAGTAAACAGATACAATTTAACAGTACCATAAACCCGGCATGGACCTGCAATTGCTAATTAATTCAAATGAGTTTCTCACGTGGAAACGCGTTCAACCGAAAGTCTATTGGGTTAGATCAAGTTCAGATTAGACTGGGCATCACGATCACGTTTCAAGTACTACTGCCCAGCTTCCAGGGCCTAAATAGGCGTTAAATTGCATTGCACTTCCCTTCGTCGGAAATCGCATTAAAACCGGTTGGAAAGGTAAGCGCCCGTTGAAGATTAATACCATTAGCAATCGTTCAATTTGTTAACATGAAAATTACACGGCGAACAGAAGGGATAAGTATGAATGCGTTAGAGGCGTTTACCAGAGTTTAAATGGGTTAAGTTTGCATGTAAAATAGACTATCGATGATCGATGTGCCCTATGACTATTGATCTACTATACATATTAAGTCATATTAAGCTCAGACTATATTAAACGAGCAACAGTTATCTTAATTACTTAGTCTAGCTTAACTATAGGAGCAAGGTAACGTTTAATTACTTTTATACACACGAAAATAGATCAGCTGCTCAAATGAAAAATGTATTAAATCAAAAAAGCTGCAAAAAGCTGTTCTAAAACGTCAAATTAAGTTTAAAATGCATCGATTATATCTAATGGGGTGCCGCAAATAACGATTTTTCAACAGGCAATTTTATAATTTTTATCGAACTTGAACGAACCGGAGTTTGCCTCAAATGCAAGCCCGCTTCAAGAACAGCGTGTAATTAAACTCGATTGCCCCAACATCATTCATTTTGATAACAACTTTTCGCAAACTCGAATCTGTCACATTAGTTTCGCGTGGCGCGTCAAATCGAACGGAAGCTAACGTTACCATTTGTAATGGAAAAGGTGAATAAAACAATATAATATTAGTATTATTACCGGAACGGGACTAAAAATAGCTATGTTTTAATGGGTGAAATTCCCCACTTATGTTCTTCTTGGGTAACTTTGTTATCACAGCTCCAAAGGCAAGTCACGACTGAACCTTAACCCTGAAATCAATATGTGTGCATCTATCAATTTGCTATAATATCCGGGTAGCTAAAGCGCGACATCGCCTATAATTTGCAACCCTAGGGCTGCTTCGATCTGCCAAACAAAACTTTCTGGCAATGATTAAGTAGCCACACGTGAAGCGAATTAAGTCGTGGGCGTTGTGGATCTCCTTAATACCTGGCATTAAGTCAGTTCGTTTTTTAACTTAAATTGTGTGCCAGCGAGGGCCAATTAAAATCTTTACGGGCTATGATATAATTTTTACACACCAACGAAGGTCTTTAATTATTAGCTTATGGCTGATAGCATTCATTTTATATCGCACCTGCATTAATGGGCCTCTTTTTTAAGTTAACTCAGGAACTCGAGTTGAGGACAACGCCTGGCTTCGCCACTTCCAGCCCCTTTAATATAGTCTTCGAGGACCTCTATTATCGCGTCGAAGTGGGCAAAGATAGAGGTGAGTGCACTTCGATTCATTCAGAAATTGGATAATAGTGGCTAATAGTTGAAGCTGGCTATTTGCATATCGTCGTGACTGCCATGCAAATCGTATTGAATTCATACTTACACCTATTGAAAATCACTCAAACTGCAGTCAGATCTTTCAGACTGACTTGCAGTTCGATGCAGTCAATAAAATTGCAATTAGATACACGTAATGCATTCATCAAACTGTGATCTTATTCCAATCACAATTGATTCAGATTCCGATAAGTGCTTGTTGACTCTGCGAGACTTAAGTGATAAATCTTAATGTGCCTAATTGGCTGCGCCACCAAACTACCAATTACAAAATCAAAGGTGCCAACTAAGAATTTCATGGGCTAATCGAATATACAAGATACTTTATTAAGGCAAAGTTCAAGGGTTAAGTATATAAAAAGCTGGAAAAGAAAGTGCCCGGCTGGAAGCATAACAACTTGGAGACGCACAATCAAATTCTAAAATTCGCAAAACCCGTTTCCCACAAACTGGCTGGCCATGTCAACTCTCTACGTCACGTCTATAAAACAACTCGAGTTATGGACTCCTCGATACTTCTGCTTCAATTATAACAATCAAATGGCTGGGCAGCAGTCAAGTTTCCTGATCGACGCTTTACGGACATCGATAATTCAATTTATTATGAGCACTTGGCTTGGTTGTAAAAATAAAAAACACTCATTCGTTATAACACCGATCTTAACGCTTAAACGTGCTCCGACTAAGCGTTATTTAAGTAGTTTATGTTAACCGCGTACTGTTCTATGTTTGTTTTTCAAATACTTCTGGCTCGTAGATCAAATCAAATGTTATTCAACTTTTTTCGCTGTGAATCACACTATAACCACTTCGATTCAATCCCATAACCGATAACAGATAATTGTCGAGCCGTGGGCATAACTTTCGATTCATTAACTGGCATCCCCGAACCGTTTGCTTTTATAGGATGCAGTTCATTGAAATTTATCTAAGGTGCGCTGGGTTCACTCAACCGTGACGCTGCACCCTCTCAGCCCCCCACACCCCCAATCGAAACAGCTCCAAACCCAGCAACAACTAACAATACCCACAAAGGCCTCCCAAAAGCGTCGACTTCTGGCCAATATATAGATAGATATAGATACCCATATATGTATGTGGGCACATAGAGGGGCTTTGTGGGGGTTGGGGGATCTTGGCGGGGTCAGCGGCATTCCCATCGAGCTTTTTTGGCGCTCAGCTTTTATGCTTCGCATTTGCTGCTGGACTTCGTAGCTACTATATTTGCTTAATTCCGATTTTTGTGGGCTAAGAAGGCCAGCCGGTTGTTGTCGTTTCCAAATGTTGTACACGCTTTTTGTCAATGGGGGAAGATGATGAAGTTAGACCGCTGGTAGTGGTGGATTGTAGCTGCTTGTGGCATTTAAAGCACACATGTTGCAGTTGTATCTGCTAATGTTGCAGGTTTGTTTACTGATCTGCACGCTGCTGTTGCAACTTCTCATGTTGCGGCTTTGTTTGCTCTTGATATTGCTGTTTCTGCTGGCCAAGTTGCCACTGCAAATGCCACTGCTACTGACTTGTTTATTTTTACAGCTCTTTTTTGGTGGCTGCTTCTGGTGTTGCTGCTGCTGTTGTTTTTTGTTTCGATGTAGCTGCTGCTTTGTGTTTTGTATTCGCAGCGTGTTTGTGTGAGCGTACGATGTTCGATTTCAATGTCAATGTCAAACGCGATCGCGATCGCATGTCGGCTCAAATCACGCAGGAAAATGCTGCCGACGGAGCCGCTGACTTCGCCGCCGATTTGTGGCTGCCTTTCGTTGATAACGCCGCACTACAGACCCCCATCTGAGCCAAAACACATCCGTAGATACAAAGATACTCTATACGCAGGCTGTCTAGACCGCAGACAGACTCTCGTTTTTAGAACCCTCCAGCGGCAACAGGTTTATTCCCAAAAATGAAAAAATTGAGATTCGTGGAAGTTAGAACTTTCACAACCAGATCTAAGCTCAATCGTATTCATTTGTATAACACACACACACTCGTACATCTTGGTCCATCAATCAAAATGGTAATCAGAACAGCGAGCCATTCCATGTGTCATAATAATATTTATGGGTTAACAATTAATTAATAAGGCTATCTGAGCAAAACGTGTGCGATTCCAATCGATTAGCGAGTGCATACTATTACGTTTTAGGTAAGTGAATAAATGCAGTGCAGTTGATACGATTTCAAATAATCACTCATTATTGAATTTCAATCAATTACTATTTGTTATTTGTACCTTTACAAGCGACTCAGCGGAAGTGGAAAACTTTGCCCATCAGTTGCATATTTTTCAAAAGTACAGATGGCCCACAAAGCAACTATGCCTTCAATAAAAAGTATTATTGCTTTAGGATTACTAAATAAAGCCATAATCAGGGCTTTCATTTGCTCAGCAGAATTAATTTGATAAGCCAATCAATAAACAGGTACACACAACATGCAGCAAGCTCAATATTAATCTAATAGTGCATCGCAGGAATTTATAGATAGATAGATAGATAGATCATCGAATATAAATAGTGTGGCCCCGTTTAATGGCCAATTAGAAATTAGGCTTATCAGTGCAACTGAGTCTCATTTGGTGGTATTTATGAAGGGCTTATGGTCGTGAAACGCACTGTATGGGCTGTAATGTAGCACATCGATAACAATCAACAAGCACGAGTATCTCTTTCTATTGCGTCCATTATTATGGAAGTGCAAATAACAAATATGGGGTCGTATTTCATGACGAATCCAGAGATATGTAACCCTTTTTTCCAGCCCGATAAGATCGCCTAATTAAAAGGCTAAGCGGAGGGGCGGCAATTGCCATATGCCGAATGACATTTACTGGGTGACGACGCAAATGCCAATGGAGTTTAAAGCCGCCAAGTCGGAATTCCCATAGACAGCTTTTACGATACTCACGAGTAATTGTCTATTATTAATCCACTGCATTGGCAATTACCATTCGCGTACTAGAGGTGTGAACAAATTAGTTTCGAGTTAATTTGTTGAATTTTTCAATCCACTCAAGAGCTGTCTTGCAATATTAATCACCTAATCCCTTCCTCAGCATGCGCTTGCACTTTTTGTTCGTCTTATCAAACTGCAAATGCATTGGAGGCATCGTCAGGAGGACGGACTTTGCCCGGCTATATTTGTATTTTGATAGGGCACCTCTACATATAATAGAATAGGTTCCAGGCGATAATCCGCCTAAGCTACCGCAAAAAACATATTCAAGTTCAAGCTGTACAAGTTCTCAAATGTCAGGCCGGCCAAACGAGCAATTCCCTATTTCAAATGACTGGTTAACTCTGACCTTCTGTGTCACATTATCACTGATTATATAATCAGCGTTAAGCACAAAATTACAGACTGTTGCATGGACAACATCAAACTTGAAAAGGAAATATAATAGATCGGCTGGCTGCCATATAAAGCTGCAACTCTATGACTTGCGGAACGAAATGAAAAGTCAGAACATTTGATTGTATATCAAATACAATACAAATAAAACACTTAACAAATTATATTAACATTTTTGTGTGATTAATTTAGAAAGCAGCATATAGATTGAACTTTAATTAATCAGATCATATCAGATCATAATCAGTTGCAAGTACCCTTTGATAGAGCATTTGGCGAATGCGACATGTGCATTTTGCACATTGTCCCAAACTCGTAGAATACTGAGAATCGAATTCGACTCGCCGCACAAATCACGCGGGATATCATAAACAATGGGGCCGCGGCTCGAAGAAGCTCCGAGCGACCGCTTTTATTAATAACACTAGGTACAGTGGGCCCTGCTCGGCGCGATACAGTGGCGCATGTATCTACGGCCGCGCTGACGCCGGCAAACACTTGGAAAAGGCAAACTAGTCGAGCGGCCCAGCGTTGTACTTAGCCAGTCGCTGTCTGAAAGTCGCCTCAGTCTCGCGTCGCAATTCGAGCGATTCGGAAGCGTTTTGTCCACGTCCGAGCTAGGAAGCATATATAGCATATATATATATTCTTGGCCAGAGATATACACGGTACATGGTCTCGGTTCTTCTGCGCGCGTGTTACAAATCAAGAAGTTTGCATATTTCCCGAAATTATAAATAAAATCGTTCGTTTCATTCGCCGGTCAACAACAATCGAGTGCCAGCTGTGTTTTTTGGTGTGTTTCGTGTTGGAAAATTGCAAAAAAAAAAAAGCATTGTGATCGCGAGATCCTATGTTCCCCATTCCTATTAGCCAGTGCAATTTGTGTGAGTCAGCAGAAATAGAAGGAGAAAAATTATAAATACGCACGCAAATCGAACGGAAAACCTGGCATCCATCTATTCAAATTTATGCCACAAAATCGTTTCGAAATCGAAAATGCACACCTTTCTGAACTTCGTTGGGGAATTGCTTTAATTTCCAGCTGTGTTCTATTTCCCATTCTACCCCTTTTATTTTATTTTTTTTTTTTTTTTTTGGCACGTTCCCCGGTTTTCTGTGTCCCGCTTTTCGGGGCCTTCGCCTCGCTTTCTGGGTCTTATTCTAATTGTAATGAAATCATACAGAAAATAGACCGCAGACACACATCAACAAATGAGGCATAACAATTTATACTCGGCCGATTCTTCGCAGATCAAAGTTCGCCACTCGGAGAGTGGTTTTTGGTTTCTTTCTGTGTGGAGAATCTTGCACGGGGACTCCGTGTCGGCTACGCAATTAGCGCACGTCAGTAGTACGCATACGCCCCGTGTGTCGTTCGGGTTTTAATGACCAAATGTTTGGACTTGTTCGCCGCGGCGTCTTGATCAAATAAACTGGAGTATTTATTTGCATTTTATTAGTCAGCGATTATGCCCTGCCAAATTGTGATGATGATATCACCAGAGCGAACGGACATGGCCAGAACGGAATGGAACCAATGCCAAGATGGCCCCACCCTCGCGGACACGACGATGCCATTGTCACCACCGCACCGCAGAATGTGGGCCAGGCGGCAGGCTCCACTCGGTTGGGGTTGGGGCGGCTCTTATTGCGGGTGCTCCTCGTGATGGTTGTGGTGATGGTGCTAGCGATGGTGATGGTGATGGAGCTGGTGTGGAAAAGTACAATTTGTAATGCAATACCCACCGCTTTGCATGGGGCTTCAAGTTCGCGCCCCAATCTAAACACAAGTGCAAACAAAGTCAGTCATTTCCCATGCAGAGAAAGAAACAGCAAAGAAATTGGCTTCGTTTTTGTCTTTTATAAATATTTTATTAGCTTGTTATTTTAGAAATTAGTAGTTGGATAATTGGTATCTATACTAGTTCAATTATAGATCAAGGCTAGCCCATTGTGAGTGAGCTGCAAAACTTGAGAAGTCCTTTGCTTGAGTTTAAACTCTGCCGTTTTTTCTCCCAGTGCACATGACACACAGAGGGTGCGGCTGTGCAAAAGGCTGACCCTCCTTATCATCTATTGGGGCAAACAAACGACTTATCGGTCGGTCGGAGCAACTGCACCAAGGAAATGGAAGTGCCATCGAATTGAAAGCCAAGCCGGTCCGATCCGATCCAATCCGAGCTTCTGTTTCCAGCCCAGTTGGCCTTGAGTTCGGATTCGGATTCGGATTCCTCTAATCAGTGGAATAGATGATCGCGAGCCAAGAATGTAGCCCAGAGCATAATTTGATTTGGTGTAACCTTGCCGCCACTTTATTCGTTATATCTCTTGGCTATATAGTCGCATATGTGTGTGTGTTTGTGTGTGTGCGTTGTATGGGTGAGAGAATGCTCCCCAAGTGGCTTGAAATCTTCAGCAGGGCGACAGAAGAATTCTATTTTCGGACTATAAAAGCATGAATGAGCGTCACTTAGTGTCTGCCAGTTGTATTCTTCTCTCTTCTTGCGCATAATTGTGTTGGATTTCTCGCTGTTATCACTTCGGGGGAATAAAAGTTTGTTTTTCCAAAAGCTCTATCTATGTGGGGCAGTTGAATTTTTTGCGCTCTTCCATCGAAGAAGAAGTCTAGACGATAGAAGGAGGAGCTATCAGCTGGGGTCAATTCGATACATTTTTGCAGCCTTTAAACGGCACTATCATAGTCTTATGTAAAGTAAGAGATCTTGCTTGCAGACTGGGCTAATTTACATACCTAATCTCTTAAGATCTAGGAAGAGATTAACTGTTGTAAGCGGTTACATCTTCATAGTATGGCCAATTACTGCAATGGCTTACAACATTGTTGCCATAATTATAGAGCCTCATGCAGTTTAGTTGTTAATTTCAATAAATTAAAAGAAAGACCGGAAAATATTGTGGTAAGCACTTTGCCAAAGACCTTGTTAGTCGATTGCTACTGTACTGGCTCAGCAATATTGGCAATTATTGCGCCAGAACTGGGGTTCATTGTCCATACTTTGGAATTTTTAGCCAGCTTTCGAAAGGTATTGCTAAATTGCTAAATCCGCTGACAGAACTTGACACCCTTCCTGAAGTTTTGACAGCCGATGCATAGATAATTGCCCAAGTGCCGAGTGTGTCTTCTCAGTGTAAACGGCGTGTCGAGATCGCCGCATGAATGAGCTACTATATATTTGCATTTGGCCGTTACGTAAGCGCAATAGCGGCTAATTGAATGCAAAACTTTTTGCCCGACTGCTAAATCACAAAGGGTTGATAGCAGAATAGTAGACGGTTATAGCATCGGGTTATGCGATTATTTATGTTACTTGAGTGCGGCAATACCAATACCCTCGGATTGCACAAGCGATGATGATGATCATTATCATTGCCGCACACACACGTGCGGGAACTTTTCCCATCCGTCGGATTGGGATTGATGGGCAGGCAGGGTGTTTCTCTTTCAGCACTTGCCGGTTTGTTTATACGATTTGTTTTGTTTATGCAAGACCAAGATTAGAACGTATTACTATGCCAGGCATCTGTTTTTCCTAGCCCGAGCACCCGGAACCAAAACACTTGTAGATCGGAACGCAAATTGAAAAGTGGGAGTATCTAGGATGAGTCATGCTCCCAAATGGATAAGAAGTTAGGAATGGAATCTATCTGTCTACTGCTACTATCGTTTTTATTAGATTATTGCATGAAGTGCCATTGAAACCTAACTACTTAACAACTGACCAGTATAATTTCCATAGACCTTTCCCAACAAACAAGCTCCTCTATCAAATTTTCCCACTTCTCAGCTTATCCATAGGATTGCTTTATATTCCCCTAGTAAACTGAAGAAACTTCCCATAAAACCAGACACACATTTTTCAAATGGCAGAGTTTCGGGGAGATTCGCCCAGAATGACTCAATTCGAATGTGGAAAAGTCAAAGGCAATGTTATTACAATTTATTTTAATTGATAGCAAGTGGCATTCCAGAGTTCCGAGGCACAAGTGTGTGCCTTCCCAAGACATGTCGGTGTTTCAACCTGCGTTGTTATTGTTGTTATTATATTATTATTGTTGTTATTATTTGTTATTGCCGTTCGGCCGATGATAGTCGCCTGCATTTGTAATTTTATCGAGCCGCGGGTCAGCAGAGGTTTCAATGGCGAAGGTAGGACAGCTATTATTAATTGACATTATTTTGCCCAAGCGAATAGATAACCATGGGAGCCCGGGACAGCTGACTGCCGCCCATAAGTGGTGCTGGATCATAATGATAACCTCATTTCGTATATGAAATACACTATACTATATTTATTTGCCGCTTCCGTGCGCGCCGTTGTTTCCATCACTTTTGTTTGCCGCGCGAAGGTTTTTTGTGTGCAGCCAAGTGGCGTACGAAATCTTGAGCCATCAATTCAACGGTCACGTAATCAAGTTCTAAAGCCCCAAACTCACAGCCCCAATTCGAGACGAACTGGTGTCCGTCCATTCAAAGGAGCAATTCAGTGGTCAGTGGCGCAAGATTCGCCAACTGCGAAGCGAGAACAAAAGCCATAAAGTCAGCCGGCAATTACAGTGGTCACTCGATTTTTTACTACAAAATTATGAAAATTGCTTGGCCTTAATGCAGAGCAATTATTTTAAGGTTGCTGGTTTTAATTACTCTGCAAAGAGCAGAATTACATGGGGCAGTGTAAATGGTTTCTGAAACTGATGTTGTCATGAAGGTTGTCTTACAATATTATATAAGTAATTAAACATAAGCTGATGCCTTGACAAATGGCTCAGTTTATATCGGGTGCTCACTGTAGTAGGTTTGCTTCCTCTCTCGCTCTTTCACACCTCTTACAACTCTATTCAGATTCACTTTTCCAAGTTTGTCGCCAAACCAGTTTTCATTTCTATTCTAAGAACTGACCGCCGCAACGTTCTGTTTTCCACCATTTTCCATTTCCAGCGCTTTTTCATGTAATTTCGTAATTATCTGTTTCGCAATTTTCGCTGCTACTTTTTTGGCGGTTTGGCAATCGGTTCTGTCTACTTGTTGCGGTAATTGTGATCCCCTAGCCCGCAAAACTGAGGCATATCGATGCCCTCAGCCCGCTGAGTCAGCACCGCCAAGCAATATTCCCCAGAAAGTGGTGATCATTCCAGTTTACACCATTTGCATGCCAACAAGTTACAGCCATTCCCTAAAGTCAAGCGTAGGGCAAGTTGCATGGAGCGAATTTCCCGAGATCATTAGTAGGTGTAATGGGTATTTGGCGGGCATATTACTAGTGAAACCGAAAGTCACGTAGCGGGTGTTTTCCCTGGAATTGAACTACGTGTTCCATGACTAATTGAATAATTTGCGGAAGTTCTTTGAAAGCGGCCAGTGGAGAAGTGCGAGATGCATATCTAAATCAAATCTGGAATTTTCGCCAACTATTATATGTACATTCTTGCGGCTGCGAAAAGTAATGAGTGGAAATCTCCGCAAGCCATTTAGCAGAAAAGGTGATTGGGAATTCGCCTAGTCTGCGCCCAATTCTCCCACACTCTCCAACTTTTGTTTACAACTGAGCTTGGAGAAATCACAAGAATAGTATTTCGCACATTAATTTTTAGTTGATTTTTTGTGTTAGATGTTCTGGTTTCGGACAAGGCCGTTCGCTCTTTGGCGTATTTTTTGTGTTATTATTATTATTTTCATAATTATTGCTTTCCATGCAGGTGTGAGTGAATGGCTGAATGGCTTGGAATTGGCACCTTGTGCGTTGTTCTCGACGGCCCAAAAGCCAAAAAAAACATGACTTACTAAAGTTTAAACTTGAAATTTAATGCCATTCTGCCGGCTCCTTTGCGATTGTTGACTTCCAGCGCGTTTTGCATTGCGAGTTGAGTTGTTTTTTTTTTTTAATTTTCGATTTGATATGCGAGTGTGCTTAGCGCTGCCTGATTATAATTTTTATATATTGTTTTTGTTTTAGTGCTTTGCTCTGGCTGACGCCGGCAGAGGCAGCGACAGAGCAGCGACTGAGCAGCGGCAGAGCTTCCCACCTTTTCAGTCGGCGGCGAGTTCTTCCGCAGTTATCAGCTGTCTGCCAACGGGGGCGCATGCGCAGATCGCTCGTTCGTTTTTCAACGTGATTTTCCCATGCTAGCTTTTCCACCAGGAAAACTCACAGTCCGCATACTGAGTTCAAAGTGTAGAAATTTTAAGAAACGGTTCGCCAGTTTTCGTTACGAAAATCCACGAGCCTTGAGGTCACTCGTTTTTTAAGACGCGCTCCAATTGGCGCGTTGAGTGCTCTTAGTTTTGAATGGCAAAAGTGATATAATTTCCGATTCCCGCAACCACACACATTGCAACTGGAAAGCTGGACCAACCAGATGGCTGGCAATCCATTATAATACTGTTGTTTGTTTTCCTGCGCACAGCCACTTCGAGAACGATTCCAGAGTGCTCTTCGCCGAATTTGATATGTGTAAATAATGTGCAGGGCGAGCGAGCAGAGCCAATAAATATATTCCGATAAGCTTCCGAAATAAATCAGCGTTCCAACGTTTAAACGTTTTGTAAACAGCACGGTGGAACACCAAGAGTACACACAAAATGGATAGCAGCAAGTTGTTGAAGAATGTCTACGGCATCGACATTCACTTCGAAGATCTCGTCTACCAGGTCAACGTACCCAAAAAGCAAGGTAAGTGCACAAAAAAAGGCCAAAAATATGTCTCAAATCGGAAGTGAGACGGGTATTTCATTAGAGGATCTTTTACTTGGTTCATTTCATTTCTCGCAGTGCACTCCATTAGCTCCCAGTGCAAATTGACTATCTCTATTAGCACCGAAAGTGTGCCGGAAGAAAAGATCCCGGAGCACAGGTGTTACTCCTTGATAATCTAGTGTCAATAGAGCAGACGATTGCCGCAAATGGGGCACATTCAAAGATTGCGCACGAGTCCCCAAGTGGAACAGGCCATCGTTTTTTGGATTGACCCATCCGAAATTATACGAAGCATACGCTTCTGTTTTACGATGTATGCACTTTTAATGAGCGTTTTTTAGCTCAGGTTTGCCTGTTAACCTTATTGCTAGCTGGTTAACTGAAAGTTACACAAACCGAATAGCATAAAGGTTTTAACACAAACCCCAACCAGCAATCAACTAAAATATAGTAGCTAGTATTGACTCACTTTATATTGCAACAATTAACTAATCACTTATGTTTGCCAACCCTTTGATTTATATTCACAGAGAAGAAGTCGGTGCTGAAGGGCATCAAGGGTACGTTCAAGTCGGGCGAACTGACCGCCATAATGGGCCCCTCGGGGGCGGGCAAATCTAGTCTTATGAACATCCTCACCGGTCTGACCAAGTCCGGCGTCAGCGGGAAGATCGAGATCGGGAAGGCGCGCAAGCTGTGCGGCTACATAATGCAGGACGATCACTTCTTTCCCTACTTCACCGTGGAGGAGACCATGCTGATGGCGGCCACACTTAAAATCTCCAACCAGTGCGTCAGTCTCAAGGAAAAGCGAACTCTGGTAGGAAACCCAAGCAATTAACTTTAAGAGCATGCAAATCTAAAACACAAAGTTCCATAAATTCCCTTCCTTTTTTTTGAGTGCACACTAATCGACTTGTGATTTACAGATCGACTATCTGCTGAACTCGCTGAAGCTGACGAAGACGCGGCAGACGAAGTGCTCCAACCTGAGTGGCGGCCAGAAGAAGCGCCTGTCCATCGCCCTGGAGCTGATAGACAATCCAGCTGTGCTATTTTTAGACGAGCCCACAACGTGAGTGAGAGCGAGTTCCATTGTGGTCCTCGAAACCAGTTGCGCTCCGATCAGATTCCAAAATTGACACATTCCGACCTTGAATCACCCACAGCGGTTTGGACAGCTCCTCCTCCTTCGACACCATCCAGCTGCTGCGCGGCCTGGCCAACGAGGGACGGACCATCGTGTGCACCATCCACCAGCCGTCGACCAACATCTACAATCTCTTCAACCTGGTCTACGTGCTCAGCGCGGGTCGATGCACCTACCAGGGCACGCCCCAGAACACGGTCATGTTTCTCAGCAGCGTGGGCCTGGAGTGCCCGCCCTACCACAATCCCGCCGACTTCCGTGAGTAGCTGCTGCCCAACGGGGCGCCCTTCCCTTTCGGCTACTCACTTGGGATCCCATTAACTGGCATTTTATGCGGCACTTTCATGGGATCCTAATTGAACCCGTTCAATACCCAAGTTGGTGAGCGGGAAAAGGGCGTGTCATTAAAGGTGTTAATCATTTCAGTGCTGGAATGCGCGAACGGGGACTACGGCGATCAGACGGAGGCTCTGGCGGAAGCGGCCAAGGACATACGCTGGAGATACGATCAGCAGTTGATGCAGGGCGAGGATGCCGATGCGCCCAGCGAGACGCAGGTGGCCAAGTTCAACGAATCTCAGTCACCGGGGCAGGTCCAGGTGCAGGTGCAGAAGATCGAGATCCAGAACATGGAGTCCTCGAAGGATCTGACCAAGCACACCTATCCGCCCACGGAATACATGCGACTGTGGCTGCTCATCGGCCGCTGTCACCTTCAGTTCTTCAGGGATTGGGTGAGTTAGCTTGGCTCATACCACAATTTAAGCCCTTATTAAGTATTTAAACACCCTTTCCAGACTCTGACCTACCTGAAGCTGGGCATTCACGTGCTCTGTTCCATTTTGATTGGCTTGTTCTTCGGCGATTCGGGCAGCAATGCCACCAAGCAAATTTCCAACGTCGGCATGATCATGATCCATTGCGTATATCTCTGGTACACCACTATTATGCCGGGCATATTGAGATGTAAGTCGGGATGGGGAAGTGCATACCATGTGCCTCTTTCTATAATACGATGCGTGTTACAGATCCCGCCGAAATAGAGATCATCAGGAAGGAGACCTTCAACAACTGGTACAAACTGCGCACCTATTACCTTGCCACCATCATCACATCCACTCCAGTCCATGTGAGTGCACAATCCTTTGAATTCCTGGAAAGCCTATCCGCACGTACTCATATATTCTCACTCCCTTTTCAGATCATCTTCTCGACGGTGTATATAACGATAGGATATCTGATGACGGATCAGCCCGTGGAGATGGATCGATTTGTTAAGTATCTGCTAAGTGCGGTGGTGGTCACGATCTGTGCGGATGGTCTGGGCGTCTTCCTGGGCACCGTGCTGAATCCAGTGGTAAGTTGAGAGCTCTTTAACCAAGAGCTAGAATCCTTTATCACCACAAACTTCTTTGGCAGAATGGAACTTTCGTTGGCGCCGTTTCGACGTCGTGTATGCTGATGTTCTCCGGCTTTCTCATCCTGCTGAATCACATTCCGGCTGCCATGAGGTTCATGGCCTATATATCGCCACTTCGCTACGCCCTCGAGAACATGGTGATCTCGCTGTACGGCAACCAGCGTGGCCAGTTGATCTGCCCGCCCACGGAGTTCTATTGCCACTTCAAGTGAGTGCATCCTGTGCAAGCTGCAAATATTCAAAGTACTCATTTATTATTGACTCGATCAGGAACGCTGTGACTGTGCTGCGACAATTTGGTATGGAGGGCGGCGACTTTGGGTACAACATCCTCATGATCCTCATCCAAATAGCGATATTCAAGGTTCTGGCCTACTTTACGCTGAAGCACAAGATCAAGACGAACTGAGGGGGGCTTTTAGTATTCGGCTTAATTTGAATCGAATGTGATTTTATGTTACTTATGTATGTATATCGCTTAGTTGCAAGTAAACCCAATCTTTTATATACCGGCGTGTGATACTTTAACAAATGCAACGGACCATTGCAATATGCGAGTGCCAACTGTTGCGGCAACCTCTAAGCATAGCGAATCATAGTTTTTATACTGTTTATGTATGGATAACTAACCTTTATATATGTACGTGTAGTTATTTGTCTAGTTAACCTAATTGTAAGCGAGACCTGTATGAACAAACGAAATAAACAAGAAGCTTAAGCAAATGAGTTGCGCATGAATTTCTATGGCACAAAATGCGATTCCATTCTGGGGCTTAAAGTCGAACACTCTTTTCAAATATTTAAAAATCCGTTACGAGAATGCAAAACGTTATAGACTAAACTTAACGTTAAACGTTACGTCAGTCACGTAGTGCTGCTCTTACTTGCGTTGCCCTTGCTTTTCGTCATCTGGCAGCACTGTAAGGGTATGTTAATTTCATTGATGTGGCAGCACTAGCGCATTGCAGAAAATTTCTTTGCTTGCAAAACAATAATAAGCTTTCTTAATTTTAGTTTAATAACAATAGAAAACCAACGACGAGAAGCAGCATAAAAGCACAGAAAACATGTTTCGATCAAGTTTCGACAAAAACTTAGGTAAGAAATACCCAAGTCAAGGAATTAAGCCAATGAGCAAAAATGACTCATCGAAAAACAAAAAAAAGAACAAGAATTTAAGAAGTAACAATAAAAAGGCGATTGAACTCCAAAACAATTGAAGATTGTGATAAACACACAAAGGTCTAACAATTACGCATTCTCCACTCCCAGAAAATGCCACCAGTCACTTGCGTTTGGAGCCCGACTGGCCCTCAATTCTCCTGATTTGCGATGAAATCAACCAGAAAGATGTCACGTAAGTTTTGGGGGATTCCAGATTTATCATTTTAATCAAAAACCTTCGATTTGCAGCCCCAAAAATGCCTTCGCCGCCATCAAGAAGAAGATGAACTCGCCCAATCCGCACTCCTCCTGCTATTCCCTCCTGGTCCTCGAGAGCATCGTCAAGAACTGCGGCGCACCCGTTCACGAGGAGGTGTTCACCAAGGAGAACTGCGAGATGTTCAGCAGCTTCCTCGAGTCCACGCCCCACGAGAACGTGCGCCAGAAGATGCTGGAGCTGGTGCAGACCTGGGCCAACGCCTTCCGCTCCTCGGACAAGTACCAGGCCATCAAGGTAGGATTGGGAGCTCCAACTATAGGGATATTTACTATGAGATTCAAGCGCTTTTAGGCTATAGAAACGTACTATGCTACGCAGTATTATCTTTAAAAATAATGAAGGTTCTCGTTTGGGTTGAACATCACCCCACTTTGCATCACCCCAGCACATTTAGTTCAAAATCCGGCCCTGTGCTTGCCATTAATTTAATTAGTAGAGAACAACTGTTTGCTGCAGAGCGAAAAACAGTGAAATGTCATCAGTTGAATAGAAATGAGCTCCGAGGAGGAACTAAGCATTGAGGAGGAATCCCCTGTAGACTCACTCCACCCAACTACACCTACCATTGCTAACAATCGCATTCTCTGCAGGACACCATGACCATCCTGAAGGCGAAGGGACACACGTTCCCCGAACTTCGGGAGGCAGATGCCATGTTCACGGCGGACACGGCGCCCAACTGGGCAGATGGCAGGGTATGCCATCGCTGTCGCGTGGAGTTCACCTTCACCAACCGAAAGCACCACTGCCGGAACTGTGGCCAGGTCTTCTGTGGCCAGTGCACGGCCAAGCAGTGTCCGCTGCCCAAGTACGGCATCGAAAAGGAGGTGCGTGTGTGCGACGGCTGCTTCGCTGCACTCCAGCGCCCGACGAGCGGCAGTGGTGGTGCCAAGTCCGGACCACGTCCGACGGACAGCGAGCTACCGGCTGAGTATCTGAACAGCACTTTGGCGCAGCAGGTGCAGGTGAGTCACTCTGGAAAACAGCTATCTAATCGAAACAGAACAGCCGTTTAATGGCCAAACCATATGCCTTTTAGACACCAGCCCGCAAGACCGAGCAGGAACTCAAGGAGGAGGAGGAACTGCAGCTGGCGCTGGCCCTCAGTCAATCGGAAGCGGAGCAGCAGAAGCCCAAGCTGCAATCCCTGCCAGCCGCTGCCTATCGCATGCAGCAAAGGTCTCCCAGTCCGGAGGCACCGCCAGAGCCCAAGGAGTACCACCAGCAGCCGGAGGAGGCTACCAATCCGGAGCTGGCCAAGTACTTAAACCGCAGCTACTGGGAGCAGCGCAAGATCAGCGAATCGTCCTCCATGGCAAGTCCCTCGGCACCGAGCCCCATGCCTCCAACTCCGCAGCCCCAGCAGATCATGGCCCTGCAGGCCAAGAGTGCGGATGAAGTGCAGATCGATGAGTTTGCCGCCAATATGCGCACCCAGGTGGAGATCTTTGTGAACCGCATGAAGTCGAACTCGAGTCGCGGCCGCAGCATCTCCAACGACTCCTCTGTGCAGACTCTCTTCATGACCCTTACTTCGTTGCACTCCCAGCAGTTGTCGTACATCAAGGAGATGGACGACAAGCGCATGTGGTACGAGCAGCTACAGGACAAGCTCACCCAGATCAAGGACTCGCGGGCTGCGCTGGACCAGCTGCGTCAGGAGCACGTGGAGAAGCTGCGCAGGATCGCCGAGGAGCAGGAACGTCAGCGGCAGATGCAGATGGCCCAGAAGCTGGACATAATGCGCAAGAAGAAGCAGGAGTATCTGCAGTATCAACGACAGTTGGCACTGCAGCGCATCCAGGAGCAGGAGCGCGAGATGCAGCTACGCCAGGAGCAGCAGAAGGCGCAGTATTTGATGGGACAGTCGGCTCCACCTTTCCCCTACATGCCACCATCGGCGGTGCCGCAACATGGATCGCCCTCGCATCAGCTCAACAACGTCTATAATCCCTATGCTGCCGGTGTGCCCGGCTATTTGCCGCAGGGTCCTGCCCCGGCTCCCAACGGACATGGCCAGTTCCAGGCCATTCCGCCGGGCATGTACAATCCGGCAATGCAGCAGCCAATGCCGCCGAATCTGCAACCCGGCGGATTAATGCAACAGCCCGCGCCACCTGGAAATCCCCAGATAATGCCGCCCATGCCCGAAAATCAGTTTGCCAACAATCCTGCTGCTATCCTCCAGCAGCCGCAAGTCCCGCAATCGCAGCAGCATTCGATTGCCCAGCCTCCTCAAATGCCATTCCAACCGCAGCCTCAACAGATTCCTGGACAGCAGCCTCAACAGATTCCTGGTCAGCAGCCACAGCAGATTCCTGGTCAGCAACCTCAGCCAATCCCTGTTCAGCAGCCCCAGCCACAACCCCAAATGGGTCACGTTATGCTGCAGCAGCACCAGGCTCCTCCAGCAGCACAGGCACCTCCAGTCACCGAAATCGCCAACAATCAAGTCCAAGCGGTGGCTGCTGCACCTGCTCCGCCGCAAAACGAACCGGGACCCGTGCCCGTTAAGGCTGAGGAGCCGGCTACGGCGGAACTGATTAGCTTTGATTAATCCAAGAGATGTTATTCCATTTGTATTACCCTTCAGGGCTGGGTCAAACAGTTCTCGTGCGGTTGTTAGGCCAAAAATGTGTGTTTTGTTTAGTTGAACGCGGTTATTAGTTACTACTTCAAAAGTTTTTGTTGCGCGAAAGGAACGTGCTAAATTTTAAGTTTAGACCAAATTTATGGAGGTAAAAAGACAGTTGAAAAATGCTGCACGAGATCTGTTCCCCGCTCTTTTATCACGTTTTAACCGACTAATGTTATTCCACAATAAACATAACTTTGTATTTTGAGAGACTGATTGTTTAATTGTCCAAAATGAATTTAAGATACATGTACATGTAAGTAGAATAACCATTGTAAAGCTGGGCGTTCAGGCGTCCGAAAGGGCAGCCACTCCTGGCAGGATCTTACCCTCCAGCAACTCCAGGGAGGCTCCTCCACCGGTGGACACATGCGAGACCTTGTCGGCGCCTCCGAACTTCAAGCATGCGGTGGCCGTATCACCACCGCCAACGATTGTGGTGGCTCCTCTGTTAGTGGCCCCGATTACTGCCTCCAGCATGGACTCGGTGCCCTTGGAGAACAGCTCGTTTTCGAACAAGCCCGGCGGTCCGTTCCACACGATGGTTTGGGACGCACAAATGGCGCCTGCAAACATCTCACTGGATGCCTGGCCATGGTCCAGACCCATCATATTCCCCGGTATGCCCTGTGTGGCATCCACATGTTCCACTTTATCCGGCTGCTTGTCGATCTTGTTGGCTATGACGAAGTCAATTGGAAATAGTATGTTCACGTCCTTCTCCTTCGCCTTGCAGACTATGTCGTTGACCAACTCGGATCCCTTCTCATCGAAGAGAGACTTTCCAATCTCCATGCCATTGAGCACTTTGAGGAAGGTAAAGGCCATGCCACCGGATATGATCATGGCCGTCACATTGTTCAGGAGGTTCGTTATCAGCGGAATTTTGTCGGCTATCTTGGCGCCACCCAGAATGGCCAAGAAGGGCTTGGCCGGATCGTGGAGAACCTTGGCAAAGTACTCCAGCTCCTTGTCCAGCAGGAAGCCAGCCGCTCGCACCTTGTAGCCATCGCCCATCATGGAACTATGCGCACGATGTGCTGTTCCAAAGGCATCGTTCACATATATCTCGCCCAGCTGCGCCAACTTGGCTCGGAATTCCTTGACCTTCTCGGGATCTGCCTTGACCTTCTTCTTGTTCTCGTCCTTGCTGCTGCCCGTCTCCTCGGCATAGAAACGAAGATTCTCCAGCAGGACCACAGTGCCGTCGGAGGGATCTTTCAAAGCTTTCAGGGTGTTATCACCCACGCAGTCGTCCAGGAATTGGACAGGCTTGCCCAGCACACTTTCCAGCTCCTTGGCCACCGGTTCCAGGCTAAACTTTTTGTTCTTCTTGCCATCAGGACGTCCCAAGTGGGATGCCAAAACCTAGACAAAAAATTAAGTTATTCATTCAATACTTTTTAGGAATAGAAAGAAGATATATGAACTCACCAGGGACTTACATTTCTTTTCCAAGGCATATTTAATAGTGGGAAGTGCGGAAACTATTCTTTGGTTGTTGGTTATTTTACCATCTTTCATGGGTACATTAAAGTCCACTCTAAAAATAAAGTTATAGATCACACACTAGAACGTAGCTCTCAAGGATACTCACCTCATAAAAACCCTTTTTCCAGCCACATCTACATTTTTTAAGCTCAACTTCTTTACTTGCTTTCCATTGCAGTCGTCCTTGCTAAAAAATCGTTGAAACCTTAAATTTGTGAATCGAGATTGAACCCTTTGGTATAAGCTCTGCCGCATAGGAAGCATATTAAATAAATTTATCAACTATTTTTGACTGAAAATCCAATGGACGCTGAGGAAGTAATTGCGAAACTAAATACAATTAAAACTATTTTAACTAATTTTCAAAAAAGTAGAGGAAAAATCAAATCCTATGGCAACACCAAGTTAAATTACTTCACCACGATCTGGCAACCCGGGCGAACATATGATTCTGCTGAAAACAATAAAAAAGGAGGGAAAATCTGGAATTTCTTGTTATTTGTTTGATTTGCTGTTAAAACCCAAACCAAACCCAAAATGGGTGGCGGAGATCTAGTAAGTACTGTCTCCCAACTGATTATCCGTTAATAACCATTGGTTTTTCCCCGCAGAATCTGAAGAAATCATGGCATCCGCACACGATGAAAAACCAGGAGCGCGTTTGGAAGGCGGAGGAGCAAGCGAAGATGGAGGAGCGCAAGCTGCAGGATCTGCGCAAGGAGATCAACGAGGAGCGGGACAGGGAGGAGCTGAGGCGGTTGGGCGAAAGTTCCGGTGTGCTGAGCAATAATGGCGGAGCCGCTGGCGAAGCCAAACTGGAGTGGATGTACAAAAGTGAGTCATCCATGTGAAACTCTAATAAAACACATTATCTATACATATTTATCTTGCTCCAGACAGCACAGAGCTGATCAACCGCGAGGAGTACCTCTTGGGCCGGAAGATCGACAAATCCTTTGAGACCCTGCAAGCGGAGGAGAGCCGCAAGGAGCAGAACACAGTGGGTCTCAAGCAGACGATCAACCATGTGGAGCACGACTGTGTGCCCTTCTCTATCCGGACCTACCGCAATGTGCAGTCCAACGAACAGGTGGACATACAGCGCAAGACCCTCGAGGATCCCCTGATGCTCATCAAGCAGCGCGAGATGGAATCGCGTCGAAAGCTGCTTGAGAACCCCGTCAAGCTGAAGGAAATCCATCGCATTCTCAAGACTGAACAGGAACAAAAGACCGCCCAGGGAAAGAAGAAGAACAAGAAAAGCAAAAAGTCCAAGAAATCCAAAAAGAAGAAGAACCGACGATCCAGCGATGATGAGAGTAGTGACAGCGAGAGCAATGATAGCGACGATGACTTGGACAGAAAATTGGCCCGCCAAGTGAGCAAACTCAAGGGAGACCAAGGTGACCTTAAACTGGACAAGCTGCTGGACGCCAAGTACCGCACCATTTCGAATCAATTAGACATGGCCACCAAGAAGAAAAAGAGCAAGAAATCTAAGAAGAAGAAAAGCAGCGATAGCAGTGATGAAAGTAGTGACGAAGAGGAAAAGCCAAGAAGACAAAGGTCTAGGGAACCAGAGCCAAGGAGAAAGCACAAGAGAAGCCACAGCTCAGAGGACAGAAATCACAGGGAAAGACGCAGGAGCAGAAGCCCGCGGGACAGAAAAAAGCGACAGAGTAGAAGTCCGGAACAAAGGCGGAGGCATTGGAGTCCAGAAGAGAGAAGGGAAAGGCGGAGAAGCAGGAGCAGAAGTCCCTTAGCGAAAAGAACCAGGAGCCCCGAGGACAGAAAAGCAAGACATCAAAGCAAAGACACTTCAAAGCATCGCGAGAAACGCAGGAGTAGGACGCCTGAAGAGCGCTCCAGATCGAAACGCAGCAGGAGCCGAAGTTCCAAAAGAGATGTCAATCGAAGGATTACTGAAAGACCGCCTCCCAGCCGTCCCACCGGCAAGCCAAAGTTAAGCGAAGCCGACCGAGAAGCCCGTCTGCGCGAAATGATGGACAACGCCACTTGGAGGGAAGCGGATCGCAGCCAGGTGGTTCGCAAGCACCGAGAAGCCTACGCGCGCGAGGAGGCCCAAAACCGCGAACGTGACTTCGACAAGGAGTTCATTAACAAGGAGGTAAAGAAGGCCATTGCCAACCACAACTCCATTGGCGATCGCATCCGGGCCAATCTCAACAACATACAGCGCACCGCCTCCTCAATGGACAGCAACTTTGCCCGCAAATAATCTAGGATTCCTTTATTTCGTATGCATTATATGGTTCCGCAACAAATAGATTCAACACTTTTTAACGTCGTGGTTTGTGCTTACAAGATAAACGATGCGATTAACATTAATATACCGTATATACGTACGCTTAGGCGCTGGACAATGCAGCCACGCCTGGCAGTGTCTTGCCCTCCAGGAGCTCCAGCGAGGCGCCGCCTCCGGTGGAGACGTGCGAGACGAGTGCCTCCGTGTTCCACTTGGCGCAGCAAGAGGCAGTGTCGCCGCCGCCGATGATGGAGACGGTGCCGTTCTTGGTGGCGGCCACCACGCCGTCCATGATGGACTTGGTGCCGTTGGCGAAGTTGGGGAACTCAAAGACACCGGGGGGTCTAAAATGGGAGCACCATTATAGGAAATCTTTAGAAGGATCTTCAGTGTGTCACCTACCCGTTCCACACGATCAGCTTGGCGCGAGCAATGGGCGCCGCGAATAGCTCGCGGGTCTTGGGACCCACATCCAGACCCATGTGTCCATCGGGAATTCCGGCCTCCACGGTGGCCTCGCTGACGGCAGCGTTCTCGGCGAACTTGTCGCCGCAGACAAAGTCCACTGGCAGATGCAACTGCACGTTGTTCTTCTTGGCCTTCTCCACCAGTTTCTCGACGATCTTGGAGCCCTCCTCGTCGAACAGGGAACCGCCGATCTTCATGTTGTTGAGGACCTTCAGGAAGGTGAAGGCCATGCCGCCGCCGATGATCATCTCGTTGACCTTGTCCAGAAGGTTCTCAATCAGCTGGATCTTGTCGGCTACCTTGGCGCCACCGAGAATTGCCAGGAAGGGATTTGGTGGCTTGTCCAGGGCCTGCGAGAAGTACTTCAGCTCCTTGTTCAGCAACAGACCAGCTGCGCGCTGCTCGAAGCCATCGCCCATCATGGAACTGTGGGCGCGATGGGCAGTGCCGAAGGCGTCGTTGACATAGACATCCCCGAGCTTGGCCAGGCTGGCACGGAACTCCTTGACCTTGGCGGGATCGGCCTTGACCTTGCCGCCGCTGGCGTCCAAGCCCTTGCCCTCCTCCTCCACGTAGAAGCGGACGTTCTCCAGCAGAATAACGGATCCCGGGGCGGGGTCCTTGCAGGCGGCCTCCACTTCGCTGCCGACGCAGTCGCTCAGGAAGATCACATCCTGGCCGAGCAGGGTCTTCAGCTCAGCGGCCACGGGTGCCAGGGTGTACTTGATGTTTTTGTTGCCATCGGGACGACCCAAGTGAGACATCAACACCACCGATTTGGCTTTCTTGGACAGGGCCAACTTGACACTATCCAAGGCGGCGACGATCCTCTGGTTGCTGGTGATCTTGCCCTCCTTGATGGGCACATTGAAATCGACGCTGAAAAGAAGCACGGACAATGTTTATGCAACTGAATTTCACGCAAGGATTGGCTTTGGATTACCGCATCAACACCCGCTTGCCCGCCAAGTCCAGGTTCTCTATGCTCAGCTTATTGAAGGCCATCTTGGGATTTTTCTGGATTTTCTGGATTCTTGCTGTGCGTGCTAGCAAACTCCGGATTGCGATACCACTGATTCCGCGAATCTTCTTCGTCCTCAACTGCTGTGCGGCAATGTCAGCGCAAGGTCATTTTGTCGGTGAACTGCTAGGGTTGCATCTACACTTCCAGGGCGGCAATCCGTGGCAGGCGCTTTTCCACCGCTTGGCAGGTGCCATGCGCAGGATCCAGATGGGTATACTCCCATTTTGGGGTCAGAAGCTGGTAGCGGGTTGTATTCTCGTTCGAAATTTGGATAAAAGTTGTACTCGCCAAATGCAACTCTGTATTTGGCGCCCAAATAGTGTTGGGAAGTGCTGTCAGCACAGTGCTGTGAAGCATCCATTGCAAGGGTGTCGAAAAGGGGTCAGACAATTCTAAAATTTTAAAATCTATTATTTAAAATATTAACTATTTTTATATTAAGGTAAATAGAAGCCGTCCATCCAAAGTTTTCAGCTAAATACATATATAAAATGAATTTTTTGTAATATATTTTGTATAATAACTTATAATCCCTTCGAACTTTTTTCTTCCACTCCCTTGAATGTTAAATTTAAACTATACAACACACAGATAACCACAAAATTCGAATTATTAATTTTTTATAAAAATATAAAATTCTATTGTAAAAAGAATAAATAAATATTATTTTATTTAATATTCCATCTACGGCGTACATACATACATACATAATTCGGTGTAACCGCCGCCCCTTTGATGTTTGTATGTCAATGTGTAATTATTGAATAAATGATTTCTGTTGAGGCCAACAAAGTCAAATCACACAATCTTTCTCGGTAGCCGTTGTTTTATTTTGACTGTGCAAACGAATTCCGCCTATGATGCCATGATGATGGCTCCGCCTCTTCCCCCAATGATTCATTCATGGTTGCCCACTCTGTATCTCTACTCATCTCCGGCGGTCCAAGCAACCACCGCCGCCGGCACTCGGCACTGGCACCACCGAACGCTAACCCACCGCACCACCACCCACCACCCAGCGCACGGAGCACGGCACACCACCACCCACCACAAGTGCTCAGTGCAGCGAAATGCATGACGCAGATGGCAAAGGAAGGTATCTGGGAACGAACGAGTTTGGGTTGGCTGCTGGCCATTCGGGGGTTTTCTAGCCAAAGTGGCGGGTTTTCTAAGGACTAATCTGCCCAAAGGAACAATTGTAATGTGAGCAGTAAGCTAGAAGGGATGACTTGGCATAGTTAAAGTAATGAAATATACTATTAAAAATATATAATATTAATATAAAATATATTACATACAAAATACCCATTTATGTATGTAAGTACCTACTTACATCACCAACACAATCGATAGATTGCCATATCTGATGGGGTTTTGGGTGGGTGACTGGGGGACTGGGACGCGTATAAGCCTATTTGGGGCATTTCAGATGCAGCATTGCAGTGGCAGCGGCTGTCCTCCCCCATCCTTCAGCCAGCCGCCGGAAGAATGTCCACTCACACGTCACGGCTGTGGTGCTCTGCGCAATTAAGGCACCGCCGAGGACCCGGACCCACTGGCGATGACACCACGGCGCTGCTGCTAGGTCAGGTGATATTGGAAATCGAAGACAATGGGGCTGCTTAAATTCATTTTAATAATTGCGTGTAAACCGCCCGTTGACGCAGGTGAAACGCAGGCGAGAGCAGGTGAGCCGGGCCAGTACAGGTACCTGGTCGAGTCGCGTCCACATGGACGGCCCGGCACTCGTGTGGAAACATTAGCACATGCCGGGAAAACGAGACCCGACTGCGAAAGTGTCCAATGCGACGGCGATGACGATCGTCTGTGTTAGCTAGCGCTAGAGATCAAGAATCCAGAGAGTCAAGCAGCCAAGCGAATCGCCCATCTAGCAACAGTCTGACAATCACTCTAATCGAGTCGTAAACCTGTTCATGTTGTTCCACCCAGCCATCTTGTTAGGTACCTAAGCGCTAGAAGGGACGGCCTATGGTGGCTATTCCTATGCGCTACAATTGAATTTGTATCTGAACGGTGAGCTGCGCTACTCTTCGTGCCTGGCTTACCACACTTTCGATGATATCATATCGAAATAAAGCTGTCAAAAGAACAGAAACTTCCCATTTTGCAAAGCCTAACAACCCGATTAGAGATCTATTAAGCTGAGAGAGCAAAAAACTTAATCGCCGTAAATACAAGCTGATGTGTGTGTTTTAGATACACATGCTAGCTTGAGCGTCTGGCTATCGATTGTTTGCATTGAGATTTGTTCGCACCTTTATGCTACAGCAAATTAATGACGCAACAACGTGTAAGTGCACTGGGAGAAATTCCTGGGGCAGGTCAGGAACGGCATCGGTCGGGGTAGAATCCCTTGCGTTAGTTTTGAGTTCGAATGGGCCATTAAATTTCCGAATCGACAGATGTTTGGGTTCCGGGAAGCAGGACCACCGTCCATCCATTTCTGCCTGCTCGAGAACCTTCCTTATCGCAGTGGCCTACCCGGCGGTTGCCTGGATTCGAAACCGTTGCCTAACCTTGAAGTAACTACGGTCGCAGTTACCGATAACTCGAGAAATTGGCACAGGTTGTCCTCAGGAATCTAGATACCATTGTTCAACACCGAGAGCTGGTCCCACAAGCCCGATGAGCACGACGATTCGTATCGCGAGAGACCCAACATTCTTGGGCCAGCGAGCGCCAAGCCACTCGAACGGATACTGAGAGTTCGGCGGGCGGAAAGTGAGAAGACAGCCAGAGAAGAACGGAAGGCCCATGGAAGCACAGCGAAATGGAGACGCAAATCGGCTTATCAGGCAGCGATGTTCAGGCAAAAAGTCATCGCTGCTGCTCAAATATGTGATAACTGAGTGGACGACGGCCCACGATTACAGGTGTTTACGTCCACCACGCCGCCTCGGTTGGGATGCCGCGGAACAGGTTCGCCGGTTTTAATTAGCGATCCGCCTGTCGACTGTCGTCCGCTCGCTCTGTCGTCGACCGTATTATTCAGATTACCAGCTATATAGCCTAGGCATTCGTATTTGCCATTGCTTTCGCACGAAAATAGCTGAAAGCGAGAGAGGCTGACCAATCGAAACTCGACTGTTGGATACCCGGTAAACCGGCGGCTGTTAGTTATTACCCTTTCGTCGATAGGCTACGGGAAATAGCACCAAGAACCTTAGGGCTTCCGGTCGAATTCCTCTAGTATTGCTTCATGGGTTGTTATTCCGCTCGTTAATGTGCACATTTTGAATGAACTTGAAGATCAACCTCGCGGTGATTGTCCCACTGATAACACAGATTTAAAGAGAAGAGCCAGTACACCTCGAGCACGTTGGCTACCAGGTGATATGGGCGATATGTTATAGCCTACTCGGCAGTTCCAGTTCCCCATATATTGGGCGATTCCTCCTGAACCCTGTTCCTGTTCGTGCGGCGAACGAAGCCATCACCATCAAATGGTCGAACCACAAGTGCGGGATCAACAGAAAGATTGGCACACGAAAAAAGAGTCAAGGGTGGACCCAGTTCGAAGAGTGATGGGTATTGGCATTTAAGTCTAAGTATTTGGTGGGGCCATTGGAACTTCAGGAAGTTTAATTAATATTTCTGAAACCAACTGATTTCGAAAACTAACCCTTAAATGTTTTCGAAACATATGGGGTTGAACATTGCTGCTTTCCTGCTCTTTCTCAAAAATAATTTTCTAGTTCTAAGACGCATAATCCCGGAATAGAGCGCTATCCCCGATAGCGTGCATTTAAATCGTTAGAATCTCAAAAATAGCTGCCCGCTTTCCTGGGCCGCGAAAATCACCTGCTTCCCCACACGTTACCAATCAATTGACCCCAATCCGCGACGACATTGCGTCCCACGCTGGTCCACTCTATAAATACGAATACCGTGCTGAGTACAACACACAGCGCACACATCTGCATCTGCGGCAACAATGCTGCAACACTTCTTCCCATCGGCAACATCCACATCCACATCCACTGTTCTGCTCCGTTCTGTTCTGTTCCACCGACGAACGGTCAGAACGCCACAGAGTGACTGCACCACACACACCACACACCACCATCGCCGCTACCAACCCCCAGACCCCGCCCCCAGGCCCACGAGCGCACCACTGGCGCGCGCAATTTTCAAATTTACCGCCAAACGCGCCCACAACCGTACTCACGGAACCCAAGCAGATTTTGTATGGAATTAATCAGGAAACCCACTCAACTTGTCATTTGCGGATCTCGTTTTGATCGCAGCGCCTCGGGAAAAAGCCCAAAATTAAGCGGATACTACCAGCTATAGCCTCGATCGGTCTCTGAACCGATCCGAACAAAAGTATTCGAGTTATAGGCGAAAATGTGTGCAACCGATTTGGCGCAAGAAGAAGCAAGCGGCAATTTCTAGCCATCGAACGGACGGCAAGCTCAGTCTTGTACGAACCGTCGACGGGAGCACATATCGGTGGTTAGCAAACCAAAGGCAAACGGATATTCCATACATCAGTGAGGCCTACGAGTAAATCCTTTAGCCTACCGTAGCGCCGCCTGATATATGGCACCTCCTAAAGCTATATTATATAGATACTATATTATCAGAAAATCACCGCAAAATAATATTCCAAAAAATCCAACGCTCGCTCTGCTCTGGGCTGTTGTTGTTGTCTTATCGACTGCGGCTGTACAAATGCCGCGGCGATTTTTTGAGTGTATTGTATGGGCCAATGGCGTGGGAGAGAGAGCGAGAGAGCGTCCTAACGATTTCGGGGAGAGCGAAAAAGAGAGCAGCGAGAGCGCCAAAAGAAAGTTACTCTCTCCGCGAGCGGCAGTGCTTAAATAGACGGCCCGCAGCTGAATCGCATTCAGTGTGTTTGTGTGCTTCGTTCGGTGCGGTTCTCTCTGTCTCTCTCTCGCCTTCCCCGAGTATTTTGCGCTGGTTTTTTGTCAACAACAAGACAATCCACAAAACCAAACCGAATTGTTCTCTATATAACGCAGAAACTAAATAGTTCCGGAAAACCTCAAAGAAACCCATTCAAATATGTCGGCTGCTACGGAACAACAGAACAACGGCGATGTGGCCGTGGAGAAGGTGGCGGCGGATGATGTGTCTGCTGTCAAGGACGATCTCAAGGCGAAGGCGGCCGCTGAGGATAAGGCCGCTCCTGCCGATGCCGCCGGCGACGCGGCCGACAACGGCACGTCAAAGGACGGCGAGGATGCCGCCGATGCCGCCGTTGCTGCCCCCGCAAAGGAATCCGTGAAAGGCACCAAGAGGCCAGCAGAAGTGAGTACTGATCTATGTGACTAGCTGCTAGTTGTTTACGCGGTAAAACCAAAAGGAGGCCCCTCTAATGATTCACTCCAAGCCAATATGCGAGTAACACTTCTTGATCGGGGAAAAATTCTAGAAATAGATATACACACGTTTTTCGGAGCAGCGCACTCTCCCAGTGGCTTACATATGCCCCCAAAAGAGAGAGCGTATAGCTGCTCGGTTGTGCGTTTGTGTTGTTTACGATTAACCAAGATGATTGCGGGTCCGGCAATCAAAGATTATTGTTGTTAGGTTCAAATCGAGGTTAGGAGGGCCGCCGTGACTATATAGACGGGGAGTACAGTTAGCCAGGGCCTTTTCTTTGTGGGGTGGGTAATGTGTTTTTAATAAACCCATAGGTCATTAGCATTGACGTGTCCGCTGAACAGCATTACCCAGCAATAGATACATTGTGGCATTACGGCTATAACTCATACGCTTGGCCTTATTTATCAGTCGCTGTGGCTACGGGAATTGCAAATGCAAACGCAAACGCAATTCAGCGCGATGCCAATGCACTCTCTCAATGAAAACAGACATTGCCGGCCGGTAAATTACTCATGTCATGTTTGGCCACTTTATTTTTGGTTAGTATCGCCAAGAGCACGCGGTATTCGAACAAGTTTTGGGGGGCCTGAAGCAGTCGCATTCCATAATCGAGTAGCACATTTCTTGATAAAAATAAAATAGTTCGGCCAGTAAGGCAGATAAATTGGCAAATCAAGCGCTTTTCTCAGACTCAAACTCGAAATAAAAATGTACAGTTTAACGGGAGCGTTCTCTCGCTCTCGCTCTCTTCTTCTCCCCGGAGAAAGATAGATACAAATAGAGAGCGCGGCTAACTCTCTCCCTCGTAATTTGTATACACACCGTTTTGTCTGTTTGCGTATGTGCTTACATTTATCTTTCACTTTTTTTTCTGCTCTGCTTTATGCGTATTTATTTTAGTACATAAAACAAGACGGCTAAACAGGGTGTCGCAAAAGTTAGTTGGGTTTCTTCGAGATTCAATTGAAAAATGGTCATCATCCCATAAATGAATCAGTTGAGATACGTTTGGGACGGATAATTCTTAGTGGTACAGTAACGAATTGTATACATTTCAGAAATAGTTTTGAAAATTATTCGTTGGTTTCCATTTCTTTCGATTCCAAACAACAGATTAACTGTTGTCCCTATAAATGTGAGGTCTGTAACTTAATCAAGATACATTGATTACCCATTTATTACACCAGTATCGGTGTAATGATAGGCTTAGTCCTTGCCAATGCTGATACACCCTGTTCGTCTTAATCCTCTATTGGCCTTTTCTCGAGTTCTGGGTCTCGTGACTTATGCTGTAAGCGAAGTGAAAGAAGGGGGCGATGGGTGGCCATTAATTTTGCACATTTTTCCACAGTCCGATTGTTTTTCGCTTCTTCCGCTTTGTAACAGTCTGGTAAATAGGGCCCTTGTGTTGCGGCTTCTCTTCGACTTGGGAACGTGACCGTCTATATACTGCCATAAACCATATACCATTATGTGTATCTTGTTGTTGGTTGGTCAGCGGCAAAAGTTAAACCCACGCATGTTGTTGTTTTGCGCCTTTTTTCGCTGCCGACGTCGCTGCAGCAGCTGTCGTTCGGATGGCTGTGAGTGAGAGCGAGAGATTCATTCATGCAGTTCAGGTACAGTTTACAGTGCTTCGGATTCAGATACTCTCTCTCGTGCTCTCTCGCCCGCTCTCTGTTTTACAGGGCACGCTTCGTTTCGTATCTCACGGATGCGGATACATATGTCGCTGCCGGCGTCGCTGCTTATTGTTTTTTTTTCCTTCCCCCCTTATGTAGTAAATATGTCGCCTTGTACATACGGAGCACAGATGTAACACGGCTGCACTTGTAATCCGCTCTCTCTCTCTCTCGCAACGTCTCTCTTTGCCGCAGCGAATTACATTGGCGCGCGCATTTTTCAAATGTTTTTTTACGGCGAAAATAACGATTTTCGTCGCTGCTTGTTTTGTGTGCTGAAAATATACATTTTATGACTATGTACACACGCACAGGAAGTTGAGAGGGGTATTGGATGCCCTTGATCAAGGAGATGTGTGGGTTTGAGTTGGGCGCGTAGGACCATTTCGCTCGGTAATTCTCCCTAATATCCTTTAGTTTGTTTCTCGGATTAATATAAAAAATGCATAATTAATAGTGACGGGCCCTAATTTCTGTTCAATAATCTTGCTTATAATGGAATAAATCATCACCTGAACAAGAACCAAAGGAACTCTACTAACTTCTCTCTCCTATTTCGCTTCCAGGCCAAATCCGCAGAATCAAAGAAGGCCAAGAAGGCCGCGGCCGCCGATGGAGATTCCGATGAGGAAGAGGCTCTGGAGGAAATCATCGAGGGCGACAGTGAAATCGAGAGCGACGAGTACGACATCCCCTACGATGGTGAGGAGGATGACATTGAATGTGATGGTGAGTTCACGGAAGCACTTCCCTTTTCCACATGAATCTAATCCCCGGATTTTCCCTTTCCCTTCCCTGCGCAGATGATGATGATGATAATGATGACGGTTCCGGCTCGGACGATCAGGCGTAATAATAATGTAGTCAAAAATACAAACAAAAACAAACAAAAATTTAAATTAATAATAAATAAAAGTTACAAGCAAAAACAAAACAAAAAAATATAATAATAAACCAAGAAGCAGAAAATAAACCACAACAAGGAGAAAATGAGGAGGAGGAGAAAAAACCACAAAAAAATCGCAAAAGTATATAATTTTTATGTTTAAGAAATAATTTTTTATTTCTTACCTTATTTTAATTGTATTTTATGTGTACTTTTTTTATAAAAAACTACAAAACAAACAAAAATTGTAATTGAAGGCATTTTCGTATAAACGCAACCTATACGGAATCCAACAAAAAGTAAACATCCCCACTATATACAAGAACAAAACAAAACCAAAATCTTTCTTTCCTTTATCTTATAAGTCCTAATTTAAACGCCCAGTTGATGCGTAAACCAAGATATACAAAGATTTCAAATGTAGCGTAAACGAAGCCCGTGAATTAAACACAGATACACCACACTCACACACACACGATATTCAAATTCATTATTAAATTAGACGTTACATTTGTGAATGAATGATCGATCGAAAGAAGCAAAAATACAAAAGTGAACATTTGAAAATGAACATGAAAAGAAAACAGCAAATGCAATTAAATACAAAACAAATAAAACATAAAAATTGTATTTAAATAAATCGCAAAAATCATTGAAACCCCATACTCGACAAGCATTCAATGACACTCAAGTTTTAGCTATGGTTTCAAAAATTTCGCGCCCACTGTGGCCACAGTCACCCGAATTTCCCAAACCCAAGGCACTGGGACTACTTGGTCTTCGCTTTTGGGGCAAATTAAAAAAAACGAAAGGAAAACATCGGGAAGTTTGAGTTCTAACCTTCTGTTTCGTTTCAGCATTTAACTATAAACTATGACTAATCTTAAGTACTTATGTCAGTATTAAAGCGAGGGGTTTATTATTCTGTTGATAAGTTGTGCGAGCGAGTCGTTGATAAGCCTAATTCATTTGTAAATTGTAAAAACCAACTCGAGAATCGAATAACGAGCAAGAAAATAAACTTTTAATGTTACATGTATCTATTAGTAAGGGCATCCAAACTATTTATACACACAACACCCCGTACGACGAGTTCTCAATATAAACATATAACGACTGATATTTCAAAACGAATCGTGCCCAGCTGGTCAATCGCGGCACTCGACACCGAATCCACCCGACCACCACCATCCTCGAATCTAACCGATTTGTCCCGGAAAGACAGCCACATACACACACAATCCACCCACTGACCCAGATCCAAACTCCAAGAGGCTTAAAGCTGGTAATGCCAACCAGCAACTGAATAATTGAGTGCAATTAAACCAATATGCCCAAGATAAATCAGCCGATTTGATACTGATAAACAATAGCGATACCACAGACAATGTTAAAGAACTATGCATTTTTGTAAATACCAATTACTCATGTATCTGCTCAGTGCGAGAATTACATCTAGTAGCGCGAACGGGCAGAAAGATAGAACCACGAATCGAAAACGAGAATATGAAACAATTTTGAACGATGAAATAAATTATTGTAATTACGTAAAAGCGAAAACCGTACGTACATACCACCCATTTGGCATCTGTTCGATGCCAATAAAAGTTTGTTTCAATTGCTTCTGGCCATTTTGGGTGGGGCAATCACCTCGCTTTCGTGTTCCAGGGGTAGTAGTTCTTATCCAGGAGCATGTATGTAGGTACATAATTCATAGATTGGCCGCCCCTACATTACTCCGATCCATCCCTTCCATATCCCGGCCTGTTTGCATTCGGGGGTTGACAAGCTGGTTCCCACAATCCTCCCTATGAAAGAAATCATATACTAAGGGATGATGGAAAAATTCAATTGGAAACTTCCTTTGATTACGTACCTTTTTCGGATTGAAAATCGATTAGCTTAGCCACATGCCTATTAAAAAAAGGAATGAGGAAATTCCAGTCTCTTCGTTGGAAAAATTAAGTTGAACTACTTTATATTTCAATTCAAATCTAAGCGCCAAAACTTCAACTTCTAAAAGCTTAGGAGCTTTTAAGCTAATATCAAGAAGTACTAATCACTAGCTTCATAAACCATTTCTTTGATTTAAATCAACTTTTATTGAAATTAATCTCCATATCATTTAGTATCAAATTTAAGAATAAACGCCTAAAAATGTACCTTTTAATTAAAATACAACTTTAATTTGATGCTATTGCACGAGTCATGATGATGCCGAGCACCTGGTGACCTTCAGTATGCACAGTTGCTCGCCAGGAATGCGTCGCTCCATGAACTTAACAGCCCGGAACTGGAGGCCCTCTAAGTATTTGATAATTTCCTCCGGCTTGTTCTCCCGCAGCAGGAGTAGGTAGAGCACGCCTCGAGGCGAAATAATGTCATCCAGCTGCTTGAGTAGAATGTCCGTGACGCGTCGCCCGTTCTGTCCACCCGCCCAGGAGAACACCAGATTGCGATCCGTTGAAGATTCGCTGGGCGAATCGAACTGTTGCGTCTGCAGCTCCTCGTCACTGGTAACCACATAGGGCGGGTTGAAGAGCAGCACGTCCACGGATCGCGGGCGCAGTGCATCCGCTAGGCTGCAGCGAATGCTATCCAAGCGAGCGCCATTCCGAGTCGCAGTTCTCCGGGTGGCATTGCAGGCTTTGGGATTGATATCCGTGGCTAGGCACATCGAAAAGCCAGCCAGTTTCTTGGCCAGCGCCGTGATGATCACTCCCGATCCGGAGCCCATTTCCACGCAGAGACGCGGCTGCAGCCGGTCCAGGTACTCCAGATCCTTTTCCAGGGCGTCCAACAGCAGGAACGAGTCCTCCGCTGGCTCGTAAACGTGCTCGAAGTCCTCCGGGCTCAAGTGGTCGGTGTAGGGCGTCTCCATGACGAACAGTATTTGGATTTAGGATATGTTGGTGCTGAGCGCGGAATCGAGAAGCGCCTGTCGCCGCCGCTGCTCCTTCTCTATCAGCTTGTGCAGACCCGTCAGCCGCTCCTGGCTGGTCACCAACACGTTGCTTATGACCGTCACCTTGTGTTTGACGTTCAGCAGCTCCTTCACCTTGTCCGCGAACTCGGGTATTTGACTCTGCGCCTTTTCGATGTCCCTCAGCTGGGCGGCCAGTGCGTCCAGTTGGCCACGCAGCTCCGCCTGCAGCTGGATGGTGGAGGCCACGCGCTCGTCCAACCGCTCGATCGTCGGCTTGAAGAGATTGGTGATGCCCTCGGCGAGGATGTCGCGCGTGGGATTCGTGCAAAAGTTCTCCGTGTTCTCCTCCAAGGAAGTTACGGTGCTGTCCGAATCCATTGCAGAATTCTGATCAGAAAACTAATTAGAGACGTTGTTGCGAGCAACCAATGTTATCGATGTATCGAGTATATAGGGGTGGCAAGTATTTGGATATATAAGCAGAGTAGTAGCAGATGGTAATCTACTTTCAAAAAACTATTCACAAGAGCCAACAATTTTTTGACGTTGAAACTATTATAATTATTTTTATTGGTCCTTAATATTTGACGCAGTTGACAACCCTAAATAATTTCAAGAAGTCCTTCAGACTATCGGTCATACACCTTTCAAAGTTATCGCACGCCACCTCCTTGCGTTATCGATACACGGGATGTACGCAATCAGCCATCGCTAATAAAGTATAATAATAAGTAATTAAGAAAATTTATGCGCTGATTTAAGCTGCCGATGAAATGGATACATACTCGGTGGACGTGGTGTACCAAGCAATCAGCGCCCTCTTCCAGGGCAACAATCCCAAGGAGCAGGAGAAGGCCAACAAATGGCTGCAGGACTTCCAGAAGTCGGTGAGTGATAGTCGCCCGGTGTACGAAATCTTCGTGCGAATGCTAAGTTTTTTTTTCTGGAATCCCTTAAAGATCTATTCTTGGACGATTGCGGACGAGCTGCTGCACCAGAAGCGAGACCTGCACGCCAACTACTTTGCTGCGCAGACCATGCGGAACAAGATACAGAACTCCTTCAGCGAACTGCCCCCGCACACGCACGAATCTCTGCGGGATTCGCTGATCACACACATAGGCCAGATCGACGAGCAGACGGACAATGTGATTGTGACACAGCTCAGTCTGGCGGTGGCCGATCTGGCCCTGCTGATGGCCAGCTGGCGGGAGCCGATCAACGATCTACTGGTGACACTGGCGCCGCATCAGTGCGCCATCTGGCCCCTGCTGGAGGTACTCAAGGTGCTGCCCGAGGAAATAGACTCACGGTATCTGCGGCTGGGCGCCAACCGGCGCGAGGAGGTGCACAAGCAGCTGGACGCCAGCGCAGAGTGCGTCCTAAAGTTCCTGTGCATGTGCCTACAGCGGGAGGATCTCGACCAGCAGCGCGTGTGGAATGCAGCGTTGCGCACCTACAGTGCCTGGCTGGTGATCCATGCCTTTCCCGTCTCGCACGTGTATAACAACGCCCTCACCCAGCTGGCCTTCCGGTTGCTCTCGCTGCCCGAGACCAGTGGAAAACTGCACGACAATGCCACCGAGTGCGTGTGTGCGCTGCTCTCCTGCATAAACACACGACAGGATAGCGCCAGCGATCCGGAGTCCTCCTTCGAGGCGCAACTCTTTGGAGCTGTCTGCATGCTGGAGACTCCCTACCACTTGAGTGTAGCGCACGAAGACACCGACAAGACGATCAACTACTGCAGAATTTTCACCTCGTTGTGCGATGCCTTCTTCTACGATTTATTGGCCGATGCCCAGAAGCCGCACTACAGTTTGAAAGGACTGGATCTTGTGCTGCTTTGCGTCGGACACTTCGACTACGAGGTGGCCGAGATCACCTTCCACCTGTGGTACAAGCTCTCCGAGGATCTCTTCCAGCGCAACGAGGATAAGCTGACGGTCCTCTTCCGCCCGCACATCGAGCGGCTGATCAGCGCCCTGTTTCGCCACTCACAGATGGAAAGCGACCACGACGGGCTCATCGAGGAGAACAATAATTTCTTTGTGAGTGTGTGATATTTGGAGACTTAGGACTTTTAGCAGTTTTAACTAAATTAATAATAATGGTTTGGATTTAAGTGTACTAATCTTAAAACAATTTAATTGCAGGACTTTCGACGCAAAGTCTCAGATCTGATAAAAGACGTGGCCTTCATAGTGGGATCCGGAGCGTGCTTCAAGCAAATGTTTCATATCCTGCAAGCACCAGAAACTACGTGGGAGTCCACAGAGGCAGCACTGTTCATTATGCAGAACGTGGCCAAAAATATACTTCCGTACGTATGAAGCTGTGTATTACCATGTCAGATTTAAAATACTTACCTTGCAGAGATGAGAACGAGGTGATCCCCAAGGTGGTGGAGGCGATTCTCAATATGTCAGAGCAAACGCACATAGCAGTTAGGTACACTGCGATTCTACTGATCGGGGAACTGTGCGACTGGATTGAGAACCATCCTGAATCCCTGGAGGCAGTCCTCAACTTTTTGCTGTATGCCCTGCAGCAGAAAAATGGCTTGGCGCCAGCTGCGGCCATCGCATTGACTTCCATTTGCTCCGCCTGCCGACAGAAGATGGTGTGCCACATCAGCGGTCTTGTGGAGATCGCCCGCAGTCTGGACAGCTTTCAAATAAACAACGATGTGGCAATAGGATTGCTAAAGGGCATATCGCTTATACTGACACGCCTGCCACGCGAGCAACTGCAGCCTGCTCTGCGGGAAATCGTCGGCTTCCAGCTGCAACCACTGGCCCAACTGGTGGACAGCACTGGCGGTACTGCTCAAAAAGGTGAGCGCACCGATCCCGTTTACTGGATAGATCGCGCCTGCGCCATTATCCGGCACACGAATCCAGACGTTCCCGACAACGTAGAGCACCCCACTGTAGCTATTCTGAACGACGCCTGGCAGCTGATATCCCGGGTGATGGATAAGTACCAGAGTGACCTGCGTATCATGGAGCGTACCTGCCGACTGATTCGCTACGGCATACGGATGGTGAGAAAGCAAGCAATGATGCTGGTGGAACCGCTGATCAAACAAATGGTCGTGCTGTATTCTGTGCAGCACCACAGTTGCTTCCTCTACGTGGGATCCATCCTGGTGGACGAGTTCGCAAAGTCCAGCGAGTGCATTGGCGGACTGTTGGAGATGCTTCAGGCATTCATAGAGCCCACCTTTGGCCTGCTGCAGATGGAGAACGGCCTGAAAAATAACCCCGACACAGTGGATGACTTCTTCCGTTTGGCATCGCGTTACCTAGACTGTTGTCCCCACCAGCTGCTCCAGAGCAGTCTCATCACGCCGATCTTCCAGTGTGCGCTAATAGCCTGCTCCTTGGACCACCGCGAGGCCAACTCGTCTGTGATGAAGTTCTTTATCAACCTCTTGGTTTGGGGCAGATCGAATAACCACAGTCGGAACGCCGAGTGCCGTCCCTTGGTGGTGGAGCTGGCGAGCCAGCATGGCGGTGCTCTGGTGATGAACCTGATCCAGGCGTCCGTCTTTCAACTGCACTCCTACATGCTGGTGGATGTGGCCGAGGTACTCCACGAACTGAAGCAAGTGGTGGGCAACGAGCGGATGCAGCCCTTCCTGGCCCAAGCGCTGGAGGCACTGCCCAAAAAGAACAGCGGTGGCTACGTGACAGCCACGCAGCAACAGCTGGACGAATTCAGTAGCACAGTTCTGAGGTGAGGATTTGCCTTCAAACGTTTTGTATTTTATTCATAATGCATTATATTTCTTTTTATAGAGCGGACACAACGAAAGCCATTTCGCAAGCCTTGAAAACCTTCACGCGACTGTTTCGCTAATCAGAGAGATGAATGAGTTTGGATTCGGATGATTCTGTACATTTTGAATGATGTATGTAATGTGGCAAGGGTGCTAGGAATTTGTTAAAAACGCACGTACCCCTCTATTTTTAATATAGTTGAATCGATTGTTTGACGTCATAAGTTATATATAATTTGATTTGTACATTTTGAGTGCGGTCAAGAGATCCTCAAAGAATTTAGCAGTAAGTTATTTACATCAGCGTGCACTCCTAGCTCTAAGTTGGAACCCTAAAATGACTCACAAACAAGCATAGGCATAAGGCAAACCATTAAATATATACCATTTAGATTTAATTGACCACATTTGTTCTGCAAAACACTTGAGTATAATATTTATTTATTGAAAAAGCAATCACAAGGCATTGGGCTGGAAGTAAAAAAACAAAAATCTCTGGGAGCTGTGTTCGTTCGACTTGTCTGATGTTTCCTCAGGCTGATATGGAATTCTAGGCTTGGATTTTTTGAGACACTGCGACATGGACATTCGATGATGCGTTTGTGATATAAGTCACAACTCCTACTGGGTACAAACTACACAGACGATTGAAGATATCAAACAATACGTAACGTGAAACATAAATACGCTTAAACTAACCTTTAAGTTACCAAAGCAGTACGTTTCGAACATAACCTTCTTGTTTCGGATTACATTTAGTCGCAATATTAATGTAAGCTATTTATAAGTACCAATTTTAGTTAAAATATTTAAAAATCTCTGATTTAGTTCTAAAAATCGAACATTTTAATTTGAAAATCACAGTTTTAAAATAACGAATTAAACATTTAGACGAAGAGACGTAGATACTTTTTAAAAATTGTTGGCTAAAATTGGCTTTTGTGACACACTGTTCGCCAGAACGGACTACTTTGGAGGACAGCGTGGGTACATATGGGCGCTACCTCAAAGGTTGATAAATACTCCTTTCACCTTAAAACTAATTGCACACATTATCTAATTGCACTTTCCGCCGGACAGCTAAAGACTACAGAACAAAATATTAAACTAATGGATGAAAATTGTAGCGGAGATTCGCGGTTCAAATTGTTTCAGTGCGAGGATCGATCTTGTGAATAGCCTGCATGAGGCTCTCGGTGTTCGCCGTGTTGATGCCCTGCTTGGACATGTCAGTCAGTCGGTCGGTGATTGGCTTTTGGTCCTGGCCGCGCTGCCACCTGAAAGGAGGAGATATCAGATTAGTCTTTTCCTTAATACGGAAGAATTCGATTGCACTCACCACAGATGGGCGCAGGTGTGGAGCAGGGGAATGTAGAGCGGCAGCAGATCAATATCGCACAATGTCTCGAAGCGACTCAGTGCCAGCAGGGCCCACCTCTCGGCCGCGTGATGAGGCACTGGGGATGAGGTGCAGGCAGCCACCAGACGGCAGAGTATCAAAAGCACCGGCCTCGATCGATTCATGTATATCTTGTTCAGCAAGCGGAAACAGTTCTCCAGAATGGGTATGGCCATCTCGTTACGCCGCTCATCCAGAAACTGGCACGCCCTGGTCAGTTCGTCGTGCTGGAGAAAGCGCAGGAAGTACTCCGAGTCCCGGAGCATCGCCTGGCTTGCCACATACGTGAGGAATGCCTCGAAGGCCGCACTCCGTTCGCCAATCAGCTCGGACTTGAAGTTGCCCATCAGGACCTTGGCTGGGAAGTACTTGTTGGCCATCTCCGCCGGATGCTGCCGCTTAAGGCCCACATAGAGCTCCCGAAAGTCAGTGTATCGGCGTTCAATCTTTGCCGGCTGAGTGTCCTCCGTGGCTCCATCCTGCTTCACAGTGAGCTCATAGACCACGAACCGCTTGATCTTCACATCCTCGCCATCGGGCGGCATTATGTGGGCCACCAAGATGTCAAAGCGGAGCACGGTGCTCCCATCCGTGGTCGGCTTATACTCCGCACTTGTGGCTCGCTCCCAGACACCTAGGAAGATACAGACAATATTCGCCTTAGAGATTTTCCACTGTACCTTCATATTTGGCGAGTGTGAGAAAATGGTTACACAAACCTTTTTGGAGCGCCTTATCAGATTCGGGAGGGGGAATGTCGAGGGCCGCCGCCTCGATGGCTGGACTGTCCAGCTCATCCGGACCGGGTGGCTCCCCATCGAAGGAAGGCTGGTGGTGCAGGCGCTTGGCCATCACGGCGTGAACTGGGGGAGAAGAAAAACCAAACCAAATGAACGACGAACTGCTAATTGGAGGTTTCACTGTGCTCACTGGGCATACGGGTTCTATGAATCTCTTTGTGATTTCTCACTGGGCTGCTGTTTTCGATCTGCAGCTGGGCACTTGCAATTCGCTTCTGGTTTACGGCGGATTATGCGGTTGGCATAGTTGTTGAGTCAATTTACAGTGACTAATTCCGCCCCAAACAAAAACATTGCAAGTGGGACGGAGGCCTTTGTTTTGTGCGTGTGAATCCCGCATAGGCGGCTTCTAGAACACCCTACGCGGGTATGGCTCTTAGGAAACGTTTCGAATAACTATAATCTAAACCTTTAAATAATATTAAATATTTCTATAAATTGCATAATAATTTACTAGGCTAACATCTTTATTGGCTCTAATACATATCGTGTACTTTAGCAACAAGTTTTTTTGAATTAACAGACTTTATATAGTAGGGTATGAAAACATTAGTACTTTTCAATCTGGCAGCCTTAAAAGAAGTAACTTCAAAAGTGGTCATAATATACCCTTTCATTAGTCTAGTGGATACCACTCATAAAGGCTAACTTTGGTTTATGTATACAAATTGAAGCAAAGGATTCGTAACTGAGCAATTAAGTTATGATTTAAGGATTCCCATTTGTTTGGATAATTCTCGCGGTCTCAAACGCTTGTATACTTTTGCTTGAACCAAAAGCTAATCTACTCATCTATGTAGGGTATGTACACTACTAAACCGTACAGTGTGGCAGCCCCAATGACACTTTGAAAGTCTGGCAACTCTATGCGAGTCTGCTTCCTCTTCCCAAGTAAACCAAAACACCCACAGAGCAAAAGAAAAACCAGGAATATTACAAAGACAAGATGACGTTGCCCGAGTTCTTTGGCTGCACCTTCATCGCCTTCGGACCGCCCTTCGCCTTGTTCGTCTTCACCATCGCCAATGACCCAGTACGGATCATCATTCTGATTGCGGCGGCATTCTTCTGGCTGCTTTCGCTGCTGATATCTTCCCTGTGGTATGCCCTGATTCCTCTGAAGGAATTCCTGGCTTTCGGCGTGGTCTTCTCGGTGTGCTTCCAGGAGGCATTCCGGTACATCATCTACCGGATACTGCGCAGCACGGAGCAGGGATTGCATGCCGTGGCGGAGGACACGCGAGTGACGGACAACAAGCACATCCTGGCCTATGTCTCCGGCTTGGGATTCGGCATTATATCCGGGATGTTTGCACTGGTCAATGTGCTGGCTGATATGGTGAGTCCAGCAAAGGTGCGTTGTATGCTCCGAGTAATGACAAATCTCGTTTTTCAGAGTGGTCCCGGCACCATGGGTTTGAAGGGCGGAACTGAGCTGTTCTTCGTCACCTCGGCTGCCCAGGCGTTGTCTATTATCCTGCTGCACACCTTCTGGAGCGTCATATTCTTCAACGCATTCGACACAAACAACTATATTCACATAGGCTATGTGGTTGGCAGCCACCTGTTCGTCTCCTTGATAACTCTGCTCAATGCCAATGAGCTTTACACGACCACTCTGCTGATAAACTACTTGGTCACCATACTTACGGGAGTCCTGGCCTTCCGGGTGGCTGGAGGAACCTCTCGCAGTTTCAGAAAATTCATAACATGCCAGTAAACAAGCTCCTAGTATTAACCGCCTAGTTAATAGCTTTTGTATAACATTATTAAAAACAAATTACCTTGTATATGCTCCATTAGTAACGCATTCTATGGACTTAAATCCCTATTATTAAACGGATTACTTGAAAGAATGAAAATACATTTAGATCCCTACGACTTTCCCAATAAATATACACAGATCTATGTTTAAGATACATTCCTTTTAATGAGAAAAAACTACTAGGACTAACACAATGCTTAGTATGCCATTAACTACTGGCTATAGTCCACTTTCCTGACATTAATGCCGTAGTCGGCCAAAGCCGGCTGCAGGTCCTCCATGGTCAGGGTGAACTTGCGGTCTTTGGCCTTCGATCCTCCCGGTGTATTGGTGGTTTGCATATGGGTGCGCGCCTTGGAGTGCTGCAGTGCATCGTCGATGATGTCGGACATGTACTTCTGGGCGGCGAGGCTGATCAGACGAACGATGCGCTTGTCGTCCGACTGGAAGCCTCCCATGTTCAGATAGTGCGAGGTGACTGCATCCGGAATCAATGGAGTATAATCCTCCAGCTGCGACATGAAGTCGCTGAGATGCGAGGATGGTGTGGTCCGATCCCGATCTCCTCCGCCTCCTGAGGATTGTCCATGACTGCTCGCGCCACCGGCGCTGTTGTGGTAAATAATTCCGAAATTGGAGCCCACCATCGAAAAAAATGTACAATACAAATTAAACACAGTGCAGAAGTAGTGATGGGAGATGCTAGTTATCGAATTATTCCGTATTGTTGCTGCCAGTGCTATCGATTCTTCTAACGGATCGTCATCGATTACAATATAAACATACACACATATACACGCCAGCTGAGATAACAAATTTCTGGAAATAAACAATTAAAAAGTGGAAAACAATGGCTTCCGATGGCGAGGACATCACCGTAACACCCGCAGAATCAGTGACATCGGCCACGGACACCGAGGAGGAGGATATAGACTCGCCACTAATGCAGACCGAACTGCATTCCGACGAGGAGCAACTGGACGTGGAGGAGGTTCCTCTGACGGCGGAGGAATCGGAGATGGATGAGCTGGTGAAGCAGCTGGAGGACTACTCGCCCACTATACCAGACGCCCTCACCATGCACATCCTGAAAACCGTATTTATATACCGGAAACTATTGTTTGTAGCATTTTTAATATTCCATTGAATCTCCAGGCTGGCTTCTGCACAGTGGACCCGAAGATAGTGCGCCTCGTCTCGGTGTCCGCGCAGAAGTTCATATCGGATATTGCCAACGACGCACTGCAGCACTGCAAGACGCGCACCACAAACATCCAGCATTCCAGCGGACACAGTTCCAGCAAGGACAAGAAGAACCCCAAGGACAGGAAGTACACGCTGGCCATGGAGGACCTGGTGCCGGCTCTCGCGGACCACGGCATCACCATGCGCAAGCCGCAGTACTTCGTTTAGATTTAGTTAAGCTCTAAAGTTTTGATTTGTGCACACAAATATATCTAGTTTTCTTTAAGTTGTAAAAACATTTTAGCGAGGCACTTTATTAGACAAACTAGAAATTTGGCGCTACGATGTTAAAGAATTTGTTAGCCAGCTCAATGCCGAAGAAGCAGGCAGCGTTGGCGGGGAAGGCTCGGAGCATGATGGGCGTCACGCCGCGGTACAAGGCCAGAGGTCCATCCTTGACAATCAGATCCTTGAAGACACTGCGAATGCCGTGCTTGTAGGTGCCTTCGGGAGCCGATTGTAGGCGGCTCTTCAACACATCGGCTGGCATGCCCAGAATCCAGTAGGCCATGCCCGCCACTCCACCTGCGAAAATCGTTGAGGCAGTGCTGATTTGGCCCGTCTCTGACTTCGATTTGGCCACATCCTGCAGCGCCTCGTAGACCAGGAAGTACAGGCCGTTGGCGGGCAGATCCCTGAGCATTGTGGCGCAGCTGCCCTTGAAGACGCTGCGAAGTCCACCCTCCTTGTAGAGCTTGCCGGCGCAGTCGATCATGCCGTTGTACTTGCGCTCGCCACCCTGACCCTGCTGCGTCTGCAGGAGCACCTTGATGCGCTCGCCGGGCGCCATTATCAGGGTGGAGAACAGGCCGGAGAAGGAGCCGGCCACGAAGATTTGCGGGTAGGTCAGCTTGGCGTCCTCGCCGCGCTGCTGCAGCCGCTTGCCCAGCGCGTAGCCGGCGAAGCACATCGCAAAGATCGGAGCAACGCCCGTCAACGGTGCGGACATGCCCTTGTACAGACCGCGGACGCCCTCATTCTTGATAGTCTTGGCCGCACAGTCGAAGGTGCCGCGGTACAGGGGCTGCTCACCCGGCGCTGGACGCGGCATGGTCTGCAGGCGCACCTTGATGGTGTCCAGCGGATGGCCAGAGAGCACATTGCAGATCCCACCGAATCCGCCCGTCAGGAAGGACTTCACTGGATTCGCTTTGCGCTCCGTGGACACGTTCTCTGTGGTGGTCATGGCGACAGGTAGCTACTGCTGGTCTTTTCTGCTCCTCCTTCACCTTCACCTTCACGCCCGGCAGCTGTTCGATTTCGAAACTAGTGTTGTTGTTTTCTGGCAAGTCAAGTGGATTATTGGAATTTGCACCTAGCCGATAGTTTCGAACTAATCTTGAGCATTCTATAGCGATAAGGAGCGCGGCAACATTACGTCACAAGCTGCTGACGTTCCCACAGATGCAGAGAACCTCCAGATAAAGATACTGCACTGATATCACCAATTATTGCCACGGAGCAACTTGATCTTCCGATCAGAAGAGCAGTTTTTCTGGTTTGAAGATCTCTATGATTTCCATATGTTGCAGCAGAGTTCAAAGTCCACCTATGTGCACCTCCTTCTAATTGGATTTTCACTGGCCCTTCAGCCCTAATTAATTAAAGCGATCTATGGCACTAAAGACTTTTGCATTTCCCTGTAATAATTTGTTAGTTTTTTTTTTTTATAAATAACATTATAGCGACGCAGGTGTGAGAGCATTCGAATACCCTAAATTTGCCGCCCTGTGTGAATTGCCTGAAAACCCAGTTGGCAGCGCTCTTTCGATGTTCTTGTCAACCGGCCGGAATTTCTTTCGTGTTTTCAGGTGAGTTCGTGCGAAATTGTCTTAATTATCTTAAGTGCCGCGATTATATACTGTATTTACGGTGCAGCTCTCGCCAAATAGCCAGCTGCAGTGCTAGAATGGCAAGCGAAGTGGAAAAATCGCAAACGGCAGCCGCCAGTGAAGACACCATTTTCGGCAAGATTTTGCGCAAGGAGATCCCATGCAAATTCATCCACGAGGATGATAAGGTGAGATCGCGGTCCATTCGGTTGGTAGAAAAAGATGTTACCTTTCGAATCTTCCACAGTGCGTTGCCTTCCACGATGTGGCGCCCCAGGCACCAACCCACTTCCTGGTGATTCCTCGCAAGCCGATTGCCCAACTCTCGCTGGCCGAGGATGGAGACGCCGATCTGCTGGGACACCTCATGCTGGTGGGCCGCAAGGTGGCCAAGGAGCTCGGGCTCGCGGACGGCTACCGCGTGGTCATCAACAATGGCAAGCACGGCGCCCAGTCCGTTTACCACTTGCATTTGCACTTCCTCGGCGGCCGCCAGATGCAGTGGCCACCAGGATAAGAAGCAGCCTGTTGCAGCTAGCAGACCCAAGATCATTTACAGCACATAGAATTATTGAAATACACTATGTAAAATGCTAAAATAAAGTGTTTTCAATCCGCCATGTTCATAATTCCTATAGGAAGCTTCACTTAAAAACCAGAGAGCAGGACATTCCCTATGCTTACCTTTCGTATACGTACTACTTAATTTTTCCATAAATTTTATTAAAAAATTGATGGGAAACTAAAAAATAAAAGTTCACAAGTGGCGGAAACTCAACAGTGGAAATCGCTCCTTAAACTCGACGGCTCGGTTTAGGAAGTCGCGCAGTTTGCCCTGATTACGGCTCTTGTCCGCAAAGGTCTCGGGATCCAGGCAGTTGACGAGCATCTCCTCGACGTTCAGCTGGTGGGCAATGCTGCCGCTTCGACGCAGTGGTCGTCGCATCAGCATGTCCAGCTTGGTGCCCACCACCAGAATGGGCACATGGTGGCGTTTCAATATGGAACGGATGCGCAGATGGCGATACTTGCAGATCAGTCGCAACGGATCGTACAGCCAATCGTGCAGGCTGTCCTGCGAGCTAAGGTCCAGCATGCTGTACACGAGGACGATGCCGTCAATATTCTTATAGAAGCTATCGCGCTGATGGCGGCACATGCGCCAATCGCTATTCAGGTCGTAGAACTCCACAAAGTACAGGATATCCGTGGTGTTGGGCGTACTCTGCATATACGGGTAATTCTCGGAGTCCTCCGACGAAGAGGGTGTGGTCCAGGTGGGCGTGGGCGGCAGGATCACCGGCTTGGGATACTCATGCATCCGCACCTGGACATGCCACGAGTCCTCGCCAATGGTTCGTGAGGCTGGAGTGGGCGTAGTCTCCGTAGTGGCCATCAAATTGGTCAAACTAGTCTTGCCCACACCTGCAAACGGGAACGAAACACAATTAGGAGTATCCAATGGACATATTATGTATAACTCATGTTAGCCCACCTCTGTCGCCCAGCATCAGGATACGAACTGTGGGCACATCCTTGAGCTCTTGCTGTTTCATATCTGTTTTTATCGGAGTGTCTTTGAATCGTGTTTGTGTTCGTGGAATCGAAGTTTCACACTACGCAGTATCCATGCTTAGCCGATACTAATTGGATCCTCGCCTGCTCCGTTTCATTTCTAATTAAATACGAAAGGAATGCAAGGTGATGCCACATTAAGTGTCCAGTGCCAAATGGCAGCCAATCAAAGTAGGCCAAGATTTGTTTTGCATTTGAACCCGAATTCTGTGCAAACAAAGTTCTACTAACGTGGTTGCGCCAACAGTAATCGCTGTTGTCGATAATGCTGCGCCAGTCTATCGAATGCTTCGATTCGCCATTTCGAAAATATTCGAAATCCGCCGCTTGCCACCGCAGTTTCCAAAGTAAGCCTACTTTGTAGCTCAATTGTGGATATGAAGTGTCCGGCCTTGGGAAAATATGAAACAGTCAGCTTAATTTGCATGAGATAAGCAAAATAGCACATGAGCGGCAAAGAGAATAGATGCTATATTCAGTTCCAATATAAATAGGGTGGAATATGATAAGTTTTTGAAAAAATATTCTATCTGATTCATTGATGCAATAATACTTAAAAAACATTAATAATCTGGCTGGTAGTCTGCAATAATGCAAACTACACATCTATAAAGTGTGACTACTTATTTTAAGCAAATAAATCCAGAAAACTGCTATTCAGCCATCCTTTGTTGTTCCTTGTAAGTTTTGCTTAAAGCGATAAAGTCCGAGCTGCAGCCCAGAAATAAAGGCACGCTGTTGGTTTTCAAACATTTGTTTATTGTTTATAAACATTCCTCTGTGTCGTTCACATCGCTAGTGTTTTACATAGATCTTCTATCTGTGGCGGTTTCTTTTGTCTTGGGGTTTTTTTTCTTTTGTAGGGGGTAGTACGGTTGTGGCGAATTCTGGGATCCCTTCGGCTCACCTGCGATTCCAGACAGCCGTGCACAGGGGTCAGAGTTCACCGGAGTGTGTGGGGGTGTGTGTGTGTTTTGTTAAATTCTTTTGCCTCGGAAATAAAATGCTATGCTTGTCTTGCAATACAGTTGCACATTAGTGTGTATATATATATGCAGTTTATTCAGTAATATTCTTCATTAGCTTGCAAATCGCTGCTTGCAGAGCCTCAATTTAAGATTCGTTTGGTAATAGTATTTAAAACATATACATATTACTATCATATATGGGTTTGCTTTAGTGTTACTCTTTGTTTTGCCATATAGTAAATATAATTTATTTAAAATTCAAAAACAGCTATAAACAGTTTATCGTAAACAACAAAACTCCGGAAAGAGTCATAAAATGATATCCGCGAGTGTAAGTGCTGGATGAGTTTCTGTACGTGTAGGTATATATGTATAGGTATATATGCATGTAGGTATATAGCGTCTGGATCTGAACCGAAGGATGGATAGCTCCTGGGAAAAGTACTCGTGGACCTTATGTCCAGGTGTATATGTATGTATGCATATCGCTCGGTTATGTGGATACCTATGTAGTATGTATGTATATGCCGTATGCTGTGTTCATACTATGCGGTGCTGTCGATGGTTATGTATAATGTGGCTGCCCTCCTCTGCTCCTCTGCTCCTCTCCTCCGATCCCTGGGTATATAAAACGATCCTATCAGAGGGCCTGTCTTCTGCACTATGTATGTATGTATGCATGTTCGTATCTATGCATATAATGCGCACGCTAGGTGGCCAGATTAACTCATATCAACATCAAACATTGTCCTATATCTTGGGTCTGTTCAACCTATAACGCATATTTCTATATCTTGTATCTTTGTATCTTTACTTGCTATTCGATCGTTCCCTCAGGTGCGCTCTATATGTATACTAGCCCGATTCCGCGAAGTATCTCTCGGATTAGCCCAGTGGAATCGGGCTGTGGCTATGGTGAAGGTTAGGATGATCGATCCTGATCTTTTGATCTGCCTCGATAGTGAGTTTTAGATGCGGTTTATGCTCTTGTCTGGTGGTTGCTAAATGCATAATGCCTGATTTACCTCGAATATAAATTACATACATACATATCTAGGAAATAAAAGTACATGGACTGCTACTTATATTGTTTTTCCATTTGTTTTTATATTCGTTATTAATCTCTGGCCTATTTTAGTATCTTATTTACTTTAACTTCCTTTCTCTACTGATTTGTGCTTTCGTGATGGGCTATGCGTTGCATTCTGCTTGCTTTGAGAACGTTTTCGAAAATAATACAATATATAATATAGTACATTCATGTGTTCGACTTGCTTTTGGTCAGTTCGTGGGTGTTTTCATGTGTGGTGTGTGGTGTGTGCTGTTTGGTGTGTATGTACATGTCTTTTTGGGCTAACACTTGCACTTCGTTTCGCTCAGTGTAACGCTGTGTTCGTATTATGCGTAATTAGTTATACCAACTAAAAGGAAAACACAAATGAAAGTTCTGCTTTTGTTTTGTTTAATATTTATATATAGGTGTATATATAATTTGTTTTATTCACTTTCTCAGTTTTAATTTAAATCAATAATCAACATCATTTTATATAATTTCATATAATTTGTTTAATATGCAAGTATATATAGTTTGTTGTCTTTTTCTTGTTTCATTTTGTTGCTGTTGTGGTTAGGCTTCGATTTTTGTTAGTAATTTACCATTTGTTTAATACATAATACATATGTGTGTGTGGGTGTGTGTGAGTTTGGTATCTGTGTCTTATTTTGCTGTTTTTGGGCTTGAGATAATTTACAGTAATTATTTGGAAAAGCAAAGTTATTTATTTTTATTGAACAATACTCGTAATAAGTTGCATAACTTGTTCTTCCTGGCGTCCTCGTCGATTTGTTAAATTTAGATGAATTATATTACATAAATATTTTTGCTATTTTCTCGATTTGTAAGTTTGCATTCTTTGTTCTTTGTGTACTCCTCTACGCATAACTCTTCTGCTTCAGTGAACATAACTACAACTGTGTAAGTGGGTGTACAGGGGATACACAGATCCCTAACTACGCTTTATCTTTATCATTATCATTATAATATACCATTTACAGGACAAAAACATCTAATGTATTAGTTGAATTTCATTTACTTTCAATATGGAAAAAATCAGAAAATCATGGCTCACTGTTAATCCTTCGTCTCGAATTCGATTTCGATTTCGATTTCAATTTCGATTTCAATATCGGATTATATTGGAATGCTCGGCTCTCGAGCGGTTAGTTAGCTTAATTAGCTAGTTTGTGTTTTAGGTAGGTAGAAGTTTTTGCTGCCGCCGCTTTTCCATATTAAAAATCCCAAATTCTTAGTAGGCTTGTGCAGCAAGGAGCACAAGTTTATATAAATGTATATTGTTTAGATGTCATATACTTGAATATAATATAAATAGTAATAACTATTATTGTTCTTAATATTTCTTTTTCTGTTTTAACATTTTGCCATAATCATTTAGTTAGTATGTATATTTTCATTAGGTCCTAATATGATTTCTAAATCAGGGAATGTGGTAAGGTCGGAAACGAGTAAAACGACTCATAGATAGTAGTAGAAACCTTAATATTCGAGAAGAAGAAGCTACCGAACCAAAAATCTGAACTCGAACGAAAATTCAAAGCTAACCGAGGGAAAAACTTATCGGAAATGGAAACCTTTCCCAAACTGAGCCATATTTCTACTAAGTTATCGTAAACCAAGGTGTTCGAACTAAATTAACATTCCAATCTGATCCATTGTGCAAAATGTTCGATATTTTCTTTAAGTTTAAACTGATGATATATTCCGTTGAAATCACGCTTCAAAGTTTAACTTTTGTTATTTGCTTTTGGTTTTCGGTTTGTTTGGTTTCCCCTCTACTTATTCGTCTGATTCTGTTAGGTCGTTATACATAATATTTATATATAATATATATTTTATGATTTCCCTTCCGTCCTCTTGTTAATATGTCTGCCATGTTCACTTCGTTTAAACACACACATAGATTAATACTTACACAGTTAAGTACGTAATGCTCAATAATTTAAACATAATAAATAATTTACATAACAGTTTAGTTGCCTTTACGTTCTTGTTTTGCTTGTTTGTTTATATATTCATTAGTCAGTAATATTATTCACTAGTAATCCTTCAACGATTGAAAAACAAATTTAAAACCGGAAAGATCCCTTTAATCATTGCACTAAGTTAAAAACGAAAGTAAACTTAACCTTTAAAAATCATACTCTCGCGGTCATCCGTTAAATAGTTTGAGTATATAGAGTTTTGCATTTAATAAGAACATACTCGTAAATTTCATAGTTTGGAAACTCTCAATCAGGGACAACAACAAATTCATAGATCTCGGAATGAATTCATGTGTGATTATGATTATATGTAAAATCGATCGAACTATTTGGGATTCCGGCCAGTGAAAGGGACACATTGCACATTGCTTTCTATATAGGATTTCATAGCTTTCACTTCGCTTTGCTGTTCAACCAATGAGATATAACTTAGACACCTATGGTATTACTTAATCGGCATTTTGTGTGTTCCAGTATGTTTATGTTGAGATAACTGCTTAGATGAACAATTTTTGCATTAACTACGATATTTCGCTGATTGTTGCTTGTCGTTTCGGGTGAGGAGGATCGTTTTGTAGCTGATGATGATGCATTCGATTTCAATGTCTGACGGTTCGCGTACGTGTTCTTTGGTTACATTTATACGTTTGATAGATGTGCTGTAAGTCTGTCAACGATGAGATCGAGTGGAGAGGTTAGTTCTTGAGTTCATGGGTTGAAAGTTGAGGTTTCGAGACCCCAGTGGTTAGAAATCACACTTTAAGGTGTCTGGAAGTATGCAGTGAGAGGGCAATTTATTATTGCATACTTTTAGACACCTGGGATATTTGTATACTTTTCTGTTTTAAGTCACTCACCTGCATTGGTTATCCATGTTGCCGCCTTACTTCATGTTCTTCAGGATCTCGTCGGTCTCCTCGGGATCCTTGAGGGTGTGCCACTGGGCGATGGGCCGGCGGGGCGAGGCCAACATGTCCGACCAGTGACGCAGCTCGGTTCCGGTGCCCATGCAGCCAAGTATGCAGCGGCCGATGGGTTCGGAGGTGCCAATACGATCGTAGTCCACGACGGTCACAACGAGACAGATTTTCTGTGCGCGATTGGAGGGAAGAGGGTTCAAGGAAAGGAACGGCATTAGTATGGGTATTCTTGGTGCGGCTACTTTCGATTCGGTCTATATCTCTTTTGAACGGGAGGGGGCTTCGCTTTTGAGTTGAAGAACTTTTCGGTATTTCGATATACGTGTTCTGTTTGGGTTTCAAGTTGTTTTTTTGGGGGATTGAAGTGGGAACTGTTGTTCGCTAACAGGCAGACACTACAACAATGCTGTACTGGGAAGCAGGTTATAGACAGAGGTTTTCGGCACTACGTGGACAATTTTCGGCTTTTGAGTGCTGTATATTAGTTATAGTGCAGGCTAGGTTTAATCGTGGAGATCGTCGGGTGGAGTAATTCCAGTTTGCACAAGCACTTTGGTTGTGGTACATATATTCGATTTGGGTTCAACATCTAAGGGCGTTCAAGCATTACAAAAAGCTCCTTCGACAAGGAATTTGCTTGCTGTGGAGTAGTATTCCCTTATGGTGTTCATATTTTTGATTGTGAATTAACAAGCAGATCATGCATATGTCTAAGGCTAAGAATGAGTAGCTTAAAATAATAAATGTTGGTAACGAAACTCAAGAAATTCCTAAAAGCTTTGGATTTGCGTAAGGTGAGAAGCATATGAAGATGTCGGCAGATTCGGATTCATGTAGGGACGAGAATATATATGTTATCTCGCCACCTTTAACCTCGGGGACTAATGAACAAATTACTTTTCTCGATACTTGATAGCAGACACTTAAGCTGTGGCAAAAAGAAAAATGTTCATTAAATACGTGTAAACGAAAATGTATAATATTCAATCCCATTCGTCGTTCTTTGGTAATTGGTCATGGCATGGGGTCCTACTTATAGACAGGGGCTAACTCTTCGACTAGCACACGTAACGTAACCGTAACAGAGTTCTCCCAGTTTCCAGATCGCTTGGCTATATGTTGGTTTGATTGGTATGATTGGTATTCATGGTGATACGCTATACTTCTCTGTGTTGGCATTTGGGTATTTATTCTGTGTAAACTGTATTTGTACTGTAGCTGTTGTGGTGCGATTGGTATTCGATATTCAAATCAGAAGACAGTGTCAAAATAATGTACCCACTGCGATTTGGTTGCTGCGTGGTGCATTATTGACGCCGCTGGTATAGGAGTTTGCGATAGTTTGTATTATGGAAAGAGTAGTTTAAGTTGGTATTCGAATTTGTATTAGGTTGTATTCACTGTAGTTCTCTGGAGTGAGCGTAGTGTGTGTAAGGCTCGTGCTTGGCTGCATTCTTGCGTTTATGCTTTTCTGCTCGACTGCTTGGACGCTAATGCTTTATGCTTTATGCTTATGCTTTTCTGCTTGGCTGCTTTTTGCTCGGTTGCGAGCGAAGCGGGCACACTACGGCTTGCTCTCCATTCAAAATGTCGTCTAAGACGGTGTGTGGATTGGGGCAACTAGATTGCCGGAGTTTACGGATTCCTAAGCCACTAGGCATGCCTGATTGTCATTGCTTTACCGCTTGCCAGATTGTCTTCAAATCGATCATTACACATTTAACAACTAAAACATAAACCAAATCAGCTGGGCTAAGCACACATCGAGGCTGGTTAAAACTCAAGTTCAGAACAGAAATCAGATTCCACAAAAATTTCTCAAAGACTACACAAACAAAGGCAACAAACTAAAACATTTGCTAAATTTGTTGGGCTTTCAGTTTCCGTTTTGCATATTTACAATAGTAAATCAGGGATTGTCAAACATAAAAGAAGCTCGAACAAATTTTGGTTAAAATTACAACATTTAACATTGAATACTTTTTGTTTTTTTTAGGGGGTTTTTGATAGGTCTTATAGAACACAAAGATTGATTAAGTTAGTTTTTGGGGGAAGTTTAGATATCTTTATGGGTAATACGAAGATTGGTCTCTAAGAGTGTTCGGTTGTTTGGTTCAGAGTTTGGTGTTGTTGTCGCTTGTTTCGGAATACAAGTATTCAATATATGGATATATATATATATACGGTATATATGTAGTATAATTAACAACAACGATTGCACGTAAGTAGGCTAGTGTGTGTTTAGAGGGAGGTTGGGTACTCAAAACTCGGTTTGGTTTGGTTTCATTGGTAGATAGTTCAGAAGAGGACAGTAACAGTAGTAACAGTAATAGTAGTAGGTAGTAGTAGTAGTAGTAGGTAGTTTGTATAGGCAGTAGGCAGTAGTAGTATAGTAGTAGAGTAGTAGTAGTTGTGGTATTTATAGGATAGTATAATACATTCTCGCATACTTGTATTTGTTCAAATGGTACTTCAAATGAGAACGACTCATTATAGTAAGGGTTGAGGGTGCATTTTTTGATACTTGTCTTCTTCTTTTTCAAACGTTTGCCATTTTGCATGATTGCAATTTTCACATATGGATCTATAATATTGGAAAGAATTGAAAGAAAGAAAAAGAAAACATTTTCGTTTTATAACAAAGTAAAATTTTCACAATAATCTGATTAACACATCATATCTGATTTTTTGTATCTTTTGTTTACACACATATAAGTAATGTACACCAAAAACATTGAATAATTATGTACTTGTTATATATAGAGTAGATCAATTTTTACTTTGCAAACACAAAAACAAATTAAAAGTCGAACAAGAAAACAAGAAACAGGCCAAAGTGTAAATGTTTAATAAAATAAAAACGTCAATACGTATTAATAAAAAACGTTGGGCGCCACAAAAATATCCAATGATTTGAATCCACTCAAAAAAGTACCTAAGAGTATGCAGTGAATACTTTCCAACTTCATACCTTTTGATACTTTTCGAATTGTTTTCAAATTCTCGCAGATTTTTTGGAACACAACTGAAAGTGTAATTTTTACTTTGGCTTGCTGGCTTTTTGAAAATCATTTAAAGTTCACATCAATCACTGATTGTACCATAGTTGAACATTTTGGAACTCAGCAACCTGTTAAACTCAAGGCATTGCTTCAAATTATAATTTACACGAATAACTCATCCGCTTCGTTACGCGAATTACTTGTAACCGATTATTGTTGGAGCATTTAAAAAAACACACTGGAAAATGTTCTGTTGTTTGTAAAAGCCTAGAAGAACTTTAAATTGGTTTGGATATATTCGGCGGCAACGCTTTTCATTCAGCATCTGGCATCTGGACCCGAAATGATGTCGAGTGTTTGAGTTACAAAAAAATTGTACAGATTACATGCAAAAGTGAAGCTAAGCAAGCGATTTTGGCCATTTGATTGGATTGATTGGCATAGAGCTTAAAGTCGAATTTGGTTTTCTATTGGTTTGCCAGGCATAGGAGAAAACTGTGCGAATATTTCGGGATGGAAACGCTGCCGCAGCACAAATATATCCACTGATTAATGATAAAATTGATATTTTAGCGTACGCGAATTGGGCTAAATACGGTAAGATATGCAAGTTGATAAGTTGGCGCTAATTGATAGTAGAAAAGTAGTTGGCAAAAATTAGTTTGAATAAAAGTAGTATCTCTTTGCTCTCATTGATTTCGCTTTTTTTTCTTAGTTTTTTTTTCGTTACAACAGCAAACGTTGCCTTGCCGTTTGCCACGTCTGAAGAAGTTAGTACGAGTATATATATATATATTGTAAATGAAAGTAAAAGTATGCCACAAAACCGAAAATAAAACGAACAACGTACGTCACACACTTAGCTAAAATTACAAACACAGAAAGCAACAAAGTCGCGGACAGGACCGTCGCAGGTCCAACAAAATCTCATCTCAGGACCCCGATCGGCCCCGCCCACGATTTGGTATAACGCCACATTACCAGACAGTCCGCCCACGTCCATCTTCTTCAAGTTCTTGGCCTCCAGGATGACGACGGTTAGTTTTCCGGCGGTCGGCACGTAGCGCAGCGAGAAGCAGATGTCTCCCAGCTTTTCCTGTTTGGCGATATCCGGAGAAATGGAACGGAAACGGAAATGGGTTAGTGGGGTTCGATCGTGCAATTCAATGGTCTTGCATCAAACAACATGTCACACAGACTCTATTGGTACGATTACATATACATATCCATTTCAAAGTATATAGGGGTTAATATTTATATAGGGTTTGGGTCGCCCGAGTTTTGCATTACGAGTATTATAAATACTGCTGCAACATATATGGTTTTATCTACTTGGCCCAGCAATGGCTTTAAATTAATCTGCAGTTAAAACTCAGTTTTTGTGCTTTTTTTAAATTAGAAATTCTTTTTTTTATGTGGAGCTTTCACTTAGTTATTTTGTTTTTAGCCACCCAATGATATATATCGGTTAAACAAACGACGAACTAAGCTTTAATCGAGATATACGGTTGCAAAGTAACAAGTATATATAGAATAACCAAGAATATTCGATTATACACGTGGAAAGTAGGGCAAATCAAATACACTCGGATAAGTTAAAGTTAATGGGTTTTTCGGGGTGGGGTGAATAGTACGGTTTTTTTTACGAGAACTTTAGTTCTTAATTATATCTTATTGACATAAAACGAAAACGCCACAAATAAGTACATCAAACATTTACTGCACGTCTTAGAGCTTCGATTTTGTTAAGTGTAAGTATAAACCTATTGAGATGTTTTTCAGGGGAAAGAGTATATCCAAAGAAAAACTAAAGAAACCAATGCAAAGTACTAAACTGAAAGTAAACTCGTTGATATTGTTCAAGTGTTTTTTTTTTTGTTTTTCAGGGGCCTGTGTCTTCTCCGTTTTGTATTGATAACTTTACCAAAACTTACAGTTTCACTTCTGAGTAGTATGTTATATCTAATATGTTCTATTTTCTTGACTTTATGTTTGTTTTATGAAAACACCCAGCTCAAAACCGACTGCACAAAATGCAAAAATATGTTGGTTTTCAAAAATGTTCTTAAAAAACTACTGAGAATAGAAAAATACAGAGACAGAGAGATAAGAGATAAGAAGTTGAAATCAGGCATAGTTGAACCGATTTGTATGTACATTTCAGAGACTAGCTCTAGTAGGACTCGTTTTTGGAGGAACATCGAAATGAATAAGAAGTTTAAAATGTACATGATAATTATATATATATATATATTACAAATGAAAAATCTATCTAGATACGCAGTACGGCTAATAGTTATAACACATATAGGACCCTAGGCTGGTTCGAACCGCTTGCAGTGGTGGGATATAAATTTTACTTCGATTTCTGGGTGTTATAGCACAAACCAATCCGATGCCAATTCCTCGATCACTTCTCCAAGGGCCAAACTAACCCGGGAAAACGAAACTGTATTTGTTGAACTATAAATGCTTAGCTATGGGAAGTGTGGTTGTGTGTTATTTGGATTAGTTAAAAAAGTTTCAAGACAGAGACAGAGAGCGAGCGAGCGAGACAGAGACAGAGAGCGAGCGAGCGAGCGTTATAGAGAATTGATAGTTTTTTAAATCGGAGTCACTTACCGCCACTTTCTAGGGACTTAAATATTTTGATTCTCTGAATTCGATTCAAGTTCAGTTATCATTTGTGATTTTTTTGGGTGCCTTTCGAAATATTCTTTGTTAAATGTTTGGTGAATGTCTCATGGAAACAAAAAGGTCCATAATCGAAACCGAAAGTAATCGAAGGTAATCGAACAAAATATCGAAATTGGAAAACAAGATTATTGAGCATTGTTTTTTGTATTTGACTGTCATCGAAGCTCTGCTTACACATTACAGTACACAATCAAGTTATGCAACTCAAAACATAAGTACAGTACACACACATCGGGCGAGACAGCGACAGAGAGCTAAACACAAAAGTTAAGACTTAAATAAGCGTTTTTACGTATGTATGTATATAATATGCAATTCGTTCTTCGACTGCTCCAATGGATTGATTGGCTCTCGATTTGGATTATACGATTAATTTGGCAGCTCGAACAGAATTTGAACACAAACACAACGAACAGAACTTTGAACACATTTATGACGACAACAACCAAAGCAAATAACGATAATTATGAATCTTCGTTCCTTCGATCGTATACTTACATGGATTTTTGGGCATGTTTCAGGTTTCGGATTGATTTCCCCATGGCATGAGTCAAAAATTTCGAGTACAGTTTGGAAATTTCGAGTTTTCGAATTTTGTGATTACAGATTTGGATTTGTTTTTGGTTTGTTTTTTTTTTTTTTGGTTTTTTTTTAGCGATACGTTCAAAAATAATTAAAGAGAAAAATGAAGAGCGTATTAAAAATCATTGAATTCCATTTCCAGTAGAATTTTGATAAGTTTCAATGTGGTTTTTCAAATTTCGTATAGTTCTGTAACCAATCAATGGTCGCATGTCCGTGTTCAATGTTTTCGTGTGGATTTCTAATACTTAGTGTGAGTTATATATCGGTATAAAGTCGTAAGCAAAAGGAAAGGCATGCAGTAGAGTAAAAATTGTTCAGAATGGTATATTTGCAGTGTTTCTAAACTAACTGTAAGTAAGTTGTAATATTCATAGTAGGAAAAGTTACAGTATTAGTCTGGTAATAAAGCTTATGCCTATTTTCTTGGCATAATGGTATTGGGCCAGGCTTAGGCATTCGCTGGATTTAACTTGGCTTAGATGTTGACTTCTCGCAAGACCACCTAAATATTGGAAAATAAATAATAATGTCAGTGAAATAAAAAGAATATAATATCTAAGCAATTCCTGGTATTATGGATCATAAATCGGAAACCTTGTCTCTAGTAAAAATATTGCATTAAAATCCAGCAATTGCCTTACACTTTCGGCTTCCGAAAAGATTTGATCAGACAATACCATTTGTTTTCTGGCATTCACAGGCGAAAAATTAAAGCTGTTTTCCATCTCTGAAATTGTATCTTTTATCTTGTATCTGTGTGCGTGTTTGTTGAGTTGTGTGTGAGTATCTGTACATGGCTTTGTGTGTGTTTCTGTGTAGCTGTGTGCGAGATTTTTAGAGCATTCATTCCATCATCTGACCAATTCAATGTAATCAATGCAAATATTTTACAACATTTTCATTTATTTATATAACTTATCGTTTGTTACTTCAGATAATTTCTTCTGTGCGTTTTAGTGTGTGTGTGTGTTTGAGTTTGTGAGTTTAACAGAGAAAAAGAGAGCGTGTGAGTTTCGGGTATGTTTGGATAGTAAAAGTTTGACAGACTTTATGCAAATAACTGGGGTGCAAAAGTTGGTTACTACTGTAAGAAAGATATGCAAAAGTTTTCAGTATTTTTGACGTTTAATTGTTCCAATCCAAGTGCAAACAAAAAATGTGTGAGTAGTGTCGTTTTGGGGAGAAGATTCAGCAACTAAACAATTCGATCAGCATGGTCAATAAGTGGCAAAGGATAATTGGCCCGAAGCCGGGCGAAAAGTTTTGGGGAAATGGAGAAGGTTCGAAGTTGGGGGGCGGGCGGGTGAAATCAGTCAACCATGCTGATTTACTTTAGCTTTTCTTATGCCACAGGTTTTCTCAACAAATTAATATTGCAGTGTGATCATTTGCATATGGAAATGTGAAAACATTTGTCATTTTGATTACTCGGTTGCAAACAAGACAGCCCAAACATAGATAAATCGCTTATATTAATACAAAAATTCAACTACAATATTAATGATGCGAGAAAGTATGCAGACGCAACAGTATAGTTATTGGATATATCGTATAAGGAAATATAGAAGAGACAGAGAAAAGTCACAGAACAATCGCTCAAGACCAAATTGATTGATTATCGTGGGAAATGGCTATTGAAGATTCGCTTGGTTAGTTGTGGTTAGATGCATTGGTTATCATAATCGTAGTAGACGGCTTTTGTGTACAAGAGCGACAGTTCACAGGTTATATATGTAAAGGGGAAATCATAAACTCATATGGTGTATGCAAAGGTGTTGGAGGATTCTCGGTTTTGGTTTTTGGGTTAAGTAAGAATTGAAAGCATGTTTTTGTATTTACCTTCTACAAAAGTTCAAGAAAACAAGAGTTTATATGTTTCGAAATCAATTTTTTGGTTTGTTTCAGAGGGGGGAATTGGAGAAAGAGAAATTTAGAGTTTTATTTTTTTGTAATAGTTGTTGGTGTCGTTTGAGGGCTTTCAATGAAAATAAAAAAAAAATATCAGGGCACGTGGGGAAAAATCAAAGGCCCAGTGCCATTTGATTTTCCCCCGCTTGCTGTTGGTTTTCTTTGTTGAGTATTGCTTATTATTTAAATGGTAAGATAATTTCTTTGATTATTTATATTTGCATTTTGAACTGGGTGTGTAAAAAGTTTCGTTTGAGACTCGAACAACTTTTGCTTGTCTGTTCCACGAAGTTTTCATTGTTTTGTTGATATTGTATCTGTTTTGGAAAGTTTTCACTGTAATTGTCTTTGTTCCCTGCCCTTAAAAGTACTTCTGGGGGGCTCGGGGATGGGTTCGTTGACTTAAAAACAAATATCAGTGGGTGTCGAAAATGCTTGGATTGCTTTCTGCTGTATTTTCATACTTTTTGGTCGTGGCTGAAGTTCGAATGCAAAATACACACAAAACACAATCATCGTACTATATAGTAAGTAGGTGTTCGAGATTACAGAACAGAAGTCAACAAATATCACACGATTTCAGTGTCGGCCTGCTTTCGGCTCCAAAAACTCAGAGCATTACTAAGGAACGCATAAGAAATCATAAGGTTCGAAATTCGAATCATAAGAGTACGAAAGACAGATCTCAACTGATGTTCTTGAGTTGGATAAAAACACACTTAGAGGCACATCGAGTTGTATATAGTACGAGTATATAGACAGAGAGAGAGTTACGGATAGCTTGGATAGTACTGGTGACCCCGGCGTGGACCCCGGCCCAGCTCTACATACCTGTCCGCCCTCTCCTTCAACGCTGACCAGGTCGCGCCACTCCTCGATGGTCTGCGCCAGGTCGATGGTGCACAGCGGCACCTTCACCTCGCCGATCTGGTCGTGCTTCGAGAAGCGATCGAAGTCGAAAATGGCAAACACGAGCGTCTTGTTCATGGCATCGGCGTAGGGTAAACTCTGTAACATTATGATAATATGATGATATCCTTCTGTAAATCTGAATAGCAATCGAAATCTCTAAGAAAATCCCTTAAAAGGGATATTCTTTTCGGCACTTGTTTAAAAAGAAGTCAATCTCACCTTGAAGGTGAACGTCTCGTTGAAGACCGGACTCAGTGTCTTGCGGTGCACCTTGGTCTCGAACTTCTTCTTCTTGTCGGGCAGCAAGTACACCTTGACATAGGGATCCGAGGTACCGCCCATATCCAGGGCGGGAAGTTCCTCAGCTTGGATCACCGTCACGGCCAAACTGTTGGAGTTGAAATCGTATTCCAGCTAAAAGAGAGAGATTCGAAAGGCGGCAACAACAGGGGATTTTGGTTTTGGACCAAAAAGAGACAATGGAAAGTAATATATTAGTACAGTGGCAAAAGGATATGTTTGTTTAATATGTCAATGTAGTGCCAAGATCTAATTGAGTGGGTTTCACACAAGGAAAGATTCCCCGCTTAATGGTTAAATTTCGGGATTTTGGATATTGAATCTAGCTATTAAAACCCAATTAAATTAAAGAATATGACCCAGTGGAAACGGAATTTGGTTTAGTGTAGATGAAACATTATAAAGGAAGTTGTTACAGTATTCATTGAGTTTATATCTGTGAGTGTGTTCCCCGTGTCTAGAACATCAACTCTGCCCACACTTATGGAACACCTATCTGAGTTACGTTTGGTTAGTTTCGTATGCTGGGGATTAGGCTTGTGTGTGGTTGGGTCCTGGGGAGTTCGGGGATTGGGAATTGGGAGACCTACCTTGAAGTTGAGGCGCCCCAGCTTCTGCTCGCTCTGCTTGTCCTCCTCGTCACCCTCCTCGGCATTTTCGGTGAGTTCCTCCATATCAGGCTGAACCTATGACATACCAGAACCCAATAACTACTAAGATTTGATGGCGCGTCAGACACTTACTTTCTCCTTGTACGCCGATCCCAACAACTGTACCGACTTCATGTCGACACCCTTCTTACCCTTTCCATCTTTGGTTCTTCGCTTCTTCAGGAATCTCCGCACACAGAAGAAGATTATACCAAAGACGACCAGGAACACGAGTATGATGATGGCCACCACGCCCCATGTGGGCAGCCCCGTGCGCTCCGCGATTACCTCGGTGACCACTTCGCCGACATGCTCGATCTTTTTGATCACCGGCACTGATGTGGTGGTGGATTCTGCACGGATAATAACGGTATAAGTATGTTGCTTAAATGCATCATTCCGATTGGACTCACCCTGAGCCTCTGTGGTTGCACTCCGTGTTGTTGATTCCACCTGTGCGATTCTTTGACTGGCCGCTTCCGCCGCCTTCTCGGCGAGCACCTCCTGCTCCTGCCTGTCCACCTCACGGAATTTGGAGTGATGTGTTTCTTCCAGCTTCTGGTCCACGGACTCCAGTTCCGCTGCCGGCTCGGACGCTGGCGCTGGTTCCGCTTCCGGTTTGGCGTCCGTTTCCGATTTTGCATTTGGCGGCATTTTGTTTTGCTGTGTTGTTGCTGCAAAGTTCAAATTTAATGAGTCGCCGAACGTAAATGGATATTAATGATGTGTGTGTGTTTAATTTCCAGGCTGTCGCCGGCTCAAAAACAGCGCTGAACTCGAGTGCGGCCACAAAGAAATCCCATAAAAGTCGTTAGCAAGTTCTCCCACACTCGCATCCTTGAAACACTAGAAATGCGCTGACGGCGTCATCTAAAACGGGCTGTTGGGTAGCTGGGTGGTTGGGTGGTTGGTTGGTTGGTTGGTTGGTTGGTTGGTTGGTTGGTTGGTTGGTTGGTTGGTTGGTTGGTGGTGGCAGTGGCAAACGCATCAAGTAAAAGTGCTTATCCTTAGCCACCAAGGGCACGCACTCTCTCCCAAAGCCACCCAACCAGCCACCCATCCACACATATATATGTGTGCTTCTACAATGGCACCCACGCAAAACGCTTTGAACGGCTGGGATCCCCCCTTACTATTTTGCTCAGTTTTTTCCCCATTTCGCCGCCTTTCTCCTTTAATTGAATTCATTAATATTAACACCGAGCTGCTGGTTCTGTTCTCCAGCTGCTTTGTAGTCCCTCGTTTTGAATTTTCCGCATTTTACTTCATTTCGTTTACTTTAACAACTTGAGCCGTATTAATTATGGACGGCGGATGGCTGCTTGAGTTGGGTGCTCGGCTCCTCTTTTCATTTTGTCAGACATCCTTTGACCCTGAACTGCCATTGTTGCAAAGAACCCATTGGAGGTTCCCCCAGTGGAAAATATACGCGGGTACTTATGTCTCGCTGATTGGCAATTTCTGCTTTCATTTGAAGACTGCAATATGGGTAACCCATCAAAAGTTGAACGACACATGTCAGCCGAAGGAATACTAAAAGTCGAATTTCATTGGAATATTATTTGTTCACTGTAATTTGAACAGCAGAATATGAAATTTATTGTCCTTAAGTTACTCCCACTTCAAATTGATTTTATGTTAAATGATATTCCAAGTCCGCTCTTCATTGTTTTCACCTTTTGTTTGCATCTCATTGTTTTCATAAGGCATCCTGAGCCAAAGATAAAAACCACCAAAACCACTTATCCTCTCAGCCAGAAGAAAGAAAAGCAAACTGGTGTAAGAGCAATTTAGAGCCAAAATGACTGGAAAGCGCTGCTTCTCCTATGGCTCTTCTCTTGTTTACTTTGCAAATGACGTCAAAGGACATCCATACCCTGAAACACGCTAACGCACACCAATGGAAAAAGAATTCGGAAAACTCGAAAAAAAACTCGGAGAGCCGCTTAAATGAAAAGCCTGAAGGCAGCTTTGTTTATTTGGCCCCATAAATATGCTTAAAATTCAAATGTTGTGGATGCCAGGCGCGTGGAAAATTTAGATGCAAACTCAGTGTTTGCTCAACATAAAGTTTATTTTGTGGGCGGGCTGCAAATACAATTTGCATGAATAATGTGCGAAATTAAGTTATGCGGGTTAATTGCCTTCTAGGCAAACGCAATTTGCGATTTAATTCAGTTTTGGGTCGAAGAAAGCATATTTAAAATCGATAGAATTAAGCTAAAATTGCGAACATGTTTTTCGCATACTTAATTTTTACCTGTATACCTTAGCACATCACTTAATTGTTTGATGTCTATATCTCACAGTTAAACTAGAGCGACTAAAGAAAAGTACCTCTGCTAGACTAATATACACGTTCTTATCAGCAATTTAATGAAATTGTTTACTTTTCGCCAATTTTGAAAATGAATAATAAACAACTGTCTCTTTTCTCCGCTTATCGCTTTCTTGAATGAGTTTTTGCTGCTCACCTTGAATTTTGTGAAGATTAAACTTAATTTCTCTGCACATTATTTAAGAGTGCAAAATTGATAAGATGGCAGTCCATAACATGCTCATTATAATTTTAAAATGTTGTTCTACTTTAAATGCGCTAACTTATTATACTTTATAGAATGAGGAACCACGCCTCTTGGCCACTTGAGGCCGAAAAGGAAAATTCCAGAGAAATCAATAAATTTAAATGCATCTAGGACAAGTTGTGTGGCACAGAAGCTGCCTGGAAACGACTCCTTGAGGTGGAGGGGGGAAAAGCAGCCATGTGGCAGCAAAAAGTGGAAAGCTGGGAGATGTCACGATTTCCGTGTGATCCCCTGACAAATTGCGTTGCAGCCCAGGCAGGCAGATAAATAAAATGGATAAACAAGGGCTTCCTGCCCCCCGAAAGACTCATCCATAATAAATGTGCACGCAACAATGAGAAACACCTCCCGAAAGTTGCCCGGAAAATGGCAATCACCCAAAGGTGGAGCACTTTGTTATTCATATTTTATTAATGCACCAAAAAATCTCGAGCTGAATTATGTTTCCTGGCATGAGGGCCAAAAACCCGCAAGAAAAATACCTTAACATTAATAGGAGCAAGATGTGCAGCTACTGTGATTTCCAGGAAGGCACAAGAAGGTCACAAATATTGTATGTGGCAACTGACATTTTTGTCATTCTGCCAGCTTTTCGTGGCACTCAGTTTTTTTCTTTTTTTTTTGCACACGGGTCAACGGGGCGTATGGGTGTGCTGGTTATTTTGCGGTGCCCACTTGTCTGGGCCAAAAAGAAGTGGCAGCTAAATAACAAACTACGCAGTCCAAAACGGCTTCGTTTCGTGCTAAAGTCTAAATTACATTTAGGGCCAAAACAGCTGCTTCCAGTATTTGTTATTGGTAGTAAGACTCTTGAGTGGTCAGTGGGTTCATTGTTGAACACTCGATTGATGGCAAAACATTTCCAGTAACTGTCAAAAGTGCCATAACCATGAAGTAAGTGCTGCTTTTTAAGGCCAGTCTCGGAAAAGTTTGTAATTGAAATGAAATGGGGTAATATCCTAATGATAAGTTCCTGTAGTTCCACTTAACATTGTAAAATTCAATTACCACTTCTCCTTCCGACTCAACTTTTGATAAACTTACTCATTTTGAAGAGAACTTTCATGTCGAAGACCCTACTAAATTATTCAAAGCTCAGTTCGGAGCTCCAATCAGGGACGATAGGAGTATGTGTGCTTTCCTAGTAATAATTGCTACGATTTGACCTTTGGCGAAGGACCTATAAATAGGCAGCTGTCTGCTGCTTTTTCATAAATTGTGGGCGGTGGTGCAGAAAAAGCTGATAAGGGTGCGTGGGCTGGTGTGCTGGTGGGTGGTGCATTGCAGTGACACAATGTGGAGCACAGATATCGGCAATTGGCTGGGCATTTTAGATTAGCACGGGGCTCGCATGGCGATAAGATAAGTGGGTAAAAGGATACTGCGAGTAAAAATAGAGTTTTCCACCGGTCTGGCAATCAAGCTGTCAAAACAAATTAACATGGGATGGATGGACAGGCAGTCATTACCCATTACCGGGTCCAAACAAACCCGCCAGCGAGCTGCTCCGCAAATGGAGCTCGCTACCAGAATCGCAATCCGATTCGGGTTCGGATTCGGATTCGGATCTATGGCAACATCTGTGGAACCCACGCACGTAATACGGGCGAATCGAGTAGAAAATGGCCAGGAGGCTCTCGAAGCTCACGAATGGGGAAACGGTTAAACTTTTTGGCGAGCCGGAGAGTGGAAAACCATGGGAGCGGAAGGATGGAAAAGCGGAAAAGCCACACATGCCCACAGCTCTCTCTCCCTCTCTTTCTCTTTCTGTTTCCGCTCTCCTTACTGCGCACATAACCCAGAGAAGGCAACAAAATAAAAACTCGGAAAATGGCAAGGGAAATAAAAAAAGAAATGAATATGAAGGGAAAATCAAGCTAGACGTTGGAGCACGACATTGCCTCAGGACAGAAGAATGCCTGGCGGAGAAAACCAATTTTCCACATCATTATGCTTTTCGCTTTCATTGAACAATCCGTCTCGATGTTTTCAAAATCAAAAACATTTCATTCATATTCTCGAATTTCACACAACAGGATTTTCGGGCCGCAAAGGGTCAAAAGTACGCGGCCGTTCGGGCCAACTTGATTATTGGCAATTATGTGCGGACTCCCGAGCTTGTCTGCAGCATTTTTATTGCTATGCTTCGGCAATGCCCTTAATAGCCTGCCCCCCTAGGAATTACGGCCCAACTTCGGGCTGTCCAAAGCTAATTAGCGAAGAGCAGGGCTAAATCAGGTTTAGTTCTTATTAGACGAAGATAAGAAAGGACACGATGAATAAGTGATGTGTGGCACTGGGCAGAGGATTTGGCAGTCTGGCAATTAATCAAGTTAATAAACGCAAAGTATTTTCGACCTTTAGGGTTTAATGGAAAGGAAATTCCTGCAAATTCTTGTGAATCTATTAATTAACTTGATTATTTGAATATTAATGTAATTAAAGTTGAAAGTTAAACATGGGAGATATTTGTATCTTAATTAATAAATTATAGGACAATAAACAATCGAATTTTCTCTAATAGCTTTAGTGTTTTCCAGCCACTTTAGCTGCAGCAACCCTTTAGTTATGTATGTTTCTCCATTTACTCGATGGACTGCCCCAAAAAGTGTGCTACGTTTTTGTAAATACCAACACTCACCCCCTAATTAGAAATGCTGCCAATGTTTCTCCTTTCCAATCAGCAATCGGGATCCAGACTAGCGTTAATAGCTCGTTCGCCTCGGTACTTAATGCGCTTGTTTATCGTCCGCTTTATTAGTTGGATGATGGGTTTTGAGCAGCGTTTAACGAAGCGTGACTCCTGCGAGGGGAGCGGGGAGGGGCGGCAGCAGTGGCGACTATTTGGCAGGAAGGATATGGTGATGCGGATCCTGGCGCTTGTCGATGTATGTGTGAGCTGCTGCTGCTGCCTGATTTATGTTTTTGGTTTTTTGAGGCTGGCTTTGGCTAGTGAGGCCGCGGCTCGCTAGTCTCACATGAATTTCGTATACTTTGTTGGATAATTTGTAATGAAATTAATTCAATTTATTTAGATTTATTTGCATATATTTCGCAGTACGAGGGATATCAGCGGAGAGAGAGGGAGATAGAGAGATACAGAGAGAGCGTGAGTGAGAGAGTGGGAGAGATACGCAGCGTATACGTAATATGAAAATACAATGGTGTGCGTAAATATTGATAGAGCGAACTCGGCTTTGTGTGTGTGTGTCTGTGTGTTGTGTCTCCTTGCCAAAAAGAGTATATGTGTGCGTGTTGGTGAGTAGGCAGAGAGAGACAAATAGAGAGAGAGAGAGAGTGGGAGGTTGGCAAATTCGCTTTTTCCTCGAAGAAAGCAAATTCAGGATAGAGATTTTCTTAGGGCCATTTCTTTCGTCCTTTTCAGGGCCTCTTTTGACTTAAATTGAGCTTTCCTCTTTCTCTCGCACTCAGACACTTCAAGTTGATAGTTAAAAATCTCTTTTTAATTTGAATTTTTAATTATTTAATTATAGGGCGTTGAAGGACTGTTTTCGGATTTCCCGAATTCACATTATATGCTTTTTAATCCTAGCATTCGACTGACTTTCGACAGCACCACAATAGTCGGGTGGGAAAAATCAATATCCCCGCAAGTGGCTCACATGCGTTTTCACTTTCAATGATAGCCCATTTTTCAGCGCTTCTTTCATCTTCGCATTGCACACTGGAATATTCAATTAAAATTTTCTTGCGTAGCTGCCATTTTTTCTCGACATTTGCTGCAAAAATTCTGATACACAAAAAGTGTTCTCCTTTTTTGTCAGCGCGTGCTAAACACTCGCACACACACATTCGCATACACGCACCCACACCACACACACATACACACGCGCACTATACATTTCGGGGCTTTCGATGGCCTTTTCATTTATATAACAAATGGGAAAACACTTTCAACACTTTGCTTTGCTTTCAACCAATTCTGTTTAATTTTCATAAATTTTTTTAGCACATTTTTGGACGATTTTCCATGGGCATTGCCACTTTTTATGAGCCTCTAGAATTTTTCTATCCCATTCACCTTCAGCCTAGCGCTTTGTACTTCAGCAGTCAACTTCCACGGTCGATGTTCATTCGCGTTTTGGCCCACACGCTCCAGGAGCAGCGCTGAAAAGCTTGGGCCACTCGCCAAAACGCGAGAGCGAACCGGTTGGGGCATCGATTTTGGCTGCTCGGCCAGCGGGTGAGCGGGGCGGTGTCCACCGTGGGGAGCTTTTGGCCAGCGGAAATCTCGGAGGGGAAGGGTCTAGGCCAGCTGGAAATGGCTGAGCCCCTACTATTGCGATATGCAATGGAGCATAATCATAAGATAAGGATTACCATAAAATTCATCCTTCATAAGTGAGAGTTTAATAATTACTACAGTATCTCATGTCTAGTATATACATATTTTCAAAAGGATCTTCTCGAATCCGTGCTAAACCCTACTATTTAGAAAGGCTCTCTCTCTAGATTTTCCCAAAGGAGGTAAACATCTGACTGGGAATCACATGTAAAAATGAAAGCTCCTTCAGAACCTGTTCGCAGTATGTTTTTTGGTGCATGCGTACTGGAGCGGAAGTGTCTCAATGGCACACAATGTTGCCATTTGCTGCAGAGCAAAGCTTTTCTCTGCCAAGTTTCACTTTCCGTACTATTTCCTCCGCCTATGAAAACTGAGATTTGACATCTAACTGTATCTTCTATTCCTAACAAATCAAAACAAATTACTTATCTTGTCATTAAATCTCTTTCAATAGATCTATCCACGCAATTTATTTTGTTTTGAAAATGAATGATTAAAAAGTCGTGTCTACTTTTGGGCTGACATGTCCATCTTAAATAAATTTTTAAATTTACAATAATTAAAATATATAATTTAATTAATACTTTGCCACAAAAATAGTTTACGTTTTTTTACACATCGTTTTTACATGTAATAAACATGCAACTAAAGGATGTTAAGATTAAATATAATATAGCAATATAAATACATAGTAACCAGATACGATCTTAAATCTTACTTATTTGAACAGAACAACTTATCGACTTGCTTTCCTATCGGTTTTGAATTTATCTTTGGTGAATCATTAACAATCCTTTACGACGCGCAAATAAATCACGATATTGGATGGTGCTGGTCACCTTCACGCCCCAATCAGGCGGCCAGCCATACTCGGGGTTCGTGATTTCCCATATCGTTTATCTTGGGAACCCTCGCACAGCAATCGGTAATCGCTGGCGAAGAAGTTAATTAAACGGCCAGTCCTCGGGCTCAAATCGATCGAGATCGATCGCCGATGATTGATGATTGAAGCGGAGAGCGGAATGTAAACACGCACTCGCTCACGCACTTATCACTATCGGTTATCAGTGGGAAGTGGACAGAAGTGAGCAGGGAGCAGCAGTGACTAGTGGCTCTTGGTCGGTGGTCACTTGAACTTGCTCCCAAATGGCGATAAGCGAGGCGGCACGCGCTCGATCCGATTTGGCCGTGGGGCAATTGCATTATTGGGGTTGCTGTGTCATCGAGACCAATCGATTTGAATTGGGGCAATTGGCATGATTGCTGTGGTTTGGTTTGTGGCAACTTGATGAGGTAATGCGAAGTTTCCCACCCCCAAAATAGTGTTCTTTCCGCCTGCATCACCCGATTAGACTCGCAATCAACGAATGTTTGGTTTTTTCCTATGTTTTCTTTCCGATTCCATGTGGTATCAATCGTTTTGGTGGTCGAGGTTATGGCAAGGCTACACGTGCCACCTATAATGGCCATTGGTTTTATTTGCTTTGCATATGTGGTTTATTCGGCACTTGCACCTTATCAAGTGCTTATACTCGAGCAATCCAGATGTGCAATAGGCACAACTGAAGTTCTCACTTCTTCTAATCTACATGAAATAGCTGATAATTTCACCAGGTTTCGACTTTGTCTTCGCTGCATGAATACATGAATCACGTAGATTGCGTTCGTATATGATTCCTGGGAAATATATTCAGATTCCAACGTGTACGACAAAGGTCAATTGATTGTTAATGCCTAATGAGCTTATCTGCCACAGAAACCATCGACAAATTAATTATCATTTATGCTATGCATGCCTAATTGTTTACTCTATCAGTTTAATTAACAAAGTTTGTCAAGGCTTCTTAGTTACTTATGAATATGAACCAATAGCGTCATCATATCATGTTAATAGTAAACTAAATACTCTTTCCGTATTCCAAGTAATCACTAATTTTTAAACAATCTAGATATACTATCCATTAGCACCTTTCCCGCAATCTTGGTCATGTGGTACGGATTGGCTCGAGTGTCACTTGGGGACCATAAAAACTGACCACATCAATTCGAAAATAAGTGGAAATGAAGCTCTATATTCGTGGATGCTAATTTTAGATCGGGTCGCCTCGCCACACTAGTCGGCGATAAAGAGCGTTGTGCCATTTTGAACAAATGCAAAAAGAGGTGACAACAAAGGCAACTCGTCGTCGTCGCCGTCATCGTCGTCATCTGGCGGAGGAGCAACGTCACGGGTTGGCGTTCATCATCTCGAGCGGTTGGGAACTCGAAATTCCGGCAGACACGAGGTGCATGCGTGGACGCCTTGGCTAATTGCTCTGGGTGCAGCCCAGATGATTGAGTGAATTGAGTGAGACGATTCGATAAAATAAGATTCGAATTTGGTTCACACACGACTGGCGCATGACTCGTAAGTGGACTTTGGTCCCACAAAAAGATATTCACTTATGCTTGTGCGTGGTTCAGTTTCGATCTGCGCCCGATCTCGTCTAGCCTGTCTGTCTGGATGGATGGTTGGCTGGTTGGATGGTTGGATGAAGGGATGGATGCAGGGATGGGTGGATGCAGGCGCCTCATCTCGCGTGCTCCAAAGTCCAAGTTGTCAATTCCGTTCATGGCTCCGCAATTACTACGCTCAATATCAATTTGTTCGCACTTACAGAGCGAGCGGAAAGTTTCCCCAGCGAGCTGATTAAGTGCCCCCTCATTCAGCTGAAAATTTTAATTAATTTCACTTCTTTTAGTCCGAGCTGTAGAATTATTTTTGGCTCCAGTTCGATTATCTCCTTGAGGATCCACGCTCAGTCCACATGAACAGACCACAATCGGAGTCACACCTGTTCGTTCGGTCGAATGCTCGCACGTGTTAATTAGTTTGCTAATTAGTTTTCAGCTTTAATTACTGCCCTTAAATTTCGATGGGTGCTCAGCCATTTTCAACACTGTGATTAAAATAGCTACTTGTTGTTTATATTTTATTGGGTCAAACCATGAGTTTTAATTGTAATTTTCAACAACAATGACAGCATTAAACTGTTTTTTTGGCGATGTAGCAGGAGGTTTCCAAATAATATTGCAATTGAAAATAATAAAAATATATTCACACACATTTCAGCCTTGATTAATTGTTTACTATGCAATATATACTCTAATAATCTACGTTTTCATGATTTTTTGAAATTACTTTTTATAATTAAATCGAAAGTCGTGGGTGTTATCAATGGTTATCAAAATGAATATATAAAAACAGTGTATATTTGTGTTTTGTCTGGCTACTTTCCGGTTGTCAACAAGAAATCCTCTGTAATCAGAAGACTTTGTTCTGCTGGCCCTCTTCTTAACCTATTAAACCAGGAATAGTAGAACCAGATTCAAATCGTTTCAATAACTCTATTTTTTGAGTTCACATTTTTAGACTTTACTTTCCTGATCTGTTATTTAAATCAAATACTCACTAGACAGGCGTATAATTTTCCTGATCAAATGCAAGGCCAAAGTCTAGACGAATAAGGCCATTTATAATCAAATGAAGCGAGATGAATAATACAGAAAATAATAGAATGAATCTTTAGATGTTTAAGTTAACTTTAAGCCATCATTTGCAGTTCAAACGTGCTACTAAAGTCATAGTACCCCTATCAAGGGTATGAACATCTTATATTGTTGACTTAATTATGACACAAAAATACTGTTTTAATGAAAACTGAAATTCCAGAGGCCCGGCCACGATAAGCCGACAATTGTGACGTGTTTTTCAGCACGCGCGCCACATTTAAAAATTAGACGTTTAGAGTGAGATTTTGCCTCGATCCTGAGTATACAAATTACGAAAGGTATATTGTGCGATTCCATCGCATTATATTTGAGGTGAATGCTTTATTGTGAAATCTCAAGGTAAACAAAACTCGTGACGGACTTAATCAGTCGATTGGCATGAGGTTTGAAAGTGAAACACGGCGATACGCAATCAGAGCCAGCTTTTAATTAATATTAGCCATTTACATATTAAAGTCCTCCGGGGTAATCTCAAGAGAACCATGCTCGACGGGCGTGAAAACTTCAAAATTATGATATCACACATGCTAATCAATGGAAGCAGCCAGCAAGTTCAAAACAAGAAACCCCAAATGTCGTAAAAGCCACATCGTAAAATGGTCAAGAGGAGAGCGATTAGCTGGCCAAGAGCTAAACAAAAACAGGAAGGCAGACGTTGGGTGGAGTCTGAAATTGGGGATACTTAGTGGGAGGTTAATAGTATATTCGATATATTACATTCAGGACATCGTTTGCATATTCTCCAGATCGATGATGTCATCAGGAACACATACGTACTTTCTTCTAGAATTCATGGTAATACCTTAGTTTTAGTCATACCCCTCGCTAGTACCGCGTATTAATAGACTTTGGGCCATCAAAAGAAAGCAATGGTATCGCGTTGGCTGTGAGAACCAATCGCCATTAGGCAATGTCGGCTATCAGGGAAAGGCAATCCGCTGGACTGGACTGCCGCTGGACTTTGGACCGGTTGGATCGAGCGATAAAACCCCACCGGCGCGACGTCAGCTCACGTTTTGGGTGACGAATGCTGGGGCTCGATCCCCATCCCCAACCGGCCCGAACTCACGAACGGCCATCGAACATGGAGCGCCGGCCAGCGAACGTGTTCGATGCTCCAGCCTCGAGCCGCGTGGGTGTTCGATGCAGGAGTCGATCGGATGGGAGCCAACCGGACCTAAAACGTCGCTGTGGGCCCGGGGGGAAAGCCACCCATTATCAGTGGCTCTCGCTCTCTCTCTGTCGCACTTGCTGGAAAGCAAAGTAGAATTGCGCATCGCTTAAAACGCAGAGCAGCGGAGTGCGCCAATGATCGGCGGCGGGTCTGTTATCAAACAAACTGAAACTGAACTGTCTGCCGCCCGAAGAGTGGGCCATACCCACACCCATACCCATACGCATGCCCAGGCCCATACTCACACCCATACCGCTCCCCACAGATACCGTTAGTCGTACCGCTCCAGGGCAGCTTTTGCGGCCGCTGCGCCGCCCATCGTCGAATTATTCACACGCAGACGTTCCCAACGATCGGACCGAAAATTATTCAAATCGTGCAAATCGTACATGAAACTTGGTGTGAACGAATAATACCATACTTAATGTATGTTTCTTCAGAACATTTGTTTTTGCTCAGCGAACAAATATCAGCTCGTCACTTTGAGGAAATCAAGTTCAAGTGGTGAAATTCAAAACAATAATGAGTTTGCGAAAGTGATTTGCGAAAACAAATAAACGGACAATCGGTTGTAGAATCACTCAAGGACATTTGATAAGCATCCTTTCGCAGAAGATTGCAAACAATGTGCTAAGTTATTCGAGCATTTCGACAATGGATTATTAAGTTGGGTGAGTTACATAACACAAGGGCTTATTGTGTAATCAGATTAAATAAAAGTGCCAAAAATGAGCTTAAAGTGAAATAGGAGAGTGACGAATTATGGTGAATTGCTTAAGCATAAGATACTAGAAATTGTATCTTTTGTTTAAAGACTCAAGATCAAGTATTACCCAATCGCAGGGAAGTTTCTAGTTTCGCTTTTGGAAAATCATGCCGTGATTAAAAACTAATCATACAGTGAATGGTTTATCGATCAGAGGCCTATCTATCACCGATTGATTGATAGTTTTCGAGCCTATAACCCAGGCGCATAACCTCCAAAAGCTCTTGGCGAATTTCGGCCTCGTCGAGAGTCATTGGCCAAATTTAGTTGCTACCAATGATGATCTTAGTTAATCCTGCACTTGATTTATGGTAGCATCGCCGATGAGCGTGTGGCGAGAAAAGTATTATGGCAGATTAATTTGCGACGCTTCGGGCCTCTGTCTTCTGGCAATCGGGGCAATCTCCGTGAGCGGTTCCAAAGTCCAGATCGTGGCATGCTCCCAACCGCTGATCGGCGAGAACGGCGTGATCGCCGTGATTTATTGCCAAAAACCGATGGAAGCCGCCGTGTTTTTGTCGCAGTGCATTCAACTGCAGCGCGCGAAGAAGAAATGCAAGTGATAATGCCCGGCAATTACGATAGCCCCACTCCAAGTCCGAGTCCCAGCCCCACATCCAGTCCCAGCTGCCCCGTAATTAATGCGAAAATGATACGGGCAGGCCCATGGAAAACCCCCAAGCAGAGTCGCTTAGTCAAGAAGCCATCTCCTCCAAGCGGCTGTACTTTGCACCTCCACTCGACGCATCTCCAGACCCCCAGCTCCCCAACTCCCGAACTCCCCATTCGCAGCCACAGCAGTTTTTTGCTCCGATTTGCATCGACATGGCAACCGCGGAGTCTTCACTTCAGCTTTTGCCTCTGATCACGCGCTGGTGGCGTGCTCGATGACGTAGCCATGGCTGCCGGGCGTTAAGTGACCTTCTTCAACTTCTGGCCCCCTCCCCAGCCGCACCCCTTTTCCCCGGACCCCCATCTCATCGCAGTCGCACGCCTCGGCTTCGATTCCTGCCTTTGATAAGTCGGTCAGTCAAGTCAGTCATTAAGTCAGTCATTGAGTCCAGTGCAGTGCAGGCAGCTCGAGTTACGTCAAAAACGAAGAGTACGTACAAAACGTGTCACATGTCGCGTGTGTGCTACCATCCAATCCCTGCTTCCTGATCCGATCGCAACCCATCCTATCAGATCCCAGCCCATCCGATCTGATCTGTCATTATGTGGCCCCCAGTCGCTTCAATCGACGTCAGGTTGGTTGTGGTGGAAAAAACAAAATGGAGCAGATTTTGGAACGTGGCAATCTACGTAGATTGTGGAAAAATATGCGATGAGTTGATAAGTGCTGCGACCTATGCTGAAGGCCAGGACGTCATTTAAATTGGAAAAGGGCCAGTGGAAAAATGTAATACCTTATGTAACTTATGGGTATACCTAAAGCTAAAGCTGCGATTGTTAAATGATGCAAAGTAAATGTAGTAAATAGCTAAAAATCCGATATGAAATCGTGGTTTGTAGTGTATTATTTCGTAAGAAGAACTCCCCTTAATTTGCTTTTGGTTAAGCCGCACCAACAATGTTGCCAGAATTCGCTGAGGCCTACAAAATTTCTATCAATTAAACGGACCTCCTCCCTATAGTATAGATCATTTCTATTCATCTCGATGATCTAATTGGCTTCAGAAAATCACAGTTCGTGACAAGCGAATCCGGCACGTGTTCAGCGTTTAAGGCTAAATCGAATTGGTGGCATAATATATAGCTCGTGATCTGCCGGCCTTCAAAATGCTTTTCTTGACCTTACTCGACTGCTTCACATTTAGCCGAGACCAGAAATTCTGGCTGATGAAATTCCCAACCGAAATACTCATGAATTTCCCGTTCGCATTTAAATTGGAAAACACACACACTATGTATTTGAAATGCGCATCTATTAATCGAATCCGATTAGGATTGCCCAGAATCGCATGCTAAGCGCAGTTAATTGGTTAAATGCCGCACTACATATGGAATATGTATGCTCCCGATTTGTGGACCAAAAGTGGGAAGCCGCCCTTATCAGCAACGTGTTCACTCTTAATTGATTGACACACAATCGAGTCGGATCATCAAAGTCAAGCTTGATAACGCTGCGGGGTAATTAGCATGAATGGGCCACTCGACTCGACTCGATTCGAATCGTTTCAATTCGGTTTGAAGCGATCATAAATTCACTTGATATCAAAATGGCCCATTGTGGCGAAGCGAGTGCCAAAAATGCCATCAGATAGTGTCGCCGCCCACTGGGGGCGTGGCATCGTCAGGTTGGGGAGGGGGAGGTTAAAAATAAAAGTGCAATTAAGAATTTTATGCAATTCGGTGGCTTGGCGTTTTCAAGAAGCTGATGCAATGCAGCACCCCACTTGCATATCCAATTGTCTTCGGCTAAAGAGAGAGCGCCATGTAACCATAACCATGGTCTATAGTCGTAGTCTGGGAAATCGAGAGCCGAACCGCTCAGCTTGGATCCGATACGAAACGATCCGTCAGATACGCTTCGATTCGAGTGGTTCGGATTGTTTCGGTTCGGTTCGGTGCGGTTCGGCTGGCGCTCGCGGAACGATCAATCAAACGCTCGGCGATCGTCACATAAATTGTTCTACTAATCAGCCAACCGCTTCATTCATTCACAACTCGTTTGCGCTGCCGCATGTCGGAAGAGAAAGAAGCTCTAATACCATATACCATACCACAAGTGGAATACCATATAGACGCGCGATCGCAGCTATAGCTATAAGGCCCGTGCCACTCGCGTTTCGTGTCCGGGTTCAAAGTTAATGCCGCAACCCCCGGCGGATTCATCCGGCTGAGCAAATTGAGATCCCACTGGAGCAAGTCGGAGTGTGCTCACCACGGTACGTGTGGGGTCCACGTCCACCTAATTGCCATCTAATTGCGCCCGCTTATCAGCGGATCTGCGCAACTACGCTTTCGATTCGAGTCGCAGTCCAGATAAACTATTTGCCCCAAGTGATAATGTGAAATTGAATACTGAATTAAACTAAATCTTCCCGGAATTAATGTCAAAAAACGATGTGCACTTTGCCACCTGCCAATTCGAACTCAACGATATGGAATAAATGATGCAATTCGGTGCAAAAATTAAGCGAGACTTCGGGCTTACTGAGTGATAGTGATAAGTGCACCTGATCCGCTGGCATATTGAATTGCATTTTAATTGGGGCAGCGCGTTCGGAAAGATATTTATGAGGAAATTCAGGGCATAGCTGTTTTAATTTGATTAATGAACGGAATGTGCCTACAATATTAATTAAGTTACAAATTTCTTCTTATTTGCAGACGAAACATAACGAAAAGTTTAAGATATTGAACATGCATCATTCAAGCGTATAAGTCGTTGTTATATAAAATCATAAAAAACGCATAAACGTTTTAAAAGTGCTCAAACAAGGCTATAAAACGGCAACAATAAGTGAAACTAGCTGCAATTCTATGAGTTTTGTAAACCTGAAAGCCGGAACAATCGATGTTTTAATGCTGCCAAACAGATAGCAATCAGCCCCAGCCGATAAAACAAGAGTGAAACCAAAGGCGATCCAGAAAATCATAAGATACATATAAAATATCTCACAGTTTGAAAAAGAGAGAAGTCAAGAGCACATATTCAGAAATGGCCAAGTACTTTATAGCCCTGGTGTTGCTGGTGTGTCTGGCCCTGGAGAACAGGAACGTGTACAATCGCCTCCACGCCCGCTCCCATCCGAGTTCCCGCGGCGACATCCTGCGACCGCATCCCAAGCACCAGCCGCATCCCCATGTGCAGCACACCTCGCAGCAGCTGCAGCAGCAGCACCACATCCGGCAGCAACGATCCCGCCAACTGAAGCACCTGGAACCGGATCCGACCAGCGAGGAGGACGATGTACCGATCACCAAGCGGGAGTACTATGCACGCCTGAGGCGCCACGTCATTCAGAAGAGGCAGCACCTCCTGCAGCAGGAGCTGAGCTACAACCATCCCGGCTCCCATTCGGAGCAGCTGAAGGTGCCCCGATTGTGGCAACATCTCATGGAGCAGGAGGAGAAGGCACACAGACATGTGAGCCCGCCCGTGGAGTTGCCTATCATGTACGGAGATGCCCCCGAGGATTCATCCCTGTCCTCCGATGATCAGTTCGATGATCTGTCTCCCCTGGACTTTGTACGCAACGAACTGATGGCCGAGGACCAACAGGATCAGGAGAAGGATCTCGATCTCGATCTGGACCTGGATCAGAAGCCGGAAACGCCCATAGAGCCTGAGCTCCCACTGGGTGAGAGGAACATCACCATTTCGGTGAAGTCCAGCGCCGGAGGATGCCCCAAGTGCGAGAGCAACCGCCAGGTGGAGCACATCACCGAGGAGCAGCTGACCCACTTACGCATCGAGTTCGTCAAGCAGCAGATCCTGGAGAAGCTGCGCCTCAAGGAGAGCCCCAAGGTGTCGGCCGTGGAGCTGCCCAAGCCCATCTTCGACGGTATGACTCTCTCCCATCCGGACGACAGCACCAAGAACAAGGAGCTGGACGATTACTACGCTCGCACTAGCAAGAAGTTCATACTGCTAAATAGAGGTAAGGAAATTTACTAAGAAAGTAAATATTGAAGCTTAACTTCAAAGGGAATCCTTACCCCATTACGACTTTGTTAACATACTCCTTTATTCTTACAGAGGAGGTCGAGTGCAACCGAGCGAGAGACGGAAAATCCAATCCGTCCATGTGCTTCACCTTCAAGATCGACGACGCAGATGCCGAGGGCTTCGACGTGAGCACCGCCGTCCTGTGGCTCTTCAAGAACAAGCAGAACCGCACCGACAGGGCGTCGGTGAACAGCACCAGTGCCCAGCAGACGATCGTCGTCTCCGAGGTGGAGGTGGATCACCAGAAGGACTCCAAGTATTTGTCGGCGGCCAAGACCATAGCCATCCAGTCGGTGAATGTGCAAGGTGGGTACACACAGTATACATTAGTGTAGTATAAACACTCATCCCCCCAGAGCGTAATCTTGCCCAGAAAAGAATCGCACACGTTTGGACCTTTGGTCGCAGCCGCGGAACGGCCAAAACTGACCCCCAATACCCTCGGGGGACAAATCAAAATATGTGACATGTCTATACTAGATGGGTATTATAAAAATTATAAAGAACGCCGATAAGTGCCAACGTTGACAACCGCTTGTTTGTGTTTTCAATTAGACAGATCATTGCGCAGATTCGTGATAGCACTGCTTGATAGCTCGCCTCGAATCTCGAATTCATGTGGGTGAATAACTTGACAAAATATTATTCGTGGGTGCAAAAACTGAACTTTGGCCACAACCCAGCGCAATTGGGAGTTCCTGGGGTCAGTTGCCAGATAAGGAACATGTTGCGATTCTGGGAGAAGAGAAGGAGCCTCTGTGGAACACCTAACTAACTGCTCTGCTTTTCCTTTCGCACACTTTCAGATGAGTGGATGAAGATCGACATTGAGTGGCCCATCAAGCACTGGATCAGCGGCCACGAGCTGAGCCACCTCATCCAAATAACCTGCGGCGGCTGCGATGTCAGCGACATGGAGGAGATCATCTCGGTGGACAAGGACTACCGGCCGTTCATCGTGATCGACATGCAGAACAGGCGGCGCAAGAGTCGCCAGAAGCGCAGCATCAACTGCTCCAGCGGAATGACCGAGTGCTGTCGGGAGCACCTGTACATCTCCTTCCGGGACATCGGCTGGAGCAACTGGATCCTGAAGCCGGAGGGCTACAATGCCTACTTCTGTCGCGGATCCTGCAGCTCGGTGGCGAGTGTTACGCAAGCGGCCTCCCACCACAGCTCCATAATGGTAGGTAGCCCATTCTCTGAGGAATTGATGATGAAACTAATGAACATCCTCTTCCCTTGCAGAAAATTCTCTCCACGAGCGGTGCTAACAAGTCGCTGGAGTTGGTGCCCTGCTGCACCGCCAAACAGTATTCCTCGCTGCAGCTGGTCGTGATGGACTCGAGCAACACGGCGACGGTGAAGACGCTGCCCAACATGGTGGTGGAGTCGTGTGGCTGCAGATAGAGAGGCGGATAGGATTAGCCAAGTTACATTTACGTTACATCGGACAAATTAGACGTAGACTCCATTTCGCTCCATTTCAGCCAGCATCCATCCATCCAACCACATTTCTCTCCAACTAATTTAAACTCATTTCGCAAGGCATTTACATTAGCGATTAGCGTTGTCATTTAATCGTAGTTACCTGTAGTGCATGAGCTGCCACTAGTTGATAGTTAAAAGCTAAAGTCAATGTACTTAAGCTCTCGAAGTATGTAGGTAGTTAGCCAATGGCTCCAATTAATTTAAAAGCTATCTTTAAACGTAAAGTAGTGATTTCCATTGTTTAAGTAGCGTGTATTGAGTTATTAGCAGAAAACATGCAAATCGCAAAATAAAACATAATTTAAATATTTAAGATATGCGTTTTATATATGGGCAGCATGCCACAATATCGTGAAAGAGCATAATGCACTTTATTGCATACAAAACCAAGTATCTTAGTTACAATATGGAATGTAGGGTCTTGGAAAATATCTTAACCAATTGAAAAATGGTAAAACGTTTTATCGAAAATGTAATTGTTTTGTAGGAAGTCCATGGAATGTAGCATACTTTTGGGCATTTTACAGTTTGGCAGGCTCTGCATTTCAACTGCGCTTAACGATGAACTACAGCCAATTTAAACAATAGATTTGTAAAAATGTATTCCTTTGTAAAAAACAGCTTACTATCCTGTTCGTATAACGTCACAGAGTTTTTTATAACTGCAGAGTGATTGATTTTAATGGTAGTTGCCCAAAATTTTAAGTTATTCCCCTTATCCCAAAATTTACAACCATGTCGTTGTCCGCGAAATCCGTGCTAAAGGAGGGCTCCACCCAGCTGAGCCACATCTGCGAGCTGGACCTTGTGCAGCAGGCGTCCCATCAGCGCCTGGTGTCCCTGATCGCGACCATATCGGTCAGTTCACGGAACGCAGACACCATATACACCATGATAATGCGCGGAGTGAACATATTCCGTCTGAACTTCTCCCACGAATCGCACGAGATGCACTCGAAAACAATCGAGCTAATCAACGAGGCGCTGGAGAGGATTCATAAGGAGACGGGCCAGATTCGAACGGTCGCCATTGCGGCGGACACGCGTGGACCCCAGATCCGTACTGGCCTACTGGATGGAGATGTGTTCCTGCGCAGCGGCGATAATCTGCGGCTCTCTATCAACAGGGATCTGTACGACAAGGGCAACAAGGAGGCGGTCTACGTGGACTACCCGAACATCATCAACCTGACCAAAACGGGCGATCGTCTGTTCATCGACGACGGTAGGTTGTTGCTCCACATCTTGGAGGTGGGTGTGGATGGTCTGCTGTGCGAGGTCATTCACGGCGGCCAGCTGAACAACAACTGCAACGTGATTCTGCCGGAGATCGAGATCGATCTGCCCGCCGTCTCTGAGAAGGACATGTTCGACATCCAGTTCAGCATAAAGGCCAACGTTGACTTCCTCTTCGCATCCGCCGTGCGCAGTGCCAAGAACGTGAAGGAGCTGCGAACGGTGCTCGGCGAGAAGGGCAAGCACATCAAGATCATCGCCAAGATGGACAGCAAGATAGCTCTGAGCAGGTTCTCGGAGATTCTGCGTGCGGCGGATGGATTGCTGCTCTCGCGAGCGGACCTGGGCACCCAGATACCCATCGAAAAGCTCTTCATCACCCAGAAGAGCATACTGGGCCAGTGCAACAAGGCAGGCAAGCCGGTCATAGTGGCCTCCCACATCCTCGAATCCATGCGCACTCTGCCCCATCCCACGCGCGCCGAGTGCTTCGATTTGGCCAACTCCATCATCGATGGAGCAGACTGCATCATGCTATCGTCGGAAGTGGCCATTGGGTCGTATCCCAAGGAGACGGTGGCCACCTGCGACACATTGTGCCGGGAGGCCGAGAAGGTTCTCTGGTTCCGAGACCTATTTTCCGACCTGGTCAGCGAGGTGCGTGGCGAGCTGGACGCGGCCCACTCGCTGGCTATTGCAGCCGTGGAGACGGCAAAGCGCACCAACGCCACCCTGATCATCGTGCTGACCACCTCGGGCCGCTCGGCCACTCTGGTCAGCAAGTTCCGACCCCGTTGTCCCATCGTGGCCATCACGCGCTGCGAACGGACCGCCCGCTGGGTCTACCTGCATCGTGGAATCCTGCCGATTCTGTACACCTCGGAGCCCAGCACGGACTACGCCACCGATGTGGACGCTCGGGTGCAGTTCGCCATGACCTCTGCCAAGAAGTGGGGCATCATCGACGACGGCGATCCCATTGTGATTGTGAGTGCCTGGAAGGATGGCGGCGGGTTCACCAACAATGTCCGTGTGGTCTACGCCTTCTTCGAGGCGGACCGCGTGGATTGCCTGTTCCGGTCGGACAGGCGGCATTCTCGAAAGAACACCAACCTGCAGATGGCAAATCGGGAGCCTGGTGGTAAGGACTCAAATGTGGGTTTAAATGGATGTTCTTGCTATTTCATCGATTTTATCCTTGCAGATAAGAAGAGTATTAATGCGTAGCTGTGCCCGAGGAAATGGAACTTGGTTGCCTCAAATGTAATCATCAAATAAAATATTTTGGAAATTCGTGATTTTACTTTTGTTCCAGTATTATTAGTTTATTTGTCGACCTTAGTTTTTATCTGTACAAAATTAGAAAAGCCTCTATACTAGTAAAAATTCGATACGTACTTAACCAGTACTAGGGAATGAATGGCATTTCTTAAGAACTCATAGGTCAAGAAAACGAAGCGACCAGACTGCTTAAACGTGGAAAGGCGCAATCCATAGTTGACAAACTCCAGGACTCCTAGGAATCGGCATCGCCGCCAAAATGATGATTGTTTCATTTCCCTGGAATGAGGTGGATGCAGTTTGTGTATCCAAAATAATCAGACTTACAGCTTATATAGTGGCGAGGCCAAAGCCAGTCCCATTAGATTTCCCAGATCTCTGACAAGTGCAAAGATTGGACCAACTTCATGACGCAAATATGTGGGTTCCGGACACCATTTAAACGCCTGAAAAATCGTATATTTTATAAGGTGTCGAATAGTGTATAGAAACTTACCTCGCGCACCGACCAATGGGGATCGATATTGAGTTCCAGCTTCACATAGTACACCGACAATGCCAATCCGCCCAAGAAGCAAACAGCTGAGACCGCATAGCGACGTGGTCGCGAGAACAAGTACTTCACATTTCCCTCGAAGGTGCTGAGAGCCCTGATGCCCAAGTAGCTGCCCAGTATGCACTGGTGCAGAAACTCGGTGGCCAGGTAGAGGCGACTCAGCCACATACAGACCACCATTCCAATGATCAGCAAGTACATTATGCAGCGGCAGAAAGGAGAGCGCCAGGCCACGGAGCGATACCAGTAGCGGACGAAGAAGAACGAGCTCAGGATGAGCACGAACACCGTGAAGGTCATTGAGTGGGCGCAGGGGTGTCCACCGGTCATCTCGCAGCTCAGCTGATGACTTTCCAAGGCCACCGCGGGCTTCTCTACAACCACTTTATTGGCAAACTGCTCTCGCAGAAACCACAAAGGACGCGTCTCCGGAAATATCCTGTCCGGAAAACCGAGTCCAGAATAAAGAATTAATAAGGAAGATTGAATTCAGGACTTCTCTCTCCTACTTACCACTTTTCGAAGGAGTTCAGTGTGCTGATCAGGGTAAATGCCGAGAAGAGGTGCAGTAGGATTTCCTGACTGAAGATGCCACATAGCGGAATAACGATGTTGAACATGTTGTTTGGCTCCATCTGAACGCTGAGAAAATGCCAAAGGGGCTTTCCAAAACTCAAGCTGCAAAATGGATTTTATATTGGCTATATTCAGTCGGAAAATTCAGAGAGTTCGAACCGTTCCTGAGCCCATTCGTTGATGAAAAGCTCCCGCGTGAGCGTTTTATGGTACGCTTCCGAAATAATGTGCACCATCGACTCCATTGTTTTCAGTCTTAAAATATTTTAGCAACTGGCTTCTTTTATGTTTTCAAGACTTTCTGCCAATATGAAATGTTTGTTATGGCCTGCTTGTTTACTGGTAAACATCCTTGAACAGCTGTTATTTTGTGGTCCTGCGCACTTGATGGCAAAATGGGGTGGTAAATAAATTCTAGTACTTTAAGTGTTAAAAGCGCAACTGCTTGATGGCGCCAATCTATAAGACATTTTAAATATAGTTTTTAACCCCCACATTAAACACAGTTTCCCTTTCATGTATAAAGATAATTGTAAATTTTTAATAAATAATGTGAACGGTTTACAAAAACTGATAACAAATCATATTTTCAATAAATACACATATACATACATACACATATATAAGTATAGGCCTTTTTGTTGTTCTTGCTATGGTTGCAGTGATTTTGTTACAATGGGATACATTTTCTTAATTCACTAAGCAAAACTTGACTAAATTATGATTGTACGATTAGCCTACGATTAAGGAAGATTTAAGTTGTATGTTTGAGCAGCCGAATTCGCTAAAACTAATGAATGAATCTTACGGGTAGAATTCGCTTTCGTTGAGGGGGATACACAGGCAGGGGGAAGACAGTGAGGCTGGCGGGTGAAAGATTGGATACAGCCAACAGAGCACACCTATCCAAAGTTCTCGAAGTGGTGAATGAAATAGGGCAGCTTGCGCGTCTTGTTCACTTCATCACAGGCAGACATCACGCTCTTGGTCAGCGGACGAGGACCGCAGGAGAAGACTCCTATCTTGGAGACCTGCAATCAAATGTTATGAATGTGTGGTTTCTTTAGAGGAAAGCAAAAGCCCAAGTACTCACGTATGAGTGCTTCTTTTGCACGAACTTCAAGAAGCTGGACATATCTGGGCGACCAAAGTGATTCACCGCCTTGAGACCCGTGAAAATCGAGGTCTTCGACAGTCGCTGGAAGTGATTCTCACAGATGTACTGAAAGCAGGATTAATTCTTTAAGTTAATACTTCAATCACTCTAATGTGTGTAGGCACATACCAGCATTGTTGTTCGCAGATCGAACTTGTGGAAGAACTGCGTGATGAATATGTGTATCTCCAGCACGTTGGTCACATCCTTCTTCTCCACATCGCGCAGGACGTCGATGAACCACTCAAAGTGCTTGTGCGATGGGCAGATCCACAGGAAGTACACCTTCTTGCAGGCCACGCCCGAGTATCGATTGGTACTGGTTCCGAAGACCAGGTCGTTGAGGATGGAGGCGTAGGGAGTGACCCCGATGCCGCCGCCCACCATCACAGCCACCTCGAACTTGTACCAGTCCTGGTTGCCACCACCGAATGGTCCCTCGATGCGGATCTTGGGCTGGTCCTCAGGATTGTAGTTACAGGGATCGAAGTAGTTGCGCAGCTTCCACGTCCACGGACCTTGGGCCTTGATGTGGCAGCTGAGGAAGTTCTCGTGCGGCGCCGAGGTCAGCGTGAAGCTGTGCATCTCGTGCGGCCGGAAGGCGGTACAGGACAACCGCACCCATTGGCCGGACAGGTACTTTAGATTCGGTGGCCGATAGAACTTGATCTTGATCACGTCGGAGGGCAGGAGATCCGTGTCAATCACATCCAACGCCATGTACTTGGTGCGCAGCGAGACTATCTTGTCCAGCGTGTACACGATTCCGGGGCCAAGGAAGAACATCCAGAAACGTGGTGGTCCGGTCAGTCGGGCCAGTCCGTGGATCAGACTTAGTAGATACAAGCCGATGTACAGGGTGTGCATGTTCCAGAAGAAGTTGTAGGCCTTCTTGCGGATCGTAGGATGGGCGAACACGAAGATGATGCACATGATGATGAACAGCATGACGCCTGTGGTGCCGGTGACCGTCTGGAAGAGCCAGAAGGTGATATCCGGCTTGTAGTCGGATGCGAAGTGCACCTCGCGCGTCAGGCAGCGCAGGTTCTCGTGCGATTGGGTGGACACGTGATAGAAGTTCACAATGTGACCCACCGTGTGCAGCACGGAAAAGAAGAGCGCCGTGCAGGCGGCAATCTTGTGGAACTGTATGTGCGAGTCCAGGGGAATGTACTGCTGGATGGGGAACTCCTTCAGCTTGGTGATCAGATTCCGGGACATGGTCAGCAGCAGCAGGGAGTAGCAGAAGGACAGCGATGCGGCGGAACCCCTGGTGATGGCAATGCCCACGCCCATGATGTGCCGCAGATCGGTGTGCTCCGCCATGAACGAGTAGTGGATGAAGCGCTCAACGAACAGAACTATGGTGACCACGTAGAAGAGGAACAGGTAGAATATGTTCTGCCGGTTCTCCTCGAGGAACGTGATGTATGCATCCCATTTGGCCAGCAACCAGTGACGTGGCTTGTCCTGCATCGGCTCGATGTTGAACGAAGTCATCCGGGCCACGTTCGTCGAGGTGTCCAGGAAGTTCTGCTTGGCTCCCTTGCAGTCCAGTCCGATGGCCACAAAGTCACCCTTATACTCCTTCATCATCAGCTTGAAGTCCTGGTAGGTCAGATGGTTTTTGTGCTCCAGCCCCACATCCTGGAACATGCCATCGATCAGTTCCGTGACCTGGTCGTCACCCAGGCTCGTCGTCCTTGCAATCTCCACCAACGATCGCATCATCTCGCTCAGTTCGCCTTTGTCAATGACTCCATTACGATCATTATCACACATATCAAAGATTATACGCAGCTTGTCGTCCGTTTTGCCACGAGAGAAGAGGACTACGGTCTCCAGGAACTCCTGGAAGCTAATCCTGCCATCCTGATCCTTGTCCACAATGTTAAACATCTTGCGCACAAACATATCGTTGGGTTTCATGCCCAGAGCGGCGGCGAATTCTGCCTTGGAAAGACTGGTCCGCATCACGGTCATTACCTCGCCATCACTGGAGGCATCTGAACGCCTTCGTCGTTCTCCGGGTCTCAGGCCAAAGGTCAGGGCGTAAGCCTCCCGGAAGAAATACTCCAGTCGCTTTTGGCGCCGCTCACGTGTCTCCGCCCGCGCCAACATTATGTCCCTGTTGACCTCCATCAAAGTCATCTCCTTCTTGTGGAGCAGTAAGAAATCCTCCAGCTTCTTTACAAACTTCCTGCGTGCTCCGTAAGATTCCAGCTCAAGCACCAGATCATGATCGCTGGGAACACGTAGCAGGATGTAAGGTTTCTTCTTGATGTGATTCGTGGCCGACTCCTCCACACTGACCACGTCGATGTGCTTCAAACTAAAGGTGCGCAGCTTCTCGCCCTTCCTGTCCACCGTGTAGATGGCCGCCTCTGGCCCGAATTTAACCGTGACCAGTCTCTTGTGGTTGGCGTGCAGCCACTCCCTGGCAAGCATCTTGTCCACGGATCCCTTGTGCTGCGGTGCCCTCAGTGCCTCCTGACGGATCTTCAGCCGACGGCGCTTGCTGTTCTGCAGCTTGACCACACAGTATCCGGCTCCGGCGCACAAGATGGGCACAAATCCAAGGAAGACACACACGTAGATGAACATCAGCTCCGAGCCGGAGAAGTAGTCGTAGCCCTCCAAGTAAGTGCACGGCTCCAGTTCGGTGGCATTCAGCTGCATTGGCTGCGGACAGGGATCCCCAGTGCGCCACATGAACACATCCTTTTGGATCTCCTCCTCCTTCACATCCGTGCTGTTCACTATGATGTCCCAAAGGGTGATCTTGCGCAGCTCGGCGATCTCCTCGGGAGTAAATATGCCGTTGCGCTCGTTTTCGAACCAAAATCGATCGGCATCCCGCAGTCGCTGGAACTGCTCCTTGATTACGGCCGTGAAGAACTCGCCCGGCTGACCGTAGGACTCCAGCATACCACCCACATAGACATCCACATCATCCAGCTGGTTATCGTATGCCTCCTTTAGCATGCTGAACAAAATTGGTGGTTAAATTAAATGAAATGCTTGAAATCTATTTGTACTTACTCCAAGAGCTCTGGCTGCGTTTCGAACAACGGAGGATTGATATCCGTCCAGGTCTTGTGCCTTTTCAGTCCATAGGACTCCCTAGCGGTATTGTAGTCAGGTAGTCCATTGTCCCGACCCCGCATTATGTTGAGAGCACCCAGATCCCGTCGTGTGAATTCCATGGGTCCGAACAGTTTGTCCCGCACATCTGAGCAGAGAACCGGATCCTCACGTTCGGATATTTGCGAGGCCAGGCCCATCAGTACCTCCTCCACGCTGGTGTCGGCAAAGAATCCCTGATAAATAAAGTCTTTAATAAATAATATCTTATTTAAAGAATCTTAAACTCACGCTAGAGTCCCACCAAGTGGAGCAGAGTCGGACCGCCGGGTAACCCATGGGCGTTTCCTTAAAGTTGCACTGACCATCCCGCCTGTAAATTCCCGGCGGGATCATCGTGTGGCCAAATCGAAAGGCAGCCGCCTGGAAGATGTGGCCAATGCCAGGATGTATGTCCTGCTTGTAGCCCTCGTATGGTGGCAACGAGGTGCCCAGGAAGGCGGGCAGGTACTCGTAGACTATCACATTCTGCAGACTGGCAATCACCGTGTGGCGTGCCCGCTGATAGATATCCTCATCGCTCCAATCCGGATGCACCCGCTTGATTCGCTGGGCCAGGGTGTTGTGCCAGCGCAGGAAGAGGATGGCGAAGGAGAGGATCGCAGGGTTCTGATTTGTGCGAGGATCGCCAAGAACTGGAAACAAATAGAGACATTTCACATGGCACTACTACTATAACTGACAACCCATTCAAAACTTACGGAACAGTCGCTCCGGACTGAGCATCTTCATGACACTCGGCACCGGATTGTTGAAGAGCGGCACCCGCATGGTGTTCCGCACCGGAAGCTTCCCATCCTTCTCGGTGAGCAGGGTGCCATTGTGGAAGGAGCGCATGGCATTGAGCCAGGCCTCGGAGGTGCTGTAAATGAAACTGCCATCAATCCAAGCAGTCATTTGATTTATCTGCGGAGTATGATTTCAGTAGTGGTGGTTAGACCCATCCGATGGTACCGTAACCCACCTGCTCCCTCGGCGCATTCGGGCTCTGCCCGGTATCCCGATCGTAGGCCGCTCGATGGAAGGGTATGTACTTGTCGCCACGGCACTCTCGGTCGTACATCTCGTCGCACTTCTCGATCTCGATGCGGTGCATCTCGATGGGGCAGCCGGACTCCGAGGCCATCACAATTTCGTTGGCCACCAGCTGGCCGAAGAAGGCCAGCAGTGCGGTCCGGTTAAACTTTGACCCCAGGCCGTCCTTTCCGCGCATAAACAGCCGGCTGAGCCTGCGGGTCGAGGGCCGGTTGGCACCTGCCATTGCGTAAACCCCATCCGAATAGGAGGGCGGCGCCTTGCGTACCAGGTGGCTATCTGGAAAACGATGGGCAGGGGCAAGGGTTAGCCTTCACACAGCTGGCCAATATGGTAATTGCAATCCGATCGATATGCAAATCCAGGCCAAGCTCACAACTAACTGATTCTAATTACCGGCGTAATCGGCTCAATTCACCCTTTTTCGAAAGTTGTCAACGGCCTGGCGGAAATTCCAGTCTGTCCACTTACCCACGGATCCCCAGTCGGGATGGGCCAGGTTATTGTACCAGCCGTCGTAGCGCTGTTTCTCGGTCTGACTATACATTTTCTCTGAAAGATAGGAACGCAGGTGACACATGTTAAAGTTTACTGCCTTAGAGCAATTACATTTAATCTATTTGAGTGTGGGAACCGTAGAACAGTCGTTCTCGTTTATTACCTATTTAAACCATATCTGAGGTCACCGCCATGGATCTAAATTATTAAGTTTATCCAACAAGTTTAATTAACTTTCAAGCGGATAGCAAAACATTCAGCTAAGTAATAGTATGTACTTCCAAAATTTAAACAACACCTTAACCTACATATCTCATTCACTGCAATTCGCTGTTGTCTGTAATAAAACCAAGGTGTTACGACTTTTCTAATAATTTTGCATTTATTTGCGTAATTTAGTTCGGTTTTATGCGCGTAAGTGACGCATTAATTTGAGCTAGTTTAGATGTGAGAATGCCTTAAATGTTCACTTCATATTAGATAAATAATTTACGCATAAACTTGTCTGCGGACAGTAGCCGGTTTTCAGCAAAGTCAAAGTGATCCGATAAATTGTAGATTGTGATATTAGACACTGTTTTTGGTTGACTTAGTTTGGTTTTTAATTGACTGGAAAATTGATTGACTTGAGGTTTAGATGGCGGAGATTGAATCGCACCCAATGGCACAAGTGGCTGGACGTAAGGAATGGCGCCAATTTGCATAGATTTCAACAATCTAATGGTTCTGACAAGTTGCTAAGCAATTTTGAGGAATTATCTACATTCCACTTGTCATCATAAAAACTTATTACAACACAATATCGCGTGAATTATAATCGAATTCGACTAATCGCCCGGACACACCCGGACATTTGTAAAGAATTCCTATCTGTGTTCGGCAATTAGGAGAATGACATTAAATGAATAAATTCGGCTCTAAGTAGGGTATAGTTTACACACTTGAGGGATGTCATTAAAGTATACTATTCAAATCCGCAAACACAATAAACAAACCCCAATTAATCGCACCTTTTTATTTTGCCAAGCGCAATTAATAATTCCACCTTTTTAATGCCGACTTTAAGCATGATTCACAAAAGAAAAAAAGCTTACAAGTTGTAAAATAAATATTTGTTAAACAGAAGACACCTTTAAGTGATAAAAATCTGCAAGGCGTAATTGTTCTGACGCTAAACGTTATAATTATGCTTTATTTGCGAACAATTGTGAGCGGGTTGGGGAAGATTTACGAGAAACCAGTTTTCAAATTAACAAGCCAATGCCCGCAGCCCAAAAAGAAAACATGCCCAACATTCTAAAAAGTGTTTAGATGGAATACCCGCAACAGACATTTAAACCAGTTTATTTGTTCTATTGTTTTTAATACAGCTTCTGTTACGGCGTCAACTTTTTGAATTCGACCATAACTCCCCGTTCGGGACAGAAAAAGATGGTTTGTTTGCCGGATTCGTGGGTTCGCCGTCTTCGTCGTGAGCAAACCATGGCAAATGTATATGACGTTGGCAGCTACATCTACAGCTACAAGTCATGAATATATTTCGTACCATTTTCGAGAGCCACTGAGTGAGTGAGTGATGAATGGCACGCTAGCAACAGCGAAGGCAACAAACAGCATTAATTTCCAGGTCTGAGATGGCAAACAGAATCAGATCCGGTTAACCAAAAACGTAGCCAGCTGAGGAGACTCAGAGCGAGGAAGCCTCAGCTGACTCCGGATCAGCTATACATGCTTATATATATATATAAAGCTATATGTACACAAACACTATGCGTTGGCGGCGAACGGAATGTTGGTAAAAACAAAAAAAAAAGAAACACTAACCAACACCTGCACGCTAAAAAAGCTTCCACACATAAGCTGCTGTTATTTATTTTCTTTTTTTTTTGTAAAAACATGCACGACATCACGGATTCCCCTAAAAAAACTAGATATTCACATACTATATAAAAACTACTGGTTTTTGTGCCCAACTCTGTCGGCGCCATCAATTGTCGCATTGTACTTTCTGTGAGTCTCTCTTCAATTTCGTCAGCTGTTTCGCGTTCGTTTTCTAAGTCTTTTGATTCATGCGAGTCCGGTACGTCGCAAAATTCACTTTCATCTCGCTTCGTGCGTGACTCTTGGCGTTTAAACAAAAGACGCTGATTTTTTTCACGTGGCATTGCATAATTAGTTTTTGAAAAACACATGCAGAGTAACTACTAATTGTAATCTACTGAACTAGTATCGAATTAGTGAAAAGAACCTAGTTAAATAAAATATCAAATTTCTTTTTACAACTTATAATTAGTCGATCATAAGCAGTAGCAGTACATTTCAATGCGATAGTTTTGAACGCAGTACGCCTGATCGGCGTATCTGTCTGTCCTGGTCACAGGACCTCCCAGCTTCATATCCGTCTTTTCCCCATTGAACATGGTTATGAGAACGGTGGCATCGAAGTTTCCATCCCCGGGCGTCGTTTTCAGGCGGACCATAACCTGGGACAGCCTGTAGTTTCCTCGGTAGGTACTACTTTTGGCGCGGTAGGCAGAGCGAACTGACTGCAGGCTTAGAACTTTACACTGAGGATATGGCTTGATGAGCTCGTTGATCCTGTCCACTGCGAAACTGGCAGCCTCTTGAATGGCACTTTCGTGGGTGGATACCGATTTCAGTTCGTTGCAGAGGCAGTAGTGTTGCTTTATCTCGGCGGTTTTACAATTTCGGTTCTGAGGAATGGGTAAAAACAGACTGATTCCGCGCTCGTTCGTCAAATAAAGCGTTCTATTCCTCACATTGACATTGGTCAGTCGATCAAGATGGATCACATCTTTAAGGGTTTCGTGCAGATCGAATGTGGTAATGAGACTTCTGGCGTTTCGTTCGAAATTCGATATGGCGAGCGGAAATCTCCTTTTCAGCCATTCGGGATAAATGGCGATCAAGAGGGGCTGCGACATTTCATGTTGTCCCGGAGCAGTTCGGGCGAATGAATCAAATCTCAGACCGTGATCACCCATAAACAGGATCAACGTGTTCTCCATCACTCCCTTTTCGTGTAGCCTGGTCAAAATACTCAGGTAATCCTTATCCACAAACTTGGCAAATGGAAAGACGTCGTGTATGCCGTGCATATTCCACAGAAATGAGAAAAATAACTGGCGTTCCATGTGCGGAATCAGCTTGGAGACGAAATCATAGTAAAACTCCCCATAGAGACGATGACCCGTGCACTTTAGATCGAATGTGGTGCGGTATAACGAATGAGATTCGATTTCAGTCATCAGAGGTCGCATGTAAATATCGGTGGGCTGCTTCTGGAAGCCCCTCTTTCTGTAGATAAACAGCCCGGCGGTATCCGTGTCCTCTGCAAAGATGGTGCTGTATCCCGCCCTCTTGAATTCATTCCACAAGAAGTTACATTTGTCAAAGTTCAATTCGTCCTTGTAGCAAGACTCCTCCATCTGCGAAACACTAAGTCCGCTTACCAGAGGGATCAAGTTGGGATAGGTGTTCAAGGCGACGCGATTATAGCCCCAGAATTCGGTGTGCGGCAGATGCTCGATGAAGTCGGCCACGCGATGAAAGTAACGCATGTAGTGCATGTGCGAGATAGAATCTACTCCCAGGATCATCACCGACAGCTTTCGCTTCTGAAGTTCTGTTGATCTGTTCGTATCCTGGGGCAGTGGTGGCAGGAAGTACAGAACGTCGTGGAATATGATCCTGCCAAAGTCCACCCAGCACCAAGTACGAATGTGTTGCAGACCAGTACCCACCTCAAGGTATCTCGTTCGATCGGTGAGCTTGAAAAACTTCATGGATATGTACTTGTTGTGTGCGTCATCGACCCTCACAAACTCCCGATAAATGCAGGAGACTTGCCTCCATGAGAGAATCCCAAGCCTCGATATGTTGCGCACCAAGTAATTCCTGTCTCCAATTGTCTCGGCGACCATCAGCTGCTGCATTCTACATAAAACGGGTTCAATGGGCTCCATGAAGGACAGGGCGTAAAGCGAAAGTGGTTTCGTCGCACTTATTCGACATCCCGTGGTGTTGACAAAGAGTTCATCTTCCTCATTGATGTAGATCTGGGGCACTTCGCTTATATCAATCGTTTTATTCCGATCAGAAAGGGAAGTCAATATCAGATAGCACAGAACCGCCAAGAGGAAAATGTTGAACAATCGACTAGCAATTCGCTTTCTCTTCATTAGTTATTTTAGCTTATACTTTTCAGTCAGTTAACACGCCTACTTGAATACTATTTCTATGCCTCATGATTTCTAACGTACTATTATGGAAATGGAAAAAACTTGTATTATCAAGACTTTGTTCTTAGACGTTCAATTCGCGAACAGAGTCCAAAATCTGAAAACTTTCGCTTTCGGTTTCAAACAAGTTGCTCAAAACTATGACTTTTTATGGCGATTAAAAAAATAGTGAATGTGGACAGTGACATCTATTTGTTAGCTGTTAATTGGTTGCCAAATTGGAAGGCATATAAAAATGCGCACATGACTTAATTTAATTTTACATTCCCGGGCGAGTTCTCGCCCCGCTTAACATCAGTACTAATGAATGCCAAAGAATTTATTTTATCTCCAGCGGCTTAATTAAGAGTTGCGATTCGCAAAGAATGCAGTCATTCCCAAATCGAAGTTCTATTGAAACACTTGCCTAACATATACGATCAGTTCAGTTTACACGATGTTAATGATTCAGTTGACTGACTGGCTTTTTCGTTAATCAAAATACCATTTGCCTAATTAAGAACTCTAGTATTGGTCATTTTTGCTAATATGTATGAATAAGCACTCAATTCAAAAGTCCAAATGATGATCAATACCAAACGAGGGATTTTAATAAATAGGGGATTTATTCACATCTTAATTGATGGTTTTGATTCTGAAGAAAAAGTTCTTGAAGTGTGCTAAATAGGCAAGGTGAATTTCCATTATAAGCATTATAGTTAACGAAGTATATAAGTTACTTTTAAGCATCACTTTTTATTGTGCACTTATACCTTTTTTGTTAATTTGATATAGCAAATTCAAAATAATCAATCGAAACTGAGGCAACAATAGGCCTTCGCGAATGCTAATAAATTTGATGGAAGGAAACAAAATGAAACAAATTATTTGGCGGGTCGAATTAATCGACCGACTTCCCCAAAAGCCACCTGCTGCGATCGGAGATCCAAAATCCGAGATCCGAAAGCCGTCGATCTTTCGACCAGGAAGAGGGCGCACCGCGGGGGGCGTGGCTGGCCAGCACAATGGGATACATTTCTCGTTTGTTTGCAGTAATTTCATTACGCTAAATATTTCAAAACAAAAGTACAAAATCGTTTGGTCGAACGTACATCAATGCATAAGCGAAATGGCAGAGCCAGCAAAACAATGTAAGTCGGGGTGAGAAATGAGATACAAATGCTAAATCGAGAGGAAGCCCGTTGATCGTGCGTTGACATCGAGTGTCGTGCCACGCCCCCTAGCCACTGCATATCCACAGGTGGGACGTGACCAGTATCGTCAGACATCGTGGAATCTATAGAATATACTGAGCGGATTTATAGCTCGAAAATGCATCTGAACTTCTCTGGCGAGAATAAGATATGATGTTTTAAGTACCAATAGGCAACAATAATGAAGTATAATATATGTGAGACCAATTTCTAGCACTCAGATACTATTAACTTGGGTTGGTAAACCCGAGAACAATTTCTCACAGTGTGCGTATAATACATACAAACACTTTTTTATGCATAATAAATTGCTTGTGGCGGGATCTAATCGGTCATTTTGAAGCCACGAGATCTTGGCACGTCTGGCGATTCGGATGCAAGGCGTCTATGGGATGACGTCAATGTGGACCAGGTAGTATTTACGGAGTTCAAAAATGATGGGTTTATTTGCCTTTGAGTCGTTATTTCGCTAACAGCACATAAATCGCCATGCAGCAATTGCATTTAAGTCATGAGTGCGAGTCATCGAGTTAATCTGGACAACTCAACTTTGAAACTAAGCCCAATTATGTGATTTGAAACCAATAAAACCACTGTTCGAACTGGGGTGATAAAACTGATGATCTGTGCATATGATCCATTCCCAGGCTAAACAAAGCTCGCCAACGGCACGATCCATGTCTATGCAAATGGACCTAATTGAATTGAATAACCATACGATATCGGGAAGTGGTACTCACCATAACAATGCACGGAGCCCAGATCCAGACCGTAACTAATCAGTAGCAACAGCAGGGCTCCTCCGTAGGTTGCCCCCGGCCAGTGGAGCCGGAGCTTGGTTCGACTTTTGTTTTCTGCCCTCCGATGGGGCGCACTTGGAACACTCATATTGATTGCAAACAATGTCTTCTATTTTGTATGCTATTCGTTGTTCGCTATTTTGGTGCACGAAATTCGGTCGTTTGTATTGTTAAACTAATTAGGTAGACCAACACTTGAGATTGGGATTGACTTCGAGGGCATGGGCTTAATTTTGCATTATTTCGAGTTTCATCACATTTGGTTCACACTTAAAATTCTACTCGGCTGAGATTCCATGGTTTTCCAATTATGCACTGCGAAGTAAAACAATCGATTCCTTTGAGAAGTGATCTTCTTAACTCTATGATTCATGCGGAGATTCGCACACTTTGTTTGCATATTTTTTCGTACACCGACTCACTCCAATTCTCGTTAAAAATCTTGACGATCAACTAAATTACCATAAACCTAATGAAGTTATCTAATATGCAATTTTTCGGTCATAGTCACTTGCTTTTTTGGAAAATACCAGAACTTGCCAATCGATATAACTAGCTTATTTAATAGCTTATTGATTCCCTTTTAAGCCGCATTTTGTAGTCAAATTATAAAAATCGAAATCGACTTGACCGCAGAGGGCCAAAAGTAAATAGCGAATTGGTTCGTTAATGCCGAGCAATTAAATTGATTGCACAGAGTGAGGCGAACGAATTAAATCGCATTTATCGAATGCAGTGTGCTGAATGGCCAAAAATAAATGGCAAAGCAAATAAAGGGCGAAGAGGCGGCCCCAAATGGAATTACCCACAGAGCAATTGACCTTCTGCGGCCTTACAAACCGCAGCCGACAAACGACGACCAGATTCCATTAGTCATAATCGACAATGGTCGGAAAGAAGCCGAAAACTGAAGATACAAAGCATAGATACATGTGTGCATATGTGCCAGGCAAGGCAAAAAAGCATATAAAATGCCATTGCACAACTGCAAACAATTAACATTACAGCAACTGCAGAGTGCTAGAGCTAACAAAGTCATAAGGCTCACTACCACCCCCACCCCCTCTCCCTTCTACCATTTTTACATTAACTTTTTTCCGCCCAATGCAATTTGGAGTTTGTTTGGAAACTATTATTAAATGGACGCGCAGAGAAAACTTTTTGTGCGGTAAAAGCCAGATCCAAGTGCTCGGCTAAAATGGTGGGCGATCCACTGGCCAAAATACATATATATATGTACATCTCCATATATATATATATAAAGAGATCCAAAGAGTGAGCGAGAGAGAAAGTCCAGAAAGCGTGGAAGACTGAACGGCCATAATCACTTGGAAATTACGGTATAATACGAAAAATTATATTGCGGCAAGAGTTGGAAGCCACAACTTTTAGCTTTCCGAACATTAGCCATCGCCCCCGGCCATTTCGCATTAATTAATAAACATTTCTGTGGCTAATTTCAGAAATTGTTGTCCGCAGTTCGAGCAAAGATGGAATAAATCCGAAATTCCTATGGATCAACCAGCTTCTAAGACGCAATCCGAAAACCAGAATTAGCCATTTTAAAAATATCACTAAAATAGCAAGAAATTGTTATTGTTGCGAAGGCAAACTTAGGGAATGCGAAGATAATGCATTTCGATTGAATGCCAATCAAAAACGTATCTTCGTTTGGAAAATATTTTCATCTCACTCATAATTCTCGTTATTATTCTGGAATTGAAGTAACTAGAAGTTTATGTTTCGCTGATTCTTCTTGGCCACTAGTTGTGTAGCCCTAGTCTTGTGGATGGTCTCCAATGTTTTTGCAGTCGCCAAAATTGCGCAAAACACAGCTTTTGTTGCATGGGAGGCTGTGCAAGAAGAAGCAGCAGCAAATCAGCAAAAAAATTAAACACGAAAATAATTTAAATTCATGAACGAAAACGTAAGCAAAGCCAAGACGGCGACGAAGCAACGGACAAAGAAGACTCGGAACTCCAAAAGGGGACCCGAAAATAAGAAGAAAACAAATACAAACGCACCACACACACACACACTCACACACAGATGAGAGAGAGGGTGAATCGGTGAATCGTTCGCTTGTGGGCGAGCAAAAGAGATGGGTAGCAGCCGAAAAAACTATACACAAAGTATCCAATCCAATCATCTCCGCATGTGGGTGTTCAATGCTTATCGCGTTTTTGCACTATTTTCCAAACAATTTGAGCAATTTCGCCTGGCGACAGCCACAAAGAGCCGCACACAGAGCCACGATAACGGTGAAGAAGACGGCGCATGCGCGACACGTTTCAGCGCTTCGGCGCTCCACCGTTTCACATTCACTCTCGTCGGCGTTCGCTCGCTCACCAGCAACACACACAGCACACACGATTCGAATCCGCCTCGCAATCGAGGGCTCCAACACACGTCCGCAGCGGCCAAGAGTTCGTTCGAAACTGAGCCCAGCTGTGCGGGGGACCCTCCGTGTTGGAGCTCGAATCGGTCCGCAATGGAACCGGTTATGCACTGAAAACGAAATTTGGACAATACATAATGCGAATCCGGAAATAAGGCTGGTAAAGTTGCGAATCTGATTCCGCCGGAGTGAAAGCATTTTGAAAACAAATGAAAAAATAATTTAAAAAATTTAATAATTTCAAAATTATTATACCAAAATTCCAAAAACGTCAAACAAAGTATCTATTTAAGACATAAATTTATGAACTACTTCATTTTTCTCAGTGTGTCCTCGCTCCCGCTCTTTGGGGCTCCCGAACCGCTGCTCCATTTCGCCTCGGCTCTCGGGATCTGGGTGGTGGGACTGGATCCCAGGCCATGTCCGCCTCCAAATGGGTTCCGTCATATTCGACATGACGACGTGTCGAATTAATCATTGCCGTGTCTCTCGCCCTTTCTCTCGCCGCCTAGCGGGAATTTCCCAGCCTGGCGGATGCACTGCAACCGGGTGGAGGTGGAGTAAAGATCAGGCGAGAGAGAGTCCATCCTCAAACGGCTGTCCGCTCTTGCGGTTAATGGAGTGGTAAAAACCGGCACCCATGCGCGAGAAGAGTTCCTGTTTGCCCCGTGAGCAATGGAGATGCCAGCGGTGGGTTCTTGGACCGCCTGGAATTAACCAACTCATTTTGAGTACACTGAATTAGCATACTAATCGAAGTGCCATCCAACTTATATGATGGCTTTATATTAGGCGGAACTGGAGTTTCTTGAATGATAATGTATCTATTCGTTACTATATGCGATGGGATGATGAATAACATACCCAACTTGAAGTTATACAACATGTATTGAATTTTTGCTTCAAACATACGTGCCTAATTATTCTGGTTACTTTAAATTACAAAAACATAGGGCAGCATTCAGGTTTCCCAGATACTCAATCATTCAATAATTGAGGTCTGAAACATTTAACCATTGTCCAGAGACAATATTTTATGCCAAGTATTCTAGACAGCTCACTTACCTCCATGGCCCCATACTAGCCTCTTCGATCTTTGTTCGGATGTCAGTCAATAGTCAGAAGTCGTCAAATGCAGCTGTGCACATTAAAATCAATTAAGATTCTTATTTATCTACGATTCGAGCCGGGCTTAACAAGTGCAGCCAGGTATTTAGCAGAACGGGCGCATCTATAAATATTTATTAATGCAAGAGAACGATCGACGCTTACTTTTGACACGCATGGAAAATCAAAAAACCAAAAAAAAAAATACACATTTCCAACTTTTGAGTGCACTTTGAATGAGTTGCGCCGAAGAACAAAAAATGATTCGAACGTTTCATGCTCGATTGTCATTAAAAAAATCGCAAAAATGTATTGGAATCGCACAAGCATAGGTCGAGAACTCGAAACTCCAAAGCAATTCAGTTGGATAGGTAATTAAATTAATTAATTTCTATGTGCTGCCGATTGTCGTCGAGTGTTGTGATTTATCTGTGCGTGCAATGAGGCAACTTGTAAATGATTTTTTAGCGATGAGGCCTTCCAAGCGGCAATTTGAAGTTGACTAAGTTAATTCGATTGGTATCTGCAGCTGTGGGCTATTTATCGATTCCAAATTGGAATACCAACCATGTAATGTGCAATAAACTGAAAAAATAGCGTTAGGTAATTGCCAAAAGTACTAAAATAATACAAACTATAGTTACCACTAAGATTATTTCTGTGTTTAATCGCAATTTAGTGTAATCTGTTTATAGCCGGGAAACGCGTTGCCAAAAATAGTCTAGTCCCGAGTCCAGACTCGAAGTTTCGAGCACCCACTCGAGGCCTTAATGGTACTACCAAGCCCAAAACACTCTCGGCCTCAACAGCAATTACGAGTTCTAAACAAGCTCTCGATCAACTCCACAACAATTTACGCACACAGAACTCACAATAAAAAAAAAAAATTAAAAAAAATGGAAGACAGCAACAATGATATCGCATTCCTGGGCTATGTGTCTTGGCCACTAAAAGTGAAGGGTAAAAAAACGAGCAATAATTTCTGTGTTTATGTGAAATGGCCTGCACATATTCGAGCCACATTAATAATTAATTTATCTTGCTCAGCAAAATCAAATTCAAAGCACCAACAACAGTGATGTTAAATGGTTTAACAACTTTCACGGCATAAAAAACCAAAGCAACCAAAAAAATATATATGTATCAATGAGTAAGGCACGGCTACGCATAGCAAAGTAATTGATTTCTTACAGCTCGGATTTGGGTTTCGATACCATTTCAATTTCAGCTACGAAAAATATCAATTTTAATGGCTTGCAAATCGAGAGCGAGTGAGATCGAAGGTCAGGCCAACGCACAAGGCGGCCAAACAAAAATAGTAATAATAATAATAATAATAATCGGACAGGTGACAATAACCAGAGCAGCAACAAAAAGCTGCGAAGCTGGTGTTGGCCCACAAAATGGAACACGCGCCATTGAAACACTCAGAAAACTCGGATTCGCGGCAAGCGCAAGTCAAAGTTAAGCCAAACGCATTAAGCATACGCACCGTGTGACGGCCGTTTTGGAGCGCTGATACATTGTGTGCTGCTTGGGCAAATAAGTAAGCTGAGCTAACTAGTCGCTAGTCACTAGTAGGTAGCTGCAACTGGTAGCCGTGTTAGCCTAGCTTGTTAGCAAATAGTTGCAGTGCGGAGTTGGTAGGTCTCATGAATTAAATCATTTTCCGCTAATTGGATTCCTTGAGTCAGCAACTAGACTGGACTATCAAGCCATTTGCCCACTAAGGGCTTGTGCTAGTTTGCCATTGAAATGGTTTTAGTTGTGGCAAATAGTATTACAAGCAATCGAGATTCGAAATATGCAACTTAATACGAGCCAAGAACCCATTCAACATTCCCACAGTCACTTTGAATAAGTGTATCAAACGATTAAGCTCGAAGTGAGTGCGCAGAGCTGACTCCAAGCCAGAACCCATCCCATATCGCCATATCCATGGCTCACTGCACTGAAGTGTGATACCAAGGTGCACTTGTGGCCCACTCCCAGCACTCGAAGTTAAGCGCCCTGTTTACACAAGTGCTGGAGCAATCGCAATCGCATTCGTATACGTACTCGCTTCCTCAATAGCGCTTTTCGCATCTATGTTCAATTAGTTGCGTTAACCCATTAACACACTGAGCTCATGTCTAACTATAAACCCAATCACACAATGTTGCTAGAAGATCGCGGCGAAACAAGTTCCCTTTCACTTGCATCTCGTACTTAACGAGCCATGCTCGGCGCATCCCACCAATGATGTTTCTAATGCAATTTTACCATAAGTAGACTCGCAGCCGTCTTCTAAAAAGTACATCTCTATCTGCTCCGAAGGCATTCCGAGTGGAAATGCCAACTGACACACACCGCGCATGCGTACGTGATTTTGGATTTAATTAACTTTGGCTTCGCAACAGCACATAGATACATACATACAAATGTATGTAGTTCATGTGTGTTGGCAGGTGAAGTGAAGCAGGTGAGGCGGCTTTAAGGTGAGACTGGGGCATTGACTTTGGTAATGAAAACTCAGCCTAGTTCAGTCGGTCAGCCCTTCATGCAAGAATGGCCCCATTGAAGGATTTCCATGTGCTACTTGCCGGGTTTCGGCCTTATTTTCCAGGCCCAATCCCTCCGCTGCTGCCAATTTTGCTGCTACGTTTGGCTGGCAGGTGTTAGTTAAATACCGCAGTCAATACCCGCAAGGTCAATGCAATAAATTTTAAAAATATATTACGGACCATGTGCCATCCGCTTAATACCAATTGCGGAATCTTTAATCAAACGCAGGTGAAATTCACTCTGGTGAACTTGCTACACCCTTATTTGCTGTAAATAACGAAAAAATAACCAATAACATTCAGCTATTTAAATGCAAACTAAAGTTTATTTTATTAGCGTATTACTTCAAGTACCAAGGTAAAGATAAAGAAATTCATGTCGTTTTATGGACACTTAAGGTTATAACCAAGATAATTAGTTTCTGTAATTGGAGAAGTAAAAACTAAAATGTATTTTAGAGATTAAATAATAGAAATTATCCAACTTAATTGAATATATTTTCATAGTCACTATTCTTTAATTACATATTAACTAATGTAAAAAACGGTTGATTTGACACGGCGGATACTGTTATTATTTTCGTGTGGCCATTTTTTATCGCACAAGCCTTCTTCAAAATGCCTAAAAGTAGGCAAAAGATTTTTCTGCTCTGTTTTTTGAGTAGGCTTTTGCATTGCACAGTGGTTCCCATTGTGGGGAACGCTGCCAAAAATACTTCTAATACCGAGTTCGTGACCGAGTTATTAAACCCCATATAAACAAACATCGTAGTTTAACAAAAATATCATAAACATATTCATTAGTTCATATCACAATCGTAATAACTTAAGCCAAAAAACACAAAAAAGCATCTAGAAATTATCAGGTTTCTCAGACATTTGCAGCAAGTCTTTTATATTGGAGTTATCTTCCAGTGGAAATCTTCTCTTTAAATCAGATAAAGTTAATCGACTTCTGTGTCCGCGTTCTGAAATCTGGTTAGGATCTAAAACTTTCAGATGATAGATTAGAAACTCGTAGAGTAACATGCGTTCTCGACTGGCATAATGAAAGGCCACCGAGTAGTTGGAACAGCATGCCAAGCCCTAAAATAAAATATCATCAGCGTCATCATGTTTGGATATCATCTTAGGACTCACCGTTTCAACTCGAGATAGACTCATGAGGCGCAGCCACTCCGGAATGGTGTAATTCGCATCCGACATGTAGTTCTCCAGATCCAGGGGCATAAACTTTGGCTTCGTGTCTCCATCCAAAGCCTGTGTGGAGTCGACGAAGTGGACGCCCACATTCTGCATACAAATTCCCATGTAAAAGTCCTCGATGCCCATCTTTTTCGGCTGCGGGCAAATCACCTCAGATTCATAGGCTTGTGTTGCAAATCTATGGAGTGCCTCACGACTCAGAATGTACGAAGCTCCGCCAGACATATAACTCTAGAGAATAGCAAAATTCACTTTTATCACAAATTGTCATTTTGAAATGGTACCCGCCCAGTGGTAAATTACCAAACTCGTTCCCATATCGTAAAAAACGCTTATGCTAAACTATGAATATTTACTTCAAAGGCCCGAAAGACCATGTTTTTCCAAACTTTAGTAACGCCATGAGGTTTTTAGCATACCCACACCAACGAACTCAAGAGGAACTTAATCCCGTCTTGGAGGTCGCTGGGAATGATGTGTCAAAACACGAATCAAACTCACTTGTAAACGAGCAAAGCTCTAGAATGAATGGAAGTGAAGTATTGAATTCAATTGTCACATTTGACTTGGGATTATGTCGGATTTAGCGATTAGCGATTAAACCCCAAATCTTAAAAAACGTGGTAGTGGATGCATAATTCATGGAAGCATAAAAATATGTTAATTGGTTTGGTATCCGAACGCTATTCAAAACTTAAATAAAACACAATGATAAGCAGAGTCGTGCGAAATAATCACTGTAATCAATCACTAATCATTAAACATTTATGATGCATTAGGAATAATCAATCCGTCAGATAAACTATTCAAAATGTGTGTGTGATGATGCAGAAGCTGAAACAAAGAAAACGTTTTAACATCTTAGTCTCTCGTCAGTAACTCATCCATTGACTTTACTTATTTATTCAGCCCAGATGTCCAGGCTCACCAAGAGCTTGCCCAACTCTTGGAAATGCCAAGTGGCGAGGTAAGTCCGCGCCCGCTGCCCAAAAGGCGCGGCTGTGAAAGATGCGTGACAGGTGATCGCGATGACCTCAGGTGAGTCACTGCCATTAGTCTGCGCAGACTGCAGCTCGGATGGCTAATGGTTAATGCGAATTTAATTTCCTCCACTTGATCTATGCGCACGGAAAATGCCGAGGGAAGACAAGAAGCTTTTGGCCAGTAGAGATGTTAACTGCTTGGCGTGATATCATCGCACCAATAATAGATTTAATGCTTGTTTACCGCCAGACAATGCACAATAAATCGCTATTGGATATTTGAAAATTACACTCACAATAGGGGACCGGTTCTTCCAACAAAGAGATCCATTCGGGATTAGCACATTTCTTCGGCAAATATCGTAAAAGCACTCCGCCCAAATTCAAAGTGCTTTAATTACCGCCTTTTGTTCAATTTAATTAACTAACTAAATAATTTTTAAGCGATATATCTATAAAACTGTTGAAAACCATTATGATATGCTCACTCGCTCTGAATAATTATAGACTAATTAAAATTTATTGACCGTAAGAAACTCTTTTCGCCGGGAGCATTTTGGCTTCGATCGGAAGAAATAATTTTAACAGCTTCGAAAAAGCGAAACTGAAAATCGAAAATTAGAATTTCAAATTAGCTTAAGAAGCGGGCGACAAAAACATGAAAAGATGAGCAGTTAATTAGAAGCTAATGCCAGCAATCAACTAGATCACTTATTAAATAAATCACCTGCAGTTAGCAAAATCGTACTAAAACGAAGTTTGAGCTTCAAGCTGAATATTCCTAAACAATTTTTCCCTGTGCAGCGAAGCTATAATCGATTAATTACGAGCCAGATCCGGAAGTTAATGCTAATTATGTAGAATTACTCACCACATTGTATCGCGACATCTTGTAGCCGAAGAAGACGGGCGTATCCGGATCGAAGCCACGGAGCAGGTGCTGCAGATTCTCCATGACCACGTACCTGTGGACAGACTCGCAGGTTAAGGTGTATCCAGAACGATCTCCTCCAGCTTAACTCACGTATCGTCGTCCGCCTTGAGGAACCAATCGTAGTCGCCAGCGTAGTTCTCCCAAACGTGGCGGAATCCCTCGCGCGTTTTGTTCCACAGATCCTCGTAGCCACCGCCTGCTGGCTCCACCACCCCGACCACGCCCAGTGGCTTGTAGTCCTCGCTGCTGGCGAAGATCAGGCGGCTGCAGCGCTTGCCCCAGGTCTCGTAGACACTGCTGGCCAGGCTCTGCACGTTCTCCGGGCAGGTGAGCACCATGCACAGAACGCGCGGTGGTGGATCATCCTCAATCCTGGCCGTTGTGGCCGTGGACATGGTGGAGGTGCTGCTCCAGCAGGGCGTCACCCTGCTGACATCGTACACGTAGAGGAGCAGCACGAAGGCCAGCACGAATCCCGCCATGAAACCAGTGAGCAGATGCAGCTGGGACCGCAACTTCATCTTGGCTGTCATTCTCCACGAGCGTTGTGTTCTCCGCGACGATCGGTTCCCGATTGCCGACAGCTGGCCGTTTGTTTTAGCCAGACGGCAATCAGCCAAAATCAGGCAGCATCTTGGTGGCATCAGTCAGTTGGCCAGCAACCGGTTTGATTCGTTTTCTTATCAAGAGGCATCAAACTGCGGCGATTCAGTGGGAGATTAGGGATCGCCACGCACATGGGATTCTGAATTAAGTGGGCTGGTATATTAAAATTTCTAATAAGCAATGAATAAATTTAAATACTTAATTTCAAGCTAATCGAGAAGTTAGTCACTATTTTTAGCCCTATTGAGCTGTGGTTGGAATTTTAAAAACGGTTGAATTCTTCTCCACTTTTATGGCCAACTTTTGTCCCAATTCTGATGTCTCCACGATCACACACCTCCTCCATATCATCTTTTAATAGTGTCGGCGCTTACGCAGCATAAAAGTGGTCACAAATTGAAAACGAAAGTGTTACCAATATTGTGTCGCGACTTTGGACAATGGTAAATCAATCAATTGAGGCGCATGACATTGTATAACGACCAACATTGGGTAATGAACTGCAATTGGAATGAAGTATAAAAACTCCGGGCAGCTTCAATTATGACATCAGTTAGCTGACAATTTGTAGAGGCACTCCCACGAAAGGAAGATCCAAACGATTTGAGATGGCAGCTAAGGTTAGTTGTGATCAGGATGCAAGGACCTAATGGATATATTCCTGATTTATACATTCAATGAAACATCGTATTCCTGTATTTGCAGTTTTTCGCCCTGCTGTCTCTGGCACTTTTGGCCACTTGCCAAGCGGAGTACAACTACAACGAGAAGACGGCTAAGGCGGCCAGCCCGTCGGAACGCAGTGCGTCCAGTTCTGGCGAGGATTTCCTGAGTGACTACCACACGCCCAGCAACAATGCTCTGAATTCGGAGGCCACGCCCGATGGCTATGACTACGTGGCGCCCGCCAGGAATCAGTTCGCCGCCGGCAGCCGTACAGCCAGTGTCCAGGCCTCCAATCTTCTCCAGAATGCGGCCAGTGCCGCCAATGCCGAGTCCGTGCTGCTGCCCTCGCCGCTGCCTGTCCTTCGCCACGAGCAGAACTCGGAGGTGGTTTCATCGGCGCAGCAGCAGCAGGAACAGCAGATAGTTCAGCAACAGCAGTCGGATGCGGTGGTGGTCAGCTCCGTTCTGCGCCAGCACCAGGAGCCCGAGGTCTTTCCGCCCGCCAGCTACAGCTTCAACTATGCCGTGAACGATGAGAGCACCGGCGACATCAAGGAGCACAGCGAGACCCGGGATGGCTATGTGGTGCGCGGATTCTACAGCCTCATCGATCCCGATGGCTACAAGCGCACCGTGACCTACACGGCGGATGATGTGCATGGCTTCAATGCTGTGGTCAACCGGGTGCCCTATGCGCTCAAGGCGGTGGTTGTCCCTGTGGCCCAGGTGGCGCAGCCCACTCCATTCGTGGCTCGCGATGAACGCTCCAAGTCGGTGGATGTCATTCGATCCTCGGGAGCAGCAGCTACCCCAGGAAATGTCCTACGATCGGGCGCTGTTTCCGGTTCCGGCTCATCTTCGGGTTCCGCTTCCGGATCCGGCGTGAGCAACACCTTCGCTGAGGACAGCTACGCCAATGCTCCGCGAGGCCTGGACTCCTCCGGCGGTCCCTACGCCTGAGTCCTGCTCGTGGGCTACGCACTCCTTGTATATTCCCTCATTGTGCTTCATCTACTGCTAGTTTTTTAAAAAATAAATACAAATTTTTCACCATAGCTGCTTTTGAATGTGTTGCCTATCTTCAGGCCTTTTTAGTTAAGATGGTTAACACGAAGCTTGGCAAAAGCTTTTCGCTGGCATTTTGAAAATTTTGAACACAGGTGGTAAAGTGAAGCCTGTGTTGCGGAATAACTCAGGTCATTAATTTGCGAGTGCCAAGTGTTATAGCCTTTTAAGGAGCCATCAAAATGGCTCAACGGCTTTTGGGCAATCGGTAGGCCGAAACAGTAAAAGGTCAGAGTTGATTTGGCATTTGGGTGTCAGTAACAAAAAATCTTTATACAATTATATAATTATATTATTAGCTAACTATAATAGTTAGCATACATTTTTCTTCCATTTAAAGCATTATTTTTAGACTTGGCAAGTATGTATTCCCAAAAACTTTGATATTTGGTATACTGTATATATATTTTATTTTTCGTTGAATCCATAAATTTGAGGAATTCATTGGAATGAAAAAACGTGTATGGTCGTTAAATATCTGGCAACATGGCAACGGGAGAAGCGTTAAGGTATTTCACCAGCAACATTTTCGAGTTGGATTTAAGCCGAGTCTGTCAACTGCCGGCAAAGCGTGAAGACGTTGCTAGCTGTTTGTTTTCGAGTTGCTTTTTTTTCGTATTGCCTTGGCTCTTTGTTTATTTTTTGCCTTTTTTTTGGGGCTTCGAGTCGCGTTCGAGCCGCGTTTACTTTTATCGCCTTCGCGCTGAGGGCTTGTGATTGATATTCTGTGCCAGTGCGCCGAGGTGAAAGAGTGAGGAACTTCAAGTAACCGTCGCATAATTGAAGCCAGCGATTCGAAACGGCCCAAATGTGTTCGAAACGGCTGGAAAAAGCGTCACTTGCCATTTGCAGCTCAGCAATTGCGGATCGAATTGAACTCGGGCCAATTGAGCCAACTCCAATCGGCCGACAGCACAACACACCTGAGCAGAAAGCCAACTGAGTGTTTTCCCGAAGGTCGACCGCATCTTTACAGGCTTTCGACTCTGCGTCACCGGCTCAAGAATGTGTTAATTCGGTGATTCAAAAACAATATCAACGACGACTGGTCGGTCGGTCGCAGCAGCAAAATTTGCATAAAAAAGTAAACAAACGCGGATCGTAAAAATAAGAGAAAATAAGCAGAGATAAAATCGAAGCGAATCCAACAGTCCATACATCAATCTTTAAGCTATGAAAGTGAATACCACAATGCCGAGAAAAGAGCGTTAAATATTTTACAAAATATTTATTTATCCTTTATGCCGGCTTGGATTGTTTATTAGCTTATGTAGCAACTTAAAACCTAAAAACTAAACCTAAAACAGCTCTGTGTCAAGTGGATATCTTGTAGATACTTTGATAGCTTATCAAATTGCTTATCATATTGAATCTGTGACGATAAGTTTATCTGATAAGTTTATTTTCTCTGTAAAGCCTAAAGAGGAGCATCGGAATGATGGGAGTACGACCCAATCGAAAGCGTCTGGAGCTGATGCTAATGTTGCTGATCGGTCTGGCGTGGGGACTACTTCTGTCCGAGCTGATGAAACGAACGCGATGGCAGAACACTGCGGATCGGCTGAAGGAGGAGAGCAGTCCCTTTCCGAGCAGCCAGCGGAGCAGGAACCTACCCACCCCACCGACCACTGCTCCCTCGACCACAAATCCGCCACCGGACATTCAGGCTGCGCGACTCTTCAACGAGACGCGTGTCCTGTGCATGGTGCTGACCAGTCCGAAGACGCACCACACCCGCGCCATTCACATCAAACGCACCTGGGGAAGGCGCTGCAACAAGCTGATCTTCATGAGCACCAAGGCGGACAAGGAACTGGGATCCGTGGCGCTCAATGTGAGGGAGGGCTACTCCAATTTGTGGCCCAAGACCCGGGCGGCGCTGCAGTACGTCTATAAGCACCATTTTCAGAAGTACGACTGGTTCCTCAAAGCCGACGATGACACGTAAGTGAAATATACTTTTTCATTTTTATAAATAAAATATATTTTATTTTCTGTTTCAGCTATGTTATCATGGAGAACCTGCGAGCCTTTCTACACACCCACAATTTCAGGGAACCGGTTTATTTTGGAAACAAGTTCCGCCAGCATGTAAAAGAGGTATATTATAAAATTGGAAAAATTGTATAACTTTTATTTATAGTCATATTTAGTTTAGATTGTTTTCATTTCTCTACATAGGCCAGTATTTACACGGAGTCGCCAAAAAGTGTGCTTCAAGCTCCAAATCCACTTAAGAAATTACCATTCTCTCTTTGTAGGGATACATGTCTGGAGGAGCGGGTTATGTGCTGAGTAAAATGGCCCTCCACCGGCTGGTTAAACTGGGTTTCAGCAACAGCAGCATCTGCACCAATCGCAACTACGGCTACGAGGACGTGGAACTGGGACGATGTCTGGCCGGAGTGGGCGTCGTGGGTGGTGATTCGCGGGATGAGCACGGGCTGAGTCGCTTCATTCCCTTCTCGCCACTTCACTGGTATCCCCAGCCACCGGATTGGTACCAGCCACTGCTCTACTACACATCACCAGATGTAAGGAGTCCCACACATATGAGTTACTAAATTATTTAAACACTTATTCGCCTTTGCAGAACTCCAGTGACTGCTGCTCGAATACGGCCATCTCGTTTCACTACAACAATGCACAGGAGTTCTACGTGCTCGAATATATCATCTACAAGCTGCGAATTTTTGGCATAAACAGGGAACTTGGTCCACTGCCAAAAAAGATCAGTTCTGGAACAACTTCGAATCATTTTCGGACCTCAAATGATGAAACGGGCCATAACGCTCTTATTAAAATGGTGCCAGGCAAAAACGTCACAAAACCAAATTACAGAACTAAGACCACTTCGAAGTTTAAGAAATAATATTAGGACCTTAATACTTTCATTTTGGATTGACTGCAACAGACTATGCCAAAGAGTAAAACCAAGATATCGTAAATGAGTCTAAAACTGCTCCTTGAACTTAAGCATTATGTTTAGTAGATGCCATCTAGCATTAAGCTTTAATTTGTTATTTAGTATAAATGCATGTATATTTAAAATACGATATTAGTTATATTCAAAAATTAAACTGCTGTTTCCTTAGACGGTTTTTCCTTAATCTTCTTGGAGGAGGATGTCCAGCGAGAAGTCCATATGGTCGCCTTTTGTACAAAATCGTTTCCAAGAAATGCATTTCACAGGGAGAGACGTTGTGTATGGAAATTGAATAGGTGGAACAGCATTCCAATCCCTGAAAGTAAAGTACAGGTGCATAATCTTCTATGATTACATAGAAACCGCTTTATACTCACCGTTCCAGTCGTTTGGTAGAGATACTCCTGCAGCCAGAAGCCCTCATCATCGCGGTTCGGAATGAGGAAGTGTTCCAGCGACAGCGAGAAGAACCGCTGTCGTCCGAGAAGATCTCTGGAGTCTCCCGCCTGGACTTCCAATAGGCTGAGGCACTTGCCCATCACATAGTCCTCGGTGCCCTGATCTCCTGGCTGGCAATTCTCGGCGGCGCCAAGATTCAATAGCTCCACGGCACTTTTGCTCAGGACATAGCCGGCTCCTCCGGACATGTAGAGGGTGGAGCCCAGCTTGAAAGGGGAGCCAAAGTAAATCGGATTGCTGGGTGAGTAGGGTTTCAGCAGTTTGCGCATATTCTCCATTACGGCGTAGGTATCGTCATCCGCCTTATAGAACCAATCCGCCTCGTGGCCATAATTCCTGTACGCATGACGAAATGCCGCCTTTGTTTTGCCCCACAGCTTACTGCGGGTATCACTGGCATTAAGACCCACTATTTCCAAACCAGATATAGTAGTTCCGGAGGAGCTGCCATAGTAAATCACTCGGTTGCAGTGACGACCCCAAGTTTCACTTATAGCCCTAGCGCCACTCATATACTTCTTGGGCCAGGTCAAGACCAAGCAGATAATCCTAACCGATCTATACATCAACTTGGCCAGCTGATCGTTCAGCGGCCTGGATGCTATGTTTGTTAGAGGATTAGGAGACCTTAGTTCCGGCAGGGGAGTCAGGTGGCCATAAGGACGCAGGTGGTAGAGCAAGAACTCCAGGACATACATTTGCATGGCGCGGGCATATGGATAGAGCACTGCTCCTCCAAAACAGCTCTCCCAGCTCTAGAAATGGCAATATAATATGAAATGATATTATATAGATAACCACTCACCTGATTTTGGTAAACAACGCGTAAGGAGCAGGGCCAATGCCAGAAGTTATTGCGCAGGCTGTACGGGATCAGCGCATCCGGAACATCAAATGGCAGGAGCCACTCACTGGGACCCTTCCGCATCCGCGTCAAGCACTCCCTGAGAAAGATCTCATTCTGCAGGCAGTTCCTCGTGGCCAGCTGCTCCAGCGCCTCGCTACTGAAGATGTAGTCCGTGGTGGAGACCTGACCCACATGGGCGTACACATGGACGGCATGTTCCGCACTAAAGTAGATCTCCTCGGATGGCGAATACTGCGCCAGCAGGTAGCGCAGATTCTCCATGACGACATACGAGTCCAAGTAGACCACCAGCAGCCAGTCGAGCTCATTGTGGAATTCCACGTAAATCTGGCGACATGCATGCAGCAGAGGGATATCCCTTTGATCGATTATGGTCAGCCGATTGCAGCGACGACCCCAACTTTTTTCGATATGCTTAGCCTTCTGAGCACCGTACTTGTAGTCAGATCGGTCCATATAAACGAGGCAGTGAACGCGGACATTCTCCTGAAGAATTCGCGCAATCCGAACATCGTCCCAGTGCTCACTTCGCAGACCAACGTCATAGGAGGTGATCGTCTCCTTGTACGGCGTTTGAACCAACTCGATTAGATCGGTGAAGGTAGTGCTATTAAAGAATATGATTGCTTCCAGGACGAGCAGCCAAAAAAGGATTGACAGTATCAGTAGCCGGAACCAATCCCTTAGCTTCATTTTTTATCAGTTGATAATAGTTACATTATTGTGAACAGCTCCTCAGATCAAGTGGAAAGTAGGATTGAAATCCAATTAGGAATATATGAAAGTGGTCTTTTATTTTAGTCAAAGGATATATCATATATGGGAAATGTCTTGTACGGCTTATTGAGTTCGTCATTGAGTTGTTTCTCAATCCAAGGCCTCATGTGCGAGATGTTCGTGTAAAAGGCAGGCACATTCTGCAGTCCGCAGGACAAGCCGCTGTTCACAATGCCGACGAACTCGTAGAGCCCCGGGTGGCCGGGAATGGGACACATTAGCGGGGATCCACCGTCGCCCATGCAGGCATCTCGACCCAACTCGCCGCCAGCACACAGTATCGAGGGATCCAGCTGGAAGCTCCGGACCACCATCCTCCGCAATAGCGCTTCGCAATCGGACCTGCTCACGATGGGCAGATCGATTTTCTTCTGCTTGTGGGAATAGTTATTGGCCAGGGAATTCGGCTTGCCCCAGCCGGGCACCACGCAGCGTTCCCGATCGAAGGACACTCCGAAAGTGGGCCAGCAGATAGGTCCAATGGGCGGCTTCATCTCGAACGAAACAGCCAGTACGATCAGGGCTATGTTGTTGGCCCCGGTCACGTTGCTGAAGCCCGGATGTGATACAATCCTGGCCGCAGTTCGTAACTGAATCGTTTTACCAGACAGCTGGTTCAAGTCCCATGCACCGCCGATGATCCCGAAGTCGTTGATGGTCTTATCTTGCATTAGGTGGGCAGCGGTTATCACAATGTTTTCGGTGACTAGAGTTCCCGCGCCAAAGAAGTAGATCATGTCTTGCATCAGAGCCACAGTCCAAGGGAACTCATTGGGTTTCGCCTGATCGACGACCTCTTCCACTGTGTCGCCCAGGCCATTGCGATTACTTATGCCACAGTTTAGCGGAGCACCGATCACTAACTGCAATTTATATATTACGAGTATATATCTGGCAATCCAACTTGGTTCACTGAATACTTACCATTTGAGAACTGTGACAGCATCTTTCCGATCTCTGGCACGGGCTTGGCGAAGCATTCTGATCCCAGGCTCTCGTTTTACACAGTCCCTGGGGCACGCACTCCATCTGGAGGCCACATGGTGCTCCGGCCTCAGTCAGCGCCCAGAAACAGCAGCTGATTAATATGACTCGTCGCCACATTGCTAGCTTAACGACTGATTCAACTCTGATTCAAAATATTCATGAGAGGTCTTTCCGTCGAACTCGTGTTCTGGGAAGAAAGAATCACCCTCTTCGTTATCAGAGTACAATAATGCAATAAAAACGGTTCGATTCAATAAAGTGATAGCTTTAAAAAATATTTACTTGAAACATATATTAACATGTATGGCGGCATTTAAATAAAATATATATAATGGTTGAACTAAAAATGTGCACATTGATGTATCTGGATTTCTTGCACATACTAAAATCTTTTCTTGCTTATAGATAACACGCAGTAAAACTTGGTTTTTTACACAACAATGATGAATTTTCTTTAATTGGAAATCTGGCTGAACACGACTAACATTTAAATACAAGAGAACATTAGTTCAAGGATAATATGACATGGCAGGAAGCGTATTTCCTGGCACGCTAAGCACTTGCTTCAAGTGCGGATTGATCCACTCCCTGAACTTGGACACATGGGTGAAGGTGGTCGGCACGTTTGGCTGGCCGCATCCAACGCCGAAGCTTACGATGCCCGCCTGCTCGTAGCGATTGGGATCACCGTCCAGGGAGCAGAAGAGGGCGGATCCTCCGAATAGAAAACAGACATCTCGTCCCTCCTCTCCGCCGGCACACATTAAACTGGCGGGCAGCTGGTAGTTCGAGCCCAATCTAGTTAGTCTGAGCTGCCCCTGGCATTTGGGACTTTCGACAACGGGCAAGTCGACCTTCTGCTGGATGGGCTGAACATCAACATCGGCCGATGATCTCATTCCCCAACCGGCGACCGTGCAGATCCTTTGATCGAACGTCTTGTCCGGAATGGGTAAGCGAATGGTCTGGATGTTGGCCCCCAACTGGAAAGGCGAATCCAAGAAGAGAAGCGCCAAGTTGTTGGCTGCGCTGCTGTAGTTAAATGCCTCATGGTTCAGGATCTTGATCACTTGACGTTCCGTCGGTGGACTTAGTTTCTCACTGGATGACAGATCCCATTCGCCAGCTCTAACCATGATGTCATTGGGTGATAATTCCACCAGGATGTGGGCAGCAGTTAGCACAAGTCCTGCGGTAATCAGAGACCCTCCTCCCAGATAAAAGTCCTTCACGAACAATGCCATGACCCAGGGAAATTGATTGGGTTTGGATTGGTCATCATGCACCTGTGTGCTTCCAGCCAGGCCATTTGGATTACTCGTGCCAAGGAGTCTGTCCAGTGGATGTTGTGGAGGGCTGATCATGCCGATCTTTAAAACACAATAAAGCGCGTAAATACGGTTGATAGAAATATTTATGTAAATATATAAACCTACCACATTTGACTTTTCACAGCACACTTCTGCGTCGGAGCACTCAATGGTGGATCTAAAACCGAAGAAGGGCTCCTCTTCACGACAATTTTCCCTGGGAACACACAGATCGGAACTCAGGCACATGTGAGTGGCACCGCTCGAGAGGATGAGACCCAGAAATATAACCAAAGGAGCGAAGAACCGCGACATCTTCTCCCAACCGAACAGATTCCTAGACTACCCATTCTGGTACTTGACATCTGCGCGTTTCATAGCGATAAGCTGAAGCAATTATACACAAAAGACTAATAAAATAAAATATTTAAAGTATATACTGATTATTAAGCTGGGATTTTTTTTTTTTTAGAAATTATTAACATATATAACGTCCTATCGATGAATTCTCTAAACCTCTACTCAGTCATGTTTCCATTTCAAAGATGACAAGAAAACATATAATTTTTTAAAAGTTATAGTAAGAGAGATGACTTAGTGAGCATTTTTAATATATGGGCGTGACGGAAAGGTGTGACGATAAAAAATACATATATAATATATGGACTCAGAAACGGAGCGCAGTAATGGCGAAAATGGAAGGGAAGCAGTGTGTTTTTCTGGATCGGAGCAATCATTCCCAGCCGAATACAACGTCGCCATCATCCACTCGCCCAGTGCTCTTCCTGCTCCTGGGCATTGGAATTGGCTATCTGATCACCCAGGTGCTTGTATGGCCAATAATGGATCTTAAATCGCACACGAATCGCACGGGTGCATCGACTCCACTGGACATCGATTTGACCGAGGAGGTGCGAGTCCTGTGCTATGTGTACACCAAGCCCACTAATCACAAGACTCAGGCCCAAGCCGTTCTGGAAACTTGGGGCAGGCGATGCAACAAGCTGATCTTCTTTAGCAGTCGCACTGATGTCAATCTAACTGGATCTGTGGAACTGCCCGTAAGTCCCTACTTCCGTGAGTCGTGGCTAAAAACGAAAATGGCCTTGAAGTACCTTCATGATCATCACCTCAACGATGCCGATTGGTTCCTGGAGGCCGACGACGAGACCTACGTGGTGATGGAAAACCTGCGCTACATGGTCTATCCCTACAGCCCAGAGCTAGCCATCTATTTCGGCTCACCCGGCACCGTGATGAGTCGTGCTGCACTGCGTCGCTTGGTTGAGCTGTCCCTGCCCAATCCCTCCAAGTGCGAGCAAAAGGATGCGGGTCCCACCGCAGAAAAGCTGAGGGAGTGCCTCGAAAATGTGAATGTGCTGGCGGGCAACATCTACGATTCCGAGGGACGCCGGCGCATGTATCTCATCGAACCGCAGGCCAGATCCAATCTGTTTCTGCACTATGATTCCAAGAACTGGTTTTGGAAGTTCCTCGCCTACAGAACGCAAGATGTATGTAGTCTTAAGAGATTCTACCTTACAATTCCTATAAAATTTACTTTCATCCCAGGGAATTTTCGCTTGGTCCAACTATGCGGTTTCGTTTCACTACGTTCAACATCGCTATATCCACTGTTTTGAGTATATGATCAATAGATTAAGGACTTTTGGACGAAAACAGATTGTAGAATCGCTTCCACCTAAGTATAATTCCGCCGCCAAAAAGGATCTAGGAGCACAATCTACTGATGCTGAGCAAGAAATACCAGCAGACTACGCGTATTAGAAATAAATCTACATTCTAAGCTTCTTTTTTTACTTTTTATTAAAACGATATTCAAGTTGTAAATTGGAAATTTCAATTTCAATAGTTGTTTTACCAACTGAAAAAGTTGCGCTAAAATCTAAAGCTTTTTAGCCAAGTTTTAAACAATCAAGTGACTAACACTTGTCAACAAAAAGCGGCTTTCGCTTCAGCACCGAAGTTAAAAGATAGATTGATTTTCAAATTGATACCACCGAATAATTGTTGAAAATAAAACTCTTTTGTAATTGTGTGTCAATTTATTAAACTTGCAAAATTGTGGACTATACTTAAGTGTTAATAAAGTAAGAAATTAATTAATTCTCGTACCTACTTTACAAAGAAACAAGCGGAAAACCATCGGTGTTAACTAATTGCTAATTTAAGGACAAAAAGGCGTTTAAACTTAAAGCACTCGTCAACAATTGCTTAGGGTAGAGTAGGTCTATAAGTAGCATTAGGTTTATTTAAATATAGGTATATAATTATATATATATATATATGGTTATGTACAGGGGACAGTGTAACATTCTCTTTCCGGGTCCATGTTAACATTTTTATAGTAATTGTTATCTTTAACGTTAGTGTTATTGTTATGGTTAGTGTTAAATTCAAAATACAAGCTCCGAGTGGTTTTAATATGAATGATACGGCTTATCTAATAAATAGTTCGGTTTCCTTGGGGGAGGCCATTAAGTTGATTTTGGACGTGTTCTTACTAGTGGTTTTTCCATCTTTTGGTTAATTTTTGTGCGGAAGTGAGTGTCTCACTGAGCAATTCAAGTCGGGGTACTTCGAATATAGCCAAACCCGCATTCACCTGGCTTCCAATTCGACTCCAAATAATCTGAGTCCCCATTCCTTTGCCGAACACTCGATTCTCCATCCTCTTGCGTTTTTGGAACATTAGGGTATTGTGCATAAAGGTACTTTGGAGTCGTCGTCTCCCAACTGCGATATCCCCTTACGCCGACATCGTCTTGACCGTGGACGACACTCCGGACGTGGCCATTGCCTTGGCGCTGCGCGCCACCATCGTCCGTATGCGTTCCTGGAGATAATCACAGATGGAGGTGTACTTCTGCTGGTGCGCCAGCTGCAGGGCCGTCAGACCATCGTGGTTCTTGAGCAGGACATCGCTGCCGGCGGCCACCAGCTGCTTGCAGACGGTCATGTGGCCAAACATGGCGGCGGCGTGCAGTGCTGACTCTCCGTTGGGCAGCTGGCCGAGATTGGGGCGGTATTTGAGCAGCACAGTGATTACGGCGGCATGGCCTTTGTGGGCCGCCTTGAAGAGGGGCGTGGCGCCGTCGCAGCGCACGGTGTCCACATTGGCGCCGTTCTGGAGCAGCACCTTGCAGATGTGATCCTGTCCCATCTGGGCGGCTATCCACAGCGGCGTGGCGCCGTCTATCCGCTTGATATCGATCTCGGCACCAGCCTGAATCAGCAGCGAAAGAACCGTGCGATGGCCATTCTGGGCGGAGATAAAAACCGGCGTTGCCCGATCCTACAGAGAAATAGATCACTGTTAGATTATGTCTCATCAAGATCTCGGATTACCCACCTTCATGTGCGCATTGACATTCGCTCCGCAGTCCAGGAGCTCGCGTACGATCTTCACGTGACCTCCCTGGCAGGCCACAAAAAGGGGCGTGCCGCCATCCGCGGAGGGCGTGTCCACACTGGCGCCCGCCTTTATCAGGATCTTCACCACGTCCAGGTGTCCGCCTTGAGCGGCAAAGAAAAGGGGCGTGGTGCCAGTGAGGCGACGCGAGTTCGGATCGGCTCCCTGATCGAGCAGCTCCATCACGCAGTAGGTGTGACCTCCGGCAGCAGCCAAAATCAGGGGGGTGGTTCCATCCTGCAAATAATTTTATCAATTAAAAAGATATCTATAGAGATAATAATAACTAATAGTATATAGATATATCTATATATGTCTTGGACTTATATACACACTTAACCTGTACAATATAAAATAATATAATGAGTACATTAATTTCAAGCAAAGTTATGGTTCATACTACGTTTTTTCTTCATAACAATCAAAATATTGTTTCAAATATGGAATGTCATACCTCGTTGTAATCGTTGTAAAATTCTCTTTCGAATGGCATTCACAGTTGTAAATGTCAAATTTTTGCCATTTTCGCAAAAAATCATGATGTTACCCCTTACAAAAAATGAAAAAAAATGGCCAAAAATTGATTTTCAAAAATCAGCAAAAAAGTGATAGGGATAGTTAGTTTGGATAATTAGCTTTAAAAATCAGTCATTATTTCATCTCTGTGACTCTTTTAGGCCATCTTAAGACCAAAAAACCGTGTAAAATGTCATAATTGGCTAAAGTTTGTACCAATAATACCAATATAATGGATGTGCAATCAAAACCATAAAATCTTTAATTATACAATGAAACAAAGTTCCAATCGTCTGACATCACAAATTGACAGCTTACGTTTGTTTTTTCAACTTCAAAGCGATAAATTGTTTAATTGTCTAATTGGCCATCAAGTGATTTGAATAGCAATTTGCGATTAGTTTCACCAAGTCAACGCTTAATCGCATCGTGCGGATTTGCATGCAGGTCCGTGGCTCGGACTCGTCAAAAACCAAACAGAGGAAAAACAACAGGGGAAATTGAGGCATGTCCCAGCGGGAAAATCGCGCCACAACTTGCAAATCGCTCTCGATGCACTCGGTGGTCTGCATCCAAATGGGGGAGTCACGTAGTGGCCACCCTATCCGCGGACTCTTGCAGACCAACTGGCACAATAATATACTAATATATATATAGAAATGTATATATATACACATAGAAACACAATGGCACACTGCCCCCGCAGCCCACTTTCCTTTCAGTTGGACTTGAGTCCATGCTCCACTGAGTGGGCAGCGAAATTTAATTTCAATTTTTATACACTAACAGAAGGTACTATAACTGGGATATTCAGGTGGAAATATCACTAGCTGATGGTTAGGCTCATACTAGGGTATTTTACTTCATTTTGTCAACATTTAAATACTCTTTTCATCTTCGATTGCTAGAGTATTCAAAAGCCTTCTGTTTACTTTTGAAAATGTAAATATTATAGCTTTTGTTTCAGTTGCATGTAAGTTTGCTGCATTTTTCGTTTTCTTTGCTAATTGGTGCGTACTTAATTTAGCAACGACGTGTTAACTGATGTTTGCCTCGTAGAGTCTTTAAAAAATACTTTGTTTTTGGCTACGATTTCGTAATACTTCACTGACAGCACTTCGAAGTCGCATGTGTCATGCATTACCGATTGCATGTACAGCACTAAAGTGCATTTAACCGACTTTATATAACTGAGAGTCATGTAATTGCATAAACTGATTTAAATGCTTTTTATGACTTACCTCGTCCTTGCAGTCGACGTGCACTTTGCCGCTGTCCAGAACGCGAAGAAGAGCCACCTCATCTCCCCTCATCGCAGCCATGTGCAGTTGCACATCCGAGGGCGTCTCCATCTGTAGCCGCCAAATCGAAATCGAAAAACGAAATCAAATCAATTATCAACTTGCCCTGCAGCAGCTGTCCAAATAGAGAGATATTCGGGGAAGTGATACCCGTGCCCCGGGCTTCCTGGCCAAAGTTCCCACTTCATAGCCCCCCATTCCGCATTCGGGCGCCACGTGGGAATATTACTCTTCCTGTTTGCCGTAATTAGGGTCAGAGCAGTGACTAAAAAAAAGTTATTTCGCAGCGGATGCCCGTGCCACATTGAATGCATATTTTTAAAATGAAACCTAACCCTCAGATGGACAGGGTTGAACAGTGATATGAAATGCAGAGGGCTTACGGGTGGTATGAGTAATATTTGTCCAAGTCCAAATATGATGCATTTTCTTTTTTTTTTAGGGTTAACTGGCGTGCCAATTTCCCATGTTGCGCCCATGACCATTTCAGCTGAAGGAGGAAATGCAATAAATATTTTTTCCAGCTAAATGTGTTTGAAATGTCAACATTGCGTTAATGAAGCGAATTAAGTGGCCCAGATGTGCGCGTGTGTGTTTGTGTGTATTTGCTTTTTAGCCAGGTTTCTGCCATTGATGAAGTGGTCTGAAGCACCTGTTGAAAGGCAAAGGCAAGTGAAAACCCTCGCACGAAAATGACGTGACTCAAGTTGCGAGGGGAACAACAATGCAAATGCTGCTGCACTTTGAAGTGACATAATGACAATGAAGACGGTGATGCCATCGTGATAATCACGTTCCTGATGACGACGACCAAGATATATGTTTGTGGCAGCAGGTGAGAAACACTTTTACAGCTTCAGACATAATCTGGGCATCAAGATCTGATTTCAATCCATTGAACTCTTTCAATTTTCTCAATTTGAAATTCATGACAGTGCCTTTAAATCACAGTTCGCAGTTGCCGCAGCTATTTATTTGAGTTTTTCCCATTAAAAGAGCCATCAAACGCGATCCGGTTGAGTCAATTAAGTGCTATATGGGTCAATACCTGAGCATTTACTCACCTTAAGCGACATGCCTGCGCCTCCAAGCTCTCCTGGCCTCTGGATCCCCGGCTGTTTGGTCTATTCCGTGGCTCTCGCAGCGATTGCACCTGCTTACAAGCCCGTTTCCATTGACCGATTTTCCGAACTGTAACGCTGCCCCTCCGCCAGCAGCAGCAGCAACTACGACTTCTTCTGGCCAACTATATAGCTATATAGCAACGAGATCGCCTGGCAAGTGGCACCAAATCAAATCAGATGGGAACCAGCAGCCGCACCAGCAACAGCGGACGACTTCAGATGCGGCATCATTGTCCAAGTGCGACTCCAAGTTTAATTCCAAGCGACCAGTTCCCGAAACTCAAGAGCACTGCAATTTGTAAAGGGGAAAAGGAGCACAGCCAAAAGGCACGGGCCACATTAGAATTAAGTTGCTGCGGAAATAACAGGTTTTCGTTCGCCGTAGCTTAGAATTATAGTGCCAAAATGGTAGGAGAGTGAAAAATTGTAATCTCATCGGGTGGAGTTTCTCGCAGAAGGCTGCCAAATCTAAGTTCTGGTGAAAGGTTTAAATTTTAGTCGAGTTATCTTATTTTGTGCCAGTTTGGACAACCACATAAACATTTAGCTAAGCGCAGCAAGCCCAATTTAATAATTCATAGAGGGGCAAATTGAATTTCCTCCAATCAATAAGGCTCCCTTAAAGCCAAATGCCTTTCAAAAGGCCATAAAAATCATCAGTGTTTGAAGAGTTTCTCTATATTGCAAATGAATGCCATTAATTTGATAAGGTCTTCAACTTTGCTGCCCTCCAAATGAATTCCCTTTTCTTGAAAGTAAATGCTCTGTCTAGATTTTTGCAACTCATGCGATTTCCCCTGTTGCAAGAGCACAACAATTACTAACTTTTTTGCATGCTGTAATTTCTCCGTTGTTAATAGGAACTCCCCCTGGAAATTGACAGGCGGCATCTCAGATCGCAGCTGACTTGGCTCAATCAACACGCAACAAGCCAGTCACAAAGTGAAGCATTTTCATTTTCTTTTTCATTTACTGGTCTCTTACTTTGTGGGTACACTGCTTTATTAATTGCATTTTATGCAGCCGCACTTTTTTCTCTGATTTTCTTCTTCGCTTCTTGCCTTTTTTTATGGGCATCATCATGGTGATGTTTCCCTTGTGCCTTTCAACTTTTGACCTAGAAAGTGTTTTAGTTTTTCGGACTTTCCTCATGCGGCTTTTCATCATCATCGTCTTTCTGGCCAGGCACGCAATGTGTGCTGCTGCTGACATCATGAGTTCAGAGTTTTCTTAGCCTGAGCAAGACTCTTAATTGCCCTATTCACATAATTACAGAAGGGGCTTTCATTGGGAATATATCTCAAATATACGGCCGAAACGAAAATTCCGTTTAAGAAGGCTTAGCTGAATAAACGGTATAGTTCTAAAACATTTTAGCACCTTTTGAGCCCTAAGGTGCTTTTAAAGTCATTAATGTGTAATATATGTAGTAATTTTCTTACCAACTTTGTAAGTTAAGTTCCAGATAAGCCAGCAAACTGATAAAATATCCGTAATATGCGATATCTCTTATGGTACACGGTTATATCTACTGATTAGATTGTTTTGGCAGCCACTTGTTATTTTGCTTGAGTTTAGTGATCAATAGCTTTTTTTACAGACTGGTCACTTTAACATAATTTATCTAATGTATTTCAGTCTTCGACTAGCTCTTGTCGAACGCGGTTGTAAAAATTGAACGCTGCGATCGTTATCTTCTGTTCTCTCTGAGAACATTTTGGTGTACATTAGATATTTTCTGTTTTCTTCTTTAATTGTGATATTCGCAAAGGACTACAATCAAACGTTCAAGTGATGCAATTGGTGATGCTGAAGCATCTGCCGTTGAAAAAATGCGTACTAAAAGGAATAAACCACTAGTGGAGCGCCAGAACGAACGGGGCTCCAAGCAATTTACAAATTATTTTCGTCCACTACAAACTTTAGACGATGATAATGATGATAAACCTATTGAAACGGACACACTTGATGAAATAATAATCAAACCACCTCCTATAACATTAATTAAACAAAATACAAAATTTGTACACGAGCTAATGGCTAAAATTAAAACTGATGATTACTTTATTAAAACCATCTCAATTGGAATTAAAATATTTTTACCAAATATGGACTGTTTCAATGCAGCTTGTAACCAACTCAAGGAACATAACTGTGAGTTCTACACGTACGATACTAGATCAAACAAGCCATACAAAGCCATTTTATCCGGGCTGGATAAACTACCAATTGAAACTGTCAAATCCATGCTACAAAACCTAGGATTACAATGCACCGAAGTCAAAATTGTGGAAAAGAAAACTAAGTCTGATCATGAATTATTACTGTACATTGTTTATTTCGTTAACAAAAGTATCACAGTAAAGGAACTGCGCAAAAACTTTATGTATGTCAACCACACTAAAGTACGCTGGGAGTATAAAGTGAAATTGCAGAATAAAATTACTCAATGCTACAATTGCCAACTATTTGGACATGGATCAAATAATTGTTCAGTTAAAACATCATGTGCCCATTGTGCTGGATCACACCAGACTGCCGTATGTATGGACGTAAACAACAAAAAATGCGCTAACTGTAAAGGCGACCATCCATCGACAGAACTGACATGCCCATGCCGAATTTCTTATCTCAATTTACTTTCCAAACGCTCATCACAACGCATTGGAAGAAATAACTTGGAAGCTCATGGAATGAGGAATTCTAAGCAACACATCGCTCCATCTGCTCTCTTTGGAAATCAACCCCAGATCTCATTGCCTACTCAAACTAAGAGAGTGCAACAACTCAACTTTGGTAGCTATAGTAATGCACTCACCAATATTCATACTTTGCCTAATCCCAAAGCAAATATCACAAATGAAACTAATCTCTTTTCATGTGAAGAGATAAATTCTCTTTTGTCTGAATTAATAACAAGACTTAATGAATGCTCCAATAAGGGAGAGCAATTTCAAGTAATTTCTCAGTTAGCGATTAAGTATGTTTACACAAACAAATAATTTTATTGATAATTTGAATATTATGGCATGGAATGCTCGTGCCGTTAGAAACAAACGTATAGAACTGATCAAGTTCTTAGAAAATAATCACATTCACATAGCACTTATAAATGAAACGTGGCTGACTCATAGTGACCGTTTTAATATACCCGAATACACTATATACAGAAATGACAGGAAGGAAAGTAGGGGAGGCGGCGTTGCCATTGCAGTTAGTAACACATTGATACATGAACAAATACCCTGCATTAAAAGTCATGTTATTGAAAATGTAGGTATACAAATCAACACTGACTCTAATTCCAGTCTAAAAATTTACTCTATTTACTTTGCTGGAAATACTTCAAAATGTATTCCTAGTTCATGTGATTTATCTTGGGACCATAATCATTTAAAAAGTTTGTATAGATCTGATCTCCTTAAGATCTCACAAATAAATGGAAATTTTCTAATTTGCGGGGACTTCAACTCGCGCCACAGAGCATGGAAGTGTACCCGAGCCAATGGTTGGGGCAAAATTCTCAATGAACTTTCAGACCTGGGAAAATTCAGTATTTTGTACCCTACGCAACCCACATATATTCCGCATAACCATAAAGCAAAAGCATCAACATTGGACCTATGCCTCACTAATATCCCTAACCAGCTGGCTAATCCAGCAGTAATGCAAGAGCTTTCCTCTGATCACCTACCAGTGGTTATTAAATACTCTACAAATTTTATGCGCAATGTAAAAACATATCCGATTTTGGGAAGGGCAAATTGGGCGCTTTTTAAGAGAATTATAAATGAAAGGCTGATGGTTGAAGAGGTGGTTGTCAACTGCTCACAGATATCGACTTTGGATATTGATAACTTAATCGGCTCTTTCACTAGAGTAATCAATTATGCCTTTCTTAAAGCAGTCCCTCATAAACCTATACATCACTCCAAGCTTACACTCCCTGTACATATAACTGAATTATTTAAAACAAGAAATATTATCCAAAGACAATGGTTTAGGTCACGTCATCCATTACTAAAATCAAGATGTGATCATTTAAATTACATCATACGAAAAGAGCTTTTCATTTATAATAATGCAAAATGGAACAATAAACTTCAAAAGCTGGATAAATGCAGCAAACCCTTTTGGAATATAACCAAAGCAATTAAAAAAAGAAAACAAATTGTTCCGTGTCTAAGTAAAGCTGATGAAATATACGCTTCTGGAAAAGAAAAAGCGAATATTCTTGCTGATGTCTTTCAACTGAAGCATAATCTGACACATTCATATTCAAACCAAAATACAATTGACCAAGTCAAAATATCTTTACAATCTATAGCTGAAACCCCAAACAACATCGCAGAAATTTGTAGAGTCACTTATCCAGAGGTTTTTTCAATTGTAAAAGCTCTCCATACTAGAAAATCTCCTGGAATTGATGGAATACCTAATATATCCTTGAAAAACCTTCCTACAAGCGCCATTAATCATATTGTTAACATTGCCAATCACTGTCTTCAGGCAGGCTATTTCCCACGGGATTGGAAGATAGCAAAAATAGTTCCAATTCTCAAACCAGGAAAACCTCCTGATAACCCTGAAAGCTACCGACCAATAAGCCTATTAAGCGGATTGTCCAAGATTCTGGAAAAATTAATTAAATTGAGATTGGTGAAATTTTTGGACATACACAACACACTACCAACGGTACAGTATGGTTTTAGAAATGGTCTAAATACCATACTGCCGACCTTAAAACTAAGAAATTATATTAAAGAAAGTATCCAATCCAAACAATCTGTAGGGCTGGTTACACTTGATATTGAGGCTGCATTTGATACTGTATGGCATGACGGACTGTTGCACAAACTAAAGATGATTGGAACTCCCATATACCTCATTAAAATAGTTCAAAATTTTTTGACACATCGATACTTTAGCGTTAATTTGGACAGTAGTCAATCTGCTAGACGAATTTTAAATGCAGGTGTGCCACAGGGTTCTGTCTTAGGACCTACATTGTTTAATATTTTTACACACGATATTCCACAAGCTACAAACTGTGTACTTTCACTGTTTGCTGACGACGCCGCTGTCTACAGTGCTGGCTTCTCGTACAGCGAGATAAATCAATCCATGCAGAGTTACTTAAATGAATTAGACATATATTACAAAAAATGGAAAATTAAAATTAACCCTAATAAAACGAATGCTATATTTTTTACAAAAAGAAGGAAACCTCGTTATCTTCCTGATAGACAGTTGCGAATACTAGACTCTCCAATACAATGGGTTGACAACATTCGATATTTGGGTATAATTTTTGATAAAAAACTAACATTTAAATACCACATCAACAACACAATTATGAAAGTTAATAAAATTATTTGCACACTGTACCCTCTAATAAATCGTAAATCTAAATTATCAATATCCAATAAGATCATAATTTTTAAAACAATTTTTAATCCAATATTAATGTATGGGTCACCTGTTTGGGGTAGATGTGCTCAAACTCATATCAAAAAACTTCAAATATGCCAAAACAAGCTGTTAAAATTAATAATGAACTTACCTTATTACACAAACACTAAGTACCTACATATAAAAGTAGGTGTACAAAAAGTTCAACAAAAAAATACAATATTAACAATCTTTTGTTTCAGGTCTTAGTTTTTTAAGTTAGTTGTAAGTCAATTAAGGTTTTTCTTCTCCCTTGTTTTCCTTAATAAATAATAAATATTGTTATACAAAAAACTAAAAACAGGTCAACTAGACATAATTAATAAATATTTCAGATGAAAGCCTTAGCTAAACACTGTAAATACCAAATTATACCATTAGCTTTAATGAAATGTACATATATATATAAGGGATAAAGCACAAATAAATTAAATTAATTATCTAATGTATTTTGTAAGCACCATGATTGGTTTCACTTTCATTTCGTTTCATTTACTATTTTGCCACTTTATTATGGGTCTCGGGATTTTTGCTTTCTTGTTTAGGTGCTTATAAATAGCATCTCACGTTATCATGATCTCATTTTATTTCATTTTATCTTTTTGCTCTCGGCTGAACTGGGCTGGTCGCAAACATATTATGCAAAAATATCATAATTTGCACACACAAAAGGTCAACGAGCAGCATAACCACTTGTGAAATCTCACCTCAAGAAGTTTCAATCGAAAAAAACACAACTAACAAACAATAAGGCAAAAGTCACGCCGTTTTTGATTTTTGAAATCAAGCGACGCGAAGCGAACCGATTGCTTCAAAAGTTGGCGAGCAACTGAGAAAGCCAAGTCCGAAATCACAATGAAATGCGATCAGAGAGTTCATTGAGTGAGCGACGCCTATAAATAGGCAACGTGGACTGCGAATTCCGCGACATGGCGCGCGATGAAAACAATGCCGCCCACTTGGGGCGCCCCAACAGCCGCACAAACACACGCGAAGTGGCAATAAAAAGTGGAGGTCCGCATCCATTGACGAAAATCGCTGCTGACATCGAGCGAGGTCAAAGGGCAGTCGCTCTAAACGCCCACCCAGCGAAAACAAAATCACTGACTGGCTGTTTGCAAAATCAATACTCACATGCTGAATAAGTAAGTCCGTGCAGTTGGGAGCTTGCGAATAATATATTGGGCCACTCTAATGGGAGCCATTTACTTGATGTGCCCTAAAATATGCAATAGAATTTTCCCGACGCGAAAACTGCAGCCTTCGCTTAGGCCTTCGAAAGTGTGACCAGTCGCTACTGGATGGAATATGTATCTAATAAGTAATTCCTTCGATTTTGGTATTTTCCACAAATGCGGGAAAATATAAATTTATTACTTATTACAATAAAACAATTGAAATAATGAACTATTTCAATCATTTAATTTTAAAACACATTTTGGTACAAAACAAAATTAAAATTTACCTATTCATTAAAGGGGAATAGAAATATTTTACAAGAATTGATAATAAAATAAATACTAAAACCTTTGCCAGCTGGTCACCCCAAAGCGAAGTACGCCAAACTTCCGGCAGGTGGCGCCACGCGCAGCGCAACCAACTTCACGTCCAGCTGTCATTTCTTTCTCTTTTTCGCCTCCACCGACGAGTTGCGGTCGCTAGATTTGTAAATTACTACAAAAAAGTGAGTAAATCAGCAGTGGCCGCCACTAAAACTGGTTAAAAAGCAAGCTAATTGTGTCCCTTACCTTTCAGACCATTAAAATGGAGAACGACGCCGGTGAGAATGTTGATCTGTACGTGCCCCGCAAATGGTAAGTGAAACACGTGTTCCCCGCGCAATTAGCCGTACGGATTACTGACCAGCCGATACCCTTCCCTGCAGCTCGGCGTCCAACAGGATCATCCATGCCAAGGACCACGCCTCCGTGCAGCTGACCATCGTGGATGTGGACCCCGAGACCGGTCGCCAGACCGACGGTTCCAAGACCTACGCCATCTGCGGCGAGATCCGTCGCATGGGCGAGTCCGACGACTGCATCGTGCGTCTGGCCAAGAAGGACGGCATCATTACCAAGTGAGTTTGTGCTACAATCCCCGGTACGGACATCCACTAATCGCCCCCTTTTCGCATTGCAGGAACTTCTAAGCGTGGCGTACCCATAGCTAGATTTTGATTTGGTAATAAAGCGATTTCCCTTTGTAATTTTACGTATAACGTTCGCAATTGTGTTATTTACTTCTGGCATTTTTCGGTGGCAGTTCAAACCGGGATTAGCTTAAAGCAAAGAATAATTAATGATTGCTTAGTGTGTGTAGCAATTATCCTGTTCTCAAATCGGAATTTTCAGCAATTTTTTAAGAATTTACGGATGTTTTTAAGAAGCAATTAATTTGCATAAGCTCACCCATAGAAATACTAGTGTTCTATATTCAAAACAGCATATGCTTTGTACTACTATTATAAAGGAACAGCAAACCTTAGGCAAAACACCAAATTATTGCGCCTGAGCCAAAAAAAAAACGAAAGCATATTAAATTAAGGCCAATAAAATACAGTCTATTTTAAATGAAATCTTATTGGTAGACATGGAATATAAAACAACCAGCTGCAAGAGAAGTTATATGTTCTAAATAATATTCCAATCCTCTATAAACAGAATATATAACTTCGTCCGAAAAAAGTATAAACAAAACTTAAATTTTTTTGCCCAGTATGACCATTAGTCAAAACAGATAGTTCCTTTGTGTTTACGAATTTTCGAGATATCGATGTAATCGATAGTGCAATCGATGCTTGGCCATCTCTAGTTCAACAAACGCGGTCACACTGCAAGTTCGGAGCTCGAGTGATTTTCATCGCGTCGCGAAACGAAAAAGTTATATATATATATCTTAAATTTGCGAGGAATAACAACCATTTACCCATTCCTGGGGGCCAAAAGTGACGGTGCTGTTGTAGTTGTAGTAGTTTAGGGCACAAGCAGTCGGTTGTTACAACAACAACAACACGAAAACGGAATCCAATTGGAAACGGGAACTGCGCGTCCTTTAAAATATGTGACAAAGAACAACAAAGAGGCAACAAATTATTAAGCAACTTGCTCAGTTACAAGAATATATAAATGTGATGCAATAGCATAGCCATTTCCACACAGAAGCCACAGCAACTTTGACAGTATTAGGCAGACTTCGTAACTAGCATATTTCCGCAAACAGTACATGGTGAGTAGTTCCTTACCTTATAGAGCATTACGTATCTACTAATGTACATGTGCATGTATGTATGTATGTACATTCATGTGCACCCCAAACAAAAGCATAATAATCCCCTTACTTTTCGCCGAGTTTTCCATTCTCGCGTTGTCGCGTGCTGAATTCCTGACTCACTAACGAGCGGTTCCAGGTGCACGGTCCTCAGTGATAATCATAATCATAATGGCAAAAAAACCCACTTCTAATTACATTAGCTGAAAAATACTTCGGTCTTAGAAGTTATTTTCGCAATTGGCATTGATTACTTTTGAATTGTTTTTGCTGTATCTGAAAAAAAGCCGTGCCTCAAAATATTCAATAATATATTACAATCTATATCGTTGCCAAAAATCAAACCTATAACCGCCAATAACAATATAAATAAATAGGGGCGGACAATTGCTTACATAAAACCTTGACATTTAAAGGTGTGCTGCTTTTGCCCCACTGTGCGCCGCCCACTTTCCGCCCGGTGCACTTGCACCCAAATTGCACTCAATTTGCACCGGGCACCTTTCTCTCTCCTCCGCTCTCCTCGCCCCATGCTCTCTGCCGCGTCATTCGCCATTAGTAACGGCTTTCAAACATTCAAACACACTGACATGTCGCACACACACACACAACAAATACACACAAACACAAAAGCCCACCTCCAGTCAGCCAAATTTGTTTTTGTTTTTGCCTCGACGCTCTCTTTGTTGTTATTGCTCTCCCATATGATTTTTATCATACTTAGACACAGAAAAAAAGAAGCAACTAAACTGAACTTATCTACGTGTCCGCAAATAAATATCTTCTGTCTGTTGACTTGCACTCAAAAGTTGATTGGCGAGTACAGGGAACCCTTGCTTTCAATGACAAACGGTCAGCAGGAGACGGGTTCTTTATGACTAAGAATTAAGGCACCGAATTCGCGAAATAAAAGTCTCTGATAAATTCGCTGTGATATCAAAAGTACCTTAAATCAAAAGAACGATAAGCACGACGAGATTTGTTGTTAAAACTACGTTTTAACTTTTAATAAAGTTTTTTCTCAATTGAAATCAAAATGTAAGCTGTCAAGAATTCGCTGCGATATTTGCACCCAAAATAGAAAAAAAGTGATAAGCAATTTTTAAAGTTTTTGAATAATATATGGTTATGTTTTCATACATAGCATTTATTTAGGAACATTTTATTCCATTTAAATCCATTTCACTGTGTTTCCCTTTGAGATCTCCGTGTCTTTTCACTTCTCCAATTGACACACGCAATGCCGAAGCATTTCGTTTAAAAGTGATTCAATCAGTTTAATTGATCGCACTCGTGTGTGCACTTTTAGGCACCCCAAGTACTTGAATAAGTAAAATATGTCTTATATATGTAAATATCTTTTTGTTTACACTCATGATTTGTCTGCAACGCTCGCAATTTTCCCAGGTCAGTGCAAACGGTCAATTTCCGCGCACTTCTTTGCCTACATATGTACATATGTACATTAAATCGCTTACATCGATTACACGATTTGCTTTTCCAAGTTGCGATGACACGCGCTCAAAGGCAAACTTTTGAGGCAAGGCATCTGCCCAGGTAATCTAGGCAAATATCGAATGCAAGTGTATTCAGGTAATTCCGTATTCCGCATAAACGGAAGCGTCGCCTTTTGGGTGGAAAAGCTGAGGAGACGCAGTAGAAGGAATTCGGTTTGTTTGTAGGTTAAATTCTGAGCTAAATTCATTAACCTTTTTCAAGGACTTTGGCGGCTCAAGCGCCTTAACAACTACGTCTTGGGATTTTCAAATGCTAGATGCTATATTGAATTCATTTCTAAGGCTCTCAAAGGCATGCAATAAACCTAGTACAATTTCCATGGGGATATCAATGGATTCTAAACGTCCTTTCAGTATCACAATTGACCACGTTTAAAGCCATAAATAATATATTTATATAATACGGCTGCTTAGCTTTCTTTTCCCGTCGAGAGGATTTCCTACTCTAGTTTTATTTTCTCTGGACTTTGGGGCTTAAATATTCATTTGTGACACACATTCGGCAATCGAGTTTATGGCTAACATCAGCGCTTCTCTTTCAGCTTACGCTTAGCACAACTTAGTGGGCCACAGTTTGCACTCATATTCCCCCAATAGGGCTCCAAAAAACGTAGCGCTCAAATGGATACTTTGTAAGTACGTAGAAACAGGTGTTTGTTTCTTGCCCCAAAAACCATTAAAAACGCATGACTTGTTTATTTAGTACGTAATCTGCATGGGAATGTTGTTTTATAGTAGTTTCCAGTTTTGCTCGCTGATTTATTACAGTTGTGGATAAACAATTATATATCTAATTGCAAAATCGATTGAGCTGAAATATTTATCTTCCCTGATTTAATGGCTACGTCAATTCTGGGATAAGCGTAATATCCGAATTAATTATGCAATTACGCCGAATGTGCAAGCATTAAAAAATCGTTGGTCATTATGGCGTTTTAGTTGTCTCATTTTGCTGTATTTTTAAATTATGCCATTATTTCGTCACAATGCGCCAAGTTTTGAATCAAATTTGCAGATAAAGGTCAGCAGCACTTACGTTTCATTTAATCATTGTGTTATATCTATAATTACTTTGAAAACAACAATAGTGATGATAGGAAACCCAAGTTCTGTGACATCATCATTAACTACTACTAATGTTTTCAGGGGTGATAAGAAATTTGAGGGCGTCGTTGTGGTCAATTATCAAACTTAACAAGTATCTTTGGGTAAATCGAGTTTGAACGTATCATTTCGCTCTTGCGAAACTCAATTGTTTACTTGCAACTGATTGCAATAGGCTATTTGCTCTGCACATGAATCACAATGCAATTAAAACCAACTTTAGTGTTATTTACAAGTGAGTCACGCCCATCATAGCTCAAAAGATAGTAGTTAATCATGCTTTTTAAGGTGGTAAAAATTTAATTGCCATGGGAAAATAATTGGGGAAAATGGCTTTCATATTTATACTATAATATCAGAATCTCAACCGCATATAAGCTGACAATATTGGTTATAGTCTACGTTTAACTGGCTTCAAACCGGTTGATTACCGGCTACTTTTATATAAACTAGAAGATACATATATGAAATTGCTTGTTTGTTTTGAGGACTTAATTTGTCGTGGCTTTCCAAAAAATTGTTTGCAGAATATTCATTCACTCCATTATAGACTCGATTAGCAGCTCGAAAGTTGCACGTTTCATGGGATCGAATAATGCCAGTGAGATTATTTCGTTTTCCCTTTAATGAACGCTAATGACGTCTAAATGGAAATTAATTGAGTTATGTGCGGCGAACTAGTGTGGCAAACTTTTTGGCTCAGCCGACCGCTTTCCAGTTAATTTGAAGGTCGTGAGCTGGCATTTCGAGTATTCCTCGGTCATTTGATCAATTTATTATCAATCAATTCAACGAGACGCCTCACGTAGGCCGAAAAGAGCATTTAAAATTCAAATATTCTTTGGCTCGTGTCGCAGTTGTGCAATCTTCAGTACGCCTAACCTTTGAATACAAGTAGATATTGGCTATCTCAAGGAATTAGCCGCTCCTTCCTTCCTTCCGGCCAAATTACAGGCCCAAAACTTTCCTCTCAGCCAAATGGGTATCATTATTCGTTCAGCGCTTCTCAAGCACTTACTATAATTTTGTTTATGGGCGTAACGGACACGCCACTTCCATATACATTCCGTACTTTATACTTTATACTTAATACTTCATACTCATGGACTCGTGGAAGTCGCAGCATTTAGCTGTTTATAAAATATTCTATCACTTATACGTACGAGCGCCTTAGAAGCGTAATCAAATTAAAATTACCATGCATTATTTGAGGCACAATTATGGGCACGGGCGAGCCAAATGGCGTGCACTCCAAACCAACGTACTCTAAAAGGGGCTAGACTAGTCACGGAAAAAAAAACAAAAACATGGGGAGTACCTGCTTATAAAGACTGTCGTCGTGACGTGATCAACATTATGTGTTTGCACTCTCGGTACGTGTAAATAAAACACGGCAAGCCCACAACTTCTGCCCAGCGTTCGTTCAACCAAGGGCCCCGAGCTCTTGGGATCTATAGTTATATATCTATATCTATATCTATATATATTTCTATTCGAGTCTCTCCGGAGAGCTGCACAGATTCGAAAACCTGTTGAAAAGCACTCAGCTGCGGACGTAGGAAAACTAGTTTCGCCCATTGAGCGCTTTTTGCCTTTCTTTTTGTGGAATAAAAGTTGTTTAGGTGCCTAGGTGCAGGGGAGTCACACTTTTGATTGGACTGCATGGGTGGGTTGAAAAGTTCCTCTACTAACAAGAAATATTTATATTCTTATAACCATAAGCATATTATATATTTAACATTTAATTGTTGACTAACAACTATAAATTCTAGCACGCACAACTAAGTGTTTTGCACTTGAAGTTAATAGCTATTAACCCAGCGACTTGTTTGCTTAATTATACTTCCATTTCTGCTGCAATCGCTATTTTTAAAAATAATTAATGCCTTCCTGCATCCGAGCTTACTTGGCCACTGATAAGCCATTATGCAATTCGAATATTCGAACGCAGGGCATTCTTAATTGTTCAAAGAGATAGGCTGCTAGTCTGCTATATGTTACATGCGAATTAAATTTATTTCCATTTCCAAAAAACTGGCATGGATATAAAAAACGGCGAGAAGTTCGCCTGTTTGTTTATGGATACATTTATTAAGCCAAAGCGGACGAGCCGCCGCCGACTCGTGATGGAAATTAATTGCCGACTTGCTGGTGGGTTAATAAAGAAAAAGAATTCGAGTACGCGCAGCACTCGAAAAGCCACTCAAAAGTGCGAGTGGAAGAGAACCGGAGAGCCGGAGACCCACATTGAGTGGCATATGGACTCACGAGCAGGCGAGGATCGCCCGTAGATGTACTCACTTCAGTCTGAATACTTTGCGAGTCGGGCGCTGATCGTTCGGATCGTATCTGCTAACTAATCGCATATGTGCACTGGCTGGCACTCATAAATATATCGCGTATTCTGTTTACTTTCTAGTGCTATTTTCGTTACAATAAAACAGAAGATAGTGCTGCCCCAAAAAAAAAAAAAGATATAAACGCAAAACTATTGGATATGTCCGCTGCGCGCCTGCATTTTCCGGTTTCACATGATCGTCTGTGCCACAAATGAAACCGAAAGCGAAGCGCAGAAAATTGAATTTATTACAATGGTGGGTGACTCTAATCGGACCAACTGGGCATTGGAATTACGTGTATCTCAATATTTCCGCTCTAATAAACTTTCGCTGGCAACGCACTTTGACCAAATAAAACCAAATTCAGGCTATGCAGGCAGTTTCTTATCATAGAAATATTCTAATTTAATTTCAGCAACGCAGTTGCTATGACTAGTAAAATAAATTATAGCATCTAGTCAAGTTTGTTACCTGTGAATTGCCAAAGTAATCATGATATACTTCTTGAACTATAGAAGTATCTTATCAACAAACTGAACGAATACAGTGTGTTTATATAGTCAATTCATCACTATCAAATTAAGACAAATTATACAAACTTCTAGGAGCATGAATCATCCGATTTGTATTCCCTATAAACTACAATTCCTTTAGCACTTTCTCGATAAACTTCTCTTCCTGTGCAAAAGCTCCACGTTCCATTTGAAATTTGAAAAAAGTCTCGCTCAGTTGGCTTTGTCTTTGACTTTTGACTGGCTTTATCTTATCGCCAGTTTGTCGCCGTCAGCAAAAAGCTAAACTAATACACTCGACTAAAATGGGGAAAAAAAACACCATCCAAATGGGTGTGCAAATGCATAACCTTAACACCTTATTTATGGTTTGTTAGCCGGCTCATTTTATTATTAGTTTTCGGCCTTAAATGGATTTTCCAATATGGCAACACATGATTTATGAAGATATTTCTGTCGACAAATTTCTGGTTTCCGCTTTCGTTTGGTCTTAACTAAATGGAAAATCCACAATTTTTGGAACGAAAGTAACCCTTTTGGTTTGCTTTCTGCGCGTTGAGCAACAGCTCGAAAAATAAATTTATTATAGAGCCCAGATAAACATTTTAATATCTGTTGTTTATGTATTTGGCATTTGCTTTTCCCAATTACCTATAAACACTTTTTCCGCCGAAATAGGAGCACTTAATAGAGAGAGGAGCTTTTCTAAGAAAAAGTTCTTATCAATGATAAAAAACACACTTGCGCTCAGTCGAAACGAGCAAATATATTGGCTGTGACGGACACAACGACCTCATAAACATTAAAAACAAATTTAGCAATTAGCGCAAAAAAGGTTTTTAAGCATCGCAGTGTAATTAATATGCCAGTTAATAGGTAATAATTGTCGGTACGCCCTTCCTTTGCTACCCCTTCCCCTCCATCAATTTGCGGCCATTCATCAATGGGTTTTGACCACAGCAAGAAGAGCATTTCAATTGGCTAATATAGAACGACAGCTCAATGGAATTGCAGCTTGTGGCCTGTCCCGATGTTGGATCGGTTTTATTTTCGTACTTCATTGTGTTATATCGTGGGTGTCAAGTTGCTGGCAGGCATTATTATCGATGCCCCAGTCTCTCGCCATTTCAGATGTCCCTGTGTGCTGTTTGATTGATGGACGGACGGCTGGGCTGTGCCGGCTTAGAATCGTTGCTGGCATAATAATGCCAAGTGCCAGCGGGCCCAGTTAGCCCCTTGAATCCTCCTCCGTGTGCCATCAGCACCCTGGGTGGCTGTCAGTTGTGTGTTTGTGGTTGGAAGGGGTTGAACCATATTCCATTAACGTATTTGTTCTAAGTATAGTGTATAGCTAAGATCGAAGATAGTATATGGGTCAGATATTATTTAATTAAATGAATCGTAGTTAGTTTCTTTTGTTCTTAAATATAGATCATTATTCCTATTCATAAGAACCGCTTAAATCGGCTGGTAGAACACAAAACGCATAGTTATGCCAGCTAGTTGTCAATCTATTTTGTTGTTCGATTTATATTTCATTTGTGCATGCTCAGTGGGTCCCAGAAAGTTAACCACTGGAGGTGTAGAGAGAGTACCCCTAATGCCACCATTGCCCTGCGTCGGCTGTGCAAACATTTGCATTTGCTTTTAGAGCCAGCGAGCAGCCGTCCAGACATCAGAATTCAATGTTTATTTAAATGACAACTTTTGGCCCCACGTTTGGCGGGTATCTTGCTGTTAGATGTTTGTTGGTTTGCCCAGCTTGCCCAGCCGAGCTATCGATTTGCGCAGCCCTGATGTATTAATTAAGATGTCTGTTCGCTCTATTTGCAGTTGATTTAGCATAGGATGCTGCCCAGCCTGGATACCTTAATGCGTTGCTCGAAGCGAGTTCTGCAATCGCCGCTGGAGGCGGCGGCCAGCCAGATGCGGAATGGGCACAGCAAGTCGGCCGCCGGGGGCATCTACGGCCCCTTCACGCCGGACAACGATCTCAGCTGCTCCGGACGGGGCGATTGCGTCAACAACACCTGCGTCTGCGACATTCGGTACGCGGGCAACGAGTGCGACATCTTCAATCTGCCCTACTACGCCGGCATCTCCACCGTCTTCTACGTGGTGGCCCTCGTCTCGGTCATCCAGCTGCTCATCTGCATCGTGGCCGAGTATCAGCGGCTGAAGCAGCCCTCCGTACTCCGCGCCTGTCGCATCACCACCCAGAAACTGCTCTACTTCATGGTCTTTGTGGCGGCCTCGTTGCGAGGTGCCTACTTCACCACACCCGTGAGTAATCCCAATCCCGCTTCGATCGGATCGTTTGATTTCATAAATCTCCTTGCATTTCAGCTGGATCTGCAGCCACAATGGGCCGTCACCCTGATGTCCGCCTACTATCCATTGCTCATGACCTGCGCCTCGCTGATTGTGTGCATGTGGGCCGAGGTGAGTCGACGATTAGCTAGATATTTAAAAAGGGATTTCGGTTAGTAGTGTACTTTTGAAAATGAAATCTTAATGGTATCAATTACGATCGTAGGCCAAAGATAAGATTGTAAACTAGTTAACGTTATTATCTGCAAATATTACATAATAATACCTCTTCAATTGCATCCAATATCTGTTGACCAGTAATACTATACGAAAGCAAGCACTGCACTATTTCATTTTATTCTCATCCCTAAGCGCCTTTTAAACTTTAGATACAGATAACGTATCTGCGGGGCTACAAACTCTTATAAATTTCGGTGATAAGTTAGAGCTTATAGGCAGTATTTCAAGTCACGAGTCCACCACTAACTTTAATAGTAATCAGCTCCAAAATGGCGATTGAACGGCCGCCTGACGTAGTCGTATTGGATCGCACCCGAACCCTGAGAACTTACAGTACTGGGATGTGAATTCCATTATCGAGTACCAAAGTGCGTCCAAGTGTACTTGCCATATTTCGTATCTAACGAATGCGCGATAACGAGTCGAGTGCAATTGTACCGCAACTCGAGCCAATTTTATTGTGTTTCGCAGACGTATCTTGGGGCCTCCCGATAGGCTGGCACAATTAATTAAGCTGGGTGGCGAGTGTACATACGTATATTAGCACTTGATCTGGAATATAAATAGTAACTGCGGGCGACTTTTAGGGGTAACCAAATCGGCGTGGGTACTCATTCACATTTGCTACGTTCGCCATTGCAGATCTTTCACCTGCGCGACATCCGCTGGGAGAAGTCGCAGTTCCTGTCGAAGAGCTTCCTCGGCTTCGTGGCCTTCAACTTCTTTCTGTACAGCCTGTTTGGCATCGAGGTCTTCAACTCGCTGATCAACGCAGAGCGTCGCGACTACGCCCACATCTTCAACGGATGCTACGCAGTATTACTCCTGATCGTGGTGGTCTTCTTCCTCATCTACGGCGTGGAGGTGTTCTTCAAGCTGCGCGGCGGCTTCGTCTACGACCAGACGGGCAAGATTCTCGGTCCCAGCGAGGCGATTGTGAATGCCTCGCAGTTGCATCAGTCGCGATTCGGACTGCTGTTTCAGGCCGTGATGCTAATCGTGATTGTGGGCTTTCTGACTTCCGAAACATTGGGCGACTTCTGGAAGACCAAGTGAGTAGAGGCTTTTAATTAGTTTTACAGCTGCCAATTTGACAAAAAGCTTTTCATTTTGCCACTCAAAAGGGTTCCAGTTAACTCGCGCAACTGGCATGACATCATTTTTCGCATCGCCGAGATCGGTGTGGCTCTCTGGTTTCCCTGCTGCCTTTGGAACTCGATGGCTCCTGAACAGCTCTGGATTCTGAATCCTCGCAAGCTTCTATCCCGCCAAATCGATCCGTCGATACCCACTCTTAATGCGGAGACCAACAAGCTGTCGCCCGAGGAGGGCCAATCGTTTTTAACCAAGAAGGATTGCTGGATCTGCTATGACAGCGATAAGCCAGAGCCCCTCATCCAGCCCTGCCGCTGCACTGGCGACGTTAGCTCGGTGCACCACGAGTGTCTCAAGCGCTGGCTGGTGGAGAGCTGCAGCAATTCGGAGGCCCAGTTGTCGTGCAAGGTCTGCGGACATCCCTACGAGATCGAGAAGTCCAAAAAGTAAGTGTTATTTGCAAATGGGTCACCGCGACATAGCTATCAGCTAGACCATTTAATGATAAGAACTGCTATAAATGATGGTAAATAACTGATAACACCCCACTCTATTACAGACTCGAATGGGACAAGGGCTTCACCATTCAACACTGGTCCAAGACGGTTATATTGATCACCTTGATGTGCGTAACCGGGGCCACCGCCTGGGTGGTGATCCAAATGTACGTCGATCCGCTGGTGCGCGTGATGACAGTGGGCATCGCCGTGCTCATTGGCTACGTGTGCGTCAAGTGTCTGGGCGAGAACACCGTGGTGGCCTATCAGCGGGCCAAAGTCAGCTCGATCAACATCGTGACCAGCTCGGAGATGGAGAAGCTGCACACCATTTGCGAGGAGGTCAGCGCCAGCACCTCCGCAGAGGCGGTTCGCGCGGGAGCTGCGTCCTAAGAGGCTACCACACACATCAGTTGAACCTACAGACATTACATTACTTACTTACTTACCTAGTTTAGCATGCGTTTTGCACAGGTTTTGCTCAATGCTCAATTATTAGTTTACACATCACACGTGAGGTGGGTCCTAGCACCCGCCTCCCTATCCTCAACCGTGTACATAGGTTTAAATCTCTAGCGAGTAGGCAGAAGAGTAGCGAAAAGCGTTTCGATTAGCGAGTCAATTTCGTCTCTCAAATTATCATGCAATTTCCAGAAGCAAAGTGTATTACAAGAAGCCAAATATTACGTAGAATAAGTGTAGGTCAGTATCAATTGCGAAAGCGAAAACGAAACGGAAACAGAAACGAGAACATCCTGAGATTATGATTATGAACGCGTTGCCAAGTAGCCTGAAGAGCGAAGAAGCGAGAAGATAGTGCTTCGATGCGCCAGTGAGCCAGTCCCCCATGAGTCAGCTGCTCTATAGTTTATAGTTTTCTTTTATTTACAACTAATTTATGAAAGCATTTCGACTTCCTCCATTTCATTATCGGTTTCATCCATGGATGCAAACAAGAAGCAAGCAAAACACGAGTACTTGGCGAATATTAAATTAAGCAAACATGTTTTTAATTTGTATTTGATTGAAATACGTTTCTTATTACCCTTTAAGTTTACTCCTTAAGAAACTGATTTGTATAAGCTGCGCCCATATATACATACACACGAACATATATAATATATATATATATAAATTTTATTGTAGCTACTACACAAAATTTGTCAAAGCAAAGAAAAACAAAACAAAATCCACAAAAGGAAAGAATCCAACATATAATTTAAGTTACCATACAATTTTTGTGATAAAACTAACAAATAAAATACAATTTATAAAACTCAAGCTACCAAGTAAAAGTGTTTTTTAATGAGTGGTAAAATCTTGTTTACCATTGTTGTATCCCCACCAGTAAGAATGCATTTCAAGTTGTTTTCGTTTAAGCCTAAACTTTATTTTACACTTATTTACTACAAAATTTATGTATTCATAGAGCTGCTTAGTATGCGTAATAAAAGCCATGTCAAGTTATGAGTAACTTTTTTGCAGCATTAAAGCAGAATATGTTTTCCTACGCTTGTAATTTAAAAAGATCAACAACAAAAGAGGTTAACCCAAATCGCATAGCGAAAATGCCAGTCGTAACAATCGCAGTGTTAATTTAAATTCACAAAGTATAAGATCCAAGCTGGAGCCAGCCATGCACTTACTGATAAACAACTACTGTGCGTGCACGCAATAAATATTTTTTAATATTTAAACAATGGCTCCAACACGTGGTTAATAAACTAGAGAAATTTTGTAGATTACACTGAATTATCCTAAATTTAGACTTAGTTCTTCAGCTTTGGCGACGCTTTGCCTGGTTCAAGCTAAAATTAGAAACAATTCAACTAGTAAGTCCAGAGTTTTTGCTAACGGGGTTTGAGATGGTTGGTTTGGGTGTCTGTGGATGGGAGCAGTTGGTGGAGCACAGGCTTAAGTGACGACGGCCGATCGCTTGTCACGATTCTTTCCACGTGTTATGGAACGTGCCTTGAATGCAGCAGCGTTCACAAGGTGCTGCAAAAGCAACAAATAAATATATTAATACTTGAAGCCAATGTTACCACATTTCAATCAACTTACCCGCTCCAGCTTGGACGGCTTGACCTTGGCGTTGCCATTGATGCCTGTGTTCGTGGGTCGTGGTCCCAGCTGGAAAATGTCGCGGATGAACTCGTTCTCCTGCAGCTGCGAGGTCATCCCGGGACCCATGACAGTGCACATGGCCGAATACTGATGATGGATGGACCAGGAATCTAGTGTCAGCGACTCGGTACCGAAACGAATGCTAATCTCCGGGGAAATGTCCTCCTGCAACAAGATGAAAAAACTTTTAGATCAAACTAGGCTTCGAGCAAATGTTCTAATCTTATTTCGTACGATTTTGAAATGTATCACTATTAGTTTCTCTTTCAGCTAAACCAGACCAAATTTCTCGTTTAAAACACAGATAGAAAAATAATAAAAAAAAGTTTTGGCCAACTAGCTTTGTAGATTTCTTATAACTTTTTATCAAGATGATGCTATCAACCTATCAGCACGACTATGTCCCGCCCAATGCCAAACGGTACGAGTTCCTAACGCGGCCCAGGGGCGCCGACGCTCACAGTGGTCCGCAGGTCAAGGAGTGCGAGTGCGTCGACGAGTCCAAGATCGTGATGCCACCGAACGCGTCCAAAGACTGTGGCGGCGTCGAGTGGACGGGCATAGCGCCAATGGGAAAGCTGGTGGATCCGCGTATCATACCCACCCAGCTGACGCAGGACCAGGTGGACAAGATGGCCTTTTCGGCGGAGACAGATTGCTTTAAGCTGCAGCCCAACCGCTTTCTGAAGATCTTGCGTACAGTCTACCCGGATCTGTATGAACGCCTGAAGGTCATGCCCAAGGAAGAGCTGAGCCGCAGGCTGGAGACCAACCGTATGAACACCACCTATCAGATTGATTACTGTGACATGAACGAGTACCCGGAGGGTATTTACGAGAGCCTAAAGACGGAGGACGAGTCCAAGAACGCCAGCAAGCTAATGAGCGAACGTGGGCCCTGTAACGAGTTCCGCTCGAACGTGATGAACGAACTGGAGCGGGAGGCGTCCGCTGGCTACGAGATTTCTAGCGACGAATGCCAAAAGAACTACAAGCCATTCAAGACCAGCTTCTCGGACTCTTCGCAGACCATTGAATCCGGCAGCAATTCGCACTGGAACTCCGCCCCAACCACATACCGGAAGGTGCCGACCTTCAGCGAGTACATGGACTCGATAAGTCGCAACGGCTGCGTCATCATGCGCAACAAGTTGCACGATCACTCCAAGTGCTTGGCCAAGTACTGCAAGCACGAGCTCAAGTTCACTTGCAATGACATGAAGTAATCGTCCGAATTCTAGTGCATCTCGTGCAAATCTTCAACTCACCTCTAGGTATCGCAGCACATCACGGAAGGTGGCACGCTGGGCCTTGCGATCGCGCTTGGCGCGGTACTTGTGCGAATCCGTGGCCAGCTGCTTGACGGCCTCCGACAACTCAGCGATGTCATCTTCCAGGAAATCCTCCTCGTGAGCACGGCCCGACTCCAGAATCAAAGCAATGGTCTCGCCAGCGGCCATGCGGACGTCCAAGTGTGTAGATTGCAAAAGACCCAAGAACTTCTTAATAGACCTGCAAATTGTAGTTTAAAAAATTATAGCAATGGTTTGATGTGTGCAATTTCTTAAACTTACGGAAACATGTTTTGGCCAGTGGTCATCAGCGAAACAAAATCCCCCGAAGGTATAAGTGTTAGTAGAAGCCCCCAGGCGTTCAAAGCCTCCGCATGGAAAGTCCCAGCCTCGGCGGTGACGGATACCGGTGTCTTGTCGTCGCCACGCAAATAACTGCCTGCGAAGATGGCCTCGAAGCCCTGCATCAAGTGTACCAACTCCCCAACATCCTCGCAGCCCAGGAAGCTCAACAATCCCACAGCTGTGCAGCACTTGGCACGGGCATCGAAGCCCACGGACTTGTCCTGAACAGTGTTCAACAGGAATTGATTCATCGCCTTGGAGATGCCCTCATCCCCGCCCATTTGGAGCACCAGCAGGGGCGCGAGTCGTGCGCCCCACACCTGCTCCTGGCCCTTGCCCCGACGGATGCTCTTCTCCACGAAGTCCATCAGGGTCATCTTGCGGTCCTCCACGAAGTCCGGCATGTAGCGGTGCATGAGCAGTTCGCAAATCGCTTGCAGGGCCTGCACACGTGTCTGGGCCGACTTCTCGGTGGCCTGTTCCAGGGCCTTCTCGAACTTCTCCTCGAAACGCTCATTGGCCAGCTCGTCGGTGGCCTCCGAGGATGCGACTTCGGACACATGTGAGTAAACGCTCACATTGTCAAAGGACTCGTCCTCAGAATTGGAGTCATTGGTGCGGCCTGAAAAATAATTAATTTCGGTAATTAATAAGGCTTTTTTGTAGTTTAATGGAGTTGGTATTAGTAACAGAGGTATTTTGCGATAGTCAGCGAGTTTTTCAAGCATAGTTCATAAATATTTATTATGCTAATGCGACCTGTAAGCATTTTTAAACAGCTTTCGTTTTGAACAATATGCTTAATTGCACATTTTAGGCATTCAAGGAACCCATTGGAATGTAAGCTAAGCATTTTGCAAATGGAAACCCAGTGAATACAAATGTAATGATTATTCTATTTACAGAACCCCATTTGTATTCCTTGTTAAATGGAGTAAAATGTTGGGACCACCCTCATGCAAGTGCCAACATTTCCCCTCAGTGACTGTCAAACCAGCGGAAAAGAGGCATCAAGTTTTGTCATCTTCGAGCAGCTTTTCATTCAATTGCTTGTGTGCTCAGATGGGGAAATGTATGTGTACTGAAATTAGAAATTCAATTACACGCTTTGCCACACAGCAATGACCTTCAAGACAAACAGCTCGGGAGCCGCCAATGTTGTGCAACAAGTTTTCTATCCATCTTTCGATGTTTCACTTTGTTTGCTGGCCAACTGCGTCGAAGAAAACCCGTCGTAGAGCACAACTTTCATTGTGGCGATTTCCCAGTGCCTGTTTTCAGTTTTCTATTTGGGGCAAGGTAGTTTCCGCCTCGTTTTTTTTTTTTTTTTTGCCTTTCACAAAAGCTGCGAGCGAACTACAAACACAAAAGCATGCGGTAACTGCGGGCTAGAAAAACGAATCAAAAGTAGTGGAAAACAGCTGGTTTTGCTTGAAAGTTGTTTGGATTAGATTCGGGCGAGTAAACCATCTGTGTTTTGAGAGCGACTAATGCATAACACAAAGTTGCATAAGTTTTTAGGTCACCGATGAGGTACTTAGATGCGAGGAAAGTTCCCCGAAGAGCCACAGCTTCCGCGTCTTTATTTTTAAACTTAAAATTTGTGAATAATTGTATGATGAGCCTATAAATACCCCTTCGGATTTTTAGTTATATAAATAACATAGGTGCAGCTTGAATAATAACTAAGCATAACAGAGCACTTAAATAGAATGCATAATTTGATACGCCCTACGAAAAAATACCCACTGATACCCTGCCTGAGGTATTCGGTTATAGGCGTGATTCTGATAAGCTGGCATTGAGCGTACACATATACATATATGTATAAGTCTGTATATATGTATCCACGAACAAGTATATTTATATTTACATACAGTTGCGCTCAACATAGAAACAACGCAGAAATTTAAAACCTTCTTTGGTGAAATGCAGTTAATTAACTTTACATAATTTGGAATTTTTGCGGAAATTACTGTGGTTTTATTGTTATTATTTCGAGCACAGCTGCATATATATATGTATACGATTGTGTATATATATTTAGTTAACCGCTGATTACTTGTTGTTGCGCAGCCAGCTGAGCGCGTGAAGCTTTTGGTGCCAGCACAGCAACAAAACGAAAATAATTATTTCATTTCGAGGGTATTGCCAAACAGGTTGTAGGCAGCGAAGCTTCCTTCGTTTGGAAGCCAACGAAATACACCAAATAGTGCACGGTACTCATTAGTCAGTGCATGACTAATGCAAAGGTCAAACGAAAAGCAGCTGTGAAAATTCATCTACACTCATCGGCTTTTTTGGGGATTTACTATTAAATGTATTGTTCAGAGGTGCGATCTAATTCGTTTATTTTGTAAAAACCAAGAAAAACATTAGGTTAATGTAACTCATTTTCAGCCTATGAAGTCAATTGCTTCAGCTGGAAGTTCACAATCGTATCTTATAGATATTTTATACGCATTTGGATTCGTTGAACCTCGCATTTTCTTCCTGTGCACACCCACACACTCGCTTTTCTTTGTGACTCACCTCTGCCTGCTGCGGATTTTTTGTTGCGTCGCGGCATGTTGCTGTTGTTTTTGCGTCGTTCAGGTATTTTGCTGTTTGAACTCGAAGACGACGTTTTGGTTTCTATTGTTTGGCCTACTGTTTCAAACACAAAAAAAAACAGATGCTTTGTAGCCGAGTGTCCTTTTCCTGTTCTGGGTCCTCCGAAGGTGGAGAACAGACGGCGAAGTCTACAACACGGCGAAAATGTCTACACTTTCGTTGCTTTGGCGGCAACTACTGAAACGCACGTGTTCGTTCCGATTTATTGATTTTGATGCTCTAGGTTAGGAAATTAAATTGCGTTCTTGAGCCGAGCCGTCAGTTTTTTAATCTTTGTCTTTCTAACTCGAAAAGTTGCCGATCAGGACGCACCTATGCAAAAACTTTGGTGCTTCCAATTTTTGGCAATTCTACACGACTGTCTTTGCCGTTTGCAATTGTTCAACTCCGATCGCGATTCGTGCGGCCGTATCTTAAATATAGTCTGCTGATTCTGATGGCTCTGCTGCTTGGCGTTGATAATACAAAAATGTCGTACTCCCGTCGTCGTTGCAGCAAATTTCATGTTTAATCGCAATGCGTTCACTTTTCTCCGCGCTGGCAGACACTCCCACTCCGCCCTCGGTTCGCAGTTATTGTGAAATTGAATCGAATGCGCTGTCTTTCGATCTCTGGTGCTTCGATTTTGCTATTTCCGATTCGGCCAGTGACGGCGCTTCGCGGACTTTACGTTGGCAGCTTTCGGAAAGCTCTAAAAATAATGCAAATAATTAAGCACTTAATTCGATTGCTGATTTTTACGAAATGAAAAAGTGAGTGACCATATGCGCAAACGGTGGAAAATACCATGAATAGCGGTACATTCCATGGAAGATGGAAGTCTGTGCTCACGATAGTTGACTTTCGATGGCTATTCTTTATAAATAAATTTAATTATAATTATTTATAATTAAATGTGGCTGAAAATAAATAAAACCAAATATTCTTATTTTATAAAGGTATTAATTGGTCCTATAATAAATATAAATTTATAATTTAATTTATGCACAAATAAACTGTTTATTTCATTGTTTAAACCGCGATATTCGCGCTCCCAAAAATGTCATCTCAAAGCTGCACCTGTATCGATACATTCGTTGCAGACCTGCGCCACCCGCACACATGCACACCTACACATTCACACGTACGCGCTCAGTGATTTGCAGAGAGAGTTTTCTGGTTTTTGTTTAGTTTTATTTGATTGCAACTCGATTGGAACGCCAGCGGCTGGCGCAGCACACATCAATTCCACAGCGAGGTCGATAAGAACGGGGGCCAAACTAAGAAAAAGCTCCAGCCGACTCGATTCGATTCGAAGCTCAGAAGATTGGACTTCAGAACTCGAACTTTGGCACCACAACAGCGCATCCACGAACGTCGCACCCAAAAATTCATGAATGCCCAGCAGCGGATTGGGACTCGGATTCGGAATCGGAATCAATAGCGAACGACAACAACGAAAGGGGGAGCCGAAAGTGGGGTTTGCAACACCGCGGATTGCACACAATAATTAGGTAATTTGTAAGCGACGTTCACCTGGACAAGGTGAACTTGGTACCGCCTCTATATGGCAGCCATCGTACCTGTGTATCTTATCGATCGAGTGCCCTGGCTAATCGCGGGATAATCTTGCAGGTATGGCGGCTATTGAGGAGCGTTTCCAGGCGGCTGTTAATGTGATAAAGGGCCTGCCCAAAAATGGCCCCTACCAGCCCAGCACCAGCATGATGCTCAAGTTCTACGGGCTGTTCAAACAGGCCACCGAGGGTAGACCAGATGTGGACAAGAAGCCCGGCTTCTGGGACATCGTGGGCAAAGCCAAGTGGCAGGCATGGAACGACAACCGTCACCTGACCAAGGAGGAGGCCATGCAGCGGTACGTGGAGAGCCTGCAGGAGATCATCGAGACCATGTCGTTCACGGAGAACGTGCAGAACTTTGTGGGCAGCCTCGATAATCTGGGAAACATCAGCCTGGACGAACTGGAGCTGGTCTCGCCCGGCATGAAGGAACTGGCCGAGTCGCATCCCAACTCGCCGTTCCACTCGCGCACCAACAGTCCCCAGCACGGCTCCAGCTGCAATGGCGAGTCGGAGCCGGAGGCTCAGGCCACCAGCACCGCACCGCTGGCCGCGTCCGAAACGATAAAGGAGAATGGCCACAGTTCGCCGCCACTGACGAATGGCTACGGACCTAAGCCAACCGCAAGCTACACACAAAACGACACGCACAACTTTACGAGCAACAGCAGCGTGGCCATCGTGGAGCCCTCGGATGATGAGTACGACGATCCCTACGATCTTAGCCACGAGCTGACCCAGGCGATTGCCCAGAACACGGACCTGCTGCGCCAAATCCAGGCGGCCATCACGCGGATGAACAGCGATGTGGGAGCAGTGCAGCAGCGCGTTCGCGGCCTGGAGCAGTCGCTCAACGAACTGCGCAGCGGTCAAAAGGTAGCGAAGGGAACGGTGGCGCAGCCACGATCACTGCCCGCCTGGTGGCCCTTCAGGAACATCTCCCCGCTCTGGTTTGCCGTCCTCATCCTGTGGCCTTTCCTGGTGAGACGGTTCGCGCGGATGCTCCAGTCCACTCCTCAGCGCAGGCACTGACGCAGGAAAGCTATACTTGCGGAGGGCGGAACATGTGGTAGTTAAATTGTAAGTACAACGCAACTAGACAAAGGCATACGTTATCATTCCCGCTTGAAATCGAGTTGCTCGTTTATATTTGAGGGGTATTCCCGCAGTCAAGAGAATTCAAGAGCATGGGGAACCTGTTTCGTAGCGAAAGCTTTTACATCATACATTATTTTGTTCATGTTTGCATTTCATTAACATATTCAAGGGAACGATCTCTATGCAAACTCAGATTGTGGAATATCTTTGAGTATTTGGGCAAGGGAAAGTGCTCAAGCATCCACTGTTTAAACTAATTATCAGCAGTGTTTCCAATCAATAGTTTAAATGAATGGTCACTATCACAGTATATACTGTTTGTATCGCCAAAGTTAATCGTATGTAACCCTCTTCCTTTCCAGTTATCTTCGGTTACGGGCACGAGCTTGGTCTTCAGCTTTCTTCTGTCCTAGAAAGCGCTTCAGTTATTGTACAGAGTTGGCCTTATTTATACCTTTCTTACCCCATGGTTATCCAGTTGCAATATCTTTATCCCCTTTTGTACAAGTCTATATGTATATTGTATGTATATTTATTTCGTACACACAAATCGCGACCTTTTTGTCACATTCCCCATCTGATTTAGTTTGTAAGTCGAATGTTTTGGCACTTTTGTCCAGCAGAAGGCGAGTTTTAGCAACCTGAAAGCGCCGATCTACTGAAAATACGGTTGTAAGCGTATACTTTATTGTGCATTATTTGTTGTTAATTATAATTTTTGTAATAAAGCAAAAAAGTGAGAGAGCACGCTTGTCATCCATTAGGGCTGTGGAGTGATCCGCAGGTAACTCTTTCCGGAGGGCAGCTCAATGGTTTCGATGCCATCAGGAAAGAGCTTAGGAACATCTTCGGCTTTGACGGTGGGCAAGACCATGCACTTGCCGCCCTGTTTCCAATCCGCCGGCGTGGCCACGCTCTTCGTCTGGGTCAACTGGAGCGAGTCGATCACTCGAAGGATTTCACTGCAAGGGGATAAAGTAATTTGTCGGATTAATCGACGTTGAAATCGTTCCTATTTAACTTTCATCGCAATAGGCAAGGTTAGTACTTAGTTTTCAGCAATAATACTTCATTAAATAATTATCTGCTAATGTGATTAAGTGCACGATTGCTTGCTAAAGAGCATTACAGCTTTATAGATAGTGATGCATGCTAGAGTACCCACTCGAAGTTGCGTCCAGTGGTGGCAGGATACAGGATGGACAGGCGAAGCTTCTTCTTGTCGTCCACCACGAAAACGGCGCGACAAGTGAGGGGAATGCCCTCGGCATTGATCTCGTCCTTGTCCAGCATATTAAACTTGAGCGCCAGTTCCCTCTTGTCGTCCGCAATGATGGGATAGGCAAAGGAGCTCAGCTCTGCGAACAGAAACGCCAATTAGAAGCGATTCCTGCGCAGAAATCAGTGACCAAACCCACTGCCAAAGCTCTTGATGTCCTCGATCCAGCCCTTGTGCGACTCCACGTTGTCGCAGGACAGGGCAATCGGCTTGACTCCACGCCTTTGGAATTCCGGAACCAATGCCGCCACCCGCGCCAGTTCCGTGGTGCAAACCGGCGTGTAATCCGCCGGATGGGAGAACAGAATGGCCCAGCTGTCCTGCATCCAGTCGTAGAAATCGATATGTCCCTCGCTGGTTTCAGCCGTAAAGTTTGGGAACTGATCGCCAATGTTTAAAGCCTTTCCGGACATGGTGGATATTTGAAAAAATCAAGATACGAATTCCAAGCTTTTTGGATAAATGCGAAACAAAATTTGCCGCAAAATGCAAATCAGCTGACTGGGCTAGGGTGCCCGTTACTTTTATAAGATCAGCAACCAGGGATGCAAATATAAAACGAACTAGTTCTCGTAGATGAAGATGTTAAAAAAAGGCTGCTAGTGTGCATTTAATTTGCAATCATTTCCTTTCAGTGTTTTAAATCTTACGTATTTTCTTTGACACAAACCAACAAGTGATTCATATATTTTTGAATATATGAGCTTATAAAGTGAGCCAGTAACCGAACTACTTACACTTGCTTGCATCCCTGGCCATTACACACACACACACATACACACTTTATCACACATACGCGAAGTGTAAACACAAAAAAAAGCTGAGAATTTCTTGCATTTATTTGTTTGAATCGCGCAAAGTGGACACAACCATGACAGACCTCAGCATCAGTGGCCAGCAGGTGCTGCCCCCGCCAGCATGCACACCACCGGAACCCTTCCGCATCACAACGAACGCCCCGCACCAGATGAACGATGCCAGTTTGACGCCAGGACGCAAGAAGCTCCAGAAGTGGCTGGGACGAGTCCTGCGCATCGTGATTACGGACGGACGCGTGCTGGTGGGATTCTTCAACTGCACGGATCGGGACGCCAACATTGTGCTGTCCATGTGCGCCGAGTACTTGGTGGAGGGCCAGGAGCCGCGCCTGCTGGGCAACGTCATGGTTCCCGGCCAGCACATAGTCTCCCTAAGCATCGACGAGCCGGATCCGCAGTCCAGCCTGCTGGTGCAATAGTGCATAGTGATCTTCAATATGTGTTTTCAATAAAAATAAAAAAACTAGCCGGGTCGCTATTTGAAATTTAAGTACGTTAAATTTTCATTATTGGATGGGGTTACAGCAACCCCGTCTCACTACACCCCTGCATCAATCAGCTGTTTGATAAGCCACTGTCGCGTTGCCAACCATCGCGCAGATGAATCAGCTGGGCTCGATTGGATTCGTTGGGTTATTTGTTTGCTCGCAGCACTATTCCTGCCAATTAATTGAGTTAATCAAGCGAAACAGCGCGCCGAAGAGGATCTGCCTGCCACCCGATACTCATTCAATTGAGCCCAATCAGCGATGGACTTCACGACCTTCGTAAAGCCCTCAAATGGTGGAGGCGATGGCGGTGCTGGCGATGCGGATGGCGGCGGCCAGAAGCTGCAGTTCTGGAAGCATGTGGAGTACATCGAGAACCATGGGAAGCAGGAGGACGACTACGAGTACTGCATGACCGAGTTCCTGCGCATGTCGGGCATCTATTGGGGCACCACTGCCCTGGACATTATGGGCCAGCTGGAGCGACTGGAGCGCAAGTCCATCATCGAGTTTGTGAAGCGTTGTCAGTGCCCGAACACGGGCGGATTTGCACCCTGCGAGGGCCACGATCCGCACCTGCTGTACACCCTGTCGGCCATCCAGATTCTCTGCACCTACGACGCCCTCGAGGAGATCGACCGCGAGGCGGTGGTGCGATTTGTGGTCGGACTGCAGCAGCCCGACGGCAGCTTCTTCGGTGACAAGTGGGGCGAGGTGGACACCAGGTTCAGCTTCTGTGCCGTGGCCTCCCTAACGCTGCTCGGCCGCATGGAGCAGACCATAGACGTGGAGAAGGCGGTTAAGTTCGTGCTCTCTTGCTGCAACCAGACGGACGGGGGATTCGGTTCCAAGCCGGGCGCCGAGTCGCATGCGGGTGAGTCACTACATCGCCTGTCATGCTGCTAAAGCACTTCCCACCCTCATAGTCAATACCATTTCAATTTAAACTTATTAATCTTCTAGAAGCAAAAAGTATACTAGAAAAATAGCTAGCAAAATTTTCTACTTTTTGCATCATGAAGCTGGTGCTCATAAACACGCAGTTTAACCTACTTTTAACCCGCAGGACTCATCTACTGCTGCGTCGGCTTCTTCTCGCTGACCCATCGGCTGCACCTGCTCGACGTGGACAAACTGGGCTGGTGGCTCTGCGAGCGCCAGCTGCCCTCCGGTGGTCTAAATGGACGGCCCGAGAAGCTGCCGGATGTGTGCTATTCGTGGTGGGTGCTCGCCTCGCTGACCATCATGGGTCGCCTGCACTGGATCAGCTCGGAGAAGCTGCAGCAGTTCATACTGTCGTGCCAGGACACGGAGACCGGTGGCTTCTCGGACAGAACCGGCAACATGCCCGACATATTCCACACGCTCTTCGGCATCGGCGGCCTCTCGCTGCTGGGACATTCCGGCCTGAAGGCCATCAACCCAACGCTCTGCATGCCGCAGTACATCATCGACCGGCTGGGCATCAAGCCGCAGCGTTTGCCGAGGCCATGAGGGGATTCATCGAGTCCACATGCAGCCAGTGTGTAGCCAATGTGTAGCAGCAGACCTCTGACGTATTCCCACGCTAGCCTCTCTTAGTTTTATTTGTAAAAAGACCAAAATTCCATCGCAGGAACACACTTTACTCCTTTTCTTCGTTGTGCATTTAGACAGAATGTAGCCCCTCTATTATTATTAATATACTTTGTATAGCGAACGAAAGTCAGCAATAAACAAATATTTTACTTTACTTCAGATCAGTTAACATTTGATTTATTTGCAAAAATAACTAAACTAACATTTGCATGTGTGAAAAACCAAGTGAAATGTTTGCGCTAGTAGTCTAGGTCGTTATACATATTAGGTAAATACATATCAATGTGTAAATTTATGTACATGAGGATACGATACGGGTGTAGGGACTAATTAGTTAAGAAGTTGGCAAAAAACTGCACTACGAATATGGCGAATCACACAAAATTGGAATTACAAACTAAACGCTAAGTGTAGTCACCGTGTATGGGTTAGCTCAATTAGAGGCAATTGAAACGAATCTTGCAGAGCACAAACAAATATTAATCGACCACATATACATATGTTGTGGGCAATGTCCGAGTGTTTCTGCGTGTGTGGTGTGTTGTGATTGTAGTATACTCGATGCACGTCTAAGGCACTCTATAAACAATTTCAGCTAACAATCCGTTTAAAATGTATGTCTTCAACTACGGACTAATGGAGGAGCATTAGGAATTACTGAATTTCTCGTCGCTAGTCAGAACGTTGTATGCACAGCCGAGGGCCCAGGAGATTTCGTGACCATCTATCTTCTTGTAAAGCTGCAAATGTAAGCCGAGTTACTAGAGAGTTCAATTTGAGTTAAGTGTGCCAGGTCTCACCTTAATCTTCTTGCCATCGTTAAGGCCAAATCCTTCGCGCAGCAGCGTCGAGATGAAGGTGAGGTCGAAGCACATGAAGGGCTGCTCATCGTTGGGGATGGCGCAGATCTCCTGGGCCTTCTTGCGATAAGCTTCCACCGTGGTCTCGCCACCGGCCAGTGGATCCACCAGACCCGACTCGATGGCCCGCTCAAAGTAGTAGCTGAACGCGGCCACCGCGTGCTGCTTGAGTGTGAAGGGCTTGGGCTTGACCAGCGGCATCACCTTGCTCTTGACCAGATCCAGGCAGGCATCGAAGTCAACGATGGGCTGCTCGGCACTGGACTTGCCGTTCTCCTTGCCGCTGACCTTGTACTGCACATTGCCGTATGTCCACGTGCGATTGGCGATTATGGGATTCACGCAGACGCTCTCCAGCACCGAATCCTCCTTCTTGTAGCCGTGCGTGAAGACAGCATGGCGGGCGGCCATCAGACCGAGTCCCAGATAGCTGTGCGTGAAGACGTTGATCTTCTTGCTGGAGGTCACCACCTCGTGCATGTACTTATCGTACACGGGCACTTGGTCCGGATCCGTTGGCGAGAAGGTTACCTGCGTGCTACCGCCGCCCAAGTCCAAGGCAGCTGCCTGGTTCGTCTTGGACAGGCGGCCCAGCAGGAAGTTCACGGTAAACCAGCTGAAGATGCCCTCGTCCGTGCCGTCCATGATCTCCACGGCATCCATATCCACACTAAACTCGGACTTGGCGAAGAGATCTCGGACGGCATTCAGAATGTTTTCCGCCTTGCTGGCGGGCAGGAGTCTCAGGCCGGCGGTCGCTTTCAGAACCAGCGGTGTGGAAGACCAGTGCTCCTTGGGTATGAAGGCGCGGGCCTCGTCCAGCAGCAGTTTGATGGAGTGGGCACCCTCGGCGGGATTATCCGCGAAGGAGCTCAGACCCGGCTTGCGCTCCCTGAACAACTCCTCGTACAGCACCAGCTTGTTGTCGATGAAGCTGCGATTGAACTTGTAGGCCAGCACACGGCTGCCCGTCGATCCGGCATCGATGATGGCCGCATACTGCACCTTGCTGTAGCCAAACTTGGAGGCCAGACGGGCCAGATACGGACTGGCGTTCTCGGAGACGAAGCCTGCATCATTGTCAGTCGTTGGTTTGTTGGCGATGGGTTTTTTAGTGACAACACGGCGAACGGGTGGCGCAAAATGGGGTTCCACGTGGGCGTAGGGCACGGTAACAGTGGGGAAATCAGAGGTTTTGGTTAGTACAACTTTGGGCACTTCGTCTTTCACATAATACAAATGGTACACACCGAAGACAAAGAGCAGGAGGATGACGGAGATGATCAGGCACAGGAAGGAGATCTTGAGGCCGCTGGGCCCGCGGCTTCCACCGCTGCTGGCATTTGGCGATCCACTGCTTTTCCGCCGCGGTGGCTTCTCATCCGTGGCCAGCTGAAAAGGCAGAAGGCAAATTAGTTTTGTGACCGACTACTGATGGTTTATTGATGGTTTTTCTTGGCCAAGTTCTTCGGGTCTACCAGCTTATATTCGTATTTCATGGCTCGTTCCGTTGCCTCTGCTGGCTCCACATTTATGCATGGCCGGTTTCTTGGTCGGAACACATTTCAGTTGTTTGCTGCTCAAATATTAACACGCTGGCTGTTTGCTATCTCTGCAAATGTCAATGAATTTCATTTCTTTTTTTTTTCGGTCTATTACGGGCTTTATCGTTAACTTGTGCCAGGGCTGCAGAGTCCGTGGCTCATCGATAACGTTTACCAGGGCTGCGCCACACTTTTGGCAACGGTAATTCAGGGCAGTTGGCAAAAAGAAAACCGTTACTTAAAACAAACTCATTTTTAAATCGAATTATTTGGATATTTCCACGATTAGTTTAATAAGTAATAAAATATTAAATATTTCTACCTAACGTTTCACTGATTTATATTGCTTGTTATTCAAACAGTAGATTGCCACTAAAAATAGTAAAAATGTGGTTCTATGGGTTAGCTATGGCTATTATTAATTTTATCAAAATGTAAAGTCATGCCAAATTACACATTTTAGCTGTGGAAGACGCACACCAGTGTCCATTCGACTAGAATCTTATCGCGTAGCCTTCTGGGCGATATGACAGTGATAAGACGCAATCAGTTTTCGGGGGCGACTGGCGTGTCTGGGCACCACTGGCAACAATCATACATAAGTGGGGCAGGCCACGAAGCGATCTTTTAGCTTGATTAAATATTAAAGTTGCCAAACAAACCTGATGAAATTCCCATTGTTTAAACAAATGTTCCGCTGTTGGTAAGCGACTGACGCAAAAAAAATAGTTTAAGCCAATGAAAAGTAGTCAAACAAACCACGAATAGCGAGTATATATAATTAAGCAGTAATGGAGTTTACAGGTAGATGGTATATATATCTATATATATATACAATCAAGTACACCCATTAGTTTTGAATACACATACTACTTCCAAGTAATTACACTGATGGCATAAGTGAAACTCATTAAACATTCAGGGTGTGAACTTATCGCATATGTTTCCGGGCGCACGCTACTGCAATCAATAAATCTACTGATAAAAGGCGACGTGGGCGCCTTTTGTGCCGATCCACAGTGACTAAGAAGCCTGCTCCCCGTAGCAAAGTGCATATTTATAGTGGGGAATGCTTTAATTGGTTCTACAGATAACTGATTTATTTCAATGCCGAGCAATATTTTGCGTCAGCTGAAAAGTAAATCTTAAATCCTAAACATTAAAACATTGAAAGCTGGTAGAACTGCGCTATCTTGAAAATGCTGATAAGTTTAGCCACAGATGTCGTGAAAACAACAAATATCTAGTTGGATAAAAAAGTATCTAGTATTTCGTACCGAGTACACGTAGATAAACGAGGGTTAAGGCCACGTTAGCAGACAGGCACTTTCTGCACTCACTTGCAACCGGTTCCGGTTTGCTCGCATCCTGTTCTCCACCCACTTGCGATGCAAATCAGACGAAACTATGCGATCCAATCGCCCCCGAAATGGGCCACTCTATGTGTACCTGTGATCTTTGGGTTCCGATGCGAGAAAGCGATTGAAAAAGTTGTCTAGCGAGATTCGGTCGAAACGGCTGCCAACTGAATTGTTGGCCTTTTCTATGCTTTTTTTATCAGTCCCCCTAATGACCTTGCAAACGAGAAAGTTGCTGTTGACTGGTCACCCTAATGCAAATACAAAAATATTTCAAAATAAACCGGCCGGCATCAAGATGATGATAGAAAACTCACTAGTCATCTATTTCGTAACTAAAATCAAAATTTGCATAATTGTTAACAAAAGCGTGCTTAGCGGCCATTGCGTATCTATATTTAAATGTCTTCTAAACACACAATTTGAGATACAAATTGGCACAATCGAATAGAATAGAACTTGAAACGATTATTCTGCGAGTCATTTGATGTTTTTTACTTCCGCGTCAAAAGAGCAACAATTTAAAGAATTCGCATGTGTGCGTGTGTGTGTGAGAGCGCCATGAAATTGGCATTAAATGTGTGCTGTGATTGCCCTTTTAACCTTTTCCTTACTTTTCTCTTTCGCACATCGGTGTTCGTCATTCTGTCGTCGTTACTTTGCACTTAAATTATGTAAATACGCGAGCGTTTGTTTATTTCCGATCGATTGCTGCCGATCGCCGAGCGGAACGCACTAATGTTGATCTAATCTAATGATGGGCGCGCCCGCCTAATGATAAACTATGATCAGCAATCCAACGCGCACGGAATGGCGTCTTGAAAACAACTAAAGACATTTATTTACCACCTGCTCATTTATATGCTGCAGCCCTATCAGCTGTTCGCAGTGGCGCGCGCTATCAGCTCATACGGTCACACTGCGGGGGCGGCAGGGATGCCAAAAAATTATGTGGTTAACATAGAAATATTTAAAATTGTGAAATTACACGATTGTGATAAATTTATCAAACGGCATTCTGATAACAGGGGCGGAAATCCAGTGCATATAAGAGACAATTCGTTGGGCCTGAATCCGCATTTTAAATCAATTTAATCATAGATTATTTAGTAGATTCTTATCTTTATTTTGTACGGACATAAAAATATAAGGCAATAGCATCACGGCAATTATGTGCAAATTAGATAAATGCACAAACTAGTTATGAAAGATTTGATAATATAGGCTTATCATATTTCGCATTAAGATGCTTGCCCGTTCCAAAATTTGGTTTTCTGGATTGTGATAAGAAGCCAGTGTTGAAAAGCTACCCACAAACTGCTAATGAATTTTTAAAAACGCTCGGAGAAACAAATTGCTAGATAAAAGTCAAATCGCTAGACAAGCCGGTTCCAAATAGCATTCACTTAACAGATAATAAGAAGGATAAAATCTAAGTTTTTAGCAAATATGCAGTACCGACATTTACCAGCACTGGACCTATCGCCGCACAGCTGATCGCCAACCAATCAGCTGGGCGATAGTTGCTGTATCGATAGCCGACCCATCGATAACGATATGTGTATTTTCCTGCTCTCTCTGCACCAACACAAAACACGCAACTAAATTTCGGTTAAAAACCCCAGCTAAAAACAATGTAATCGAAACGGAACCTTATAAAGTGATTAAATGGCCAACGCGGCGGCGCCGAAATGCGAGCGCAGTGCATTTTCCGGATGAAATCGCGTTTTCGGGGAAACTTACACAAACATTTTTTTTCGTAAGCGCTCTCATGTTGTCTCTTTCGCACAGCAGAATTACTAGTTGCTGTGTGTGTGCGTGCGTGCGTTTGTGTGTGCCGTATGCCGTATGCCAGTGTGTGCGTGCGTGATTGTGTGTGTGAGTGACTTTGACTGCAGTTCGCGTACGTTTTTTATTAATACACCACATAACAACAATCACAACAACAAACAGTAATGGAAACTAAACATATTTAATGCGAGGAGACCAGAAATCGTCTGAAACGGCAAGGCTTTATCACCATCGCCACCACCACCAACAGCACAGCAACAACAACAAATTACTACAGCATGTATGCTAGTGTGCGTAAACGTATTTGTGTTAAATAATGTTTAAACTGGCATTTCTGATTTCGCACACAAAACAATATTAAGTTGTAGTCACCAGCAGAGAGGAGCAATTGAAGTAAACGAAAAAGAGGTAAGTGCAAAAAGCAGACAATTGTTATAAACAAAATGTGTCAAAAGTTCGTCATGTCGCGCGCTCTTCCTCTCTTTTTTGTTCGCTCTCCCTCTCTCTCCGCTCTGTCCTTCTCTCTCCCGCCACGCCGAAAAGAAATTAATTTTGATATTTTTTCCCTGCTTTTTTGTTGCACTCTCTTGCTCTCGCAAACTTTTAATTTTAATTTGCTATGCGCAGCGAATTCGCGCGCAAAGGCAACAAAAAAAGAGGCAACGCAAAGGCAGCAGCAACAACAATAAAGGCAAAGTAATAAACGTCAAAATGCCAGACGGACAATTCCTCTCTCATGCGCTCTCTCCGTCGCTGTGTGCGTGCGTGTGTGTGTGTGTTTGGGTTTGCTAGCTTTTTGTTTTTATCAATTATTTAGGTGTTTGCCTTAAAAAGAATAGCTGAAACGCAGAAAAATGCCAATACTTGTATACTCCAAGTAAAAAATGGGAGAAAGGACACTTAACAAGTAGAATGCGAATGATATAAAGAGGATGTGGAGAGAGAGAGTCACACGCACACACACCTCAAGCAATTCTGATAAGAACAATTGTTATTTGTTTGAAAGCCGACATTCCAATAGTCCACGTCCATTCGCACAGCCATTGAATAAAAACCTGACAAACTTAAATATATTGTGTTTGTAAGCTAACCCAGAGATTCTTCGCCAACTGATGAAATAAATATGCCCAATGTCGTCAGAATAAAGCGAAAATGCCATATCGGATTTCTCTTAATGTTAACATTGATTACTCCATTTTCTTCTTTCTAAACAATGTATTATGAAGTTTAAAACCTATATGATTCTATGTTTATATTGATAATATCGAAATATATAATTGGAGTTTTTAATTGCTTTTGTACTTCGAATTAGAAATATGACTTTAATCACGTACACAACTAGCCATGTATGCAAGTACTTACATATGTATGTTAAAAGAAGACTACGAAGAAAATGAGATTGCGTTCTTCCTAAGAAATGACAACATAAAAGGACAACACGAAATGGGAAAATTCTAAAGCATTTTCCTAAACAAACAGTTTAATAGAAGAGTCTTCAATGAAAAAATAATTTACCTCTCGCGTTATTTATTGAACTCCTCTGTTAAAAGTTGGGAGGTCAAGCATTTTCAATTTTTTTGTTAAATGATCCAAATAATTCTACGATTTAATGTTTGCTATAACATCTCCAGTCTCACTTTCATTTGCTTTTGTTATTAATATGAAGTGTCGACGTCATTAAAATTGATTCATGGAGTCGAATTACCAAACAAAAGGTATTTACCAACAAAGAAAGAAGAAGAAATAGCCGAGGAGAGCATTTTTTCTTTTGTTATTTGCACGGTTTCGAATTCAAATTCCAATAAGCATTCCTCCTTTTCCTCTCTCTCTTTCGAGAAATTCATTCACGACTCAGTTTTCGTTACAATTTAATTAAATATTTAACTATAATTTGCATAATCAATTAACAACAAAATTAAAGACGATCTTTGGCACTGTTAGGTCTACATTGCGCTAACATTAATGTTAACTGTCTGCTCGCACTGACAGTCGGCAAAATGTTTGACATAGCGGTTCGATGGCGTTTGACGGCTCTCTCAGTACGAGTTCGAGTTGCATGCGGTTGAAGGCGAGCGAATCGTCGAATAATAACGGTAAAGATGTAGTACTTTTTGGATTTCGCAGCCGGTCGAACACGAAAATCGGCGCCGTCGTCGCGCCGTGTAAAAAATGTGAGCGAAAACAGCAAAATAAATTTGTAAAAAATATAGAAAATACAAATCGCGCCGCCCAACCGAATATCTGCAATCGAATTTCAATGAAAGTGCTTGCCATCTGAAATATATTCATTTCAAAGAAGTGTGTGTGTGTGCAATCCATGTTTTTTCTGTGTGCAAAGTTCAAAGGCAAAAGCAAAAAGAAAAGGCAATAGCAAGTAGCTAAGGCAAAGGCAAAAGCAAAATCAAATCTAAATCAATGTAATCTAAATCAAATGTTATTCGAAAACGTAAGTTCAAAGAAGTGAAGAGTGTAAATTCTTAAACGAAACGAAGCACATGTGCCACCGTCCCCCTTTCCAACCCATCCCTCCCATCGCTTTGTCTCGCTCGCTCGCTCGCTAGCTCGGAGGCGAAATTTCCAATGCATATCAAATGGAAATCAACAGATCAAATACAAATACAACAACAAATTTGTTTTCGCAAACATCGAGAACAACAACAAACAGCTCGAAAACGGAACAGAAGAGACTTCAAGCAGAAGAGAGCGCGAAAAAAGTGAAATGCGCATTTTTTATTGTCAATTTTTCAAACGGCACACTTGGACCTGGACCGTGTGATTTTCTTGCTCTCTCACTCGCTCTCGATCGCACTCACTCACTCTGTCGCTCTCTTTGCTTTGCTAACGGAACTGCCGTCTTCTTCTTCACCTTCTTATTCGTTGTTGTTGTTAGGCAAAAGCAACGCCAAAATGGAAAGGAAAATTTTTGTTGTTGCGGTGCGTTGCCCTTTGCTTGTGCGCTCTTCGAATAAAATTAACAACAACAACAACTAATGAATGAATGAATGTGGTAGCCGAAGTAGCAACTTCAAAAACAGCAACGAAGCAGAGCAGATACATTGCGATAATTTTCTCGCTCATCTGGCGTCTTTATGACATTATATACGCTACATTTTGATTTTATATTTAACACCTGCTGCTCTTCCATCAACATTTGTATGTGCATATGAGATAAGTGCATCAGAATGTGTACGTGAGTTTGTGTGTGCTGCAATTGCGATCAACAGCTGTTGCAGGGAGAGCAAAAGAGAGGGAGAGAGAAGAGTGAATATCTGTGCGGATGTATGTGTGTGTGTCCTTGCTTTTGGTTTTCTTTTGCGGCATTTTGTTGTTGCAGCTGGAAGAATGTTTCCCGTAAAGGGGGTTTTTTTTTGGAAGATTCCAATCTGCCATCGAAACCAAATCTAAAATTAACATTCTAGGTTAAATAAATCAATTAACAAAACAACATGGCGAACCGATTGACACATTTTAAAAGTATATCGTTATAGTACTGATAATAGAACTTAAAGAACTACTTTCACATTTACAGCCAACGTTATCATTAAAATTCGCCTCAAATACAAGCAATAATACATAATATAATTAAAACCCGAAAGAAAAAAGTTCAACATCTAGTAAAGAAAGCAAACAAAGTTTAAAAACACTTGCATTAACGAAATCGTAGCCATTAGCTTTAACAAAGTCGCGTAAAAATTTTGAGCAGAACTTAGCAAGCCTATAAAGTACGCCTTCCAATAGTTATTATATATACACGCATTATATACATATGCATATACACAGCCATAGCACTTACATACATACATATATACATATACAACATCGGTCGAAGGGAATTGGAATTATAAAATGTGAAACCCACACGGGAAGCGAATGAACGATACGGAATCGTGGAAAAAGTGCGTTATATGCTAACGGTGCAATCAAATCTTAATGTAGCCAAGCGATACTAACATACATAGCACATAATATATAGATATATATTTCTTACATCCATCAAGTAAATCAACAATTTTTACAATCCGCAAACTTAAGCAGCTTCAAAATCAACCAACGCAATTACTTTAAGAGATTTACTTTATCGGTAAATGGACAAGCATAAAGAAAACATACGAATATTGGAGAAAAACAAAAAATCAAGTGCAAATAGCAACAAGTTATTCTAAATATTATAATGAGAATTATACGAAATTTCCAATATTTAACTTAAATCATACTATTATTCATAGGCCTAAGTAATGAATAATAGATTTTATATATGCGCCCCAAGTGCTTAATTAACAACAACATCAACAACTACAGCAACAACACCACACAACCAAATCAAGATTAAAAATAATAAAAACTATGTAGAACAACAACAACCTCAACAAACAGCGAATCGAGCAATATTATCAATAATAACTCTGTACATTGTTAAACGTTAAAAATTCAAATTCAAACAACGCTAACAACCTGCCAATATCAACAACAAATAAAACAACAACTAATGCGGTGCCCAGGATCCATCGCCCACTTAAGCATCCCGCCACAGGAAAAGTGCACAGAAAATCCCCAAGGAGTCGGATATCATCCTCAAGTGGGGCAAACTAAAGGATACGCAGTTCTCGCTGCAACGAAGTCCAGCGGCCTTGGATTAACTAAACGCCCACTTAGGGCGGAGGGATCCCCTTCTATGAGGCAACCAACACTTGCAGCAGCAGCACCAGCAACGATTTGGATCCGGATCCCCATATGGATATACATATGAAAAAACTAACTAAGCCACGGTAAGTTTATTTAGTTGACAATTCATGTCATAATAACCATATTAATTCAATATCATAATGCTTATGTAAAGGCGCCAAGTTAATGGATGTATTCTACCTTAAGGTTTTTGTATCATAATTTTTTTTGGGGCTGTCAACATAGATAGTCAACGTTCGGAAAAAGGGTCAAATTAGGGGATTAAAGGGGACAGATACATACTTCGAAAAATGAACCCAATAGGTTTAGGGCCCAATCAATTGCGGGCTTAATCTGTGGACATTTCGCCATTGTCCGTCGGTGACAATAAAGCAAATGCTACGCACACGACATCGAATCGGATCTGTTAAAAACTTTTCTCATTTCTGCGAAGCGAACCGTTTTCTTTCCGGTTCTGGGTTCTTTCCCCGTTTTCTCATTTTTTATTGTCAATGAGCTGCGGCGGCCACTAAAATGTATAATTGAAAATTGTACGCCCACATTTACTGCGCGCACACGCACACACACAGGCGGACAAACAACCAGCCAAACAAACTGACTGACTGACAAACAAACAAACTAACAAACAAACAAGCACGGGCACAAGCAGCACATCCATATAATAGATACGTATAAAGAGCAGTCGCACCAAAAAATAAGCTGAAAAAGGAGAGGAAAAAGCGGTCCCCAGTTGCTTTTAGCGCCATGCAATAAACAGAGCGAGAGAGCGCTGCCAAGTTTTGCGGGTTTTCTTGGCCTGCTCTTTTCCGCCAACTCAGACGGTTGGCTGAAAGGCCACCCACCGCCCCCATTTTCAGCCATCCGCCGCCGTCTGTTGTCCCACCTTGAAGGAAAGTGGAAAAATCTAAGTTTTCATGCTCGTTTTTCCCTGGGATTGGAAAAGGGTATGTGGCAATTGTTAGTATTCCAATCTGAGAGGGCAGTAAAATCCCTTCAAGGCACTCAACTGTAATTAAAATAACAATTAAGAAAAATGTATCTTTTGGATACAAATGGGTGTAGAAAGTGACAACCCTTGTGGAAAAACCCAAGCATCCCTATTTACAGCTCTACTACATAACTGATCACAGTGTGAGATACAAAAGTATCTTGAAAGTGAAACGGATTCGAAACGTTGGATTTGCAACTCTTTAGAACTGAGCACAGTGTATCCCAAAGTCGGAAAATTGCCCCAGAACGCTCCTGCTAGTTAGTTCTCCCCTTTCCTCTTTGCCTCGTGTTTCGTTTTTCGGTTTTCGGTTTTGTTGTACATTTTGCCGGCGTCGCCACGCACTGTTTCCCCATGGCTAAACCATTGTGCACTTTTCGCTGCAATTTGTCGAAAACTTGGCACTTTTTTTTCATGCGAAAGTTTAACCATAACAGATTTCTTTAGACCACTTCCTCGTCGCGAAGGGCGGGACGGGGTCTTCTTAAGTTGAGCTTTAGAGCTTCCTCAAAACTCTTGAGCCCTCATTTGATGCCCGAAAATTTGCCAGGCGCAAGAAGTTGAATGCAAAAAGGGTGCATTTTACAGAACATCATAGTTTTGGATCTTATAGAAATAAATTAAAGCCAATTAGAAATATGAACGTTTCGGTTACTTTATGACTTTGGCTGTCTGCATATTAGTTTTGTATCCAGTTTGCCGGTTTGCGAACCTAGAACTCAGAAACAACGAGCGAACGAAACGTGTGCGACACTCTCAACAAACTGATAAAATTTTAATTTCTCCAAAATTGAAATTTTAATGTGTGCCTAGAGCGCGGTTTACCCCCGTTCAGCACCCCTTTTACCCACCATCTCGACTGCACTTTGTGTCCGCCTCCTCCTCCTGCCCTGGTTTTCCCACCTTGCCGGGAAAATGTGCTGCTACACCCTATGTGTGGCACTCCGCCATACACGCGCACAAGTTTTGGGTTTTTGCGGGTTTCCAGAACCCAACTCAAACCAACCCAACGCCACCCAACGCAGTCCCGTCCAACCACCACCCACTTGGCTGCCCGCATTCTATTGCATTTCGGTCGCCCCCTCTTTGGCCGACTTTCTATCATTCGCCGCCTTTGGCATTGGCCAAAAAGCGAATTTGCTCCGTTGCGTCCACATTATAGAGTTGAATTATTAAAATTTGTCTGGTTGTGTGTGCCAGTTATGAATAGCTAAGTGCTTGCCAAAGGAGTGGGAATAAGTTCATATATACATATATATCTATTGGATATATGTATTAAAGGGTCTGCTCAAGAATCCCACTTATGCGGATTGCTCGATGGATTATGCAAGATTCAGAGGTGACTTAATCCACTATTGAGTTGACATTCCCTAACTGATTTTCAAGAAAAACTGGCTAATGGATACGTAAAACTAGTTTAGAAGTTAGTCATAATAATTATGGCACATTTATATATTTAATGCGAAACCTTTTACTGGTCTCATCGGTCTGATTCAAAATGACCACTCAAAAGCCCGAAATATAATCCTTTTTTTTGGCGACGCTGCCAACTGTGAATCATCAGAGTGGGCCACCTTGCCCTTTCACCTCAATCGCATTGGCCCACTTAAACTATTGACCCACACACCTAATTGATATGCCTCACGTGTAGTCGGCAATCAAAGTGGAGAATGTGTGTGCGCTGGATGCCAGAAGCCAGGAATCTCTCGGGGGATTTGGTTTTTTATGTTGAAATTATACATTTTATTATGTCATTTTAATGCTGCAAAGGCACACCGAATGCGGAAGGGGGAGGGGGTGGGGGCTAGGGGCAGGGTAAAGGAGCGGCAACATGCAAACTAAACAGTCATCCAACTTGGCCCCTCCACCCCCAAGGGTGCTCCATCTTATGTCAGGCCATAAATCAGCAACAGTTTGGAGCCAGGACAACCGGGATTCAGTAGTATTGTATCTGGGCAGAAGCAGGAAGGAAGTGGTGCAGGGTAGTCCTGTTTTCATTCGCTGCGGAAAAGTGGTAAATAGAAGGTAGTTGTTGGAAAGAAAAGCAAACATGGCAAAACAAAAAAAAAGTATAACCCCTTGCAGCAAATCACTGAAAATAAAATATTTTGCATCTTGCAAGTTATGGGATTAAAAATACAGAAATAACAGATCATACTCTTTCGACTCATGAAATATATTTGATATATCGAAGTTTGGGGCAACTACCCTTCCAAAGTTTCGATTTTTATACCTTATAAAATTCAAGCAAACCAAAGCAAACAAAGCGAATCGAAGCAAGATATGTGCGCACACACACAAATGACAGATGTTAGGGTGGAAGTGGAAGTGCAGGAGGCGAGGAGGAGAGGAGAAGGACGAGTTTGAGGACAAGGACGAGGACCGAGAACTGTCATTGAGAGGCAGCCAAATTGTTTTATGTCTATCGATAAAGTAAATCACTTCCCCTGCTCGCACTTTTGTTTGCAAATAATTCGCTTCGTACTTTTTACAAGGGGTTTTCCACACGAGTCCTTCGTCCTCCGACTGTTTACGCTTGTATGTACATACATGCATACATACGTATATGTTTGTGTGCATCTGTGTGTGTGTTTGTGCACATTGGCCGTCGCTTTATTTAATGACCCGAAGCTTGTGCTTGAAGCCCAAACGCAGAACAAAAGCAAAAGAGCTGGGAAAAACAGCTAGCGAATCTGAGCCACAATTGACACGTGTTGTGCGGGGCGGGGGTGATTGGCATTGGCATGTATGTTTGCATGGACAGTGAAGGGCAACCCACCTGAATCGAAGCACAGACTGAACCTCTGGGAGAAACCAATTAAACAATATGGTGGACAACAAACGCTGCGGTTGCCTAGTGATCCCTGTACTCCAGCTTCGAACTAAGTGAAAAGTATGCACTAATTTTGATTTCAGCTTTTATAATTGGATTGGGATTATCGAGAGACGACGAATAACACACTTCCCATTAAGAGGAACTAACTTAATTGCCATGCGTTATAGGATAGCAGCCTTTAAGTCATTACTTTAAGTTCATAAGCGCCAAATGCGATAGCACACCTTGCCGAGTAGCCACTCCCACGGCCTTGCCATCCGAGATGTGACCCCCTGCCTCCCCAGTGTCGCCCCCTCAATGATTAACTGTTGCACACCGCGCCACGCCCATCAGTCAGTTGCAGTTAAGCTGAAGGACGCCCATCGTGGACGGGCAGGAGGTCAGGTCAGCAGTTGGGAGTGGGGCTTAACTGCAGTACGTAGTTGTTGCCTTGGCGATGTCCGTGCATGTCGCACTGCATTGTGGCTCCAGCACCACTCCCCATCTCACAAGCACCCCCTCCCCCCCCTCAGTTCCTTCGATTTCGCACATTTCACGCACAAGTGCCGCCACTTTAAGCCAGAAACCCGCGATAACTGGCGAACTGAAGACAGAAGAACCACTACTGGAACTGTGGAACACCGTCTTGGGTCTTCCTCCGCCTCGTCGGCTTCCTCTGTTTGTTGATTTATACCCTTCTAGCCGGGGATTGGATATATTCAGAGAGTTAGGAGCGCCTAGTTGTGGCTTTAAGGCTTTGTCTTAATATACGCTTACTTGGTTCATTTCTGATGAGTGGTTATTCCGACGTTCTGTAATAAAAAACTTGAGATGTGCGTTCCTGGGCAATGAGTCAGTTTCTTAAGACTCGAAGGATGATTAAATGTTACACTTCATCTGGTTGTTGCCAGTTATTTATGGTTATTGTTATATTCCATCCTTTTTCTAGTTAGTTTAAGACCAACTGGGCAATATGGAGAATTGAACCCCTAGAGTACTTAGTACCTTATGTAGTAAATGGAGCAACATTTTGAGTAAACAATGCCTTGACATAATAAAATGTATATTTAGACTCGCTGAAAGAGTATCCTTACGCTCCGTCCTTGAAGGGGGGTGGCATATGTCCTCCGCCTGGCTAGTTCTTGATGCTCCAGTCCAGTGCCGCCCCTCCTTGGGCCAAAACCAATCCAAAGCAAACCACCCAGCCACCCCACATGGATGGCGGCCATCCCAGGAAGCAGTAAATAAGTTGCACTTTTCCGCTCACACAGGGGAGGATTTCCCGTTAGCCTGCAAGTTTCTTTTTTTTTCCTTTTGTTTTGCTTTCCCAAGAAATGGGGCGTTGGGTGTCCTTGGTGGTTTTTGTTGCGTCGGCGAATAAAAACAAAAACAAAAACTTATTTGCCATTTATTTGCAGTTGACTTTGTTTCGTCGTTATTAATATTGACAAGCAGCAGCGGGCAAGGAATATCGAGGAGGGGCGAGTGGGGAAAGCCCAGGACTTAATGCGCTAAACTGGACGCTTCCAGCTACGCTCTTCCCCTTCTCCCTTTTTCCCTCCCCTCTGCCCAACCAGTCACTCCGTTTCCTTGCCACTTCCGGTGGTGAGACATGGAGGTCTTAAGTTGTGGTTTAAAATTGTAACCTGAAGCTTTGCTGAAGGACTTTTTAATGAGTGTTTGCATTGGCAGGGAAGTCGTCTCGCTTCTTGGATTTTCAGCAACATCTCTCGCTGACCTGAGGAACGTGCTCTGCGCCATAAATTGATCGAAAGTATAGTAATGCAAAATATATAGGAACGTGGGTATCGCTGGATAGTTGTGCACATCCAGTTTATGAGAATCCAATTTCAATGAAATTCTGAAGATGCTTTGTGGCAAAAAAAAAGAGATATTTTCCCCGCTCTTGCTTCTCGCTGTAGTTTCTCACGAAATTCGGTTTCTTTTTGAGAGAAAATGTTTCTGATTGTGATATGGCAGACGAACGAAAAGTGTTTCTTTTCACCAGTTTTATTCGTCTTCTTCATTTCATATTTATTTCCGTTTTGCCGCTTGCCACTTTTTGTTGTTCTCGATTTAGTTGGTTTGTTGCTTCTGCCATTTTCGTGGGGTTTTTCCAGCGTCATGCACACAAACACACACAGCACAACAGTTAGTCGCTTGTGGAACAAAATCACTTGGGTGGGTGGTGTCGGCACCCCCACTTTCGCCCACCCACCTCCCACCTCTTGTACGCTTTTGCCCGCCTCACACGTTCACCATAATTAGGTGTTAATATGACATTTTGCTCGACATTCAGCAACTGAGCAAAAAGCAAGCTAAAATATTTATGCAACGCTTTGCCAGCCTGGAATATTTGTGCACTATTAATGCGAGTGTGCTTGCACTGGAAGAAAAAACTAAGAGACGACTCAAGCTAAAGATAATTTCCAAAGGAAATTATAAGATAATTTGCTTGTACCAATTACTATAGGCCTATGGTCTTGCTAATAGCCAGGCACTTCTCGCCGTGTATCTATTTATTATTTAAGTGCATTTGTATGAGTAAGTGCTTTTTACTTGTAGCGCCCTCTCGCTCTCAAACATTTTGTTGTTGCTTGCTTAACGATCGATAAACTGTCTCAATGTGCGTTTCCTCCCGCCGTGCGCGTGTGTGCGTGCGTATCTGTGTGTCCGCATATGGCAGCGAGTTGGTATTGGTACTTTCGGATTACAATGTAATGCTCCTCTTCCGCTGCCACTCGCCGCCAACCCTCACGCTCGCACCCACGCTGCCTTGGCATTTTGTAAACACTGGGAAAATGCCTCAACGTGCGAGCTGCGATGGCAACTATGGATTACAATGAAGTGGATATTCCAGTGGCTGTGTGAACTAAGCTTATTAGTTCTCTCAAAATTAGATTAAAATTGGTCCGTTGAGTCTGCATTTGCAGGGGGGTTAACTCGCTATTTTGATTCGTTTGAACCAAAACTAATTAGAATCGGAATGTTTACACGCTATGATTTTCAAATATATATCGCTTTCAATTGAAGAAGAAGGATGGCAAGTATTTGGTGTGAATTAAAAAAAAAACACTCTGCTTTGGCCACACCACCATGTGTAGTACTTTTCGCTTTTACTCGTTTTCCCTTTTTCCCCGTCTTTCCTTGTTTATTCTATTGTTTGTTGTAGCTTTTAGCTGAACATTATTCGAGACGTTTGCTCGTCGTAAATGTTTATCGATTGCCTATCGAACAGGGGGATTCCCCGCCGCAGGAGATTAACTTTGTGGAACCCTTGGGCGTGTGTATAAAAAGTAATTGTGGAAATGTGCGCTTAAACAATACGACAAGTGTTGTTTATAATTATGCATGTGCTGTAAGTTTGAAGTGTTATGCGGTGTAAATGGCTTTCCAAAAGGTTGTGAGGGAGTGTAGAGAAACCATATTAGCTGAAACTATCTGTAATGTACATATGCAATATATAGTAATAAATAGTCAATTAATAGAGGAGCCCTGATAAACAACTCACTTTGACTTGAAGCTGAAACAAGCCCACATTTCGCTTATGAAAATGAAAATTCATTGAGTGGAGATGTTTGTCGCCACCGGCAAGGGTTAGACATTTCCATTCCCATTGCCATTTCCATTTCCATTCTCGTAAATACAAAACAAGAAAAATGAGTCGAACAAACCGACAGACCAACGAACCGAACCCCCTGAATTCCACTGAGAAATCGCACCGAGTTGCCCCAGTTGCGTGACAGAGACGGCTGGAGGATGTGCGAAAGAGACGGGTGCGACTGTGAATGAAGAGGGTTAGTCAGTCAGTCAGTCAGTCAGCCCAAAGTAACCGCTTTCACCAGTTGTTGTGGGAAATTCTGGCAATCATCATAACTTACTCCATTATTATTCCCGGAATAATCATAACACGCAGGACATTTGGGCTAATAGAAATGAACTAACCCTTTTCAATTAGGAATTTCCCAGTATTTTCAATGACTTCTGGCGAATAATAATTTGGTAGGAAAAACAGTGCAAAATCAGCAATCTTATCCTATTAATCCCTACAGCGCAACTAAAGCATTTTCTTCTTTTTGAAACTTGGAAACTCTAAGCAAAAATCCTTTTTATCATTGTAAAGTCCTTATTAAGCTGGGATGTGAAGAAAATGAAGTCAGATGAAAGTGCTGCTCCCTTTTACACACACACACACAGCCATACGCTTGGATGCAGGCCCAACATTGCTGATTAACACTTCATTTGCATGCAGAAACTTCAATCACTGACAAAGATCCAAAGACCAAGAAGACGACAACTACGATGACGTCGTCATTGCGGCAACAACAATGCGAAAAACGTGTCAATGCATGTGCCATGCATGTCGACACACGCGCTAGAAAGAAAAAGGGGTTTACTGAAGGGGGCCGTTGGGCGGTGGGTGATGGATGAGGGGGCGTGGCAAGTCGTCGCCCAGCGCAGACAACCCAAACAACCGCCCACACATTCCTAATCTGCCAGCACGGCAAGTGGCCAAGCGAAATGCCTTTGCCACCAAGGGAAAAACTTTTATATTGGCCGGAATCTGCAGTGTGTGTTGCATGCGTTTTAGTTTTTCCGCTTTTCCTACTTTAGTCTTACTGGTTTTACAAGTGCAGTTCAATCATTTCTGTGGAAGTAGCATACCCACTTTCAGCATCAGAATTATAAACCCATCGATGAGCAGGCCAACCAATCAATTTGAGATCTCCAAAGGGGTGCCACAAATGTCCTTGCTCATCGGTTAGTTCCGATTTGCATTTGCTTTTTTTTTTCAGAGAATATATATATGTATTCCGATTCAATGCCATTCCGATTCCGGGAAAATTCCGCAAAATCCAGATAGACGATGGCGGTGGCGTTTTGTTTGCCGTATTTTCTGACCACCCACTTAACGCAAATGAAAAGCAGGCGGCAACAAGAATAACAATCATGAAAAAAAAAGTAATTTTAGCTACAAGTTTGTTGTGTGAATGCGCGCGGCGGCTATTTTAAAAATAAACATCGACAAGGCAGCTCACGCGGCATCAGAAAATAGATAGAAACTTAGGTGAGAATGGCCCAGAGAATTGCAGAGCGAGATTGAAATGGATGGATAGAAGAGGAGATACAAGATTCTTTCCTTTCCTTCTTTTATATAAATGCAATTTGCCGTGAAACTAATTCGAATACATCACTTTGATTATCGTTCGTGTTCAACTAGTGCGTTGAATGATTCATTTTGTGCTTGGAATAGTTTATAAACCAATTTCAATTTCATTGTTGTCTGCTGCTGGCAAACAAAATAAACCCAACCCCCTCGAGGTTTATAAATAATTTCCCATAGCGCCGTTATATGGTCGTATAATGGCCAACCGATTTGTGCAATTCTATTTTAAACTTCTATTTGCCGGTGCTTTCTCAAGCGATTTTCGGCTTGGCGCGTTCATTTTTAAGTTCAACAATAATACGCCCACACATAAATAAAGCACACTGTTTTGCCAGATAAGATTGGCGATTGGCGGCAGTTGCCTAAGTAAACTTATTTGCTAATCACGAGTAACCCGGCTCTTATCGCTGCACTTTAGCATCAATTGATAATTTCAGTCGAATCAATTGCCAAGAGAGAGAGAGAGAGAGAGAGCGATAGACAGAGAGCGAGAGAGTGTTGATACCACACGTCGCATACTTAATTGGCTTTCATCACACACAAACTACTTTCGCCAGCAAACTTCTTAACTTGGCCCGAGCCGCCATTACCGCCATAATCAAGTTGCTAATGCTTTTGCCCCATGCGTTTTTACTGAGCAGCTGAGCAACTAGAATTAGGTAGCAACTCTCACATGCCATTCAAGGTTAACCAAGTTAATAATCTTTTTTTTTTATTATTATTTTTTTTCGCCGATTTGAGGGCTTGCTGCCATCACGTTTCATCTGCCTGATAGCGGAGCGAGCGGGAGAGCGTCTGCTAGGCGAGACAGAGACAGCGAGAGGTCACAGAGATACGCATTCGGGCGGCACTTACTCCACACTTTACTGTATAGATGTCCGATAAGTTGCCACTTGATAAGACGGCCGAGCGAGCAGCGAGCTGTGCGATCGCATTGTTATGGAAATTGTGATTCTTTGCATTATTCTTGGGCATTTTTGCACGTTTTCGCTGCTGCGGTTTGTTTTTTATTTCGCTCTCTGTTTGTTGCCTTCGCTATCTGAATTGCGCGGATTGTATTTGCCCAGCTTGGTTATTGCATGGGAAGTGGAAATTTAAGTGCAATCCGATAGCGGAGTTTCATAATGACCGGCGATAAGATTGCTGAATTTGTTTAACATTAAAGTGAACATTTCGTCCCTTTGGATACCCAAATTGTAGGTTAGTATGCTCACTAAAGCATATTTGGCACACATATTCCATCAAATCTCAGCACGTCTGTAAGTGTTTCACCGAAAAATACAGGGCCGTAAATCAAGTCAACTCAATTTGTTATCGATAACTGCGAGCAATCACATATTAGTTTGCCAATTTTTCATTTATACTTCCAATCGAATTATGACAAGCGTGCGAAGACAGCAGCACATCGAACCAAACTTCCACTTGCACTCACTGCGTACAGTGGGCATCACAGTTGTTTTTCGTGCTCATAAATTGTAATATACAAAGGGCTAGCAAATTTATTACAATTAAGAATTTATTTCAATAGCACAAAATGCTAATATTTCATATATTTTTATCTTCAAAAAACTGACTGCGTCCATGGTGTTTTGGCAATAAATTTGCCTGGCAAACGTCGATTTCATCCGCCCCGTGGGCACATGCTCCTCCGAACTAACCGAAACCTTAACACATTTTCATTTCTTTTCAACGCGCGCGCGGTTCCAAACTCGAAGTAACAAATTTAGCCCCTTTCGTTGCTTCCCCCGCAACACACAACACGCAGCACATGACTGCACTGGAAAAGATATTTGTGGAAAAGATAAATTGAAACTTTGCAAGTAAAAGTGAAAAACTACAAGTGCTTTTCAGGCTTAACCGTTTTTAAGTTATAAAATATGAATTGCATGCCCATTTGTCTGAGTGTAGTGGGAGCAGCAAGGAGCTGGATTCCGAGTCACGTAATTTAATAAAATGCCAAAGTCCTTGCTGCACACACCAGACAGAAATGCTGCGAGAGAGATGTGAGGAACGTGAGTCCCGACCGAACCTCCTCCTCCTTGGCTCCCTCTCACCTCTCACTGCCCAGCTGCTCACCTGGTTCACCTGTTTCACCTGGTTCACCTGCTGCTTCGTCGACTCCCACGCGTGACACACCCCCTTTTGGCGCCCAAGCTGGCACACGTGTCAATAAAGAATCGGCAAATTGGTTAGGTCGGCAGAGAAGGGAGCCCGCCCCTTGGAGGGCATGTGGGGCACCCACATCGGATCGTCAGTGGAGTATGAAATTCGCAAGAAAACTAATACCCGACCGTCTTCTGTTTTGCTCACACCTTGTGGCATATGAATGTAGAAAGGCTCTAATATAAATTATACTTTTCTTCGAGGGTTCTTCCTGGCTTATAAATAAAGCAGTTGTAATTATTACACTTTGGGAGCTTAAGAGATAAACTATCTGCGATAGAGCTCTGGCCTACGACACTTTAAATAGATTGTCTGAGGCTTAAACCTGAGCATTTCTTTACGAGCAACTGATTTAGCTATTTCCTGTCCCTTAAACTTTGTCCCCTTTGCCATTCCCCTGTTCCACCAACTGGGGCCTACACAGACATGCATTCCCACAGACTCACCTGAATGACGTAAAAGGCTATGCAAATTGCAATTGCAGCATCAACATAAACAACAAACAAAGTGCAAAACTCTACTGCAGACGGCGACTGTGACTGCAGCTGCATCCCAAGTGAAATAGCAACAGTTACTCGAAAAGGGAAAGGGGCGCTGCGTGGTGTGGCGGGGCGTGGCGAGGGGAGGGGCGTGGCACAAGTTGGGGACGAAAAGAGCCCAGCCAGGCCAGAAGAAACCGCACCCAAAAGAGGCAACAACATTTACATTTCGCCATCTCTATCTCCATCTCTATCTATAAACCCGACTCGCCCATCTGCCCCCACGCAGCCCTTAACTCAACTTGACTCGCTCGTTTGGCGCTACTTTTGCGGCATATCCTTGCATATCCTGCAGCCTCAAACACTCCCTTCCCCCCGCTGCACTCTGTCACTTTCCTTTGTGCCTTTCTAATATGGTCTCCTTACCGCACGCCCGCCCGCCCGGTCCTTGTTCCACTCGCTTTTAAGTTGAGCGCCTAAAATGCGACGGCAGCAACTGCAACAACTACAACACGTACACGGAACACATCCTTTTTACTTTGAGAACGCAACATTGAACTGTCAACTGCCTCTTGCGCCACGCCCCCCTTGTCGTTGGCGTCTCACAATCCATTGCAGTTTGGCATGCAATTTCCAAATGCAACTTACTCGCACAGCCTACAAAATTGTTCACTAGTCCCCTTTCAAGGGACTTGCATGGCTACATAAGTCTTAGAATGGGTAACTACGCACTGGAGATGATATCGTGAGGCTTAAAGTGTGTTAAAAAACGGTCACTACTTACAATTAAAACGAAACGATATTGGGTTCATTCTGTGTAAAGCGATGTACTTTAACCAGGAGTTCATTAATCGTAACTTATCGAAATATTCGATAACTATTTAGTTAACCATATTGAGGAATTCACTTCGGAAATTACCATCCTATTGCTATGATATTGAAACAATGTATGTGATGTGCTTTATTTATTTAATATTTGAAGCATTATATTGCACATTCCCATCCCTAATCTGTGCATTCCACTGCCACTTTTTGTGTGTCGCTCCCCGAAAGGATTCTTTTTTGGGGGCATGGAGCTAGCTTGGTGTCTCTGTTTCGCCCGGGTTTGGTTTCTGGGCTTGGCCTCCGCTTAGTTTAGGGCAAGTTTAATGGTGGCTATAACCCAGAAATTGCATGAATACTCAAGTGCTTCCTTCTGTTCCCGTTCCCGGTGCTCCGTTGTAGGGCTCCTCCTGTAACTCTGGCAGTCCAAGGCTTGTTCCTCGTACATAAATCATCATTGCTTTTCAGTTTGCCCCGACTCGATGTCGTCGTCGTCCTCGTCCTCGGCAATGGTTGTCCTCGTCCTCGGGCTCGATGTCGTGGGGAAGATCCTTTGGTCCTGCGGGGTGGACTCCTCCTTGGGCTTCTGCCCTGCACATGTCTTTTGTTTTCGTTTTCGCCGCTTCTTCGGTTCGTTCGTTTTCTGCTTCAAGTGGCAGTTTCATTCTTTTCGGCTTGTAACCCCCACTCAACTTTTTGTCGGGAGTCCTTTGAAGCTGCTTTTTTTTTATTCCTGGCTCCTCCCTGCATACTCGCCGTTCTTGTTTATGCCTGCCACTGTTGCCGCTGCTGCTGATATGTATTTTATAGCTCATTGGCGGCAGTTACGCTTCAGTTTTCCGAATCTTTAATTGAGCGTGTGCAAATGGAGTTTTCGCAGCCCGGAGCGTCCAAGCAAACTCACAGATTTGAAGCAAGGATACGGACGGGAAGTAAGGAGATGTAAGAGTGGGCAGAGGTCACGGCCATAAAACCAACATGATTGATACGATGGCGTTTTAAATATACGACCATCTATCGGAATGTATCGAGCGGAATTCTGTGCTTTGTCTTTTAAAAAATAGGTATTACGACTAATAAATATTTTTGATTGGAAAGCATAATGAAATATCGCGCTTCCTTCTTGATTTTTGTTTGCTATCGATACACACAATGCCTCCTAATTAGAACAGCGATAAATCGGGCAAAGTCAGGCCATTCTATTATTTACAAATATTTAATAACATTTACATGCTGTTTATGTGTGTCAATGCGTGTCATTCGATGCGGGCCCACAAGTATGGGCAGCAACTTAATCCGATTGTGTGTCAGTGAGCTTCGAAGCGGAATGCAAATACCAATCGGCGGTTTTTGCACGCGTTTTTGCAACTTGTTCTGCCACTTTTTACGGTTCTTTTATTTATTTATTTGGTTTCCATTTAACGGTGGCAGCAAGACGGCGCTTCATTAAACAAGCTTCTTGAGTGACCGACTTTGCTCAATTTATCAATACCAATTACGCAGCGTATGCACTCTCTTTTATTTTTTGTGTCCGCTGTGTCCGTTGTGTCCGTTTAAAATCGCTTACATTGATTGATTACCTCGGAGGCGCGACTTTTGTTGCGTTTTTGCACGCGTGCCCCGCTCATTCGCCGTCTCGCTCTGCCCGTCGTCGCCCTGTCCCCCTCTTTTGGATCACACATACACATGTGTGTTAATTGTTGTCAAGGTTGCTTTATTTAGTTTATGTTTTTGCTCATTTGCGCTTCTTCCTCATTCGAGCTTTGCATATGTTTTACGTTTTTTGACGTCTGCTTTTGGTATTTTCACTGCTTCTGTTGTTTCTCTCATCGCTGTTTTTATGCCCATTATTTATGGAGAAACAGGGGGTATAATAGTTGGTTAGTTTTAGAAAATATTTGTATTATATTCTGAACTAAAAAACCTGTTAAACAAAATATAAAGAGCTAAAAGTTTTATATTTTATTTGCGATACTATTATATACATAATTTGGATAATGCGTTGTATTGCATTGTATATGACAGACGATTTATTACAGGGTATCTTGAGTGGTTGCACTGGACTGAAGCGCTCATTCTTCACTTTTTTCCACTTACTTATTTATCTTTTTTGTTTTAGCCGCTTGCTTTCTTTTTGTCGATGGTTGTTGCTGTTCCGTTTCAAGCTTGAAAAGTTTTGTGTTGCTGTGATTTGGCTAATGCAATTTGGTAGCTGCTTTGTTTGTCTTTGGCCTAAATTTTTTGTTCGTTTTTCGCTTTTTCCCCACATTTGTCAGTTTGAGTCTATATTTTTCTTTATTTTTCTCTCCGCTCAGAGCTTTGTTGCTGTTGATGATTTGATTTGATTTCACGCAATATATACACAGATTTATTCGCCTCGGAGTGAATTTCGTTTTTGGGTTTTTGATTTTTCGGCTTGAAGAAATCACTTTTTATTTTATTCATCAGACATTTGGGTTAAGCGAAATGAGAATAAGATAAAAATAATTGAAACCAGGCCACCGAGAAGTGTTGAGGCTTTTGCTTTCCGTAAATATTTTAATCAGAATTTGCAGGCAATAAAACATAAATAAAAGCAAGCAAGAAACAAGAAAGACATACATACATAAATTTCTGCCGACTTTCTACCCACCGACTGACTGACTGGAGGAGTTGTTGTTCCATTTGTCACTTTCAATGGAATTTCACGCAGTTTGATCGATACAACTTTAAAATAGGCCAAGTATAAAAACGGGTAGAACCAGCATTAAAAACCCGTCAAGGTCGTCCACAATGGGGGAGTTAACTTCGCGGCGTAATGGGGAAAAAAGCAATAGCAAGTTTGAGAAGCCAGTGAAAATTCGATAAAACATTTAAGTATTTGGGACATTGCTTTGATTTCAGAATGCCACAAAAGCCACTTAGATGCGGTGACATTAAACAAATCTAAGCTGGCAAAATAAACATTAAATATTTGACTGAATTTTTCCAAGTACTTTGCCTATTTCAAGACGAGAATTCTTCTTTTTTCCCTTGTGGTTTTGTGTTAACGTGTACGTAAACCGCAAACATGACAAACTGATAACAGGCTAAAATTATACAATCGAATCAAGAGAGCCGAGCCGAGTCGCTTAAAGTAAAATAGAGCGAATCTATAGCGAGTTATCAGGCAAGCAGGCAAACAGAAGTCTGGGAATCGAGGGGTATAACCAGAAGACAGATCGCCAGACAGATTACGTGGAAGAATTCAACGGCAAATGAGTCTACATAATCTCCACTCTTTACCATGTAATCATCACCAATACTAATTTTAAAGATAATAAATCTTAGTTCTAACAGTTTACATTAAAAGTCAGAACAGTTTGACTAAGTTAAAACCGCAAACATGTTTACTTCCTAATCTCCCATTTACTAGGAAGCAGTTTCAGTAGAGAAACACCATATCAGCTTATCGAGCATTTAAAGAAAAACTGTTTGTTTGATAGCTAAGGTTTTTTGATACGATACTCAATACTGGTCTTAGATTAAAAGTACAAATAGTTTCCTAGTAAAATATATTTTTTAAGGGTTCCCTTAGTGAGATGATAGGATCGATGGTAATCCGTTGGGTTTAAGCAAGCGTCCACGTACCACCTTTATGTAACCAAATGAAATCCGCCATCACCTCCAACCACAACTTCCTTTCACTATAAAGAGAAAAAAAAGAGTTGTCAAAATTATACAACAATTTTGCATACAACCGTAGCGTCGACCACATTCCATTCGTTTAAATTCCATGAATAAAACCGAGCATTTATTTTGAATTAATGCCCATTTTAATATACCTTGTATCTCTTTCTCTTTGCAGGTGAGTCACACGCATATGGAGTAAAAATAATAAAAATAATAGTAGATATCGAGCCGTTGAATGTAAGTTAGCTCTTCATTTTCTATCCGACCGAGTGAAAGTTATGGCCAAGTTCTTTCGCTCAAGTCTGTGCGCTGCAGTTGATAAACCACTTGAGTGGAAATTTATGACAAGTCGCAAAATCGGATGAGAGAAGGGAAAATTAAAATTTTAACTGCCGCAAAACGTGTGAAAAGTCGCGCCCACATCCGAACGCATTTCTAGATCCAGAAAGTGACAGAGACGTAAAAACATTGTTGTGGTGGGTGGTCTTGTTTTGCCAGTGTAGGTAAGTAAGTAAGGAATCGCAAGGAAAAGTGCTGTGTGAAATTTTTTATTATAGATTTCACTTTTCACAACGCAAACCTTGCTGCTTGCAAGGAAAAGTTTACGAGGCGTATGCTTGATGACTTTTACGACATTTTGACCCGCTCTAAAACTCCGAGTCACCTCCTCACAGTCGAGCTTATTAAAAAAGGTTGAGCGGCAGGCCAGAGAAGACGAGAAGTATACATACACACATATACGCACATTTTGTCAACTTTGTGGCTTGGAATGTTCTCTAAAAAGTGCTTGAGTGTGAATAGAGCTATTTTAGATTTCAATTTGGTTCCATAAACTGCAGTTTTTAGCGTGGCCAATAGATGGCGCTTCTCGTTCCGTTGGGCTTCTCGCTTCTTTGCATCAACTTTGACCTTTTCATCAGGCTGTACCCGCGCGTAAACACTTGGTCTGCTCAAACTTCGACCTTCTGGCCCCGCGCCCGTCTTCGTGTACTTATTGTGTTTGTCATCATACAGTTTGACAGCCCTTGGGTTTCACTTTTCTTGTCTTTTCACTGGTGGCACGCGATGCGTGTGCCACTTGTTTGGACCAAGTTACCCACCAACCCACCTACCCGCCATCTCGACGATGAACTGTCGCGCTGTTTGCTGCCATTTCTGCCCGCTCTTGTTATTGTTTAACTGGCAATGATTAATGGCAATGAGGCAGGGCAGAACAGAGCAAAGCGGAGCAAGAAGGTGTGTGCACCGAGTCTTGAACTACACAGAACTGAACATCACATCGCTGGCATTTCTTTTTGCCAGTGACCCAGAAACATTTCTTCGCCAGCTGCCATTCAACACTTGAGGGTGATTAGAATTGCGGCATCACTGGAGCGGGCGGCGATGAAAGAGGAGCATTTTATTGATTTGTCTGACTCATTGGTGGATGTGCGCGGTCCACAAATGTGTGTACATAAATGAAGTTGAATCTGAATGATATGGGTAATTTTATGAGGGAATGTAAAGCTTTTGATTGAGTAGGTTTATTCACCAAGTATCCAAACAAATCGTTTGTATGTATGTATAAAATAGAGCTGAACTTCCAAATATGAATCATTTATTTCGCAACTGATAACTTCTTGAGTCACACAATTCAAGTTTAGTGTTGTAAGGGACCTTCTTATGCTTAGTTTTCTTCTGGCTTCGCTGGCAAAATGTATTTTCGTTAAAAGTTTGAATCATTTCATGATTTCGTGATGCTTGAAGACAGCACACAAACTTTTCCTGTGCTTTAATTCGCTGTGGCATTTCACATGGCTGCATATATACTTTACATACAAAGCTGTTACCTGTTTTCTTTTCTTTTTGTATTGCCCGCCTTTTTATGAAGCTTATTTTATTACACGGCGAACGACGCTCTTGCCATACATCCCTCTCGCTCCTGCACTCTGTCCGTCTCTTTCGCTTCGAGCTGACATCGTCGTTATGTGAAAAACCTGCCTCAAGGTTATTGCCTTCTACCCGAAACCAAGGCGAAAAAGAGAGCGCAAAAACAAACAAATTTCTCCATTACACGATGAGGCGGCTCTTTAGTGTTGTTGTTGTTGTTGTTTTTGTTGTTGTTGTTTTTGTTGTTGGCATCAGCTCATTTAGCTGATGCTACATTTTGTTGTTGTTGTTGTTTTCCCTCTCTTTGGGGCTTTGTGGAATATAGACAGCAAATAAAACCGAAAAGAGGGAAAATACCCAAAAAACTTATCGAGTTTATTATCTTATGTTCTTGAAATTTTCGACACAAGTAATGAGGTCAAGGATTTTCATATATCTGAACGCTAAAGAACACTGACTTGCTTTATTAACTGTGTGAATAGAGGTTGAAAAATATTTGAATCCGGCTCGAAGGACCAATGTGCACAAAGTGCAAATGCTTAAGTTGTTGGAATAAGGTAACAGTTTTGTTAGCTATATTATCCATAATTGTATAATTTAAGGCCAAGCAAGAGCCTAACTAACTTTTCTTCCTGCCATCCTGCAGCAGTTTATTACTAATTAATCAAAGCTGCCCCAACCAACTTTTGCTAATGTACAAGTTCAAAGAACTTCAGCCAAAATGCCAACAATAATTTTTCATTAGGCCAAGAACAACAAAATCGAACAATATTTGCTATACTTAGTTAATTGTGCGCGGAGGTGAGAGAGAGCGGAGAAGACGACGGGGTCGTTCGACTCTCTTGCCTTTGTTGTTTACGACCAACTGTCAACGGTGTCAACAGCACGCTACAGACATTGGGTCGACGTCATTTGGTCATTTGTCAAAAAAACGAGAAAAAAATGCTCGGGAGAGAGCCGGAGGCAGGCAGACAGAGAAACAGACAGGCTCCTGGGGTGGCGGAATATTGTGGGTGGTGTTGTTGGGGCACAACGCCGAGTGGGAGGATTGCCGCTTTTGGGCACAGCAGTCCATAGATGAGAGAACCCAAAGCGCTCGGGCTTAAATGAATCACCAGCACTAGCCAAATCGATGACAGTCTTGGCCAAAAGAAACAGTAATAAGTAATACTATAAAAGATTTCCTTTTATAAATTAGATACAAGTTTATTAAAAGCGTAAATACACATCATATTTCACAGGCTATTCCTTATTTTCAATATGGCCCAAAGAGCAATATTCTTTCCGTGTAAATCATTCTGACCTCGACAAGATATCCAGCTCCTGCTGATATGGTTAGTTGTTGGTAGTTGGCGCAAATTAAAGTGGCATGCAGAAGTTTTTCTCGAAAGAGAGGGGTAAACGAAGGAAATGCCAGCAATCACACCCACACAACTTGCCGTGGATGAGGAGGAAAACTAGAGGAAAACTATGGTAAAAAGTAGCAGGAAAACAAGTTGATGAGTCTAAGTGGTTAAAGAAGTTGAAAAGTCAAAACTGGACGATGCGTTCAGTTCAGTTCAGTCTCCTCCTTTTCGAAAGGAGCTAGTTGTGGGGATGAAAAGTCTGAGCGTTACTTCAAGCAGCTGTTGTGGAAAGTTGTGTGGAGTGTTGTTGCTATTGCCGCTGCGAGTTTTCCATTTGTTGGGGAAAGAAAGAAAGCAAGCAAGCAGGCAGGAATGAAGTAGTAGTGCCTCCATGGCGCTGTGCCTTTTGATTAAAGGATGGTCGAATTTTTAAGGAGCTGACAAGTTGAGAGATACTTGAGTTAAGCTCAAGGGGGACACGTGCATACACAGCAAAGTGCAGGATGAGGTCAAGTAGTTGGTTCTTAGATAAATGCGATATGGCTGGCGTGCAAGCTGTTTGATTATTTGTAGATTATTGGAAAAACACTTTTCTGCAACATCATACGAAATGGGATTCTAAACAGTAGAATTTCTTGGTAACTGTAACATGGTTATATCAATTATATATATGTGAAACATATTGAAAAGCATGAATAAGAGTCGCGAAGCAAGAAGGAAACAAGACGAAAGCACTTGAGCCAAATGGAGCGAGCAGGGGGAGCAATTGGTAGTACAATGTGGTGGCAATGGTGGGGAGGGGGTCTTCTGGTCTTGTGGCATCGGCAGGCGAAAATGTACGAAACAAGCTTTTGCCGACGACAAGCAAACAGACGAAATGTTACTGCCGCCGGCTAAATAGCAACAGCCAACAAGCAAAAGCAACAGCAAAAGCAACAAGCAACACCAACAAAGACAACAGCTTCAACTTCATTTCCAGATGGGCGGTGCTTAAAGGGCAGAGGGAATTTGTGGGCATAAGGTCGTCGCTTTGGTTGCCAAATCTTTTACCCACCATCCCCCCACAATGTGACGCCCACTTGGCCACCCACTCCACCTTCTGTTTGCGGCTTCATCCTCTTGCAACCCGTTGCCACCGCCAGGAGTTTTCCTTTGAAGAGTCGCAGGTGGAGCCCCAGCCTCCTCCCCCGCGCGGAGCATTTGATGAGTTTTTAATTGGTAGTTCTTTTTTTTTACCCTCTTTGAGCCGTATTTTTTTTTCCTTTTAGGTGGCTTAAAATGGAAGTAAGGCATTGCGTTGCGAGGTGGTTTCGCGGTGCTTTCAGCTGCTTATGTAAATAGAGCCCGATGCAATTAAGTAAACAATTCGCTGGTCAAAAGCTGTAAGGAGAGTACACACAGCTAGCTAATTGATTAATGCCAAGTCATAAATTAGTGGCTAAAAAGCTGAAGTTGAGCAGGCATTAAATGCGGATTTATCTCAACTTCTAGTCGTTAAGTTTAAGATGAAGAACTTATTAATCAAGTAGTACCTTTCAGCAGTTCATAACGAAAGTTAGTTGTTATTGACTGGTGGATTATGCTGCACTTTAACCCGCTTTTGTTTGTTCTCAGCTAAGTTCCGCAACAAAATGTTTATCGAAAGCTGTCTATGTCTCTGTTTGATATAAATTAGCCAAACGTGTCACAGACATTTGTGTCAGTTTTGTGCCAACCCAAACCGGTTGGGGCCAAAACCCCATTACCACCTCCCGCTTCCTGGCCGCTGTTTCACCACATGCAACCCCCATCATCTTAATGATGTTTGGGTGAGAAAAATTATTGACCACTCTCTCGGTCTTTTGGCTTAATTGATATGGGTTGCCAAGTATACGGAGTATATATGTATATAAGTTTGATTGGATTGGTACGGCATATGTACATACAAGTTTATTACTTCTGCCTCGAATATTGGGCGTTTGTTTATTTTTATGCACTTGGTTGCCAATCAATAATTAATATAAACGATGACATCTAGTTTTTTTCATGATTTTATGCGAACTTTGTTGTTTGCTTTTTTTACTTTGTCGAGAGCAGCAGCTCGTTAATTTGAAAGTAAGAAACATTTAAGTGTATCCGTTAGCGTTTTTATGGACATTTAATATCGAGAAGGTCGGAATGTGTTAGCCACTGTTGGTGTTGTTAATTTCAGTTGTAATCATTTTTGCAATTGTATTCAATTGTTGTGACATTATAATTGCTCGCAATGTAAGCGCTGTAAGCATAAATTACGTTATTAATTTATGCTGTTCGACTTTTAAGCTTTATTTCACAGTAAATAACTTGCATCGGTCATTTAAGTGGAACTCGCTGTTTGTTTTATATGTCATAGTTAAATGATGGCAATGAAGCAGAAACATTTCCGAGAAACATTTGTGGTATTTCGTTCTGTAGAAGTGCTGATTGTGTATCGTTTATGTTATAGAAAAATAAAAGTTATATTAGCTGGTAATAAGCTGTATAACTATTGGGCAAAATCACCCGAATCGATCGACCTACAAGGAACTCAGCATGTCTTACCTGAACTTCCAGGGGCTGCCTTTAATGTGTGTCGTTTAATGTCAACTTAAATCAATTGAAATGTCAATTACAACAAAACACGAATCGAAACGGAGAACCCCCCAAAAAAGAAAAAGAAATGCACCGAATGCAGTCGAAGCTAAAGTTATGGGAGGGGAATCTCCATCCCCGCTTTTTCCCCTTTGCAATCCCCACATTTGCCCGAGTAATCGAGTCGAATTGAAGGTGAAATCGGATCGAGTTGGGATCCGGGTGCCATCCTTCTCGTCTGGGGCTTCCTCCTCTGCAGTCGGCTCCTTCTATTTTTAGGCCCACGAGAAACGAGCGAGTGGATGTGGATGTCTCGCTTTGGGTGTCACTTTGGGAACAGGTTGACATCAAAGTTTCGGTGTTTCGCAGTTCAAATGTCATCGGCGTCGTAGCTAGCCAAATTGCCGGGCATGCCCACAAAATGCCTTCAAGGAAGCAAGCCATGGCTACGGCATTTCCGAGGACACGGCTTGCTTCGCTTCGCTTTGGTTTGGTTTGGTTACTTAGACCAGGAATTAGCACAGGGGCTAAAATAAAGGGAGGAGCATTTGGGGGAAGACAGATAGAAAGACAGACAGACGGACAGACAGACAGTGAGCAAACATGAAGCGAACTTGCAATTACACAATCTGTTTTTCATTCGCAGGCGAGTGAAAAAAAAGTTTGTCAAACTCTTGGCTGTCGATTTGTTTAAGCAGCTTTTGCCGTTGTGTGTAATATCTTTTTGCCAATTTCTTTTACTTTCTCCCACTACCCACTTCTTGCATTTTACTTCTTTGTTGGCTTGCATTTTTTCCCTGGTCTCTCCTTATGCAAACGGCATTCGTTTGAGATACTTTTTTCTTTTTTGAAGAAGATGCAGCGCTTTTTTCGGTGTTTGTCCTCAGCTTTTATTTCTATTTCGAGAGCTGTGTAGCCAAACTATTAATTAGCGGCAAGGTACACACAAGCAGTAACGTTAAATTTAAAGATCTTTCGGCAGAGAATATACCATTTATCCGTGAAATGCATCTACGTGCACATATATGTGATATGAAATCCCATTCTGAGATGCTAAGTAAACCACTGTGGGCGAATTTGGGTGTTGGAGGAGGAACAGGTGTTATTCACGGCGAAAGCATCGCTTTTTTCCGCCTCTCTGTGCTGCATAAAAAATATCTGTGCATAATTTCATAATGAGGCACTGAACCAACACGTGGGCGGCACTAGTGTGGGCGTGGCAGGGGACTCGCTCTGACTCGCTCGGGGAATATTGGGGATTGGATTGGAGTGATTGACTGGCTGACTGACTGAGCAAGTGACGATGAGTAAGTCCTTCTGAAAATGGTGCGACTTAACAGGCGGTTCATTACGAAGTGAGTTTCGAAATGGATCTTGTTAGTTTGCCCTTTAATTACATTTAAATCGCGTAGGCGATAAATCTAATATCTGTTTTCACTCACATTTTGTTTGTTGACCTTGTGACTCAGCATATTGCGAAACAGTAAATTGATGTATACATACATGCTTCGTGACCGCGAGTTGTTAAGCAAATAAAGGCAACAGAACTCGGCAAAAACAACAAAAGCAGCGGAAAATGCAATAGTTTCAGAGAGGATGATGGCAAAGGGGGTGCAAAGCCATATTTCAACTATAATCTTATCAGATTTGCAATGTTGAATTATAGTCCGGAAAAACGCAGTCGGATACAACGAAGAAAATGCAAAGATATTTTGTATACAACACAGAGTAAATGGTAGTTTTACATCACAGATGTAATACATTTCCGTTCGGGCGATTGTATGAACTCGTTTGAAAAGAACTCGTCGCAAATTCTTCAGGACTGAGTGGTCACTCCAATCCGAATGATGTACTCGCTGATTGTGAGTTACAATATAGTTGAGTAATGCCATTTTAAAACATTGTTACAAACAGTGTGATATTTTTCAGGGAATTAGTTTTATTGCCAGGCGATATTGCTGAAGGGCGGAACAGAAGTCGGATGTTTGCACACATGGCTCTTTGCTGGCCGCATTCGAAAATAAATTTGCATGACCATGGCAGCAGCAGCAGCAGCAGCAACAGCAGCAGTGGCAGCATCAGCGGCAGCGGCGGCAAGCCAACAATTGTTGCGGCAGTGTCCTGCCACGTCGCCCCACTCCCCTGTCCCCTCTCCCCCGCGGCTGCCAGCCAACGAAAAGGCAACAACGAACAGCAGCCAGTGGTCGCCTGCAGGGATACACTTGCTCATCTCCAGTGCTCTTTTCATAGCATCCACCATCCAGCAGCCACCAGCCACCAGCCTGCTCCCAGTTGCTTCAAAATTTACGAGCAAAAGCATTTTCAAGAGTTTTATGCGCGTTGAGTGGCCAGAGGGAGGGGGACTGGGTGTTTAGGGGCTTCGGGGGCGGACCAAAATTTTAACTTTGCAAAAAAAAAAATGGACGAGCATATCCGCCTGCACAGACACTGTTACGAATAGATATAGACCATATCTATGTGTGTACATGCATACATATATAGATATATGCGCATAGCGAAAAAAGGGAATAAAATCGCGTTTCATTTGAGTTGCCATCTCCTCTTTCATTTTGGTTTTTCTGTGTTAGTTCGCCGTAGTTGTTGTTGTTGTTGTTGATTTTTAGTGCATTTTCCTAGCCAGTTCGTCAGCCAGGAAGTAGGAAATTTTCCGGTTTTACTGTTGAGCCTCCTGCTGCCAGGAAATCGCTCCTACTGCTGCGTTCATAGAACAGAAAAACAGCAAAAAACACACACACACACACACACACCGAAAATGAAAAGCGCGGAAAGTCCCTTGGTCCTTCGGCGCCCCATCTATCCAACCATCCATCCATCCATCCACTAACCCCACCAAAGGCAATTGGGTTGACGGGCGTAGTAATTTCAGTTGAGAGACATGGCCAAAGAGAAGGCTCTCTGGCGAATGGCGAATGGAAATGGAGCATTTATTGAACTTTTCGCAAAAGATATTTTTGTATTTTCCGAAATGGGTTAACTGGGTAGGGTGCGAGAGTGGGTTTGGGGGAGTGGGGGGTGGGGGGTGGAGGAGGCACAGAATCAGAAACTCGAAATGTAGGCCGTTTATTTTTGGTCCCGCATCCCCGCCACTACTTTTCCGAATGAGATTGGGCGAAGAGTGTGTTCAGCTACCTTAAAGTTTTTCCGCTTTTCCCCATGCAATCGTAATGAGTTCAGGTGGGCGCGGATAATGGCTGCAAGGATAATGAGCAGAAAGAATGGCGGCTATTATAAGAGGAGTTGCGCCTTTGCTCGGGTCAAGCCTGTAATAGCCGAAATAGCTATGAAATATGAAATATTTAACCAGCATTAAGCTTATTTAGCACAGCGTAGAGTAATTCATAAAGAAATGTAAATGAATTAATCAACAACTTGTGCAACAAGCGATTATTGGTTACTTTTTTTGTTAAATGCGCAGCTGTGGCACAATTGCAACTTATATACGACAACTTTTGACCTCGACAACAGAAAAACCAGGAAAATCAGCTTTATTTAAGAATTTTCCAACGTAGTCAGCAAAGAAGTCGTATGAAAACATTCTTACCTCGCGTTTTTTTTTATTATTTTTTGTATTATTTTTTTTTTTTACCCAAAAGAAAGAAACTGATCAGCAGCATACACGGTTCGTTCCTTCTTCGCCTCTTGTTTGTTTGTTGTCAGTAGTGCGAGGGAAAATAAATAAATTATTGGTGCTGCCAAGGAAATTCCCCCAACGAATCGCGGGGGGGAAATGAAAAGTCGGCGGGAAAAAAACGAGCAGCAATTTTTCCTTTTAATTTGTCACCTGTGAACAAAAATTTGCGGAAATAATTATCGTTCGTACGTTGCGTTGACACATTTCTTTGCCGCTCGTTGACTTCTTCGCTTTATTTGCTTGTAAATTGCTTTTAATTTACGGCGAAACATGAAAACCCATATTGTATCGATGTACAGTAACAACAACAACAACAATAACAACAACAATAACAACAATAATAATAATAACAATAACCATAAGCAACGACAATCGTTTGGTGTTTTTAAAGCGTTTGCCAAATGTTTCATGAATCATTTCATTTGTATGGCCAATTCGAAAAGAGGTTAGTGGTATTTCAGCAAAGAAGGGGGTTGTTTTATATATTGAGAAGCTGCAGATTAATAGGGCGATGGTCAGAGAGCCACGTTTGTGGGCTCCACGGGAAGGCAGGAAAAACCCGCCAGCTGCGGCCAGATGAAAATGTCAAGTCATCGGAAAAAAGCCAGGGGAAAAATGAAAAGAAAACACTGTGGTTTGTTGACTCGTTTTGATTTGTGCCTGAATTTTACACACTCGAATTGTGAGGTAAAAATAGATTTCTTAACTCAACTTTTACGAGTAAAGAAAACCCTTAGGGTACCAAATAGTTTATTGCATATATCATGTAACTGACCTATCGCATAGTTATTTCCGCCTTCTATCACTGGTTCGTTTTCATTGTTTGAGTGTTGCAAAGCTAAAATCAAGATTTTTCTTTACGCTGCCTTGCATTTCTCGTTATTCTGCTTTCTATTTTGCACCTAGATTGCTTCTTTCTTTCTTTTCACGTTCTACAATATCATTTTTTTTTTCTTTTTTGTTAATATCAAAGCATATTTTTGTTGCTTTTTAGGTTGCATTTCCGTGGGTCTTATCAAAGTGGGTAACATTTTTCTGCAGATACCGAATGCCAGTAGAAAAATACAAATACGCCAAAAATCGCGTTGAGCCAAGTAGTTGAGCTTGGTCATGGTGGAAATGGAGACACTCTTCAAAAGTGAAAAGGTGTTGCAAAGTATGCAAATACAGATAGTAGTGTTGCATAGTTTTAAACACCTTAAGGAATGCTTATATCTTAAGAAACCAATTAAACCTCGGCAATGCAGAAATTCCCCAATATATTGCCACTTAAATCTGTGCTAGTTGGAAAAAGTTTTCCTAACTTCCATCGCAGTAATATGCAAAAGGGTATACAAGTGGGGGGAAAAGTTTTCCTTCCGTGAAAAACATTTCCCCTCGCGAGTGACTGACTGTTGTGCGACAGGATTTGTTGTTGTTACTTAAATATAAGCACATATATATATATATATATATATATATATATATATATATATATATATATATTGTGTCCCCTCCGATCTTTTTCGGTTAGCAAGCGCAACAGTGAAATAAAAAGAAAAGAAACGAATTGAAAGGAAAGTAAAGGGGGTTCTGGCTTCTGGTGACGTCTTGCGGTCGTTCATCTAACAACCTAAATAAGTTTCGCTGCCTTCGCCTCCATGGAGCGCACACTACACATTTGTTTGTGGGCCTATTTTATATTTTATGGTAATGGAGCGCAGACCCCGAGCCCCGGACCATCATCATCATCATCACCACCATCGCCATCCTCATCGCTGTTGTCGCAGCCGACGCCAAGTTACAACTCACTTGCTGTTGTCCCACTGTTCCATCGACCGACTGATTCACTCTATGAATAGGCCCAGCCTAGCCCAAAACAACATAAAATAATGCCAAGAGAGAAAAAGGGGAAAAAGGGGAGCATTTTTGCAGAAAAAATGGCAAACGGCGTTGACAGGCAGAGCTTGAAGTTATTTCTTTTTTTTTTTTTTTGCCACGGGGAGTAGTGCGTGTGTGCCTTGTGGCAACTTTGTTGTGACCGGCTATATTTAGACAAAACGCCCAGAAAAACAGACTTTTCAAGTGTGCTCGCTGCTATCAAATTAAATTAAGTTCAATGTATATTTAGAAAATATATGTAACAAATTCGAAAGTAACATGATGTCTACATAAAGTTCTATTGATTCAAATTAACTTGCACCCAAGTTAAAGCTATTATGCATTAAAAAAAGAACACTCAAATCCAATTGACTTTGTTACACTACACCTATTGATATTTCAATAGAAATATAAATTGAGCTTGGTATCGTAAAACTATATTCATTCATTGGCAAATAAAGCCAGTAAAAGCTTGCAGTTTGATGACTCGACAAATAGCCGAAATGTTTTAATTCAACTTAATCTCCGATTTAGCTGGCACAGAGGAATAGAAAAATACTGGCGTATTCCATAAATAACAAAATAACAGCAAAGTTATGAACATTTGATGGTCGGCAATTTGAATACACTCTCTTTAGGAATAAATGTTTTTCTGGAATTAATGCTGCAAGATATCTGTTCGAGATTGCAGTTAGTTATTGCAACAATAGATTGCCAAATTATTTCCCACTCTATTTTGGGCTAATAAAATTCGATCTACCATATCTACCTGCACGCAAGGGCATCTGGAAAACTGCAGCAAACCGCACGGGAGTCAACAAAGCGACAGTTGGACAGGCAGTATGGATGGCTATCAATAAAAACTAAATTACAAATACATAACAGATGCAAAAATAGCTCAAAACATTTTTATATGCCGGCCGAAAAATGCAAACACTTCAATTTGCGTTCGGAAGTGGGCTAAATTGGGTGGTGTTGGCAAAACACTATGTACATGGTTGCAATTTATCCCAAGGGGAAAACTCTTATTGAAATTCGGGCACACGTGAAAAATACATCTAAAAATATAGAACTTCAGACAGAAGGTAAAATCGAAATTTAAGTACGATAGATATTTAAAGTGCAATGTAGTTGCTGCTTTTCATTTATGCCATTTTAAGATGTATTTATTTTCGTTTAAATTCTTATTTTTTTTTTTTGCCACATCCCCGGCAATTATGAAAGTCACTGTGCAAAAGTGTATCAATATACATTTTGCCCCCACAAAAAAATTCCTTTTGTTGACTGTGTGTGTGTGCTTTCTTTTTTCCCAGTTTTGTCATCGGCGCCCAGGGGTTAATGGTTTGGGCTGCCAGCAAACAGTGCATCCACCATACATTCGCCATTCCCATCAGTTGTTCCCCATCTGTCGCAGACACCTGCCACCTCCCACCCGCAAAAATGGCAAAACAAATAATGCGAAAAAAAAACGTGGAAATGAAATGTAAAAAATAAGTGAAAAGTAGAATTTGTTTTGACTGAATGTCATTGCAGTCAACAGTCGTAGGTAGCCGGCGGCACTGAGTTCAGTTCAGTTGAGTTGAGCTCAGTTCAGCCATTCTGATTCTATGACGATGATTACACATTTTTATTTGTTTTTCCTGATTTTGGCATTTGTTTATTGTGCCCCGTTTCAATTGGCTGTTAATTATAACTGACTGACTTTAATGGCATGACTTTGTGCCGTCCAAAGAGAAGGATTTGGTTTTGATGTTGGCCTAAACCCCATATTTCCATTTCCTACAGCTTGTTGCAAACCCCGTTTAGATGGCAACACCCTATGAAAGGTGGCAACACCTTTTATTGCAAGAATTTTGAAAATAAGCTCTTTTTACTTTTGACGTTTGTATGATTTCAGTTTGCTCATCTTGTTTATTAACTTTAGGGAGTGATATGGAAGAGTAACCAAAGCATCTGGACACATTTTGACCAGTTTCTAACTATGTGGCATCCCTGAAATTTAAGTAGCTTTAAATTAGTATTTAGCTGTTTATATAGAATGCAGTTATATATTTGTTTCAAGTGCAATCGCAACTCCGGCAAACAAGTCGAAAACGTTAAAAACTTCTAAACTTTGTTTACTTAGCCACACGCTGTGAAGCCCCAACCCCCCAACCCCCGCCGATCCCCCACTCAAATAAAATAGTAATTTTGACAGCGCAGAAAAGAGGGGAGGCCGAAAAAAGGAGCAGAAAATTAATTTGCAATGCAAATTACTTTTAATAAATTTTATAACATTTTTTTTTTTGCTCCTTCGCTTCCTACTAGCCAAGTGGCAATGGGGCTCTTGGAATGGGGCAGCTGTTGCTCACTTTTTTTTTTTGTTTCTTTCGTGGGGGTGGCTGATGGCATATGGGGGTGGAAAGTGGGCGGTGGGTGGTGTCTATCTCGTTGCTTTTGCCAGACAGACGGCGGGCAAAATTAAGCGTCGCAACGGCATTTTATGAAGTGGAGAAGAGACTTCAAACTGGGGCCACCGGGAAAACGGGGAAATGGTCACGAAGGCGGACGGAGTGAAGTGGAGTGGTGGAGCAACCGATGACAGGGTGGATAATTTATGCCACGGGGGTCGACGATGGGCGATGGGCGGATGGGTTCGCTGGAAGCATTTAATAAAACGTGCAGCAGCAGCAGGAAAATAGGGCCAAAACTCCAGACACTTTTCGGGCCAACTTCGGAATAACAGAAAACTTTGCTTCATCAGTACACAGAAATGCAAAATGCAAAGTGCTTGTTGGCTTCGCTTAATTGATGCTCGCCAAAGTTCATTGGCAATTTCGATCGATTATCTGGAAAATTTGAATGCTGTGATCAGAGCACAAAACCTAAATGCTAACTCCATTGTATTCAACAAATGAAAATGGTTTTGAAAGCGACTTTGAAGTAGAAAGGCGAAAATCTGCTGGGAAAGCTGTAAACCCTGAACAACAGTTTCGTACTTATAATAACAGATTTGCTGCATTCATTATTTTATTATTTATTATTATTTCTAATGACATCGCGTGCCAGTCCAATAATAAACCAAGCTGTTTCAACCACTCCAATTTCCGCCACCCTGCAAAATTAGTTTTAATAACTACTGCTTGTTATTATTTTTTTGTTTGCTCTGTTTGTTTTCAAGTCTTTTCATTAAATGCTTTCTTTTTAATTTTATAAATAAATCTGTTAATTTAAGGGTATTTCATACGCTGCTGACCGTTGCTAGTTTGCTTTTCCATATTATTGCTTATTTACATTTTTTGTGTTAATTCATTTTCACGTTGTTTGCTTGGTTTTAATGACCTTTGCATTTCTGGTGTTTTTTTTTAGGTGATTGTTGTTTGAATAGTGCCTTATTGACTTTCGAACAACAGATAATATTTTGGTTAATTGTCGGTTTGACTCTAGATGTCATAATTCATTTGTCTTTCGGTTATTTGCTGGTTGTAAAAAATAGCATCGCAATAATGGCAACTATTAATCAACAGTTTATCTGGTAAAAACGAGTTTAATATTGCGAGAGATAAACGATATGTTTCTTCAATATTAAAACAATTTATTCGAAATATTCGAACTGTGTACACTTTGTACACAAATTGTATTTAAATCAGCATTACTATTTTTTTCCTTTTGTGAATCATATGAATGCCCCTGCTGTTCGCTGACAAACCTTTCATGGTCGTTAACCCACTGTTGCCCCTCAGTTGCCGCATGCAATGCGATTTATATTACTCATTTGGCAGCTAATTACAAATGCCGAGCTAATAAATTTAAGTATATTAAGTGCATTGGCAACAACAAATCACGAAGTGAAAAAAAAGCGAGTCGGGAATGAATTTTGCTTGCTAATTAAAATGCATTCGGGCGAAGCAGAAGTAAACAAATGGAATAAAATGCATTGCGCCATTTCATAAGCCGCATTTTCGAACCATAAACAAGAACCAATAACAATATGATGTCAAAAGCTAAATTAAAGGTCCATGCAAAAATATAAACAAACTAAAAGTCAAATGAGAGAGCTATAAAATGATGCAAATCAACCGAGTGATTCCGTCCTTGAAAATTTGTGCGTTGAATCGAAAGAAAGTTTTGTTTTCATTAATTTACTGCTTTCTTAATAGCACTTATATTAAATATGTTCCAAATTAGTTGAACAGAAGCAATTAAATGCTTTAAATAGTAGTTTAAAGCCAGCCTCTTCAATTTATAAATCATTCAATTAGTTATTCGCATTGCTGCAATAAAATCTGTTTTTTGATCGATTGTAAAACAATACAATGTGCAATGCAATAACAATTACAAAGTCGCACGTACAATGCACATAAATCAATTGGTTAGAAGGCAAATGTGAGGAGCTTTCTTCGATAATAACTTAAATTTCATAAGCCACTTAAGCCACCAGTTGGTCGCAAACAATTCAAAATAGTTGGTAGCGCGCACACGAAGGATATTGCTGGACAATTAAGGCCATAAGCGGTCATGATGACGACCAAGGACGCGCCCAAAAAAGGAGGGGGAGTTGGGGTAGCAGGGAGGTGGGAAGGTGTAAGGCGTTCGCATTCCGTGCAACACGTTGGCAAGGACATAACAAGTACAACACACATGTTGGCTACGATACGCTCGTTTTTTCACGGCCATGAAAAACGCGACTCGCAAAATTGTTGCGTGGTTGGTCAGCAGGCGGAAAAGGAGTTGGCTTAGTTGGTTGTCGAAGGGAAGAGGGAGGGGTGAGGAGGAGACTCTCCAGGATGAGGCTTCCGGCCTGCTTGTGCTAACTGCTCTGGCATAACATCACTGGCTACGTACAACATGTGGCACTCATTAACGCGCCCCCACAACGGCCACGCCCCCCTGAGTTGACCACATCCCGAAAAGCATGCATGTGTGTGTGTGTGGCCAGTTTCGTGTGACAATTTTCCGACGCTTTTCCGCACTTTTTTTTATATTCGGTCACCGCACTTTGACCATTAGCATGGCCAATAAGCAAAGCGATGTATCTCCATGCCTTTGTTTCAGCAATTGCTTTTCCGTTTGGATGGCAAAAGTGGGAGTTGGTATCGGGCTAATCCCCTCATTAGGCTGTTAAGAGCCAGATAAATCCTAGTTGAATACATCAACTGTGGTTCAAACTAAAATGGCACTTATTCCGATAAATTGTGCATGGAAAGAACTTTTAGCTGCAATCTTATCATATTCTATGGCAGCAATGTTAGTCCTATATTACGTGTGAATTTTTAATTCCAGTTCCATGTTGGTGATTCCCTCGAGCTATTTCGAAACTGGTCTCGTTCCATGAATCATACCTGTTTCGAAATTATACCAATGAGAATGAGTGCCCATCTGGGGTTAAACTATTAAGTGTCATGTATATCCCCTTGTCCATAATAAATCCCTTTCCCATCGTCAATTGTTTCTATATTTTCGCCGTTAATTGTTGCATGTCTCGTCAGCGAGGCCAATGAACTGAAAATTGTGGGCACGTGTCCTTTGAGTGGACACGCAACAAAAAGCCCAAGTGGGCTAGAAATGTAGATACATGCATTTATGTATATAACACTTGGCAGATTAACCACCTGAAGGGGTTCAAATCTCATCTAGAAAACGGCGGAAATAGTGCAAAAGTAAACAGCATTTGTGTTTGCCTTGCTAAGTTTTAAAGTCCCTTGCTAATATTTGCCTATATTTGCGCTTATCAACAAATGCGACGCAATGTTTCTTCACACCGACGGCGGCGTATGCGGCGTATACGTAATGAGCGATCAATTGCAAAAGTAAAAAAAAAAAAAGAGAAAGAAACAACGAGAAAAGTTGACAAACCGCGTCAAACCCATTCGATTGTCGCTGAAGAGAGAATTGTGTGAGAATGCCTCGGCTTGTTTCATTTTTCCTGCTTGTTTTTTTATATTTTACTTATTTTTGTTCTCGTTGATTCTGCCGCCTTTTTTTTGCTTTATTTTCATTTTTATTTGTATTTGTATTTTTTGTTTTTTTTTTGTATTGGCTTTGCGTCACCATCTGTCGCTCTTTTCCTCTCATTCGCCCATTCGACTTCCCACATTGCCTTTGGCTTTTGTTTCGCTTCTTTCCTTCGTTTCGCTGCCTCTTGGCTTACATTTGGCTTGCAAATTGTTGCTCGCTATTTATCGCTTTCTAGCTGATTTAATTAATTTTATTTCCACTAGTAGACACACAAGCAAGCAAAACCTACCTTCGTCAACTAATATTTAATCGAATTCACTTCTTCTCTTTGCAGGTGAGTTCAAAACCTTTTCGAAGCGAACGCGAATGAAGAAGAGTGAGTGCTTGAATAAAGAGATTTGTTTTCGATTAATTATAAGCAGCGAGTTTGAAAGATATCCAATGAAATGCAGTAAATGGAGTACTAGAGCTATATGAACAGAGCATCCCAGTTATCAACTTGACTTTCACGTTCGAAAAGTTCGGATTGGCCATCATCAACAAGTCCATGTGGAGGAAGTCGGTCGAAAGTCCTAAGTGGGCAACAAAACCGGCTCCTTTCCTGCAGAAAACACATAGGCAAAGGGCAAGTCTAGTCCAGGAATTGAGCTTTTGATAGTGGAAAGCCCATTGAGCTTTTTAAACAATAGCCGGCGAAAGAGGGAGAGATATAGAAAGCATTCAGGCCAGAGCGAGATGGAATAGTATCCTTTCTAAGGGCCTGATGAGTTGACTATTTGCAATGTTAGCAACAAATGTAGGCAGATCCTTTAAAACAACAATGCCAAAACGATGATGATAAAGGACCAAAGAGAACTCCCTACTAAAAGCGAGAGAACATTACAAAATAACAGAAAAAAGAACGGAAAAAACCGACACATGCTAACAAAAGCCTGCTGCTGTGCTTGGACAATAAAGGGGGCGAAGTTGGTTTCGGGCGGCGAAATGGGAGGCATACCAACTGTGTAGAGTGCATTAAACTGCGCCCAAGTCACACACTCGAGCGATAGACAGAGACGGAGCGGGTAGAATACGACTAGAAAGAGAGGCAGAATTGTGCTGGGGCCTTTCCTAACACTTACTCTAATGTGGCTAGAAAGCAAAATACTCGTAGGAAATGCTATAAATATCAAATCTATTATTTGTATTCATCGTTATCTTTATATATTATAAAAGTAAGCATTCTGTAAGTAAAAATACGTTTCTGCTATTTCGTATAGTATTTCAAAACTTCTGTGGTGCTATAAAAAGTTTTTGTTTAAACAGAAAAGGGTATTTCATTATTTAATCTATTTGATTTCTTCCCTATTTTCGCAATTAGAAAAAAGAAGTTTAGTTAGCTAAAAAATAGCCAAATTGGCATTTCTGTCCGTTCGGGGAGCTGTTCGACGATGGCGACAATGACGACCAAGTCGAGTAGCTCGCGGAGACGGCGATTGGCGGCATAAATCCAATCCACTGGTGGATTTGCAAAAAGCTTCAGCTACATGCCAAAACCCGCGTGTACACACATACACACACACACACATTCGTTGTCGAAAACAATAATAAATCTCAGCAGCAGCGGCAGCAATATCATAAAAAAAGTAATGTAACAAAGGCAGTCGGAGGGAGGCCCATGAAAAAGCGCAAATAACTCAAATAAAACGAAAGACAGAGAGTGCAAGTAAAATAAAATGAAATAGTCCGCACAGTCTGCATAGCCCCACTAGTCCCCTTTCATTTGATCATTCGTGGACTTCGAAACGAATGGAATCGAATCGAATCGAAATCAGGAGTAGATGCAACAAGAAGTAAATGGTCGCGAAGGCGAAAGGAAAGGATAAAGGAGAAAGATTAAACTTCCGTTAGTGTGGGTAGATGGTCGGTGTGTATTTTTTGTGTGTTGGCTGGTGTATGAAATAATAACGGCGAGGGATAAAGAGAAAGCAGCTATGCAGGATATGAGTCTGGATATGCATACATATGTATGTATGTATGTAGTGCAGACGCGTATAGAAATGATATAAATGTGCAAAATAATAATAAAAATGGTGTAATAAAAGCACAGTAAAGGTGTGTGTACAACGCAAACAGCTAAAAACAACAACAATCAGGATGGGAGGTAGTCCTTGATCAGAATGAAAATACAGAGGTGGTCAAAAGTATTTACACAACGAGCTTTTTTTTCAATTGTCAACTAATTGAAAAAAAAGCTCGTTGTGTAAATACTTTTGACCACCTCTGTATAAAAGTGTTGCATACTTTTTGACATCTCTTCAAGTGAATTTGGGAAATTCTCTCAATCTGTGAATATCTGTAATATCATTCTTGCCCATTTTTCATATACTAACGATACATATCTTAACCAAGTTAATCCTGCCAGTTGAGCTGTATTGATCCCAATGCATTCACCTCTGTGAGGATTGGCCCACTATGACAACAATGCAGCTGGGTTTGGGAGGTTGAAGAGGAAATGCGAAAATCCACACACCTCTGGTCCGGGTATACAAATGCATTTCGCTATATGGCGGTCTGTTGTATGCACATACATACGGGAGTGATTGTTGGCTAACAGATATGACCCAACTCATTTAGACCGGCAAAAGCGGCGGTGGCAACAAAGTTAGCCATTTATTCTGTGGCGACGGGAGAGGGGGTGAGCGAAGGGGATGGCTTATAATTATAGCCGCTGTTGTATTTGCTAATGGTATGGCCCTGAATGGGCGTCGTTCGGGGCGTGGCAATTAAAGCACCTTGTCCAAGTGCTGCGATTTCGGGCGGCGTGCAATCAGTTGAATTGCAATTGGCGAATTTGGGAATTGCGCTTTGCAGCCATTAATACTGTATTTATAGGGGTCTGGCACACGAATGTGATGACCCGACCTGATGGAATACGTTTGTGATTCAAGGGAGTTAACACAAGAGTGTTGTTTAAGGTTAAACAACTTAATAATATGCTTTAATTTCGATACAAAAGTGAAATATGATAGGGAAGTAAACTGAAATCAGTCGGATTAACTGCAAATATGGGCTCCTGTTCCTGGAGCTATTTAATCCAGTCTATTAGCTTACGATGCACAACTATCAATAAATCGAACATGCCAAAGCCAGCAGACCAAAAAGTAAGTTTGCCCTCGACTGTGTTTGCTTTCCATGCGCCAGCACTACTCAAGCAATTCAGTACCAACTCAATATTGGCTAACCCAAAAAATGAAAGAAAAAAGAAAAATAATAACAGAATGAGGGGCCACAAAAAGTTGCAGTTTTCCAGTGACTTTTGGCCAAGTTGAGTGCGGCACATCAACAGGATTTCATCTCTCTCTCGCTTGCCGGCTGTGCGAAACACATGGCGTATGTGCGATATTACGTATACGCAGTGGAGTTTCAACTGCACTTTAGACATTTTGTTAATTGCTTCGGAGTAATGTTTTTCTTGTTGCTAGCTTAACTGCTCGACAGGGTCAACATGTCATACTAATTTTATGGCCTGGCCCCCATCGCCAACCAAAAAGCAGCCAAAAGAGTCTGTCTCGTCTCGTCGCCCGGTCTGTGAACTGTGAATGGCCTTTTGTGTATACAGGAGCAGGATTTGGGTGTGGGAATGGGAATCGGAATGGGAATAGGGCATGGCCAGGAGGGAAGTTCGTTCAGTGTCCACTGGAGCTAGGGCTATTCCGACGACGACGAGAGAGTGGAGCAGAGAAAGGTTGCCCTGAGCTACGCATTTTTGTGGTGCTACGGCGAGTTGAGCTCTTGTTTGTTCATTCCATGTGAGTTCTATGAGTCCAGCCGCAGCAACTTCCAAGTGAATGGACACCCAATGATCGGCCACAAAGTATGGTATAGTTTTCTCGACTACTACTTTTTGGTGGAAAATAAATGGGCTAGCACTCAAAAATCGATGCCAACTTAAAAAGTTCACTCGCATATGCTACCGGCACACATTTTTTGCATTTGGCAATGGGACTTTCTGGCACTGTTTTCAATAAGCCAGTGAATTCATTGATATGGAATAAAGTTCTTTATTTCCTTGGCAAGAGCGGCTGCACACGATTATTAGTCGATGATGTTACAATGATATTGAAACACTTTCTGCATTGTATTTTCAATATCCAATCATGATTGCAGATTGATGTCAATCATCTGCGGTAACCTTTCTAAATCCGTTCAATCGATAATTCAATCAGGAGGCAAGACAGCCTTTTCATTGGTGTTGCACATCAATCAGTGTTGCTGCCCCATCAGGGCTTTTGAAGAACTCCCCTATTAAATCACTGCAACCAAACTGAAATCGAACAGGAGAAAGCAATTCAAATTGCCTGGCCGACGAGCAAGAGGAGCTCTGCACCTGACACACTCACCACGAAGCGAATTCTGCTATTGGCCATAGGCCTAGCTGTTGACCTTATGGCTTTTCCCCGCTTTTCCCGCATTTCCCGCTTTCGCCGTTCTGTTTCTCTTTGCATTTTAAGCCAGGACTTTCTTGCTTCTGCAATTTTTTATCTTCAACAAGATTTATGCGGCTTTGTGTCATAATTCCTAGCGCTCTACTCGTTGTATTCCCCCTTTTTCTTTTTACTTTCTCGTTTTGGTGTAAACTTATGTCGTATTCAGGCGACATCGGAAGATATAGAACAAAAGTGAAGGGGACGGCCGAAGTTGTTCAAGTTTTTGGCGCTGCCGTTGTAGCTGATTCATTTTTCACCTTTTAGTGTTCATTATTTATTTGTTTCTTGTGCATTACCTATAAGCTAGCCTTCTTCATTTGCGCAACTCCGAATCCGTTTCAATGTCCCACTTTTGCACATGAAATGGAAATTTGGCTTTGTTCGCCTTATGTGTAAGGCCAAAATGCCACACACACGACGTTTATTAGGTTCTTTGCGAAATCCAGTCTTGATATCCTTGTGGATTGCTTTTTCAGGGATTCTGGTTGAGTCATAAAAATGTTGTAAAAATGAACAGGATTAGTTAACACTATAAGTGCAGCAAATTTGCAGTGTTACGAATTTATATACCAAGCATATTAGTGACTAGGCTGAACAATAAATTCATAATAATATTAGAAATGTTAGTAAGGAAGTCTTATTCCTCTTGATTAGAAATAAGTGTGTCAACAAACTGCCTTTTTTATTTGCCCCCACTGAAGTGGCGTCACTAATGTATTTCGAGCATTTCCTGCTAATTTCGACATCAACATTTTGTCTCCCCATTTTGCGTCAGTCACAAAGTCATCGCCGAAAATATGCCAGAAGCTCAATTTGCCTTTTGGAAAAACGTCGTTTTCCCATGGATCACCCTTAAGTCTTGCCACCCGGGCAATTATATGGCCAGTCCAACCCGCATTTGACGCCCAGCCGAGGAGCTGCAAACGAAAATTTCATCAAAATCTGTCACGTACGTGTGGCCACCAGAATCCACAATACCAAATCCAGAATCCAACCATCTCACACCCATCCACTTAACCCCATGATGATGACGATGTCGTGTTTGCTGTTGCTCTTGCCCCATTGTGTTTGTTGTTCTTCGCCTTTCCAGCTTTGTTGTGCACATTAATTTTGACGAAAACAATTTCATTTAACGGCATTTCCGGCAGCAGAAGCGGCAGCAGCAGCAGCAGCAGCACATATCGCATCGCTAGACAGCGACACAACTACGACATCTTAACCGAAAGACAGGCAGAAACCCAAGCCCGGAGCCAAACACAAACCCAAACCGAAACACACAAGTTGGCTGACAAGATGAGTTAACCAGGCGCATAACAATATAAGTATGTGGTGGATACAATGGCGAGGAGGAGTAGGAACCCTTTGGCAGGAGCATCTGGGCCTGGTCAATGCATTTCCCGGCTCCACTTGATTGTATTGGCATTGTCAGGACTTTTGAGTAGTTGACCATGATGGTGGAGCCACGTAATTCACACTACTTGAAAAGGGGTTGATGATATTCTAAGTGGAGAACCAATGCAGAGAATGCAAATTGATAAGAAAGTTGTCCACATTGATGATGACTATGTGGGGTCACAATAAAAAAAAAAGTATATTTTATAATGAATAAAACTAGAGAGACTAGAAACTACACAAGAATCTGGTTCAGCTTGAATGCATGCCAAGGCAATTAGTACTCAGCACTGGTAAGGGTATTTCCGCGTCGTTTTGACGGCCTGAGCTAGATGATCTCAGCATTCCTCGTGCTCATACATTTGCCATATTTGAAATTCCCATTATGCTCCCTAGCTGCGTCCGCCTGCTCCACTCGCTGGTGTCCTAGTGTCTAGTGTCTTGTAAGGGGAAGTTGTGTCTAACACGCACGTACGACCCGTGGCATGACCCTGCACCACACCCACCCCTCCTCAGTGATGCCCCCCTGCTCAACCGACTTGACTGGATGTTTTGCTCAATATGCCAGTCAGTCACTTGGCCGGGAAAACATGGCCAAAAGCGGTGGGGTGGTGGCAAGTGGTAGTAGCGTAGACATTTGGCGAAATGATTTTCATATTTTGCGTGCGAGGGAGAGGAACTGGCTCTTGGGCGATGCGAACTCACATTCTAATGCGAAATGAGCTCACACCACTGCGAGGAAATTTGATTTGAACGACGAGTGGGTTAACGCTCACCCCTTCAGCGAGATGCGAATTAATGAGGCGTGTCTCACTTATGTTTTGTTGCCTGTGTCAATATACTCGCAATAATATTATCGTTATTGTTATTTATTATGGTTGCTGCATATTTACCCAGTGGCCACGCCCCGCAGTTTATGGCCTTGATGGTTGGCGGGCGTAAGCCGCTTAAATAATTAGTTAATTGATTTCGCTGGCCACTATGGAAATTGTGGAATTATTTTACGTTTTTTCCAGCGGTTTTCACGCAAATTATCATATGTGTAAAATTCTTTAGTTTTTAATTTTGATCAGTTTTGGTTATGCTATTTAATTAGGGGTTTTGTGTAATAGCTAGGCGGTATGGCGATTTCAAATTGAACAACGAAGCATAAGCATATCTAGATCGTAGAGTTTAAGCCTGAATGATATATGATGTGCACTTAAAATGCATTCCTGCCTTCGAATGGCAATAAAATCGTTGACTGCTTGTCGAGAATTTACGCTTAATTCCTTTATTTATTTAGCTGCGTTTTGACACTTAATTCTCCAGCACTCCATCTCCAGTCAGTCCCTCCCCTTACCCCCGCTCCATTATCAACATCATCTTCGACTTTTGTCTCGCTCTTCTCCATGGCAACCGCAAACAGTTTAACGCGACCACAGCGTCCACGGTTGTAATCAACTGCCACTCGTCCTGCGGCAATCGACAGTGGGCCCCAGCTTTAAATTACGTATCAAATGGCAGTCGTTAATGAACAGTAACGAAAATCAAATGACCACCAAATGAACAGCCAGCAAAATGAACTGTAAATATCGAAATGAACACAAGATGAAAAAGATGAACACTAAGCAAGATGAACACCAAACATAATGAACACCTGTATTTATTTTAAAAATATTTACACAAAATGTTTATTTCTTTCGAAAATCGAGTGAAGCGCATCCACTGTTCGTTCCGCTTACATTTTGTTTACGTTAGCGCTGCGTTCGCATTAAAGGCTACGCGGTTCTTTATTTATGGCCATCAATATTTTATGACGCGCAACGCGCATGAAAAGCCAAGGGAAACCGAGAGGAAAAGGAGCGGAGTAGAGCGGAGAAGTGCTTGGACAGACGTAAGCATGCTGTGCGCTGGGAAAGCAAGTTAGTTACCCGATTCCGCCCGCAGCTAGCACTTAAAGCATAAACGCAATTAAGAAAAAATAAGTGAAAAAGCCAAGTCGAAGGACCAAGGACCAAGGACGAAGCCAGGCGAAGATGGCGAAGGAAAACTCTTTGCAAATTAGTTTAATTATCGGGAAATGCAAACAAAGCGACGCTAAAAGTGTGGGCATTCCATTTACTACTCAAACAACCCTCGCTGGAGTTAGCCATGTGTGATGCTGATTATAGCATCATCTGCTAATTCCAGTTGCCTTAATTAATATTTATAGGCTGCCGTTTCTTCAGATAATCAAAGCAAAGTCTACCGAAACTCTTCAAAACTTTAGCCAACACATATTTGATGGCGGGAATTTTTAGTTTATTTGTATACATTCTATACAATGGAAAATATTTAGCATAATTTATGCGGAAATATTAAAAATAACGACACCAAGTAAATTCCAAATCTTCATACAAATTGCAAGGAAGAAAATAGTGGAGACTGCGAAGAATTGCTATTGCAGTAATCCGCAGTGAAGAGATGAAGGAGATGAAGAAATGACTGTTTGCTGGTACAACTGGGTGGTCGCAGTGGGTGGTGGTTGCAGCTTTAAGAGCTGGACAAACAATCTATTACTTTGAGCTCAGATACTAACAAACCAAACAGTATGCAGTAGTCAGTTCAAAGGCCTGTATTGCATTATTTCGTTGGCCTTTTTGGCGGCCCAACAAATTGTTCCTGCCCACGCTCCCTAAAAACAGTTTCATTGGCATTTATGCGCTTAATTGTGTTTGGTTGCAATGTGGTGGTGCACACGCGAATGAAAAGCCAACTCCTAATGTCAGCCCTAAAGCATACAGTAGTGCAACGTGTGGTGGCGATGGCTGGACCACAAGAATCCCCATTACCCACACGCCCTGTTGTTCCCGGGGATAGCTGGCCATATCCACATCCACATCCACATCATCCTGTGTCGGTGGCGCCAAAGCGTCCGCATAAGTTTGTTTTTAATGTAACCTTGTTAACAGCAGGCTGCGTGGCACACCCCACCACCCAACTCAATATATATATATCTATATTTGTGTGTATATAGATGACTATATGGCCAACAGGTCGATGAATTGCATTAGCTGGCTGCTAATAAAAGGATCCTGTTACTCGCGCGGTTTTGGGTTCAATAACATGGCGGCATGCAATTAAAATATTTTAGCATTACGCATACGCACCGTTGATCTCTGGTGAAATTTCGCAATCATGGCGATTTTTACTCAATTTCTGCTGTATTGTATGTAGATAGGTTTTACATTTAGATAAAAATGATGTTAAACATTAAACATTAAAGCTAACTGAATTAAATACTAACAGACAATACAATCGGCCCAATTATAAATAGCTATCCCTTCTGTCGATAAAGCGAAGAACTCGTATCTCTATCTGTCTGTATTGTCGAGCACTGGTCTTATCACCTCCATATCCCCCTTGCAAAGCCCCAAACCAAAACAGATGAGAAGAGTGGAGAGAAGAGGAGTGGAGAAGAGAAAAGAATGCGAGGGAGCAGGGCGCACATGTTGCAGAAAAGCAGCGTAGAAAATACAATAAATTACGACAGATAAACAAGGGAAAACTGGCGGAGCGAGCACACAAAATACAAATGCGGAAAAGTGATGGCGAAGAAAATAAATAAATAAGGAAAATAAAAGTTTGCTTTTCGCTGTATTTACTTGGCTGTTTTCCTTATTGCGGCTACGAAAATTATCATTTTCAGTTTTCTTTTTTTATTATCATCGTTTTGTTTGATTTCGTTCATTTTTTCTGAATCATAATTTCTGAATCATCCACAATAATTTATTGTACCATTCGATTTGAAGTTAATAGTAAGTTTAGGAAAAAATATGAAAAGTGCACAAAGTTTGTTGAATTTAGTTAATATTTTAAAGTGAAAAGTTTTCCTAAAATTATGACAACCTTTTACAGTCACGTTTTCTAGAAATTAGTGTAATAATTCCATTCAAACCTTTCCCTTTTTCACGTTCTAAAATCCCATGAAAAGAAGTACGTTTAAATGAAAAAGTTAGCATAGTTAAATTTATAACTTTTACTTTTTGTATTGCTTTATATATTTATTTCCTTTGGAGTTTTCTGCTCACAACGGAAACCATAAACATGTTTGTTGCGCTTGTTTTTCCTCACGTTGTTGTGATTTTTCACAATTTAATTGAAATTAATTGATTAATGTTGAAAACGTTTTTATTGCCCAGCGCTTGCTGATGGTTTCCGTTGTTATTGCCGTTCTGCTGTTTTGGGGCTGCCATTTTCCAACTTGTTGAAAGTTTACCCTCCCCCTCGGCTTGCCCCTTCCCTTGCCACCCCAATAGTTTTCCCTTAACAAATTGCGCGATAATTTATTGCGAAGACAACAGTGGGGTACCTCATCAGTTTTGTAATTATCTCGGTCTCGCCATCTCACTCACACTCCGCGGCCGGCGTTTTTCTTTCTCTTTCGCACACACAGAAGATGAATTAGTTACGTTTTGGCAGCGGTACGCGATTTGCGGTCAAGTTGAGGATGCCAAACAAATTTACGCCCGAAACTGAACTCGTGTAATGAAAACAGCATTAAATATGAATGGCATCGCTTGTGGGATTATTCGGGTTCATCATTTATTGATTCCACCTACAGCAGGTAAACTGGGTAAACTGGTCTCAAAAATCTGCTCTCCATACTAAAGCATAACATAATTTCGATTTCGATTTGGGCCTCGTCTGAGAACTGAGACGCAAATGCATTCGGAGCAGAACTTGTGCATAACTGAATAGTTTTCATTAAGTTAATTGATTTGGCCGCAAGGTGGACAGAAAGCAGAGCAAATACTATCAGTTTAAGCCATTTGGGGCAAAGCATTTGCACTGCTTTGAACTTGCGAGCGTTGTGAGTGGAAATTCAAATTAGATTTGAGCATAGGAATCTTAAATGATATGTATGTAAATAAAGCGTTTTTGAACAGCTCTGAAAGTGATTTCGAAACGCCATTGATTTCCGCTCAATGAACTCATTATATTCGCCTCTTAAAACACCATTTCTTTTTTGTGTTCAACCCTTAACCACCACGAACACAAGCCACACTTAAGCACACGAATGTGGAGCCATAAAAGAGCATGTACCGCAAATCGCTTATATCACTCAGCAGCGCCTAAAAGCGGGCAACGAAAAACAATTTAAACTTACATCGACAACTTTAATGGCCCAAAGGGCAAAAAGATGGCCATTACGAGGAGGAGGAAGGCGGCTAGAAAGTGGGGGGAATAAAAAGAGGCAGACATACATATAAAAAGGAGATGGACGGACCGACATAGGGATTCGGATTGGGATTGGGATTCGGATTCGGATTCGCGCACATGTGTTGCCAAACGCAGGGCTGCCAAGCAAAGCTATCTGCTTGGGCATATACTATATATGTATGTGGCGGATACACACTTACGAACTTGCCTCCGAAAGGGGCAACGAGTTTAGTGGGGGCGTGGCACACTCGGTGGACGGTCGCGCGACGCACGAGTAAGTTGTCAAAAACAGCGGCAGTGGCAGCGGCGGCAGACCCAAAGCGCCAAAAAATGTTGCCCCAACTATCAAAGCGAAACTTTTGTGAAATAGAGAGAGGACGATATAATGTAGATTATACACGGACAAACTTAAAGAGGAAGTGCCAGCCAGGAACCACCACCACCAACACCACTGCAGCCATGTGTGTGTTTTGGCCATGGTGATGGAGCAGTAGATAAAAGAGCAGAACTCCCAGCCAACTTTAGATACATTTATTTCAAATGTAGTCACGGCAACAGAGTAACTAACTCAACCGACCAGCATTCGGATGAAGAGGAGGAGAGCAAAAAATAAGGCAGCTTGGTGGTCAATTATAATGTTAACTGGATGTCGATAGCTGGCATTAACCCCGACTTAGTTGAAATTGAATCCTATCATGTTCATTTCCAAAGTAATTTACTTACAGCAAGGTGAAAGATTTCCGCTAAAGGATTAACCACTCTTTATCAGGATAACAAGCGAGCGAGAGCTTTTCATTTGTAACCCCCCAGTTAAATGATTAAGCAGTGCCTGTCCAACTGTAGACTGGCAATCAACAGTGGCAACAACAGCAACAACAACAACAGCAACAACAAAATGTGGAACAAACAATTGTTGCCAACCGCAAAACTTTTGTCGCTCGTCACTGGCTTTTGTTGAAAATAATATACAAAAAAAAAAAAAAATGTGGAGGCAAGGGTTTTTGTTGCACGGACTGCTGTTGTTTTTCCCCTCGCCGGTTTTGTACTTCTTGCAACAATGCAATTTCAATTTAAACTGTTATTATTTTGTACATTTCACTTGAACAATTTCTCTGATTTGTTTTTGTTTTAGCCGGCACAGCTGTGCCCGCCCGTCGCTCGAATGGGCATTATTGTGATCCAATGAACGTGCCGGCTTATTGGAAATCGTTCTGACCATGTATTGATGTTTTTTCCCTTTGCCCTGAAATTCATAGAGCCCCCTACATATATTTTCCCAAAAGACCAGGGACCAGTTTGCTGCTCCGTTGCATTTAAGCTTGGCGAAAATTTCCGTTTAAACGCTGGAAAATAGCTGACATTGATTAGGACTTCGATGGAAGTGCTACGCAATACATAATAAATTGATTAAAAAGCAGCAGCTCGACATGATTACTATATAAGTACATACTGCGCACTACATCTTCCGGGGATTGGGCGTGGAAATACCTTCGGTTAACCACAGGATGCGCACACTACGCCCACTCCCTAGGCCATTGCTAGCACCTGTGGATGTGGGATTTGTGTGACCCTGCGTTTAAAGTTATCTTCATTTCCAAAGCCTGGCAATTTGAGGCACTTGATTCAGTGCAGTGGCCTGGCCACACGACCAGTGCAATTTCGCTAAGAGATCCGCTGGGAGAAGGGAGAGCATTGCCAGCGGGCACAAAGGATTAGGAGGAACAGGAGGAAATTGCAGCAAATGTTATGCCATTTTATTAATGGAATTTTTATGTTGCACATCCTTCTTGCTCGGAATCTCAACGCTCTCACTTTAAGCGCCGAAATTTGTTTGGCCCCAAAAAAGGATGCTATGCGGACACAAAAGGCGGTAATGATTGCGCTTTGTTCCCGGCTCCTTCATTATCCTCCTCGCTGGCCAGTTCTACGGCAACAGGACTCTATAACCTACATCAATTTAAGTTAAATCCCGAAAACTATTATCATTTTAATCAAATCAAAACGTCGGACAGCGAGCGCAACAACAGCAAGCACAGCAAATCCAAGTTGTGTGGAAAACGATGGAAAGCCGTGGAAAACCCAGGCTGAAGGGTAAAAAGAAAATGCGATAGAGCTTCTTCTGGGTGAATAGGGGAAAAAAAGGTAGAAGAAACATTCAAGGTAAATGGAAAAGGCGAAACACCCTTTCTTTTATTTAAAGCACCTATGGCATTTGAGCACTAAATTATTTGTTGCTTAACTTTTGTAAATATTTAAGTACATTCGCAAAGTTCCAAATTGTCAGGCTTTTAAAGATGGGGAATAGAATTAATAAACATGGACTGAAATGGAGCAGCCCAGCTAAAGTGACCAAGGATGCCGGAGTAGGGCAGCAATTTCTAGGGGAAAACTCTGACAGGACCCAGCTACGCGGAAGAGGAGGCGGCTCGAACTAGGACGACGACGACGTCTCGTTAAAAGCCAACGCCAGGTGGGAACAAAAAACGATAAAGCAGAAGGAGGCGATGGTAGCTGCTGAACGCATTGCAGTTTTTTAGACCCTCCTCGTCGTACGGTAGCATACTTTATGGCGGCGTCGCCGTTAATGAAGCAGGAAATATGCGTCAGCATCAATATGAAGCCAGGCTGTTTGTGTTCCAAAGCCCGGACTTGCAACGGACAAGTCAAGGTGGTGTCCGGACCGAGCAGATAATCGCTGCATGTGCAGATAATAGTCCTCTCCATGTATATATAGCCATGAAAACCGATCCAAGTTGACAGGAGTGAAGGCAGCCCGAGCAACCCACTCACCTGTCAAATGCGTGTTCATATCAAATTGATTGGAAAGTGCTGGCGACCCAACAAAAAAGTAGGCAATTCAACACTCTCAGCTCAAACGGGGCTAATTGAAAGACAAATGGTCGGTAAAATAATATGCACAATTTGATTGTTGCCAATTGTTAACAGTGGGTTAAAGCCATCATAGATAGAAACTAGTGTGTAAGATGCACAAAAGTGAATTGAAGTGCATTTTATTTTACATCGATATGCACACTTAATTCGATTATAAAGCTAGTTTTTAATTTCTTTCCAATTTACAATTTGCAACTAACAGATTGATTTTGCACTCGAACGAAAGCTAAACGGCTCAAATTAATTAAATAAATAAATTTGCAGCCACAGGACACGAACACGAGGTATCTGCTTCGTGCTTAAGGATATAAATTAACCCACCTAAGCCGAGCGGCGTCGAGTTTGAATTCGAGTTTGAGGCGCTTTGCTGAAAGAAAGTTTAATGACTGCCATAAAATTTGTTGACTCTGCTTGTACGGACAGACAGACGAAAGTAGTGTGCGCGCTGCCATCCGAAGGATGTTTGTTGCGGGAAATGGCGGGAAAGTGGGCTGGCTGGCCATGGTCGTTAGTCTATGGCGCCCATTTGATAATAAATCCTGTCCAGCACACACACTCCCAGCTAAAAGGACCTGGCTTTGTTTATGCACTGCCCAACAAAATGGGGATAATTCAACCACCCCGTCTCACACAATCTACTTACTCCGGACTGCGGCATACCCTTGTCAAAGGTATTCCAATTCGATTGGACACTTTCCGATGAAAATCTTAATTTTAACAAAAAAAGACTGATAAAATTCGAATTCTTTAGCACTTCAACTATGCTCAATATTAATAATGTCATGTGCCAGATAATAAAGTAAGAGGTATTCCGTGCTTCGATCAACCTATCTACCTGCTCCACCTCGATTGCTTTCTTATTCCTTTTTCACCTCTCCAGTTGGCGGCTTAGCGCGGCGTCTCTGCTTGTAGTTTCCATTGGGGAGTTAAGTAGACTTTTGTGTTATAAATTAGGCGTGCCGATGTGTGTGCAGTGACTGCCTTTTGCCCTCCCAGCCGCACATCCTTGTCCACATCCTGGCCCGACCTGGCCACCACTCTATTCCGGCGTCATCATCTTGTGCTGTGTTCTCCGCCTGGCTGGTAGTTAGTCTAAATATGCATATGAATATGAAATTAGTCGCATGTGTTCGTTCGCTTCTGACTTGGTCTTCATCCAGCCAGCCAGCCTGCTTTTATCCTGCGCCCGTCGTCCTGCCGCTGCCACTGCCCCCTTGAATTGAATTGAATTTTCTATGCCAAGAGCCAGCCTGTGTCTTGTGTCGTGGTGTCCTGGGCCTTCTCTCTCTCTCTGTTGGCAAAAAGGAATGTCATGCGTAATTTAATGTTTGTGCATGCTGTTAAATGATTCACGAGGAGCAGGCTGCAGCAGCCGTGAATGAAGCGAACCTGATTGCCATTAGGGCTCATCAAAACGAAACCCAAACGAAAACTATTCTTGTGCAGTGCAGTGCACACTTTTGCTTTCCTCGGCAGTCTATCATCATGGAATGGATCTTGGAGGAATGCTGTTGTGGATAGAAAGATAAAACAATGGAACACAATAAGGCATTTAGCAAACAGTATTGTTCGAATTACTGTTTTCAATAGCTTAAAAGTAACTTAACTTGTTACTTCAACTTTTGCTTACAACACAGACGCATTTGGTTTTTGTTATTTTGGCAACACACCCCCGAAAGCGATTTAAATGTTAATAGAGCAGCGAACCCACTGGAAAACGGCAAACAAATAAGAATTTATAACGTCGCGAGTTGTGCTAAACTTTTCTGGGCAAAATGGTAGTGCCATCGAGGAGTTGGGCACTCTTTCCCCAAACATATTTGCATAAAATTCATAACATATGCCCCAACACAAGCGCCAGAGGTGCTATCCTGTGTGTGAACTGTGTCTGCACTGAGCGAAAAACTATATGTGATATAGGGAATTGCAGTTTTTATTGCTATCAATGCTGAGATAGGATTACCTTATAAGTGAATCTGCAAGATGAATGAAGAAACCATTTTGAAACTACGTTCTTGATTACTATCTATAAGTAAATCTACAAGATAACTTAGGAATCTTGGTTAGATTTTCCTCCGTGTTTCTTCATTTTGAGCTAGAGTGTTTTTCGCATTACTGCAGCGTGGAGTTGCGAAGGAAAAGCTCAATGAAACAGCAGCAGTGGCTCTACACGATGGAAAACCCAATAGAGAGAAATCTATGGAAACAAATTTCATTTCTCATTGAAAGTTGGAGTCAGCGATTCGCAGGGAAATGAAAGTTTTAAGCGTTAAAGAATTTAAACCGACTTGATCTAGATTTAATATAACAGATAACAGAGGTAACCATAGTCAAATACTACCCGTGTATGTTCGCAATCAGATTACCAAGTGGGGCGTACTATTTGAATAGACTGTGAAAATTATTTATAAACCAATGGAATCCCCAGGCTAGAGCAAAAGTCAAAATGCAAATAAAACACAAACACAAAGCCCAATCTCGCACAAACAAAAACAAACGCACACAGAAACAGAAAAGGACAAATTATAGTAGCTTTAGATTAAATGGACGCACATTAAAGCAGCCGCACAGGATTGGGATTGGGATTGGGTTTGGGTTTGGATGGCTTGAGTTCCAGTGGTTTTTGGACATACATACATACGTATATATGGTCATACATATAAATTAAGCAATAGCCAGAACCCGAAGAGGCGGCCCAGAAAGTTTGTCAAGCTTCTCCACTGGCCGACTCGTCGTCTTCCATTTATTTTCGGTGACGTGCATAAACTATTTGCAAGCACTGTTGCTGGCGGTTGGGGGCAGGGAAAGTTCCTGCGAAATAAAATAATTAAATGTTTGTCTCTCTGGCTGCGCCGCCACTCCTTCAGTTGAGATGTTAACAAAATTTATAAGACAAATAAATTGTAGCAGCCAGAGCACAAAAAACCGAATGACCAAAAGCCAGCAGATTTGTGACTGCACACATTCTGTCCCTTTTTTTCCGACCGAGAAAAAGGGGGGAAATGGGGGAAAAAGGGGTAAAAGGGGAAAAAGGGTCGGCGTGGTGCGTCTGTCGCTTGTGACCAGAAAATTAATTTAACTGACACGTTTTTCATTCATAAATAAAAAGTACACTTTGTCCCACAAAAAAGACAAATTCGTAGAATGGACCGTAAATAGAAATGCATAAAAAATATGTCCAATCTACTGAAAGCTGTTGAGCCATTTTACACGCATAATAATAATGTTTTTAAGCTCAGCGCAGGGTTGACATAAGTTACTAAAGCATTCAAAGAGTTTCAAGAAACCATTTGGTAAAATTCAAATTTAAGAAGCTTCTTTTTCCGACTGAAGCGCCACCTAGTAGTCAGTGTGGTTCAAGTTGCAAATTTTCCATGAGAATACGCCCAAAAGGACATCGTTGTCCTCTGCCATTCTCGGCTCGAGTGAATCTAAGCGCTGCACTCCAAGCCAAGCCAAGCAGATGCCGCAGCTCCAGCTCCTCGGTTCCTCGGATCTCGGCTTCCAGTTCTTGTGGCAAGTTCTCCAAATGACGACAGCAACCGAGGCAGTGAACACTGCGTACTAAGGACACGGAATGTGACGCTCCTTGTCCATAATCCACGCTGCCACATGTGGGTGGGTTTGGGTGTTTGGGTTTCCGTTTGCATAATGAGAAGCCGACTGACATTCACTGCTCCCTGATACACGTACTTATGGGTGAACCTGCTTGTTTTCAGGAGCGCCAGGAGTAAGTCACGTTGTCATAAAACAACGAATTACACACGATTTTAATTTTAATGTCTTTATATGCAATGAAAATATATATATTTTCAATCAAATTTTATGCGCTATTAAGGTCCACCCTAAGCACGTGCGTAGGTTTCTTTGTGGCGATGGAATCCATTCGGCTTTAGTAGTAAGAACCGTACTAAGTAAAACTTTCAAAGCAATGAAATAATTCAATGAAAAAGTTTTACCAATCTATAATTGCATAAGTTATCATTATAATATATAGATACTATTTTAAGCTACGTTTTTATGTTACAGGGTATAGAGAGGTCGGTGCTCTCTTTCTTAATTTTAAGCTCAAGCGCTCTTAGAAGTAGGCAACTAATTTCACATTCTCTCTTTCTGTTTTTCTTTCAGGTACTGCAACTTTATTTTCCCCTACTCACTCACACACAAACACACACACTCTCTTTAGCAACGTACTCAAGCAATAAAAGACTATAGAAGATACGAGATCAAAAGCCCCAACAAACAAATCAAATTCAGCATTTACGAGAAAAGTCTGCGTATAGGAAAAAATATAACCGGGAATACAAACAAACAAACAGAAAGGCAACTTCGACAGTGCTTGTCAAACTGCAGAATTCCAAAATGTTGCAAGCGCAAAAACAAAATCACATCAAGAGAAGCAACAACAACGATAACAACTGCAATTGCGATTACAACAGCCACAATAATAACAACCACAACAAAGCGACGTTTCAACGTCGCAAAATTACAACGATAACATAAGCGAGCAATCGAGCGAGATAGATATAAAGCGAGTGGGAAAGAGAGGAGAAGCCTAGTTGCACAGCTCCCCATCCTCTTCCAGTCTATCCTTCCCCCCTTCCCTTCCTCGACCACTTCCCTTTGGCTGTGTGCGTGTGTCTGTCTGACTGTCTGCCTGTCTGACTGTCTGCCTGTCTGTGTGTGCTCTCTCAGCTGAGGATAATTTAATTATTTTATTTGTACTAAGCGCGCGTTATGGCACAGCAGCAGCAACAACAACTGCAGCAACAACAGCAACACCACACCAGCAGCATCAACAACAACAACAGCATTCTTCTCCTTCAGCAACAACAGCCCCAACAACAGCAACAACTAGATCAACTACAGCAATACAATAACAATTTGTATAGCCAAAATTATAAGTAAGTTTTAGAGTCACTGCACTCTATCTCTGTTACTGCCTGTGTTTGTCTCCGTCTCCGTCTGTCTCCCTCTTTGTCGCTCCTCATATGTGTACATACCTATACGATATATTTGTTGCGTTCTCAAGCATGTCTGCACTACTACCACTACTAAACCTTAAAAACCGGCCAAAATCAAATGCAAACATTTGCACAATTTAACGCCCCCGCTGACCCCGCAAAAAAAAACGTGGTAAAAACAACAAGCTTCCTTATGGCCATCAAACTGTGCTTGCGTGTGTGCATGTCTAACCGTTGACACCTATCGCATGCTTGTCAAACTGTTGGCACCTAACAACACCCATGTCCACAATGATGGGTCAAATATTGACAAACGAACAGCGTTTAAGAAAGGGGCGACAACGATTCCCAGCTGAAAAGGAGAAACGGGAAGATGCACCATGAAGTGCATGATTTCTTTTGGAATACATCCTAAGGGAAATGAATATTGTTCTTACCTCTAATCTACATTATAAATGTATCTACTTTCTCTGTAAAAGGTATCAGAAGAAAATAAACATAGAAGGGTATACTAACAAAGTGTTTGTTGGGTAAAAGCGATTTATGTTTTTGCTCGTTTAGACAACCAAAAAGTGAAGCACGCAATGCATGACAAAAGGTTTGTTCTGGGCGAAAAATTGGAAAATTGGAAAATGCCAGCTGTTTGTTGTTGTTGTACTACCTGTGATGTTTGTTTGCTGTTCTAATTTATGTTGCTACTGTCTCTGCCCCACGAAATAATGGCTTAAACCAGTACAAAGAATATAGACCAACATTAAAGACCGAAAGTCAAGGTTAAGGCATTTTACTATATACTTTTCGTCCTTTTTGCAGCATGGAGGAGTACGAACGGCGAAAAAGACGTGAGCGTGAAAAAATCGAGCGGCAACAGGGCATACAGATTGACGATCGGGAGACTAGTCTATTCGGGGAGCCGCGGCGGCTGACCGAGGGAGATGCGGAGATCACCGCCGCCCTGGGCGAGTTCTTCGAGGCGCGGGAGTACATCAACAAACAGACTGTGGGGATCAGCCGGAGTGCGCCCGGCTCCGGCAATCCGCGCCTGCAGCCCACTCTGGCGCCGCAAGGCAAATCCCTGGGGCATTCACCCTCCTCCGCCTCCTCAGCAGCTGGGCCCACTGCCGCGTCCGCGACCACTTCGCTGCCCGGCCAGCAACAGCACTACCAGCAACAGCAGCGACCGCCGACGTATGTGAAGCAGGCGGACAATAAGCCGCCGTACAATGGTCGCGGCGGCTATCCTGGGCAGCCCATGAAGAACGACATTCCGTCGAGTAGTGGCATGGCCCCGCCCCGCGGCCCGCCCAGAACCAGTTCCAGTAACAGCAACTCGTCCAGCGCCACAAACAATGCCAGCAGCGGCGGAGTCCCGGCCAGCACACCGCTGGGGCCACCCCTGTCCACCCAGATGCCGAATGGGCGGGAGAAGTCCTTTCTTGGGCCGCCGGCTCCGGCGCTGCACAACGGCACCGGCGGACGCTTTGTGCCGCCAGCGGCCAGTAAGCGACCTGGAGTGGGCCAACAGCCGCCACCACCGGAGGTAATCATTACTTAACGTGCATTTGGATTTTTTTCTAAATCATGATTTCTTTTAACCTTGCAGAAGGATGTCAACAAAATTATCAGCGACATAGCAAATATCTTCACGGTGCAGCCACTCACTTTGATAGCGGCGACGCCACATGCGCCAACGCGCGAGAACTACAACCTGCTGGCGCCCAATAGACAAAAGTATGCGATGGACATACCCAGCTCGCCACCCTCCGCGGAACCCTCATCGCTGATGACGCCACTTTTTGCGCCCATTGCCTCGCCCATCGCCCCGTTGGTGACAACACCGCCACAGGCTAGCCAAATGCCTCTGGGCGGAGCAACAAGTGGGACGATACTAGCGGGAGAGGCTCTGGCACCCCTGCACCAACTGCCACCCACTCCGCCCAAAGCAGCTTCCATAGTCACGTCGCCGGGACCGGTCAAGCCGCTCAAAACGGAAAAGAATCACTCGCTAGAGAAGCAAGACTCGTGGTATGTATACCTACAACCTTGGCCATTCAAATTGTTCATACCTTGTTCACATTTTTAGCCTGGAGAACGACCTGGAGCTGTCCGAGTCGGAGGATGAGCAGCGCAAGAAGGAGGGGTAAGTCGTGTGGCTGTGCTCATTGAAAACCAATAGGCTAAGTAACACTTTTCTTTATAGGCGATCGGCTGGAAACAGCAGCAATAGTTCCGAGTCCGATTCCAGTGAGTCGGGCAGCGAGTCGAGCAGCAAGAACGATCTGCAGCACCATCCAAACCACCAGCAGCACCATCACCAACTGCAGCAGCAGCAGCAGCAGGCGTCCATGCAGCAGCAGCAAGTCCTCCAGCAGCAGCATCGGCCCCAACCACTGACGTCCAACGGGGCCCAGAACAAGAAGTTCAGGCATGAGATCATTGCCCGTGGCAGTAATACCATTACGGGACTCCTCAGCTCCAGTGGATTCGGGAGCGGAGGTAGTGTGGGACCAGCCGGTGTGAACTCCAATGCAGTCGTGGGCGCAGGAAGTGGATCGGGCGGCACGTTAAGCAGTGGAGGCAGCTCATCGAACAAGACGCCCTCGCCAACGGAAAGCAACAAGTGGAATCTGAGTCGCTTTTTCCACAAGCCCGCAAATCAGACAAATTCCGAAAGCGTCTCGCCCGGCAATGTAAGCATGAAGGTGCCGGGCATCCTGCCAGGCGGAGCCCAAATCATACCCGAGTCCATTGATGTGACAACGGCCATTGTCAAGAACGAGAAGATCCACGACGATCACATGGCTATGGAGGAGGGTGAGGAGGAGGATGACGACGATGAGCAACAACTGCGCTATGGTAGCGGACTGAGTGTCACACCGGTGGCAGTGAAAAAAGAGGCCATTGACGCTGTATCGGAGATGGCACTTGGAGCGATACCAAAAACACAAATCAAACGTGAGTCGGCGGAGACTTTGCTTTCAGCTCGGCTCTCGGATTCTGGGACCAGTGTCAGTGGCAGCTCATCGAGCAGCAGCAGTAGCTCGGACAGTGCGGTTGGCGGCGACGTGGTTCCCATGCCAGGTCCTGGAGAAACCCTTCTGCTTCCGGGCGTACCGGCCACAACTGTTATGCGAGTGCAACCGACGCAGTCACAAAAGGCACCGCCGAGCAACAGCGTCACGCTGACGCCGATTCTCCCGCTGCCCACGTCGCCAAAACAGCGTCAAAAGAAGCCGCGAAAGAAGAAGGCGGTTACAAGTGCCCCCATTCTGGACTCAAGCGACGACGATGAGCCGCCGCCCAAGCATCCAGGTCTGGATCACACAGCTGTTTCAGTTCAAACGCAGCCAGCTACGGATACGGTGAAAAAGGGACGCGGACGACCCAGGAAGCAGCAGCAGAGCGGCGGCAGTGGTAACCTCAGTAGTGCGTCAGCCGGCAGCAGCTCCCAAACCAAGGGTCCCACGTTGACCGCTGCCAAAAAGCCTCTCGCCAAGACACCGCTGGCCATGAGCAGGGCGAGGAAGCGCGAACATTCCAGCCAGAGCAGCTCCAACGGCAACACGCCCACCAAAAAGGTGGCCACGCCCCAGCTGGTCGCCGCTCCCCTGAAACCGACCAGTGTCACTGCTGGCAGTAGCAGCTCCGACGAGGACAGCTCCTCAAGCGCCGAATCCAGTTCGAAGTCGAGCAGCTCATCGAGCAGCAGCGACGACACGGAAACCCAGAACACCAACTGCCGGATAGTCAAGCTGAACAAGACTGGCGCTGTGCAGAAGAAGGCGCTGCTGGGCAGCGGGAGCAGTTCACCAAGCAGCAGTGGCAGCGAGGCGGAAGATCAGACCACCAGGTCACAGGTTGGAAGTGGGCAGGCGCTAGCACAGCAGCTGCCGCCCTACAAGCAGCTGCCGATCAGTCAGCATAGTCAGCACCTGAGCAGTTCCGACTGCTCCTCATCGAGTGGTGGCTGTACTGCTGTGTGCAGCAGCAGCAGCGGCGAGGAGGATGAGGGGCGGCGTGAAAAGGAGCGCGAAAGGAAGCCCAAGAGTGACAAGAATAAGATTAATACGCTGACGAGGATTTTTAATCCAAAGGAGGGCGGCGCCAAGAAACAGGGCCAGGTCGTTATCGTAGACCTGCAGGAGGAGCAACAACAGGGCAAGTTGGATGCGGCGGCACAGCCATCAGCCCCGCAGGCGCCATCTGCAGCACCTGCTGCCGTAATGGCGAAGCCCCGGATGACACCCACGCAGCAACAGCAGCTGGGAGCCGGACTGGCCTCGCCAGCGAGGACAACAACGCCACATCTAACCTCCTTGATATGCAAGATCGATCTAAGCAAGCTTTCGCGAGAGCGCATTATGCGACTCAAGAAACTAACACCCGCCCAGCAGAATGGCCATCTGACGCCCAAGGATCAGGCGACGAATGCGATATATGTGCCCAATGGCTATGCCGGCGACACAAATCCCGCTGCGAAGGTAAAGCACGAGCATCCGGTGAAACCGGAGCCCGAGCTGGACGCCGGCTACGAGGCCAAATTCAAGCCCGGCAATGTCAAGCAGGAGTTCCAGCTGAAGCAGGAACGAGATCGGGACAGGGAGCGAGAACGGGAGCGGGAACGAGAACGTGAGCGGGATCGTGAGCGGGAACAACCTCCTGGGCGTCGGCGGAAACGCAGCTCCAGTTCCAGCTCCAGTCCATACAAGGAGAAGAAGCGGAAAAAGGAGAAGGCCGACCAGCTACAGATGGGCAAGGAACTGTTGCCAGTGCCCGTGCTTCTGCCCTCTAACAACCACGAGCGAATGCCCAACCATGATCGATTGTCCTACGACAAGCTGCAGTTGCTTCACGAGGACGCTGCCGCCGTCATTGGCGATGTGTCCGCTCCAAATGGCAGTCCCACCAAAAAGCTGCTGGCCATGTCACCTCTACCGCCTCCGCCAACCGTCACCGTTGCGCCTGCCACCTGCAATGAGGCAGTGCAGACTACTCTGCCATCGGCAACGACAACCTCTGCAATAGCTCCTCCGGTGCCAGCCACAAGGCTCATATACCGCTCCTATTTCGATCGCGATGTGGAGCACCCCAGCGACGATCCCAGGTGATTATCAGCCAAGTTCCTTAATCATACTTGATACCTACAGATCTAATGCATGTGCTTTGTTCCATCTTCTAGAAAAAACAATCAGTTCCTGCAGGAGGCCATCAATCGGAAGCATGCCGCCGACTCGGAGCGCGACTCCTTCAACCAGGTGACATTGTACCTGGAGGCCGTTGTCTACTTCTTGCTGACCGCCGATGCCATGGAGCGCTGCAGCTCCGAGCAGGCCACCAACACCATGTACAAGGATACCCTGTCGCTAATTAAGTGAGTAAAGTGTGCCAACGAATGTGCGCCCACGGAGACGGAAGTGGTCCGAACAGCACTCAGCAATAACGTGCCATCAACTTGCAGGTTTATCTCCACAAAGTTTCGTCCCTACCAGCAGCAGTCAACGACCAACATTCAGCACGAAACGCACAACAAAGTGGCCATTCTCAGGTAGATCGTTACAATTAGTTAAGTTTAAGTCCAAGTACACTTGCTAATGACGCTTTTCTTTTTTCCCCCATCTCGTCGAGCAGTTTGCGCTGCCAGTCGTTGATATCATTAAAGCTTTATAAGCTGAGAAGAAAGGATTGTCGGGCCATTATCAACAGCCTCACGGATTTCTTTCGCGTTGGCAGGGGGGACATTGCCAACGGCAACACGCCGTCCTCCATATCACCATCGAACTCGGTGGGCTCGCAGGTGAGTCTCTTAGGTGGCAGCTACTCATGTGCGGATTTAATTAATCATTGTGGCTTTACTCTGTTTCAGGGCTCCGGTTCGAATACGCCGCCAGGCAGAATAGTGCCTCCAGATATACACAATATGCTGTGCAAGCAGAATGAGTTTCTGAGCTATCTAAATAGTGCTCACGAGTTGTGGGATCAAGCCGATCGATTGGTGCGCACAGGCAATCATATAGGTGAGTTTTTTAGCCGTCCACCCTTTTGATACACAGGCATCTATTAATGATCAATGTCTCAATCCATTAGATTTCATCCGAGAACTGGATCACGAGAACGGCCCGCTGACGCTGCATAGCACCATGCACGAGGTGTTCCGGTACGTGCAGGCGGGTCTCAAGACGCTCAGGGATGCCGTGTCGCATCCGACGCATCAGTCGCAGTAGCGACAGCGGCAATATCAACCGCAAACGCAACGGAAGCGTTGGCGGAGGCGGAGGCGGAGGCGGAGGCGAAGGCGAAGGCGGAGACGGAGACGGAAGCACCACCAAACGTGTCTAAATGAAAGTCAGGCCAAATTAGCAACTATTATCTACTACAAGCTACTAATTTAGTTAGTCAAGATGAGGAGGAGTAACGAATGAAATGAAATCGAAACCAACAACCTTCCAACAGAACGATTGTAACCACAACAAAAACAACACAAAAATTTGATTTGTTAATACTTTATAATTTATATATGTATGTAATTGTATATGCACACCATTTACTTATTTCCTTATGCTCAATTTTCGATTGTTTTAAGGCATGTTAAGCTTTATATTTATGCCTAGTTTTAATTGATATTACCACAAAGAAAAACAAAAACACACATTAAAAGTTATATTAGCTCTACGTCTAGTCTGTAAGCTCAAAAACAAAACCCAACCAGCCCCCCGCCCACTTTTCCTGTTCCCCAAAAACATAAACATTTTAGTTGAATTTTGTTTTCGTATGCGTACAGTAAGGAAGATGAACGGCTTTTTAAATTGTTTAAGTTTTAGTTAATTTTACTTTGCAGCCTTGGTAAAGAAAAATGTTAGCAAATATAATTATACATATTATGGCATATAAAAAGAAAAGTTATAGTTATAATTCTTTATAATATTTCTATATGAATTATGTTTAATGCAACTATTTTATTAATTTTAAATTAATTCTTTAAAAGCAATCACAACACGTTTTTAGAACAAAATACATGAATGAAAACAATATATATTTATATTAATATATATTTCAAATATACACACGCAATTGTATTTCTCTTTTGGTTTTATTTCTTTCAACCCATCCATCCATCCATCCATCAACCACCTCATCCAGTCTGTCCCCAACATAATTCATAAATTCATAATGGGTGCCTCAAAACTCTCACACAGACGCAACAACTAATAGTGCATTAGTAGACTTAAACGAGTTAAAAATCAATCGAAATGGACTTGCCCTCGAAATAGTTATATAAGCTGTACATATAGCCGCCAGTATACAAGAAATATATTTTTAAATGCCAAAAAGTGAGCGCTGTAAACTACTTTAAGCCGACTTCAATCAGCAGAATTTGGAAAGGAGCGGGGATTGGGATAGGATGGTACGATGGTACGATGGTACAATGGTACAATGGTACAATGGTACATTGGTACGATGGTAGGATTCTGGAATACATATATGGACAGAGATGAGCAGCCAGCATTTTCTTGTTGACTTTTATTTTGGCATGTACGAAATCGAAACTACGAAAATCAAAGCAAAAATGTAACGAAAAACAAAACGGAAAGCAAAACAAAGTAAGAAAGAATATTAAATTAATATTAGTAATGGTTCTGGGGAAACAAGGCATTCGCTCGCATTCGACAAATGAAACCGAAAACAAACATTTAAATTGTAGACAAATTTTAAGTTATCACTAAAATGACGAATGCCGATGGAGAATTTGCACAACTTTATTGTGCAGTGCAACTACATACAAGTGTAATTATTATAAATACATATGTATTGTTAATTATTAAAACGCTGTAAATAATACAATTACGTAGGCGGGAAGACACGGACACACACATGCATATAATTAAAGTAAGCATAATTACATGCCTAACTATAAATAACTATATATTGGTATATATAAAGATATATAATATATATATTTTTATATATATACACGATGAATTAAACTAAACAACGTAGAAATTATAGTTAAATTTTTTCGAAGTGACAAGATTAACGTGCAGCAATAAGCAACCGACAAGAACAACAACCACAGCAACCACAACAACAAAAACAAACGAAACGCGCCTAGTAATAGTTAATAATTCTATTTTGTTAAGCGTTATTGTAGTGAAACGAAACAAAAGAAAACAAAACCGAACCGACAGATCGAACAGCAAAACCAACAGAATTAAGTTTTAAGCTGGACTTTGGAAGGTGGAAAGCGAGTAGAAAACCAAAATGAATGCAAAACATGTTGTTCATTGACAAAGCTAAAAAGTAAATATATATTTTGTACAAATATAATTAAATTCAGCCGCAGCTAAAACCAAGTACACTTATTAAAGTTTAAGCAACAACAGAACAACAACCAATTTAATATGCAATTACCGTAACAGTAGTTGATAAATCAAACGAATAAAACATCAAAAATTGTAACATTTACATAACTGCCTTTTGTGTCTGGCTTTTTTTTTAACATTATGGATGTTTATAATAACAGAAGGAGATGCTTTAAAATTTCAGTGTGGCCAGGCGAGATTATAAATTAATGTCCACCTGTTTCAAACAAGAGCTGGAACTTCTTAACTACGGTTCTTTAAGGGAACACTTGAAGCCAAATGAAAGTATAACGATTATTCAACTTGATGCTCTTGACGAAAGAAAGTTTCGATCGATACGAGAAATATTTTTTGCATGATTAATCGATAAGTGCTGGTAAGTTGTCAAAGTAGTCAGACAGTGTTATTAACGCAGCGCGTTACTTACTGTGCTTTCGACAGCGTGGTGTCGATTCTTCGAATTTACCGTTTCCAACTTCATCATAAGGAATGGAAAATCAAAGTGTTTTTGTGGGTGAGGCGCCGAGGTACACTCGCAACAAGAGAAGGCAACATCAGCGCCAACGACGTAAGGCACAGCCGCAAATTTCAGGTCTAATAAAAGTAGAACCAGAGGCTGGCAAAGTAAACAATTGTCAGCGAAAGAGACCCATCAAGAGTCAGCTGTATGACTCCACCAGCGATGAGGATATGTCCATCAAACGTAAGCCTACAGACGCCTCGTGGTACAAAATTCAAGTTAAATGCGAGAATGGGTCCCCGAGTATCGAGGAGCAGCACGGCAACAAGATCAAGCAGCCTTTCTCAGCATGGAACAACAACAGGAAGCCCAAGAAAGAGGATCTACCACAACCACCGCAATCTTGGCTTTATCCCAGCCAATCTGGGGGCTTCCGGAATCCAGACTTTTGTGATAACCAAAGCTGGAGCTCTGGCGGCTCACATCAGAATCAGCCGCAGTGGCAAACACAAGGAGTAAGCTGAAAACCAATTATACATTTAAATAATTAAATTAACGGAACTTTATATGCACATCCGCAGAGGCAAGAACACGTATATTCAGCGCAAGGCCGTAGTGCCAGGAACCCATATATGAACCGTCCTCAGGGACCCTCCAATGGGGGTTATATTATTGAACATCAATGGAACACGACCGTTATCCATCACAAGTAAGGTATGGCAACAAGAATGAATTACACAACAATCTAAAGTATGTAATTTTTAACTACGTCGTGAATTTTGCGATTTCTAATACACAACATTTTCATGAAAGGACCTTACATTTCTGATCAGTTAGGTAAGGGTTAAAAGCGCAACATTTTGAGATGCATTGGACCCCAACATCTATGCAATGCATGTGGGTTGCTGTTATTGTGATGGTGTGCAAGCAGCAACAAAACAAACCGCATATAAATAAGGAGAGCGAGGTATTGTTGCATACTTGTGGGCAGCGGGATGGGGGTGGAGCTGTTCTGTTCCATCCGCTCGCAAAGTTCAATGGTCTTTTGACACAAATGATGATGATGTCAAGTTGAGCTCGTCCTACGCTCCTGCCTTGCTCTCTCTCTCTCTCTGATGCTCTTTCTAGCTGGCGCTCTTGGGGTTCTGGCGCCTTCCCTTCAGTCAGCTGCCGTTGTTGTTGTTGCTTAAGTGTTTGTTTGGGTGCCGTTCTGGCTCTCTCAGCTCCAACAACAGCAATGCGGCCGGCTTACGAGCCCCGGCTCTCTCCCCCTCTTTTGGAGCTCGCTCTTTGCCGAACGGAGAACCTACCGCAATTCGTTTCGTGTTCACGGCTGCATTTCCTTGTTTATGTTTTGCGAAGCCAAATGTAGGGTACATCGGTTAAGTGCCGAGCCAGGAGAAAAAGAGAGAGCGAGCGAACGAGTACCGTTATGTTGCCGGAGCTGTTGCAGGCTGCGCAACTTGCGGCTGCAGCTTTTTATTATTTGCAGTCCCTTTGACACTGCCTTCTTCTTCGCGACCGTTACTTCTCGGAAGGTACAATGGTGCAACTTTGCCCAAGCTGAATATTCAAAATAAAACAGCACTTCTGCATCCCACTACAGTGCAATGGCATTTAAGCTTATCCTGAAACGTGTCAGGTGCATATACTTATTTCTATACCTATACCTTTGTTGCATAGGTTGTCTGTTGAGTTTAGTTGGGACCGAGATCCATTATTTCAAATAAAATAGAACAACATTTTAGATATAAAGAGATGTAGCATTATTATTTAGTCAGTCTAATATTATCTGTATTTGCAACACAAGAAAGTAGAAGGGTTACATTTCGAGCTCAATGCCCGAGGAGTTTGAATTTGTCCCACTGTGCATGCGAGTGCAAAACTACGCAGTTATGCTGTGCATTCGCCACCGCCCCCCTCCCGCTCTCTGCAGCGCTGTGCTCAACTGTACGCCAATTGGAGGAGAGGAGGAGCTCTGCCGCTGGGGCCGCGGACTGCGGCGCGGCAGCGCTGTCGCGGGTCCTGGCTGCAGTTATCCTGGCGGCAATCGAACACTTTAATCATTTAGTTCTTGCACTCTCCGGCAGCAAGTTGTGTTTTTTGATTCTCGTCGTATTGTCGTCGTTTCTGAATTGTTGTATATCGGTATCAAAATACACACATCTTGCATACTCACGCAACAACGCCCACATACACATATACATGTACGTGTGTCCACTTGCACGTAGTGTTGAATCCGAATCAGTATCGAAATCAGTTCGAAAACCCTTAGTGTGTGCGTGCTCAATTCAGTTTTCAAATCGAAACTACATCATTTGCAACGAAGAACATTTCCAGTCCCAGTTCCAGATCCATTTTCTTTCGAGCCGAGTTGGGAAAATCGGTGTGGTATACTTTGCGGCGCTGGCGAATAAATGTAAGCGAACGGAGAAGAATGCAGCGGATATGTAGTTACAGTTACAGTTACACCATTTTATTTGCAAAAGTGCCCACACCCAAAGTCGATTTTTCGCCTGCATTCGTATGTGTGCGAATAGTAAAACGGGGCTCAATGGGGCGGCTCGCAGTCGGCGAAATCTCAATTTCTCTACACTCTGATATATATTTGCCGCCTACACACACACACAAGCACACAGAAGTCCATGCAGCTGCGTTTCGTGCAGCGCCGGCATCGCAGTTTTCATTTCGCTGCCTGCAGCCGCCATTTAACCTAAAAAACGCCGCACAGGAGCGGATTCTTCAGAGGGAGTCGATCCCCAAAAATAACGATTTATTGACCTGTTTCCCATATATGTATAAGTTTCCTTGATTTTCAAATGGTAGAAGTTCGAGAACTTGTTACAAACTTAAAATTTTCTAGTGCAATTTATTTATTTTAAATGAAATTCTTTAATTTTCGTAGTAGGATTTCTGAGACGTTATTGGAGCCCCTGATCTCGGAGGGACCCCTTCGAGGCGGCCCTGCTTAGGCAGCGCAGTTGGCGTCGACGACGACGCCAGCTTGCAGTTAAGCTCGCTCTCTGGCTCCCATTCTCTCTCTGTGGCGCTCAATAGCCATTGCATATCTTGTGGCGCGCTCAGCTGACTGCTGCGCTTCCGCTGCAGCCTGCGCTCTCACTGTCTCTCTCTATCTCTCCGCCCATATATCCTGTTTATTTTTGCCGCACCCAAATCAAATGCAAGCGGCCTCAGCCGCCGTCCTTAGAAGTTCCTCTACTTTGCTGACCCGTTACTTGTCCAGAACTCCTTCGCTCGGTCTCTCTCTCTCCTTTCATCCTCTGCCTTTGCCTTTGCCAAGGTGTGTCACTTTTTTGTTTTGTTCCTGCCCTTTGAACACTTCTTCCCCATTCTTCCAGTATTCGTGAGTGTGAGTGCGAGTGTGTGTGTGTGCCTGCATAGGTATGTGCCATCATATCCATCAATTAGCCGGAAACAATTTCCAACTATTTATGAATGAAAATTAATGGTTGCGCCCCCTTATTTTGTGGGCGTGCATCGAAAGAGGAGGAAAAGAGGAAGCTTCCTTCGGTTAACTGAAAACAGAATAGGACTTCAGGAGCTACCAAAAATTTTGTGAAATTTAAAGGAGTAACAGATATTCTTAAAGAGTGCCAAAGAAAACGGATTCCATTATTAATGCAGTCTATGAGGTCTAATATATGGTACAGTTTTTTAATTAACATATCAACGTACAAATTAGTTTACGGTTGATTATTAGATAGTAGATAGGACCATGACCGGAAGGCGGTTTATTTGAGCAACTGCTTTGCAAAACAGATTTCCCCGATTATGCGCAGCTGTCTTTGGAACCAGAAATGCATTCGTCATTTTGGAGTCAAGGAGATACTCTGTCGAATTTCGATTTTAAACAAGTTCCCATAACGCAATTATAGAAATACTGTGCACGTAAGTGTGTATGTTTGCGCAAAATCCAATTATAAATTACCTCCGCCGTCGAGCATCTGAGGAATCCACCTTGCGGATATATGTGCTCGTGCTGTAGGAAAACATATAGCCGTGTAAGTTTGATCCATTCCCATCGGGTGGCTTTCTCTTCCCCGAGCGGGCGAAGAGCGCTCGACAATGACGAATTCTGTTTCTGGCCAAGAAGCGGCGCTCTCTTGGAGCTCTTGGGGCTCTGCTCTCCCGATTCTTGGACATGAGGCAGCAGTACGATTGCCCTCGTCGGTGGGGCATAAAAATAATTTCCACGCCGCTCGGCAAATCAGTTTATTTCTGTTCTGTTGAGTTGCAGGAACGCGTTCTTTTCTACTTTCCGTTCGGTTTTATTTCCTTATTATTATTGTTATTACGAATTAGTTTCACGTTTCGGTTCGGCTTGGTTTTTCATTTTTCAAACGGCACACACCATCAACACAATTTGATCAATAATATTCCAGATATTATTTGCTTCGGTTATTTCTACTTGAATGAGTACAACTCTTCCGTTTGTCTCGCCTTTTGTTTTGTGGAGCGCATTCTCGTTCGGTTATTATTAAAAATATAAAACCAAACATCGGCAGAAAATTGTTTCGTAATCGCGTAGGAACCTACAGATTAGCAACCAGTTTTATTTGATTTTCCCCGTACAGATATCAAAGGTAAAGCCGGAAATCTCTTCTCACTTTATATAATCCGAACAGATATTCCAATATTTTTGCATTACCCTGAGTCACCGCTGGTAACAAGCTACTTAACCTCAAACACATAACGTCAGCATCTCTCGCATCAGCTGCGATCAGATCGGCCAGATCGTTGTTGCCTCAGAAATATTTTCGAAAATATAATCCCGCCGGCTACGCAGCGGCGCAATTCTACGCTCCTGCGTCTCCTCACACCGTCGCGCCATCCAACCGATTGTTTATTTTTAAAATATAACTTTTTCGCACGATTTGCGGCGTTGAATGCAACAAACCGCTCAGACATGTTGTGAAAACTCAATTGAAGACCTGATTTCTGGGGCGATGAGAAAGAATAATACTTATGGAATAACAAGCATAAATGTCTTGATCAATAAACGTAAACCTCTTGAAAATTTGACTTTTAGGTTTTTCACCGTATTTTATATTATTTCATTCAATGCTCCGTCGTATGCATATTTATCGAAAAAAAAGCAACGTATCTTCCTGTGTATTCAATCGTAAATTCTTACTAATTGCGTGCCACAATTATAAAGGCCAATTTGAATGTGGGCTAAAAATACTTGTCTGCTTTTGGCCAATTTATTGTTTGGGTAACAAGAAGCAGATACGCTGATAGAACGCGGCAAACAACCACACATTAAGCAAAGAAACCATACGTCAGTTGGTTATTTCAAGCTATAAACAATAACACCTTTCAGGTTTTTCACAATCGCCCAATTGATTATGTTTCCCATTAAGTGAAAGTGAAAAGCCCAATTCAAGAATAGTTCTCCGTAGGCCTTCAATTGGCTTAAGGAGGGCAAATTTAATTGAATCGATTTTCCAGTCAATGCTCGTGTATTTTGGCCCTATTTGCATTTACCAGCCAGTCAGTCAGCCTGCCTTATAGCCAAGTCAGCCAGCAAATTTGCCAACCGCAGAGGCAAAGAGCCCTCGACATTTGTATGGGTTTGCTCGAAATGTTTACTCTTGGTATTTTCCCCCATTTCCAAGAAGTGCAGGCCCGCATTTCATTTAAATTAAATTAAAACAATTGATTTTTATTGTAACTTTGTATTTCGATTCTCTCAATTTCTCTTTCAGTAAACCTTCTGGCATACCACATTACTCATTTGTAGTGGTTATCGTTGGTGTGGCGCTTTTAACTAGGCTATAGTAGGAGGAGCCAAGAACGGGCAGCGGACTTTCTTTAATCCACTGCCGTTGCTAGGAGTGTGCATCTGAAAGGGGTAAGTAGGGGTTGAATTTACGGGCTGAAGCTTCAACTAAACATTACTTTCCATTGCAGACTTCACAGCAGTATTATATCTACAGTCACTTATTTGATTTACGCGCCATCTCTATTTCTGTCTATTGAACCAGTTTTCGAAGAAAGCTGTAAAGTTGATAACCTTCCACTCAACAATTGCGGTTGAACTAATAGCACAGAATCCTCCATTTAGTAAATATTTCAAAGCATTGAAAGCTTTTGAATTGTGGTATTAGTTTTCACCGCATTAACAGCATTATATCAAACTTTTGAGTCCTGCGAAGTGATTCAAACGCTAGATCTAAGGGTGTAGATACAGCTATAGATAATTAACCAGCACATCCCTTCAACAGCAGCGTTCGCAAGATGGTCGAGGGTCAGACAGCCGTGCAGCAGCAGCAGCAACCACCATCCGGCGCGGGCGGTGCCAGCGGCGTGGGAAGCACTACTGGATCCGCTGGAGGACCGACTACGGCCAACAATGTGACCAACACTCAGGCCCAAACCAATGGGGGCACCACTGCGACCACGACTGCCGTACCGGTTACCGGATCCACGACAAATGCGGCCGTCGGCCAGGCCACAGCAAACAATGCTGCGAGCAACAACAATAATAATAATATTAATACCAACAATAACAATAACGCCACTGCTAACAACAACAACAATAATGAGCCAGATCCCAAGACCAATTTGATTGTGAACTACTTACCACAGACGATGTCGCAGGACGAGATCCGTTCGTTGTTCGTCAGTTTTGGCGAGGTGGAGAGCTGCAAGTTGATACGCGACAAGGTGACAGGTAGGCTTGATGCAAAATGATTATAAATTATAGTTGCATGTATTAAATCCAACATCTTTGCAGGCCAAAGTCTGGGCTACGGATTCGTGAACTACGTGAAGCAGGAGGATGCGGAAAAGGCAATCAACGCATTGAACGGCCTCAGGCTGCAGAACAAAACCATCAAGGTCTCCATTGCACGCCCCAGCTCCGAGAGCATCAAGGGTGCCAATCTCTATGTATCGGGTCTTCCAAAAAATATGACACAGTCGGATTTGGAATCATTGTTCAGTCCATACGGCAAGATCATAACCTCGCGTATTCTTTGTGATAATATCACTGGTGAGTTGTGATCCTAAGAGGCGCGAGTATATGGTAGATACAATGGCTTCAACACCATTTGAAGGGGTCTTCGATTGGCGCGTGTTGTAGTCTCTTGAAAGCATGTCCAATCTAAAATCTTTTATGAAATGTTTGCTACATTAATTTAAGTCTATGGATTTTAGCACACTTTTGTTTCTATTTTTGCTGGCGCTCCGCAATATATTCTCCATGAATTATAATTAATGCAAATTTTATTTACACTTTTACTTTTACATGTAATACCAAATAAGATGAACATGCTGCGGGTATGTTTTTATTTTATTTTTCCTATGTTCCACTATTTTTAATTGCTTTTCATTGATCATGAAGTAACACTTATTATGCTATACTTATTCAGACCAGACGCTCTGGGAAAATATTAAAATAACATTATTAGCGCACATTAAACCACACTCACCAAAAGTTAGTAACGCATGGCTTAAAAGTATTTACATATTTTGCGCATAACTGAGAAGTTATTATCATTCGCTGCACATATGGCATGCATAAAATGTATAAACTCCATATACATATTATGCAATATAACTTGATTTCAGGTCTCTCCAAGGGCGTTGGCTTTATACGTTTCGATCAGCGATTTGAGGCCGACCGGGCCATTAAAGAGCTGAACGGCACCACTCCGAAGAATTCCACCGAACCCATAACCGTCAAGTTCGCCAACAATCCTAGCAGCAATAAGAACAGCATGCAGCCTTTGGCAGCCTACATAGCGCCCCAAAACACACGTGGTGGAAGAGCATTTCCTGCCAACGCTGCTGCCGGAGCAGCAGCCGCCGCCGCTGCAGCTGCCATCCACCCCAACGCGGGCCGATACAGGTCAGGAATAGATTTATATATATACACTAAATGAATCGAATGATATTGCTGTAAGACATTGTAATCGAACTAACTTCAATTCGTACCACAGCTCTGTAATCTCGCGGTACTCACCGCTGACCAGTGACCTGATCACTAATGGCATGATCCAAGGCAACACCATTGCCAGCTCCGGCTGGTGCATTTTCGTCTACAACCTGGCGCCCGAGACTGAGGAGAACGTGCTGTGGCAGCTGTTTGGGCCCTTCGGAGCAGTGCAGTCTGTTAAGGTGAGACCCATTTCAATTGGAAGTTCGTGCTTTCTGAGGTCAAATTGCTAGCATATTTTGAAAACTACTGAATTCTTGTGATCTTTGACCAGGTGATTCGTGATCTGCAGAGCAACAAGTGCAAGGGCTTTGGCTTCGTCACCATGACGAATTACGAAGAGGCTGTCCTGGCCATCCAGTCGCTGAACGGCTACACACTTGGCAACCGAGTGCTTCAGGTCAGCTTTAAGACCAACAAGAACAAGCAAACGTAATTATTAACCAAGTTGGCTGCTGTTGTCAATGCCAATGCGGCGGCGGCAGCTCTGGCGGCCAATGGTCTAGTCCTCCATAATCATCACCACCACAGCAACATCGGTAGCATCAACAATAATAATAACAACAACAACGGCTGCAACGCAGCAGCCTTTCCACTTGGCAAATACGTTAACCACAGCAGCAACAACAGGCAGCACAACATCAACAATAGCACTAGCAACACGAGCAAACAGAAGCCAGCCTCCTCGAGCAACAAGCAACAATCAATGGCGCCACCAAAGAGATTAGCGAGCAGCACTGCTGCAACAACGGGAGACTTGGCCGCAACTGCTGCCACCAACAGCAGTAGCAGCAGTCACTCGGCGTCCAGCGGCGATGCTGGAGCCACCGGCACAGCCGCATCCTCGTCGTCGTCGTCGTCGTCGAACAACAACATCCTGAAGACATCCACGAAATTTATTTACAACAAGCCCCAGAACCACTACGAGTTGTTGCAGCAACAGCTGCAACTGCAGCAGGAGTTCGCCCAGTTCTTGACCAACGTGGCCAACAGCGCCGCAACCCCATCCAGCAACGGCTCGGCCAACACGACAAACCAGCGTAATGGAGGAGGAACCATCGGCATGGGTGCGGGAATGTCGGCCAACTCAGCCGGCGGAGGATCGGGCAACAAAAACAGTAACAATGGCTATATGCCAACCTGGTCTAATTGGTTCTTTTAAAGTTTACTTTGGTTTGTCATCAGTCCATTTCACGGATCCTTTGTAATTTTAGGCAACTTACACTCAGTTTTTGGTTTATTGATATAAGTTTGAAATGCGCGAAGTAACAAAATTGTTCACGTTTTAAGTTATGAATTTGTTTTTTTCAGTGAAATAATGTAACCATAATTTCTTACGTTGACTAAGTTCTGAAATGTTTTTTTTTTTTGCTTATGCCCCTATTATTTTTTTAAGATTACACTCAATTTAATGTATAACTTACATCTTTCGTTAATGCACTTTTAAACCGTCTAGTCGACTCTCCCGAAGAAAAAAGCTTCCATGAGGAAAAAAGGGAATACAGAAAAGATAATGCTATAGTTAAGTTTTTGTTTGAGGTGTAGGAAACGCATACTCTACGGATATTTTTAAACAAAGAGTAAAAATACAATTTGCAGGCATAGAAGCCCCAAATCCACCAAAGAATGAAAACAAACTTGACAAATATTTAAGCTATAAATAAATGTATAAAAGCGATACGAAAACAGAACTGAATGAGTAAACAGATAGAGGCGTTTGGCTTATAGTCAAACCACTTGCAAATAGACAATGCAGAATGACAAGGCAGCTAGATGCGAAAGAAAACCAAACAAAAGAAAACAGAAAAGCAAAATAAATAAGACATACGCGTGTTTATGTTTCATAACTCTGATGTAAAACTTTTGCTAAAAATAAATGGTGTATGCATAATACTACAAGTAAACCTTTTATTCTCCATTACCATTTGTTCGATTGCCCAGTTAAACTTCGCCTAGCCACTTTCATATGTTAACCATTACCTATCCTTCGGCACTACACTTAAATATAGACTCTCTAAAATCGTAACAGGGACATTAGCATGAGGGACAGAAAGCCGAGAGGAAGGGCCCATGAGAATTTCTTCAAATACAACGAATAAATATTTAAGAAAATTTGAAACCAGCAAGTGGAAATGCAACACCTGTCGAGTCAGAGAGAGAATTCAAATACAAAGTAACCAGCGATTGTAAAGCTTAAACAAAAGCCAGCTAAGTACGCTAAGCACGCCACTCCAATCGAAGTTAGTTAATGTAACTAAAGACAAAGATCAGAACAAAGTCCCTCCCTAGACAAGCAAGTGAGAAAATGAAAATGAAATGAAAACTTACATACATAGATGACAAAACGCGTTTCAGCCTAACGAATTTGTTTAAGCCCAACTCAACAGCAATAACAAAACACAAAGTAACGAACAAATTAAACAAATTGCCAAACTAAATATAGCAAATTTTAATAAACAGAAATGGACATGGAATGAGAAAGAATGGGGATGAGAATTGAAGTTTTTCAAGAGCCTGGCAATGACAAGTTATGACAAGACAAGTTATACATATGATGGTGCTTCACAGAATTCCTTGTAGAAGAAGTTAAATGCAAAGAATAAATAGTATTTGTAATATGCAGTTTTATGTTCCCTGTTTTCAAGTTGATCCTTTCCTTTAAAGTGCCGTGACCCCATAATGGAAAAATCGAGATGTTACTCAACATTTACTATGCTATATCTCTCTATAAAATCTATAACTATTTATGAAAACTATTACATATGATTAACAATATATTGATGTTGTGTATTGCAAATTTTAAATGTTTATACATACATACATACCGCGAAAATTATTACGAATACTAATTCATGGCATGCGAATAACGGAAATCCATTTTCATGTATACGTCAAGTAAATTTATTGCATACTACTTAAAACTAATTACCATGAACAAATTATATATTCAAGTATATATATTGCGATTATTAGGTATGTATGTGTGTAGCGCATAGAGAAACCGGAACGCCAAGCCTCCAATATTTGTAGAGCTCAACGGCTTTTTCTCCCCTACTCCACTAAATCTACTAGAAAATCCAACAAAAAAGAAAACCCCACATTACTCACACTCATGCGCAAAAGCTTGACTGAAATTAAAATAGAAATTCTGGCTTTTAAGCGTAAGGTAAATTAGGCGTAAAACCTTCCAGCAAGTCTCAATGCAAGTTCAAGAAAACTCAACATAACGTAAAAGCTATAAGGAGAACACCAAATGAAACGTTTTTTATACAAGATGTAAAAAATTGAGGCACAATTTTTGGTGCATGCGTGTGGCACGGGGGATAGCAGACATACATGCATAGACGTGAATGGACATGCTTCGACATGATATCCAGGCATACGCGGTTAAGTGAATGAAAAACATGAACAACAACAAAAAGCAATCGATTATATACATTTTTTAAGATGAAATGTTTTATAAATGATAAATACAAATGGAGGAAAACCAAGAAAGTATTTTAAAAATTTAAATATATACATGAGTACTATATACAAAATATTAAATTATATATACATATTAAATACTTACTGGGTAACGAACAAAAACACCGCACAATAATATACAAAACAAAACGAAATCGTGGAAAGGGAATGGCACGTCAAGAGGGGAGAAACATACGTAAATAATAACAAATACCAGAAGAGAATGTTTAACTAAATGCAGAAAAGACTAACGACGAATCGAGAAAACTATGAAACCAGCAAATTTATAATTTTTACATGGAAATCGCAATAATGTTAACATTTAAAGAAGACGAAAACAAAGAGCATATCTTGAAAACAAAGGAAGAGTATTGAGGAGGGATCTCAAGCAACGGAACGAAATCGAAGACACAAAAATCGACAAGTTACCACAAATTTTAACTACCAAGTGAATGGCTTAATTACGGCACACTTTTATACTTTTACACCAAAACAAAAGAAACGAATCGAAACGAAACAAAACAAAAGCAAAAACCAAAGACGTATGTATAAATGGCGATCGATTTAACCGTGCAAAATCGTTTCTCGATGCACCTTCGCGTTCTGAAGCCAATATGGTTGTGCAAATGCCTGCGGACGCCACCGGAAACGGAAACGTCTGCAGAGCGCCCTCTTTAGGCGGCTTGTAAGCGATGCAGCGATGCAAACGTGCAACCCTGCAACCGCTGCATCGTTTACACTCGGCTTGAAATGTCTGTTTCTCTCACACAGATCACACACACACCCCACACAGACACACTCTTATCCTTACCCACTAGTCTCACTTAAATGAATGTTGGATAGCAAGGAAACCCAGATGTACCACGAGCCACTCGTGTGCAAACGAAACGAAAACGGAAGTCTAGCAGTTGCGATCTATCTGAGATGTGTAATTGATGGCTTTTAGGCGTAGCTACGCACATACAAAGAACTGGCGCCACCAGATCGGTTGAATTATCGGGGCAGGAAATCGCCTGCCCCCACTCATTTTCGCCTGATTTTGAACTGTGCGGACAAACTATCTATCCCGGCCCAGATCTTTGTTTCGACGGTAGCTTCCTCTAAGAAGAACCGGCTATCGATCATATTGCAAGGAATCGAATAACATTTTGTAGTGCAAGTCATCAGTAAGTTGCGGACGGAAATACGCTCTTTATATGTATATGTTTAAATGTTCAAGCAAGAAATGGAAACACTTAAGATATATTATAAATTAATTAAAACCAAATCTTAGTCGAAACGAACTTAGTCAAAGGTACTAATTTTAAGCACTATTGTTAAACGCAAGTCAAAAGGCAACGGATGAAGAATCACTTTAGCCAAAACGGAAACAAAAATATTGAATCTTAACTGAATCTGAAACTCAGAAACTCTAGTGGCATTCGCTCTTTCAAGCTCAACATAAGTTAATGAACATATGAATTCCACATAACAGATTATAATAATTCAAACTTATTTATATTTGTCTATCGGTTAGCTTGCATAATACATTTATGCCACATATTACATATGTATGAAGAACTATGCAACCTTTTTTCTCGTCGTTATAAAACATAGTCGAAATATTGGTGGACAGTATCGTATTGTAGTAGCTAATATGTATTTACCTTTAATCATCACCGAACAAAACCGAAAACAATTATTCCAATTTAATTAAAGTGCATAAATTGTATATTGAATTATTGTCGTGTTCTCTCATATGGACGCGAAACCTTAACGTTTTTCTTCAAATTCGCATTATATTACTTAAAAGACAAAAACCAAGAAACCGAAACAAAACAAAATCACAATATTAAGTGCGGAAAATGTCAAGCAAATTTATATAGCATATTTACGGTATACTCTGTGCAAGATTTATTAAGAATCAATTATACTTCATTATGGATTACTCTGAGAATTTACAAACAACAAACACACACTACACACGATGAATGAAAGCAAAAATTTATTCAAATAAAGCTATGAAATGATGTGTTTAAAAACTGTTTTCGTGAAGACTATAATATTTATTGTATACATATATGGTTAACAATTTTCGTTTAATTTAGTATTCCTTTACCGAAAGTAAGATATTTGTGAAGATTCTGCTTGCCCACGGACGCCTACACGGCCATCTCCATTTTGATCTTTGGATGTGGATTGTAGTCGACTATCTCAAAGTCCTCGAAGCGGAAGTCCTCGATGTCCTGCACCTGACGTTTAATGATCAGCTTGGGAAAGGGTCGCGGTGTGCGCTCCAGTTGCTCCTTCAGCGGCTCTACGTGGTTGAGGTAGACGTGTGTATCGCCCATGGTGTGAACAAAGTCGCCCGGCTTCAGACCCGTCACATGGGCAATCATGTGGGTGAGCAGGGCGTAGGAGGCGATGTTGAAGGGTACACCCAGGCCCATGTCGGCGCTTCTCTGGTACAGCTGGCACGACAGCTCACCGCGCTGCTCGGAGACGTAAAACTGCGCCAAGCAGTGGCACGGCGGCAGGGCCATCTTTGGGATGTCCAGCGGATTCCAAGCCGACATGATGATGCGTCGGTCTGAGGGGTTATTCCTGATGGTGTCGATCACCTGGCGCAGCTGGTCGATTCCCTTGCCGCTGTAGTCATCGTCGCAGGTGCCGTACTGCGCCCCGAAATGCCTCCACTGGAAGCCGTATACCGGGCCCAGATCGCCAACGGCTCGGCCCGTGAACCCCATCTTGTCCAGGAATTCTCTGGAGCTGTTCCCATCCCAGATGTGCACATTCTTCGCCTGCAGCAGTTTGGCGTCCGTCTTGCCCGCCACGAACCACAGCAGCTCCTCGGCCACCGCGCGGAAGAAGACACGCTTCGTGGTCAGCAGGGGAAAGGAGTTCCGCATGTCGAAGCGCATCTGACTGCCGAACACGGACAGAGTGCCCACCTCCGTGCGGTCCATCCGCTGCTCTCCATTTGCGATGATGTGTCTCAGAAGATCCAAGTAGTTCATCTCATCCCGATTGACAGGCGCCTGCTGTTTACTTGGTGACTCCCCATTGTCGGCCGGCAACGCAATGCTCTTTTGGTCGGACCGATCTTTCTCTGGTGTTGAAACCATTTCGCAAAAATGTATGTTTTCCCCAAAATAAATCGAGTAATACTCGAAAATTGGCGGGAATTAGTTATTGCTTCGGTTCGAGCCGATAGGCAAGCGATTACATTTATCGACGTCAACCGGTTATGTCACCACTAGCGATTTTCAAATTTTGAATCCAACGATTTTGGCCAATAATTTGAGCAAAAAAAGTTCGCATGTAGCTCACTTTATTAAAAAAATACGAAATTTGATGGTGGGTCTACAACAGAATGTAACAGAGTAATGGCAATTTCAAATGATTAGATAGGGACGTAAATTTATACAGCGATGGATAAGCAAATACAATAAAAACCAAATATGGAGAGGAAACAAAGTAATAATGACGAATCCAGAAGTACATTTAAACACAAACGAAGTGTACATCTTATATATTGAAGAATATTGTGATCGGGCAGTGGTCGCTTCCAAGGCATTGGCTGCGTATCTCGTGCTCCACCACCTTGGGCACGAATCTCTCCGAGACGAGGCAATAGTCCAGACGCCATCCAACGTTGCGTGCTCGCGCATTGGCCATGTATGTCCAGAAGGTGTATGCGCCCTTGCGATCGGGATACAAATGCCTGAACGTGTCCACAAAGCCGAGGCCCAGCAGCTCTGTCATTTTGTCACGCTCCTCCTGGGTGAAGCCGGCATTCTTGGTGTTGTTCTTCGGGTTTTCCAGATCAATTGGCATATGGGAAACGTTCATGTCGCCGCAGATGACCACCGGCTTAAGAGCGTCCAGTTTCTGCACGTACGCCTGGAAGAGCTTTTCCCAGCGCATGCGGGGATCCAAGTTAACCAGCTTTCTGCCTGAATTCGGCACGTACACATTGATCAAGTAAAACTTTTCGTACTCAGCCGTAATCATGCGCCCGACATCGTCGAACTCCTCATTGCCAATGCCGTATTCCACATGTATGGGCATTATCTTGCTGTAAATAGCGACGCCGGCATAGCCTCCTGGCATGCACAGCCAATAGGGATGATATCCCGGCAGTCGGGTCACCTCCTCTGGCAGCTGATCGTTTGCACACTTGGTTTCCTTTAAATTATATGAAATTAGTGTTTTTCAATTTTGTGTGGGTAGCTACTATAGCTAACCTGCAGGCAGAAAATGTCTGGTTCCTCGAGGTCAATCAACTGCAGACCATCCTTTTTCAACCAGGCCCTCAGACCGGCCACGTTCCAGCTGCAGATTTTCAAGTTGAATTCTTTGTCTGCTGGCAAGGCAAAAGCGTCTTTATCCAATGTTACAGTAGTCTTGATCTCGGCCTTCTTGGCTTTCTTGGTGGCTGGAAAACAAAAGTTGAGCATGGTTTGCAAGCTTTTTAATACGGCAGCTCCACCGCAGCCGGATTGCTCCGCTAACATACTTTTCGATCCACTCTCCTCATCGACATCGGGATCTTCAGCCTTCGCTGCCGCCTTTTTTCGGCCTCGAGCTGCAAATAGAATATGATTAGCACGGCACTGATATTAATTGTTGACAATGTGCCCACCTGGTTTACTTTCCTCTGCTGCCTCCTCAATATCTTCGACATCCTCTGCCTTAACTGGAGCCTTTTTCCGTCCTTTAGCTGCGGATTAAAGTTAGCTAATCATGGTTTCAATATTAACATTGATTTGACAGTTTCCCACCTGGCTTGGCTTCTTCTTCAACTACACCGTTTTCCTTATCAGCGGATTTCTTCTGCTTCTTCACGGGTGCTGGCTCCTTGGCTTCCTTCTTAGCGCGCTGCTTAGTGGGCTTTGCCTCGGGCTTTGGCTCAAGTTCTACCGCAGACTCACCATTGGTTGTTTTCTTAGCGCGTTTCTTGGGTGCAGCTACAGTTTTTGGAGGCGATTCCACTTCTTCTTGTACTGCTTGAAAATCTCCTACAGTCTCTGGCGATGGCTCAACCGTCTTTCCCTTCTTGGTTCGCTTGCTAACAGCCTTTGGCGGCACCTCATCCACTTCCGGCTCATCGAGAGCAGCTGCGATCTCAGAGTCAGCCAAACGCTTGGTACCGCGTGCCCGCTTGGCAGCTGTCTCAGCTTTCTGTACCTTCTCCTTGCTAATTGTCCCAGGTTCAGCTTGGTCCTTGAACGTTGGTACTGCTTCCTTTCTGGCCCGTTGTTTCGGCGGCTCTGCTGCTTCTTCGGCCACTCCATTTCCTTCTGTCGGCACCTCCTTTCGCTTCCGTCCTTTGGCCTGGGCATTCGTTGGTTTCTCAGCCTTAGCGCGTCCCTTAGGCGGTGAAGACGCCACTTCGTCAGGATCAGGAATGGGCTCCTTTTTGGCTCGCGCCTTGGATGCCTTTCCAGCTGGTGGATCGACTTTGGGTTCCGCTTCTGCTTCTGCTGTTGCCTTTTTGGCGCGTCCCTTCGGCTTGGCCACCACCTCCATCTGGCCGTTTTCGTCTGTATCCTTCGGCTGCTTCTTCTTGCCACGTGCGGCTGCGGTGGGCGCCTTTTGCGGCTCGACTTCCTCGGACTTTTCCGCAGATGCAGCTGTCTTGGTGGCTTTTCTCGCGCGCGGCTTTCCTTTTGCCGGCACCTTGAGTTCCTCGGCGGCAGAGTCTGCGTTTTCGTCGACTCCATTCCCATTGGCATTTGGAGTGGGGTCAGTGGGTTCAGATGCCAACGCCTCTGCTTGTTTTTTCACGGCCTTGACACGCGGCATTATGGACTTCTGCTGTTCGGACTGATAGGTTTTCAAAAATTACTTGTATTTACTTCCACAGCCTTTCCAGTTATTTCTTTTGCTTATTTTGCACAGCCAATGCCGCTTGCTTCAGCACCCGATATCAACAAAAAGAAAACTGCGCGGGCAACGCGATTTTTGCAAGCCGGTCGGCTTGACTGTGGTCCGCTTACAACACTATTTGTGTGCCGTCCCTAGTGTAGCAATTATTGCACCTTGTGACGTCACTAGTAGTACAAAAAGTTCGACTTCATTGGTAGTACAAAATGGGTGGAGCTCAGTAACCTAATTGAAAAACTTTCTTATAGACAAAGTATATTCAAATTAAGCTTAATATTTTAATGTTGGATGATATTCATGACATGTTTCAATATTTCGAACTCATAGTCTTAGATTTGCAAGCATACTTCGCCTTTCCAAAATATAAAATAGAAAAATGTATTGCTTACTTTTATTTCTTTAATTTTTTAATCTATAATTCACAATAATTGAAGTAATCATATATATTTTATAACAAGGGCACACTGCGCCACCTTTCAATGAAGTACGCCAGTAAACGCTGCGGTTTTACCAACACTGGGCTTTCACAAAATTGTCCAATTGTGTTGTACGTCCCGCTGTGGGATTTTTTAAAAATTGTGTTATAATTCGACGATTATTTAGTTGTGTTATATTCAATTTCCAGTAATTTGACCTTAAACGAGAAATTTTACTTGACGACTCTGGCCGGAAACAACGCACCACAATGCCAAGTGAAATAATTACTCTGCAGCTTGGGCAGTGCGGAAATCAAAGTATGTTTCTGAAATCAGGACGAATACCATTTGCATTGCTATAATCGTTTAAACGCAGTTGGATTTGAGTTCTGGAAAAGATTGTGCCTGGAGCATGGCATCTCCCCTAGCGGCGTGCTGGAGGACTTTGCCAATGATGGCTTGGACCGCAAGGATGTGTTCTTCTACCAGGCGGACGACGACCACTACATACCCCGCGCGGTGCTCCTTGACTTGGAGCCGAGGGTGATCAATACCATAATGGGTTCGGTCTACTCCAAGGTGAGTCCTCGCTAATAAACTTTTAATTCTTTGTGCCAAACATACTATTAATTCCCATAGCTCTACAATCCGGAAAATGTGTACCTATCCAAGCACGGAGGTGGCGCGGGCAACAACTGGGCCTCCGGCTATAGCCAGGGCGAAAAGCTGCAAGAAGAGGTATTCGACATCATCGACCGTGAGGCCGATGGGAGCGATTCGCTGGAGGGCTTTATACTTTGCCACTCGATTGCTGGCGGGACAGGCTCGGGAATGGGGTCCTTCATCATGGAGCGCCTGGCGGACCGCTATCCCAAGAAACTTATCCAAACATTCAGTGTGTTTCCCAATCAGGACGAGATCAGTGATGTAGTGGTGCAGCCATACAACTCCATGCTCACTCTAAAACGTTTGACCACCGCTGCGGACAGTGTGGTTGTCCTGGACAACACTGCTCTTAATCGTATTGCCTGCGATCGCTTGCACATTCAGAATCCCAGCTTTTCGCAGATCAACAACCTGGTCTCCACCATAATGAGCGTCAGCACCACTACGCTGAGGTATCCATCCTACATGAACAACAATCTCATTGGGCTGACGGCTCCTTTAATCCCGACACCACAGCTGCATTTTCTCATGACTGGCTACACGCCGCTGACTAGCGATTCGGATATAAATACCCAGCAGCAGGTTAATGTGCGAAAGACTACTGTTCTAGATGTAATGCGGCGTCTGTTGCAGCCCAAGAACATGATGGTGTCCACAGGTCCGGACAAGTCAAATCATCACTGCTACATCTCCATTCTAAACATTATCCAGGGCGAGGTGGATCCCACTCAAGTGCACAAGTCGCTGCAGCGCATCCGCGACCGCAAGATGGCCCAGTTCATTCCCTGGGGCCCCACCTCTATCCAGGTGGCCCTTTCCCGCTCATCGCCCTACGTGCAGAGCAACCATCGAGTGTCCGGACTGATGCTGGCCAACCACACCAGCATCTGCTCACTGTTCGAGCGGGCTCTCAATCAGTATGACAAGCTTCGCAAGCGCGGCGCCTTTCTTGACCAGTTTCGACGCGAGGACATCTTCAAGGACGACCTCAATGAGCTGGACGAATCTCGCGAAACTGTTGACTGCCTGGTACAAGAGTATGAGGCAGCCACCCGTGAGGATTACATGCAGTTTTCAGTGAAGCGGGGTAATGGGCAAGCTGACTCCAAGTCGGAGGATAGTCGATCTAAGACCAGCGCCGGTTCCTAGTTCGCTTGTGCCAGAAGTATCGCGTGCCATGCATCTTCACCAATGTATTTTAATATGTAATATTCTCCAATGACGATGGGATTCGAAATCCTTAATTAGTAAAAAGACGATTGTTGGTAAGACTCGCATGTATTAAACGCTGTTTCGTCTTTTACGATATTTAACGATCGTATTTCCCTTGTTGCACAATTACACATGAGAATTCCCTATCAAATGTTCAATATATGACACATTATATAATAAAGAGTTTTAAAATGTGGTAGTGAGTGTTTATTGAGAAGCACATTACATATTTCTTTGGTGTATTTTATAATATGAAGCGTGAGGATTTATGAACTGCACAATACTACTGCTGTCCGCCGTGTAAAGTCTGGATGTTCCTTGTTCCGCTGCCGCTGTCCTTATGTCAAATATGTTTAGGGTGTTTTATTTATTTCCTATTGTATTGATGCGCCTAAGTCATCTCTAGAAGAAAAGATAGTTTGAAATATAAAGCACATTTTATAAACTAAGGAAGTTTTTCGTTACCATGAATCCCGTTGCCCATCGGCTTGCTTACAAGGAGCATGTTTCATCCTCAACCACGCCAGGGTTGCCATTTTCTTCCTCCTGATGAGGCTCTTCACATTCCTCGCCCTCCGCTTCAGAAGTGACCTCTTCATCATTGACCTCTTCACCTGGCTCCTCTACAATGAATTCCACATCATCGTGTTGCTTTTCAGCTACCTCTTCTACCTCATCATGATCTTCAGTCATCTCATTTTCATCATCGTCATCTCCCCTCACTTCGTCCACAACGGTCAGATCAAGATGAGAAATGAACTCTTCGCCGTCCTCTTCGGTTAGGTCAATTTCAGATGACTCGGCGGTGGACTTGTTTGCCTCCAGGTGGTTACTGCGAACCGCCTTGAGGGCCTCTTTGCCACTTATCTCGCGGCAAGTGAACTGGTGAAAACGGTAGCTAAGGCAAAAGCCCTTCTTCTGCAGCAGGTTGTAAGACTTAATACCACAGCTGATTACTATCACCTTTCTATCCTTGGTCTGGCTAATACGGCCGAATTCCCAAGTCTTCGACAGAAGGTCGCTATTCTGGTCTTTTAAGAGTTGAAAAGTGACCTTATCGGGCTCATCATCTGAACGTGGTAAGTTCACAGTAATGCCCTTGGTGGCGGGAACCTCATCCTCCGGACAACAAATTAGTTTAGTTCCCGGTAACGCCGTGAGCTTGGATATCGCATGCTCCAGCCACTCGCGGGAGTTCTTGTCCATGCAGACAACTTGGATCATTCCAGTAAGGAATTCGATGCCCCAAAAGTTAATGCTGGACTTCCAACCCTTTTTCAGCTCCTCCACAAGGCCGGCTTCGATCTCTTGCAATTGCTGATTGGTCAGCTCGCAATCCGGATAATTTTCCGCCATTACTGCCATGGTAATACTATTCTGATTGAAGGTCCATAACGGCCCTGGGACCCTCTGTTTCTTAGGTTCCTCACAGGCTCTACCGCCCGACGCGTTATCATCATTCGCACGCTTGCGTACGCGATCCTCCGAAATCGTATGTTCCGGACGCCTGCGTCCACGGTCAGCCGAAACTGACTTGTCGTACCACTCAGAACGTGCAGGACTGGTGCGTTTTTCCGAGGCCTTAATGAGGGCCCTTTCAATGCTGATGCCCGTGTCCAGATAGCGAAAGAAACTCCTCCGCTTGGTGGCGCCAAGGAGCGTTAGCTCCCTGCGAATATGGTCCGGCAGGCCCCTTTCACCCGCTGGCACCTGCATGGATGAGTTCGAAGTGGGCCAATGGCTCCCGTTGGAAGGGCCGCCGTTCCCGGGCCACGAGCGATTCATGGTGTTGCCTGGCTCAGCTTGATACGGGGCGTCGCGACGCATTTCGTTGTTCCAGTTGACTCTTTCGCGGATCCAGTTAGAGTTTGCCTGCGGGGCAGCAGGGGATTGATGGTAGTCAGAGGACATGGAGGGGAACGACCAGGAGGCAGAGCCGTTCAAAGTGTGACCCATTTGGGTCTGATTCGGGATCTGTGATTGGCCGAATTGACCGGAAAAGCCGTCATAGCCGCGATAGATGCCATAGTTGGCGGAACCATTGCCATTCATGGGAGCGCGGGCATTGAGCCATTCCCGTTCCTGGCGGTAGGTGGCCGCCATTTCCTAATAGTTCTAATTAGTTATGATACTCACACAAAATCTTAACTGCACTTGTCGGCGTTCGCTGCAAAAGTGAGGAATTAGATGTACTTCATCCGCTGGACTAGAGACAGCAAATCCTGGCCTGCTTTGCGTGACACGGAAGCCTAGGGTCAAATTTAATTTTAGTGTTGCCAGCACGCCTCCTTGCTAATCATTTATTATAGTTGACTAGATTGGGCAATTATCTGGTATATTCTCCACTCGTTTTTTTTTTAAATTATAAATTTTGTTAGTGCACACACTGAGTTAATAAGTTTTTCACGATAGTTCACTATGCCATCTCTATGTTGCCAAGGCGACAGTAGTGTTGGTAAGTGAACTGAGATCTTCGTGTTGGTCCTCAAACTTTTTAAATAAAACGGAAAATGCATGCACTTTTAGCCACCAGTTGCGCTCTAAATGGCTCCGAACGATGCAGTTGCGGAGCAGGCTGAGGAGCAGCCAAAGATTTCCACATTTGCCGTTCTGGACCTAGAAACCACCAACTTGCCTGCCTACAGGAACAACCGAGTGAGCATTACGGAGTTGTGCATTTACGCCTTCGAAGCCGCGCTCCTAACGAAGAAAAAGGAGGAGCAGAACCAGGATGAGCAGCAGGAGCTGCCAGCGGCACCGCGGGTGCTTCACAAATTGAATCTGCTCTTCCAGCCGTCCATGGTAGTGGACCCGGAAGCGGAGAGAATAACAGGTTAGCTACAAAATGCACCCGTGAATCATTCACGTAATGATTTCATCACCCAATAGGTCTGAGCAACTACTTGCTGGAGCGGGAGTCCCAGCTGGATACGGACGCCGCGCAACTCATCGTCAGCTTCCTAAAGCACTTGCCGAGTCCGGTTTGTCTGGTGGCTCACAATGGTTGGGGCTTCGATTTTCCCATTCTGAGGCAGGCATTTGAGAAACTGAACATAGAGCTTCCCCAATCCCTGACTTGTGTAGACTCACTGCGCGCCTTCATGGAGATTGACGACACACAACAAAAAGAAACCAGTCAGTTCAAAGTCCCCAACGATGTGCAGGAAATTCTCGTCATTCCGGAACTAGAACCCAAACAGGATACTGAAACTTGCCTCAAGGAGCCAGAAGCGGTCGAGAACATCGATTGGCGAACCAGAAACGAAACCACTCCCAACCGTCCAATTTTAAAGCCTAAAGAGGCGTTCGCCAAGCGTGCGATATTACGCGACGGCGATGAGGATGACTTGGAGGAGCAGACCCCTCCCAAGCGGGAACGCGAAGGGTTCAGTTCGCGACGCCAGCTGTTCAGTGGATGCAAGTGCGCCGAGAACAAACGCTATCCGCCCCGCGGAGTTTATAATTTGGGAAGTCTGTACACCAGAAAGTTTAAGATACCAGCAATTAGTGCCCACCAGGCAGAGGCTGATGTAGCCATGACCACAAAACTGATACAGCATTACGGCATTGATTTCCTGGCCTTCGCCGAGGAGCAGGCCATTCCATTCCAGGAAGTGGTGCCACTTGGCTCTCCTGTTTGTCGAAAAAAGAGCGCAATCTAACCAATTCTATTCCAGCATGATCTTCATTTTAAAATGTAATGGATTATTATATTTTTTATAATGTAGGATTTTAAAAATTGATTTTAAATTTGTAATTAAAAAAGTTTTTATAATAAGTATATTTGTATAAAAGTGCCCAGTCTCGTAGAAAAAAGTTTTTCACTTTGAGGTACAACATGTTTATTCTTTTTTCCTTTTGAAAACGATTGAGGTTACCACATTGCCCACCTTGCCGCCAAACTTAAAGGTTGGCGTGGGAATGGTATAGTACTTGACAAACTTCTCGGCAAAGCTCTCCACCAGCTCGTCCTCGGTCCAATTGCACGACGTGATTACAAACAGGCTATCAGCAGTTCGCAGCAACTTCTCCACCGTGTCCAGGTAGAGAGCACGCTTCTCCTTGGCATTGTCCGGACAGAGGCTGACTGCATCGTAGGTTCCCTTGTCGTGCACCACGTCAAAGTGGCCCAGCTCGTCCTGCGGCTGGGTCAAGTCCGCCACCTTGTATGTGATGCTCAGCTTGTTGTCCTGCGCAATGTTTTGCGCCAGCTCGACGGCTTTGGGAGAGTAGTCCACGCCGGTCAGGTCTCCGGTGAAGCCCTCATTTGCCAAGCCCACCAGGAACATGCCATTGCCGCAGCCCAGGTCCAGCACTCGACTTGCCTCCTTATCGATCTTCTGCTCATTAAGCAACCAGTCGATCGTCCGCCATTGGGCACTTTCGTCAAACCAGATCTCGCCCACGTCGCCGTGGCTCTTGTAGTTCCGTATCTCCCGGTTGTAGCTGGACTCCCAGAACTCCTTGGTGCCCAGTTCCGATCCGTTCAGCTCGCTATCCATTATTTCGTGGTTATTTTGTAGTTGTTTCACAGCAATCAAATCAAATGCGGAATCCAATGTTTTCGAAACAGCTGAGCTGAAGATGCATGTGCGTCGGGTCAAGATAGCGCCATAATGTGGGTTTTGAAAATGGAACGGGGAAATTAGGAATTTGGGGAATTTTATTTTGTAAACAATTTAAATATTAAGGATGCTTTTTAGAATTATGTACAGATAAACACGTCGGGTTCAATTTATATATTTTATAATTTATTGATATATATATATAATAGATTTCTCAGACACTACAACGTAATTTAAATATTTATATATAATTAATTTTAACTAGATTACAATTCTCTGGATCATTCACTGATTCCTTTATTTTTAAACGTCTTATAAAAGTTCGAATGCAATGGAGACATTAAACAAATGATTAGTCTGCTGCTTGCTTTAATAACCTTAATACGAATCTTCAAGGGACCCATTGCTTTCGTGTTTACAATCATATGATAGTGTTTAAATATAGTGAGAATTTGTTGTTGTTTTAAAAGCTTTTGAACGACTGGTTCGCACCGTGGGCCACCTAATAAACCTTACAGACGCACATTCCGTGCTGTTGGCCAGTATAAAAATGATGAACGACGAGTTAAAGCCTACGCTACGGATTTATACACAGAAAGTCTAAGATTAGGTTGCAGGTATTGCCACTAAACCCTGGATGATGCAATGCCGGCCCTCTGTGCGATCGGATGTATAGTTATTTATAGAAGTATAGTTAGCTGCTAGGTATTACTTGTACAGGTGTATGGAGCTACGCTTAACGTACTGTATGCAGGTTGGTTTTACTGTGTCGAGTGGCTGGCCAGGACGATGGCCCGCCAGCCGCGCTTAAGTCTAAGTGTTTTATGTACAATCGACAGTCGGCCCCCAGAGCCGACCCCTCAGGTCTGTGTGCGCCGCTCGTAGTCGCTGCGTCTGTAGTCGGCAGGATAGTCGCGCGGCATGACCGGATATCCGCGTGGGTCACTGCGGTAGCCGGACGACGGTGGCGGCAGGACTGGAACGCCTCCATTCGGCAATCCATAGTAATTGGGCGGCAGGTAGTGGCTTGAGTAAGGATGCGGTGGCAAGCCAGATGGATATCTGAAATGAAGGATCACCAAATGAATCAAATGATGCACAATATATAACAAATTTAGGAGAAGGGTGTATGCTTGGGTGATTAACTAACTACCTGCGCTTGTCGGGACGACGGTCGCGTTCGCGATGATAGCTGCCTGGACCTCCTCCACTGCGCGCATATCCATCGTAGCGATCCCGTTTGTAATCCTGGCTGTATCTGCAAAAGTAAAGCATATTAGAAATCCACTTGAAGGAACGAAGGCCACTTCGATCATTACCTTTCGCGGGAATTCCACCGCTCCATTTCCGGCGTGTAGCCGGATGGCGCGGGCGGTGGATCGTAGCCGCCCCGTCCTTTACGGGGTGTGGATGGGGAGGTGGGGCCCTGGCGCCGGGAATTGCTGCCGCCTTCGTAGCTACCACTTCCCATGGGTGGGCCACTGCCACCGTAGTAGTCGGCACCGCGATGGTGCTTCTTACGGTCCTCGTGGCGGTCCATGTTCAGCCGCTTAAAGGACATGGACTTGAGGTGGTCGCCGATGCCTGCGCCGGGGGCACCAGCTAGTCCACTGCTAGCATCAGCGTCGTTCTCATCCCGCTTACGCTTTAGGGGAGAGTCTGCGTAACGACCGGAGGTGGGTGTACCCGTTTCCGGATACCGCGACTGTCCACTGCGTTCCTTGTCCTTGTCCTTTTTCTTCTTTTTGCCCCCACTCCTGTCGCGCTCCTTTTCCTTTTCTTCGGTAGTCACGCCGTTGCGTTTAGACTTGGCCGGACTTCCTGAAGAGTCCTTGTCTTTTCCCTTCGCCTCGCCATCGCCGCCCGCTTTTTGCTTTAGTGCGTGTTTGTAAATCTTGAAGAGGCGCTTGGCATCCAGCTCAGTGAACTTGGACACAAAGTACCAAAGGTTACTGCGCCATTCCTTTTTCTCTGTCTCGGCGTAGGGATTGAGGCAAACATCGATCTGCTTGCCAATTTGAAGCAGGCAATCCCTCGTGTGCTGCAGCTGATCCTGGTCGGAAAGACTGACATCCGGCTGGTCCAGCGCCTTTAAGGCCTTCTTCACCGGCCGCATCTTTTCCTTGCACTCGTTAAATATGCTGGGATCTAGGTCGCCCAGCACCTCCAAAGCCCTTGGTTCATTGTTCGCCGTAAAGTGCATCGGCTTGTTGCCGTTGTTGTCCGAGGCGCTGGTTTTCTTCGAGCGAGCCTTGGATTTTTTGGCTTTCTTCGCAGGGTCACCGTGCTGTTCCGCAGCTGGAGCATTGTGCGGCGACGCGGTAGATGGATCTACTTGACTGTTACTGCTTTCGGCGGCGGTTCGTGCATCGCCACCAGCGTCCTCGCCATCGTGCGGCTTACCATCGGTGGTCGAACTAGCAGACTGGCTTGCCGCCTTGGCATCGTTGGCTCGCGATGCTCTGGGGCGCCGTTGTCGGCGTTGTCCTCCCTTGGTCAGTTCCACGTTCTTCTTGATGATCTTGAGCAGGTACTCGGCACGCGTCTGCAGCTGTTTGGCCTGCGGCTTGCGCGTGTCGTTAAGCAAAATCTTGTCGGTCAGTTTGAGCGTGGGATCTAGCTTCATCTGCTCCCAGGATCCAATGCCGTACTGGTAAATGCCGCACAGTAGCTTCGTGTCCTCCTCGATGCCCCATTCTACATCGAAGACCGGGGCGCGTGTCTTGATATTGAAGCTCCATTGCTGGCGCTCTTCGGGCATGCTGGGCATGATCTCATTGAGCGGCTGAAGCTCCTGTTCGCAGGCCAGCAGCTTTTTGGCATTAAAGGAGACGCCACCCAGCTTCACGGAGAAGGTGGCGCGTGCGCGGCGCTGCTTGGCGCCCGGCGTCTCATCCGTCGCCGCAGTCTTACTCTCTTCCTCCTTGTGCTCGTGCAGAAACTGAACGCAGCGGTCATGCAGCATCTCTCCGAGGCGCTTCAGTTCCGCCAGTGGCTTTTCCTGCAGCTCAGCATCACATGCGATGGCCTCCATGCGGTGGAGAGGAGCGGGAAACTTTTTGTAACTACGAATGAAGCGACGCAACTCCGCATCCGTGAATCCGGTGATCTTCTCCTTCATGGTAGGCCGCCCGCGCTTACGAGGTCGTCCATCGTCACCACTGCCGTCGGAGCCCAGCTCGTAGTCCGAATCGCCACCGGAGTCGTCTGCCTGCTGTTTTCCCTTGCCCCCCTTGCCGGCTCCGCGCTTCCCTTCGTTTTGGTTAGCGGCAGTTTTCCTCCGGGGTGGCAAGTAGAGATCTTCCATCTCCTTGGCTCGCTCCTGATCGTCGATTGCTTTACGGAAGCCCTCCGGAATGATGTCGTCCCAGTCCTTACTGTCATCCTCCTCTCCGGCGGCGTTTTGGTCCGGTTTGCTAACTGAATCGCTCGGCTCCTCTTCGAAAGCAGCTATGCTGGCCACTTTGAAGGCGGACAATAAGTCGTCTGCTGGCATTTCCGGGTCTTCGTTGCGGGTCTCCGCCCTGCGCAGGATATCATCAATGTCACAAACCAAGTCGTCGTCATGCTCCTGTTCGTCCTTGAACAGCTCCTCTGCACCAAACTTCAAGATAGCAGAAAGATCGTCCTTGTTGAACGGATTCGAGTTAGACGAGTGTCCGTTGCCGCTCTTATCCAGAACAGTGCGTCCTGTAGTGTCCATCCGCTGAATGACCAGGTGGTCCAGTACCATTTTCTGTTTGGCCCTCTCCACGATCTGTTCCTCCACCGACCGGGCAGTGACCAGGCGATAAATGTTAACCTGGTTTTTCTGGCCAATTCGATGCGCTCTCGCCTGCGCCTGTAAATCGTTTTGAGGGTTCCAGTCGGAGTCAAAGATAATCACCGTATCGGCTGTGGCCAAATTAATACCCAATCCACCAGCCCTTGTCGACAACAGGAAGCAAAAGTCCTGGCTGCCCTCCGCATTGAAGTGATCCAGAGCCTGGCGCCTCATCTCTCCCTTTATGCTGCCGTCGAGGCGCTGGAAAGAGAAGTGACGCTTCTGCAGATAGTCAGCCAGCACGTCCAGCATGCGCACCATTTGGGAAAAAATCAGCACGCGGTGGCCCGTCTCCTTCAGTCGGCAGAGTAGCTTATCGAGCAGTACAAGCTTTCCGGATCCCTTAAGAAGAGTTTGCAATGCCTCATCCTGCTGCAGACCCATAAGCTCAAACTCGGAGGGTCGGATGAGAGCCGCATGGTTGCAGCACTTCTTCAGCTCGATGACTATGTTGAGGAAAGTGGACGTACTGCCGCGCTTTCCCTTGCGCAGTGCGTCAAAGTTTTTAGTGAGGATCCACTTGTAGTACTGTTTCTGCAGCGAAGTCATCTCGACTCGCAGGATCTGCTCCACTTTAGCCGGCAGCGATTTCTCCACATCCTTCTTCACTCTCCGCAGAATATACGGCTCCAGCTGCTGATGCAACCGAGTGTAGCCCTTGTCCTCCGCATTGCCATGCTGCACCTCAAAATTTTCCCACGTGTCAAACTTATCCGGCATGATGAAGTGCAGCAAAGCCCAGAGCTCCTTTAGCGAGTTCTGCAGCGGGGTACCTGTTATGAGCAGTCGATGGTTAGTGTCGAACTCCTTCAGCGACTTGTAGAGCAGTGAGTCGTCGTTCTTAAGACGATGCGCCTCGTCCACCAGGAGCGCAGCCCACTGAAGCGTGCCCAGAAATTGCTTATCCTTGAGCACAATCTCGTACGTTGTGAGAATGCAATTAAATTTAAGCCGCTTGGAGCCCTCAAACTGCCATTCGTACTGTTGAATGAGCTCGCGGGATTTAATGTCTCCGAGGTACGTGACTACATTCATGTCCGGTGCCCACAGGTCGAACTCCCGCTGCCAGGCCGTCATTGTGCTAAGTGGCACCACGCACAGGAACGGGCCGTACAGGTGATGGATCTTGAACAGCGAGTACAGGAAGCAAATAGTTTGGATGGTCTTGCCGAGGCCCATCTCGTCGGCCAGGATCACCGAGTTCTCCTTGCACCATGAGTGCAGCAGCCAGTTCAGGCCGTCCATTTGGTAATCCCTTAGAGTTAGGCCCGCCGACAGAAATTCCGGCTGATTCTTTATTCGAGAGAACTTGGGGCGATACTTGATCACTCTGCAGTGGCGGGAGGGAGTGCATTTGGAGGACTCGCGGTCGTTGAATTGCTCTGCGCAGCGTTGCCACTTGCGAAGCACCAGGGCGGCATCCTCCCATGTGGACTCGGCGTACGGGAGCGACTGCCATTTACACAGATACTCCTCGGTGCCGTCGTCTGGCTTAGAGCCCTTGGCAATGATGCGGTCCACGTTGTTGTACGACTTTAGCAGCTCGTGCTGCAGTTCCAGCTGACACTCGAAGTAGTCGATGTCCTCGGGGCCAGCGTATCGGCGCCAGCAGGCCTGTTCCTGCTCCTTTTTAATGAAGTTATCCAGCTTCTTCATGCCCTTGGCCTTCATATCACGCAGGGTAGCTTCAGATTCCCAGGTGTTGTGGATGTACGACCAGCCCTTCCACTTTATCAGGAACTGGGTCTCGGTCTCCGCGTCTGAACTTTGCTTTTCATCAAATCCAGCATGTGGATCGAAGCCGTTTTCCTCAATTGCATAGATCGTTGTCTGATTGCCCGTGCATCCCCTCTTCCCAGCACGCTGCGCCAGGATACGCTCTATGGTTTCGCACTTTTCTTCCTCCTCAGCCGCAGCGGCAGTGGTGGCTGCCTGGCTTTCATCGTACTCAAACTCCAGCAGATCCTCGGAGTCGGTGGCTTCGTCCTCCGAGGCCTCCTTGTAGCTAACGGCAGCACCCTTGCGACGAGTAGCGCAGCTTTTTAGAAAACATGAACATGGGTCAGGGAAAGGCAAAAAGCAAAGGACTGGGATCTTTACCGTTTGCTAGCGTCGTCATCATCACTGTCCTCAGAACTAAAGGGCTTCACCCTGCGCCGCTGCTGTTGCTGTGTGAGTTTGCTGCGAGAGGTAGTTGTTGCCGGTTTTCGCTTTTGGGCGGTGGACACCTCGTCATCACTGTCCTCGCTTTCATCGCTTTCGTCCGAATCCCAGCTGGCAAAATGAAACGAATGCTTTGAAGAAAATAATTTGGTAAGAAGATGCTGGGAATCTCACGTTTTCTTCTTGTTCTTGGGTGCTGGAGCTTTTTTGGACTTCTCAGCAGCAGTCGGTGGCTTGCGCGCCTGGCGCGTCCGCTTGGGTCTATAGTCCTCCTCTTCCTCCTCCTGCGTGGGGAATGGTTAGGAACTTTTTAAGAAGAAATCGCCGGCCCAAACTTACACTGCTGCTGCTGGAGGATGTGGGTGAGACATTGGCAGAACTATCACTTGATTCATCGGCAGAGGCATCGCTGGCTGGCTGCTGCTGACCAGCCTCAGTCTCATTGTCCTCCTCCTCATTCTGCTCCGGCTTAGGCAAACTGCTGCTTGTGGCATTGTTGATGCTCTGGTTCCTTTGATCTGATAGGCCCTCGGCGTCTGAATCGGAATCACTGCCACTGGACCCGTCGCTGGAGCTGTCCTCCTGGTCATCAGTGAACCCGTTCGTCTTGCTGTCCGCCTGGGCAGCAGCGGCTGTCGGTGGAAACCCTGCCACCGATAACGATTTGTCCTCGGGTTCTGGGGAACTACGTCCATCGCTAGAGTTGCCCGAGGAGCTGTCTGAATCTGAGTCTGAGCCAGAGGAGCCACTACCGCTGCCACTGCCACTATGGTCGGTGCCATTGGCCTCTTCCCGAGTGTCATCTTGTTCGTCTGAGCCAATACTATTCGCCGATTCATTGAGTGCCTGGTCAGATGAAAATAATTTCAAAATCAATCTAGGTTGAAGATCAATCAATCTTGGTTAAGGATAAACAGTCGGATACGAAAAGGTTGAAGTAACAGACCGGCTCTGGACCAGCCAATCCTGGCCAGAAATTGTGAGTATTAGGTCAGAGTGCATCTAAATTGGCATAACATGTTTAATATTCCACTTATTCAATTCCTTAGATGTAAGGAATGGGTTACACAATCACTGGACTATAGGGAACGACTTAAAGTGACATTTTAAAACAAGAAGATGGCTCAATCCTGTCCAGAATGAGGTCGCACTTTAGAGTTCACAAAATCCTGAAAAACCACGTATAACTTCGAAAACTTGGCTCTTGGGCCGTGCTGAACAGATTATAAAACGAAACGGCGTGAAGAAACTTTCATAAAAACGCACTCTTATGGCTTACACAGGACTAATCCTCTCCAGAAATTAGTTTATGGCAGTTTTTGGCCAAAAGGGTAAGACAAAATGTATTACGTTTTGTTGTTCCAGGAAGCACACGACAGAATCACATGACTACTTTGAACAAAACGCGGTTATCACGCGACAATTCTTCCTGGTGATTAGAAACCCGGATATCCTTAGAAACAAGCGGGAATTCGAGGTTCTGGGCGGAATCTGTCCCTGAAAAAAGCACAAAACTGTGGATATAGGAATGGCAAATCGGGAAAAACTATTTTTAATCATCGTAACTGTCGAAAAGAGGAGGAATTAAGGAAAATTATTGCTTGGAGCCTTTTGGCGGGCTCGAAAATCCCTGGAATTTGGTCAGAAGTACAAGAGAGGAAACTTTGCACCTAGCCATTTCTGATTACGTAATCGGTGAAAATTTTCAATTTGATCGAAAAAGGAAGGAAATCCATGGAAATTGAAGGATTTTAACAGCCGCTATTAATGAAAACAAACAGAAATTCTTGAATTTGAGTAGAATTTGCGAAAATGGGTACCCAATGGATTTCCACAAAATCCACATTGGCTGCCACGTTGAAGCCTTGGGAACTGTCAGGCACTGTCGGAAGGATTGAACACACTCGGGATAGTGGAGAAATCCATCCTTTTATCCAAATGCTCCGCCAGCAGCCGCACAGCCAGTCATCAAAGTGTAGGTGTCTCGCGACGAGGGGACTTCTACAGACTTCGGTGCTGAGCAGCCACGCCCACAAAACTGAGCGTTTGCTTAGTGTGTAGCATTTGATTTGGTATTTACTCACACGACAGCCTGGATCAAACTGTTGTGACTTGTCTGGTTTCGAATGATAGAAGAAATTCATAGTTTTTGCGATTTTTCCACACACACCGATGTTTGACATCCACAGCTTTTTCAAGGCCTACTCACCTGGCTCATTATATTGTCGTGGTAGCACACACAGTTGCCTTGTAGCGCTCATTAAATACAGGGAGCTCACTTGCATGCGGTCGCTGGTGAATGTTTATGTTTTTCCCACTTCCCACTTGTTTTGAAATGCACTTTTTCGAAACAAAATGATCGTTTTTCACGTTTTACTCATGCGACGCAGCAGAAATCTTTCCACCATCTTGAATTAGTGGGACCGTGCGTGCTGCAGTAGAGATGGCACACCGCGCGACAGTGATGATGCGGAATATATCGCTTGCATAATAATAAAAAAAAACATGTACAACATAAACATATAAAATAGAATAAATAGAATCTAGAATAGAATTTATATTCACATTATATTTTCCTTTCCACAGGCATATAAATAATAAATTTAGCGTTTAAAGTTATCTAGAATATATCACACAGAAATAAACTATGTAATTTCTTGACTGATGTAATTTTATGATTTGAATAAGTCATCGTTGAATAATAATCGTTAAATAATAACGATAATATTTTTAAAGTAGTTCATCTATAGTCACAAGATCACAACCCTATCGGTGTCGCTGATCGTTAGTAGTTACTGTACTGCGTTATCGATAACTTTTCGCACTGCACAGGTGTCTTGGAAATCAGCTGTGGGCGGTGTACAATTACAAATCGTTTGTGTTGCTGGCGCTGGAATTGATGCAATTTAATTAAAGTGGAGCGTTGGACATGTAGCGCAGCTGGACCACAGGCGAACATGAAAGAAGTGGGCATCGCTCTGCCCAAGTCCCGCGGCGTGGGCGTGGGAGTACTCGCTGCCTTCCTGTTGTGCTTTATTTTCTACTATTTCTACGGCGGTTACATGACGTTGGCACTCTTCGCTGGAATCATCCTGCGTACGTATTCTGCTCCTGACCAGCCATTCGTCACTAAGAGCCTGCCCTTGCAGTGATATTCTACTATGCCCAGGACCTGCTTCTCTACCATCCGGACTTGCCAGCCAACTCCCGCATTTACATACCCATTCCGACAATGCACAACCTGCCGCACATTACGGTCAGCATCAAGACACCCGACGATGTCACTCTGCACGCCTTCTGGGTTACCCAGCCGGAGGAGCGCTCCAAGTCGGCGCCCACGCTGCTCTACTTCCACGGCAACGCTGGCAACATGGGACACCGCATGCAGAACGTAAGGGGAGCGCCAATACTGATAACAACATTAGTTTACAATTCTCTGACACGCTTCTCAGGTGTGGGGCATCTACCACCATCTGCACTGCAATGTTCTGATGGTGGAATACCGCGGATATGGCCTATCCACCGGTGTACCCACCGAGCGGGGTCTGGTCACCGACGCCAGGGCGGCCATTGACTACCTGCACACCCGCCACGACTTGGACCACTCGCAACTGATACTCTTCGGACGCTCCCTGGGCGGAGCTGTGGTGGTCGACGTTGCAGCCGATACCGTATATGGACAGAAGCTAATGTGCGCTATTGTGGAGAACACTTTTAGCAGCATACCGGAAATGGCCGTGGAGCTGGTGCATCCCGCTGTGAAGTATATACCAAATCTATTATTTAAGAATAAGGTGAGTAGTCGCCGGTTAAGGCCTCTGTTAACTTTATCGAATTACCACATTATTGTTTGTTGATCCACATGCAGTATCACTCCATGAGCAAGATAGGCAAGTGTTCGGTTCCCTTTTTGTTTATTTCGGGCCTTGCGGACAACTTAGTGCCACCGCGCATGATGCGTGCCTTGTATACCAAATGCGGCAGCGAGATAAAGCGCCTGCTCGAGTTCCCCGGCGGATCGCACAACGACACTTGGATAGTGGACGGGTATGGCCGGCAATTAATCTTCACTTTTCCATTTATCCATGGGTGTGCTTGCTCTTTAGATACTATCAGGCAATCGGTGGGTTTTTGGCCGAGCTACAGCAGCAGCCGCTCCTCAAGGCGCCGGAGAAGAGCAACGTCTGGGTGGAGCTGGAGCATAAAATCATTGATGTATAGACCCGAATACATCAAGTGTTCAATTGACTGTGTTAACACTGCGAATGGTTTAATACTTATATATATACACACGCATAATATTAATCTGTATCTGACAGGGTTTTAATCCGGACGTTGCTATACGCCAAATTGCTTTTTATGTGCAGAGAATAACGTGCTAGCGGAGATGGCTGTTGATTTTAAGTAACCAACTTAAGTAACTTTGCGCTTAAGCAAGTGAACACACACTAGAATCCGAATTTCGATGTTTGTTTGTATTTGTCCTAAGCTGTGTTAACCTACTACTTTGCCCAATTGGCGGCCAGTTGAGAGTATAGAAATTGATCAGTATTTCACAAAAAGTAAACTATTTTCTGGACTGATTCCTACATTGCCAGATTAGTTCATAGAAGCCTTCACCCCTAGCACGTTAACATTTTGTGCTGGTTCCATTTTTGAAATGTTAAACGAATAACTTGTTAAGATTGCAAAGGAAGCCAGAAAAGTTATCTTAAGTCTAGACTTAAGTGCGAAGAAAAAGGAAATTCGAGAAACAATAAACTGCAAACAATTGCTAGAATCCACGGAAGTCCTCATCGGCACTGTCATCACTGGGGGGCGTGGATGACCGTTTGCGGCGTTCTGGTTTTTCCTCTAGCTGATCTGTTGCTTCCTCCTCACCACTCGGCACAATTTCCTTAGCCTGCGATCGGTGGTGGAAGACAAAGGACACGCACTTGCAATCCATCCAGGCCTGGGCGAGAATATTGTCTGGCAGGCCTCTGTTGTTGGAGCAATGGTACCATTGCGACAAATGCGAGGTGCAGTCCGTGTCCTCGGGCGGTGGCTTCATTTGGACATTTTGGACGCAGCGCTTGCACTTGAGCCTTTAAAGAATATGTTACACTAATGATCAAAAGGGTAACCAAAGCCAGTTCTCACTTGTCGTGTGTGTCGGACAGAATGTCCGCATCGAATGTAAACAAGTCCTTCAGATCGTCGCGGGTGAAATGCTTCTCGGCCGACTCGTTGTTGTCAATGATGGTGCTCGACAGCGATTTTTTGTGCGTCTGTCGCTGCAGGATCTTTTCCTCGATGGAACCACTCTGAAAGAGATTTCTCGAGTTGAACAAAAAAGTTCAATGCAGAAGTAATTCAGATACTCACGGCAACAAGGCGATATATGTAACAGGGCTTCTTTTGCCCGTCACGCCACACTCTGGCCATTGCCTGCTCATCGTTGGCCGGATTCCAATCCGGGTCGAACATGAACAGGCGGTTGGCTCCAATCAAGTTCAAGCCGCAGCCGCCGGCCTTGCTGCTCAGCATGAAAAGGAAGCTGTCCGACTCCGGGTCATTGAATCGGTCAACAACCTTCGATCGCTTCTTGATTGACATGGTGCCATCGAGCCGGACAAATCCGTACTTTCGCTTCCTCGCGAGCTGCTCGAACAAGTCCAGGGTCTGTGTGTAATTGGAAATGAGAACCACCTTGTCGTTGCCCTCTGCTCGTATTGCTGCCAGCATGAAATCTAGGAGCATGAACTTGCCGCTTAGCTCTGGATTGAGATCCCTGAAACACAAAAGAATCATTAATAGCCATTGCTATTCGCGCGCAACAGTCAACGTACTTTGGCTTGTAATTACTAGGCAGTACATTCTGGGAGTTTTCGAATCCCTTTTCCCGCGCAGTGAGCTTCTCATATATGAGATCCGGATGACTGCAAATCTTCTTAAGCGTTGTAATGTCCGCCAGCGCCGTAAGCGAAGCCTTTTCATTGCAATCTTGAAAGGACATGGTACATGGTACATGGTAGGAATGTTGTGGTAATATTGCGTAATGACTTACCCGCCAAACTACGTCGAACTTGATCAGACTTCAAGAAATTCGTGTAGAGCTCGAGCTGAATCGCCGTCAGTTTCGCACAGATAACCATTTCAAACTTAACCGGCAGATATTTGGTTAGAATCTGATTGGTGCGACGAATGATGCACTGATCGACCAGACCTATCAGTTCCTGTGTCTTCTCTATGGCCCGTTGTCGCTCCGCTTCCGTGGAGTCGGTATTCTGGCCCCGCAAAATAGAGCTCTCGAAGTTGCGCTTGAACACGGCCGCCGTGCCCAGCATCTCCGGGTTTACAAAGTTCACCAGGCTGTAATACTCAGTAAGATCGTTCTGGATGGGAGTGCCGGAAAGCAGGACCCTTCGCTTTGTCTTCAGACCCATGAGAGCCTGATACGTGAGATTGTCGCTGTTCTTGAGACGATGGCCCTCGTCGCATATCACCATTCCCACCTCGTACTTGCACAGGATCTCCGCATAGATGCGAAATGTCTCGTAGCTGATGAGCAGAACAGGTGTCCCCAGCCGGGCAGAAGTCATGGAGAACTGCTCGAGTGCTCGGATGGTGTTCTCCTTGGTCCCGCCCTCCATGGGCAGGCAAAGGAGTCGACCCTGAAGCCACTTGGTGAACTCCTTCTCCCAGTTCTTGACCAGCGACGATGGAGACACTACAATAGCTTTGTTGATCGTCGGCTTGCACTCGGGACCCTGCCTTAGAAGTGTCCAGACCAGCGTTACGCACTGCAGCGTCTTTCCGAGACCCATTTCGTCGGCCATGATGCATCCATTGAAGTTGCCCCGCTTTCCCTCCACACACTCGTACATGAAACGCACTCCCTCACGCTGGTGCGGCCGCAATATGTTGCTCAGCAGCGGATCGACGACGACGTGCACAAGAACCTTGGTCGGATCCATGCCCATGCGCTCGTGTTCTGTGTAGGCGGGTGGATGGAAAAGTACCAGGGCGTTGCAGGCCATCGGATCGTGTAGGGGTCGCCGGGAAATGCAGCGCCGCACGCCCAGGACCCGTTTACCACCGTAATCGGGTACATAATTGTCCATGGGCACCTTGAACTTCCGTGCCAGGACCTTGGCAATGGCCAGCTCATACTCGCTGTTCGCAGTGAAGCGAATAGGCAGTGGGAGCTCTGATGTGTTGCTGGCATCTCGGAGGGCGCCCAGTCGTCTCCTGTCCAGTTCTTGCTCTCGCTCCAGTTCCTGCTGGCAGGATCGCTTGTTCTTCTTTAGCAGTGGCGGCGTGAAGGAGTGGCGCGACTCAGGACGCAGTGGTCCACGTTGGCTAGGCGCCAGACTGCGCCGCTTTAGGAAAAAATGTTTAGGGGAATGGAAATAAATAAATCAAATTTTTGTATTTACCATTTCATTAAATTCAAATGGCGGTAGCGCGAACAGCTGATAGAAATGCGAAAATCTGGCCACACAGGCGATATGAAATACTGGGAAGGGGAATGCTGGGATTATGAAACAGAACGCATTCAAATAAACTAATACTCGTGATTATAGCACGCTGTTTTAAAAAAAGTATAAGATAATAAAATAAAAATAAAATGTAATTGCTACACGTCGAAGCCAAAAATTCCCGATATAGCTCAGGAATAATCGAAACATCGATATGTTATATTGGTAGCTGCACATCGCTAACTTTCTATTTCCGTGCAGATATAATTGTAAATATTTACGCAGAATTGCTTTGGAAAACCCACTAAAATAGTGCAAAATGAGGCAATAAAGTGCGGGCCGGACTGCCTTCCCTTTCTTGACTCCAAAACTCGCGCCAAATGCGCGAATTTCGAGCTGCAAGAACGCAAATCTAGTCCGCAAATCTGCGGAAGTGTTGGTACTACCACTTAATTGTATTTGTAATTGTAATTGCCAAAGTGCCAAAAAAAGCGCTGCAAATGCTGCAAGCGTGAAAACCCATCTAAGAAGGGCCACTAAACAGTAATGGGCGTAGATGCACGATGCACGGAGAGCGGACAGCAGCGGAGACGATGACGACGATCAAATCCAAATTCATCAGGTGAGCGAGCAGCAGCAACAACAACCACAGTGAGTGCCCAAATAGGTGGGCACTCGTACACAGGTGTGTGTGTGTGGCTGTGTGCGTAAGTGTGTCACTTGTTGTTCTTGGGAACATTAGAAAAAAGTAAATAGCGAATATTCAACTAAAGAGCGTCTTCTTTTAGCTTCTAAATATTTACAAAGCGAGCAACATTGAAATACTCACCACTCACACAGTCGGACAAAAGCACAAAACGCGAGATAACAGAGCACCAGCACCAATTCATGCCAAACGAAACGCACACGGAGCAGTTATCAGCGGACCAGCGCCACTAAAAGCCACCGAATCGCACACACACCGCATCGACAACGATGTGGCTGCGCCAGAGCAGCGGTGGAGGCGTTGCCTCCGTCGGACACGGCGGCCCACTGCGACAGCGACCCATCGACGCTGCCACAGACTGCGATCCGCGCGCTTGCTACGACAGCTTCTGCAAGCACTGGCAGCAGGCATTCGAGATCATCCAGCACAGTGCGCCGCCCTCGCACGACGACGTGCTGGGCGTGGTCTCGCACTTGGACTACATGGTCACCCTGCTGCTCGTGGAGCTGCATCACTGCAACAAAGTCTCGCTGCCGGCGGCAGAGGCTAGTGGTCCGCCTGCGGCGCCCTGCCTGGAATTCCTGCTCAGCGAGAATCTGCTGGACAAGCTGTACGAGTGGGCCTGCACCACGGGACGGTATGCCAACGCTGTGAGGCTGGAACAGCTGAAGCTGTACGAATTACTCGTCAGCCACTCGCGCCACCAGCTGCTCTGCCACGAGCCCTTCCTGCGACCCCTGCTCAAGATACTGGCATCCAGCCAGGGCGAGATCTTTCCGCCCGATCTCGAGAAGCGCCTCGTGATCCTGCTGAACCAACTGTGCGTGGTTCTCATGCAGAATGTCCACCTGCTGGACCTCTTTTTCTTCTCCGCCCAGACGCAAGTGCAGGAGCAGATATTAAATGGCAACGTGGCGCCACCCAAAAGCGGAACCACTACCAAGTAAGTAACTTTTAAACATTCCAATTCATTCAGCATAATATTTGTGTTATGATTCATCGAGCAATATAGCGACATTAGCCAGATAAGGCGCTACTAAAAAAGTGACCTTGTAATATTCCAATTATAAGTGATTATGACTGCACTGGACGTGTTCCATTTATCCTATTCTAAGACTTTATTATAAAGTATCTTCTGTGTCTGATAAATATTTCATTTATTATTTTAGCTTCATAATATTTTCGCTGCTTATCCCGTACGTGCATCGTGAGGGCAGCCTTGGTCACCAAGCGCGTGATGCTCTGCTACTGTGCATGGCGCTTTCGCAGAAGAATTCCAACATTGGAACGTACATAGCCCAGTACTCCTCGATCTGCCCGCTGCTGGTGACCGGCCTGGGTGGGCTTTACTCGCGTCTGCCCAACAGCATCGAGATTAGCTCCATCGACTGGCACCGGATAACGCCGGACGATGTGACAGAGATCCCTGAGCTGACGCTCTTCATGAACGCCCTCGAGTTTTGCAACGCAGTGGTGCAGGTGGCCCACGAGATGATCAAGCAGCAGCTGCTGGACTTCATGTACCAGGGCTTCATTGTTCCCGTGCTGGGACCTGCGATCCTTCAGGTGAGTGAAGTCACGCTTTTGTCTCGTCTCGGTCTCTCTTCGTGAAAATTTGTCTTCGATGCATTTCTGTGGTGTTGGTTGCAAGCGAATCATTTATGTCCTGTCCTTAAGCTAGAACATTATTTAGATACTGGTTAAGAAAGCGTAAAACTAAAGATACAATGCAAGTATTGCTTAACCTGTATCTTCTTTTTTAGTAAGACTCGTATTTAATCTAGGGAACTGCACCGCCTTCTGCTTTCCGTCTCTTGTGTGTTTCTTGTGCCTTTTCCTTCCCCGTAGCTAACCACACACACACCTCGAAATCTCGAAACAACTTTTTGCGCTCCATTTTCGCAGACACTGAAGGGCAAACATTTTCAGACGAACATCGACTCCCAAATCTCGGCAATGTCGTACCTGGACCTGATCCTGCGCTCCATCACGGAGCCCGGACTGCTGAGGGCCTTCGTTCGGTTTCTGCTCGATACGGAAAAGTTTGACGGCGAACGGATACTCGATGCCCTGGTTGAGCGCCTGAACTCGCCCGATGCCAACCTGTGCATGGTCACGATGGCATTGTTTGACACCCTGCTGGGTCTGCACTGCGAGGACCTGATGCTGGAGCTGCTACTCAAGTTCATGCTGCCGGGCAAGCATGTGCCCATCTCACATCGCCACAAGATCAACAAAATCGATCCGTATTTGAATAGCAGTGAGTTCTTTCTCGAGCTCTCGCCCGATGTGATGAAGAGGGCCAGAGATCTGGCCAGGCCGAAGAGCGTCCACGAGCCTGTGCTGAGTGAACTGACGCCTCTGCCGAGTCTCCCCTCTCCGGTCATGAGCAAGACGATTGGAGCCAACTGGAACTATTATGGAGTGCACACGGGTGATAGTTTGTATGCGAATATACAGGCATATCTATTCGAGGCTCATTGGCGAATCGCCCAGTGTCAAAAGGATTGCCTAAAGTGGGCCAACAGCTATCGTTACCAAAAGTGGCCTCGTCACGGGCAAGGAAGAGTCCATGGCCACGCCTTGGAGCTGGCGCGACAGTTCTTTAGTGAGTTCGGTGGCGGTCCCATCGCCGCCAACGAGACGGGTGAGAAGCAGCTGGACAGCTTGCAGTCAATTGGCGAGTCAAGCGGCTACGAATCCTTCAAGTGGCGGCCAGCGGACGAGGAAAGCGAAGCCACGGATACAACTCTGGCCACGACAGCCAGCGAGGCGGATATGGATCACAATATCAGCAGTCTTAGCAGCGTTTTGGGTGCATCCGGCAAACGAGAGGCATGGCGAACTTCGAACAACAATCGCAATGAATTGATACTGACGGACCTTGACTTCTCGGAAGATTTGTTTGCGCAGGGCACCGTAAGCTTAGGTGAGAATTAAATTGTTCTTCATAATTCCTTATAAATAATTTCTATATATCTATGTATATTTCCAGGTCCCTTTCTCAATGCCATTTGGGGCAAACTGCAAACCTTCACGAGCAACTCGCTGTACGTCAATCTCCACCTGACCGGCCTGATCACTCGCTTGGCCTGGTATCCCCTGCCGTTGATTCACTCGCTGCTGCTGCGCTCGGACATAGCCATCACCTCGGATACGCCCTCGTTTCACCAGGTGCTGCGCATTCTGAAGCAGCAAATAGATGCCGAGCTGCCAGTGACGGAGGATTCGCTAGAGATCATTGATGTGGCGCGTTCGTCGCTGATTGATCGAGAGTTCCGTTTGGCAAACGCGCGCAAGGGCAACGAGGGCTCACCAATGCATCACAGCCAACAGCAACAGATGGTAACGAACTCCGGCCAGCAGCAGGGACTACTGCGATCCGCCTACGCAACCCTCTCGGCCGCCACGCCCGTGCAGGCCACGCCCACTAGTGCCTACGATCCGTTCAAGCGCAGTGATAACAAGCGTCGCAGCATCAGCAAATCCATCACCAACATGTTCAGCAGAAAGTCCGCCTCCACGTCCACGGCGCCACCCAATGGCTCCTCCGGTGAGTAACAGAATCGGTTGCCTGCTTTTCTCACACTCTTGCACAACTTCTATATTTTCCAAAAAGAAAAACCAAGCAAACAAACTAGATATTACCAACAGTTTACAAATCTGCAGCGATGGATGTTGGAAGAAAGTTGGTTTTGGGTCAAATTACACACACACTTCACTCACAAAAACACATTCACACACACGTACTTGAGCCCTGCATTAGAGCCTGGTTAATTACTAGCTAATGCAAAGTAAACCTAAGCAATCATTTTAACATTTAAACGAACTATTAAAGGTATAATAGTAAACAGGTCTCATTCAGGGCTAAATTTGGTTGACACACATCTCTGTAAAATGCCGCAGGCATCGTTTATAATAAATTAATTTCTTTTATTTCTTTATTTTTATCGAAACGATCAAAAAATCAAACAAATCTTAGCTTCATCTGGCTTATCACAAATTTACGCATTCTTCACCGGTAAATATTTCACGCTTGATAAAATATTTAAAGTTTTAATCAAACCTAACCCAATATGACATAGTCTTGTTAATATTTGTGCGTAGTATCTTTACTTTCGTAGAGCTTTATAAATTATGCTTTCCACTAAAAAATAGTTATTAGTAGAATATGAAAAACATTTGTGGAATCCCATATATACATGTGGTTATTGTTGTTTTTTAATTAACCCAAAAGATCAATTTCGTGCGCTGTTGCTAATCCCTACTTACGTTTTTAGGAGCTGCCTCGAATCTGGTGGGGAATAATGCCAGCAACGATGGAAGAGGCATATCCCAAGCTCAGACGTCCGCAGGCACATGCGAGACCAGCTTGAGTACGCAGCCCCCAGCGGGAGCATCACGCACAGGAGCCAACGCGACGTCGACAGCGGCATCGGGAAGCAACAGCAGCATCGCAGGCTCCACCCTAACGCTCTCCGCGCAGTCGAACACCACCACCCACTCGGCGAGCACCCTGCACGGACTGGATGGCGGCCCGTCGACGGGTGGTTTCAACTCGGAGCCGGCGTCCCTGGACTCGGTGGCCTCCATGGGAATCATCGCCAGCACGAGTGGCACCGAGCGATCGCGCGACTTGGCCCTGTGCGCTGTGCTCATGGATGAGTGGCTCAAGGAGCTGGCTGCCATTGCGCAGGAACAGAGCGTTGTGCTGGTCACGGAGCAGGGGAGTTTATGATCGCTTGGAACGGAAAGCTTGTGTATACATATTTTACGGATTTGTTAGCCTTTGTTTGTTTTAACCAGCTACTCTTACGAAATTATTCTTTTTACCTGTTAAATTATCGATATTTATATTTTAAAAAACAACTTTTAACGAACAATGCAGTTTTGAACAGATTTACAAGTTAATGCACACGGACTCAACTAAAAAGAAAACGAGAAACACTCAACGCGTTAAACAGATAGATTTAGGTTAAATGTTTTAAGTGAATGAGGACGGTGGATCTTAAGTGTTCAGATGTAAACAAATATTCTAATTACCAGCCGTACGCAAAATTTACAACGTTTATAGAGAGAATTATATAACACACATACCATGTATACATATGTATTTTTGCAATATATTTTATGCTTTTATGTACATACATAAGCAAGATCAAATTACACAAGTTATGTAAAGCCAACTTGAAAGTATTAAATTGGTCCAAGTAAATGCACAGCCAAGAAGATTTAGTTATTTTTAAATGAACGGCGGCTGATTAGGTAAGTTATCTGAATAATATAATCTGGGTTAGCTTGGCTTGACTTTCCACAGGAGAACATGAGCTATAAGTCCTAGAGTTTAATTCAAAATGTACTAAAATCTAAGAGATAGATCCACTCGACATTTATTACTTGATCGCAGAGTTCAGTGGACTTTGACATCTGGCGCTGATATGATGCGCCAATAAGTACCTCCACCCCAGCGAAAGATTGCCATTTCACGTCCGTCGACATGGACTGGCGGACGAGCTTGCTGCTTCTGCTGGTGCCCAGCACCTGGGCATCCGACTATTGGAAATTTAAGTGTCGTTATGAGGACACACGTCCGGATGTGGTGTGCATCTCTTCCCTTGGCATAGTGGGAGTCGCGAACAACAAGAACTATTCCCTGAGCATGGATAGTTCTCCATATCACATTTGCAAGCCGCCGGATGCGAATGCTGGTGCCCACTGCACCCTGCCGCGTCCGATCAACAGTACCGGCGTAAAACATAACTTCACTTTTGCAGTGGAAGCCATCGATGCTGCACGGTGGTACGAATTTCACCTGGTCGACGACCAAATGACAAGGCCACTGTGGGGAAACTATTCACCCAGCATCTCAAGGAGGGACAATGTGGTCTGTGTGGATGGCCAGTGGAGTTCGCGGAATAGCAACTCCACCTTCAAGTGGCGCGTTAGCCTGCTATCGAACGAAGCTTATGATGCTCGTATCATTAGCCACCTGGAAGCTGGTTTCAGTAGTCCACAGGATGTGTGCTTCAGGATGCCGCCTTATCGCTATCCTCAGTACGAAGTGCGTCTCTGGACACGCTACAATCTCACAGGCTCGCCCTGGACGAAGGATTACTACTCCTTCAATGTATCGGGGAATGCATCCGTACCAGATCGTCCACCGAAGTTCGTGCCCAATGGATTTTCGTACGAACCGCGCTCTACGGAACTTTATGTCTATTGGGTGGGTCTGTCTATGCTGGAATTTGGAGGTCCCGACTTTACGTACATTTTAGAATCGGATACGGGGTAAGCCATTAGGTATCAACTTTAACGTATATGGTACATGTGATTCCATTTTTAGCGACAGAGCGCGGCTGGAGAACGACTACCATGCAGTCTTCTACGACTGGGATCCCACTAAGCCGGCCAACGTGTCTATTTGGAGCCAGAATTTCTTGGGGAAGTCGGTGAATAGTTCGGTCCTTAAAGTGCCCATTTTGGCCAACTCCCAGCGGCGAGACCCACAGAATTTAAGGTTTAACGTGAGGACAAATTCTTTAATATGGCAACCACCAGAGGAGTCAAAGGGACACACTGGGTACACCTTCTTTTGGTGCGACACGTATATACTCAGTAAATTTTGCGGGAGTCAGCTGAAGTTGGAGGAGCTGCCTGCATCGGAGACACAGTTTAGGTTTGAGGGCCATTGGGAGAACTGCCTTTGGGGTGTGGCGGCGATATACGAGGACAATTCCGGCACTGGAATACACTGGGTCTTTGGCTAAATGGTCAAAACTATATCAAAAATATATACACCAGCAGATTACCCGTAATCTTTTTAAATAAAAGGGTTTCTTATGAAAGCGTCAAGCCAAGATATTCATGATTATTCTTATTTAAGGACCAGCCAAGATAAATTTCCGTTTAGATCATTAACGTAAAAGTTTGAATTTGAATATGTACTAAAATAGAAGTTGATCGATAGACCGATTTATATCCATACATTAAAAACACGTTCCACTCCGATATCTTAGTCGATCACAAACAATCGATAGTCGACAGCACTGAGGATTGGTTGAACGCATCTCTAGCAATCGGTCGCTTTCAGTCACAAAACTGCGATCGTTGCGATCGTTTGCCGTTCAAAAAACATAATAGTGCGCATTGTCGGCTGAAATATCGCGTTGTGTTTATTTTATTGTAAAATTTCGCATAAATTATGCTACACTTCTCCCCGCCCTGCACTCGGAACATTCGTGTTGGCGACTAATCACTCCGCCTGCATTTTCGCAAACTTTTTGTTCTTGAGTTGCGAGCGCCGCTTGAGTGTTTGTTAAGTGCAAGGGAACCACCGGCTGAAACCGCCTTTTCGGGCTTCTAGCCAACCGAAAATAGTTCGCGAAACGCAGCAGGCGACGCGTCTTTTGGGCTCTCAAAAAGGGCATGAAAACTCGCGAACTGCGGCCAATAAAAGATACATACAGGAAAAAGCGATTGCGCGAATTCTCGGCTGCGTGTGCGCTGCAAATTTGCTCGTGCGGAGCAAAAACAAACGAAAATAGCCGGATGAACAAACAAATACATCCAGTGCGAAGAATAATCTGCGCTGTATAAACAATTAGCCGCAAAACAAACGCCGGAATCGAGTGCCCCTGTGTGCCAGTGTATTGTGTGTGTCTGTGTGTATCTGTATCCCTGGAATGCGCAGTCGCGCATGCGCAAATATTTGTGATTTGTTTTGAAAGGAGAGAAGGAGCGAGAAACGGAGATAGATAGATAGATAGGGAGAGAGAGAGAGAGCGCGCTCGATCGGATTGGAATAAAAAACATTCGCTAAAGGTGAGTTTTGCTGTTAGGTTGGCAATTGCAGCAATTGCAGTTGCCTTGGCCAAAGTTGCCATTTTCCCTGCCCACGTTTCTCCACACAGAAAAATAAATATATGTATGTACATAAGTTCACAAGAGTGCAAGAAACTATTTGAATAGTTATTGCATACATGATAACTCACTTACAAGAAGTTCAATTCAGGCTCCTCAACTATTGAAAAAACATTGAATCAATACTTTTCTACGTGTACCAAGCCCACGTCAGTCGGCTGAAAATCCATGGGCCTCGGCCCACGGAAAATTAACTCATTGCCCCCACTTTTCCCTTCGATCCCGAAAATTGCTCTATTCTCCTCGGGAACGCCCACTTTGTCAGCGCTACGCCCACCTTGCCCATTTGTTCTTCTTTTGTCTCTGGTCCCTTTTGTCTTTTCCCTCTACGGTGCCCAAACGAAGGCGGGTTTTTCCTCCACTTATCGCTCGGCCACTACGGCCATAAAAGTCCGAGTAAAAATCAATTTTCAAAACAAGCAGGACAAAAACAAAGGAACGAGCCAGCGAGGCGGCGAGGGGGCAAGCAAGGGAATATCGGACGACAATAACATCAATTTTGAGGCATTTATATGCGCCAATAAATTCAACAGTTGCTTGCTGGTGTGAGTGAGAAGGAGAGGCAGCAGGAGCGATGGCGATAGTATCGCATCCGAGGAAAGCAACAAATAACAGGCAGAAAGATACACGACAACGCGCAACAATAAGACACAAGATCAAACAAAACCAGCAGCGAAAACCGACTACGCTGCAGCATCGCCGTTGTTGCTGCTGCTGATGCTGTAGCTCTTGCTGTTGCTGTTGCTGCAGCAGTTGCAATAGCAACAGCAACAACCACGCCGCATGCAACAGGTAAAAGCAGCGACGCCACCGTTTCGAAACGAAATGCCCGCAAGAGCGAAAGAGATGGCGCCCAACAACCTGTTACATCGCCCGCTGCCTGAAATATGTAAAGTCAATTTCGTGTATCGGAAAACTGTAACTAATGCCAGGCAGCAGCAGCATTAACCCATTAACGCGAAAGGGAGAAATCGGCCAAGAAATGCAAATGCATTTTCCATGGGTTAAATGGAAAGGTGGGAGATGGTGTAGTTGGGAAAACTGCTTGGCCACATACCACAAACAATGCAACAGTCAGGCATCGTTTGAATTGGGAAAATGTAAATAGTAATTAATAGTAATACAATTATTAACACTATTACTTCTCGGACAAAGAGTATGTTTCCTTAGGGGTCTAAGTGGAATATTTAATAATTATAAACTCATCCGAGTATATAGCCTTCATCCAAGTTGAAACCTTTTTTGTGGCTTTTCTAAAGTATCCACAAGAATCTCCTCCTGACTTGGCCCGGCATCTTAATGGGTTAAGATCCGCGCCCGTGGGCAACTGAGGCCAAGTTCGTTGTACGCGGCGGCAAATAAAAGACAGCGCAGTCGAGTAAGAAATTTTTGTCAATGAAAGAAAACTTTCTTTTGGGCTTATCCACGCCAACATCGCCGCCGGGCCTCCGTTCACTCTTTCGTTTTCTGTCCTCCTCGCCGGTGATTTTGTTTTGTGTGTCGCCCTGCTTTTTATATTCCTATAAGCACCCATCCATATACATATATCTTTCTGTTTAATTGGGCGGTTTCGAGATTTACGCGCGCCTGCCGCCATCTGCAGAATCTCTTTGGAGTGTAATGATCTTTTGGATCTCTACGTCTCCGCGGGCTCCTCTTCATGGTCCATTAAGACAATTTAGGCTGGCTTCTCTTTTCCGGGCCTTCGGGACTCGGCCATCGGATGCGTGGGAGTGGCAGGGGCGGCATGGGAGTGACTGCTGCGTGGGAAGCCTCGTCTGTTTGTCATCTTGGGGCTGCAGGTTTGATTGCTTGCGAGCCAAGCCAAGTCATCCAGCCATCGAGTGTCCAAGTTGGCGCAACAAGTGTCCCAGTTTGTGGAACGGCTAGAAGCCAGCTACTCGAACTAGAACTAGTTTAAGTTTCCTGTCCCGGCAGCCATAGCTGGAATCTCCTCCACATGGTCACATACTTGCATGCTTATCGTGCCGGTGGGAATGCTAGAAGTAGGTTAGTTTAAAAGCTTCGCTTTGCGATCTGTGGATAACCTTTGCAATGTTCTTTAATGAAGCAAAAAATGATATAAGATAATAATATTAGATTGCCAGTAATTAAAATATAAAGTCATCAGCAAGATTATGAAACTTATAATATCTTTGAGTGACATTTTTGGTGCTATTCGCTTGAGCGCAACTGTGACTTTGCCTTTGGGCTCAGTTATGTTGACTCTTGCTGCCGTTTCTGCGGTCGCCTGGAGGAAGCCCCCTTTTGGCCAACCTACTCCCCTGTTATTAACCGTTTGGCCACATTTTCTCACACAGAGAGCGCAGAAATACTTGGCAGGCCACTCTGGCAATTGGCGCGCCTCTGGAAATGACAAACGGTCATGAGCATGTGGCTCCGGCCCACAAGGAAGCACAAGGGGGCGTCTCGAGCAGCTAGCAGCTCCACTAAATTACGGAAATCTAAAAAAATATTCTAAGCATTCGCCGGGAAAATTGATTCGGAATAACTGTATCAGAATGCTCTGATATAAAAAAAAAACAAGTCTCGTCTCGGGATGCTATAAATTCCAAAAATGATCGAAACGGAACCGGTTGAAATGTATGATAAGTGATCTATAGATGGACATATCATGTTCTGAGCATGTAAATCAGATAAAGAAGACCGCAAATGATAAGTGCAAGTCTTCTATATGGAACATGATCATTATAGAATTGCTGATAGAAACCAGTAAGTTGTAGTTGGGTAAAAGATGCATGGTTAAGCATTCTAATCTATTTACTCTACGACCGAAAATGATATGCCAGATGGGTTCTACACATATCATTTTAATTGGCAATGATCCCATTCGACATAAATGCCAAAGGAATGTAAATGAGACCAGTCGATTGGAACTGCCATTAGATCATCAATTGGTCTCCAATCGCATGAGATCCGGCGCTTTTCGTTCGCTTCGAGGGGTGCTCCACTTGGGGTTCATTAGGAGGCCCCCTTCTTTACTTTCCATTCGCTCTGCTTCTGGCCAAAACGTTCTCCTGTTGGCCCAAAACAGCCTCACGTAACTGTAACTGATTTGACCTCCCATCACTTAGCTACCAAAAAAACCTCCTCCAAAAGCGTCGTTTTTCTCCGCCGCTGCTGCCGTTTTGGCATTGTGAATGGTTATGGTTACTGTGGGGATTGTGGATTGGGGTTCGAGATCTGCGCTTGGGGGGGCTGGGGTACTGGGCACCAACCGGGGTATCAACGGAACCAAGTGGCGGCATTGGGTCTGTTTTGATGCTCGTTTGGCGGAGCGGTGCGACCTCGACAACAAATTTCTATTGCATGCAATTTGGTGAATATCTCATGCACAAATGAACATTAACACTTGGCGGAGACTCGAGAGATGGACAATAAAAAAAAATACCAAAAAACTTGTTTGCTCAACAGAAAGCAGTGACAACAAACATATTGGTAAACAAATACAAACTACAGATGACGAATGTGGCATACACTATCATAATCAGTAATAGTAAGCTTATTTCGAAACAAACATCTTGTTTGAAGACAAGCTTTAAGTATACAACTTAAATGCTATGTTACAAAAATGGAAGTACATATTGAAGTTACAATATTGTGCAAATGTATTGTGTAGCTTCGTGTGCCCCTCCGTTTTCTAGGGTATTAAACATCAAAAACGGCAGCCAGGCGGCAGAGCATCGAGTGAAAAAGTGCGCCTAGAAATTAGAAAGTACGCGGCGGTCTGGAGGAGAGGCTCAATCTGAAGTTGGGGCTGGAGCTGAGGCTGAGGCCAAGCTAAAGCTAAAGCTGAGTCTGAAGCCAAAGCCAAAGCTATGGCTATAGCTATAGACAAAGTCGAGGCGGTGGGTATGTGAGTGTAACTCGATTTGTGACTGTCATAAATGGCGGAAATTGTGGGGCTCGAGACAAAGCGGGCTTGGGGACTGGGGACCGAAAGACGGAGGCTTTCTGGCTAGCTTTCTGCTTTCTACTGCCGGTCTTCAGCCGCGGCTCTTACCAACTCCAAGCTTCAAACTGCAGCTCCCACTTCTACTCCAACTCCAACTCCGGCTCCGTTTTTCTTTCTTGCTTGACTATAATTTGTGCCATCAGCATTTTGTTGTCGTTATCGTTAGTAGAGACCAGAAGACTGTGAACTGAGCTGAAGACTGAAGCCAGAAGACAGAAGACAGCAGACAGGCGACGGCAATGAAGCGTACGTTTTGACATTTCCCCAGCTCTGCCAAAGCCTCTCTCTTTTGGCTTGCTCTGGTCTCCATAATTATCGAAGCGGAGAAGAACGCGCTGCCACAATTTGGCCAGATTTTTATTTATTCCCACCTTGCGCCACCGCCCTCCCCTTTTGATACCCGTTACTCGGGGAGTAAGTAGCAGAGTATACTAGATTCGTTAAAATGTATGTAACAGGTACTTTCACTCGCTGGGTAAGGGGTATCCGATAGTCGGTGAGCTCGACTTCAGCATTCTCTCTTGTTATGACTTATTCAATTCGCCACCAGCCGCAGAACAGCCTTAATATAGCCCCAACCCAATCGACGCTGAACCCAAGAACCGGCTCAAGTTCGCCTCGATCTGCGTTTATTATTACACTTAATGTGACTTGATTTATAAACAAGAGCAGCCTCCATCGGTGGACCAACCGACCAACCACTGGACACCGAGGAGCAGAAGACAGCCGATCGACATGGCTCAGTGACCAAAAGGAACACTGGGGGAAATTCGATCTGATATTGTAACTTTTGCGTGGTTCAAATCTCCGTCTACCAACTGCAATGTTGTAAAAAGTATTTGGCATACATAACGATCGATACTTGGTAATATTTTTTCCCAGTGCACATACCGTACTGGTGTTGGGTTACCCCACATATTGCTCTTTTCATCGCCGCCCGATAGGAACTGTCTTTTAATTAGTTCATAAATTCAGCGTGAAAAAGCTGGAACGCAGTTTCACCGCCGATGTGTAACACTTCCACTTCCCTTTCCAGTACAGTATCTCGCTGTCTTTGGGCTAAGCCCACCAAGTGGCTTCCTTCCTGGTCCCGGGACGCGGGTCTTTCAATAGATCGTTCAATCCGGAAGTTTGTTGCGCTGCCAGACAAAAGAAGTGCGGCTCTAAGCGGCTTTTGTGCCCAAGAAAGGAAATAGAATTCCTACCGCGCCCCTTCCTTTTCACTCGATCAGTCGACTGAGATTCTCAGAGTCATTTTAATGGTTTCCGCTTTTTATGGCATTGCCCGGGCCTTATTATTGGTAAAAAATTAATAGAAATTTAATTGGACGGGCCCGTGGGGTCGGGGGGAAATTGGTTCTTTAGGCATTTATTGCGCATGCGCGCAGCTTTTCTAGCTGTCGCTAATTGTTATTGCTCTGGCTTGTCGGAGTTCGTAGTTCTTTATGGTTTCTTCACGCACCGGTCTTTGTTTTTTGTTTAACTGGACGTGCGGGAGGTTAAAGCGTGCTAATGCTTACATAATGCTTTGCTTTTCGGGCCTCTTTATTGTTTCCTCGCCGCCCTTCTCACGTCTTTTTCACGTATTTTTCACGTCTTCTGTACGTGAGGTAGTCCCAGTTGGGCGGAAGGGCGAGAAAGTCGAGGACATTTTAGGGCCCTCATAAATTATCATCTCGGGTTTCGTAATCCCATGGCATAGGAAAATGATGAATAGTCCCTGTTTCCATTCACAGTTTGATCCAGTTCCTTTTATGACTGTGAAAGGTTGAAGATGGTACCAGATAACCTTTCATAGGTATAAATCAACGTGTGACTGTGATTTATACTGATTCAATTGGGATAATTTGGTCTAATTTGTGACCCTCCTAGGATCGTTCTATTGAGAAGCCCCTAGGGAAAGAAATATGTGCAAGTTCTTGGTTAATATTAACAGTTTGCATCCTCAATTATCCCATTTATATACATGAGTATATGTTATGAATACGAGTTATTTACTATAAATTATGTATCACTATCACAGATATGGTTAGGTTAGTCTTGTAACTCAACAATACTCAGGCTGAATTCTTGTCAAATCCGAGCATATATAATTGATTACTCCGCCCACAGTTGTGGCAACCTGTAATCTCCAAAAAATCACACCATATGGAGCACGCGCTCTTTACCGCCCACGTTATTCAAAATTTTTGGGTATTGTGAACTATGTGGAGAGGTTTTGTGTTCTCTAAATAAAGCCATAGAAGACAAAAAATCGAAAGTAGCTGGCCAGAGGAGTTCGAAAAGAATTTCAGCAGCCCGAAAACTAATGAAATGCCAGAGACAACAAAAGAATTCAAGCATTAGCATACATGAATTTGTTCCCCTTTATTAATTTTGTGAGGTTAATTTATGTGGAGAGCGGAGGCATGATGAAACAGAAATTTGAGCCAAAGAAATGCTTAGTTTTGCTGATGAAGAATGTTTTTGAACCGCCTCCAGCCCGATGATAATTAAATATTTGTACATATGAACTTTACTGGGTTACGGGGCCAACAAAAAATGGACAAAAAATGTCTATAGATTAGGGTAAAGAGGGTAAAGAGGGGGGAGACTCTACTAAGACCGGCTTGATCTTGGGTTTTTATGTTCTCGCTTTTGGCGAGAAGTCGACTTACAAGTTACTCCATTCGATGCTGGCCTTAAGATTAATGTTTCCCAGTACGCCGGCTCTTCGAAATTTGCATATTCCGACAATTTGCGGCTTGTTGTTCGTTAATGTGGATGTTGTAACTGCTTGCAGATAGATCCCCCTTTAGATTTCTGTGTGTTTCGGAGGGCGTGGTAATGAGTTCTCACCGAAAGATTCTCGTTATGCGATAAATTCGAAAGTTACCGAAACGATTTTGGGTTTTCATTTGCTGGCAAAGTTTTTGTCCGTTTCGGGTAATTTACATGCATAAACAATTTGCACAAAAGTGTTTGCCGTTGCCTGGGATTTTCGCGCATGAAATGGCCAAGTTTATGGCTATCGACGGGCGGTCGGAGGTCCACAAAACCCGGAGACCCGAAGACTCGGAGACCCGTCTACCCGGCTGTCGTAAAAATCAAATATGCGACGCAGACTTGACACAAATGATACCCATAAACCATAACAACGTAGAGCCGAGAAATGGAAGTTATATTCCGGCGATTGAGGGATTGGCGAGAGCTATGGTTTCTCGATTTCAATTCGAATTTGCCCAGGGAGTGGCTCTGAATTGATGCCTATTCAGGTTAATTTTGAGTCGCTTCGATTAGGCCTGACTGAATGAAATATGGATAGGAGACCTCCAGAGTTCCACTAGGTTTGCAACATAATCTACATATTAATTCCGTGCTCAGAGCTTTATATATTTTTTATATTGTTCAGCTCAGCACATAATTAAGCAGATTATTGGCCATTAGACCCATGGGGATCGTGTTTGCGAGAAGCTATAGAAGTTAGTAGAGAAAGCAAGACAAATTGTATAAAATTATGGTTCTTTTATCTGTATAATCACCTATCATCATCTAATTGACTTGGCTTGCTTAGGTGTAAATTTGCCAATGTTTATACATATGTTTAATCTTCATTGAATCCAAGTCCCAATTTTTTAATCCCTTATCGTACAGCCTTTCTTCTTTCCATTAGCCAGCTGAAAATTATAATTCCCACAGCTGTTTGCTGTGCTGCAGCTTCTGCTCCAGTTTGGAGCTTTTCATTAGGAAAAGCCGCCGCATTGGTAATCAACTCAACCCCCACCATCACAGTTTTGACTTATCGCTTAACCTTCACTCAGTTTTAACTCTCACCTACCGTCTTTTGTTTTCCTGCCTTTGTCTAACTCGTTAGCTTTTTGCATTGTTAAGTTTTTTGAGTTTTGCCTACTGTGCTACACATGGCTCTTTAACTTGGAAAAGACAAATTAGTGGGTGGCCTCTTTGTGAGCGATTGAAAATTAGAGTCAAATCATTTTGGACTTTGTCTATAATCGTATGGCGTATGCATTTCAAGCGTATCCATATCCATGGCACCGGATTGAATTCTTTTCCGAGAACTCCAGAGCCGGAGTGAGTGTCACGTGCAACATAATCGTCTTTCGATGGTTACAAATCTTCTCAAGCCGAGCCCGTTGATAAATGGAACTTCAGGCCGAGGGGCGAGTTTGTGTCTTAAGTCTTTTGAATGGCGGTGGTGTGGTGTGTGGATCCTTTTGTGTCTGCGCTTCATTCATTCGTTCATTCACGAACATTTTCGCTTCATTTCTTCCGCCAAAGTTTCTCACTTATTTTATTTTCCTCGGAGCCAAAGGCAAAGTCATCTGTATGACTTAATGTCGACGCCGACAGCGACGCTTGTCGTTTGTCATTCGATCCGAGCAGCGAAGGCGTTTGATATATACTCGTACGTAAGTGTGTGTTTCGCAGGCTTTCCCCGGATTTCTGTGGAGCAGCGTTTGAAAAACGATATATGGAGACGGGCTGTTACGTTGTACCACGCGTTTTCTGGTGCGTGCAATGCAAATCCGCAGCCAATTCCAAATCCAATGGAGCGTGCAGCCCCGATCCGGAGACTTTCTGTACTTACCTTACCATATTCTTATGTTTCGATGTGGGTGTGCAGGTTTGCTTGTCGCATTCGCCATGGCTTGTGGGTGGCCAAGTGGAGTTGGCGGCGATCTGGGGAGTGCTAAGGGGGAAAATAAATGTATAACCATGAGCCACTTCCTGCTGTAAACTATATTCGGTTTCAAATAGGGCTTTTAATTACTTGGGTATGTCAATTCAGTTTCAGTTTATTACAACTAGAATTTCTTGTTTGCAGTACATTAAGTGATCTAAATTTTGACCATAATTATCATCCTGCAAGTGGCTGGAATCATTGCTCTGGCCTATTTCCCTGCGATTCCGCATAGCGCAGTACAACAAGAGCCTGTGTCTGCCTTTTCATCACGGACTTCATTGTCTGGGCGCGCGGTCAGTTTGGGATTGTTGTTAAGTAAGTGTACTTAACCCACATGACTTGCGGTTTTGCCTTGCTCAGTGCGGGCCAACAACTCGCTTTCTGCCCGTGGCTGTCATCACTCGAAAAGGCCAAAAAGCTGTCATTGCCTGCGATCTGTTGAGTTGTGGCCACAGTGCGTATGCGTGCGCAAAGAGATTTCTTAACCTTGAGTGACTTTGAGCGTTTCCCAACCAGCCAGCCAGCCAGCCATCCAATCCAATCCAATCCATCCATCCGTCCATGTTTATTTATGCTCCCCCTTTGGCTCTGCGTTTATTAACCAATTTTTTCGCTGATTGTATTTTGGGTTTATTAAATTACCGATTGCACGTGTGCGTGTCCGCGTACTTGACTCTACGCTCATTTCCTTAATTAAACACTTGTTTCACGGTCCGTTGGCCAATCCAAGAGGTATTTCATAAATAAAAATGCCAGAGATTAGCAAAAAAAAAAAAAAAATTCAAGCTGATGAAGCTCATTTGCAGAAATAATGATCAATCGGCAAAAAGCGATTAAATTCAAAGATTATGTAAAGGCGATCGACAGCAATTTGCAATGGCTAGCAACCGATTATCAAGTTCACTAGAAAGTTGCTGCATCATTACTTTTAAAGAGCTAGCTTTGCGAAAAAATAATGACACGATGTTGATTTGTTGAAAAATATTTCAATTTTTTATTTACTTATTTAAGTAAAAGTACCAAAGTAATAAGGTTTCCATATTTTCCTTGCATTTATGATATAAGATCCACTTCCTTTGCATATCGTGCTACCAGTTTTTGTTCTGCCCATCGCGTTGCGTGTAACTTTCAGTTTAACCCTTCAAGATGTTTTCCATTAACTTGGCTTGTATCTGGCAGTTGCCATCTATAACAAATAAATTCATGGCTAGACCCATTAAAAGCTTATTATGCTTTTTGTGTGCCACTCTGGTTTTATTGTCCATTGTGGGGAGCTGGAGGTTGCGGGTTCCCAGTCTCCCAGCCGGGGGAAGCCACCCACAAAGTGGTGGGAAAAGTAATTTTCATAATTTTGCACTCCGACACCTTCACCTCCTCCTGTTTGAGAATCGGAAGCCCACGGGGCATATTATTCTCGACTCGTTGGGAATTCACATTTACATGGAGCTGGGCGAGAGCTGTGAGCTGGAACCCCTTATTAAAATGGCACTAATTATGGCAATTTGTTATTGGCCAAAACGAGCTGAGGCCAACGCCCATGCCCACTTCTAAGCCATCAACAACGATGGTCGTTAGCTTTTGGCCAGATCAAAGTTTATTAGCGAAAGGAAGGGAATGGTGTGGGGCGGGGGAAGGGCACGCCCTCACGCACAAAGTGGTAAAATATTTAAATTATAAAAGGCAAAAACAAACGAGTAAATACGTTGGACATACACATCTATCGCCGAAGGCCAAACACGCTCTTGTATACGCATATTGAAATGTGTACATTTTTATTTATTATTTTTGTTTTTATTATTTACCCCTTTCCACGTTGGTCTCGACTTCAGGCACCAGGTGATGATTCGCTATTTGCTGGAAAGGGGACTCGTTTCGGTGCGCCAGGGGTTAAGGAGGGAAGTTGGAAAAGGTTAAGACGCAGTATGTGTACATGTGCTACAAATTGAAGGCTTTTTATGGGTCTACCCTTGCCCGAGGGGTTCCTTTGTGGGCCCAATAAGTTGGGCTATAGATCAGCAGACTAATGAGTCACCAAAACCTATAATTACAAGGCGTCTGATGCTCTAATTAGGTAACTCTTTATTATAATATTGTAGATCATAAATTTCTTAAGAAATATGAACTGGCTTACTACCCTTTTTAGCACTATAGTACAACCATTTTTCCATAGTTAGAGTATACCGAGTTCTGCCTGTGACTCGCAACTTAAATTTCACTCCTTCATCATTACTTGCTGCCCGCGAAGCTTTTCATTTGATGTCTCCCCTCGTTTTCCCATGGCCCCGGCCAAAAAAGGGAGAATTGCTGGCCGCGAATGGGTCTGGGGGGCAGTTGAGGGTTAAGTATTGGCATTTCCGACTGGGAGACCGAGACTCGTCTTCATTGAAATCGAGCTCGGAGCTCAAAGCTCAGAGCCTCACAATCGGACTGGGGACCCGACTGGATCCCAGTTTCAACTTGCACACGGCATGGCAATCAAAGCCAGTAAATCTACACCAAAAGCAACAATAGCCGGGCTAACAACAACAACCAGAGCAATATTTGTGCTCATTAAGCGTAACTGACACACGAAGTTTTTTGTTTTTTGGAGGGTTTCTTCATTTCGCAAGTCGCCAAAAACTACGCCAACGGGACTGAGTTTTTTTCGACTGAAGCTGTGACTCAAGATCTGGCCCCCAGTCCCCGTTCTTCCCTTCTGTTTTTTTTTGAGAGAGAAGAGTTGCTGCATTGTATTGTTTACCCTTTACGAAGGGTATAAGTATTCTTGCGATGGTTCCTTCAAGTTCGTAGTGACTTACATCCTTCACTAGGCAAATAAATTCATCAGGAAACTATGATTGTATAAATATATATATTTTTGCAGACTTTTAGACACCTATTCTATGAAATAGGGTATCCGAATAGCTGCCTTCTTGACACTTCCACTTTTCCCTTATTCGCTTTGCATTTTCGTTTTTCCTTTTGGCCAATTTCAGGCCCCCCAAACGGGCTGAGAGCGATTGCTATTATTTTGAGGTAATTCGATGATTTACAACCGCTGCCTTGTTTTGTAAGTTTTCTTTCCAGAATGCCACAGATCCCACTGGCTGTCCAGCGGAGCTTTATGTGTGTGCCTCAGACCCCGGGTGTCTGCGTCTCTGGGTGCAACAATGAAGGGCCCAGCCTCGCCACATTCCTTTGTTATTTTCGCAATGTTTCCCCAGTCTCTTATTGTTTCTTTTTTAGTATTCTTTTTCATTTCGCTGAGTACTGCTGTAATTCCCGCATACCCGAGGATCTGAATGAGTTTGGTGCACTGGGGGAAGTGGTCGCCTTTTGTACATTTTTTCGCGGGCATCTTACATTTCACACCTGTTGTCATTTCTCTCGCCCTGCTGTGATGTTTGCGTTCAAAAAGGGGGAGTCCTTGGACAAGTTGACAGCCTAAATAGCTCGAAAGGGGAATGAGTGGCTTAGACGCACCCATGGCATATGTCAGCTGTAACTGATATGCAGATGTTCGCCTATCTGAATTTAAATAAAATTGATTACTTTCCGTTTATCAGTTGGCTATTAACTCAGCCAATTCACATCTTCAAGGGGAAACATCTTCTGGCTAGATAGTTGCTGTTCCATTTCGAATGGAGATCATTGATATGACTAGCATCCTTATTATATAAATATATTACCCAAAACATATTTTGGTTAAACGTTCTGATGCAACACCAATCTTGTCATTACCACAAATTGCCCTACCTAACTACTATAATCACGTCAATCTCCGAACTCTGCAACATTTCAATTTTCCTGCCCCAGAGAGCCGCCATCCATCAAAGCATGAACAATTTCACTTTCCAGATACAAATGCGGTGATATGCGGTGATTCAGTGCATCGGTCTGGCTTTCGGTTTCCAAACCAGAAGCGGAAGCCTCCGTTTAGTCGACGCACGTCTGGTGATTAGACGCTTCAGCGCCATCCCATCCGATCCCAGCCAGAAAGCGGAGACCGACGACATGTTCCCTTTGCCACACCGAAAGAAATAGGTGCCTCCAACTCTAAAAAAGTTATTATATGTCAGAGTGTTGATTTAGAATTTCTATGATGACATGTCCTACAAGAATCCTAATGCCAACTCTCAGTGAAAACAAAAACATAAAAATGCCATGAGTCACATGAAATAATCATAATATATAATATAAGTTGGGGGGACCCTTTTTCTCCGTGTGCTGGCGACATTTTGGCGACGCTTCGCTGCACTTTGTTGAGCACTCCGTGGCGAGGACGTGGACTTGGATGTGGATGTGGATGTGGATGTGGACGTGTGTGCCCGCCTCGTGTGCCATGTCATGGCTCCAGTGGTGCGATAAATGCTCATTTCACTTTCTATCAGCGTCTCGCGGCAGTCTAATGGAGGTTTAATTATGCTGCTCCGGCGGCGTGCCCTCGGCTGTCGCATAAATTACACCGAGCAATGGCTTGATTTATGGTTGGCCTATAGCTTTTTCCACTTAAGATTTTCGCTAATGCCCTGCCCATTTTTTGTGTGCTATCTTGCAGTTACTTGACAATATGACTGCGAGGTCGTAGACTCCGGGAAACCAGGGCGAGGGACGGGCAGAGGACGGACGGAAAACCGAAACGACACAAGGCGAACAAGGAACCAACACGAAAATGTCCGGCAATCAACAGCAGCAGCAACAGCAACAGAAGTCATTAACTAACAACGCGGCAGCAGCAGCAACAAACGAAGCAACCACTTTGGGCCATAATTTGATAAAATTAAATAGCGTTGACAAAATAGTAGGCAAAAGTCAGGCAGCAACGCAGGCAATTAACAAACTACAGCAGCAGCAGCAGCAGCAGCAGCACCAACAACAAATCCACCAGCGACGCTCATTGCTGCCAGCAACAGGAGGAGCAACAAATCCCCACCAGCCACACTCATCGCAGCAACAAAGCGGAACGCCAACGCCAACAGCTCAGTCGGCAGCCCAAAAGCAGCAGCAGCAGCAGCAGCAGCAGCAACAATCACATCAATTGCAGACGGTGGCCACGATACACCAGCCGCACTCCACGCAGCAGCAGGCATTGACTTCCCGCCTGCCCATCCAGCAGCAATCCGCTAAAGAATTGCCCAACCTAGCTGGCCAGCAGCGCCGCAGCTTCCACTACCAGTTGCAACATCAGCAGCAATCTCTGCGCAGCCCGCAGCTGAAGGCACCGGCACCCGCCCACTCCATCCCGCCGAGATACCAGCCACCGCCCCAGCCGGCCACCGGGATCCTCAAGCCGCACTTGCCACTCAAGTATCCGCCGGATATCCCCCAGCTATCTAGCATCTACATTCCCGACTCCATCAAGCAGCAGCAACAACAGCAGCAGCAACAGTCGCGATATCTGCCAGCACACCAGCCGGGAGCGAAGGATATGCTGAAGTTTGTGCGCAAGCCGGACCAGGAACACCCATCGCCCAATGCCTCGGTCACGTCCAGCGGCACGGGAATACCAACGGCCAATGGCGGAGGTCGCCTGACCGCCGAGCAGAACCGCCAGTTGCAGTCGCTGGTCAATGAACTGCGTGCGCTGAAGGAGCAGAATCAGCGCCTGCTGGACGACAACCAGGAGTTGCGGGATCTGTGCTGCTTCCTGGACGACGACCGGCAGAAGGGACGCAAGCTGGCGCGAGAATGGCAGAGATTTGGGCGATACACGGCCAGCGTGATGCGGCAGGAGGTGGCCGCGTACCAGGTGGGTCCAGCCCCGAACGGCACTCCAGATCTTTGGGTACTAATTGACTTGACTCTCTCTTTGCAGAACAAACTACGTCAGCTGGATGATAAGCAGCAGGAGCTTATCACCGATAATCTAGAGCTCAAGGAGCTCTGCCTCTACTTGGACGAGGAGCGTGCCCATGTGGCGGCCAATGCGCTGTGCGCCGGTTGCGGAGCAGCCACTAGGAATGCGCTTCGAGATGACGGCGATGGTTCCAGCTCCAGCACGAATGCAGATGAGACCATCACCGCCTTGAGGAACTATGCAGAGCAGCGGCAACTACCCCAGGTGAGCAAATAGAACGAATACCAATAAGAACATGACCTAATGGCGATTTCAATTTGATTCCCAACAGGATCTACGTCATGCCCACACGCTGAACGACCAGACGCTTCAGTATGTGCGCTCGCTGGAGCGCCGCATCCAGCAACTGGAGGAGGAGCGCACCACGCCCACGGCCCATCTTCAGCAGCCGACGACGCCCACGCCGCAGGCCACGCCCACGCCAACGGCCACATCTGCAGCCACTCCAGCCAAATCAGCAGCATCGCCCCACCAGCAGCAGCAGCAACAGCAACAACATCAACAGCAGCAGCAAGACATCGTGGCCGCTGCAGCGGCTGCAGCAGCTGCTATCCAACTGCCGGAGCCGATTGCCGGACGCCCAGAGGCGGTGGTCCGAGCCCTCCAGGTGCTCGAGGTGCGGGAGCAGCTGGAGCGCGATCGGCTGGGCAACCTGGCTGGGAGCGCACTCGACCAGATGGACGACGGCGAGAAGGCGCTGGTCCGCGAGATGTGCAACGTGGTCTGGCGCAAACTGGAGGGCAGTCCACATGGACCGGCGGCCCTGGAGCCGCTCTAAGCCGGCGGAGATAGCCCGGGGCGGAGGCAACCTAAGGCGGGCTAACGCCTAGACTCTAATGTTTAAAGCTAACTTATGCCGTAATATTTAACCCTAAACATTGTACAAAGTTCAAACCACAACCTAAGCTTAAGCTACCGCTAAAGGCGAAAGAATACTCAACAAATATTTGGGATACTCCAGCAACTGATTCATCATGATGCAGGGCAATAAATTGACGTAGACTTTAACATCACTTTCGATGGCAGACTTCATGTTGTGCATATATTGTTAGATCAGCTTAGATTCAAATTCCAGCCTTAACTGGACTTAAAGCTGGACGATTTGGATGCGAATCAATATAAACTGTTCAGGGCGATGACTCCGCAGAATCAAGTAATCAACGCAATTGTTGTCTATTTTCGATTTGGAGCAACTTTCTTGGGGTCACTCTTTTTAATTAGTTTCTAACTCTGCTGATCAGTTGATGGAGTATGCCCACAATTACTTTATTTACTTATTGTAAACTTTGACTGTTATTTTTGAATGCCAAGAGGAAAACCACTTTCATGAAAAATCTGCTAACTCGAAATACAATGCAACAAATAACATATTTCCATACTCATCAATGGGCCTTTGATTTCCTAAGTACTTTGATTGCGATTCTTTATGACCAATGGCCATAGGTCCACTGTTACGCTTTCCTCGCTTTGCTACGTGGTTTTTGAGACAAACTTAAGCTACCGCCGAGTTGTTTGGCCTGATTCTGCTTGGCCAATTTGCCCGTATCACGTTCTTTCAGAAAGATCACCGCTCGCGGGACAGGAAGATGCGGCAGTAAACGGCTCGAAATGCAAGCCAACCCACTTTCGGCCATTCTGGTTTTCCCGCTCTTGCTGCTCATCGGCTAATTCATGCATTATCCAATCCACCGCCGTTTTGGTCTCGGTCGCGCCTCGCAGATTCCAGGTGCGAACATGTGAGTCTTAACTTTGGGGTCATTAAATATGCAACCTTTTATTTGGCTCCTTTTTCTTTGTTTTCTGGTGCTGCTGGTGGGGATTTTCTTAGGCGGATAAAGATCAGTTGGGACGCGGTGAGGAGAGTTGTGCTGAGACTTAAATGTAAATGTTTTCTGGATATTTTACTGCAATCAATTGTTGTATTTATTGAGCAGAAACTTCCTAATATTGATTATATTCAGATGAGAAAACAGGGTATCGAGGTTTGGCACAACGTGCTACTCTGTCTAGCTTGTTTTTCGAAACTTGGATTGAAAGTTATTACTTGGTTAGTTGGAATGGCACAGAGAAAAGTGCAGCATGCAGTTTTATTGTAAACCAATATAAAATGCTTCAAAGAAGATGTATTATTCTTGAGGATTCACTGCTGCAGTAACCTCTTAATGTAGCGACCCACGACGAAAAAGGGGCGCTGCTCGAATTCGTGCTTCTGGTCAATAGTGATAGTAACCTGAAGAGCAATGTGATTAAAGTTTACGGCAATATATACTGGGGACTCCCCTTACCTGATCTCCCTTAAGGCGATCGATCAGGGTCACGCAAACATCGCCCGCTTTGACTCCCACTTTTTGGGTGACGGAGGCGAACATGCTGGCCTCCATCTCGATGTTCCGGATTCCCAGATCGTGGCACTTCTGCAAGAACTCCATCTTATCCTTCTCCGAGTACTCGCATATGGCTCCATCGGTGCGACCTTGACCTGGTTGAAAAAGGACATTGCATTAAGTACCTCTGGTTCGGGGAAAAGGTCCCACCTACCTTCGTAAAAGCAATCTGTTCCCATTGTGTTGGCACTTATAGTCTGAAATCCATCGTTGGCGTCGACACCGAATGCAATTATATCCCTGATCACGTCCTCGGAAAACTGAGCCGGTCGTACCACTCGCTGTCCGAGAATTGCCTAAAATGTTTGTTAATTGTAGTAGATACTTCTGCTAAACCGAAAAATCGAACTGTAACTTACGATCTCATGTTCGTTGCGCAGCAGACCATTGAACGCATTTTTGGTGGCCACAACTGTGCCGGGAGGCACGCCAAGTCCTCCGCAGGTGCCAATCCGAAGCAGGACGGGATCCTGGCACCGCGCGTATTTAAGGAGCTTGATCAGCTCGTGGAGCACGACACTGAAGGAGGAGGATCCAATGCCGTGGCTCACGCACAGCACCGGACCCACCTTGTACATGGCATATCGGTTGCCACGCTCGCACAAATCCACCGGATCGCCGGACTCCGGCACTACCAGGATATGTCGTAGGTGCAGGGCTAACTGCCGCATTCTGGATCCCGTTCCACCCATGCAGATGACCTACGGATTCGCGTACATTAGCAATCTGAAGGCATTTGACTGGCACTATCTTACTCTAACATCGCCGAACCTGTTCTGCAACTCACTGGTGTCCCGGGTATTGGCCACATTGATGTCCAGGTGGTACAAATAATCCGATCGTGCGGTTTCCAAATGAGGATTCAGTAACTTGACGGTTCTGAAAACTAAATCTCGCACAATACTCTCAATTTATTGTAGCGGTTGGTACTTACTTATCAGACATTTTGTGTTGATTCGTTGGTGGTTCCTGTTAAATGTGGATAGAAGTCTGAAATTTTTCATTTTTGTCTAGATTTTCAGTAAGCTTTTGTTTGCACATTTTCAGATAGTACCTACAAACACATATAATTTAAGAACACTCTCTTTAGTTTCCCTACAAAGAGCTTTCTATATGTAATAGTATATGTATTTCTTACCAATAAATGTATTTATATAAATATCCGTTTTATACAAAGATAGGGGTGTGTCATTCAGAACCACACGTATCTGTATATTTGATAATAACACCACAACGAATCAGCACCTACGCCCGGGTGCACTCAAAGTACTGCGGAGATTTCTTGATCTATTCAAGTGCACTTCCATGCAGTTCCACCATTCACCACAGCTCTATCTCACCACGATCATGTGATACACGTGCATTATTGATTTCGGTCGGGTGGGATGGATGTTTCGGAAACCGAAACATCGGCATGGAAGCAAGGCCGTAGCGCAAAGGGTAATCAAAAAAAGGGGAATCCCACATAAATATCGCCGTGGACTGTATTCCCATTGCTCTCAAGGTTATCATAACAGTAACCGATAACAGTAAGAGATATGAATTCTAACAGCGACCCTCTTTATTCACCGATCCCTACTTTAAGTAGCTACTTATCAAAAATAACACAATTTGTATCGTCATAAAATGAATATATTTTCAAGTATCTGCCATAAAAGAGCTCATACCCGATGTATATCAGTTGATTGTATACATTTGCCAACCGATCTGCTTAGTCGGTCGGGTGAAAAGATCGCTCTTCGTACGAGACACATTTCTTTCAGTGCGCACTCGAAACGGAGCATGGGACCACCGAAAATAGTAAGTAGGCGGGTATTATGGGAGAAAACCCGAGAAGCGGAGAAAAGCAGTTGCAGACAAGCGCAGAGTCACCATCATCGGGCAGCTGTCATCTGGTTCAGATCGAGCAGCATCCGCGCATCTCGAAAGATGGAGACGGGCGCACTTACCATTCAACTGCGCAGTGAATCGCACGCGCAAATAAAATATTCGGAGTCTGCTCAGAGAAGAAGTCGCAGCTGAACACATGGCATGGCAGTGGACATGGACATGGAAGCCATAAAAGCGCTGACGTCGAACCAAGACGTTGCCAACCAGTCCGACTCTAACTGGAAACCCGATGGCAGAGCAAAAGCTTTATTCAGCCAGAAGTGCAGTGTTAGTGAAAAGAAAGTCACTGGAGCCGGTTGTGGCCACCTACTGCCGTCCCTCTCCGCCGCACTTTGCTTACTAATCTTCCAGGTGGGGCTGGCTCCTGTAGTCAGCGCCAAGTCGCCGGCCAACGAGACGGCCTGGCCACCAATGCGACATTACGATATTTGGGACGACCACTTGGGCGAGCTTGGCGGTCTTGGGGAGGATTCCTACGCGGATGAGGCGGACTTTAGGCTGCAAACGGGAACACCGGAGGAACTGGACATGGAGATGTCGCTGCAGGAAATCTCTGATCGGAGTTCCAGACAGGCGAACAGCAGACAGGGAAAAGGTGAGCTACAAATCTCATCCAAATATTTCAATATAAGTAATCTGTTCATTAGTGATCCATCTGTTTCCGGTTCCCGTGGATGGCTACTGCATGTCCAGTGATGGTCGGCGGATTGGCAACTGCCTGAATGCCTACGAGTGCCGCCAGAAGGACGGTCAGGCGAAGGGGGAGTGTGCCATGGGGTTCGGGGTGTGCTGCGTGTTCCTGGCCAGCTGCAACACTACGATAACCAACAACGTGACCTACGTTGTGTCGCCGGAATTTCCCAGCTTCATGCCCAGCAACTTCACTGGCTGCAGTCTGCGGGTGAAGATGATGAGCGACGAGATCAGCCAGGTGCGGATTGACTTCCATCACTTCACACTGGGCCAGCCAAACCGAAGAACCGGAGTGTGCGAAGGCGATGTCTTCAGGATAGGCGGTGGACCGGGCGGAAACTTCTCCCTATGCGGCCAAAACAGTGGTCAGCACTGTGAGTATACATGTGTGTAAGCTGCCTGAGTACTTAAATCATGCTCCTATTTTTTCAGTGTACTACGATGTGGGGACACGGGCGTCACCACGGCAATCTACTTTGTACGGCAGTCTGCGCCCTGTGGACGCGAGTACTGGCTCTAGCAACTCCACCCCCACGGGCGATCGCTTCATCGACATCAGTCTGAGCCTGTCCAGTCGCCTTCTGCCCCTCCGCATTTGGGAGATGAGTGTGGTGCAGATCCCCTTCAGCCAGCGAGCTCCGGCGGGTTGCTTACAATATCACACCGGCACCGAGGGCATTATGCAGACCTTTAACTTCGCCGAGAATGGTCGACATTTGGCCAATCAAAACTATAGGATTTGTGTGCGCCAGGAGCTGGACATGTGCTCCATTATGTACCAGCCATGCGACGAGCAGTCCTTCCGCATCGGCGGAGGTGGGCGAATGGCGAGCGGAGGTGGTGGCACCTCTGAAGCAGCGGCGACAACGGCAACGTCGAGTCCTGCTCCAGCCCAGTCGGATGCAGCAGGTGCAACAGCAGCTACATTAGGAAATGCTGCAGTGACCACAACAGCACCCACTTCTAGCACCCTCATGCAGATGCTAGCCAACATGGCAAACTCCACAACCACAACGCTGATGACCATGATGAGCGGAAACTCAACTCTGGCTGCCAGTTCAGTATCATCGGGCAGTACCAGCAGCAGCAGCAGTAGCAGCACCGCTGCCATGAGCACGACGACAACATCAACCACTCCCACACCGCTCCGATCCAGTACAGAGGCATCTACCACCTCGGCAGCACCTGCATCTTCGCCAGCCAGCGATGATGTGGAGGGATCGGGTGGTGAGGTTGGCGATGATGATGATGACGACGGTGGGTTTCTCTTCTTCAGGAGTCGTCCAACTACGGAGAGATCTCCCGTTTCCAGACGTCCCCGTCCCAGTGGCGGCTTCGACATCATGGGTATTATTCGGAATGCCATCGATTTGCCGCTGAAGTGGCGACGGCGCCACGCCCGCCAGTTCTTCAGCACCTGCTCCGACCGGATTACAATGCCGTGCATCATAGAGGATTTCATAGGAACCGGTCTGGGCCCACTTCCTGGGTGCGAGCCCGTCCACTGCGGCGCCCAATTCTGCTCCTCGGGCGTGTGGCCCTGTCGCATTGAAAGCACTGTGACTCCGTTCTATATTGGTGTCCACTTCGGCAATGGCCAGGGCGCCGGCAAGGCGAACGCAGAGGATAACGTGGGTGCCTGTCTGCGATATTCCCAAGTGCAATGTATGTAATGACTTGCGGGGCTATTAACTTTCATTTCGCTTTAATAAATTATTTTTCAATTATCGAAATAGAGTTCAGATACTATGTTAGTAATGACTTAAATACGTGTTTTTTATTTGTGGGTTGCTAGTAACATTCCCTGGATAAATAGTATGTACAAGATTTTCCAACTTATTCGAGGTTAGTTAACTTTGCAGTTGAGACAAATTTACAGAATTTAACAAATGTCTTTGTGAGTTGTTCGTTTGCTTATATTATCGAATGATATTCACAATCAGTATTTAATTCATATGTATAATGTGCAATTGGACGAGAGGTAAAGCTTATAAAATAAAAAACCATTTCGTTTGTCTTGAAATATGCTGCGGATGTGCGTTTGGGTAAGCTGACATCGCTTGGAATGACAATGAAACTTAATGCCAACTGCATGTCAGCAAATGGGTGGGGATACATTTAGCAATGGCACCTTTGCAGGGCGACGACTTTGGCTTGCAGCGGTAAACATTCATATACAAATACTAAGAGCTTGATAACCGTACTAATTCTAGAAGTATTCGCCAGCCGCCTTGTACGATCTCGGGCAATTTTGTTCGGCATACAAGGCGTAGGCGTTCTTAGATCCTTGTTTGATAGGCAGCTTGCTCGAGTGCTTGTTCCACACATGCACTACATACGAGTCCTTGCACCGGGCCATTGTCTGTTCCAACTTTTCCGGCTCAAAAAAGTCGCGCCACCGTTTCCAGGGTACGGCGTAAAAGGCGCCCCGCCCGAATACTTTGAAGCCCATGCAGCGCTTGGAGTCCTCTTGCATCAGAGCAATGTCTTTGGTGCCACATATCTTCTGAGCCACCCGGGTTATCACCCCTGGCCCATTGTTGCCCCAGTCCTCGCCGTTAAAGTTGTGCTGAAAGTCGCGCAAACAGGACGCGGCGATCTCGTGGCCAAAGCCAGTGGCTGCCAGGTTCATAACGCCAGCTGCCAAATGGGTGTTGGACTCAGCACCCGTGTAATTGGGCGGCACCTTCTCCATGTTGCGAAGCACCACCACATCCATGTCCAGATAAAGGCCGCCATACCGATAGAGGGTGAGGTAGCGGAGAAAGTCTGATATGTGCGAGAACAAATATCTGGAAAGGAAATGTCATAAATGAGTAATAACTAGGGAGTGTCTTCAAACTCACTTTGACCGCGACAAGCGACCATCTTTGAGCCACTCCTCCATGGGCGTACCGGATGCGTAACTCTCAAGATTCAGTCGTCGTAGATGGACATTGCTGTAACTGAGAATGGCCTCCACCAATGGTTGGGGATGGCTATTGTTGTTGGAGATTCGATAGGTGGGGCCGGCGAACAGGACGAACACTTGGAAATTCGGATTATGCATCGCTGCCGACTCGATTGCGCATGCCTGGCGGGCAGTGACCTTCAGCGTCTCCAGCTGCCTGTTCTCAGATAGGCGGCAACTGGTCTCATGAAAGAAGATACTGTTTCCGGGCGAGGGCTTGGGATCCGCCTGGAGGACGTCGTCCAACAGATTCGTTTCGCCATCTGCAGTTAGCGCCTGCTGAGTTGCCAGTACTTGGCTCTCCATGAAGCATGAGTGGTACTTATTTTCCGAACTGTAGATGTAGAAGAGGCCTACAATTACCATTAGGACGAGGATGATGAACATCCTACGGGCCACCACATTGGGCAACCGGAGGAGCATGACTGCAGAGAGATCTGGTGGCAAGCAAGAGTGTAAACGTCATTCAACTTAAATGTTGTACATTCCAGCTATTTCTTACTCTATGTACGCCACATCGTCGGCTGGGCAAGATGCCTTAATCGCCCTCGACGACAAGAAAACTCCAACAATTGAAAGGCACAAAGCGGAGAACCACAACAAAAAGCGCTGTTATCGTTCCGCGGAAGCTAATCGATAACAGAAACTCGACCGGGTGGACAGTTCTCCTGTGCGGACTCGATAAGTCGATGGGGTGGGCAGTTCCACAGCACAATCGACATCTCTGGCGTGGAAAGCGGCATTCGCTTTGAGAATTTTACGGATTTTTTCATTTTCCGAACGAAAAGTGAATTGGCCGGCGCAGCACGCAACGACCGGTAGACGCTTGGTGCACCCATTACCCATATAGCCAAATAGTGAAATGAATGTTCCTCCTAGCGTGGGCAATGGAGGAGCGCCACCGGGAAGGGGCATGGGCTACACGCCGCCCGGTGCAATCGTGCCGCAGTTTCCACCACCCGGATTCGGGGCCCCACCCCCGCCGGAGCTGGCCGCCGCCTTCGGGGTGATGGCCACCAGCACCGAGTGGACGGAGCACAAGGCGCCGGACGGACGCCCATATTACTACAATCAGAACACGAAGCAAAGCTCGTGGGAGAAGCCTGAGGCTCTGATGACGCCCGCCGAGCTGCTGCACAACCAGTGTCCCTGGAAGGAGTATCGCTCTGATACGGGAAAAGTGTACTACCACAACGTGGCCACCAAGGAGACCTGCTGGGAGCCGCCGCCGGAGTACGTGGACATGAAGGCTAAGGCGAAGGCGGAAGAGTGAGTAAATTAGTTGTGCATCGCTTGCCATTTAGTAATATGATTCTTTGTTTACCCAGAGCTGCTGCTGCTGCCAAAGCCGTGGCAGCCATGACATCATCCAGCTTAGCCGGCATGGTGCCACCCGCTGCTCTGGCTAGCATTCTTCCCGCTGCCCTGCCTATTGCCCCCCGATTACCCACTCCTGAGATTCACTCGCCGCTGACACCCAGCAGCAACGAGAACTCGTCCTCAGCGATGGATCAAGCCATGGCCGCCACGTTAGCGGCTATAGAGGTGCCACAACAAAATGGTAAATAAAATAAGCTCTAAAAATATACCGCCCAAGTCTCATGTCTTTCTTTGCAGCTAAGAAGGACGACAAGTCAGATAGCGCTGTGGTGTTTAAGGATAAACGCGAGGCCATCGAGTCCTTCAAGGAGCTGCTGCGGGACCGCAATGTGCCATCAAATGCGAACTGGGACCAGTGTGTGAAAATCATTTCAAAGGATCCGCGCTACGCAGCCTTCAAAAATCTGAACGAGCGCAAGCAAACATTCAATGCCTACAAGACGCAGAAGATTAAGGACGAGCGAGAGGAGTCTCGCCTAAAAGCCAAGAAGGCAAAAGAGGACTTGGAGCAGTTCCTTATGTCCAGCGATAAGATGAACTCGCAGATGAAATATTTTCGCTGTGAAGAAGTGTTTGCCGGAACGCGAACATGGACCGCGGTGCCGGAACCTGATCGGCGCGATATATACGAGGACTGTATATTTAATTTAGCGAAGCGAGAGAAAGAAGAAGCGCGGTTGCTGAAAAAACGCAACATGAAGGTTCTGGGCGAGCTGCTGGAGTCGATGACTTCAATCAATCATGCCACCACCTGGTCAGAGGCTCAGGTTATGCTATTGGACAACGCAGCATTTAAAAATGATGTGACCCTGCTGGGTATGGACAAGGAGGACGCCCTTATTGTCTTCGAAGAGCACATTCGCACCTTGGAGAAGGAGGAGGACGAGGAACGTGAGCGGGAAAAGAAGCGCATGAAGCGACAGCAGCGCAAAAACAGGGACTCCTTTCTTGCGCTACTCGACTCCCTGCATGAAGAGGGAAAGCTCACTTCCATGTCGCTGTGGGTGGAGCTGTATCCCATCATATCAGCCGATTTGCGATTCTCCGCTATGCTCGGCCAGAGCGGGTCTACTCCCCTGGATCTTTTCAAGTTCTATGTGGAAAACCTGAAAGCCCGCTTCCATGATGAAAAGAAAATAATAAGGGAGATCCTCAAGGAAAAAGCATTTGTTGTCCAGGCGAAGACATCCTTCGAGGACTTTGCCACGGTCGTGTGTGAAGATAAGCGGTCAGCCAGCCTGGACGCGGGAAATGTGAAGCTCACATACAACTCACTGCTGGAAAAGGTAACTATGGAGTATATTCCCACACCATGTGTATATATTATATATATGTGTATTTTGTGTATAATCTACAGGCAGAGGCCATCGAAAAGGAGCGGATGAAAGAGGAGGTGCGAAGGTTGCGGAAACTGGAAAATGAAATTAAAAACGAATGGCTGGAGGCGAACGTCTCAGTGGCCGAACCCTATGAGAGCGCTAAGAAGCTGGTGGAGCACCTTGAAGCATTTGCCCTGTATGAAAAGGAAATCGGTGTGGAGAAGATCTGGGAGGACTTTGTTAAGGAAAGCGAAGATGCGTGCAGCCATCATCACTCGCGGTCACGCAAATCTAAGAAAAACAAGAAGCACAAAAAACGAGTACGGTCCGTCTCAAGATCAGACATCGAGAACGAGCATATAGAAGTGGAGAAGTCAAAGCGAAGGCTCTCCAAGACACGATCGGTTAGTATGCTAAACATAACATGAACTGGAACTATTAAATTAAATAATAACGTCACACACATACAGCATTCCCTGACCTCAATTGGCAGCATCGAGAGCGAAAAATTACTGAAGAAGAAAAAGAAGCGCAAGAACAAACTGCGAGGTGTACGTAGCAAGTCGGACAGTCTTTGTATAACTATACTATCTAACACGGCTTACATTTCAGTCCTCCTGCGAATCGGAGGTTCCAGGCATCCAGTCGCCGGGAACTCAAGCTCTCCTCCAGAACGACTCAAACTCGCACTCACCCGCGAAGAAAAAGAAGAAGGAGAAGCGAGCTAAGAAGGACAAACGACACAATAGGCACAATCGATCCGGCACGCCCCTCAGTCCTGCCCAGTCCGTCGAGTCGGCTGGATCGCGAAACGAGGAGCTGGCGTTAAGTGACGGCGAGCTGGAATCAAAGCGAGCGGCTCTTCTAGCCCAACTCAGCGAGCAGCTGGACGAGTGACCAGCTGACAGGCGTTGAGCCAAAGCTGACATCGACATCGTGTGGCACTCTCCAGCTCTAGCTCTAGCTTAAGGAGGATCGGGAGAGGCAGCTAGCCCTGGACTCAGTTGCTGGACAAGTTCTCTTTTCAGTCCTTGCCTTCCACTGCACTCTGCTTCGTTTGGTTTAGATACTGTCCTGGTCCCAGCACAAACCACACATTGTAATTTCTTAGTCGCAATAAGTTTCAATGTATAAATGAGAATTAAACCTAACGAGTCAAATTTTAAGTTATACGCAAATGATTTTGAGTCTGCATCAAAATAAACCAATTCTATCGTAATTACATATAACGATTTTAGTTGTTCCATGTTTCTTCTATAAGCTTTTTTGTGTTAACTTCACTTTTTGAAGAACTTATTTTAAATCATCGCATTTAAATTGAATGAAGCGAACTCATTGTAGGTTTTACTATGTTTAATGACATCCTTGACAAGCGCACAAATGGAAAAGTTGTATTTCTTGTTGTCAAACTAAAACTTGAACTCCTTGTACTTCTTTGTGGTCTTGGCCGGATCCGTTTGCTGTCGCTTGCGCTTCGATTTCTGCCGCGCCACATGTTCGGCCAACATGTCTGACAGATCCTCCTTCTGCAGGTGATTCTGCTGCTCACGCATTTGTTGCTCATAACGCTGGGCCATTGCGTCATTGTCCAAGTCCAATTCGCTAGGATCGAGCGCCAGTTCCACAATGCCCTCGCGATCTGTGGTTGATCGAACTGGTGGCTGTTTGTTAGCCCCACTGCCACTGACGTCGTAGACATGGGTTGATCCCATCATGGAAGCCCCTATGCGGTCGGTGCGCTTCTCGGGCAGCACTTGATACAGAACAGGGGTTTCGTTGCTGAAAGAAGTTGGAATGGCTTAATCGTGATGTTATCTTAGAAATATTAGTTCACTTACTCCTCCATCTCGGCTTCAATTTTCTTCTTGCGAAGCTCAATGTTCTCTGGGGTTTCCATGCCAGCTGGAACACTGGTGAGTCCAGAGGGTGTTACTAGTCCCTCTACTGGCGTTACCAGGCCAGTCTCATCCTGCTGATCGCCCAAATCCTCGCCATCTTCCTCTTCCTCCTCGGATGATTCTTCGGACTCCGATTCCAGTTCGCCCCATTGGTTACGTTCGATGTCAGCTTCGTCTACGCCATTCTATATAAAACAATTCAATTAAAACAGGAAGTGCCCGCGAATGTTGCCACTCACATCGAGGTCCAATAAGTTGGTTCCAAATACGTCACCGTACAGCGGTTTTCCGTTCTCATCCACTGGCGGCTTGCCCCAACCTCCTGCATGATACCCGAAGGAGGTTCCTTCTGGGATCGGAGCATTCAGGCCGGGAATTTTAAGATTCGGATACGAGGGCGGCGGCCCGTAGCGCTGTTGGGCAATGAGCCATGGTGGCGGAATCTTGTGTGAGTTGGGTCCCACGGGCATTCCCAAAGCAATGCGCAACTCCTCGGAGAGATCTCCGGGCTTCTTTTCCTTAAGGCGCGTCTCAAACTCCTTGCCCTCGTAGTAGAGGTCGCCATGAATGGTCATGCGGGGCTTGGTCTGCCACTTGAAGAAGGCATCGTGAAGTTTCTGGTAGTCAATGTCAATTTTGCCCATCTTGGGACGGACGCGTTCACGCATCTTAGCCTTGAGGGTCTTGGCGTCCTCTCGTTCCTGCAACGATTCGCGCATCTCCATGATGCCCGTCTTTTTGATGAAGGCGGGGAGATCGAACGGAGGCTTCTCGATACCCCTTTTGCCCTGCAGATATTTTCGCTTGAAGCACCAATGCCGCGGCACTTGTACTGTGTTCCTATAGGCTTTCAGTTGAACCAGTAGTTTGGGATCTCTCGCTGTGACATCGTGCATTTCCACTACGTCAGGTCGAGAGACCAGTTGTTTCAGTTCTGCTACACTCAAACGGGTGAGTTTCTTTAGTTTCCGCTTGGACAGCTTCTCCTTGTCTTCCTTGCGCTCTTCGTCATCATCGCCGTCATCGTCCTCGTCCTCGAGCTGTTTGTCGGTAGCCTTTTTGTCCCTGGGATGGGACTCAGAATCGTGCGAAGATTTGTCCTTCTCCACAGGCTTTGGTTTGTTTTCCAACTTGAAGATTTCGAACACACGATAAAACTGGCGGTACATTGGCGCCAAATCGGCAATGGTTATCTTTTCGGGCACATATCTGAAAGGGATAAAAGTTTATTAGTGTGGTTCCTCGGAACGAGCTGCTATGACTTACTCAATGGTCACATTTTCATCATTGGCCTCGCTAGCCTTTTTGTCCGTATCTTTCTCATCACCGCGATCCTTCCTGCGCTTGCTGCGACTCTCTTTGCGTTTGTCCTTCTTTTCCTTTTCGGCAACCTGTTCGTCCTCGCTGCCCTGGGCTTTTGTCTCCGAGTCCTTGGCCTCCGCTTCGTTCTCCTCCGCTTGGGCCAACTGCTGCTGCCGTTCAAACTCAATCTGGTGGCGTATCTTCCTGTTCTGCTTCTTTCGCTTCTTCTTCTTTTTGTTACGCTCCGCCTTGCTCTGCTTGCCGGGCTTTTGGCTGGCACTCCCGTTCACCTGGTTATCCGCATCCTCCTCGCTGTCCTCACCCACATCCGCTTCGTCGCCGTCCTGGGTAGCACCCCCACTGCCACCCTGCGAATCGGCGTCCACCGTAAACTCGGCTGCTCTTTGATCCTTCAAAGCTAGCACGTCCTCCAAGGCCTTGGGCAGGACCAGTTCTCCGGGCGCTTTCTCGGCATCAACAGCATCTTCAGAGGCATCGCCGTCGCCATTGGCATTCCCATTGCCGTTCTCATTTCCATTGGCCGCCGCATTTTCGTGCTGCTGCTGGTCGAAGCGAATGGACATGAGCGGCGTGGGTTGGCCGGGCTGGAAGGATTGGCATTCAATAGATGTCTTGCCGATTTGGTTCTGCAGCAAACTCACCTCGTTGTTTAACTGGTCCGACATAAATTAAATTAATCTATAAAAACCCAAACCGAGCCGAAATTTTTTTATAAACCACAATTCTAGTGATGGGCGACAAGATATTTTTGTACCACCGAGGCATATCGATATATTTCGATGTGAAAATGCGTGACGCCAAATCAAGCTGGCAACCCAATTTGACAGGGTGATCTTAGTACGAAAAGCGTGGTTTTTGCCGACAGCTGATTTAAGGAGGTAAATATTAAAATATTTAATAGATTAGAAGTTTAATAATGCTAATTTGTCCATTTCAGTACGATATTTAACAAGCTGCATCCGCTAAAATCAAAACAGTTCAACACCCGACCTTCTAAGCATGTTCAAATTTAATTTTGATGTGAAGGCGGAATCCTCGGAAGATCCAGAGGCCGTTAAAACTGATATTTTTAGCAAGCAGGAAAATTCAGAAGAACGTGAGTCGGGTATCACAAAGGATATAGATTGGTACCTGTCGGAGAAAGTACAACCATTGGATAACATAATTTCGGCAATGGATTTCTATGAGCTTAACGCCAAGGAAATGGAGGTGGGAAAGACGACGATAAAACATCTTGTGGCCGGGTTTCTGCTAGAGGATTTGAAGGAGCAATCCCACCTGGTAAACCTGGATCTTAGGAAGTCTGAGGAAAAGCACTCAGATTTGATTTCCGGTGTTTACGAGGGCGGTGCTAAAATATGGGAATGCACAGAGGATCTTCTACTATATCTATCCGAAAAGTACGAGGACTCATTCTGGAAGGAGAAAAGAGTCTTAGATTTGGGATGTGGCTGCGGATTGCTGGGAATATATGCAATGAAACACGGCGCACGGGTGGATTTTCAGGACTACGTAAGCAAACAATAAGTCTTGAAATAGTTTGATTTCAATTATAAATTTTCAGAACAAAGATGTGCTGGAATACATAACATATCCAAATATCCTGCTAAATGTAGATGACTCTTTATCTGAAGACGAAAAGCTGAAATTTGTGGACAACAGTACAACCTTATATTCTGGGGATTGGTCTCATTTTGCTGAACTAACAAGGGATGTAGAGAAATACGATCTAATACTTACCTCAGAGACTATATACAATATTGCAAATCAGCAAAAGCTCTTGGATACCTTTGCTGGTCGCTTGAAATCCGATGGAGTCATTTTGGTTGCTGCAAAATCTCATTATTTTGGAGTTGGTGGCGGCCTGGAACAGTTTTCAGAGAACATTAGGCTGGGAAATGTTTTCCAAAGTGAGAGTGTTTGGCAGGCAGACGAAAACTTAAAAAGAGGAATCTTGCAATTGAAATTTAAATAAAATATATTTTGGAATTAATTTTAACACAATTCTGAAACTTTGTAATAATGATAAGAGATCTAAGTTCAAAACATAGCGGTAGCATAAAATCCAGTTGACAGCCCACTTTACGCGGGGCACCCTGTAAGGGAGGGACGTTCGTCAGCTGTGTTGTTGTAGTTGTCGTTATTCCGGAGAAATTGTAAGCATGTTCGTTGTACTCCAATAAAACAATTGAAATTAACTCGCCCGGATCTGATAATTGCTTTTAAATCATTTCTCCATTTGGCCAGTAGGGCGTGTACTAATCTAATCTAAACTGTTTCCGTACACGCTGCTCGGAACTCCTTTAAATACGCTCGTTCGCCGCGCCATTTGCTGTCCAAATCGATGTTCTTGATGTCAGCCGGCTCCTCCGATTTTGTGTCTGCAGCTTGGAGGTCAGAGGCCGAGGAGTCCAAGAGGGAGAAGAACGGGAGTCTCTGCTGCTGCGAGTACGTGGCTGAGGACAGTCGACAGCGATCCCACATCCTAGGATGCTGTTGTAACTGCGTGGACTTCGACTTAGTTTGCACAAGGTAGGAAACATACAAGAAAGGTCGCCTACAATTACAATTAAATCCACCACAGACTTGTCACCTGCCGAGCCATTGATCGAAGGAACATCGACGGCATGCTCATCGCCTTCCAGGATAGACTGCGCCTGCCTTGGCGCGGAGGAGCCAAGCGAATATCGCCCGCAGCCGTTGCTCCCGCCTTCATTGTCCCCCTCATGCTGGGATTGGCCACTCTGAACTCGAATACCGCCATAGTGCTGATGCTCACGCTGGTGGGCTTCACCATCTGGGGCATGGAACTGGCTAAGCGGACCGCCACGCGGACAAACTTCTTTTTAAGCTGGCTGGTCTTCTCGGTGTTCTACATGATCATCATATTTGAGTTTCAGGTTCCTCTACTGGAGCTGGCTCCGGAGGAGAACTACGCGTTAATGTTCTTCTCCTGTACCGCTTTGTATTGCCTCTACTCCGCCAAGGCACTGTCGCCCTTGAATCTTGTTTCTGCTCAATACGGAACCACGCCCAAGGATGAGCTGCCTGGCATCGCCGAGGCTTCAAGTGGCGAGGAACAGGCAGAGGCCCAGACCACACTCCAGATGGAGAGTGTGCTGAGTTTGAATGATGACGAGGTGGTGGATATGGACACTGCTGAGCGATCGGGATTGATGCACGGTCAGCCCAATATCTGCGAGATCTGCCGGAAGGTGACTCCAAGGCGGGCATACCACTGCCCCGTCTGCGGAACCTGCGTGAAGAGGCGCGATCACCACAGCTACTGGCTAAACTGCTGCATTGGGGAGCGGAACTACGTGTGGTACATTGTTGGACTGGCTCTGTCGGAGATCGCTCTGCTGCTCGGCGCAAACTTGACCCTCACTTCCATTTGCCATCCGTTTATGGTGGTGCGACCGCTTGGTTATCCAGTTCTTTTGCCCGACGACTGCAGTGAGGTGTTCGAAGGCTTCGAGTGAGTAGATACTTTGTTTCTATTTCCAATGAACGTTTCTTATCCACACTCCGTGTCTAGTCTCGGAATCTCCTTTGTGGTGGCCTGCTACGCTCTGCTCATTTCGTCCTACATAGCCTTTATACTCGCTAGACAGGCTTACTTGTGGTGGAAGGGATCCACCTTGCACGAATACAAGCGCGCCTCCAACGCCGCAGGTCGCAACCGAATCTGGAGCAACTGGCGAGCCATCTTGAAGTGACTACTCACACACCAAAAAGCAAACAGCACAAGCTTGTCGCCCATATACTAAAGTATTTCAAATCTAAACGCTGTTCTCGGTAGTCGTACTTAGTAGTAGCGCTTTAACGTCTTAATTGCAATTTAAACTTGATTCAAAATAAATATAATTAAGTAACTTAAAACGCACAACGAACAAGCGTAATAATGATCTATCTAGTAGCTACCACAAGCTGTCCTCTCTCGGTTTGTAGTCAGGCAAGAGCTCCCAGATTTTCATGCGCCACCGCTGGCGTCGCTCCTCCGTCTCCTTCTCGATCTTCAGGATTTGCGGCAAACGTCGCCAGCAGTCCAGGACCTTCCATTTCAGGTGCCTAATAAATTATTTAAATTGAAAATGATACATAACACAGTGAATTTTATTTTACAGGGACCTACCACTCATGGTGCGAGATGGCCTGCCGAGTCTTGCTGTCCTCAATCATCCGGCAGTGCGTGGAATACTTGTGCCACCGCGCAAACCAGTGTTCCATGGAACGCAGCGCATGCCAATCGATCGCCACTAGCATCTTGCTCTTCTCATTCTGCACATACAAAATCCACGCGTACAGAGCGCGCCGCTTCAGGATGTTGTGCCAACAGATCTCCGCCTTGATGATCTTCTCGCGCTGTCTGTATGTCGAATAGCTGTGCCACGAACTAAATGCGTTCTTTGTGATCAGCTGCCATTGAAATATGGGAGGATATCAGTGAGGAAAAGCTACACCCATATGAAAGCTTACCCGACAACGGAATTCCTCGCTCTTAACCAGATTCTCGCGTTTTCGTTCCAGCAGTCGTTTGAAGCCTTCCATGCCCGTCCGTTTTAGAAGCTTGCGACTGAACTCCACGGCCTTCCGCTGGTTCTCAATAAAACGTTGTCGCTCGCGCTCCTTTAGCACTTTTGCCATTTTCTCCTGGCGACGCTTCTCTTTAAGGATCTCCATTCTGAGGCGCTTGGCTTCCTCGTCCTCCTGGCGCTGTTTTTACAAGTTCAGGTAGATTAATGCTCCATATGAATGTAGTAACAAACCTTAGCCTCCTCTAGAGCTTGCTTGGCTGCCTCCCTTTCGGCTTCTGCCTGAGCCCTCCGCTGACGAGCCTGCTCATGACGCATGCTCCGCTCTGTGGCCCGCTCCTGCATGTGCTGCAGAAACCGTGGCTGGAGCAGGGCCTTGCCCTGCAGCCGGTCCATCTCCTCGTCATCCGCATCGCGCAGACTGCCGATCAGCTGCAAGCACTTCGCCTTGGCTTTCGCCTTGGGATCCCCGCACCGGATGACCGTTTTGAGTTCCTGCTTCAGATCCTCACGCGCCTCCTTGGCCTCGTCGCTGAGCTTAGTCAACTTAAGCTGCATAATCAGTCGCTCCTGCCGCTCCAGCTTGATGCGCTGTAAGTCAATGATGTCCTGCTGCACTTTGAGTCTGGAAGAACGAAATCCTTTTTTAGAAACATGTGTCATCTGTGTGTAGCTGAGACCTACTTGTTCTTAAACTGCTTGGCCATCTTGACGGCCTCCTCGCGCTTCTCCAGAGATTTCTGTGTGATCTTGCTAGTCTCGGCCACCGTTTCTGTGCGCTGACGCCTCTTTTCCTGTCGCACTTTGTCCAGAAATGCGTTGATCTTCTGCACCCGGGTGTCTCGCGCTTGACACGACTGCCCCTGTTCTCTCTCAATCTTCTCCATCGTTGTGAAGTGTATCCACTTGAGAAAGTACTTGCGCATCACTACCAACTGGGTGTTCGCCCTGGCCTGAAACAACTGCTCGATGATCTTCTGCTTCTCATGTGTGGGCTCAACATCCGACTCTTCTTCACTGGAGCTGGACGGCTGTTTGGGTTCGGGTTCCTTGGGCTTGACGACTACTTTTGGCAGGTCTATGCGGCGGATGAGCAGCGGTTCTGGCTCAGGCTCAGCTTCCGAATCTCCAATTGGATGTGTTGTGGGTGTTGGAGTCTTCTTTGGGGGCAATTGAAACTGCACAAGCTTTGGCGGAATGGGTAACTCCTTTTCAAGCTCTTCGTTCTCCTTCTCAGCTGCTTCCAACTGCAGTTCATATAGCGCTTCCTCGGCCAAATCGGATATTACGGAGTCTATGCCATCGCTGGTGTTTGAGCAGGTGGAGGACTCTCTTTTTAGCGATGCTGGTTCGCCTTCTGGATGCTGTGCCTGCTTGTTCTCCTGCAGCAGCTCCTCCTCGTGGCGCACGGTACGGACATGGAGCATCTGGCGCTCGGCAGCCGCCCGCATGGGACGAAAGAACTCCTCGGTGGAAGTCAGCGGACTTGGAGTGCGGCACCGCAGAAGCTTCGCCTTGCTCTCATCCGCCTTCACTTGCTTGGTGAAGTTACGGTACTCAAGGGCATCAAATGAAATCACTTGCTCCTCTACAAACGCGGGTATCTCTACCACCTGCGCTTCCTTCTCCGTCCACTCACAATCCATGTCCGCCTCTGCCTCCTTCTCTGGTTCCGCCCTCAGTTGCTGGATCAGACTCTTGGTTGCCTCCGACTTGGTCCCGGAGCACATCTGTGTCATCTGACTCAGGGCCTGGACGGGAGTGTTATAGAAGTTATCTATGTGCTGAGCTGCCTGTGCCAGACTCTTCACCAGCGGTCCATTGTTCAGTTTAAAATCCGGCTTGGTGGGCGGCACGCGGTGGGACTTGCTCCGCTGGAACTGCCTGGACAACTGCTGGCGAAACTTCTGTAGTTGATTATCAATGAAACGCTGCTCCACCTCAAGATTGTGCGTTTTGGTGGCTTCCAGGGAGTTGTTTGGGTCATGGGCTATAGTGGCCAGGGGAAGTTTGTGTGGTATCTTCTGAAACTATTTGAATTTCTTATTATTCATTGGTATTTAGGGCTTATGTTTCAAGTGCTAGGGTATATACATAGTCCAGATAATAATCCCTAAGAAGTACATATATTTTATTTACCATTTTATGCCGCATGTCCATAATCAGACCAGGATTCAGCTGCTTAGAATCTTCTCCTTCAATCAGAAGCCGCTCCTGTCGCCGTCCAACGTAGTCCGTCTCGATTAGGCGACGCACTGCATCCGTCTTCAGTCCCAAAGGATTCGCTTGCAGGTGGCGCTTGCGTATGCGGTCCCAGCGAGTCTCCTTGCTGGGCTTCTCACGTCGCTTAGGATGCGACATCTTTGTAAAACAATTATTTCAAAATGTCTACGTAGTTCTGCTCAATTTAAAAATGATATGTGAACTTGGGAAAATTTCGTAAACAAGTTGAACTTATTGTCCTGACAACGAAAACTGCCGGCCGGGGTGACTCTCCCTATCAACCATTAATGTTTACACCTACATTCTAGATTAGGATCTATTGGGCAGATATTATTTTTTATACCGCCATTAAAAAAAGCTTCACCCCCAAATAACAAAGACTAGCGATTGCATTCAAAGCACAGCTTGATCCAGTTTAATCGTTATAGTTTCTATAAATGCCATAAATATTAGATAAGTCGATAATTAACAAAAATTTTGTGGACTTTGCAAGCTTAGTTTTGCAGTATATTTCGTAGTAATTGATGTGAACTTTAGGCTTAACCGGCGGCCGGGTCCTTCTTGGTTTTCTCCTTTTTGCCTTTCTGCTTCTCGGCGGCGGCCAACTCCAGATCAATGGGAGCGGGCTTGACGAACGGAATCTCATCCTGGAACTTCGCCGGCATGTACTTCTTCAATGGCTCCGGCACCTTGATGCCCGTCTCTGTCTGATGGGTCTCCAGGATGGCGCAGATGACGCGAGTGGCTGCACACATCGTGGCGTTCAGCATGTGCACATAGTCGACGGCGGCGTTCATCTTCTTGGTCTGGCCGAAACGGACGAGCAGACGACGGGCCTGGTAGTCCAAGCAGTTAGAGCACGAGACAAGTTCCCTGTAAGCGCCGCTGCCGCCGAACCAGGCCTCGAGATCCAGTTTCTTGGAGGCTGCATGGTTGAGGGCACCGGAAACGATGTTTACAACGCGATATGGAATGCCCAGCGATTGGCAGAACTGCTCCGCATTCCCGATCATCTCGTCCATCATCTCCCACGACTTGTTGTCGTGTGGGGAGGTCAGTACGAACTGCTCCACCTTCTCGAACTGGTGGACGCGGAAAATGCCGCGAGTGTCGCGTCCGTGCGAGCCAACTTCCTGGCGGAAGCAGGTGGACAGACCAGCATACTTAATGGGCAGCGAAGCCTCTGGCAGCCATTCATCGCGATGATAGGCGGCAATGGGCTGCTCTGAGGTGGCGATCAAGTACTTCTCATCGATGCCCACCTCCTCGGCCTTCTCGCTGCCCTTGCCCACCACCTTGTAGAGCTCCTCGTCGAACTGTGACAGCTGAGCCACCTCCTGCATTACCTCCTTTCGCATGAAGAAGGGCGTGTAGAGGGGAACATAGTCACGGGCGTACAGCAGGTGCAGGGCGTGCTGGATAAGAGCCTGCTCCAAGAAGACTGCGGCTCCGGTAAGGAAGTAACCACGTCCGCCGGACACCACGGCTCCTTTCTCGGCGTTCATGCCGTCGATCATCACTATGAGGTCCACATGCGAGTACTTGCCACGCTTTTCACAGTCGCCAAAGGTGCGCTCCACGCGGTTCTCGTCCTCGTCGTTAGACACAGGCACGGACTCGTGCAGGTGGTTACCCACCTCCCGCAGTGAGGTGTTCCTTGTCTGCTCGGCAAGCTCCAGCGACTTCTGGTTCTCTGTCATTGCGTCGTCGATGAGCACGCGCAGCTGCTTGATCTGGTTAACGGTCAACGGCTGCAGTGTCTCGGCCACAATTTCGGTGAGATCCTTGGTCACGTCTGCGGGCAGGTCCTCGCTCATGGCACCCACCGGCTCCTTCTTCTTCATCTTCTCGCCGATCACCTTGCTGCAGACGTTCTTCACCTTGTTCAGGTTGTCGGCACGGTGGCGGCACTGACGCCACTCCGTATCCTTGGCAATCACAGTCTCCACCAGCGCCACATCCTTGAAGCGCTTCTTTTGATTTTCGCGCACGAGGTCCGGGTTGCCGCCCTTGTCGCTGCGAAACAGATCCAGATCCAGCACCATTTTAGCTACGCTTTATTTCAGTTCCAGTGGCGGATTAGCTTCGATTCTCTCGCGTTTCGTCGGCGTTTTCACAACGTGGCTAGGCTTTTCGTCAGCTGGGCAGTGCTGGAAAGCGATGGGGGTAAGTGCATATCATGGCTGAGATTATGACGAAGTGCATTCTTGTGACTCATCAAATTTCTAAGTGCTTCTGAAAAGTTAGCCCAACATTTTTATACCAATGTTCTTTAATATTTTCCGTTTAGCCATTTCCTTTAAGAAATACCCTTTTTAACCAGATTAACATAACTGACAATGTAAATATCGCCTAAAACCTACACTTTATTCGTCACCATTTGAAACATTCATATCACCCTTTCACAACACTACTTGCTACTAGCAGCTGTTCAAAAACAGTCCAATAGGAGAACAGCAGCGAATTCGCAAAAGATTCCCACTTCAACAATGAGCTTTATTGACCAGGAAGTCACGGAGTTCCGAGCAAAATGTGAGAAGCAGGTGCCGCACACGAAGATCATTATTTGCTCCAACTCCCTGATCCGGGTTGACATATACCCGGAGCGGCCGAATCGCTCGATGACTATGTGCCTTCGATTTCCAGAAAACTACCCGCAGAGCACCCAAATTCTGGTGGAGCTGAAGAGTCGTGTGTACTCTGAAATGCTTCTGACGGAGCTTACCCGGCTGATCGACGACTATGCCAGGGATTTCCTCGGGAAGCCACAGGCACTGCAAGTGCTGGCCTTCGCCCAACAGTATTTAACTGATAATCCGCTGTGCGTGTGCTTGGAGGAGATCAAGCAGCTGAGAGCGGACATCAAGACTGGAGGCACGGAGAGCCAGTTGAAGCTGAAGCAGAAAAACAAAAGCGTAGAGCTGGTCGCGAAGGGCGGACGCTACACCTACAGAGTAACCGCTGTTGTTCCGGACAGCTATCCCATGCAGAGTGTGGAACTGCGCGGCCAAGATTCCAATCTCCCAGCCGTGCTCGTGCGTTACCTAAACGGCCAGTCGAAGGAGATAGCCCGGCAATGCGTGGAGCCGCCGATCCGTATGAGCAAGGAGGCTCTAGCCAATTTTCGGCCTGTTAGGAGTCTGCAACGCTCGCTGAAGTTCTGCCTGGAGGCCACCCGTGACTTTCACACCGAACGTTGTCCCATATGTGATAGTACCGTGCTACCCGAGTACCCAGAGGACATAGAAAAGGATGACAATGCGGACTTCTTCATTGAGCGTGTCTACTGTGGTCATCTCTTTCACCAGGGCTGCCTTAAGAAATACCTGTCAGAGCCTCCGTTTCCAAAGGGCGGCAAATTATGTCCCGCCGCGCGCCGTCATCCTCGTTCCGATGCCCAGACCTATATGGGCAGGTCACAGGGAGGAGGAGCCAACGTTTCAAAAACTCCGGAGGACACTGTGTGCGGAATCAAGCTGGCTCACGATCGCTGGGTGGTCAGCGTAAAGACCGCGGAGGCGCGCTGGGCCCAGAAACAGGCTCGCCAAAGAGAACTGGAGGAGGTGGTCGACTTTTTGCAATAACAGAGGATCGACTCAAGAACAGCTTACTGTGTATGGTTATGTATTTTGTGATTTCTATTCGAATACGCTTATATTGCTAAAGATTAAATAAATAAAGTGAAGATGAAGTGCGACTAGTTTGTTTGGGCAAGTTTTTCGTCTATCCTGTTAACGCGATTGAGCACACTGCGGTGTTACAGTCTTTTTAAATGATTTAAAAAATAATAATAAATTAACTAGTCTAAGGAAAAATTTCAATCCATTTTGGGTTTAGGTTGTGAGAAGCAGTGAAATTCTGCGAAAGTGTTCGAGGAAACTTGTTTTGTTAGATGTACGCCTAAGTTTTAGTTATAGAATTTCTGATAGAAACTATAACCAGACTTTGTAGTTCGGTCTAGGATGAAGAAATTTGCTGGAAGCCCTTTGGTGCAGGCTTATTTGGCTAAACTTCAGAAATCCGTTACTATTTCGTCGTCCTCATAACGCTTGATGGGATCTCCCTTGATTAGTGACGAAATAAGGCTGTAAAGACAAGGATCAGATAACTTCGTAGAGATGAACATGCTGTTTTCAACTTCTAACTCACCAGTACAACCCCACGAAGAACATAACGAAGTAGTAGCCCAGATAAATCATACAATTTCTCAGGTGGACCTTCAGCAATCCCCGACTGTGTATGTCCACCGGATCGTAGACACCCAGACTATCGCGCCGCTGGCGATGAAGCTCGTAGAACAGCCAAATCACCATCGGCAGGTTCAGGAGGAACATCACCCAGTGGCCTCCGAGTAGTAGAAGGACACAGAGCAGGGCGTGGGATCCGAACTTGGGTATTACCCAGAAGTTGAGGCGTCGGCAGCACTCCTGGGCATTAAGATAGTCGCACTCCAGGTCAGCCAGTGTCAGGACCTAAAAAATTGTACTTTCAGAATGTTTCTCTTCAATGGAAAACCACACTCACATAGTAAATCAGGAGTAGGAGAATTGCTCCGTAGACCAACAGGGTGATACAGAAGGTGGCTGTTTCGGGCAGAAACATTATTGCACTATAAATTCGCTTTTCACTTAAAAATACGATGTTTTCCTATGCTATTTACAAAACTTGCAGCATTTCGCGTTTGATTTGTTTTTAATTAAGAAATTGTTCTAAATATTCCATACTGCGTTTTGCGAAAGAGTGCTGTAAAGCGATTTTTTAAAGTAGCAACCCTTAAATACCTCACTACTCTCAAAGAAATTAAATTGGTGTTCTTTATAATGCATTTAGGTTGTACTCTTATTACCCAAGCCATGGTTACATACTAACATTGACCGTTTGCCAACTATCTTTGTATGTAGTTATAAAACCCTAGTGTTTAGTTTGTTTAACCATTGATTGGTCGATTTGAACGGTCGATAACAAAAACTAGGTATCGGCTCTGCGCGATTATTGTTGACATAATATCAGCTGTTTGGCCAGCAAACAAAAACAAAACAAAATAAGGAACATTATTTCTTAAGCAATATCTCTAATTTTTAATTCTTATTGCGCTTTTATCGAAAACCCGCTGATGACGGCAGCCGGCGTTAATTCTATCCTCTGCCTGAGGCAGTTACTCCGCCTAAACAGGCGCCAGTTTTCAGCCCGTGCGGAATCCGTGCTTTCCGGCTCACAAACAAATGACCAGGCAGCGCCACCACCGACATCGAAATCCGCGGACAAAATGCGCGGATGGCAGCTGCACAACTACGGCGATATTGACGAGCTGCAGCTCTCTGACATGCTAAAGATACCCCAGATTCGTAGTTCCAACGAGTGTCTGGTACGCATCAGGGCGACGGCAGTGAACCCCATCGACCTGGCTATGCTCCGTGGTTACGGGGCCACAGTGCTGAACAAGATGCGCTGCCAGCCGGGCGACGGCATCGAGTTTCCACTTATCCTGGGCCGCGAGTTCTGCGGTGAGCTGGTGCAGACGGGAATGGGTGTTTCGCTGCCTCTGGGATCGCGCGTCTGGGGAGTGGTACCCCTACAGGCCACCATTGGCTCGCATGCGGAGTACGTAGCCGTTCCTTCATACTGTGTAAGTAGGTGAACCACTTACAAGGTCTTTCAAGTAACTTGTAGTCCATAGCTTGCTCCTGCACCCAAAGAACTGGATGACAGCGAGGCCGCCAGCATGTTGTATGCCGGATTGACGGCTTGGTCGGGTCTGTACATAACCGGAGGCCTTGGTGGTCCTTGTGGAGCCACAACTGCTTCCGGTGGAGGTGCCCACAAGCGGGTCCTAGTCCTTGGCGGCTCCGGTGGCGTTGGCACATTGGCAATACAAATCCTCAAGTCCCAGAAAGTACAAGTTTTGGCAACCTGCAGCGAAAATGCCATTGAAATGGTTCGCAATCTGGGAGCCGATTTAGTGGTCGACTACAACAACCCGCAGGCCATGGAGGAGCTGTGCAAATACGCACCCTATGACATTGTGCTGGACTGCGCTGGACAAGGAGGTCAGAAGGCTGCGGAATCGAAGTTTGACTTTCGCCAGTACATCACCTTCTCATCTCCGTTGCTGTCCAACATCGACAAGCAGGGACTGGGAGTGGGAGCGCTTAAGAATGTGTTCGATCTGTTTCAGACCAACGTAAGGTCCGTCACGCAGCGCGGAGGCCTTGTCAAATGGGGCTTCTTTAGTCCCGCCCCCCAGGGAATTCAATTCCTACAGAAACTAGTGGAGCAGCGAAAGGTAAGAGTTGTTCTCCCGAGCTACTCTATAAACTAATTACATTCTTCCTTTTTAGCTGATGCCGCTGATCGATAGCAGCTACGGTTTCAGTGAGCTGCCAAAGGCCTTTGAGAAGATGAAATCCGGGCACCTCCGGGGCAAAATTGTGGTGAAGCTGCGAGAGGAAACTGGCGACTAGCAGGCTGATATTGTTGTTTCTGTTGCATTAAAGGCTTGTGTTGGTTAATTAAAACACTAGAGCAATCTACTTAGTGAAACAGTAAAACTTTGACGCCATTCCATTGCATCACTTGCGCGGGTTAAAGACTGTAGTTCCAGGCCAAGCCACTGACGCATATAAATATATTTCCTATATAAAATAATCGACGATCTGCGTGATTAGAGCGCTGGCCTCCGTCAGGGATCACCTTTAAATCACCGTGAACGTCAACGGACCTGCAGCGCCCTGTACCTGAAGGTCGTCGTGTAGCTGCAGCTTAAATGATTCAACTTCGGCAAGCATACTCCCGGTCGTGCGCCCATCGCAAACTAGTGAAATTCCGGGACCAATGTTGACGAGGCACGACACACGCCAGCGGCCTGCGAAAATTTCCGTGCGTCTAAATTTATTCCATCGCCTGGCTGGCTGGCTGCCGTAGCAGCGCCCGATACCCAGATTCCTTATCAGAGGTTGAGTGGCCGGCGGCGGGGTGATTCCGCAGCACGCAGCCAGCCCGCTCTAATCACATCGCTCACATGCGTTCGCAACGCTCCAGAGCATCGGAACACGACCAGGCCGCTATCGCCGGGGTCGAGGCTTTCCAAAAGCCAACGAAAAGCCTCTCCACCGCCGCTATCATCCGACATAGCCGGCGAAAAAAGCGAAGAATGCACGCGTCTCTGTTTTGTTTTGGTTTTTATTAATAGCTCTCAATTTGTTACCGGGCCCGTCACTCTTGATATGATTGGAGTGGTGCCAAACCGATGCTAGCCGATGAGGAAATACCCTTAAAGTAGTCACAACCAATATAGATAGTAAAATGCTCTGTTCTTTCAGGGAATAACCTATAATTCTTCTGATATTGGTTGTACCCACAACTAGAGTAGCCAAAATTGCTGAGGGAAACTTTTAGTCTGAGCTGTCGCAAGACCTTGAAATCCCAGCGCTTATCTGATGTCTGAATGAAATTAGCTATTATTGGGAAAAATTGTCAAGGCGGTAACAAACCCGAGTACTTAAGATATGTAAGCATTTAAACATAATAATATCATCCACTGAGTGTGCTTGTTGTTGTTTTGATAATGGAACTTGTCAACGTGTTTACGATGTGCACAATTGGGCTTCCTTACGCAATAATATTATTTGTTGGGGTAGCGCCAGGATGATGGGCAGGAAGTATGTACTTTCAAGTACCCGAATTCATCTATTAATGATGACCCATTCCGATATAAAACCGAAATTGGAGCAACGTCGCGGCATTCTTTCGGAAATTATTTGCATACGATTAAGAGTATTAGGGTTTCGTTAGCACGCATTTCTTTCGTCTAGTGTATTAATTTGATTTAATTTTGTATTTTAAACAGTGAAACGGGCGAATCAAAGCAGCCGTCTGGCACTTAAGTACTTCGATCAAGGATGCGTGGTGTTTTAAATAAGTTTCCAGTCCAAGAAACCTTCACAGGGCCAACACAAAAAAATTATTCTACCTAATCTATTGCATCTATTTGGATCGGCACACAAACACTCCTATTTTGAGACTACGAGTTGTAAACCCAAATTTTTAATGGATAAACATGAACCTACGTTGCTGCCGTTTATTATGGACATGCTAAGTCGCGAGCCGCAAATGTGTAGGTGATTTAATGGAGCCTTAGATTAAAGAATAACTTTCCAAATTTTCAGGCTCTTCTGTGGACGACTTGGTTGAGAACATCAAGGACGTTATGCTCGAGGAGCATGTCAGAGCCTTCGGGAGCCTCAAGCGTGCGGTGGAGTTTGCCCTGGAGATGGGCGTCAACCTGGGAATCATCTCGCTGGCCGCTAGGAAGGTCCGCATTCCCCCTATTTATCGCAGAAGTACACACAAGACTAAGGTGCCCGTGAGCAACAGGATCCCTCTCCGCTTGAGACGCCAGCTGGTCAAGCAGCGGATGGCGACGACCTCGCCAACCAAGCTGGCGGCCAAGAAGCGGTCAGGAGGACGCCTAAAAAGGGCCAAGAAGACTGCTGGGGTAGCGCCAAAGAAGTAACTTGGGGACAAACCATGGCTATCTCTGTTCCGTCCAATAAATAATACAAATGCGAATGGCTTGCAACCCCCGGCGTGTTATTGAACCAGACGGGCGGGCTGTGGAGCAACTGGGTTAACTAGGCGTAGTCGGCTGCGATGGCGCACACTTGGACTAATTACCAGGGCAGGGGCACGGAAAAATGAAAACCAAATGGATACACCTGTCCTGCTCGACGTCGCATTTTCTATTTCATTTGGTCGAAGTTAGAGGCGCGTTTTGCATAGAAATGAATAATTCAGCGCGCCTGGTTGCCATAATGAGATCGGTGGGTTTTCTATATGCTATGGTTACGGGGAAATTAAAATGCGCCATCGGGTGGCCACCGCCGTCCCCGGACCCCGCAAACCGGATATATATAAGGAATCCGGCGAGTGCAGCCCTTGTTCAGTCTGTCTGCGCAACAAGTCGGATCTATACGTGCCCACCAAAAGGATATACAACCACAGCCAACTAGAAGGACCTACTAGCCCAACCGACATCCTGGTTGTCCCGCAAAACACACGGCACATTCGAAAAGGATACGCGATCAGTGAACCCAAGTGAATAAGGTGCCGTCCAAAAACGATACGATCCGAATTAGTGGCATACGAAATGTGAGTCATGTGAAGTGTACCAAAGAAGTGGCGTGTTCTAAAATGCGAGCTAGATTTTTTTTTCCCGAGAAAAGCGAATTGTTAAAACCAAGACGTAATTCCCCCAGCCAGGATAACACGCCAAACAAATCGAATCCACGAAACTGACGTTCCCAATAGTCAGGCTACTTATCTTTAATTCAAAGAATTTCGTCAAGTGTCTAATGAGAATGGTGTAGTGTTTCAATTAACCGAACGTGGGCTCCCTAATCGAAAAATGCCAATGAATTGTGAATGCTAATAGGGGAATATATTAAACCATATATATGTGTCCTTTGGATTTATTTTTTGTGAAATAAGGACTCGAAATATTTTGAAACCAATGAAAGCCTGTAAAAATGCACAAAAACCCATGGATTACCAAAAAATCGAACTCCTAGAATATTATGAATCCTTTTAGTTTATTTTTTGTGAAATAAGGACTCGAAATATTTTGAAACCAATCAAGGCCTGTAAAAATGCACAAAAACCCATGGACTACCAAAAAATCGAACTCCTAGGATATTACGAATCCTTAAACATATAAAAAGTGGCAAGAAACATTTCTAAAAAGTGAGAAATCGTTGGAGATCATAAAAGATTCCGCCACTACAATCGCAATTACTTCTCAAAACGCTTTGAATCTGTATTCCGGTCACCTTTGAACCCAGCAAAGCGAACATTCAGTACGTTGTGTCCATTGTGTGAGTTCTGGCACGCGTCGCTTCGCTGATTGGAGTGTTGATTCCCCATATTGGGGGAATATTCTATCAGGAGCTTATCGGATCTCTGCCCCTCTGCGTCCACGTCCGCGATCCCGACCCGTTGCAGTGCACGCAGTCGAGAGCTGGACGACTATCTCGAGAGCCGACTCCCGTAACTTGGCAACAGGGAACCCAGTGACCCGCACCCGGCCCCCTGCTCCCTGCTCGCTGCTCCAGGTTGGATTCTACTGAGTGGTGGAATCGTACGATCCCTGCCCGTAGCGTTGATGGGGAAGGAAAGGTGACTCCGGTGCAGTGGTTCCTTATCAGCAGGGCGACAATATTCATTGTGGTCTGAATCGGTGCGATCTCGAGCATATTACTCATGATTTGCCGACTTAGCACTTTCTAATGGTGCACCTTATCTATGCACTTAAGTAGATCGCCTCTGAAATGATAGTCATATGAAGTGCAGGCCACTGAAATTCCACAAACTCACACTCCACCCATATTATAGATAGATAGATTAATTTGTTTGTACCCATTTCTACAAAATCGACCAAATCATAAAACAATAGCTTTATCAGCTAACAGTGTTTTTTTTATTCTAAGGTGACCAATTTCTTGTGATGGAAATGTTGTTTACATGCTGATAGCAAGAGTCCGATTAAGTTGAATCGAGTTGTTGGAAATTCTAAAACATATTCAAGGTTAAATTTGTAGTTAAAAATAACAAATTTTCTATGCCAGCAAAGGGTTAGATATAAATTACTAACTGCGAAATGGATTTTTATATGCTCAAAACTATTCCTTTTAATCATGGATGCTATGAGGTCACGTATTGTGGATATTTACCCAGGGTTCTTTTGCGATATTTCTAGATCCTCATACAGACTGAGCCAGAACAAAAGAAACGTCAAAATGCCGAGCAGGAAGAAAGCCCAGGCGGATTCGGCCGCTGGTGAGGATGGGGACATTGTGATCTCGGGACTTTCCGGGAAGCTGCCGGAGAGCAGCAACATCGAGGAGTTCAAGTACAACCTGCTCAATGGCATCGACATGGTCACAGATGAGCCGCGCCGTTGGGAGGCAGGCAAGTACCAAGCATAGATCACATTAATGTATGGAATTTTTGGGGGAGTGGAAACAAAATGCAAACTTATGGCAAAAATACAATATATTCAATGGGTCTCTTCATCAAAATATGGCCATAAAAGGTCGCACAGCTGAGGAAATTACTGTTTTATGCAGCTAATTAACTGATGTAACCACCCATATCACTTTTTGCTAATTTTCGAAAATTCACTTTTTGACTAATTTTCGTATTTTTGATAAGGGGTACCATCATCAAATTTTGCAAAAAATTTCAAAATTTAAAAATTTCAAGGCTTGAACACAGATTGATAGTAAATTTTATTACGAATTCAGGGAGCTATGATACTCTACTCTTGCATCATTTTTTAGATAGTTATAGACAAAATATTGATTATTTATATACAAAAATCGGGATGACATCTTTTGGAAAAAGTACTATAATTTTCGAGCTGTTTTCTGAGCACAACTTGACCAAAACCCCAGATCGCAGAGCTTTATGATACATTTAATAAACAGAGCTAATTATACTTAATCCCACGACAATATTTGATAATGGATTAATAGTGGACTGTTTTGTACATCTTTTTAATAGAGCTAGTTATCCTTATGCCTATGAGAATGTTATATCAAGAAATTAAAAGAGAACAATATACTTTCGATCGGGTGCTCCATTGGCCAAGCAAGGCATAGCCCTATCGCTTGGATCTCCCCTCGTTTGAAAGCAAGCCGCTCTAGAGGCGCTCAAGTGGCTGACTCATAGCACACATCCAACCCTCTTAGTTCGCTTTCGCGATCATATTTTTGAGCGCCCTCGTTTTCCTTCAGGCGCCCAAGTAATTCCCAACTGGTTATGCCAATACAACGTAGAATCCCCATCGAGTGTCGGGGATCTTCTATCTATCTCGATCGCCGCTTCAGTTGTGGAGCGAGAGCTTACGCAATGGAGCGGAGTGATGAGTAGTTATCCGAGGCAATTTTTTTAGTGCCTGGCCGCGAAATGCTGCCGGGCCGTTAGAAATGAATATGAAACCATCTAACAAACAGGTTACTGAGACTTTAAATACGATTGTAATGTTAAAACTTGCATCAAACACTAAAAGGCATCTATGGACTTCCCGAGCGTATGGCCAAAATGAAAGACTCCGATCTGGAGAAGTTCGACGACAAGTTCTTCAGCGTCCACCAGAAGCAGGCGGAGCTGATGGACCCCTGCATGCGGATGCTGCTGGAGCTGACCCACGAGGCGATCATCGATGCAGGCATCAATCCCGCACAGCTGCGCGGCAGCCGGACGGGCGTCTACATAGGCCTGTCCTTTGTGGAGACGGAGCACGAGATCCCCAACATGGAGCCGAGCAGTATCAACGGCTACTGCCTGACGGGCTGTGCGCGTGCCATGTTCGCCAATCGCATCTCCTACACGTTCGACTTCAAGGGGCCCAGCTTCATCGTGGACACCGCCTGCTCCAGCTCGCTGGTGGCCCTCAACCACGCCTTCGCGGACATGCGGGCGGGTCGCTGTGATTACGCCCTGGTGGCGGGTGTGAATCTCATCCTAAAGCCCATCTTTGCCCTTCAGTTCCTCAGGCTGGGCATCGTGAGCCACGACGGCGCCTGCAAGACCTTCGATGCGGCGGCCAACGGCTATGCCCGGGCGGACACCTGCGCCGTTGTGCTGCTCCAGAGGCGTAAGGAGGCCAAGCGGGTGTACGCCAGCATCCTGAATGTGCGCACCAATACGGACGGATTCAAGGAGCAGGGCGTTACCTTCCCAGACGGCCGCATGCAGCAGGCCCTGCTGGAGGAGACCTACAGCGAGATCGGCCTTAATCCGGACGAGGTGGTCTACGTGGAGGCGCACGGCAGCGGCACACCGGTGGGCGATGACCAGGAAGCCAACATGCTGAGCAACTTCTTCTGCCGCCCCTCGCGACTCACTCCGCTGCTCATTGGCTCAGTGAAGTCGAATATGGGTCACGCGGAGCCAGCCTCGGGAGTGAGTGCCCTGGCCAAGATGATCATCGCCATGGAGGAGGGCATTATTCCGAAGAATCTGCACTATCGCACGCCCAATCCTTCGGTTCCGGCTCTGGTCGAGGGTAAGCTTAAGGTGGTGGATCGCAATCTTCCCTGGCAGGGTGGCATTGTTGGTTTGAACTCCTTCGGGTTTGGAGGAGCCAATGCCCATGTGGTACTAAAGTCCCACACTAAAGCCAAAGAGCCTAAGGCATGCCCTAAGACTGGGGAAGCCGAACAGTCCCTGAGGCTAGTTACCTGCTCCGGCCGCACGGAGGATGCAGTGCATCAGTTGCTGAAAGTGGCCACCGAGCAGAGGCACGATCAGGAGCTGCTGACCCTTATCAATGACATCCACTCGCATCCTATTCCCCTGCATCCGTTCAGGGGATACGCTGTCCTCGGAACCAGCGGATGCGTTAAGGAGGAGGTGCTGCCCTATGAGGAGGAGGAGCGACCCATCTGGTTCGTCTACGCCGGCATGGGCAGTCAATGGGCCAGCATGGCCAAGGATCTCATGCAGCTGGAGGTGTTCCGGAACTCCATACAGCACTGCGCCGAGGTAAGTTCCATTATTGAGTTTCAATTATTATTTAGTACATCGCAATTCGCTTTATTGTATAAAATAATATATTCCTTAATGGTTTATGAGATTATATTTCTCTTCGATCGGACAACTTAATTGTTTTTCAAAAAAAGGTCCCTTAGTATTTCTATCGAGTTTCTTACCTGAAGTGCCAACCCTCTTCCATTAGCATTGCCTACCTTCGGGTCGTACCTTTTCGATTTCTCGTCCCCTATAATTCCCAAAAAGTTCTATCACAGAACGAATCTAGGGATCCTTGGCGGGTGCTGAGAAGTTACTCTGGTTTCTCTTCAATTGTCGAATAAATCTTTCGCCTTTTACTAAAGATTTCCGTGGAGAGGAACACTCTAATGAGTCTAAACACAATTTTTGCTTAGAGCCCCGCTGGCGTTTGCCTTTGGGGCCATAAATGATACATTTTAAACCCAAAATATCCCATTCATATTCTTTCATTCTCTTCTTTCGTTCTCTTCTTTCGTTATTATATTGTAATATGTTTTGATCGAAGGCAAATAAAGATCACACTTCACTTGCACCATGACTAAAATTGTTAATGCACTGTCGTTGAAAATGTGATTATAATTTGTGTCATAAATTCAACATTTTAACTTGGCTAGACCAACAAGAACTGCTTTAATTCTACGTAGACACCCAAGTAACCTTGAAAATATAAAAGCTTTTGCTACGTAGTGCCAACCTTATTGCTAATAATGCAGCTTATTATACATAAAATACTATTTATTTAGAAGCTAACCTATCAATTTGAAACCTCCTTAACTTTTGCAAGATTTTAAAAGTTGTTTCTCATCTTTAATACTTTTATAGATTTGTATATATTATGCATAAATTTGTTTCCCTGTCTTAATCTTTTCAGGTTCTGGCCCAGGTGGACTTTGATCTTATAGACGTGCTTACCCGTTCCACGGAGCGGACCTTTGACAACATGCTGTACTCCTTCGTCTCCGTGTCCGCCGTGCAGGTGGCTTTGACGGATCTTCTTCGGGTGCTGGACATACGGCCAGATGGAATCATTGGCCATTCGGCTGGTGAGCTGGGGGCAGCCTACATGGACGGATGTCTAACGGCGGAGCAAACAGTGCTGGCCGCCTACTGGCGCGGCAGGAGCGTCCTGGACACTCCGGACTTGCCGCGCGGAAAGATGGCTGCTGTAGGTTTGAGCTGGGAGCAGATCGGATCACAGATCCCAAAGGATTGCTATCCGGTGTGTCACAACAGTGATGACAATTGCACGGTTTCGGGTCCACCGGCATCCATGGACGCGATGATAGAGGACCTCACGGCAAAGGGTATTTTTGTGAGGGAGGTTGGCTCTGGAGGCTATGCCTTCCACAGTCCGTACATTGAAGGAGCGGCTCCCATGCTGCGTAGCAGTCTGGAGCGACTGATCACGGAGCCCAAGAAGAAGAGTATTCGATGGCTTAGTACTAGTGTGAAAGAAGCGGAGTGGGAGTCGGATAAGAACCACCTGGCATCGGCTGGCTACTTTATAAACAACCTGATATCCCCCGTGCTCTTTCACCAAGCCGTCAAGAGGATTCCCCAAAACGCTCTCATCGTGGAGATCGCACCCCATGGACTTTTCAGGGCGATTCTCCGATCCTTAAGTCCGCAGATTAGCTATGTGAGTCTGATGCAGCGAGCTCATGCCAATAACTTTGAGTTCTTGCTGAGCCAGTTGGGCAGACTCTACGCTGCCGGAGGGCAGCCGCAGATCCTGAAGATCTCCCCTTCCATCCCCTATCCCGTTTCACGTGGCACTCCCATGCTGGGCTCCTTGGTGGGCTGGGATCACTCACAGAAATGGAACTATCCCAAGTTCAAGGGCGGCCGACAGGCGGGACAGCTCAGTGTGGAGCTGGATTTGGGCAAAGAGGATAACGCCTATCTAGCGGGGCACACGATCGACGGCAGAGTCTTGTTCCCGGCAACCGGCTACATGACCCTGGCCTGGATGAGTCTGGCTCAACAGCAGGGATTGGACTACTTGCGCACGCCCGTGCTATTCGAGGATGTGGTCTTCCATCGGGCTACGATCCTCAGCGTGGGCACTGTGGTAAAACTAACACTCAGCTTCTTTCCGGGCAGCAGCTCCTTTGAAATCTGTGAAGGCACTAGCCTGGTGGCATCTGGCAAGATCCGTCTGGTGAGCAATGTGCAGCAGGAGCAGCTTCAGCTGTCATCTCTACCGGGAATAGCCGGCTCGAACAAACTGAGCACCAAGGACATTTACAAGGAGCTAAGACTTAGAGGCTACGACTACACTGGTGTTTTCCAGGGCATTTTGGAGTCGGATATTTCGGCGGTGACGGGTCAGCTGCAGTGGGCGGACAATTGGATCAGTTTTATGGACACCATGCTGCAGTTTCGCATCCTGAGCAACGATATTCGAGAACTGTACGTGCCCACGGGAATAGAGAGGGCGCTGATAGACCCTCTCAAGCACCTGGAGCTGGCTAAGAAGCACCAACAGAAGTTAACTGTCAACTGGCATCGCAACATTTCCGTAGTCAAGTGCGGTGGAGTGGAGATACACAAGATGAAGACCGCCCAGACCCAGAGGCGTTCTGGTGGGCAATCTCCACCCAGCTTGGAGCGCTATAGATTCTGGCCTCATTACCAGCACTTGGGTCAGCGGGAGGAGCAGGAAAAGTCAGGGAGCACAGCTCTAGCGGTGGCCATTCAATTGATCATCGAGAACAGCGGTGGAGCTGTAAAGCTCAAAGGCGTTGAACTGGCTGGATCCCGGTCCACTTTGGATGCGCTGAGTGCCGTCCAGCTTCTCGAGCTAATCGAAAGGGAACCGATTCTGGTGGGTGACATGGCGGTGGTTACCAGTTCCTCCAATGAATCCGAGCTGGGTGAGCAGCTCAAGGAGCACGGTATTCGAGTGATAGCCAAGGATATCACAGCTGGTGCAGTGGAGCAGCAATGCCATTTCGTATACTCTGTGAATATGCTAGCCCAGAACTCTGTCAAGGATCTGCAGCACTGCTTGGATAGTCTCAAGACCGATTCGGGATTCCTGCTCCTGGAGGAAGCAGCCAGCCGGTATAACATTATAGGAAAGGAGAAGTTGAACAAACTTAAGCTGGTTCCCGTTTTCGAGCAGTTCTTCGGTACAGACCGAGTGCTTGTCCTGGTCAGAAAACTATCGAAGGTGCAGTCCAGCCAAGCCCTGACCCTTCACCTCACCAATAAACAGTTCAAGTGGGTCAACGAGCTAAAGAACTCTTTTGCGAAGGCCCAAGCTGAAGAGAAGAACCTCTACTTGGTAGCCCAGGGTGATCCCAATTCAGGAGCTCTGGGCTTGATGAACTGCCTGAAGAGGGAAGCTGGAGGGCATTTCCTACGGCTATACCTTATTCTGGATGAAGGTGTGCCCCAGTTCTCCCTGGACGATCCCTTCTACGCCGCACAGTTGGCCAAGGATATGGTCATCAATGTGTACAGGAATGGAAGCTGGGGTAGCTACCGTCACCTGAAGATGGAATCCCGCCCGCCCATGCTGCCAGTGGAGCAGGCGTATGTAAACACCCTGGTCAAGGGGGATCTCTCATCACTTCGCTGGATCGAGAGTCCTCGTTCCAGTCCCATCCAGTCGCAATTGGAGCCCTGCACCGTTTACTATGCTCCGCTTAATTTCCGGGATGTAATGTTGGCCTCCGGTAAACTGGGAGTGGATGCTCTGCCTGGGGATTTGGCCTACCAGGACTGCGTTCTTGGTCTGGAGTTCGCAGGCAGGGATTCGTGTGGCCGTCGTGTAATGGCAATGGTTACTGCCAAATCTTTGGCCACCAACTGCTTGGCCAACAGGAATCTCCTCTGGGAAGTCCCATCTAAGTGGACCATGGAGCAGGCTTCGACCGTTCCGTGTGTTTATGCCACCGTTTATTACGCTTTGGTGGTCAGGGGTCAAATGAAGGAGGGTGAAAGGATCCTCATCCACGCCGGCTCTGGAGGAGTTGGTCAGGCGGCAATTTCGGTGGCTCTGGCTCACGGACTGATTGTCTTCACCACCGTGGGCAGCAAGGAGAAGCGGGAGTTCCTGCTGAAGCGATTCCCCAAGCTGAAGGCTAGGAATATTGGCAATTCGCGAGACACTTCCTTCGAGCAATTAATCATGAGCGAAACCCACGGAAATGGAGTGGAACTTGTGCTGAACTCTCTCTCCGAGGAGAAGCTGCAAGCCTCCATCCGTTGTCTGGCTCTGAATGGCCGCTTTCTGGAGATCGGCAAGTTTGACTTGAGCAACAACACTCCGTTAGGGATGTCGGTGTTCCTCAAGAACACTTCCTTCCACGGAATCCTTCTGGACAGCGTGATGGAAGGGGAGGAGGACATGCAGCTAATGGTGGCCAAGTTGGTGGCGGAGGGTATCAAGAGTGGAGCAGTGCAGCCGCTGCCTACCACAGTCTTTGCAGAGCAGGAGATCGAGAAGGCGTTCCGTTTCATGGCGTCTGGCAAACATATTGGCAAGGTGGTGATCAAGGTACGTTTGGAGGAGGAACAGCAGGCGGCTCTCCCGCGACTTAGGCAAATTCAGGCTATACCGCGCTCCTACATGCACCCAGAGAAGAGCTACATCTTGGTGGGGGGACTTGGGGGATTCGGTCTGGAGCTGGCCAACTGGCTAGTTTCCAGAGGAGCCCGCTTTCTGGTTCTGAGCTCTCGCTCTGGGGTGAAGAGCGGCTACCAGGCCCTGATGATTCGTCGCTGGCACGACCGTGGAGTCCAGGTTCAGATCGATACCAACGATGTGACCACCGCTGTCGGCTGCCAGAGACTCCTAGAGGTTAGTAATAAGTTGGCCCTGGTTGGAGGCATCTTCAACCTGGCGGCAGTGCTACGTGATGGACTGATCGAAGATCAAAGCCCTAAGAACTTTGAAAAGGTAAGTGCACCGAAGCTAATGGCCACCATACACCTGGACAAGATCTCTCGGGAAATTTGTCCTGCACTGGAGTACTTCGTGTGCTTCTCCAGCTTGTCCTGCGGCAGGGGAAACATGGGACAGACCAACTACGGACTGGCCAACTCCACGATGGAAAGGATCTGCGAGCAGCGGCAGGAATACGGTTATCCCGGCACAGCTATTCAATGGGGAGCCATTGGGGACACCGGACTGATCATCGAGCACATGGGCAACAACGAAACAGTTGTGGGCGGCACTCTGCCGCAGCGGATGAACAGCTGTCTGGAGACCCTGGACCTGTTTCTGCAGCAGCCCCATCCCGTCATGGCCTCCATGGTGGTGGCAGAGAAGCGCAAGACGGAGCAGGCCAACCGCCTGAGCTTGATAGCCACGATCGCGAATATCATGGGACTTAGGGATGTAAAGAGTGTCTCCGACAAGACCACCCTCTTCGACCTGGGCATGGACTCGCTGATGAGCACAGAGATCAAGCAGACGCTGGAGCGTCACTTTGACTTGGTGCTGAGCGCTCAGGAGATCCGCCAGCTGACCTTTAGCGCTCTGCGCCAGATAGACGCCCAGGAACCGCCCTCCGCTTCAGTCTCATCGCCCTCAGCCTCATCCAACCTATCAAGGATTAAGGAGGAGGCTTGCGTGGAGGTTCAGACCCAGAGCGATGAGACGCGCAAGGTATTTGCCAAGGAAGTATTACCCCAGGAGGTGATGGTGCGCCTTCGGTCAAAGGCGCCCGTGGCCAGCGAGGATCCAGCTGTTTTCTTCCTGGCTCCCATCGAGGGATTCACAATAGCCGTGGAGGCGCTGGCCGCCTCGCTCACCTGCCCCGCCTACGGGCTGCAGTGCACGGAGCAAGTGCCCCTGGACTCCATTGAGGCCTGTGCCGCCTACTATCTTCGCCAGATCCAGAAGCTCCAGCCCCTCGGACCCTACCACATCGTGGGCTACTCCTACGGCTGCCTGCTCGCCCACGCCATTGCTGTGGCGCTGGAGCAGCGCCGCTTCGGGGTCAAGGTCATCATGCTGGACGGAGCGCCCACCATGGCCAGCGGCTATGTCCAGGAGGCCAAGAAGCAGACGGACGACCTCAACCGGCAGCAGTCCATGACGTTGGCCTACTTTGGTGCTCTGCTCGCCGACGTGGACTACAACCAGGTGGGGCTCCTTGTTGTGCTTGATCCTATGAATCGTTCTTATAAATATATTGATCCTTACAGCTGCTGCAACTCCTCGATGGAGTCCAGTCATGGCCCTCCAAGCTCGACAAACTAGCAGACACTCTGGCTGGTTACACGCAGCAAACCAGAGAAGTGGTGGGTCTCTAGCGATTCTAATTACAAAATGGCTTGATAATATATGTGTCAATTAGATTTCCAAACCACCATAAAAGCGCAAGCATTTGTTGAACATCTATCTATTTGATTGATGATTAAGTACTGGCTTAACTATAGTACTTGTAGACTAAGTTGATGCATTTGCTTACACTTATGGGTGTGTTTATACTTTCAAGTAGTATTTATCACCGGGAGTCACTGCACAAGTGTGTACTTTTTAACAGACGGGAAAAAGTGCCTGAATAAATGCCGGGCAAATAGTTCGTGTATTATTATGGTGCATATTCTTCGCAATTAGCTTGAGGCACTTAAAAACATATTGTTGCATTATATTGTGTTTTTAGACCTAACCTACCATATTATTTGAACATCGTCACAGATCAAGAAGGCCGCCTGCATGTTCAAACAGAAGCTCCTACTTTCTGAGAGCTACAAGGGCGCCAAGCAGCTCCACAGCGACGTGGTCTTGATCAAGTCGGCCGAGCACAATGCGATTATGGCCCAGGACTATGGCCTCAAGGAGGTAAGTGCCTACCAAATCTCTCTATATATCTACAGCATTATCTAAAGACTATTTCCCTCCAATCCTTGCAGATTTGCAGTGCCCAGATCGACATGCATGTGGTGGAGGGCACACACAGGACCTTCCTCAAGGAGCCGCACACTCTGCAGATCATCGAGCGCGTCCTGCTGAAACGTCCCTAGTGGAAGGGAAGTAGTTCCTACGATTATGCTGATGAATTATCCTGTAGATCTTAATGTACATATACCCTAACCATGCCAATACACGTAGCAATCGCGCATTGATTGTTTAAGAATAATGAACGCATTTAGTACGGTCGAACTTCACTAATCAGAACATTGTCTAATGCAAGATAATTTTCCAAATTTATACTATCGCGAGGCATTTCACAAAGTAATTGGCTTATAAAACGATCGGAGAAGTTCGCTCGTGTTTCCAGTTTTACTCGCGTGGCACTCGCATGATTTTCACGATGAATCACTGCGATCCGAACATTCTGACCCGTGCTGGCTGGCTTTATTGACCCAACTTCGGCGTACCTTTCCATAATTGATAATGCCGCCCACTCTATCGCGACAGTGATCTTGCCAGACGATTAATAATCGGCGCAAAAGTGGTCCGACTATGGCGGGCAAATCAAAATTTCTACATCTCCGTCACGCACACAACAGCTGACCACTTATCGCTGTTAATGCGAATTTAAGCGCCGCACAGAGTCCAGCAACTATAACAGAGGTTTACGCCAATAACAGTGGCTTTGGAAAGACGAATTAAAAACACCCTACTGCGGAAAAAATGTTAGGCAGTTAGGACCTACTGCTTTTTGAAATAATAATTAATTTAATTCGGTTAATTAAATAATAATTTTCATTTTAAACACTATCAATTATTATTAATACATATTTTCATTGAACCCTCATATGATTTTATAAGTGCTATAAATATTAAAAACCTACAACCTAATTAATCAATAGCCAATCACTCTAAAGCTTAATAAGCAAAACCTACAAGTAATAGATTTCAGGTAGATTGTGGATGATCGAATGAAACCGTAGATCCGTGAGTAGATCGTAAACAGCGGCTTATCAATAAGGTCTACAAGGTAAGGTCGAGGATGACAGCCCAAGCGGCGGACCGAATTCGAAGTACCCTCTGTAGGGGAAGGGCATCCTGCTACGGTTAACTTTTAACAGCGCGGGAGAGAGCAGCGCAGCGTAAAGCTCTCCAAAAGCTCTTCTTGGAGGCGGCGGGCGTCATATAAAAAAGCCGGCGCTCACCTGATTCTCGCATTTCCGTTCGTCGCAGCATTCCGTCGTTGTCGTGGTTTTACAAGCCGGTACGCTACGTTTGAATCCCAAAGAACATAACTGTGTGTGGCAGAATAATTTGCAAAAAATAATAGCTACTAACTAAGCTATTAACGGCAGCTAACGGAGAACTTCGAGTCGAAAGCAATTTCAGTTTCTGGATTATAACGGTTTCCCCACTCAGTCAGGACCAACTGTAAAGGAACACCCTCGAATCCGAATTCGAATCCTCCGCGCAGCCCTCCGCCCGCTCCACTCCAAAAACTCGAAAAACAGCTGTCGAGGAATCGCCTGATTTCTAGGTATGTACAAAAAATGGCAGCCGCAGGAATAAAACAGCCCCTGTTCGAATGTGTGTGAGTGTGCTGGTGTGCTGAAGAGAAAATGAAAACGAAATTTTCGCTGGACAAAAAGTGAATTGCTAACGAAACAAAATAAGAAAAAAGCAGAAACAACGGAAAAGTGTGAAAAAAATAGGAGAAAAATGGTTAGATCGAGCGTCTCCAAGTGATCATTCGTCAAGTCGGCTAAAAATACGAATTACTAAGCTCGCACTTGCCCTCCAGTGCTTTTGACCTTTAGGACCCTTAGAAGTGTTGTTCTACTACTCCAAACGCCCCCCAAAACAGCAGTTCCTGCTGCGCTGAGACACCAAATTACACGCTAATTGCAAGTTGTGGGAGCGGCGGTGTGGGGAAGTCCAAGTCCCAGTCTCCTCGCGTCTGCCGTTATAAGAAGTGCTCCATATAGTAGGGGCTTCGCGATAGGGTTTCCCTTTCTAATTGCCACGCAGGAGCTGGTTTATTTCTACGATTTCCTTGGCAGACAACGTTATAGTCCTTTTGCAGTTCGGAAATCCTTGCTAAATATTCCCATGTAAATAAGTCCGGTGCCATTTTTGCGACAAACCAAAACCTTCTGAAATGACAAATCCAACAATTTTCCGGTTGCGTGTGCCATTTTCATTATTTTACAACCATGCTAACTGCACAGCCATTAAGACAGTTACTAAAAATGAAATTTGAAATTGCTTTTAATACGAAAATAGGGCTAACCTCTGCGTATTTAGCTAAAGTCAAGCAAACAAACAAATATTATAAATTTTACTGTAATTACATTTGAAATTGCAGTGATAAATGTGCAATGAAAATAAGTTGTTTGCTTAAATACAAAATCAAATGCAAAAGTTAAGCACCTACAGTAAAATACTTCTCAGAAACTGCTTAGCTCTACTAGCTGAATGCCCAAAAAGTTGGGAGTGAGTTATCAAGCGATCGCTTTGCATAAAACAACAACACCCAGCAGCAACCCATAAAGGCGGCCACACTCCCCAATTCCGCAGCCAAAAACAAACAAGAATCGTGCGATTGTGTGATTGGAAAATTTCGAGTGTCTGGCTAATCTTTATCGGCTAATAGAGTCGTCGCTTCCTGAAGAACACGCGTCCGCCGGCGATCAAACATTTCCGATCCAGGTGCACAGTCGTATGAGTAGGCAGCGCTGCCTTATCACTCTTATCACCACCAGGGCGTTTCGGAATCACCCCATGGCCCAGTCCCAGTCAGAGGCGTTATCATCTTGTTCATGAACTTGAAGCGTCACAGCCAGATTCGATGTGCTGGGCTGGGGGATGTGGGCTTCGGGCGGGGGCTGTGCTGACGCGTACAGCAGTACTTTGGGCCCCAATCGATGGCTGCGGGAATGGAACCGAGTGCATAAACAAACACAGTTTAGAGTGGAAAGGGGAGGGGGCTATGTTTGTCGCCCGTGTTTACATATCCAATGACGCAACTTTCGCAATATGGCCTGATGATGGATGGATCGATTGGGGGCGGGGGCCATCGATAAATCAATATACGCCCGTTCGATTGCTGTAAAAGGATAGTTCTCACCATCGGATTGCAAGTTTATTCACCGGTAGATCAACCGATCTGGAGAGACTATGAAAATAATACTTCAATGAACTTGAGAAATCACGCCACCTTATCTCACTAAACAAATGGTACACGCGTCGAGCTCGTGTGTCTGTGTGTGTGTGTATGTACACACACATGGCGGTGGGGACTTTTGGGGCTGCGACTTGACTATACGCCGCTCTCTTTGGCACCCACCTCCGATTCGGATGCCGATTACAATAGCAAAACATAAACATAGAAGTCTGGCCGAGCCAACGGCCATTTGATAGATAAGCTTGCTGAGTCGCCCGATTTTTACCGGCAATTTGTAGTAGCTACACGCGGAGAAAAAGGGTTATCATATGAAAATGGTTTCTGTAAATATACACATTCATGATCAATAACATTTGAATTCCAAAGAAACTACGTCTGCACGATTCGTATTTCATTTTGTTCTGAGTGTACTGTTTATTTGTGCTGTGTTGCTGACCGCTCATGTTCTCGTTCTTCCTCTTCTAACGACGCTTTCGGCTTCCCCAGATTTCAGCTTAAAGCGACTCCGCCAGCTCCGCTCATTATATAGTTTCCCTTCTTTTGTTGAATCATTCGATTTCGCACATCGTACGAGTTTCTCGGCGAATAAGAAAGCAGCTTGCCGTTCGCTGTCGCTCGGTGAGAGTGTGTGCGGCCTATGTTAACGCGAATGGTGTTGCACTGTTAACGCGACTGCCACAAGTTGCTGTTAACTGTCAGCCCAGTCGCTGGCTTCAAGCGGCAAGCCGCCCATAACAAATAATGCCGTGTGCCGGTATATGCGCGGTCAAAGCTCCGCCGGCGCGGCATCACCTGATTTGCAATTTCTACACCAACTTTCCACCAGCTGAACATTCAAACAAAAAAAAACTAATCGCCCGGCATCCCGCTCCAGAGAGCGAAAGCTCTGCGCTTGCGGGTGGCGAAGAGCTTTTGCTTAACAGCGAGGGGTGGCAGACAAGTTGCAGATGCGGCAGAATGATCACAATTTTAAAATATAGAATACACGAAATGACTTATTCTAACGAGACTTTCGCGTCCCCTTCTCGAATTGCAGCCCCTACAACTAAAACTGTTGCAAGCCGTGGACCAGCCGCATCCTGTTGCTTTCAAGCCCAACAATTGCAGCAACCATCACCCCCAACATTCACCCAGCACCCAGAACAACGGAAAGAGCGCTCGCGCCAATCGCCGTCGACGCCGCAGACGCAACAAGCAGCAGCAGAATTCGCAGCAACCTGACGCCTTCCGGGATACCGACGCGCAGCTAACACCGAGCACCTCCTCGTCCACCCCGCACTCTGCACCCAACGATAGACAGGAACACTTAAACTCCCAATTCAACCCCAAATCCATCAATATGCCCGCCCGATTCGCCGAGGAAGTCATCACCGCTGAGCCCGCACAGCGTGCCGCCCCCCAATTGGACCTGGGTGGTGGTCACTATGTGCCCCGCCAGCAGCACCTCAACGATGAGATTGCTATCACCGGTTTCTCTGGCCGTCTGCCGGAGAGCTCCACCATCGAGGAGTTCAAGCAGAACCTTTTCGACGGCGTCGACATGGTCAACGATGATCCTCGCCGTTGGGAGCGTGGTAAGATCAACTACCAATGCACTTCTCATGAAGAATACCATTCTTGAGTAGTGACTAACTAATGGGTTTACAACCTTCGTTTCAGGTCTGTATGGACTTCCCGACAGGATTGGCAAGCTCAAGGAGAGCGATCTGGAAAACTTTGACCAGCAGTTCTTCGGTGTGCACCAAAAGCAGGCTGAGTGCATGGACCCACTGCTGCGCATGCTGCTCGAGCTCACCCATGAGGCTATCATTGACGCTGGCCTAAACCCAAGTGATCTGCGCGGTTCCCGCACTGGTGTCTACATCGGTGTGTCCAACTCGGAGACTGAGCAGCACTGGTGCAGCGATGCCGACCGTGTGAACGGCTACGGCTTGACAGGATGTGCCCGTGCCATGTTTGCCAACCGCATCTCCTTCACCTTTGATTTCAAGGGACCCAGCTACAGCATTGACACCGCTTGCTCCAGTTCTCTTTACGCCTTGGAACAGGCTTTCTCCGATATGCGCGAAGGAAAGGTCGACAACGCCCTGGTCGCCGGAGCTGGACTGATCCTGAAGCCCACCATGTCGCTGCAGTTCAAGCGATTGAACATGTTGAGCCCGGACGGCAGCTGCAAGGCCTTCGATGAGTCTGGCAATGGATACGTCCGTTCCGATGGATGTGTGGTGCTACTCCTGCAGCGCACCTCGGCAGCCAGGCGTGTGTATGCCTCCATCCTCAATGTGCGCACCAATACGGATGGTTTCAAGGAGCAAGGCATCACCTACCCTATTGGCAAGATGCAAAATCGTCTGATCCGCGAAACCTACGAAGAGATTGGTCTTAACCCCGCCGATGTGGTTTACGTGGAGGCCCACGGAACCGGAACCAAGGTGGGCGATCCCCAGGAGGTGAACTCCATCACTGACTTCTTCTGCAAGGACCGTACGACCCCTCTGTTGATTGGATCGGTCAAGTCCAACATGGGTCACTCGGAGCCCGCTTCCGGTGTCTGCTCTGTGGCCAAGATCCTGATCGCCATGGAGGAGGGCGTCATTCCCGGTAACTTGCACTACAACAAGCCGAACCCCGATCTTTATGGACTCGTTGATGGACGTCTCAAGGTGGTCGACAGGAATCTGCCTTGGAACGGTGGCATCATCGGCCTGAACTCGTTTGGTTTCGGAGGAGCCAACGCCCACGTTATCCTCAAGTCGAACCCCAAGCCCAAGGCTTTGACCCCCAAGGATGGAGCACTGAAAGTGGTCCTCGCCTCTGGACGCACCTTTGAGGCTGTGGAGCAGTTGCTCGAGTCCGCCTCTACTAACGCCGATGATGATGAGTACCTGCAACTGATCAACGAGATTCACTCAAAGGCTATTCCGAATCACTTCTTCCGTGGCTACGGAGTGGTGAGCAGCAAGGGCACCCACCAGCGTGAGGTGATCGAGTCCAACGACGATAAGCGCCCTATTTGGTACATCTATTCCGGCATGGGCAGCCAGTGGGCTAGCATGGCCAAGGATCTGATGCAGATCGAGGCCTTCGCCAAGACCATTCAGAGGTGTGCCGATGTCCTAAAGCCCGAGGGAGTGGATCTAATCGATGTCCTGACCCGTTCCACGGACAAGAGCTTCGAAAACATTCTGAACTCTTTCATCTCGATTGCTGCCATGCAGGTGGCTCTTACCGATTTGCTCAGCTCGCTGGGCATCCACCCCGACGGAATTGTGGGACACTCGGTGGGAGAGCTTGGATGCGCCTACGCCGATGGCTGCTTCACCCCGGAGCAGACAGTGCTGGCTGCTTACTGGCGAGGAAAGAGCATTCTGGACACCCAACTGGCCAAGGGCAAGATGGCCGCTGTGGGATTGAGCTGGGAAGATGCGCACAGCCGTGTGCCCAGCGATTGCTTCCCGGTGTGCCACAACAGCGAGGACAACTGCACCATATCTGGCCCGGAGGTTTCCATCGAGGCTCTGGTCGCTAAACTGAATGCGGAGGGAGTGTTCGCCAAGGCAGTGAACTCATCCGGCTACGCTTTCCACAGCAAGTACATCGCTGAGGCTGGACCCAAACTACGTAAGAGCCTGGAGAAGATCATTCCCAACGCTAAGAACCGTACCGCCCGCTGGATCAGTACCAGCATCCCAGAATCCGCTTGGAACACACCGGTGGCCAAGCAATCCTCGGCCGCCTACCACGTGAACAATCTGCTGTCGCCGGTGCTCTTCCATGAGGCCCTTCAGCACGTTCCCAAGAACGCCATTTCCGTGGAGATCGCTCCCCATGGCCTGCTCCAGGCTATCCTCAAGCGCGCCCTGGGTCCAGATGCCACCAATCTGAGCTTGGTGAAGCGCGGCCACGAGAACAACGTTGAGTTCTTCCTCACCAATGTGGGCAAACTCTTCGCCGCCGGAGCCCAACCTCAGGTACTTACTCTAGTACGTCCTATTAGCTACCCGGTGGGTCGTGGAACCCCCATGTTGAACTCCAAGGTCGGATGGGACCACACCCAGAAGTGGCTGGTGGCCAAGTTCGGCAAGGAAACTTCTTCTGGTGAGACCATCGTGGAAGTCGATCTCTCAAAGGAGGATGATGCTTTCCTGGCTGGACACACGATCGACGGACGTATACTCTTCCCGGCCACTGGATACATGACTCTGGCTTGGCAGACATTCGCTAAGATGCAGGGAAGTGAGTTCCACAAGACCCCGGTGGTAATGGAGAACCTCGTATTCCACCGCGCCACTATTCTTAACAAGAACGCAGTGGTCAAGTTTGGCATTAACTTCTTCGATGGAACTGGCGCTTTTGAGATTTGCGAGAGCGGTAGCTTGGCGGTTTCTGGAAAAATCACCATTCCCGAGTCTATTGACAACGAGGAGCTGCCCCTGGAGGAGCAAACTCCCAGCGCTGTTGCCAAGGAGCTAGGCACCAACGATGTCTACAAGGAGCTGCGCCTCCGAGGCTACGACTATGCTGGAATTTTCCGCGGCATTGTTCGTTCCGACACGGTGGCCTCCACCGGAAAGCTTCAGTGGGTGGACAACTGGATTAGCTTCATGGACACCATGTTGCAGTTCAGTATCCTGAGCAAGAACCTTCGTGAGCTGTACCTGCCCACTCGCATTGAGCGAGCGGTGATCAATCCCGCCAAGCACTTTGAATTGCTGAGCGCCCTCACCAAGGAGGAACAGGTTGAGACTGGACTACCTGTGCAGTGGTACAGCGACATTAACGTGATCAAGAGTGCGGGCGTGGAGCTGCGCGGTCTAAAGGCCAATCTCGCCCAGCGTCGTCCTGGCACACAGGCACCTCCCACTCTGGAGCGCTACCAGTTTGTGCCCAACATCAACACCACGGATCTGAACGAGAACTCTGAGAAGGCTCGCCTGCATGCCTTGGATGTGGCCATCCAGGTGATCATCGAGAACTCCAGCGGAGCCGTCAAGCTAAAGGGCGTGGAACTGGCCAACGGACGCAACCCCGACGTGTTGGTTGCCAACCGCCTGCTGCAGATTATCGAGGGTGAGCCCGTGCTCACTGGTGATGTGGCTGTGGTCACCTCGAACAACAATGAGGAGACCATAACCGCCGCCCTAGGAGATTCAGGAGTTCGAGTGGTGTCCAAGGACGTGCTAAAGGAACCGGTAGAGCAGAACTGTCACTTCGTCTTTGGCATCGATGTCCTTTCCCGACCGGACACCAAGACTCTGGAGAACTCCATTGCCAGCATTCGCGAGAACGGTTTCCTGATCCTTGAGGAGACGCTGCCCACTTACACCAAGACAGGCCGTGCCCTGCTGACCAAATTTGGATTCGTTGCCGTTCAGGAACAGAGTCTGGGAGCCACCCGTGTCCTGGTGCTCGCCCGCAAGGCTGTTGATCTGAAAACCCGCAAGTCCGTTGTGGTTGTGGCCACCGAGCAGAACTTCAACTGGGTGGATGATTTGAAGGCCGCTCTGGCTACTGCTGCCACGGAGGAGCAGTATGTGTACGTGGTTTGCCAGGGAGAGGAGTTGTTTGGAGCCGTGGGTCTGATGACCTGCATCAAGAACGAGAATGGCGGCAAACTGGCTCGCCTGGTCTTCGTGCAAGATGCCAAGGCTGAGAAGTTCTCCCTTACATCGACCCTGTACCGCCAGCAGCTGGAGAAGGACCTCATCTCGAACGTGCTGAAGAACGGCGCTTGGGGCACTTTCCGTCACCTGAAACTGGAAACCCAGCAGGCCACACTCCAAGTGGAGCACGCCTATGTTAACGCTCTGGTCAAGGGTGATCTTGCTTCGCTCAAGTGGATCGAGGCTGCCCAGGCGGATACCGCTGCAACTGTCGACAAGAACCTGGAAACTTGCACCGTCTACTATGCGCCCATCAACTTCCGTGACGTTATGTTGACCTCTGGTAAGCTGGCCGCGGATGCCTTGCCTGGAGATCTGGCTGAGCAAGATTGTGTGCTGGGTCTGGAGTTCGCTGGACGCGATACCCAGGGTCGTCGTGTAATGGCTATGGTGCCGGCCAAATCCCTGGCTACCACCTGCGTGGCCAGCAAGCGCATGATGTGGCAAATCCCGGAGAAGTGGACCATGGAAGAGGCTTCGACCGTTCCTTGTGTCTACTCCACCGTCTACTACGCTCTGGTTGTGCGAGGACAGATGAAGAAGGGTGAGAAGATCCTCATTCACGCTGGCTCCGGAGGAGTTGGTCAGGCGGCCATCTCTGTGGCTCTGGCCCATGGATTGACCGTGTTCACCACGGTGGGCAGCAAGGAAAAGCGCGAGTTCCTGCTGAAGCGATTCCCCAAACTGCAGGAGCGTAACATCGGCAACTCCCGAGACACCTCCTTCGAACAGTTGGTCCTGCGCGAGACCAAGGGACGCGGAGTCGATCTGGTGCTGAACTCCCTCTCTGAGGAGAAATTGCAGGCTTCGATCCGCTGCCTGGGTCTGAATGGACGCTTCCTGGAGATCGGCAAGTTCGATTTGAGCAACAACAGCCCACTCGGAATGTCCGTTTTCCTAAAGAACACCTCCTTCCACGGCATTTTGCTTGACAGTGTGATGGAGGGCGAGGAGGAGATGCAAAACCAGGTTGTCTCCCTGGTCGCTGAGGGCATCAAGACCGGAGCCGTTGTACCCCTTCCCACCTCGGTGTTCAACGACCAGCAGGTGGAGCAGGCCTTCCGTTTCATGGCCTCTGGCAAGCACATCGGCAAGGTAGTGATCAAGGTGCGTGATGAGGAGGCAGGCAAGAAGGCGCTGCAGCCCAAGCCGCGCCTGATCAATGCCATTCCACGCACCTACATGCACCCGGAGAAGAGTTACATCCTGGTTGGAGGTCTTGGAGGATTCGGTCTGGAGCTGACCAACTGGTTGGTGACGCGTGGAGCCCGCTACATCGTGCTGACCTCTCGTTCCGGAGTTAAGACCGGCTACCAGGGTCTGATGATCCGTCGCTGGCAGGAACGTGGCGTCAAGGTGGTGATTGACACCAGTGATGTGACCACCGCTGCTGGAGCCAAAAAGCTGCTGGAGAACAGCAACAAACTGGCTTTGGTCGGAGGTATCTTCAACCTGGCCGCTGTTCTCCGCGATGCTTTGATCGAGGATCAGACCGCCAAGGACTTCAAGACAGTGGCTGATCCCAAGGTGACGGCCACCAAGTACCTGGATCAGTTCTCTCGCGCTATCTGCACAGAGCTGGACTACTTCATCTGCTTCTCCAGTGTTTCCTGCGGTCGTGGTAACATTGGTCAGACCAACTACGGATTGGCCAACTCCGCAATGGAGCGAATTTGCGAGCAGCGCCAGGTGAGCGGATTCCCAGGCACCGCCATTCAGTGGGGAGCCATTGGAGACACCGGTCTGGTACTGGAGAACTTGGGCGACAACGACACCGTGATTGGAGGAACCCTGCCCCAGAGGATGCCCTCTTGCCTGCAGACCATCGACCTGTTCCTGCAACAGCCCCATCCCGTGGTTGCCTCCATGGTTGTGGCCGAGAAGCGCAAGTCGGATCAGTCGGCTGGAGTCAGCCTAATTGCCACCATTGCCAACATCCTTGGTCTCCGGGACACCAAGAATATCCAGGACGGAGCATCACTTGCTGATCTCGGAATGGACTCCCTGATGAGCGCTGAGATCAAACAGACATTGGAGCGAAACTTTGACATTGTTCTGTCCGCCCAGGAGATCCGTCAGCTCACCTTCGGAGCCCTCAAGGCCATGGATGGTGGCGCTGATGTCAAGCCAGCCGCAGCTGCTCCCGCAGCCGCCGCTGGAGTCCCAGAGGCAAACATTACCTCTGGTGGATCCTCGCGCACAGCTAGTCCCTTGGGCGATGGAACGCAGGTGGTGTTCACCACGTCCCTCATTCCCACCGAGGCAATTGTTCAACTGGACACAAAGGCACCTGCAAACAGCAAACAGAGCCCCATCTTCTTCATTTCCCCGATCGAGGGCTTCGCCTCCGCACTGGAGCCGCTGGCCAAGCGATTGGAGGTGCCCGCCTATGGACTGCAGTTCACGGAAGCCGTGCCCTCCGATTCTCTGGAATCAGCAGCCAAGTTCTTCATCAAGCAACTGCGCACCGTCCAGCCAAAGGGTCCCTACAAACTAGCAGGATACTCTTTCGGCTGCCTGCTCACCTACGTGATGGCCGGTATTTTGGAAGAGACCAACGAGGTGGCCAATGTGATCATGTTGGACGGAGCCCCAAGCTACGTCAACTGGTACACGAGCAGCTTCAAGCAGCGTTACACTGACGGCACCAACGCCGATAACGACAACCAGAGCTACGGCTTGGCCTACTTTGGAATCGTGCTGGCCAACATTGACTACAAAGCGGTAAGTAGCTGCATTAAATTTAGCCATAGTTCGAATTGTAATTAAAAATTCGTTTTTCATACAGCTGGTGCGTCTGCTAATAGTGATCCCCACATGGGAGGAGAAGCTCGAGAGGTTCGCTGAGCTGATGAGCAATGAGATCACACAGCCCGTGGAAACGGTAAGAGCACAGAGACTCCTCCAAAGATAGATCACAACTTACTAAATGATTTGTACGCCAACTTGCAGATCAAGAAATCCGCCACTCTGTTCTACAAGAAACTGGAGCTGGCCGATGGCTACCAGCCCACTCTGAAGCTCAAGACGAGCGTGACCTTGGTCAAGCCCACAGACAACTCCGCCAAGCTAGACGAGGACTATCGCCTTAAGGAGGTGAGTTTCAACATAACCCAAATAAACACCCAAATTCTAAATGATTATTTATATTCTTAGGTCTGCACAAAGCCCGTGGAAGTACACACTGTTGAGGGCAACCACCGCACCTTCCTCATCGAGGATCAGTCCCTGAAGACCATCCAGAGCATACTGAAGCGTCTGTTTAACTAAGCTAGAAAGAGGATTAGAATAAGAGTTGTGGATGTGGCATAGCACAACACCCACACGATCATCACCCTCTCACCGTCACTCACACCCAATACTCGGGTTCTATGCACCATGTGGAACCACGGAACACATCGACACCTAGTTAGCATACTTAGTGAATGAATTTACGTTGTTGAGCTGCAAGGAATGGCTCGCCCCATCCCAGTTACGCACAGCTAGAAGAGATAAGTCAACAGATTGGATTTGCGTCGATCGGCTTGAATCTGCCTAACTGCTGTCTTGCAGGGCTGTAGGCTTCGGTCCAAAATTTAGTCTACAGTCGCTGCGATTCCGGGCAGTTGAAATGATGCAAGATGAGAGGCCCAGTCCATAACACTTAACGCTTTGTGCACCGTACAATTCAGTACCCGACATTCCTTGAGAGCTAGACGGCACCAGACGTCCCAACTTACCAAATATATCTTTTATGCTCTATCTATAATGTATGTCGCATATTATAGTTTTATTGCCTAGTTGTAAGCCTACAGTTTGTAGTCGCGCATGTAATGAATTTCATTCCTCGAACTAACCCAAGAAGGAGACTACAACATTCGTTATCTCTCTTGATGTATAAAATAATCGCCCAAAAATTATCACTCATGAATATTGTGGATATTAAAATTACACCATACTAAAAAATAAAAAATGCTGTTTTATTTATTTGTACAAGATGGGCAGGGTCCTCGTTTTAGCAAAATTTCGAAGTTGAGCCAGACGAGCAGTGAGATGAGAAGTAGAGTAGATGAGTTGATGATTTAAATGGTTCTTGTCCATTCCCAATACCCGAAAATATAAAAAACTGCATGCATTTTGAAACAATTACTTATTTATTTAAGGGTTCTGAAATTATTTAGCAAAAAATATTTATAGTGATTTTTTAACTGTATCATTTTACTTATTTTCTCTTGCAACTTATTTTCTGACAGTTTCCGCACCGTCTCTTACATAATATTCATTTTGATGGGTGCCGGGAGCTCTTAATATCTCACACATAATAAAAATAACATACTTAAAAGTTAATGACAATGCTGCATGTTACAAAGTTAGCGTATCCTGAACCTATACATATAAAACTCGCATATTTCGGACACAATTCAATGATAACAAAATAAAAACGTAACATAAACTAATGTAGTTAGGCTAGAACTAATATATAACTCATTCCGTACGAACTAAGTGATTTCAATTTCTTGCATTTGTTTAACGCTTTCATAAGGCATTAAAGACTAAATAATAAATACATACATATATAAAACACAAATTAAAGCTTAGCTCGGTCGGCGATGCAGCTTCAGACCTCTGACACTCTAATTGGTACATTATAATATAGGCGTGGCAGGGGGCGGATACCTCCCCTGGTCCACAAATAGCGGGCATTAGGTTTTCAATTAAGGACATCGAGTGAGTGGTATATTTGAGCTCAAGAGAGGTTAGTATCTGGGTTGGATCGAGTAACACGTTCGACATCGGCGATTGCGAGTTGCGGTTAGAGTACAATATCAATATCGCTAGTCATACAAATACTTATAGTGTGTGGTATAGTAATAAGTTTGTTGGTTTTATGCAAATATTCATACTGCTTCATCTAAATGCTCTACCCATTACTGTTTTCTGTGTAGTTTGAAACTGTTCTAAATACGCAGCTATACGCTCTAAACTTGGTTTAGCTTTGTGTGTGGGTGTGGCTTCGATCCTCGTCCGCGCCCGTTTAAAAAAGTACATCCCTCGTTTATGTTTTTCAATTCCCCCAGTTGCTGTGACGGCTCCGCTTGCTGTGCTCGACTAATTGTTAGATTATTATTATATTTCATGAGCGCCTTCTATGAGCTACCATACTGCTAAATGCAATTATTTACACAATCATTTCAGTTAAGAACGTACGAATTAGCATTATATATTTTTGTGTATCTTTATAAGTTTATGTACGGGGTCTATAGAAGTGAAAACGCTAAGCTATGCTTCCGACTATGACTTCCACCTTCGCCGCAAGTGCCGACTCTAACTGCCTCATTATTTTGTTTTACAAATTGGTTTTAGCGCTTTAGAAGCTATCATCGCTGTCGCTGTGCTCCGGCTGCTCCTCGCCCACGATCAGCTCATCGTGATCCTCCTCAATGTCCTCGCTCTCGTAAGCCTCTTCAGCCGCCTCGGCGATCTGGTCGACGTGCTCCTCGTAGGCAGCATGTCATGCCAGTCCGTTGGCATCGGCAGCGTCTTCTGACCAGCTTACCTCCATGGGGGTGCAGGGCAGAGCCTCCTCGATGGACATGCGGGATGGTGGTTGCTTTGGCCTCTTGGATAGGGATCCACCCGATGCGGTGCTGGAGGCGGAAGAGCTGCGCATTATGTCCTCGGATGAGGCCGAACAGCTCTCGTCCTCCGAGTTAGCACCGGAGACCATGGCCTCGCCGGCGGACTCCTGGATTTCCTGGAACTTCTTTGCCTCGCTGGACATTAGCTTCATGGTGGAGCTGCGCGGACGCATCTCTATTCCCGGCGCTTGGGGTGAACTGGAGCACAGGGGAATATCCTCGGGCCAGTCGGCCAGATTTAACTCGTCTTGTGGCTTCTTCCTTTGACCAGACGATTCGCACACAGCAGGACTGGTGGCGGACGCTTTGATGCACATCGATTTGGAGCGAGCCCGGGACAAAGGACGACCCTCTGACTCCCCGGAATTACAGCTGCTTCTCAGAAGGGCCGTGGCCGACATGCTCTGGCTAAGGGGATTAGGATGAGCGGGCGAAGAGCCGCCATTTGTGGCCGTTCCATTGGAGTGGCCATTGCTTGTCAATGTCTGTCGCCGCTGGATGGGGCACCGCTCGTTGTTGCTTCGCAGTGATCCCGCCCTGCGCACTATCTTTGAAGTGTTACCCTTGAACGACTCATCTTCGATCTCTAGCGTCCAGCTGACGGAATCATTACGTTCAATCATTCCCTTCATCACTGGGGAAGTGGGCGAGGAGCTGGTCACGGCGATCTCCAGGCCACTGCGACCCAGGCTGCATCGGCTGTGGCCAGATAGGCTGTTATCGTGGGAACCAGTGGAAAGATCTAGCAACTTTGACTCAGCCGACTGGAGTTGCAATGATCTCTGCTTAAGGTGGTACTGTAGCTCCTCTTTGTCATATGTCAGCCGCGTGCGTTTAATGCTCTCGTATTTGTAGGCCTTCTGAAGTTCCTCCATCTTTTGCTGGATTTCCCTGGAAGAGATCAAATGTGGGTTAGTTTTGACTCAAGTGAAGGTGAATTGGAGATCTTTATAAATGCAAAAGTAAAAACATCTTGCTACTTACTTCTCCTTTTCGGTCTTGGCCTCCAGTTCGGTGCGCATCATCTCGTTTTGCGCCTCCAACAGAGCCACGCGGTTACTAAGCTTGAGCCGCTCCTCGCTTTCATGAATCAGATCCGCCTTGGCCTTGCTGAGGGCGGAAATCTCCGCCTGCTTGAGCTCAAGCACACAGCGCAAGCTGTCGGCCTCGCTGGTCAATCGGTTGAGTTCGGCGGACGCGTTGTCCGGCAGACTGGCGCAGGGGCTGCGGCGCTGTGAGGATGTGCGCAGCACAGAGATTTCGTCCTGGGACAGCGCCAGCCGATCCCTCAAGTCGCGTTCGTTGTGCTCCTTGTTGGCCTTCAGGGTATTCAGCTCCTTGGTAAGGCTCTTGACCCTGTCGATCAAATCCTGCTCCCGCTGATTGGCCTCGGCCAGCCGGGCGGCGTGAATGTTCTCCTTGCGGATCAGCTCCTCGCGGTGCCCCTGCTCATCGGTCTCCACCTGCTGAAGACGTGTCTGCAGCTCCTGGATCTTCTTCTCGGCAGTGCGCAGATGTTCCTGCTTTAGTGCAAGTTTGTGGGAGACCTCCATTCTGTAGGCCTCCTGCGCCTGTTTGCTTTCCTCGTCCTTGGCACGCAGTTGGGACTCTAGTTCGCAGAACTTTAGCTTGGCACGCAATTGCACCTCCAAAATTTTCTCTTCAGCTGAAAAGCAGAAGGGGATTTATTAGCTACCATTCATAGGAATATAAAGAATCAAAGTACCCACCTTGCTTCAGTTCAGTGCGATACAGATATTCCTTCTCCTGCTGCCGCTGAGTCCACTCTAGGCCCTTGTCCTCCAGATCCTCGCGTAGTCGCTCGCAATCCTTTTGCGTATGTTGTAGCAGCAATATAGTCTTCTCCAGCGTTTCCTTGGTCCGGGCGCATTGATGTTTGGTCTCCTTGCAGGCAAATGCATCCAACTGTAATCCCAAAAAGAAACAAACAGCCACGGTTAGGGTCGCTATAAATCCAGCTATAAACTCGGCGTCCTTGCAGGTAGCCTCTTTGGGTAATTAAAAAGAAATTTCCATTTCGATCTCGAGAGTTTGCGCGGAAGTCGCACAAAGGCAAATTGTTGAGTGGCAATGTCGCGGAGACAATGTCTCTGAGCCAGGGAATTTCCGCGGCAAGACAATGGCTTGAGGGTCTCGTTCGAGAGGTTCGTATCATGGCCAAAGGTTGCCGGGAAAATCCCACTCAATAAATTTCTACTACTTTCAATTTAGCGGAAGTAGTGATTTTCCATTTCTTGAAGATCTTACTTTATGTAAATAAGTTGGATACATTTTTGGTGTCCACTTTGTGCTATATGCTAATCATACCTGTTGCTGTTCGAATGCCTGAGCAAAGTTAAAGTTATCCGTAGTAGTAGTGGAAGTCGGAGTGCTGGGCACTGTCCAACTGATAAGATCGATGTCCAGATCCATGGTCTGTGCCGATAGATTCTCGTTGGTGAACTCAAAATTCTCAAACATTTTGTCTTCGTTCTGAGCGCAGAGTTGTGTGTTGAACACGAATACTTGAAGTAGACTGATGGCCACTTTTGGCCAGCATCCGCTTTTATAGCAGAGACCAGCAGGTAGGAAGAGATCAGAGCGGAGGAGGACTTCCGCAGGTAGCGAGGGATCAAACAAATGGCCAGCAAAATATTTACAAGGGATTCCGAGGCAGACGGACCAAGTAAAAATGCGATTCTAAAAACATGCTGGGAAAAGGGTGAAGGGTTCGGTATGCTTGCTCCAGCATGAACAGGATCCGAAAAAACTGAGCCATGCAATGGGTGGGTGTATCCCTTTTGGTGGGCCACGCCCTGCCTGACCGAGGATTCTCAGGGGCGGATCCACCCAAAGGCTTAGCGATCTTAGCTGGCCAACTTCATGTGGTTTGGGATCAACCCATCGAGGCATTGGTCACGCGTCCGCCAGCTGAAGGTGGAAAGCAGTTTTCCGTTTTTGGGGCGTCCAGAAGGCACTTCAATTCCGCCGTAATGGCGCGCACCTTCTCTGCAACACTTTGGGTGGATGCGTGTCGAAGTTTCGGAGCGCCTCGAAGGATCTCACACTGGATTTAATCGATTCTCAAGTGCCTGTCACAAATTCGAACTGGCTATTGCAAATCGCAATTTGCACAGGAGTTCAGTTACCACTTAAGTTGACAAATTAGCGTAAAGAACTGTGTTCAAGCGAGTAGAGGCAAATAATTTTAATAAGTTGGTTTCTAAGATGTGAATCCCCTGTGCACTAGTTATCCAAATTATTATTTAACTGATTTTAAATTGCTGTGGTCGATAGTCGCCTAGCCAAATCTGATCCCCAGATTGCCGACCAGCGCTTGCAAATTGCCTCAACCACGCCTGCCGTCGCCGTCGATCCTGTCCAGCAAATTAATAGCCATCATGTGGCTGTCTCCGGCGAAATCTCTGTCTCAGGCGAAATCTCAATGTCTCGATGGGTGACAGTCGGAGTAGATTGTGGATGGCCAGTCGAAGACAGCGACATTTACCTGACAAGGACGTGTTCGCAATTAAAGTGTTGAAATTAGTGACTTGCCGCCGTGAAACTGGCTCGACTCGACTCGACTGGATGATTTAATCCTTTCGCCAGCAGTTGAGGCAATTTCACGTAGCGCACTTTGTAATTTATGGATTTAAAGCAACGGCGATTGTCCTTCGCATTTAATAGTGCATCGTAAAAACCTAATAAAAATGCACACGAGCCTGGTCCTTCCGCAAACGATGTGATGTCCTTGTCCCTACCTTGCTTCCTAGGTTTTCACACCGAGCTGTGAAATCTCGCTGGATCACATCTAAATAAATATTTGTGTTGCAACTATTGCAACATCAGTTTAGGCTTTTAGTGGGAAAATATTGCGCGATGGCCGCGTTCCCTGGAATTTTCCATCCGGCCAAACAAATCCCCTGCATGTTTGCATTTGCGGCCTGACCGGTAGCCGCGTCCAACAAGTTAGCCAAATATTGTGGTGTGCTCTCCCGTAATTCCCTCTAATAACGCCGGGTTTGTTTTTTCGAAACGTGCCTTAAACAAACACAAGAACTCTGAATAAATATGCAAATTGCTTGCGCTACGAAAGGATTTAAGCAATTTATTCTATGCCATTTACAGATTTGTTTTTTAAAATGGCGAAAAAACTTGTTGAAAGTCATGAAAAACAGTCTTAACGCTTACATATGAAATATATTTTAAAATATATCTTTACTTAGGTAAAGAAAGAAATTTCGCCAGCTGGAGAATTAAATGATTTAAATTCCTTTTTTCCTACTTTGCAACTTCCTGCAAATTCCCCCAGCTCAAGGTGCAAAAATTCCGACAACAGCTTAAGGGATTCTGGAATTTTTCCCCACATTAATGACTTTCCCTTCAAAAAAAAAAAAGTGAAGAGAAGAGAATCGTTCGCAAATGGCCAACTCAAATGACATCAATACAATGGCACAAGGAATTATCCTTCCATTCTGTGTATTGTGTCACTTTCAGCTTGCGTAAGACCGGCTAAATCGGTTGATTTTCCAGCTGAAGCAGCAGCAGCTTGGTCCTGGCAGTTGTTTCCATTATCCTGACAGCATTCTGCATGTGTTGCCCCGAAGACAATGGCTATACGCAGTTGTCAACATTTTCGGTAACACACGTAGGTGGCTTGGGGAAATGTGTCTGTTGTTCCGACAAGTTGAGGCAAATCGGAATTTGGCCATTTCTACCTAAATCAATTGTGGTTGAGAAGTCAGCAGACAAACATCATCATAAATCGATTTATGATGTGCGTAGATGATGTCTGTAGAGGCGGTCCTTCTCCGCCAATATATGCAAATGTTAAAATAATGTTTTTCGCGTTTGTCGCGGATTTTTATTGCCTTGTTATTGTTATTTAAGTGAGGTTTGCCTGCCTGCAAAATAAACAGGTAAAAAAGCCTGCCAGTAAGCCGAATTTTTCCGCATCCTTTAACATTTATACTTTTCAAGCAGAAATCTCGCCAAAACTCACACGTACACCCACGATTCCCCTTTACACCGAAAAATGGCAAACAATTAATTGAATAGCTGCTTCGTGGACCAAGTTGAATGTGCCACCGTCTCACACCCTTTCATTTTTCGACGGAGAAAGGCTTCCACACAAAGCGAAAGGGACGGATACGGAATAGTAGAGGTTCGGGGGATTTTTCCAACTTTTGTTCGACAATTTCCGTATAGTTTTTAATTAGTGCAAACACAAAAAGTGCACCCATATCCCCGGCTCAGTTTTCAGGGGCTCGGCTTAGCCGGCACTGACACAATTAAACAAAATTAGCTCAACTTTAAGCGTAGATTAAGGCAAATTTCTCAAACAATGCGGCCCGCATACGAGCACGTGTATGTGAAACAATTCGGGAATTATTAGAGCAGGTGATCCCGATCCGAGGCGATCCGGCACATGTGCCTGGCAATTACAAAGGACTGCGAAAAGTGTCTATACCGGCATCTATTCGATTTGCCTTCAAAGGGCTACGGCAGGGATATAAATCCCTGGCGCCTGTGTTCCTGGCAAATCCCTCACTGATCCGTCAGTACTCGCTACTCGCTACTCGCTAGTTTAAGACTCACCTCTTTGGACAGGAACTGCACCATTACGGCGAGGCCCAGAATCTGGCGGTGCTCCTCCTTCCGTTTGAGCTGGTTGTCCTGGAAGAACTTGGCCAGTCGGGCGCAGTCCAGCTCTCCTTTCTCCGCGAACGGTTTCAGGACGGGATACTGGGCGGCTATATCTACGAGGGGCGTGGCCAGCATCGTCGTCGAGCTGACCGAATTGTTGGTTTCGTCGGGCAAGGACAAGGCGTTTGGCTGGTTTTTAAAATTTAATGTCATTAATATTAATATTTAATATGAAAATAAAGAAGATTGTGAATATAATATTCAAAATCTTTTCGCTTTTCTCGGTAATATATATATATATACATTTAGGATTGATTTACCTCATTTGCAGTGGTGATTGTTGCTTCTTTGCACTGGACACTGGCCTCTTGTTCCTGTGGATTGATCAGCGGTAGGGGTGATGCCGTCGTGGATGCTTGTGGATCCTGCTGGTCCTCGCATCTCTTCAACTTGGCCTCCGTCTCACAGGGTAACTCGTTTCCAATGGACGTACGTTTTGAGTCCCGCGCCATCGGCGGAGTTGGACATCCGCTAGCGGATTGTCCATTGTTCAGCTCCTGGAGCTCGGTTTGATCCACGCCAGAGCGCAGGGATTCTGGAAAGGCACACAAAATAACAAAGTCAGAAGTGCTTTATTTCAACGAGTAACCATTTTATAAACGCGAAATCGAAAGTGTCATTTATTATCAAATTGTAACCCAACAAATCCCTAGGATTACGCAAGCTTCGTGTGGCGAAAGTCTTCGCTCATCAACTGGCAGATGAAAATCTAGCTGTTGTGAAGATGAGCTAACGATGATGAGCTAACCGTGATTCACCCAGCTGTGGATCCACCACGCTTCTTCTCCAGGCCAAAAAAAATTACATGAGTAATTGCTTCGTGGCCGCAAAAAGACCAAAAACAAAAAGAAAAGCAGCAATGAGAGTACTTTTCTTTTTGCATAATTCCATTGACAAAAGGGAAAGCTATATATCTAGGTGTAAAGAGCACCACGCCCTCCGTCACCAGCTAATAGCACTTTGGGTCAGAGGCGGGCCATCTCATCATCATCAATTACCCGATAGCTATGGCTCCTCGCATCGGGGGGCCGTCAATTAGAGAGGATGCGTGGCCACTTTTTGGCCAACAAATTGGCCTTGACAAGCCTTCAGATATATATATGTATTTATGTGGCATGGAAAGTGGCGGGAGGAAGTTCAGCAACCCCGCCATGATCAAACCATCGATCAGCCAGCCAGCCAGCCGGACTGCTTTGGCCATAACTTGGCCCGATTTCCTTACTAGCCATGCCGCCGTCCGTCCGCCCGATTCCAAATCGAAGCTGTGGCCAAGCCCAAAACTTTACGGCATGGATATACACAAATGTATATCCGATGTGTGGCCATAATCAAGCGTTGACGGTTTTATGTTACCGCATTAATTTATAGCCAGAGTCGCGCATACAAAGTTGTCAATGTTTGCACATGTTTGCTATGTTGGCATCGCAATTGCTCGCAGCGAAAGCAAGCCTTCCGGAGTTGTCGTCAAGATCATTACCCCGGGATGTATGTTTAGACATCGAAAGTAAATTAACTGGTCGTGAGATACTAACTAAGATGATAGCGAATCAGAGAGAGTAGTTTCTTGTGAGGATTAACTTCAGATTTGATTTATATTCTATGTTTTCCACGAAAGAAATACCAGCTCTTCCATAAAACAAAACCCGCTGTTTCAGGAAATTAATTAAGGCTGTAAAATAATGAACAAATTGGTCGAAGTCAACCAGCAAAGTGGCTATAAAATGATGGCGTTCGATTTTAGCCACATTAATTGATTGTGCAATTACCAATCAAACTGCAAGTTAACGAAACCGGATTCGCCTGAAATGTATGTGTTATGTTTAGCAAATCGAAGCATAAATTATTACATAAATTATTGCTGGCTTTCAACATTCCGAATGACATTTTGATTTGGACATTTTGCAGACATTATTGAGGCACTGCAATTGGATTTTCCCCCTGATAATCCCATGAATGTTCCTAGAACATATTTAATGATAATTATTAATGGGAGACCTTCAGCATCACCTGTGGACCTCATCCACCTCGACTTTGAAACATTCTCAATGACACACGACCGAAACAAGTCTGGCACACGACTTTTGAAGACGGCATTTCTCATGGCAATTAGGCAATTAAGTGACATTAGCTACGACCAATTAATTGCAAGGCCGAGAAAATCCTGTCGCAGATTTTCCCCTGATTTCGCACAGAATATTCTCACGGCCCTGTTTTGTTCCCGTAGAATCGCAACAAGTTGGTGACATATCTGAGGAGTGACCCAGACCCCTGATGGCGATGGGTCTGCATTTTATGGCTGAGAAACCGACCACCTCAGTAGTTATATGGCCGGAATCTATGCTTTTCCCATTTCCCAGCCCATTTCACACTTGGATTTTTATGGGTCTCGGAAAAACTCAGCAGCGGGTGATTTCATTCAGAAATTCTTCGTCCTGCTTGGTTTTTTTTTTGTTTGGTTGACATGGGCGCGTGGATTTTCCCAAATACCGCCGACAATTTGGTGTGAATGGGTGTAATTGTTTTTGAAACAGGTTCGTCTGAGTTTTGTATTACTTGTAGTTGCACAAAGGTTATCAAATAATATATAAAATGTTTTATCTCCTTAGTTAGTCGTTGTTTTCCCCAAAAATCACTTCTCTTTCGAAAATACGCAAATTACACACTGACTGCGAAAGCCAATAGAAAGTGTTGGTGGCTTTCCACCGTCACCACTGACATCCGACATCCACCAGCCACCAGGTGTGGAAAACTCTCCCCCACCCAAGATCAATCAATATCAGCGCACATAGATTCGGATTCGGATTCGGAGTCAGTGTCTCCGGGAGGGTTCGCATTCGGTCAGCCGAGCTCATAATGACGGTTTGGGCTGGGATTTGAGTTTTAGTTTGGGTTTCGGTTCGCCAAAACCCGCCATGTGTCGAGGTAAATGCGAATGCGATGCGATGCTGTGCTGTGCACAGTGGGCACTGTGTGACACTGAATGCTGCACAGTGGGACAGCGGGACTGTGGGACGGACGTACCTGCACTGGGCGATGGAAAATAATTGAAATTCCGAAATATCTTATTTGGCATTAGGCAGCTGCTGTTGCCGTCGCCTTTTTAGCGGATTTTTTGATTTTGGAAAACTCCGCTCGTTGCTGCCCGACAACAACAATGACAGCAACAACCCGTCTTAACCCATGGCGACCCACAAAAACATGTCCAATGAAAATGCGCGTAATTAAAAGCGAACAACAGCAGCCAGTCGAAACTGGCAACTGGCAAACTGGCATTTCAATTAGCTGCGTTTTGGGAGAAGCGAAAAAAGCAGCCAAAATCACTTTACTTCACTCGGACTCGACTGTCTGTAAATGTAACTTTGTATCTGTTTTATTTCACAGTGTTTTCAGTCGAAGGAGAGATGGGGAAGGGTTAGGTTACCAGGGGTGCGTAGCGAGATAGACAACGCTTTAATTGCAATTTAACAACAAATTGTTTTAGCAACGAGACAGAAGCACTTTCTGTGGGCGAGAGTCAAGTGCCTGGCGGCGATTTTGTGCAAATTACTCGACGTATTTGAGCTAAATATGCTATGAACAAATATCTCAAGTATGCAGGCGATTCATTAATGCAAAAAAAACATGGAAATTCCAAGGATCTTGATAGCAAAAAGCTTTTAATAAATAATTAAATGAAATGGTGCAGTATGTAGGCCTAGTTTGATATACACAATCGCTGCTTTTTTATACAAAAAGTTTGCCCAAGATTTGTATTGCTATAATTAATATATTTTACAAACCGGAATAAGACCCATCAACATTCGAAGAACTAAAATGTACACTTCCCCCAAAAGAAATTGAAAACAACAGATGAGCACGTCATTCAAATCGTTTTTCACCGACCCTTAATGAGACAAAATGTAAACAGTATTTGCACTAAATTATGCTTTGTGCCAACCAATTTGTTTGCTTAAAAGTCAAGGAAAGCAGCTGGGTCGCTATAAACAACTCCCAATAAACAGTGGATACAAATTAAGGGGGTAATAGGGCCAGCGGAAGATCTCTTCAGCCCGTTCTACAGATATATATATATATCTTTAGATATATCTGTAGATGAAGACGATCGATTTCTGCAGAATGTCAATCAGGCAGAGTCCAAAGGCGGAAACTCCATGATGGGCAGATCATCGCTTCAAACTGCCCACGATGTCGGCGGTGATGAAAGACGCATATCAAGCGATTTCTGGCATGGATTTTTTATTTCATCCATCATGGCTAGATATTGTATTTAATTCTCGTTTGTAGTTCATGATTTTCACTCGGCCAACGCACATTTCAAGGTTGCCCAGTCGCTTGGCGCATTTCCATTTAATTTTCGTATCTCTTCTCAGCGGCTAAATAAGCCTTTAAAACACTTTTCGTTTTTGGCTCAAGTTCTAATGATTATTTTTAGATAAGTTCTGCCTTCGCAAGCCAAAAAAAAAAAAAAAAATACAAAAAACAACAAAGCGCGCAAAATAGACGAAATCAGTGCACTATATACCAAATGTCTAATTAATCATTACATGACCGAGTGTGCGTTTAATTTCGAACTTTTACTACGCATATATCATCGGTTTATATATGATTTTCAGATTATTTTGCGGTTGCCATACGAATGAAAAAAATAATAACCAAAGTCCCACGATAGAAAAGACCGCAGAAAAAAGCTTCATGACTGGAAAGCAAATGAGTAAGTAAAGGAAATTGGCATTGAAATGGTTTGAAATGTGCAATACCCTAGGCACATTGAATTAAAGAAAATAATTAATATATAAAATGCTATGAAAGCACAAGCTGATCTTTGTTAATAAAAATTCGAATATATATTCATATAAATAATTTAATTTTTTTTTGCTACTGGGTAAATGTTTTGCGACGCAACTTTGATATTTTTGAACAGCTTAATTTCAGCAATTTAAGAAAAACTAAAGCATTCCCTTATCAATTTGAAATCCCTGCGCCAGCTTACCGCCAATTCCCTCGTCCTCATAATCGCAGTTCGCAAACGAATCTGCGTTGACAGCTCCATCGGAAGCACCACCTCCAGCGGATGCAGTGGATCCAGCTCCGCCCACATCGCACAGTGCCATCATGGTGCTTCCGCTCTATTTGGCTTAATTCCGCACTGGGATTTCAATTAATGGACGCGGAGCTGCCATGGCGGATGGATCGATTTTAATTGGCGACACTTGGGGACCTCGCTAATGAGGTTGAGCCCTTTGACTGGGATTTCCAGGCACCGCATTCACATTTTCCACTTCCGATTTCCAATGCTCGGCGCACGCACGACATAAAAAATTACTAACCGCCGGTGGAAATTCATTAATCGAACAACGACGAGCGACGCGATAGCGCAAACTTCTAAGCATAAACTGTTAGTGAATTTAATTCAAACGAAAGAGGCGCGCTTTTCTCGCTGTCGTTGTGTCTTCGTTGTTCATCGTCGATCTTCGTTGTTCGCCGCTGTTGATCGTTCGCCACGCAGTTGTTGCTAATTTGGGGCCGATTTCACCATGTGGTGGATTATGGGATCCCACAAATGGCGCACAAGTACACAGTGAAAAAAAATTGGAACTTAAGAGCGAGCTTTAAATCACGTAAAGGAAAATTGTAGCAGACTAGTAACATTAAGAAAGAATAACAATTTATAAAGTAAAGAGTCCCAATATAATGGTTGGTTATATGATTATTTTTTCTAGTGTATTCTCCATGTATGCTTTGCATTAATAAACAAAAATCATCCGTAATTAAAAGAGACACACAATCAAACTGTGACGTCAGCCACAGAAGGAGACTGAGGCATAGTAAATTATAATCATGCTCAATGGAGAGCTCTGGTGACAAAAGCAGTCGAGGATGGTGCAGTGCATCACTGGGGGTCACGTAATTGCCATAGCGGCCGCTCGAAACGAGCGGGCCACGCGGCGTATGAGCAATGCTTAATTAATTTTTTTCGTTTAGCTTACAGAAGCCAAAAGTCTGGGCGACTGCTGGCTAATTAATGACCCAATATAAATCAAAATTTAATGCCACAAAATCATGGCAGCTGTTGTTGTTCCACAAAGAGCGTGGGCGGTTCACGCAATAAGTTAAATACGTTAAGTAAAAGCATGGCCCAGTGATCTTGTCAACAAGTGTTAATTGCACTGCCATCGGCAGACACAAAGTACACAGAGCGAAAAGCCCGACACTTTGCACGTCGCTGTGCGTAATTCAATGGAAAAGTCGGTGGCACGGTTTATTATCTAGGGTCTCTGTTCGCTTTTATTTGGCCTGTCGAGCCATTCGCAAAGCACTACGTCGCGACAAATTGGCCAAAGAATCGAATAGAAATGGGGGGAATGACAGGCCAGAGTAGTGGCGAAAGACTTCGGATGGGGAACACAAAGTTATTAAATTATCCACGCAAAAATTTCAAATTATAACGCGCAAATGGACGGTGGGCAGCGTGGCGAATCGTTGGAAATTTTTGCGAAATTAGAAAAACCATAAAATGTGTGCGATAGAAAATCACAATTATAAAACCATTAGGTATTTAATTAATTCGACTAATTAATAAATGTGTTAATAGCTTAAAAATATATTTATGTGTGGTAGACAATTCACAACTGGAGTTCCCTTTTAATTGACTATTTCTATTGCATTTCACTATTTTAAAAGCAAGCCATGTTAAGTTTATTGCAATCTAGTAATCCCCTTTTTTTAATAGTCCATAAAACCCATTTGATATCGATTGGTGTCTTAATAAAAAGCTGCAACAGGCACATGGCCTTAATTATAGGGGCTATCGGGGCAAATCTTGGCCAGAAGAAAGACAAGTTCAATGCTTATCCGTGGCTATTAAATGGCATTGCGCATACGCCCCGTGGTCCGCGCTTGACAACTTGGCCGTCGGCCAAAAATCGAGACCGAAAGTCATGGATCAATCAAGTGGCGGTCTCTTTCTCCCCGGATTCTGACTGGATTCACTGGCCCGCCAGTGGCAACAATTTGTTGCGCTCCGTTGGCCAGAAGCCGCCACTTGGATGCGGACTTCTTTCGTTTGTTTTCTGCCTGCACTTGACTCCATTAAAGAAAAGCCATGTGGTCACAGTTTGGTAGCGCCAAAAGGCGCAACCGCACCGTTAATGAGCGCAGCAGCTATGATTTAATTACCTTTCGAAATTATTTACTGAATTAATGAATTAATTCACATCGGGCTATAAAAACGCATGATTCAGTACAGTTTGGCGGGCACTGTAAACAAGAGCGTATAACAGTGGAGCCTCTCTGCAACGAACTGCGCATGTCCTGCCGCTGCGGCTGTCATATATCTCATACACAATGAGTGTCAGTGTGTCACACAACAAACACACAAGCGAAAAAGTACATTATGCAATTTTTATGCTGAGCCAAGCGACACAGAGAGAGAAAGTTTTGGATACTTTTTTGTTGGGGTAGCTCGCCGCCGATGAGTCATCATCGTCATCATCATCATCAATGGGGGTAGTTAGTAGGGGATTCTTAAGATACCAGAAAAAACAGGCTGGCATCTGAAAAGGCGCCCTACGAAAATCGATATTGGTCCATGGCCAAGAAGAGGAGTAGTCAACCGGCCAGCTTGCGGTTTCCCACTTCTTGTTGCGCCTTCGGATGGCGAGACATGCGCAGAATATGCCTTAATGTTTTCGTGTAAAAGTGTTAGGAATCATAAATACTAAATAAGACTTGCCAATCAGTTAGGATATCACATTTACAAAATCTGGAACAGCCTTTAGAGCCAAGAAATGACAGGGAAAGTATTGAAGTGGGCAAAATATGAGCACTACTTTGAAATAAGTTAGAGATATATCATGATCAGCTATTATAGTAACTTTTCTTATGCAATGGTTCCCGCCAAAACATAAGCATATCAATATCTAACGATCGTTCAACTAAAACCATCGAAGTTTTGTCAAATCACTTATTTGCCTTGGTGATCTCACTGTGTGTCAACATTCAAACCAAATAAATGACTTGGCACATGAAAAAGGAAAAACTCCAGCAATTAAGATGTTATTTCTTACTTATGTTGAGTTTATTTTTAGCGGTTCAGCCAAAGGCGAAGTTTCATAATTGAACCAAAATAATGAAATGGCAAAAAGACGAAAAATCGTATTTGCCAAGCTGAGCATAATAACTCAAAAAAAAAAAGAAGTGTTGAAGAAGAGTATTAAAAAAGGAAATTAGGAGCACAAACACCAAATGACTTCAGTGGAAATTATTGTTGTAACGCCTCGTTTGGCAATAGTCGAGAACATAAGATTGTTCATACCCTGTAACTAAGATAGTTTCGGATGCCGTTAGACTTATGCTACTTCTTCTTCTTCTGGCTTTGGGTTGTGGGTCATGCCCAAGCAATTTTCGAATTATACAATGCGATTCGCGGGTTTTTGTGTAGCCCAGCTCAAAGATCTCGCATCTCATCTTTCACTCACTTGTTAGCCAAATAGCCGACGGCCAAAAACCAAAAAACAATCCCCATTGTTTTCTTAGTGAAGGAGAAAAGGAGAACTAAATGGGTCACTCGGCATCTAAATCTGAATCCCAATCTGCTCCAGGCAATTAACAATTCGGTACAGATAGTATGGTTTAGGAACATCACTCTGATATCTAGTATCTATTTTTGTGCACAGCAGACTTTCCCAGTGTGGGAATTGATTTTTTTCATCTACTCACCGCCGCTTCGTTTCTTTTCGGCCAGCGGAGATTTCTGTTTGCGTGGCATGCGAAAGGAGTTCCACAGGAAGGAGCTGGATGGCGTCGACGATGTCAGCGAGGACTTGATGGTGTTCTTTGTGTACGAGCGGAGAATGTCCAGTTCGCTGCTGCCGGAGGAGGAGGCCGAGGAAGTCATGGACTTTGAGGTGGTTGTGGGTATCCGCGATGTCTTGGCCATGTTGTTGTTATGCGTGCTGCTGTTGTTGTTCAGAAGTTTGTTTTGGCCAGCGCCATCGGAGGCATTTCCCTTGGTCACTGCCCCTACTCCGTTTCCCGTGCCGCCGTTGCCTGCGCCTTCTGCTGTGCGTCCGATTCCCGAATATATTTTTCCATACTTAAAGTCCTGCGAGTGATGGTAATCCTTGAAGCCGTACCTCTTGGGCTGCACATTTTTGTGATTTTTGAACATCTGCTGGAACTCTTTCCAATCCGCGACCGATGGCAATGAGTACGTGGACGTGGACGCGTCCTTGTGGGCATTCAGACTTTGTGAGGAGCCGTACAAAAGTGACACAAACTCGTTGAGACCCATTTTCTGGAGCATGCGCCTGGGGCTCTCAGTGGCTCTCAAACTGGGCAGCACTTGCACTGTTATACACAGTTGCTACTTGGTTATTTGCTTGCTTAGCCACTGGTCATACACTGCGCGAATAAAAGACGTCCGCTGCTCTCGGAGTTCGCCGCGCAACTGAAGTGTATCCCCACAGTGATCGCTCTCTCTCTCGATCTCTCTGTCGACACCAACGTCGCTGCTTTCGGTCGCCGGCTTTAACTTGGTCTTGCGATTTCGATTCCAACTCCACTCCACTCCAATTCAACTCCAACTCCCAGCGACTGATATGGCAAAAGCTGGCGGGCCACCAAAAAAGTCCTCAAGTAAAACGTAATTCAGCACATTCGACGAAAGATTGAATTTGAATTTCAAAAACGCTTTGAAACTAGAATAGCAGGATATTACGACGGAAACAAATTTTGTTGAAACTTATTAAAATATTTTGAATTTCCAGCGACCCGCACGACCCAAACGTCAATTTCAAATGACAGATTTCGGAAACCAAATGGATTCAACATTCAATCGAAAGCAACCGCCCCTTTCACTATTATCAACGAAACCGTATAAACTTTTAACCTTCTTGCGGCAAATGTAATTATATTTTTTTTTGAGTTTTTTAAATATTGTCGCCATGACTTTCGCGTCACAGTTGGCCAACAGCAAAAGTAGTTTTTCGACCAAGTGTGTGTATGCAAAATACAAAATACTAGCTATACACATACAGAAGTGGAGAAAAGTTTATAATGATTACGGATGGTAAGAACACAGCGGCTCATTAAGAGCCACGCTCCAGTTAGAAGCTCGAGGGCTATAAACTTTATCAGGTTTGCCGAGATTAAGCTGGGATAATTATGGAGCGCGAAGAAAGCATTTCTATTGAATAGAATTAACCAACTCGACCCGGATTCAGCCAACATTCAAATCAAAATATAGGCCACAGAAATTGATTTAACAAGGAAATAATCATGGCGTGTGACGGATGGATATTGTAGGTAATCCGAAAACCGAAAGTTTCAGATTAATAGGAATTCGGGGCGACTTACATAAGCGGCCGAAACAATTGTTGAATCGAAGAAAGCCAACTCGCATTGCAGTGCTGGCGAAATTTGGCTTAAAATTTGGCTCAAAATGTATATGCCCATAAATATCCCGATCAAAATTTATGCATAACTACCGAAAATCGCAGTTCTCACGCCAAAATATATTATTCAAAGGCGAAATTACTCAAGCCCTAAGAGCTCCCAACAATTTATGCAATATTTGGCTTCGGTTTAAGTCAACTTTTGTGTGCAAATTATAAGAAACCGAGAAATCCCCATCTTCTCAACTTGCATAAATTTGTCATGCGAATTGAGTTTGTGAAACTACCGCCGACAGTTCAATACATTTTTGTGGGTTAATTTTTTGTTTGTTTTAGTAGGTAAAATTATGTAGGAAAGCATAGTTTATTGGGGCGACAATATTTCAATTACTTTATTTGCCACCAATGAAGCAATCTGCTAAATGAGCCCAGCCATTTTCTTGCAAATCTTTGGGCTTTCAAAAGCGTTCCATGTGTGTGGGCCCGTAATGAATTGCAAATTGTTGTGGAAACGCTGGCGTACTCAATATTAAAAGTAGTAATAGGTTTTCATATTGGTTACGCATGGCAGAAACCCGTCGAAGAAAAGTAAAAGTATTTCCAAACAAAAGGCACGACGCAAAGATACTGGAAAGGTGCGTGTTGGTGTTTGATTTCTTGTGAAGAGCGGCGGCCATTAACTTTTTTTTCCCCCAGCCAGTGTACATCAGAAATTTGCCATTGCAAAATGCAAAACAGTTAATAGATTACGATGATGTTGTCTTTTTTCGAAGCGTGCCATCGCACGCAGATGGCTAAACGCGCTTGACAATCAATCGGTTAAGAGCGTGAAAAGTGGCCATAAAGAAAAGCCCACGATAGCGGCGACACCGCGCTGAAATCAATGAACTTGATGTGTGTAGGCCATAAATTAGAGTGAAAACAAGCGCTCAGATACGCGGAATGGACTGCCTGTGGCCACACAAAGCTACAGACACACAACCAATAGCAAACCAACCAAAAAGAGTTGGCGTGTTAAATTTTATTTTATTCTATACCCTATCAAAAATAATTGTATCTAGTCTTAAGATAGAATTTGTTGTAGGAAAGTTAAGATTAGAAGTCTTAAAGATGAGCAGCAATATATAAAAAATACCTCATTACCATGCTCGATTTCATTACTATTTCTTTCCAACCGCAGAAGAGCATTCAGATATCATCGCAACTTTCCCAACGTCTACTTCACATGCGGGCCACAATCACGCACAATCAAAATTAAATGACAACTTAATTGATCGCTCCCCCAAAGTGGATGGTGTGAAAGCAATAAATAAAATTCGACAAAATAGTCGAACTCAGCGCCAAACACAGATGTGGGTGAAAACTGATTGCTTCGAGCTTGGCTTTCGTCTAATATTCCCAGAGATCGGGGGAGAATTACAGGGCGGGGGCGCATTATGCCATTTAACAAACAATTTAACTTCAAATAAGCCAAAACGATGCAGTGGCTCACAAGTGGAGTGGGGGTCACTGGAGTGTGCACCAACGCCCAGTATGAAAAACAAGAACAAAACGCACGGCGGCCACAACTCGCTGAACATCAAAGCAAATTTCGTTGGAGGGGCAAGCACAAGTGAACGCAAAGCGGCATAAACAAGTTGTGACATTTGTGCGCAGAACCAGGGGGGGAAATTCTCTCAGTGTGTGTGTGGGCCATAATGTAGAACCACCTGCCAAGTGGGGGTCATGCACACGATTATGTAAGCACACAAAACACACATACGTATGTGGGAAAACTTGGCCATTAAATTCACTGGCTTACTCAACTACGGGCTGCAGATAAAGAACGCAACTGATAGCTAAAAAGCCAAGAAGTTCGGCCACTAAAATTGAATAGAATGGGAAAAAAAAGGAGCGTCTTTAAACCATTACTAGATAATTCTTATCATTGAACTATTTACAAACCCAGCTGGCTTAATTACTACCTGGAAATTTAAGATATTTTTTCATCGAAGAAGAACAAATTAGTTAAACAAGTCGTATAGACGAATCCCATAAAGATAATCACCGCCTATTAGTGGCATTCTGCCCCACCTCAATGCAAAGCATATACTTGGCAGTATATAAATATTTTATTTGCTTATAAACGAACAACGAACCCACAGCCAAGTGCCGAGTTTGCCATTGAAATCGTTTAGAGGCGTGCCACGCATTTGACACCAGCAAGTGAGGCAAGATAGAACTAGCTGTAAGTATAACTAATGTGGCGCAGAAGCTCCTTAGTTCGTAATCCCCGAACGGCTAATTAGCCGCCTTAATATTAATTACAAAAGTTAGCCAACTTTTGAGCACAAAAACTGTCCCCAGGAGAGCATTTTGCAATGGACCAGCCAACTTTGTTCATCGGCCATTGTGTGATTGTGCGCCAATGTAACAAATTTTTTTTGGCCAGACAAAAAACTTTGGCGGCACGTTCAGATAGATAAAAATTAATTTGATTTGAAGTAAACTTGAATTTCGTATGCTTTCACTTCGCGTTGGCCGAAGGGAAATAGGAAATAAGTAATGGGGTTACAATTTGAGCTGCTCCAATTTCGATTTCCCTTCGCGCGGCTAATTAACTTATTCGAAATGTTTTACTTTTCTGTTGACACTTACCCTCGGAAACGCCGACAATTGCTGGACTTTTGATAATCGCGGTTGATTTAGTTTTTGCCGATTGTTGCAGCTTGTTTGTGGCTCCGGATTTGGTGGCCACTCCTTTGATGGGTGTCGCAATTGCTGCCGGACTGGCCAAGGTGCCATTCAAACGTTTATCTGCAATGAATGGGTGAGAAAAATCGCTGGTCAATGAATTGGTAATAAACAATGCGGCATACTTTCAGGCAGCCGCAAAAACTCACTTTCCAACTCGTCGTTCTCTATGTTTTCTATAATTTTAACTGCACTGCCCAATGAATTTTTACTGCCAAAATGCTTGCGAATAAACCTACTTAAGCCCATATTTTCACTTTACCACTCCGAGGACCGAGTCTCATTCGAAATATGATATAAAGAATGAAAATACGGATGCAATATATATTTTTTCAAATTGGTAAAAGGCAATGTTTGTACGATTTGTGTCACATTCATTGAGCCTACTTGGTTCAACTATTATGATAAAAATCCCGCTTGCCGGCTATCAATGCACCTGAACGCTCAAGTGGCAGGGAGCGCAGAAAGCGCAAGAATCTGCATCTGCAACTGAATCCGAATCTCAATTCGGTGCTGGGGAAACAGCGATCCCGAGTCGCTGGCCGCCCAGCATGTCATAATTTGACCAAATTAATGAAATCAAAAGAAAACCAGTTTGCATTTCCAGGTTGCAGTGCTCATACATTTTTTTCATTGCCTGCAACACAAGGTGCAAAACAGGGAAAGAATGCCAAAACAGAAACACCTGTTTTTGGAGTGGCATGAAAAAGGCAGGTGCGTGCTGCAAGCAGTGCGCGAAAGCAGTTCACATGTTGCTCGTCGAGAGAGCGCAACATGTTGCGGAGTTTTATTTCATTTGGAAACTAAAATAGGTAACAACATGTGCATACGTTTTAAATGTATTATAAGAATTTATCTAGTTGTGGTTAATCTAGTCATTTTCTCCAATGCATGTTGTAATGTTGCTAAAGCATTATAGGCAAGCAGTTAAATGTTGCTAAGGATCTCTCTTAAATCGAAAGCCATATGACAGCTCTCTTAAGTTTCCGACTCTTAACTTAACTCTTTAGTTTCTAAAGTTTCTCTTGCGACTTGCAGACAATACAGGTTTCCTTGAATAATTAGCATAATTTGCTGCTTTTGTTCTGTTTATTTTCCTGTACGGATAGTACTGTCCACCAACTGACCTCACGACCACTTCCACTTGGGAATTCGAATACGAATACGTATACGTATGTATCTCCCATATTGTCTTTGCAATTCTCCAGCTCGTGCTGAAATCTTTTTAGCCCGGTTGTCACCGCTTCGGTTTCAATGCTAACCGCAAAAACAAAAAGGCAAAAGTAAGGAGAAAAAAGCAAAACAAAACGCTAAACAAACCAGCGCCAGAAGCCATAAATGGCTAGTACAAGTCTAGAAAAAAAACCGGGCACAAGTACAAACAATGGAATTGTGCAGGCCGAAAAAAGAGTTTACAATGCCACGAATGTCAATGTCAGACGAGAGTTCTGAACTTTATTGGAGCTGCCACCCATGAAGAACTACTATGACCACCGCATCTTTCAATGGGTGAATTAAACCCATATGGCAGGTAAACCCTAACCGGATCTCTTTCAACACTCTAACAAAAATCAGATGCGTGGGCAGCTAATCTGAACGATACAAAGAGGTGCGAAAGTGCCGACGACTCAATCGATCTTGCGCAATTATGCCAATAATCATTTCTTTAGTGGTTTTCTTTTGGCCAAAACCGGCAGACGTGGGTTAATAGACAGCAGTGTGGGCTTGAAAACCATCACGTTTGCCCCATCGCGCTGCTTGTCCAGTGAATACTGAATAGTTATTCGATTATGGGCCGTCCAATTAGCTGGAATGGGTGTGTTAATCGAACTTCTGCTTATCAGCGGAGATAGTGGCGAGGTGAAAGAACCCACGGCACGTTTTGGTTGATAAACCATTAATAAATAGAGTAACTATATGTATATCATGTCTTGGCTTAGAATGGGCAGCACTCAGTTTTGTAAATATGCTTTCCTTTTGATTAATCTTCAGAGGCATTAATTGCACGAAATTACATGTTGGCAAAATAAATCTTAATTAGTACAAGAAATTCCAGCCGAAAGCCAAAAGCTCGTTTTTCCCCATCGAGTATGCAAAACACGTTTCCACATCGTTTTTCATGCTTTTCTGCTTGTGAAAATGGTGCGATAAGCATGTGCACTCTGGAAATTCCTACTGGACAATGTGATCATCATCGGGGTATCGGAGATCGGGACAAAAGAAGTCATTTTAAATTAGTCCGACTTTATAAATAGATTCCAAAGGAGGGGCAAGCATTCTCTTAGCGATTTCATTTCCAGCCCTGCGACATTTCAAGCAATTTAGCAACATCTCGGCAGGCGAACACAATGCATTTCCCTATTAAGGCTAATTTATGCAGGCCTGCGAAATTTGCATGACCCGTACACGATCGTAAACAAAATCATGGAACCCGCACAAAGTCAGGCAGAAACTAAAAAAATAAAAAAATAATAATAATAAAACTACCACTAATACTCCGGGAAGTTAACTCTTCAATTCTTTCTAATTCTTTAAAACAATTGTAGCGGATATATGATTTATTGAGTTTCAGTTTTTCTTGCCCCAGTTTTGTATCAGCATAAATATATACAAAGTTATGGGGTCATCGAAATTTGAATACAATGAACGAAATGCGTTAATTGAGTAAGTGGCAAAAATGATTTAATTGGGTTTTCCGCAGACGTGATGATTTCTATCAACACAGTACTTTAAAATTCCTCTAGATTTATGTTAGGTACCATTGGGTATTTATTTCCAATGTTGTAATCAAAATACCATATATTTTTTTCACAAAAAATCTGGGAAACTATTTTTGGTAAAAAACTCAATTTTCAAGTTGGCTTTTTTGACTATAACTTGACTAAAAAGGGTCACAGAGCAAAAAGATGTACCATTTTATACTCCTTACAACCAATACTAACAACCCCTTTCACTTTTATACTGATTTTGTAAAATTAATTTTTGGCCAAATTTTCGCATTTTTTGTAAGGGGTACCATCATCAAAATTTGCGAAAAATTGAAAAATCCTAGAATTCCCAAACTTGAATGCAAATCGATTGGGATTTAAAAAACAAACTCAACGAGGTATGACATTCCATATTTGAGCCATTATTTTCAATGTTTTGATCGAAATACCTAATATTTTATTTACAAAAAATCTGGGAAACTATTTTTGGCAAAAAACTCAATTTTCAAGTTGGCTTTTTTGACTATAACTTGACTAAAAATGGCCACAGAGCAAAAAGATGTACCATTTTATACTCCTTACAACCAATACTAACAACCCCTTTCACTTTTATACTGATTTTGTAAAATTAATTTTTGGCCAAATTTTCGCATTTTTTGTAATCATCAAAATTTGCGAAAAATTGAAAAATCCTAGAATTCCCAAACTTGAATGCCAATCGATTGGTTTTTGAAAAACAAACTCAACGAGGTATGACATTCCATATTTGGGTAATTATTTCCAATGTTTTGATCAAAATACCAAATATTTTTTTTACAAAAAATTTAAAATTTGTAGAATTTCCAAATCATTTGAGAAACTTTCGAGAAGTTGTATCTTTTGACTCTTAAATATCTGAACATCTCAACAAAATCAATGAAGCAATTACCACATTCATTTCAATTTGATGGGGGATTTAAGATGACTCACAGGGAATGAGTCAACGGATCCGAATTGGCGCAGAATTCGCAGGCACATGTGGCAACATGTACTCTGCCAGGAGTTTGGAGTTTGGGGCAAGCTGCGTCGAAGGAGCCTGCCTGCAGACAAAGTGTCACCTCAGCAGCTGTTGCCCAACTGCAGCTGGCACAGATTTTTCCCAGTTTTCCACCCAGCTCTAAACATCGAACTGTGGGAATGGAGCGCTAAATTGTTTTTCCAACTCCAACTGGAAGCCAGCACACGCCCTCAATAGAATTCAAGATACGACACCTTTACGGCGGAGCAAGGTGAGTGAAATAAGGGAACAGACCGACGGCCAGGTGGACAGATTTAGCAATTCATTGAGGGCAACAAGTTGTGCAGCATTTCACCTGAGTGATGATTTCGCATTTAGCCAGCTATAACAACTCTGGGAGTGAGAAAGGTGGGGCGTTGCAGGGCGGACTCTTGACAACAGTTGACACCTTTCAAGGGGATTTCCAAGAAGCTGTAAAAAGTGTCTTCCGTCTGGAACAGAGTAAGAACGATGTCGGAGATTTTATGGGATTTCAAGTGACATAGCTCAAGTCGCAGCCGTATAATTGGAACGGGGCTAGAGCTATTCGGTTAATATTATTCTAAAATATTCAAAGCTATACTTTGCTCAAAGCTCAGCAAGTTGGTAACTCTTGAACTAAATAATATGGTATAATATGGAATATATGACAACAGCACTGTATTTAAGCCTTTACCCATTAAGTTTCCAACATATCTTAGTAAATATGATATGTAAATCTCTGCACTTACGTATGGATGTGGGCGTGGGCGTGGGCGTGGCCGATGATTTGCTGCGCGTCGATTGTCCCTTGGTCGTCTGTTGGGTTTTTGGTGGCGGACCCAGATCGGTTGGCGATATGCTCAGATTGCGCACATCGCGCTTTTTGGCAGCTCCTGCAAGAGACAAAAATGAGGGGAAAATGTGAAAAAAATTGCTAGGAAATCAATATGTGGATGATGCGGATGCGTAAATTATGCGCAAACACGTTGCCACGAAACGCAAAGCCTCAAAGTGTCTGGGTTGGGTTGAGCTGAGTTGTGCACTCGGATTCCCATTTAATAACTCAAAGGCAAAATCACACTTGTTTCCAAACAGTTGGGGGTCCCGCTATTTGCATTTTAACATTTTGTGGATTAAAACAAAGCGTTTCCATAATTGAAGTGTCTGCCCCGCAATGGATGTACATACATATGTACACAAACGGAGGGTGAAATCGTATTATGCCCGGGCAGACGTCCATTAGTTCTCAACGGGTGTGGAGAACGAGTTCCATCGCATATGATCTCAAGATCTTGAGTGCACTTTAGTTATTTCAAGAAATGATTTAGACATTGCTGGCGGTACTTAAACATATATCTTAGTTCCAGCATTTGGTATTACAACAGTTCGAATGACTAATAAAAAGCTATATATACAACAATACACAGCAGTTTATAACTTTCTTTGCTCCGCATATTGGCTAATCTAATTTTCCGCTTGGTAGCAACAAATCTCCACTGGCAATCAATCATATTTCATACCCTGCTCGCCACTAATCAACTTGGATTCACCTAAACCAGGGGCCTCCTTAACGACCATCCATTGTCCATCTTCAATTCCAGTTGGCCCGAACTCGGCACTTGTTAGCCACCATTTGTGGGCCTGGCCGGCCACTTTAGGGCCGCTAATCAACGGAGCCGGCGGGAAAATGCATTTCCGAGTTGACCACAGAAGCAGCTGCGGCATGGACAACGTAATAAATTTATTGCAGCTGACGGCTAATTGTGCTGGACATGGACATGGAAATAAAAGCTGCACGCTGGCTGCAACCTGGCTTAGGCCAAATGAAAATGAAAATCTTTTTTATCTGCGCGGAGCGTTGCACCGAGTCACGTAATCCTTTTGTGGCATAGTGGGGGCTTGATAAGCGGACCGCAGTTGGAATTTCCAAAAAAGCTTAAAAGTGCTAAGGGATTAAGTTTGAAACGGGGGTTTTGTGAATTGGGTGGATCTGCTTTTGTACGAAGTTGAACATTAAGCGCAGACAAATTTGAATACTAACCATTTGGTAAAATTTCATTCCGAGTTTGCTAACTATGTATCCTATAAAAGTTAACCCCTTTAGCCATAGCCAGGCGCTTTTATTTATATTTATCTGGAATTTCCTCTTATTTAACATAAAGTTGTTTGCCCCTTTTGTCACCAAAAGGTGAAGGCTTATCATCTAAGATAACCACGTTGATGCTTACGCAACTCCGGCTCTGTTTACGCTGCAAGCCAATGCCCTCGATGTGGGTTTTGCCTATAACCACTCCACTCATTAGCATTTACAGCCCCGATCCCCGCCAGAAACTCACCTTTGGTGAGGCCTTTGGAGGCCCGCTTGCCAAAACTTCCGAAGCGTTCGCGCTCGATCATTTGGCTGTGGATGTAGCGCTCGGAGTACGAACGCGATAGTTTCTCCTTGGAACTGTGGGCACCCATTTTGACTGGCTGGATTTTCGATGTGTACAAAGTGTCTTTGATCCGCACAAGAGTTTTCCGGAGAGTGTGTGCCTGCTCTCAACTGAATCTGATCGATATCACGACTTCAAATTTCACTTTCACAGGCTCTCGATTAATACACCCGCGCACAATCTCCAGACGTCGACGATGGCGGCGAATTTAATTTGATGTCGCTGACAATTGCCGCTTGAATGCATTTTTTAGCTTTGTGCACTCGGTGTACCACTTTTTTTTTTTGCAAATCCACTTTTGCTCTATGATTACAACAAGGTTGACATTTTCTGTACTGTTTTTTGTTTAGTTTTTATTGCCATATACATATTTCCTCCTGTTGTTGACATTGAATGGGTTTATAATGGTTAGATTTAATTGGCGGCCATTAGCCGATTCAATTAGCCGCCTCATTTAACTCATGACTCCCCCACAAAAACCCCCATTGGTTTTTGGCCTGTAATCCGATTTAATTAAATTATTGTTAATGGCGCCATCAATGGCTGCTCCAATTTTATGGCATTTTACAAATACTAAAGTCGAAAGGCATTCCAAGAATTAGACATAAAATCTTTTTAGGATGCCAACAACCTAGACACACAAATTCGAAATAGACGAATACTTTATAGCCCAGACATTTTACATTTAATTGAGCGTGCGGCTTTAATGCAACTATTTATCATACCCTTCCAGAGGGTATGCTCCAAATTAAACTAATAGGTAATATCTTGCATACTTGAAAGATACATTACCCAGATCCACTTTAAGATACAATTTTCTGCCAGAGAATGTGAAGATTTGGTCATTCAACTATCCCATCCACCAGATCCCATTTAATCTACAGTGTGTGTGCAAAAATAAATGCCCCTGTTTGTTGTACTAACTGCAGGCTGCATTTCGCAACATGAATGATAAATGGTCTAGAAAATAGGAGGCACTCTATGCGACAATGCGACCCCGATTTTTTGGCTGCGGAAAAAGCACAGCAGAGCGAAGTATAGCAGCAGGTGCATGGATGGCCAAGAAAACATTGCAACACAGTCCAAATAAATCTTCGAGCGGAGGAAAATGCCCATTTCCCACTCCAAGTGCCTGAATTTCCGACTTTGCACGGCAGTTGCTGACAGGTTTGAATGTCATCATAACGCGACGGACAAAGGCGAGCCAAAACGAAACCCAAACCCAAATGAGCTGACAAATTGCACGCTATGATTTGTGGCAGAGCATTTGAATTGGGAACAGCGACACCGAAAACTACTGAGTGAAAAGACAAAACGGCGGAAAAGACACGCGTTTCCCAGCGGTTTCCAAAAAAAAGCGAAATTTATGCTGGCACAGTGGTTAAGATATGCGCATATTTCAAAATTATCTTTAGGCTGCTGAATATATCGCAAAACAATTGCATAACCGCATTAATCTATGCTTTCTTTTAACTGAAGGATAACTTGTGCAATCAAAGACAATGCTACTTGGGAAATGTCGAGCTAGTTGACTCTAAAACCCAGCATACCCCACACAGATTTTGGACTAATGGGCAGCAGTATCCCAGAGAGCAGGCACAACCTCATTGCTATGAATAGCATCGGCGCCCTCTTTAGTTTTGGCTTTTTAGTGAGTTTAGTCAGGCCTGCAAATGTCAATCCGACCAGGCCAACTATAATTAGCCCGAAATGCAACACAAAAAGGTGTCAAATGTTCGGGAGGAATTCGAGGGCCATTCGATTTTATTGTTGGCTCCAAATTTAGTCGATTGGAAAACTTTGGGGAGCATAATTCACGTGACTTGGCACATCATTCAATACCGAATGTCACATGCCTCGAATGCCGGAAGTTCTCCACCGCAACAAAAACGAATGTGAAACGGAAGTTGTGGGATAGTCCTCAAGGGCAACTCGGTGTTGCAGCTGCTTTTTCTTTTATTTCTACATTTATTTTTCCCTTTCTGCCAATGACAGCTGATGAACCCAATTGCTGCGGGCCCCCTGTAAATTAATATGCAAAAATTGAATATGACTTTCAATTAAAAGTTCGACGTTGCCGTCGTGTGGGCGTTCAAACATTTTTCATTGGCAAGCTTTCCTCCGGCGGGTGAAAAGCAGGTGAAAAGCGGCGGAAGCTGCAAAAGCAATTAATCGAGCTCCGAAGGAACTTTCCAGCCAGGACAACACAAAGGCGGAGGTGGGCATAAATCTACATAATTTAGCCGAGACAAGTGCAGCAAAAGGAGAAAAGTTACGATGGCGTCTCTAGATTGAATAATACCCGCAACTAAATGTGGCTTAAATGCTCTTACTTTGAGCCGATTTATGCACCATAAATATTCCCAAAGCAGACCAACTTTCGATTGATCCATAAAATAGAAGAGAAACGCCAAGTTTGCGCCAGTACAATGATCCATTTAGTCTGGATTTTATACCACATTTTATTTCTTTAAAACTCACCCACTGGGCGATATAAACTAAATTATTGCGGCTCACCATTTCAGTTCGATCTGTGCCATGGTTTTTTATGTGACCAGCAACTATCGTAAACTGTGAGTTCGTTGTACCCACAGATGAGTTTTTATGGGGGGCTACCCCCGGTCCGATGGCAATAAAAATTAACAATTACCAATGCGAAAAGGAAAACAAATTTCCCACTCTTTTTATTAATGTGGCGTGCATAAAAATAAAAAGTGTGCACCCATTAAAAATCACCATCAGCTGGGGTCTGCCAATGCGCATGCAAAACTGTAAAAGGAAACTCCGCCCGATGTCCGCGGAAACGGTACCGAAATAAAATCGACCGCTAGACCCCCGCAGATCCGATATAAACAATCGTTAAACTGACAGCAAACAGCGGAAAACTGCATCGGACATTAAAAATTTTCAGGCGGCAAGCAACTGAGACACACTCGTAAACCCCAATTCTGATTTTCGCCAAAAACTGCCAAATGATGTCATTGAAATGTTCATTTTCCTCGGCATTTGCTCCAGTAAATTGAACAAAAAAGAGGGCGCTGGGCCAAATATTATAAATATAGAAGATGGCATAGGTCTTCAAACTAATACCCTGTAAGTGGAAAAGAACCAGAATGGAAAGATAGCCGACTGATGATTCATAAGTTGGTGGAAATCTGAAACCACTCTAAACGGGGTTAATATTCTCTAAATGATTTTAGAAAGCTGAGCGAATAGATAGGGAACTCACTCTCAAGAGAAAAAACACACATTTAAATAATCATATGCATGAATCACATTCAGCTTAATTGCATAGAAACACTAACATTTTAGTGCTCAATTATTCGAATAAAATATTTAAATGGGAAACCCAATTTTCCGGCAAATGATAATAAAGTTTCCAATCGCAAGTACACAAACAGTTGGGCAATCCCGCACACAATTTTATTGCCAACCAAAACAAAAATTAAAAGGGGAAAATGGCAAATACAAATGCGAATGCGCTCATAATGCAATTTTATTTTTAAAACGCTGTCGTTTGCCCCCGGGATTTTCTTTTCAACCGCGAAGGGGGGTACATTTGCAAGCTAATTTTTCCTTATTTCTTTTTCATGTGGCACACTTTTTCCTCTGACTGCGCAAGTGGCGGCAATTTGTTTTCAAAAAGTATCCACTAAATAGATGCACGCAAAAAGAATTGGAAACTAACAAAAAATGTGCATATAGTATAAATGAATATATTACAATATAATTAAGAAAAGAGAATCCTTGATTTAAATGCGCTCAATGACATTTTAAGTGGCTTTTATTCTGAAAACATTGGCATTTTCTTTGAGTGCCTTGTTTGCACAGCAAGTGACTTAAAATGCATTGGACCAATGTGTGAATTGCTTAAGCCAACACTTGCCTCATTTTGACTTTTTTTTCAAACGCTAATTTTGTATCCCTCAGTAGGTTGCCGTCTTCTTTCGATGACGACAGCAACCTCATTTGTGGTCTAATTGAGCTGTCGACATCACTTCACCTCAAATTTGCACAATTTGTGCAATTGCCTTGACAATTCTTATTTAAAAACTAAGTAACAAACAAAGAGTTAACTTCATAAATAGAGGTAAATGACTTCCCAGGTGATGTGAAAAGTTAATATTTAATTGATAAAAAGATAACAACTTACAACTTAAATTTAGAAATCAAACCTAATCTCAGTAAAAAGCCAAATCCAATCCATTCGATTCAAGACCTTTACGCTTTCTGAAAACCCAAAAAATTGTCTAGTCACTTTCAAAGCCAAAACGAATTCCGGTCATCAATTTGTTGGGCACCTGTTAAAACAGTCCCACAGATTTCCATTAGACAAACAATATAGTTGGTCGAGTGTGTGTTTTTTTGGACATCTAACGAGAGTGATTATTAACAACGGCCTATGAAATGCTTCCGGCTGTCTGCCGATATTTTCTAAGCGACCGCACGTGCGACCCCCAAACAGAAACATTTGGCGCCCAACGCGGGGCCCTTGGCTTGGGTCATTAAATAACCATCTGAATGACAATTGTCGGTCTGTAGCACTTATTGCATAGTTTTTCTAGCAACGCAAGTTACGTGCTTGGTCGGCAGGAAGTGTGTGGTAAAAGTTGAGCGAGTCTAACGACACAATTAATTTATTGAATTAAGCCGAATACTAAGCACTAAATGCACTTTATGACTCCGCGACGAGCGGATACATTTGACCAGTCGAGACCCACCAATTGACTCGTTCAAGTCCCGGCATTCAATGGCTTACTTCGATATGCAAATTAGCCACGAATGCTTGTTCAAGTTGATGTTGTTTGAGCAGAGTTTAAAAGCATCGGATCTTCGGGGGTCCCATCTCATTTCCCTGTCTTTCACTCGTTTACAACTCAGCAAGAAGACAACGTTCGGCTTTAAATGCTGCGATCAATCAAACACGAAATGCAGGTGATTCTGGGAATGGAAAACCCAATGGTAAATGGCCAAGAAAATACCCTATAAAAAGTAGTGGTAAAGTTAGACAGCTAAAATATATTTAGCCAGTTTTAGTTCCATACATGCACATAAATACATCACATGCAAAATCAATCAGCCTGAAACTTATTACTTGTTTTCCGTTTGACTTTAACACAGCAATTCAACAAAGTGTCTCGTAAACCTTATCATAAACTGCTCTAGTTTTCTCATTTTACATTTATTTAAACAGCTCGTTAAAAAACTGACAGCAGCATAAGACTCGGCACGCTAGAATTGAAATGCGATATTCATGGTGCATGCAACTATAACAACACCAGCCGATTCAATCTTCGTTAACATTATCAACACATCGGCAGCCCAGTTTTTGATCAATTTGGCTAGCTCTCTGAATGGAGTGAATGGTTCAGTGACCAGTTGAAATTTGTTTGGCCGGCACACAAACAGCTGATTTCTGACCATTTTTGGTCTGTGTGATTGGAGCAGGCACATGATGTTCGCGGCATATAAGCGCTTCATTATGGCAAAATGAAAAGTGTTTCGCCTTCGTTTCTTATCCAACAACGAGAGCCGTAGGAAATTATGCAAAAAACATAACAAAGTAAAAAAATACAGACAATACACCTTCCGATTGCATCGATCGAAAAATATCAAGTGAAAGTTGACAGCCATCTAAAGATACATTTTTGTTGTATAGTTTATTCCTGAGGTGAGCTTGCACTTGAATCGGAAAAGATATCAGTTTTTTGGGTGTTCCATGCAATTATGGTAATCGCGTTATGGCCAAAAGGTATAGGAGTTTAAGGAATGAGAAAGTTACCGGGATCAACTGGTCAATGCGAATTAATCTATTATTATTATATATAGAGGTATCAAACTTTCCTTTTTTTGATAAAGAATAATCTGTAAATGATCTGTTTACTTGAAATTTCTATTTCCTTTGGAAAACCTGGAAAATTCCTAGATGGAAAATCAGTTTTTCCCTTTAGCAACCTTCACTTCACTTTACAATGTTGGCAAATTGAAAAGCAGCCGCAATTCCATTTGAATGCATTTCATTTTTAGTTTCTTTGGTCGGCGGTGTTGCAGTTTTTTGCTGCTGATATTTTGCAGCATAATTTTTACAACATAACGCCCACAACACTTTCTCGCATAGTTAAGCGAATTATACAAAAACAGCGAATGGAAAATGCAAAAAAAAAGAAAACACAAGTGCAAAACGAAACGAAACACACAAAGCACAGAAAATGAAAGAAATACTAGAAATATTTCTGTCTAGCATTATTTTGCAATTTCCCACATAATTATTAAGCGCCATTGCGAGAGGGGGACAGCGAGAGAGATAGAGTGAAAGGGAGATAGGGTGAGGTAGAGCAAAATGAAAGCAAAAAATTAGTTGAAGAGTTGGCGCTGTAAACACAAATACACAGAGAACAATAATTTAAAGCAATTTGACATTGAAGAAAGAATTGGTTAATATGTTTGTTTATAGGGATTAATTTAACAACTCATGACTTTGAAAGAGGCTACAGTCTGCGCTCCAAAGTAGATTCCGTTTAGCTGAACTATTCCTATTATGATTGTAATACTTAAAATTCTGCTGCCCCAAATATTTTTATCAGTGCAGAGACAAAAGCTGAAACCGAGACCGAACCCCAGGAGTATCATCTTCCCCACCGAGGCCCCACTGTACACAGTAAATAATAATTTAATGCAAGGCAAAGAGAGGAGACGACGGACAACGACAAGCCGAGCAGACAAGAGATGCAGAAAAAATGCAAATATGATAATAATAATGTAAAAAAGCACAAAAGCATGCCAGCACGTCAAGTGAAAATTAAGAAAGAGTCGTTCATGCCGCACAAACACACAGATGAAAGACGAAGAGAAATGCACACAGATGGAAAGCCACGCACACCACGAAATGCCGCTTGTTTTCTAGCAACAAACCAACGAGAACTGTCGACTGTTTGATGAAAATTATAGCCACAGCAGCCAGTTGTGGAAAAATCAGAGCCAACGTCGGAGTGGACTCAAAAAGATGCCCGATCGAAACCAGTAGATAAGGCCGGAAACAGGTGTCGTCTTTGGAGGTAAGAGAGTCTAGAAAACCCCATAAATAAGGTCTTAGGCATGCCCAACCATATAGGGCTAATATCCGTTGAGCTACGGATATAGAACATAAGTGAGATTCCTCTGTGTGGAAACTGTTTGTTACGCCTACTGACCATTTCCCACTGATGATTTCCGTAATAACATAAGCGGATAAGTGATTTAATAGTCTTCTTGGACTTTACGATCTGACACTAAAGCTGTTATTTAGAATTGATTCGAGACTTAATGACAAAACTTTAATTCCTTTCTGACGTATGAGTATTTAGCTAAACTTACTTTTTTACTGCAGTGTTTCATTCCCATTCGTCAGTTACCGAAGTGATGAAGATTTGAGCTCAGACAAACATCGATATATTTGTCAACTATGCGTAATTAGCAAGCAAAAGAGAAGCAAAACTTTAATCTCCATCCCACTGATGTCACCAGGTGTTGAGGTGATCTCATTGTAATGTTCCGCACACCCAAATCAACGTCGAGAGAAGCTTATGTCCCGGCATCATTATATTCATCCCATCACCCCCGACTTACCCATTCATTATGGGATTACATTTCGCGAAACTTTGGCAGCTGGACAAAGGTAGGCAGGTAAGTAGAAGCCTTTCAGAGCTTCCAATTGAATGCCGATGTAGTTTGATCCCAGAGTTGCGACGAGAGGCACGTTTTCAACTGCCATAGGTAAATGAACTCTTCTCCCCACCCCTTTTCATTCACCTGGCGGATTCTTCTCCTAGACAAAAGCTAACGGTAATCGGGTCTATAGAGAGACGAAGAGAGAGTTGGGGTGATTTTGCGGCTTCGCAAAAGTTCGTGAGAAAGCCAAGGCACAAACTGTAACAAAACTGATTACGACCAACATAATTTATGGCCAGCAAAAGCCCAGAAGAATTCTTTGTCGGGTTGGCAAGAAAATGGAATGAAAGGGGGAGAGCACCCACTGATTGATTGATTGCCCTGCCAAGCTAATGCGATTTTTACTCTAAAAATCCTGTATGTGTTTTTATATTCTTTGGGTATCCAGTGTCAACACGTAAAAAGCGAAATAAATACCAAATTGAAATACACAGAGATGACGTCAAGAGCAGAGAAATAAGACCAAATGAATAATGCAGCCGAAGGTGGTTGGATGGGTTTCGAGTTTCGGTGGTCAAAAGTGAGTCTGGAAATGCCAGACGATGCTTTTGTTTCAGCTGAAAACATTTTACACACATTTTCGAAATAAATAAGAAACACCAGCCAACCGACATTCTATTGAAAAGCTGGAAAACCTGTTTTACAGACGGGGTTAATATAAAGGTAAAAAAGAGTTTAGGGGTGCAAAAAGGGCTTTAAAGGGGAGCCATTTTAAGTTAAAACTATGAATCATTTTTGTGCATAGTCTGACCCGTCTGCAATTTGTAGTTTCAATGGACTATAGATAACATTAAATGATTGATTTTTGATCCATCACTATCACACAAAACACTTTGGGCCTTGTTTCATGACCAATTTCGGTAATTATTTTCCCTCTCGATCACGAAACGCGATCTAATCGAGATCACAAAGAACACGAACAACGCGAAGAACGGAGAGCGAGCGGCACACGTTAGCATTGAAAACCCGCCGTCAACTGAAGAGACAGCGTCGAAAAGCAAACTGTAGGCAAAAGCCAAATGCCGTTTTATCGACGACACCAGATACATTTGTATCTACAACTTCAGCGCTCACGAACTAGCGCTCTTCGCCATAAAACGGAGCTCTTAGCGAGCAGCCGCTTGGTGGTCGATGAAAAGCCGGTTCGCGGCTTTAAAACTTTGAGTATTCTACTTAGCAGTTTCGAAGTTTGGCTCGAGACATCAAAGTTTATTTGCGGTGAGAGATAGTTTCGTTTATCTCGTTGTGGTGGTACACTATACTATACATGTTGCTGCAACATGCACTGCTTGGTCGCATTGCTTTGAACTGCTTGCGCGCTAGAAAGTTTACAAGTGCGATCAGAAGTTTTAAATTGTGAAGCATACTTTTAGGCATTCACATTAAAGTAAAAATATCTCAATTTCATATGCAAAACTTTGTAGAATACTTAACTGTGATGGCTACAAATGATTAATTTGGTAAAAACCTAACCAAATATAATTTTTAACAGTCGTTTGACACCCAATATCTAACTATAAAACTATATCATATATAATATTAAGGTACACTATTATAAACATTATATAAATACTTACGCAATTGAGTGTTTGCCAATAGCTTCGGGGATCCGCTTCCAGACGCAGAGTTCGATGGCCGGGACGATGAGGCATTGCACATTAAACTCAAGTCACTGTGCGAACTCTTGTGGCTGTCCTTGCTGTACGAGCGTCCACTGTAAGGAAAGACAATGAACATCCATTAGTTATAATTTCAAATTAATTACTCAACAATCGACTGCTCAATAAACATTAAATTAATTCACTGAAAATGTGCCCATAACAAATGCTAACTTTTCAACCGGTCATCGTTATTTTTTCCCCACAACCATAATTTTCGCATTTTCCGTAGCTTTTCCAACAATCTAAAAACTTCGCAACGCAGCGACGGCACTTGAAAATTCATAAGGCTGTGAAATTATTGCAAACATTCTTCAAGCGTCGCTGAGCAATCACAAAACAGAAACAAACAAAGCAGGTGAAAATTGGAAAATCAATTGGAAGACGCGTCAAATTTATGCACCGCCGTTTTTCCGTTAAGTGGGTGAAATTTCATTTGCGTCGCCGCTGTTCAACTATTTTTTCGCTTGCACTTTTTACGTACGACTTCCGTCGACAGCTCGCTAATTGAAAACTTTGTAAAAAAGGGGAAAATTTCAGCAGGAAACCACTGTAAACCACCGAGTTCGGGACCAGTACGGGACGAGTAGGGGACCAGTACGGGACGAGTACGGGACCAGTACGGGACGAGTACGAAACCGAGTTCGGGACCGTTAATCGTTAGTTTTAACTTCATGTCGCATTAATTGCAGTTAAAATGAGTTGATGATGAGCTACCATTTATAATAATGTAAAATATTTTTTAGTCAAAGATTGCTTAATTTTTCATGGCTTTCCATTTACTGTCAGTTTTTTTTAATTTGATAATACACTTGTTGATTTCACACACCAAAACGATGGCCGTGTTTATGGAAAGTTTACATATCGCGGGGCAGTTGTCGAACAGCGAAGCGAGTACTGACTACCATCTGCCTGCGGCCCTAAATCTGAATGATCTGCTCAATAAACTGATGAACTTCCGACGCTCAAAGATGCAAAGGCTTCCGTTGTTGGAGACAGAAGTGAACTTACTGTGCACCCTGGCACGTGAACTTTTCCTCGACGAGCCCATGCTGCTCAATGTTACGGCACCCATTAGAGTTGTGGGCGATATACACGGGCAGTATCACGATCTGATGAAGATCCTCGATCAGTGCGGATATCCGCCGCAGACACGGTATCTATTTCTCGGGGATTACGTGGACAGGGGCAAAAACTCGGTGGAAACGATCACCCTGCTTTTGGCACTGCGCGTCAAGTTCCCAAAGCACATTTACCTACTGCGTGGAAATCACGAGTCGCAGTCGGTGAATCGAGTCTACGGATTCTTCGACGAGTGCAAGCGGCGCTACACGGTGAAGCTGTGGAAAACCTTTGTCGATTGCTACAACTGCATGCCCGTGGCAGCCATCATTTCCCACCGCATCTTCTGTTGCCACGGCGGCCTAAGTCCGCAGCTGAAGGAGCTGAGCAACATCGAATCGATTGCCCGTCCCACAGAAGTGCCCGAAACGGGTCTGCTATGCGATCTGTTGTGGAGCGATCCGGATCGCTATGGCTTCGGCTGGACATCGAGTGATCGGGGTGTTAGCTACCTCTATGGGCGCGATGTCCTCGAGAAGTTTCTGCAAAAGAACGACTTCGATCTGGTGTGTCGTGCCCACCAGGTGGTGGAGGATGGATACGAGTTCTTTGCCAAACGCCAGTTGGTCACCGTCTTCTCGGCACCCAACTATTGTGGCTTGTACGACAACGCAGGGGCTTCAATGGGCGTGGACAAGGATCTAGTTATCTCTTTCGATATACAGCGGGGTGACATCCGAAGAGTCGTCGCTAGAAGTCGGAGTGTTTCTCCCATAAGTTGAAAAACAGACGGAAAGGCTGCTTAAACTATCAATTCCTGCAAAGATTAGCAGAGGCTTGGAAGCTCAGTAATCTTAAATTGTGGACCAGAGCCAAAAGGATAGATCATCTCGCTATAAATGTACTATCATCAAGTAACAATTTCACTTTCATGAATGAGCATCTCAAGCATCAAAATGGCATTACTGCTTGATGATACTACATGGAAAATGTATAAATTATAAATATAAATTCAGCAATGACCACCAAATTGTACAAACCAATTTTATTTCGAGTTTGGTTTTTTATCCGGAAGAAAATCAGTTTTTTAGCACGCAACTTTCCCCCCTCCTCATAAATCAACATTAGTTCAGAATACTTAATTTCTTGTCGGCAAAGCCGCGTGCACAAAGAAAATAAAAGCGAACACAAATCAATTTCACTGCGTAAACTATGCCAAGTCATTCGGAGTTTTTGCAGCGCACATTGTTTACCGGCAAGCCCAGCTACCGTTTGGCAATACTATATTTTCACTGCCAAGGTTTGCTTTCAGTGTCACCATTTAAGGCGCCGCCTTGGCCAAAGCCAAGAAATAGCTAAAACGCCAATCCCCGAAGAAAAGCGAACATTTCCGCCTGGAAGGCTGAAGTAGGAAACAAGTTCATCAGCACAGCGAGTTACAAATGTGGAGTTTTCAGGCATTATAAAAAAATCCAGGGAAAGGCGGGTGGAAAGTCGGCGACTGGGCGGTAAATAGATTTAATTATGCAAAACGTGAAACGAACCCATCGACACGCTGAAGAATTCGCTGAAGCGTTAAACACTAGCGGAAATCGAGTGAGAGAATCGATTGAACAGAAAGAGTCGGCTATAGGCTGGCGAAAAAGAGAGGGCGCTATTGGGCTTACTCGCATTATAAACAGATTGTAAATTTTTAAATAGCAATGTACCGATGCTGGGGCTGTTCCTTCGCCTTAAACCCGTGACGTTGTTATAAATATTTATTATATCATCCCCAGTCCGACCACAAAGTGCAAAAGCTGAGGAGCGGTTGCAACTGCGAAGGTTCGTAATTAAAATGCATTATTAATGAAATGCAAATGTTGAGACATTCATGAAAATCTGAGGGGAGACATTAACGAAAACCTAAGAGGGGAGACAAGTACGCGATTTAAGCACGTATACTATAGATATAAAAATTAAATTACTGAAAATGAAATCCATTCAATACATTTCTTGTAATTACCAACACTTTGGCCAATGATGTGAGTCCCTATTCGGGTATACCCCTATTCTAGAAGGTATCTCAAAGTGCACAGAAAATGCCATAGAATTATCTGTACTGTGTAGGAATGTAATCACAGGCAAAGGCAAAGTTCCAGCCCAAATTTTCACCTGCTAGGAACACACCTTTGCCTCTCATTTGTCAGCTTTTTGGGCTGGAGAATCACGCTTACCCTTTCACCGATGTTGCCACCACTTTGAAGGCAGTTTTCCGGCCAGAACGATTGGGGTTTTTGCATACCCCAACACCTCCAGTCATCAGGGTTACTATGGCCAGCATTCCCTTCTCTTCGCTAGAACTGGCTTATCACCTCATGTGCAATTGAGAAATATATTTTTTTTAAATATATTTTTTTTTAATATTTTACGCGTTTTATGAAAATATAAAGAGCCACTACATCAGTAGTTTTTTTGACTGTTGAATCAAAGAAAACTCTTTTTAAATCTTAGTTTTACGAAGATTCTCTTTCGTCACCTGAATCAGGTGTTTATTGCGAAATCCCCAAAGCAATTCCGTTTCCCTCTTCACTTGCGACACTTGTAAATGTTCACTTTTACAAGCTGACAATTAATTCCTTGTTTTTGCGAATAGATGCCACTGGCTGCATTTTAATTGCCACAGCAACAAGGACACAGACGACATTAAGAGCCATGGCAAAATCCATAAAAATTCTGACAACTGAGCTGCCATTTTCCAGGTTTTTTTCTGACTATTTTTTGATGGCACTTGGCCAGGCCAGCAATTGATCTTTGGCCTTTGGCAAATGCAAAAAGTGAAAAGAAAAATTGACGGGGCAATTAGGCGACTTCCTCTCGTTGCCAGCAAACAGCAACTTCGAATTGCAGTTTCCTCAATAATTCGTCGTTATTGCTGTGGCAGGCATCCATCTGCAGACCACGGTCCAGTTGCATATACATACATAGCTTGTATATGCATCTGAATTCATTATGCAACCGTTTGCCATTTCCCTCGACTCCAGTCGGAGCAGAAACAATTCGTACTCTTAATGAGCTTCCATTAAACTTAATTGCAGCTGCAGCTCTGTTTGCACTCAGCTTTGTTTGTTCGTTCTACAAGGAAGGAGATGGCAGTGGGGAATTGGGCGATCCAAACGTTTGAGGGATTTATCCCCCAAACAACGTATTCCCCATCGATTTTCGTTGCATTTCTTATTTTATTGTGTTTTGCATACCCAGTAGTACACAGCACATTTCTAGTGGTATTACATCTTTTGTAGTGTACTTAAATTCGCAAAATTGGTTTTATTTGCGTACATGCCCAATCGATAAGCCACAATTTTAATTGAAGTTTATATCCTCTCGTTGAAACGTTGCGTACTTAACTCATTTGCATACTTTCACTTGACTAGGCCAATTTGATTTAATGGCCATTGAAAGCGACTGGCAGTGATTGCACTTCGCGGTTGCCCTCTTAACCTCAAAAGAATCTTCTGCGAATGTAGAATAATTAAATTGTTCACTTCCTTTGCGGAGAGCGGCACAATGAGTTCATTATGCGAGATCTTATTTACATATATACACGGTTTGTATCTTGCGAAAATTCTCATTAATCAATTCTTTTGTTCTCGAACGTAAATAGGTGACCCTTTGTTTCAAATTATGCTGGAATCTAATTGCTCTACCCACTTCTAATAGAAACATCAAATAATGAAGTGGAATTTGGCGTAGTGCGCAGCACAGTAAAACGGTCCTAACAAATATATAGATTTAAAAATCGTTTTATTTATCTCAAATTAAATGCTCTTTAATGACAACATAACCAGACTGACAACTTCAAGAGTGTAGCACAATGAGAGCTCCAATCTAACCGACCAAACCAAACCAGACGAGAATCGCAGCTTTTGTTTAACGCATGAGTTATTAATGAACATTAGCAGCATTCGATGTCGTCGCAGACCGCAGACAAGCCATCGCCATGGTAAATGCTGGATGGTAGATGGTAGATGGTAACAATAACGACACTCAACTGGAGTGCAGTGCTCCAAAGTGGTCGCCACGAAGCCGGAGACACTCCATCCGAGAACTAAGCAGCTCTAATGGAAGTCATAGCGAAGGTGGAGTGGGCATAAATCTGTTCAAGTGGCTGGAGAAGTAGAAGTGGCTCACTTCAATTAGATCTACTCATATAACTCAGCTAATTTCGCACGATACAAGATGGGTTTTGAATGGGATATGAATGGGTTATGATATAGCGCACTTTACTATGAGTTCATCAATATGTAAGTTACTGTACACAGATACATCTTGTATCTAATATTGTAAAGTGGTTATTCACACATTCATACTTTTGTTTGCCACATTCTGCTTGATCAGTTTGTCAGACTTTGCTTAGCGGTCTCAAAACGATTACCAAATGGCAAAGACCCCTCTCTCTGGAAGGGGTATTACCAGCCAGCACTCCCACTTGTTAGCCAAGTCTAATGACTCCGACTCATAGATGGGCATATAGACTGCCTGGCTGACAACCTGCTCATTGGCAGTGCCACACTTTTTCTTCCATACTGCAATAGTTTATGTCATATATGGGCAGTGGGATATGGCTTACAATAGCATTGGGGTTAGGAAACCATTGCAAATAGCTGGAAATGTTGGATGGGAAGACAGCACGCTATGCTCGGTGATTCAATGATTGAGATAGATACTTCACAGAAAGCCGACGAAGCGCAGAAATGTGCAAATTGAATTGACTGCGCGATAAGAAATGTAAATGTGGTTTTTCCTAGGCGGAATTTCATCTGAAGTCGTCATTAGTCGGGGTGTTTGTAGGAAGATCTATCGCTGCTGCCTTCGTGTCTGTTTTAATTAGAGGCTTTGTTATAATTTTTCTTACAGCTATTTGACACTTGAATGTGGATCAGTGGAAGTTCTGTAACTTTGTTTAAAATTAAAGAAACCAAAACAGCCACATGTTTGTATAAGCCATAACATTTAGGCATTCATAAATACCGAAATTGCATCATATTCCCCAAGGTCTTAAATTATGGTCGCATCGCAAAGGAGCCAGCAACACATTTAAATTCATATTCGTCGAAATTGCGGTCAACTGAAGAATTGCTGTATAAATAGCAATCCAGCCAAATATTGGCTTTTCCACTCGGTCTTCGTTGTAAGAATTATTGTTATTCTCCAAATTGTTTGTTTTCCAAAGAGAACGCACACATACATTTTTCGTTTGAGTGCAAACAAAAATAAGAGCCAAGTTCGAGCAATGTGAAATGGTTTTCGAGCAGAATTTAGCACATTAGCGCACTCGACTGGAAACGCTCGAAACGGAAATCCCAGAAACACTAAAAGTGTCCATTAAAAACATGCATAAATGTATTAATTGGTGTACAAAAAGTTTGCCAAATCTTGCTCTTTCCATGGAGGAGGTAAGTGGCCAACTTTGGTTACAAAGCAAAAACCTAATTGATTCTGGGCCTCGGCAACCGGCGCCGTTTTGCTCGAGTGCCCCCCAATATTTTCCATCATCCATGTACAATGGACGAAGCTGAGCGTAAACATTTCAACAACTCTTTCAATGGCGATTTCTGCGGCGAGATAAGCAATAGTGGAACAAAAGATAGTCGAGCTCTGATTAAAGTTTGGCCTAAGCCACTTGAAGATACACTTCTATTTGTATAAAAATCAAAAGTAAAATTATCACATTAGCTTTGAAATCAAACAACACTTTAAAACAACCAACACTACAAACTAAATAAAAGTATCTTGCAGCACAACATTCTGATATTCTCCAATATATATTTTATATTAAATAAAATTTATGAAATTTCCTTTAATCTATATAATTCCTATGTTTGATGGTCTTCTCTTTACCTTGCGGATGTTGCCACATTCCCATACAAACACCGTGCAACAAAGTTTGTGTTGCTTTCGTATTTCGGAAAAGCCGAAAAGCGAAACAAGTGTTTTCCACGGCGTTGCGCTTCGTTTGGAAAAGCGACGGAAAAGCGGTGGAGCTAAAGATGCAGCAACATTTTGCCGACAGTCCTACTTTTAAATATAGAATTTGAACTAATTTCGCTTGTTTTGTTTTTTGTTGCATTAGTTGGGATAGATGATTCCGTACTACCGATGATGTTTGCTGCTCTTTTCGGCCGCCGAAACTTTTTTTATTCCCATGGCCGGTTTTTTATTTTTTGCCGGGTCTATCGAGCGAGAAAATCGGGCAAAAATAGAGTTTGGGCTGCGCTGGGTTGAGTTTTGTTGAGTTAGTGCCGCGGATGGATGGGCCGCTGGTGTCGTTTATAAATAAGTCATGTGATTCATGAGTTGGAATTATTTGTCTGTATAGTGTAATAGCCGGCATTGTGCCCTGCTTGTTGTGGGCCAAGCAATTCCTTTTTTTCTATTCCCCGTTTTTATTTTAACAAGTCGGAACATTTTGATGGGCGTCTAAGTGGCTGGCTAAAAATCCCTTTGAAGTCCACAGGCCACCGATATGGGCATAGAGATATCAAACAGAGATTTGTGGGCGTTTAAGTGAAATTAAATTGGGGTAGGTGCACATCAAACATATTAATTTCGGTTTGAAATTGAGGAACAGTACCTTTAAAATAGAATTACACCGAAATAAAATGAATTACTGACTTATATAATCCATTGATGGCCCACCTAATGCAACCATGAATGACTTTCGTAATTCCCACGCGCACATCAACAGCAACTTAATTTTCCCTTTCTATAGAACACACACAGCGAAATACATTTTTCTTCAGCTCTGATACTTTCACAATGCTCAAACAAAAACCCAACGGAAAAAGCTGAAAATGCAACCAAATCACTTAAGCTCATTAGTTAATATCCAATTTATAAAGAAGCGAACAGAAGCAAAGACAAAAAACTTAAATCGCTTTCGGGCAGCGAGGAGCAATTAATCAAAAATCATCGGGAAAAACTCAAGAAGACAACGCAACGAAAATGCCGAGAAATTTCACCAACTTGTAAAACATTTTCCCCAAAGCACACAGATAAATCGAAAAGAAGGCGACAAATTAAAATCGCCAGACGATTGCCACATAAGATTTTTCCCATCGACATTACGAAACGTGTGAGAAAAATCGCATGCCAGAGATTTGGTGAACTTTAATGGCAGTCAAAATGTTGCCAAAGCCGCAGGGAAAAGGAAAATCTTTCAACACCCCCAAATCAATAACGAAATAAGCTGGCGAAAAGCGAGGCAAAGTGGTGTTAAGGGGGTCAAAACAAGCGACACATGTCATGGGTTAAGTCAAGTGACTTCTGCTGCTTGTTTAAGCACACAGAAAAAGTTTTGATCTTTTTGGCTTCGTCTTTAAATATATAAATACTTAAATTAAGCAGCTAGCAATACACAATTAGTTAGTTATGGATTATCTTTGTAAAATTTTTAAAATATTTTTTTATATTTAGATATTTAAAAGAACTACTCGTATTAAGCGTTTGCTGTCCACAAGTTTGGTGACTTAACGTGGATTGTGTAAATGCTCACGTGTCATGGTTGTATTTTCAGGTATTTCCAGGTATTTCCAGCTTGTTGATGTGACTTGACAAATTCATGATTTGTCGTCGAATCCTGTGCCCTGTTCCCGCCCACTTTCCCACCCGCTGCCTCGACTTTCCACGATTTTCCGACTTCTCCACTCCACCGTCTGCTTCCCACTTCATTTGGGTGCACACACGCAATAATTTCCCATACGGAAGGCAATTTGTTTGCCACGCTCACATAAATTTATGGTTTTGGAGGTATTCCTTCCACATTTTTTTTTTTTATGGAACCTCAATTCGGGCTATATAGTATATAGTATCCAATGATGATGTCGATGATGAGCAACGAATGCCGCAGGGCGGCATTACTCAGCTGTTCATTCGGTGGCACTTAAAACGCCATCAAATGCCATTGGACACGTGGGACTTTCATCATCCCAATCCAGGGAGAGTACTTTCATGGCTGCCAACGGCAAGCCCTCCGCAAAAATTGAGGTCATTTGCTGCTAATTACATATTAATGTGCCCCGTCTGGCCAACAAAAGCAAAAACTCCCAAGTAAAGCGGGCAATGTGACACATATTTCAAATTAATTTGCACAAGGCACAAATAGAGGCACTGAGAAATGTGGAACTTATCGTGAAGATAAAAAGTTAAATGTTGGAAGCACATTTTGATTTATGAGTAGTTAATGCCAGCAAAGGAAATTCACCCACAAATCCAATTACCTGCAATGGAAATTTAATTTAAAGGCGATTTTAAGACTGTAAGCTGTCATCAGCAAAGATTTGTTTGATTGTAAAAGTGTCACTAAGAAATTGTTTAATGCCAACCCAAAATGAATAATCAGATTGCATTGTATTTAGGAATTTGCAGCTTTGGAAGTAAATTGATACCTACGAGATACATTTTATCGCACTGTAAATTAGCTTAAGTTTCATTTATCTAACCAAAACTTCAACTGCGTAATATTTTTTTTAAATTCTCACTTATAATTTATGCTGACTGGCAACCTTGCCGGGCACCTCCCCCTTCGCCACGCCCTTCTCCCCGCCCAGCAGCTAATAAACAGTTTTCTCTAGCTACTGGAAAACTTTGGCCGCCGCAAAAACCAACTTCATTACAATTTCAAATTTGCTGTTTCTTGCACACTCAACGAAGAAGCCGAAACTTGTAAAATTGTAAATTCCCCACCACTCGCACTCGTAATTACTCTGAGGAGCTGAAAACCGACAGCGAAAATATAGCTGGAAATTGGCACGAATTGTTAATGCAAATTCGCAAAATGCAAAATGCTAACTGCAAAATGTCCGGCTGGCGGCGATATTCAACGAGCGTAAATGAAAATTCTAAAGGCGTTGCCGGCTGCCAAGGGGAAATCCGATGGAATGGCGGTCTGAATGAAACGCTTAATTGACGTCAGAATGCAACAAAAGCTGCGATTTGCATGCGGCAATTTCATTAATTCTGATTGACCATTTGATTCGGTTTCGCTCGATTGAGTTGGCCCCCCTCGCAAAGCAAACTTTTGTTCTATTTTCCATCTCCAATCTCTTCAAATGGGCTAACAATTTTATGTTTGACCCGCAACACATGGCTCAAATCAGCCGCAAGGCACAAAACTTGTCTAATTCATTAAACGCAAACCGCCCCGAGCGACCTCTCATCTGAATCCATCCAAATGGAAACCTTTTGAGAAAACAAAAAAAAAACAAAACATATGAAACAAAAGCCTTGCCCGTTTGTGAAACTCGTTACAGCGCTTAAATGTAAATGTGTCCGAGAGATTTATTGCGTTCCATTAGAACTGCGAGCCCAAGACATTTCTACCATTTTTTTGGGGTCAACCCAATAAGCTTTGCCATTTGTTAGGCTGGCGAAATATAAAACGAATTCTTTCATAAGCCCACTTAGAGCTTGTTAAAGACACAGAATAATTTATAGTTGCAAGTTAATTGAAGTAAATTAAATATGCTGCTAATAAGCGTCGCCTTTGAATTTTTTCGTTTGAAAATTGAGAAATCTGTGCAATTTAATATGCAACAAACTCAATGTAAAGTTCTTTTGTTTTCAGTCCCAAAATCACCCAACCAAAATATTAAACTTGTCACTCTAATAATGATTTATGGCCTTCCAGCTTGTTCCTGCACATTTTGGCCGCATTTCACACCCAAAAAGTGCCACTCGTCAAAAGGTCGAAAGGGGGAGTGTTTGGGGTCACAACTCGGGCGAACAATAAATTTCCCACCAAACCCCTAAATGGGCTGCCCCCTCCCTACGGTTTGTGGAATTTTATTTTATTCAGCCAGAAACGCTCGTAAACATGAGCCGATCATTGATAAGCGCATAAATATTCAGGCAACGCCTAATTGGCAGTACGAGGTTCGATTCGATTCGATTCGACTGGTGAGCTCGCTCAACTTTCTGGCCAAGTTCAGGGTCACTTCAGATAAGGTATTATAAGCCAGACCGATGGCAACTCATTTGCATTTAGCTGGATGGGTTTAACAACTTTTGAAACTCCTCTGTTGGTTTTTCTCTTAAGCAAACTGCAAATGGCAAACAACAGCTAACCACACTTTCGGTAATTTTCGCAAAGGGATAAGTTCACACGTAAATTGTAAATTTACTCAACTAGTTCCTTGTTAACTTTCGGCACTTTGAAACACTTCGGGTCTTCATTTTATTTTGGCCAAGCTGCCGAACAATTGGGCTGCCAATTAGCGCTGCGAGTTTTAACTTTTAACAGCATTTGTTGTCAATCAAAAATTTAACATTTAACACAGTCTGTGAATTCTCATTTGTATTGTTGTTCGTTTATAATGCGATCATGGCTGGTTGGCAACCAGCTAAGACTTAATTATTTATTATAATTCACCCATACTCAGTTGATTATTAACTTTTAGATCTTAATCGCACACATGTGTTCCATTTCATGATGCGCTGATATTTTGCGTTTTAAATTTGGCCAATCAGTAGAAAGCCTAAAGTAAACATTAATAAAATTCATGCTATATTTGATTAAGTTTTTAATGTTGTTCAGTGGCCATTTAAGTTTTTTATACCAGTTCCTTTTGAAATTTACATTTGATCTAAAGTAGAAACTTTTGTTAATGAACAAAAGAATGAACAATTACCGGCCATAAAAATTGTTCTCAGAATCGATTAATTGATCTGAGCAATTCGAATACTGGTTTTCTCAAAGCGCATAAATATTGTCGACTTGATGCCATTTGTAAACGGGATTCTCGAGAGTATAAAATTATTCCAATTCATATATTTTTCAGCTGCCAAGTCCGTCCAAAAATGTTATCTTTATTTGCTTGTCCAGAGGCAGCAAATTTAATATTTATAACCATTAGTTTTTTAATCCCATTAAGCATTTATGAATGGCCCCCGCTATGTAAACGAAAAAATTGTTTATTAAAAGGGTAAACAAAAATGAAAAGGAGCCCACAGAATGAACACGACTTTTCCACCTTTCGCACTTTTCCTTTTTGTTTGCCGAACAAGTTTGCCTTTTTTGTGTACACAACTTTTCTTGTTACTGCTGCCGGGCAAAATGTTACATAATATGATTTAAACTTTAAACTAGCCGAAACGAAACTGGTTGCATTTTCAATTAAAACCGCTCGCGTTTTAATTTTTGTGGGCGTTTAAGGGGAGTTCACAGTGTTGACAGCCCCATGACACTTGTCACAATATTTGCCACCAGGCTTTAAAGTCTCCTCAAAATGTCTGTCTTGGTTTGTGAATTTCTGAATTTTATGCGAATTTAAGTCGGCAGCAACTTTTTCCAGATGGAAACGACTTTATTAGCCTTTTCCATGCCGTTTCTCGCAATCGCATCGCATCGCAATCAACGGCGAATCCAATTGAGTGTGATGGGCAACTTTTATTAATAACACCATGACATTTATGGCTATTTTATCGAAGAGGCAGAGACAATCGCCGACGTCATTAGAGTTAAACTACCATATCATTGCGAAAGGTCAAAGTCGTAAACACAATATAGACAGTTGTATCTGATGGATGTTAATGAATGCACGGCAAGAAAACTATTTTATTATCGTTGTAAAAAAATGGTTTCAAATATCTTGGGTCAATGTTGAGTTAAAAAAGGAATAAAGTTTCTCTTTGTGTAGCTTATCAGACATTTGTTTATGACTTCTCAACATAAAAATCTTTTTAACTGCCTGACAAAAAAAAAACATATGGAAAAGCCCAAGTTTCACATGCACGTGTTAATGAATCCGCTTACAAGGCAGAAATTGTTTTTGTGCCTGACTAATGTTCGATTTCCAATTTGATCCCCCTTTCCAGTTTTCATCACTCTCCTGTTTTTCATTTTGATTCCAGCCAGAGGAAATGCCCCATCTATTTCTAGACCCAAAACCAATATTTGCATTTCAGTGGCCGTTGAGTTTGAGTTTGAAGTTTTTCATATCCGGAGATCGTAATTTTTTCGTGTGCCTGTCTAATTGCTGGTATTTCTGTTGACCTTGTCGAAATTTATGATATTTTTTTGGGCCAGCTTTGGGCTCTTTGCTTTGTTTATCTACAAGTTACACGTTGTTAGCCATGGCTGATAACATGTGTTCGTGTTGAGATATTTCCCCTTTATTTGCTTTATTTTTGTCAGCTTTTTTCAAGATGCATGAAAATTGGTTATAAGGTTAGGCACAATTCTAGATATGACCTAATGTACATTATTGATGCCACTTTAAAGACTCGCTTTTAATTTACATTTAAATAACTAAAGCTGAAACCTCGCTTTAAATTCTCGGCACCACAAATTCTCTCATTACTGGCGAACAATACACGAATCTACGTAATTTGCCGACAAATGCAATTCAAAATAAGAACCAAAGCTACATCCACACCTGGGCCGTATGGATATTCAAACGCATATACATATATTAGCATACCAGTTGACTCAAATTAACTCGCTTTGAGCTTGAGCTTGGGCGTTTTTCACACACTCACGCTCATCGGAATCGGAATTGGAATCGGAATCGAGAGTCAAACAAAGCACACACTCAAAGATACATTCACATTGCTCGGTTTGTTATTGCCGGCTCAGATGATAAGTATATATATACTTTGCCTTGCGGCTTTGGCTTGTTCGAAAAATAGACATCAGATTGAAATTAAAGAAAAGTCGCGGTAAAAAAAAAAAACAACAGCTAACTAGCAACTACATGTAATTCCCCGAATCGTGGCTAACCCGAGATGAAAATCTCTTATCTAATGCATTTTTATGGGCGTTCGTCATGTAAATGAAAATACAACAATACTGTAGACGAAAGATGATAATTTTTAGAGACAAGCTTTGGTTTGGGCCTTGTTAATTTGTAAGCTGTTTATTTTCCCTGTCGCTGCGTTGCGGAAAAATTTGTAATTGAAAATGTTTTGCATGTTAGCTGAACTGCGAGAAAAATAACAAAACAGGAAAGACCTGGACGAAAACAAAAATGTATATATTTAAATGGAAATTAGTTCTGCCTTCTTGGGTCTGTGAACAATTTGTGGGTTGCTTTCGGCACTCAACCCTCCAGTTGAAAAGTCAAACTTTGGTGGTATTTAACTCGCCCGTTTGTTTGTGTGACTTTGGTTTTAATTTGTATAATGCATGCACCTCGGGAACCGAAATTATCATTTCGACAACCGCAAGCGAGATTTGTGTCCACATGACGAAACAGCGCAAAAGCTGTGAAATTAGCATGGATAGTTCGCTCTATACAGGAATCCATATAGAAATTCCTCTTCGCATTCAACTAATTCCTGCTTAAATGTTTGATAAACTACGTACTTTGGCGCACTTGACTTTCTCTGCGCTGCTGAATAATTCACTCAATCTAAGTGGAAACTAATTAATGTTTATTTGGATTTAGTCTGCTTACCTCCTACGCATTTCGATAAATTACCCATCTAATTAAGCCTATTTATTTATTTATTAGCTCACACCGCCAAGTGACGTCAAACTGAGATGTGGCAAATGTATTCGCACCTTTCGAGAAAGTTCAGATAGTGATGGGCGAAAGGCACGCCCCATTTCTCATTTTTCCACAACTACTTACTTATTCCTCGCTCATAACTCATTGAATTTCAAAGTGAATCGAAATGCTTGATGAATTATTTAAAGACCTGGGTGCAATCTACGCTATCTATTCAACGCACTACCCAAGTCAAACGACCCTGAACTCATTAAGACAGGTGTGTAAATGGCCACTCGATTGGCCTATCGAAACTGCTTCGAAATGTGGAGCGCCCATAACAAACGCAAAAAGTCCATCAACAAAGACTGTTGTGATAAGAAGGAAGATTGATAAGCTTGGTATGTTCTCTGTTTGCGATAAGAAAGTATGCAAGAGATATGCTTAAAGCAACGAAGGAAACTTTGGGTTTTGGGGGGCATACGAATGCCCTTCTGTGATGGATTGATTTATGATGTTATATGTATACCTCCAAGTTCCTATGGATCTACATGCCCATAAACGTAACAGCTGATTGTCACACCATTATCTTTCCGAAATAAATCAAATAGTATCGCCTATCAGTGATCACTTACCGACTGACGAGGCTCGACTGGAGTCTCTTGGCGGGCGGCGATGTGGGCGTGGTGGGTGTAGTGGGGGAGGTGGGCGACTTGGGTGTCTTTCCCGCACGGGCGCCACCACCACCCACCGACCCGGCACCAACTGAGCCTTTATCCAGTGGCTGCCGTGCTGGCGGGGTCGCGTGTGGGGGCGGCGAGGGCGTGGCATTGACCTTGCCGCTGCTGCTGCTCGGTCGCTTGGCCAGAAGCACCTTGGGCGGCACTTTCGGCGTGGCCGAGGGCGAACGCCGGGCACTGGCACTCACACTGGGACTGGCGCGCGGACTCGAAGCGGTACGCGAAACGGAGCCCGAACCGGAACCGGAAACCGGACTCGAACCGGAAGCCGGGGTCATGATCCGTGTGGTCGACACCTTTGACTTTACATCGTTGTAGTTTGTCTTGATCAGAGACTTATTGCTAGCGATCTTATTCATCACGGCATCCCATTTGTTTGGGGTGTGCGCCTTTCGATTTAGCGGCGATTTTGGTGATTTCGGGGATTTTGGCGATTTCAAAACGCGCGATTTGCCAGCAGAGGTCTTGGTAACCGATGACTTGCACGACTTGGGAGAAGCGATCGATGAGTTCGAGGAAACAGAACCGCGGTAATTCTCCACCGTGCAGAGCGACGACAGCGATGCGTGTGGACGCGGCGAGGTGGTTTTCTGAACTGAGAGCGCCGCCGCTGCTGCTGCCGCCGTCGTCGTCGGCGATCGTCCCGCTGCGAAAGCTTCGTCGCCGCAAAAACTTCGGGCGCTGCCGCCGTCGACGCTGCAGTACGAGGTGCGATTGGAGAGCGACTGAGAGAGCGTGGTGGCCGCCGAGGAGGAGGAGAGACAGCTGCTGGGCGGGCGCTGCTGGGGGGCCAGCTGATTCTGCTGCTGTTGGGTGGGAGTGGGCTGACCTTGACCTAGGAGAAGGGAGAGAGAGGGCATTAGCATCGGACGCGCTCATTAGAAGTATTGTATATCATAGTCACTACACGCTAAAGTATCAGATAAAACTTCGTAATAAATGATAATATCTCACCCTTGCGCATCGTCTGCGAGGAATCATCTGGCGACATGTCCATATCGACATCCAACTCCAGTTCCGGCTGGCGCATCTCCTCGTCGCAACGATTCTCGACGTCCGTGAAAATACCCGATGATTCCATGCATGAATCCTCCATCTGGGGCACGGAGGCACTCGGTTGCATCATGTCCGGGCCATACAGCTGGCCATCGATCACCTGGGCACGGCGATCGCCGCGATGCAGGACATCATCCGCGTCGGATTCGGTAAAGAAATCCGAGTCTGTCATGGGATCCTGACGTCTCAAAGGAGCCGGATTCGGAGGAGGGAAGCTGGGCTGGCGACTCACTCGGCCCAAATGGGGTCCATTGCTTGGGGAATGATCACAAGCTCCGCGAGAAGCGGGGCGCGACATCTCACCATCGCCCTGGTAGCCCGTATCCAAACTGGTTACACTGGTCACGCTCGTTATGAAGCTGTTGCTCAGCTTCGAGTGCTGCGAGGTGTTCACCTGGTTCTGGGACGCCTCCACCTGCTTGACAATCTCGGATTTAATCTCAATGGGATCCAGAGGCAGTTCCTCCGGCGATGGCGTCTGCTCCATCCTCAACTGCAGGAGATTTGGATGATGCATCCTGATCATTTCCAGATTGTGCATAAGATTGTTGTGTGGAGAGTCCAGGAAATCCTTCATCTGATCGGGAGTAAGGATGCCCAAGCTCTCGTCCAGATCGAAGGAGCTCTGCTTCTTCAGGAGCTGCTGTTGCAATTGCTGCAATTGTGTTGATGAGGAAAACGAGTTGTCCACCAGTTCGATGGAGCAGTCCAGCGTGGTGTCTGGCAAATCAAGTCCGAAGCTGTAGCGGGTCCGACCCCTAACCGATGTGGAGGTTAGTGTATTGTCCAGAGCTCCATTGCCATCCATGGTGATGTCACCATCCGGCGTTCGGGTGGGCAAAACCAGGGCACTTTGTGCCTGCTTCAACAGGGGTGATAGCAGATGAACTGGCTGCGGAGTAGCCTGACCCATCATTCTCATTCCATGCGGCGTTGTGGTGGCCGACTGGGGGGATAGGCACAGCAGCGAGTGCTGGGGAATGGATCTTCGCCCCGACTGAAGGTGGACCCTGCTTGGAGTTCCTCTCTCCAGTTCCTGGGTTAGGTTCAACAACTGGATGTGCCTTGGCGACTGCAACGCACTGATGTCCAGCAATCTTTCAGTGTTGAGCGTGGAGTTCAACGGCAACTTCATGTTGGTCTTGTCCGGTGCCAAACTGGTTAACGTCACGTCCAGCGCGTCGTCCGTTTCCTGGCCCAGTTTCTCAACGTTGCCGGAACACTTGGAACTCAGAATGTCCAAGCCAGATGGCATGGATATGTGTTCCAGCAGGGGTAACTGATCCATGCTCAGGGTTAAATTGGCTCCTTGGTGGATCACCTTTGTGAAGTCGCCTGGTTCAATGACGGATTTGGTTAGATTCGCCCCTCGATTCGTCAATGTGGCTCCTCTATCAATGGATTTTGTAAGATTGGATGCTGCGTCCATTGTTATGGTTAAATTTTGTCCAGCTTGTATGGTTTTTGTAGTACTTCGTCCTTTGTCTATTGTCCTAGAGACTTCTTCATTCTTATCATTCATTGTCCTCGTGAGATTTACTCCTCTTGTAAATGTTTGAGTGCAATTCGCTGCCACCTCAAAAGTCTTACTTATACTAGATTCTTTTTCAACCGTTCTCGTGAGATCTCCAGCTCCCTTAAACGTTTTTGTGATATTTCCTGCTGCCTCCAAAGTTTGGGTGATATTTCCAACTCCTCCCACGACTTTCGTAAGATTTCCAAGTCCCGAAGAATTGGCAGACATTGTTCTGGTGGCATCCTTGGCCGGAATAACTGGCATTGTTCTACCCATTATTCCCGACGAGTTAACCGAGTGTGTTGCGTTATTTCTCGAACACACTGTCATTTCATGAGTGGTATCCAATGAGCAGAATGTCATCAATGGTGTTTTCTGAGCGGGTCTCACTATCTGAGTGATATCCGTCGAGGGTGAACCCTTCATAATTCTCGTGCCGTCTCTGATCAGGACTTTGGTTTCATTTGGCACTGGCGAATCGATGTCCATGGTTCGTCCAAAGGTGGACAATCGAGTGCTCTCCAGTTTCATTCGGTTCGACTGCTCCTCGTCCTCGCAGACAAAGGTCTCGGATCTCAAGAGGGGCATCGGCGTGCTGCTGGTCAACTGATCGTTTGTCACCATTCCACGTTTCCCTACCGGAAGTGGAGTTACTGGCAGTGAGCTCGTCATGTCGCATGGACTGGACATCACTGCATTTGCACTGGCGCTCGACTTGGGACTGAAGTACTTCTTAAGGACGGTGGTGGTCCGCTTGCTGAGCAGGCTCACCGCATTGTTTATCCGCTCTCCACTGGCGCTCTTCTTCAGACTGCTGCCCAAATCCCGCAGAGCGGCTGAAGATGGGGCATACGAGCTGGCGGGACGCGGCTTGGCAGGATCGCCGGGTGCTCGGAATATCTGAGTGGCCTTGGGTGCGCTCGTCGGTGGTCGTATGTGCTGGGTGGTGCTGGTGGTGGTGGTTCTGTTGGTGGTGCTGCCACTGCTGCTGGCCAGGCCAAAAGTACTCGGCTTCGGAAGGCGGGAGACGCCATCCAGGCGGGGAATGCGAGTTGTGGCCGGATCCTGTAAGAAAGGAGAAAACACGTAATTAAGTGCAAAATCAGAAGAGACGTTCTCTGCACACAAATTACTCCAGATGGTGTGCGCCCTATCCGCTTGATTTCCCTTCACTTGGATTTTCCATGACCTCCACTTAGTACACTTTGAAAAAAAAATATAAATATATCAAATCGAAGGTTTAAAAAGTTTCTCAGACCATTTTTTAAAAAAATACGATTTGAAGGTGATTTTAGGAGAACCTATTGTATTTTCTTTATTACGAATTATTGGCGCATACTTTAATTTTTGTTCTTGTGTATTAGCCTGTCGCGTTGGCGCCGCATAGATCTGTTCAGCTATCCGCATTCAGCACGTGCTCAGACTTTTTGGCAGTGGCCAATATGGTGCAAAGTAGTTCAGTGGGGCGTTTCCACTTGGCACCAGTTCAACGCACTTTAAAGCAGTATCCAGGAACGGGGTTGTTTCTCTCCCAAAAAGCCAAAATCCTTTTGCTGATGTCACCGAAACTTTACAGCTCCCTTTTTTGTGTGGAGTACATATATCCCTTTCAACCCCTCACAGCTAATTGCATTTTAATCAAATAAGGAAAAAAGCAGCAACGACTTTTGGAAAAACTTTATGGCTGCGCTGAACTGTTTATGGTAGCGCAAGGGGGATGAAAAAATAGGGGCGTCATGGGTATAATGAATTTATATCATTACGGGGGTATTACTACACTGCCAGCTAATTATGCAAGTGCACGTTAGGAAAAGCGGGAGGAAAATATAACAGCGGGAAAACATTGTGCTGCATGATAGATATGAGGGACTCTGAAGAAATGTTGTCATTACATTACGATTACGATTAATCCTAAAATCTCTCGTCATTATTCAGGGCTTCTTAGTTTTTTCGTTCACAAATAAAACCTAGGGAATTTCTAAGAAATACTACTCTTTAGGATTTTCTACAAACTACGAAAAAATGTTCCCAAAGTCGGGGAAGACATGTGTGCTTCTTGCAGCCCGTTTGCCTTATGGGTTTGCGTTTAATCAACTCAAGACGATGTCACCTGTTCATCTCTTTCACTCGGCGGCCTTAATGCAAAACTACATAAGTGGAACAAAAAAACCAATTTCAAGCAAAGGAAGACAAGAATACAAATGTTCATCTCAAGACATGAACTGGACGAAACATGGAGGATGCTTTAAGCAAAACTATAGTACCGAATCCGCCTCCACGGGCACCGCAACGACCTTAAAGTTGACCAAAAGGGAACAACTGAAGCGGGCATTCAAGGAGTATGGAGCAACCATTGTGGTCTTTCATGTGGTCATTTCCGTCATTTCTCTTGGAGGCTTTTATGCACTTGTTTCCAGTGGAATAAACCTGGTGCCCGTACTGGAATACCTCGGTATGGGTTCATCGGCGGTTGCGGAGAAAGTTGCCGCAGGAAGCACCTTTGTTGTGGCCTTTGCCGTTCACAAAATCTTTGCGCCAGCCAGAATCAGCATCACATTGGGCACCACACCGTTCATCGTGAAGTATTTGCGATCCAAGGGACTTCTGAAGCCAAAAAGCACATAGTGGCCTACTGCAGGATACAAATTATTTCCTTGCTACCTGTAACAATACCTCATTTGAAGTTTAAATAGAAAATTACAAATTGAAAGCGTAGATTCGCAGGTCTAGGGCTAATTCCATTTTGTATTCCATTATGTAAATGGCAAATAGAAAGAACTTTTTGGAAAACCAATTTATATGCGCTCCATATCATCGACACCATCGGCCTGAAAAGTTAGTTTAATGTGCGAAATGCTTGCCAAACAATATCCGACCGCAAACTTTGCCAACGTTTAGACTGACAAGGAAAAGTTTCTTCATCTTCATCCGGGGTTCTATTTTTTGGGGCTACTGAGGTGCTGAAATTTGCTGCATGCTACACAATATGAAATGCACTCGATGGCAGTTTATACAGGCCGACTTAATCGAAAATGCAATTTCAACAGACAAGTTAAACAAGCGCCGCCTGCGTCCCGAACTTTTGTGATTTGGTGGAGAGGGATGTGGAAATAAAATCTACAATGTGGCTGCCACACCCATTCCGGCCCATTCAGTGTCCTTGAACTTTTCGCGTGAAACTTTGCGCCATCCTGTGCCCCAACCGAGTGCCGATTGTTATCAAGTGCAAACTGCACAAAAGTTTCCGCCAAAAGGACGAGGGCGCCCAAGGAACTGCTCCTTTCGCAGCCAACGCCACCATATGTGGCCATAATTATTCGAATGTGGCACGATAACCGAGGAGCTGGAGCAGCTGCTTCTGGGATATGAAATGTTATCGATAAGCACGCTGGGGAATTTGCATAATGACCTTTTGGCAGTGCAATATGAGTCGAGTCCTTGGGGCATTCGTGCGCAGGATAATGAAGCAAACATTCCGATTAAGCGGTAAATTATGGGGCTTACTGAACCGCCAGTTCAACCGAAAACAATTAATTAAACGAATTGCCCGGAAATTTCGGACCTTTAGGTTGGAATACCAGTTTCGGTATGCTTCGTAATTAACTTTATATTGCAGTTATAAATCTACTTTTTCTCTAAATATATCTTAATAAACTATATTGCAAAACCTTCTGGACAAGAAAAAATTGAGTAGCAATCGACTCGATGCACCAAATATTTGTCACAACAACAACTTGAGTGTTTACCAGCGAGGACAAAAAGGATACGACACAATGAGGACACGCAGCGGTTGAAACACAAATAAATACTGACACTGCAAAGCGACAGAAGGCGACTGAGTGCCGGTGGTGCAACCCATGGAATCCGGGAAATCGGGGGTGGAATACAGAGTGAACCTGCCACCACCATGGAGTGGCACCACCACAACCACCGCACCACCGAGCAACCAGCAGTTGCATGTGGGTTAAGCGCAAACGCATGTCCTGTAGTCATGACAAGGCAGCGGAAGTGGAAGTGGAAGAGGAAGAGCTGAGCGGAACCGAATAAAAATTTATCGATTTCTATGGGAGAATTATAATAGATTGCCCAGCGAACCGCCCCTTGTCCACCATAAAACTTCATTTTTCCATCGATATTAATAGCGTCTGGCGAAGGGAGCCGATTTTCTACTCCTAGTAGTGCATGAAATTCCCAAGAAGGGCTGCTTGTGTTTGTGTTCAAAGCTTATGCATGAATAATTTGCATTGCCAACTTGGGGCCCCCTTTCGCCAAATCCAGCCCCACCCTTCAATCAATAGCGATTGTCGAGGTTATGAAAAGGCAAGTGAGGAAAGGGGGGAAATAATGCTGAACTGGTTTAACATTTATTGAATGATTCCCCCCGCTCTCAATCGATTGGAAGGAAAGTACTTTATCCGAATAGCCTTGGCTGTGATTTCATTTGATATGCATATTAGAAATATAGATACCCCATTATGCACGGACCATAAATAAAGTAAATACTACAGAAGGGTAGTAGGTAAGTAACAAGTTGGTTTTTTTTGTGTAACAATAGCAAAATCATTGAAAGGTTCGGGTTTACGGCATACAAAACTTAAGTTATATACAAATATTTACTTTCCAATGCTGTTATCCTAGCTTTTCAAGCATACATTCTATACAGTCACTCCAAGAATGTAAACATTTTCGTAGTAAATGCATTTTCGTGCTTCATATTTCGCATGTAGAAGAACTTCAGCCCACTTGTATGGCTTTAGGAGCACATACCCGGTAAACTACCCTAATGACTTTTTGCCACCCAGCCACCTACGTTCATCCAGAATCGAGCTCAATCAACTTATGGAAACTAAAGTTGCCGGCTCCCTGTTTATTTCACTCGGGGAGCTACAAAAAAGAAAACATTTTCACAAGCCATTAGCTCGTATCCATCATCAGAGGCACTAAGCGGTTTATCTCGTGCAGGACAACGAGAAGCTACAAGGATGCAACAACAAGGACACCGGCGAGCAGAGTGGCAAGCATTTGCAATTAGATGGGAGCAGCCGTCCAATATACTTTGCATACTTTGCCGAGCAATAAAAAAGAGCCAATCCGACCGAAAAGAAACATTGCGCAGCTGCAGGCCATTTTTGTAGCATACTTTAATGCGCTGCGGCAGTTGGCGCCTCGATAAATCGCCGAAATGTCTGCGGCATAACCTTTTTTAATATCTCTGCGAGATGTGTGCCACAAGCCATCATTTGTTGTTTATGATTTTTGCCGAGTTTTTCCAGACGCGCCAGCTGCCGGCGTGCGTAAAAATTAAATCACTTTTATAGACCTATTCTCGTTCTTCCGCTGTCAAGCAGACAATTAATGGTCCTTCCCGTCCAGCCATATATATTTCGCACTAGACACTGTCCTTCTGTATCCGTTGGCTGGATCAGATTTATGTGCATCTTGACTAGTTTCAAGTGGCAGCCGTTAAGGCTGAGCTCAAAGACTAAAGAAATTACCCTGGTTTAAAGTTTCAAATCGGCCGAGCTGAACGAAGAACATATAGTATACTGCCAGGCTTTGATTAAAGATGCCCCGGGGAGAAGAACTCAAAGGTCAGAACAAAGCAGTAGGTAGCAAGAAAAGCCCCCAGTTTTCCATTTTAATTCGTTTTGTGTAAACACTGGCGAAGGGATGGGAAAACTGCTCAAGTGTTGTGTAAACGTGTTCTTCACGATTGCTGTAAAGGAATTTTCATTGTGTGCTCGCCCAAGAGTTTACGATTTATTTAATGTTGTAATTAAGTTTTGACGACATAAAGCTCTAATTAATGCGCCTCTAAGGAGAATCGCATGTGGCTAAGCTGCTTAAGATTATAGAGAAATATAGTAAGAGGATTAAAGCTGGATTATAAGGGAATTGGATTCATTCAGGCAGCCACTTTAAAGGTTACTGCATTCATTGCTATTTATTACAAGAAATTCACTTTTAGTACTTATTAAAATTGAACATATGTCATCAGTCGATTTATAAATTGTCCATTCGCTGAACTGAAAAGTAACTTGAATTTATATTCATTTCCCTGCTATTCTCCAAAATAGACAAGTTAACTTAGCTTAAGCACACACAATTCGAATACGTTTCGTTACGACATTTTTAACCCAAAGGAACCAATAGAAATCGTCTAGAATATGCTTCCATTTGGTATGTAAGAAGCATTTGGGCATAATTTATTATGCTCCAGGGAACAGCACAGAATAGAACAGAACAAGACCAGACCGAAGGGAAGGACAATCCGAAGACGACGACATTTATCAAGTGTGCAACTCGAGCAAGGATCTGCGTCTATACTATATATTTCTCCGCTCTCCTTGACATTGCAAATTTTTTGGAGCAACGCGAATTTAAAATGTAAATCGCTTGCTGCAACACGAGTTGTTATGCCCCACGGCCTTTCTATGGGGCATCCATTCTGAAAGGCTGCCCCCGTTCTCATCTTCATCAGCATTTCTTGCTGCATTCGTGTCTTCATTTTCGTCCCCAATCAATTTTGTAAATTGCATTTGCGATTGAATCCAAAGCATGTTGTTTCCCTCGCCCACCTTCTGCCAACTCTATGCATTCTGAATAAGATGAGAAATATTATCGCACTGTTGCCTCTGCCGCCATTCGGACAAGTGCAACACGGCGTATGCGCAATTTGTTGTGGTCAATGGATGAGGGGGCTGGGAAAAGCCAAGGAAAACCGCTCCGGTTAATGGAATTGCAACCGTGTGAGCTGGAAACCAAGCCAGCAACACATCAATCAAGGTCGGAACTCCGTGTAATAGAAATTGCACTTGGTGGCAAGCTTTCGTTATTATGTGTAAACACACGTCCTTGATTGCCGGTCAATATACTTAATGTGTTCTATAATTGAAGTGTGAAAGTGAAAGGGTAGCAATGGGTTTTTATAATTGTTAAGCCCCATTTTATTTTACGAACATTTTGTTAATTTATAACATTTTTCTAATAATTTTTAGAAATATTCCCTTTGTACTTTAATTATGTTTTCCATTATACCAATACCCATTAAAATGTCAATATTACTTAATCTCTTTTATGGTATTGGAATCTCCCATTTCACATAATTAAACATAGAATGCAGCAAAAAATGTGAAATTTTCCGTGCGATTGCTAATGGCATTTTCCGAGAGCAAATTGTTGACAATAATGAAGCTGATGAACATTTGCGGTTGTGTTCATTGTCATTGTTGCTGCGTTAGTTATTCTACCATCGGTTGGGGTGCATTTGGGCCAGTCTGGAACTGTTTGCGTCATTGTTCAGTTTTAGTTCTCTGCGGTTGCCTGAAATTGTCGTAATGCATTTACGGACATCGCACACACATGTGGCCCAAGTGCGGTTTTGTAGCTGGAAATGTTGGCTGTGTACTGTAAACAAGATTTTAGCAACCCACTTGGTTTTCTCCTGTGGGTCGAACATGTGTCAGCACTCATAATTTTGTGTAAAAGATTTAGAGAAAATGTGCACTATCTGGAAAATCATTACTATCACAAAACCCAATTTATATCAGTAACTTTCAGTTTTCTAAACTCATATTGATATTTTTGTATGTATATTTTGTATCATGGCAAGAGATCTTCCAGTCCTATTAAATATTCATATTTGTTTCCCTTTTGGTTGCATACCTATAAATTAGCCCGTTCTGACAATATTAGCCCTTTCATATCTCGTTACTCATACGCCACGTGGTCACGTTTTCGCCTAAGCTCTACGTAGCTGCACTCGCTGCACTTTGCGCTTACGTTTTGTTATTATTTTCCCCAGTACTCGTTAGCCTTGTCTAGTGCCAAAATGAAATGACAATGTTTTCCCAGCGCACAGAACTCAAATCGTAAATCATTTTATTTTTTGGGGTGTTGGCAAAGGTAAACAATGTCACATAGAAGCCCGCAGTTGTCTGTCAGTAGAGAAAAAGGCAAAAAGATTAGAGATATATGGACTGCGGAGAGCGGGGCAGAATGCGAGATATATAGCAACTCCAGTTTGTGTAGCCCCAAACTTTGACAGTTACATGCGCTGCACCATTGCAGAATGACAAACGAAGGCGAAAAAAGCCATGAGTTGCACAAAACGTATATATCTGTCATTCCAGTTTTCACTTTCGCAGAAAGTGGCAGATTTCGGTTATTCTGTGGAATTATATCTAGCTATATAGATATTGGGGAACTATAATATGACTTAAATACAAATATTTATATACTCAAGTTTAAAATAATATCTTTTAGGTAGTTTTATCGGAAAACGGAAAATGCTACAATTTATCTTTTCCACTTCGTTTCCCCTCTGAATTTCGCACTTTTCCCCAAACTTTCGGCGTTTGTGTGTGTGTCAGTCTGTTTTTTCTTTTTCGTCTCCGTTCGTGACAGCTTGTTTTTTTGGGGGCGTGGCGAGGGGCGGAATGGGTTGGGCATTTGGGTCAACTATCGACTGCAATTTGAGCCTTTCAAACTGTCGCCGACACAAAACGAAGGGGGCTCAGTTGAAAAAAAACACACAGTCAGGCAGAGTAAAAGTTGTGGAAAGTGTGACAGCAACTCATTGCACATGGACATTTGCCGAGTCAGCTGGGAATCCCCTCAAGTGCTCTGGAAATTTGATTTCAATTTCCATATGATTTTGATTTGGCCAGCGAACGGGGGCAAGCTGGCTGAAATTTATGCAAACAAAAAAGGCTTCTCCTTGGCTTCTTGATATTTTATGAATTATTTCCCTGTGATTGCGAGTTAAATCATTTGAAAACCAACTTATCGTACAAGACATGCATGAAACGGAATTCGCAATTTTTAAACTGAGCTTGCTTTAACTTTACTAAAGTCTGTGATAATGCCTTAAATTGTTTGCCAAAAATTAACTACCAAAAACTTTTTGCATCATTTCAAACAACAAGTATCTTACTAGAAAGCTGGAGAAATTGCAAAAATAGTTTTTAATTTTTTTTGCTGCTTCATCGATGTTTTTGCGTTGTTTTAGTAACTTTGTAATTTGCACTTGACTGCAGTGAAAATGGTAAATTCTACTAGACAAAAAATATTGATGCTTTTTTTTCTTTGCTCTCTCAGTTTGCCGCATTGCAAATTCAGCTCACATAGTTTTCACTTTGAACTTTTGGTTGAGGAAACTTTCCCAGCAATGCAATTGCATCTGGCGATGGGGGAAAATAAATGTGCAGCTCGACTTTTGACCTATGCTGTAGTCCGCAGATCAACCCCTCAAGTTTGTGGCTTAAGATAATGCCCGGGTTTCTGGACAGAAATAATTGCATTAAAATTCTGAAAGTTCGGACTGTAAACTAATCTAGTTAATAAACCATTCCAGTGATCTTACATATGCCAGAGAGCATAAATAAGATTTTCATGCACAAAAGATAGCATACGTTTTCCCTCAATTTTATATAGTTTTTCCGAGCATTTTATGTAGCCCTTGGCAGCTGCTTTGCATAGTTCTGTGAAGGTCGCCAGGATATCTGTCTGTGTCTGAGTGCAGGATGCAGGATGTTCGCTGGTCTTGGTGCACACACATTTTAGACTCAGGCCAGCAGTCAAACGCTTTGTAAACCTTTCATCTTTCTACGTAGCTTTGGTTTGCATTTTGTCCTTCCCCCATTATCCTTCCATTCCCCACACCCTTCACCGATCCTTTTCAATTATGCTCGAATGAAGCGGAGGGACAGCAGAAGAAAGGGGACACAAGGACGAAGGTCGTGCGACGCTCACAAAAGTATGCTACATATTTAATGACTGGCTTAAAGTCTTTGGCAGCGTCTGGATACATTAGATATCAGCTTTCTACGCAAGGCAAACAAGTCGCAATCATAAAAGCGAAATGCAGAACGTAACAAAATAATACGATTTAGTCAGTTTAGAATGCCAGGGAAAAATGTATTAAATGAAATTTAAATTTAAATAAAATATGAATTCCATGAAGTACTTCCCCTTCTATTACTGTTCCAAGGACATTTAAATTAAGCATTCATTTGCGGTGATATCACCGGCTTTAACGCTCTGAACTCCGCGCAGAGTTGACTAACCTCGAACTGTGCTACATTTTTTTTGCACCTCCATCATACACACATTTTGTCGTGTAATTTGCACGCTGAGTCTATTAAATGCACTGCAACCGAGTTGTGTCAGCACCTCAGGTGTACAGAGCTTTCACTCACACTCGTATACGATTCATAAACATTTGTTGTGGCGCCCAACGTGGGGCATGAAATGCGACGTGTTACACAAGTGGGAAGAAGAAGGTGCAAGTCATTAAGTAAGCTTGTTTTTGTTCTGATTTTTCTCGTTGTTTTCAGGGAAGAGGCCATAAAAGCTTCGTGCGCCACGCACACGTGCACACATAATTAAAACGGACGCCTGTGGCCTAACCCTTAGTTTGTCTTGGGCCCCAGCAGACCCCTTAACCCTCACACTGCCCAACTTGGCTACCTCTGAGTGCTTTATGGCGCAACTGGTAGAATTATTCACCGAGCATAATATTTAACTCGGAATTCCCTGCTAAACGCACAAAATGTCTGCCCAAGACAATCCCGATTCCCAGCGGCGAAATTCATTTTCTTGTCGCTTACAAGGTATTTAAAGCAATGAAGTTAGCTGATACCCTGAATGAAAGTTAAGAAAGAGGTACAAATATTAATTACCCACTGATTTCGGTTTTAATGTTATTTAATGTATTATTCACTGATTATTGTATTCTATTCTATGACTTAATGTCAAGGTAAAGGGTAAATATTTTCGAATTTAAGCTCCTTATTTTCAAATTGTATACAAAATCTGATATAATTAAGACTAAGTACGGACATGAAAATAATCCTTTCATTCAGGACGAAAGGCCCCAAACTTTCCGTACATTTAAGCCGGACGTAGAGTTTTCGTTTATTTGAGGGAAAACGCAGTTCGTAACCTCGGCAAAGGAAAATGAACGCCGCACAGCGACCGCATTTATGTGCTTGTATTTTGTTAGCGTCTGCGGTGACTTGGAGGCGCTTTTCCTCCATTTTTCCCCGCCCGACTTTTCCCGGCCGGGTATTTCCGTAATTTTAGACGCTTTCGTCTTTTATTTGCGCCTTTTGCTCGTTCATATTTTATGCTGGCATCGCGTGTTTGGTTCTCGCAGTGGCTTCTGGTAGTGCTGTTGTTACTATTGTGGTTTCGCCCCCACTCTCCGCTTTCAACGCTTGTTGCTATTATTGTAGTTATATACATGGGAGTTAAATTGGGTTAGTAAGTTCTGTTTCCATTGTTTTCCCTTCGGTGCTCCGTTGTTTTTCCCCATCTCTCGGTCTTTCCACTTGCGAGGAAACCAAAAAAATAGGAAAACAATTGCCTTTCAGCAAGTGCAAATTTCAGCTAGGGATTTCCATTCTGAGCATTATGATTTATGGATGTTTTCCTAGCGGAAGCTTTCAATTTGCATGAATTGGCAAGAGGAAAAGGATTTGAGAGGATGTTCAGGAAAATTAAAAACATGCTTTTAATAACCAGCGAATAAAAACGTTTTGTTATGATTATACGCTTAATGGTCAAAAATACTTCATTACTGACTTAATTTCAAATACTCCTCATTGCACACCCGGTTATTCAATCGAGTTGTCAGATCATGCCACAAGTTAATTGGTTTATATCCCCGTAGTCCGCGCTCCCAATTCCACGGCAAGTGGTGAAATTATTTACCCACATGGCCAGGACCCGGGTTCCACGTCATCCTTCTTCGCCAAGCTGATTTGAAACAAATTAACCGCACATGGCAGGAACCGCAGGAATGGAGAGCTACAGACACCCGGGGGATTTGGGTGCACGGCATGGTTAGTTGGCAATTTCCCAGTGCAGGCAGCAAATCGAAATGCGATTCACCTATCCGTGTATATCCGTATCTGGAAATGTGTGACCCAAAGACACGCCCTATATCTGGCAGCTTAGTAGCCCGATGCAGCACAAGTACACAGCAAAAAACTCTAATACTATCACTCATTTGATTATCATAGTATATCTTTATTCCAAGCTAAGATTTCTCTCAGTGCATTCGGGCTCTGAACACTTACTGCCTTGGCCCGATGACAGGCGCTTAATTTTCAATTACAGACACATAAAGTGCGAGAAGCGGACTAAATCGCACAAGCACCCAATCCGGAGCCATCGCACCACCCGGCTATAATGCCATCATGTGGTCAGGTGCACCACCCACATATATCCCATATAGGATAGTTACACGGTTTTTCCACCTTTCAGCACATTCGATTTTATTTAATTTGGCTCACGGCGATTTCTGTGCTGCAAAAAGTGATGGTAATTTGATTTGGCAAGACTAATATTAAAAACGGTAGTGAACGCATTAGGTTAGCTCTTAAAATTCCCATTAAAATACACATTTAATGCACTTTACTCAGTCTTTAAAGACAACCTGATTCGTTTATGAACCCACTTCTCTCTAACCCGGTTTCACCCGCACCTTTCGCCGTGCCGGAAATTTCCAGCACCACACCTCCATTTTCCATAAAAATTCAATTATTATCTTCGCCTTTCATGTTCAGCGGGCACAGTTAAAAAAAATACAACATAAAAGCACTGAAATGACAACTTTTTTATCATTCCCCACACATGAGAGTCCACAAAGACGGTTCTCTATCCACATGCTACGGTTTACCTAGCCGTCTGTTTTCATTTCACTTTATTGAATATTTTTTGATTGGATTTCACACGGTTTATGCTGATTGCGCTTTTAGTACACCTGGAACTACAATTAATTCAAATTGCTGCCATAAAATGTGTGTGCGTGTTAATATTTAATTAAGGCCAAACTTATTTGCCCATTTAAAACGTTTTCAGCGCCATATTTATGTAATTAAATCGCACATAAATCGTAATTTGCATGGCACAGAAATTTATTGTGGACATGAGTATCTTCAATCTACTTTTATCCATTTGCCATTTCTCAAGCTGTCCAAAGAAATTTGCCAAGACCCTAGTCAAGCATACAAAACACAGAAGTTGGCAGCAAATCCCCGCCACTCTGCACAAAAAACAAACAAGGCAAGAAATTGTAAAATTCTAAATGGGGAGACAAAAACTCCATAAATTTGTGGAGCCCACAGTGCTGCGAAAGTGGAAAACATTTAAGCACTCTGCATGACCATAAGTTGCCTTATAAAATGCTCTAAATAAAACAATAAAGTAAACTGAAACTGATAACTGATATCAGAAACTAATGTACTTTTTTTAATATGTTTGTATATTATTAAATATTAGTAATATTTTGAAAAGTAAATGTTTATTACCTAATCAATAAATGGTTTTGATTTCCCAGTGGAATAAAATTGCCCCAGGAAATAAAACTTCATCCCAAATCCCTGCAGGTCTTGTCCACTTATCTGGAGTATCCATTCAGCTCAGTGAACCTATTCACTCTGGCTAAATTTGCCCAATGCTAATATACCATTTGTCAGGTCATTTAATGGTCTCCGGGTCGGAAGGACATGACTTGCTGTCTGGGGTCAGCCCCAACGTTGTTCCAAGGGTTTTTATCTGCGCCACCCTTTATTTATGCACCCGGTTGCAATTCAGCCACTTCAACCGCACCAAGTCCTGTTTTTTGTGGCACTTAATTAAATTAGTGGTGTAGGGGCAGCAAAAAGCTCAGGCTGCAAAATGCCGCATTAGACGATTGGCTGGCATCCCAGCAAAGGCTACAACATTTATCACATGTCTGTACATTTTTTCTGTATTTATCCATCTATCAAATTGCAATCAAGTCACCTAGAAACCCCGCGCTGAATGATTGAATGAAAATTTGTCAGGGGCAGCTGCCGCGGCTGGGGCCCAAATGCAAACACTATTAATTTCGGCACAACAATGGATGAATGAAGGATGTGTGTACACCTCCCCTTTCTCAAGAACTTAACGTCGTCCTCCTCCTTTTATCGACTAAGCCACACATGTGCGGCTTTTTCGCCCAAATTTTGGCAAGGCAACTTTAAGCTCGTTTGACATTTTGACAGCGGTTACACTTGGATTTTAAATATGTTCTTTATAGCATGCAAAGTTGAAGAAGTTTCATATTATTAGGAAAAACTAATTAAACTTGTAATAAAGGATTTGCTGTTATATTGAGTGATTTAGGTAATCTTCTCTCTCTACGAGAAATTGCTGAATATTGTTGCCAGTGTATCAGTAGCATCCAGCAGATGAGAACCTGCAACGACGTCAGTGGCTGTATCCACGTCTATGGCCCCGTCTATGGTGTAGTTTTGTGTGCATTGTCGTGTCGTGGCCATGAATTTTTAATGAAATTAGCTTAGGAATCTTACAACATTTTGCCGCGTTTCTGGCGACCCACGTGTTTGTCCTGGAAAATTCCGAACGGTGCAAGAGGGCGGGGGAGGGGGAAGGAGGTGCAACCACGCTGCATGCGACGCCCACAAATATGCAAGGATAATGACGCTGGAGAGCTTCCAAGCGAAGGATAAGATACATTTCAGTGCAGTTAATTCACTCCATTTCTATGCAGAATTTACTGTATGAAAAGAAGCTTAATTAGGCTGCAGTTGGTTGGATATGTTTTATCTTATGCTAACTTTTCCAATTTGGTGAGAAATAAGCTATTCAAGTTACATATATCTCTAGGAACGAATTTGGGTTTAAATACAGACATATGAACACCAGAAAACTAATTCCAGATTTTTGCAGCAATTAAACCATACGTTTGTCGGTTGGCATTAATTAATGGAAGCATTTCCCCAGCTTCGAACATTATTAATTAACAATTTCCAAATCATCCAGCAGAGCAAACAAAACCGAAACCGATGATGTTGCGAATTAGCATAGATTATATCGACATTGGGTTCACCTGTTTGTTTAATGCGAATACATACCAATGCAAATTCCAACAGATTCATTTCAATATGTGGGCGGAAAGGAAAAGCGGTATCCGTACATTTTCATGCTGCAAACGCAGTCATAAATAAATGGAAAATTGCGATTCGCAATGGATGCCAGAAGCCCTTTTTGGTGGCATGCAACGCATTTCGCGTTGAGTCAATACACAAATGCCACCGCCGCCAGCATAAATCATAAATGGCAAGCCAATAGTGGATCAGCTAGTGGGAATAGTATACATATACATATATATAGGGGTTCTGTGGAAACGTAGAGGAGTGGATAAGCTCTTCGTTTGGAAACAGATGCTGCAAACTGGAAAAACGATGCCATTACAAGAGTATACATTTATGGTTAATACTATTCCCATAGCGAATTTTACTTAGCTGTAGTATTTGGCATACCTTTAAGGTCTAGTTTGAAGTGCAGAACATGAATCTCAATAGTTTTCAATTTATGTAACTAAATGTATATCCGAAGCTTTTCTCGAAATAATCACCCTTAGCCTTTCATGAGCGAATTTTCATGCTGTTTTTCTTCATCTTTTCCGCATAAGTGGGTGGTAGCAACAAACATGTACGTCTACAAGAAAAATGGCTTCAACTTATTGTTAGTTTCGCCCCGTTATCCTTGCACTTGCAGGCAGGTCCTGCGGTTGCGCCTGCTGCTGTTGACACGGAAAAAAGTGTATATAGGAGGCGCCCCCCTGCCGACAATTGTATGAGAGGAATATAATAGTGCTACAGGCTGCACAAAATGATATAGGGGCCATGGCAAGACGACAGAATGGATGAAAAGTGGGGGAAAAGTGGGCGGCAAGAACTCTGATGATTATGAGGCTGTCGCGGAAAAAGGCAAAGGCAAAAAAGTAAAACCCCACTCATTGAAGGATATAGTACATATATTTTGGATGTACCCTGTAGACATTACGATAGGGCGTTCTGATTGGATTAAAAGTAAAATTGCCTAAAGAAAATATACTGAAATCAATTTTAAAGCTATAACTTTCGATGCAGTGCGGAAAATAAGACTTTTATTACACATATCAGTGATATTTATATATTTTGCGGTTTTTAAGGATTTTATATCCCTGCTTGAGCATCGTATTTACCCGTCTGGGAAAACCACTCAAGGACACTCCGTCCTAAGCACATAAAAATAGTAGTACCTCTGGTTAACTCAGTGCCTCGAGAATCTCCATTGTAAAGTCTGAACTTGACTTGGGGACATTTGGCCGCATTTGGCGTGCAAATCAAAATTTCATAGCCAGCCAACGAAGGGAGGAAAATGGAGAGAGCTGAATGGTTGAGTAAAAGTGGAAAACTTTAAGATAGAGGAAAGTAATTTCATGTTGAGCGACAAGTGGCAAGGTAATTTATCAAGAGCAAAACAAACCTGTCACGAGCGAAAGTTCTTCAGGCAGACGCGACAGTGGTTGGATGGGCACACCACCCACAACCACCCACAGCCACCCATAACCACCCACTCCCGATTCCCACACGTGGTGGGTGATAAAAAATGTATTGCCAAATTGGCTCGAACTGCACATATCGAGCCAGGAACCTCGAGAATAATGTGCCTCATTTCGGCCACGAAAAAAGTAGCTGGCCAGTGAGAAATGGCTTTACTCCTTCGACGTTCTGCGGACGGAGCTTTAATCCCTTGATTGGGATTGAGGGCTCCTTGTCGTTTTATGCCCTACGTCGTAATAGCGTGCAGATTGGGCCATAAGCGGAATTTTCCGCTTTTCCGGGCGGAGTGGGTGGCAAGTGCTTGAGAAACCCGCTCATTAGCCTGATGAAGAGGATAGTAAAGTGTTTAAAGGAGCAGAGATGTCGCCAGCTGGAAAACTTTGAGAGCTGTTATATAAGATGCGGCATTTATAAGAGAAATTGTCTAACTGATACATACTTCATTCAATAGAACAAGACTAACGCTACTATCTTATTTAGTAGCAAAATTCTAGAATGAAGTTAAGTGCAGTTTTCATTTCAAACTTTACTACACTGTTTGCTCTGTTATTCTAGCGCTTACGATTCTATGTTCTATGTTTCTTTTACGACGGGCCCCCAAAACTCCGCCCCACTCCCCCGCACGGGGAGCACCTTTTGGCATAACTGTTTTTATGGCTACACAAAAATGCGATGCCCGTTCAATTTTACACATCATAAAGTAACGGTTGCTGGGGAATCGATTCGCCGCAATCCAGGGAAATCAATGCGAATCCGCACTGAACATGCATAATTTATACAAACGAATCCACCCACCAGAACCACCCGCACACAAGCAATGAAATAAAAACCAAATTGACAAACATTTGCCGTGGGAGAGGAAAGAGGAAAGCCCAGCATCTGTTCATAAATAAATAAGTTGGTAATAAAATTAAGAGCTCGGCCTTTTCTTACCTTCGCCATAATCGTTGTTTGCTGATAAGAAAATGTGCAGGTAAAATGAGCCGACGGCTTTCGCCAAACTTTCAGTTGCTTAACCTTTTACTGGGTCAAAAAAAAAAAAACAATCTTATAATGCCAATTAATTAGCAATAATTCGTTTCGCTGTGTTTGACTATTAGTATTGGTATTTATTTTTCACTGATTACACTTTATCTCGGTTTTCGTAAATTGTAACGGTAAAACGAAGACACACACACGCACACAAACTGGGCTTAAAATTACGTTGTTTGTTTCACGGAGATTTGTTGCGTATATATTTAAATCCAATCGCTGGCTGGTTGGGTTTCGAATTTTTTATTGATTTTTTAGCGCGTTCTTTCAGCTTCCTGGCTGCTATTTAAAAATGGTAATTTATTCGCGGACAAACTTTTTGCGCAGACACATCCTACCAAAAGTTCGATCCGTTTTTCACCGCGACAAAAGAGCGTTTGTTCGCCAAAGCCTCTTTCTGGAGGTGGCACTTGGGCCGATGGAGCAATCGATAACTGCTGGGTATCGCGCACCGATTTCAGGTACAAAAGTGCGCTAATCGCTAGCTGAGACTCAAACCAAAACATAGCTTCACAAATTTATTTCAAAACTAAATGGCTGCGAAAAATTAAGCCCTAGGTACAGTCCATCAATTTAAACCATAACATTATACCAATATTCTATAAATCCATATGCATGCAATTCCTTTCCATTGAAAAAAACATAGAATGCCCAATCCATTTGCTCCATTTTCGTGTTCATATGTTTTACAATTAAAGCTGTTTTATTAACTACTTCCATCGTTCGCTTGACAACAAAGATTTAGATCCACTTAGCGCACTGGCACCCAACTCTCCAGCACTTGGCCATAGGTCTTGCGTTCTAGTAGGGACAAAAAGGATCAGTATTGGCTAGAATGCATCCATGGAGCACTCACCCTTCACCGGGAAATCGTCGGGATGCAGTTCGATGTAGTGCCGGAGGACGGCGTCCCTTTTGGCCAGGTACTCGTTCCTCTTCTGATCGAAGTAAGCTCCTGCGCCGACACCCACAGCTCCGAAGGCGATGTGCTTCTGGATGCCTGCAACACAATGCGATTTAGTTAGTTATAGGCGACAAAAACAATCGTTACGTCACATGGAAGCGGGGCCAAAACTCACCGGAAAACACGGGCCTACGGAAGCCCCAGTTGACGAAAATGGCCGCGCCCACGCCGGCCACTCCGCAGGCCAGCGGATTCCATATCGGCGAGAGGAAAGAAGGCTCGTGGGTGCCCTTGTTCGTCAAAAGTTCCAGCGGATCGTTCACGGCACTCATGTTGATAGTATGAAAAACAATAGAGGTGGGCAACTGACACAACTGGCGATGGCACAGGCAGAACTCTCAGTTATCGATAGCGTGCGAACTGAACTAGTTCCGTAGCGATTATTTAAAAAGTGAGTTGTAAATAATTTGAATAATATAAATAAACATGGGCTTATCTCCTGAATTATTTGGTCCCTTTTTTATTGGAAACTACAAATTATGCACTCCCGCACCAAAATCAGAATAGATATTCAACAACTAACCATAAACCACATATTTGCATATTTAAAATGGCTAGAAACGTGACAACTGTTATATTAAAAAGTTCTGCTGGGTTGGATATAAGGCCATCCACCGAATTCGAAGTGAATCATCTTGGAAATGCGGATACTGTCGCTAGTTCTGTTTTACGCGGTACTCACCGCAAGTCCGCATGGATTTCCGGGCATTTCCGCAGAGAAAGAGCACCCAGGATTCGAAGAGATCGGACACGGACTCTTCTACTTCGAAAAGGAAAGAGAAGTAAACTTTGTGATAGCCAGATCATCTTGCCGCAAGAAGGGAGCACAACTGGCCGAATTCGAGGATGACAAGGAGTTCCAGGCGGTTATGGCAAAGGCGGCCAGCGGGTCCAGCTACTGGGTTGGCATCGCCGAGAACAAAAACGGTACCTTCGTATCCCAGACCACCGGGAAACCAGCTCGCTTCCTAAATTGGGAAAATGGCCAGCCCAAAAAACTTAAAACTGGTGCTTGCGTTTACACAAATTCTAGCAAGGGAATAGCGACGAATTATTGTAAAGAAAAAATGAACTTTATTTGCAAGGTTTAGTTACCTTCATAAAAGGAAGAATTGTAAGTTACAATTCTAAAAGTATGCAAATATATAACTTGTTTTAAACGCAATCTGTTGGGTAATAGGTAATTAGCCATATATATCACCTTCGTATCCGGAAAAACTTAAACATCGTGCTTGCGTTTACACAGGTTCTAGCAAAGGAATATTGACGCATTATTGTCAACAAAAAATGAACTATATAAAAATACCCACCACTACATTTGTAAGTTAAAAAAATAAAAAAACAGTTAATTGTTTGTGACTAAAAACCAACACAAAGACAAACAAATAAACGAATTCAAAACCTTAATGAAAAATGTTGTCCAGATGAAAAATATCTTAAGTTCTAGGCAAGGGTTTTATGTTTTTACTTTTATTTGAATTCACTTTTTTGTTATTACATTAGTACGTTTAACATTAAGAGGCATGCAAGGCGTATTTAAGGCAATTTATAGCATTCAAAAACTAGTAAACTTCAAGGCAACTATTTCTGTTTTTGTTCGTTCGGTAATCAGTATCGCTGCTTGGATATTAAGGCATTATTAAATTTTTTGTTTTTCTCCACACTTTGCACAACATCAAAGGCCCACGTGGAATATCGCACAGGCACAAATATTACAATATTATTAGTTTTTTTAAGTAAGGCCCAAGTTTTGCCAAGCCTCTAATATACAGCTATTTTTACATTCCGTAGTTTGTATATCTTATTTAAATCCGAGCGTAAAAAGTAATAAAATAACTCATAAGTCAAAACAGGTTTTATTTAAGAAGTAAGCATTTCGTTTGTGTTTTTTATTATCGTCTACTTATTTTTCTGCGCACAAAAAGTGTAACTCAAAACAAAATCAGAGAAAATCATAAGCTTACGATAACTAGAGTAAAATTATACATGTATATTTATATAAAAAGGCAATTTTCTCGTGGTCTAAACAATATTAGTTTTACTTAAGATAACAAAAGATCATTGTCTGGAAAAACGTATTGATTCAGTAGCATTTTCCCATTCTTAAATTTCGCTGGTATCTTTTCTTGTTTGATGTTTTCGATTTGTTTGCAACTTAAAATTAGTTAAACCATATATTTAAATCAACTATATTGAACATTGAATTCGTTGATCCAAGGCGAACCGCAAATGAGAAAAATAAAACATAAGCTAGGGCTTCTTCAAAATCATTTTAAGAAATGTATTGCAATAAGTGTTTTCATATCCCTATGTAAGTTTCTTGTTCCTTATGTAATTAAAGTTGGTAGGATTAATTCAATGTGTTTTTATATTTAAAGCAGTTTTGCAATGACACATAATTAGCACTTGAAATAGACTCGAACAAGAACTGTTTGCCAATGGGCATAGATCATTAATATTATAGCATGTAGATCATTGTAAATAGTTATACCATTTTGTAATTGGTTTCTTAGCTCGCTGTCCATTTTCATTACTCTGTTTTAGCATTAGGAATGACATTCGCATAGAAAATCATACGATAAACTATAAAATATGGGCAAAGGGCGGGTATTGGAGTAGCTGGCGTACATCTATATAAATCTGCAGCTGAGTGGCATGGATCCTCCATCCTCAGGCACAGACCTATGCTCTCTCCATTGTCCTGTGTTCTCTACGTCTTTTCACACTTAGCTTTCACTCACGCGCACTCATTTAGCTACCGGTTTTGTGTTCCTTCTCTTCCGTCTCCATTGAGGACTCGAGCCTCATCTTAAGCTTAGGATACCGAACTAATTGCATTATGCGGAGAGCCCATTTGGGTGAGCACCTTGTCCAGCCACTGGAGCGGCCCGTGCAGATGGATTTCGATCCAACATGGCGTCGAGGTCACGTCCTGGCGATGGTACTCCGCGCCCCAGCCCTTGACGAACGACATCCGGATGGTGCACATCTTTGTCAGCTCGTAAACGGCCTCGAATCCATTGTTCACCGACTGCGACAGCAGCTGAGCAAATTCCTGATTGTTGAAGATCTTCAGCGAGCAGCCCGGCGGTATTTTGCACACGGTGCTCGGATGGAATCCGTGGTGGTAGTTGCAGTTGCGCGACTGCACGAAAATGGCGGAGTCGGACAGGCATTCGGCGTAGACCTCGCCGGTCACATAGTATAAATGAACGCCCTTGCCTGCGGAGGAAGAAAAATATTTTGATAGTTAAAGACAGGTAGTTAGTTTCCTCAAGTTCATAGCTTTCTGCTCCTCTAATGCCTATTTTTATAACTGATAAGCACAAGTCATTTTCTAATTTAAGATTACCAAAGTGTAATCTTAGTTATTAACTACTTAAAGATAGTTGCTGATCAGAAATCTCTGTGAGTGAGTTAATTTAAGTGCTAAAATCGACCCACCTATATGACGGCGTGTGTTCTCGATGGTGCTGTTCCTGTTCACATTGCTCAGCTGACCGAGGCAGCAGCGGTCCGAGTTGTTGGAAGGATTCGTGAAGCCGTCGACGATCACGGAGTTGTTGTTGCAGTGGAACACCTCGCCCACGCGGCAGTTCAGCTCGTAGTAGGCTATCGACGCCCAGAAGGCGGGCTCCGAGTAACTGACCTGGGCGACATCGCCCATCTGAGCATCCAACAGTTGGCCACCGTCGTTCGGATTGTTGGAGTTGCCGTCCTCCGAGGGACTGTAGGCGGGCGGCGGTGTTCCCGCCAAGCTGTCGTACGGCGAATTGGGATTGGAGTTGACGGAACTCGGACTGCCCACCGATGTGTTGCTGGTGCTCAAGCTGTGCGAGTTGAATCCACTGTTCGAATAGCTCACATTGTGCGGCATACTGGGCTCGGCCACATGGTTGAACTGCAGCATCGAGTGTCCGGGCGCGAATTCCGAGTGGCGAGGAACGAGAACTGGCGGGAGCACCGGACTCTCCACGCGCTTATAGTGGTACGGATTGATGCACACCTCCTTCTGCTTGGCGCTAAACGGATACTGACACAGCTCGAGCGGCTTCAGTTCGTGGTGCGACTGCAGATCGGGCCAGCGCCACACGCGGCAGTAGATCACATGCGGCAGACCCTTGCGATGGGAGACCTGAAATTCGGACATAAGTGTTAATAATCATAGTCACTTAGGTGGCCATGTGGCGTGTGACCCACCTGTAATCGTCCGTCCAGCGAGCGTGGAATGGTGACACACTTCGAGGGCTGACCGGGACAGGAGAGCGCCCGCTCCAGCTCCTCGATGGCGCCCTTGCGCTTCTTCAGCTTCTTCACCAGACTGTCGACGGCCTTCTCCGCCCACTTCTCCTCCTCGTCGCCCTGCTTCCAGCCCAGCAGCTTCTTCACCGCCGGCGATGTGAAGGAGAATAGCGAGCCCAGTGTGGACATCGCGCTGCTGGTGTTCGATTCCACATCGTCGGTGTCCATTCTGTTGCTGCTGCCGCTGATTGCTGTCGTCAAACTGAGGTTGTTGCTGCTGCCACTGCTGCAGATGTGGTTATTGTTATTGTTGATGTGGTGGATGTTGTTGTTGTTGCTGCTGCCGCTGCTGCTGATGGTGCTGGTGGTGCTGCCGTTGATTTGGGGTGGAGTCACCCGATAACCGGTATAACTATCAGCGGGCGGATAGTCTGTGGAAAGAGCAAGTAAAAAGCAAATATAAATAATAAATACAAATAGAATTGCAGGCATTCATCATCGAGCTTAGATTGTCTCAGCAACGCCCACAACACAACGCATGCAAAATTCGAATGCACTGAAAGAAATGTTATACTAAACTTCCCATCTAATTCAAGCAGTGGTACAAATGTTTATACCCAACAAAAGGGGACCCTTTTTCTTCGAGTGTCTGTACCCGCTTGGCCAAGTGCCCAGCAGAAATAGGAGGAGGAGTGAGTATCCATGAGGCCTGGCAATGGATCGTGTTTCTGGCTAGTGAATGAAGTCGTTGGGAGGTTCCTGTCATGAACGGACTCCTCCCACTTTCGATGTTGGCGGCCAATTGCATGCAAATTGCCTGCAACATTTTCTCATTGAGAATAATGGCCATTATTGCCTCAGTTAACCAACTAGCTGATTAATCGAAACCCGATTTCGTTGGAAACTTATTTTTATCTATTAAATATGGTTATTGTTCGTATTCAATCGCAGCTGACGTCATTTGTGGAACGATTCTATTGTAAGAAGGGTATTTTTGAGGTCTGGCAGTTCTTTGAATTCCAAATAAACCACAAAGATTGCGAACGAAAAGAGTTTTCAACGTTAATAGCATTAGTTTTCGAAAACAACAATTCTGCTAAAATGTATGAATAATAGGCATAGGTCTAAGGTAAATTTATGAAGCATAGATAAAAGTTTCATGTGCTGGTTTTCGGCCTGCCTTATCGATTCCTAGAAAATTGGCATTAAGAAATTGGGTAATCAACAGAAAAATAACTAAACTATGGTAACAAAAACCCACTGGCTTGATTCTATTTAGTTAGGCTCCACTGTACTGCAGTAATATCCGAGCTGAGTGGCGAGAACTGCATCTCATAATTAGCGCAAATGATAACCAAATGGTGTTCGACTTGTCAGCGCCACAATTGTGGGTATTCCCCCCTGTTTTCTACGTCCCCCGACTTTTCCCCTCCCAAAGACAACAATTCCATTTGAATTATGACATTTCAATGTTAACAGCATTTCTGAGGAACTTCTCCCCGTTGGCCAAGTGGCTCCGCTCCAGTTGGCTGTCTTAGCCTCAATCTCGTAGTCTTACTCAAGGTGTCAAAAAATGTTTGATTAAATTTAAAAGTGACAAAACCTAATTGAATGAAAATTTGTAGTAGCAATTAATTTGTGCAAGCTGGGGCAAAAATCGGCGAGCCACACAAGGCGAGCTTGCTCGGTTGAACCACCCATTTTTGTGGCAAGCAAACGGGCTGGTAAATCCAATTTCAAAAGCAATTAAAAGCCGGCGATAAATCAACAAGTGCAGCACTTGGACAACAAGAAAACACCTCTCGATTGGACCGACAGACCAAATGGCGCATATTTCTGGCCAAATTAGCCGTTGCGTGAATTAATTTCGATTTTCGCGCTCAACGCGGGCCTAAAACATTGGGGCGTTGCCGTTTTTTTTTCTCGCAGCATTGACAATTTTATGTTGTCGCCCATGGAAGGGGGCGTGGTCAACGGGGACCAGTGGATCGGGGCAGCCACTTTTCTAATTGCCCAAAGTCAACCATAGCCTCCGGCGGTAGATATATATCTAAGAAAGCTCTACCTTTATCACTACCCTACAAAAATATATCGAAATTAATGAGAATTCACACAACCATACTGATTACCAACCCTAGCTTAAAGACCTCTTCCAAAAGATTAGGATTAGGAACAAACAATCAGTACCTTATCGAAAATGGTACTCTTTCCTTATAACTAATCCCAAAATTAAACATAAATTCGAGTTCCAAGCTGGCGAACAATCAGTTCACATGGTCTCTCCTCTTCAGTAACCCAGGATACAAACGGAGTGACACTTGGCGGACAGACTTATCGAGGGGGTTACTGGAGATAGAGAACTCTATGTGTTTGTCCAGCTGACTGGTGTCGTGTGTATTTAGGTGGCAATGGTGCTCTTGTGGAATTCGATTGATTTGAATGGGGCAGGCATACAAATTTCGATAATGCCCCCGGCTTGTTTGTGCAAAGCTTGATTGCAGGTGGGGTTCTCCTCGATCAGTCGATTTTCAAGGGGGAAACTACATCATTAATTCGCTGGAATTACATAAAAACTTTATTTACACGAGCATAACAACATATTCAACATATTTATGATGTTTATTCGGGGATTTGCTGGTTTTCCAAACAACAAAGTGGCATTCTTTGGGCATTCTTGATGCATCTTGAGTTGAACGATACTAAATATAAATATAATAAGTCCTTTATGATCCATTGTCATATGGGACATTCCCCATATCAATTAAAGATCAATAATCGTAATTCGCAATTACATATTACCCGAGCTGAGATCACGTACCCAACTCCCTTTGCCTTCCTTTTTGCCCCGCCCAAAGTGGCCCAGTCTTCTTTCTGCTTCCAAGAAAACCACACTCGACGGAAAGTTCTTCGTTACTTTAGAGCAAATCCAAAAGATGGTTGGTTTAAAGTGAATTAACTTTGAGTCTTATATTTAGAGTAAGTAAATTGAAGAATGGCATATCAAATATGCTGTGTACATTCTTCAGGGATCAATCATTGCCAGTTTCTTTTCAGTGCATCGCTAGTCAGGGATCATAACTCAACTGGAGGAGCGGAGTAGCGAGGATATCGAGGCACTTTTATGGCAGGCACGCATTCGCGCATGCGTATCATACCATTCCAATCGATAATCAATCATAAGTGCGGCAGTGACAATAAGGCGTAAATCATGGGAGCCAGGTAGAAATCAAGGTGGATGGATGGCAAGTACACAAGTACAGAAGCACTTCCGCTGCCATTGAAAGCGGGCAAAAAGCGTGGTGAAGGGGTACTACCACTAGTGCCACAACAACAACAACAACAACAAGAAAAAGAGAACAGACAGAGAAAATAGGGACTTGGACCCATGTTTAAAAATAAACAAACAATGCACACACAAAAAACGCAGAGATAAAGACCAAACCAAACAGGCCAAAGTTTCGATTTGATGTGAGGAGGAAAACTCAAAAATCGAGCAACTCGAGGCAAACGAGAACTACGAACTAAGAACCTACACATGATGATGTTGAGATTGCAGATATTATTTTATTTATTTTTATTGCACGCACACACACACACGCACGCACGCACACACGGGCGCGCAAATCGAATTCAGCATCAAAATGTTATTTTATTCGTATGCAAATCGCAAACGCGACCCTCCACGAAGATCGGGGCATCCAATGGAGTCTCTCCAGCAGTTACATTTCCGATGCGCGTCTTTTATTCAATCGTTATCACCGTAATAACTTAAATTATTTAAGCCGTTTGCCGTATTATTTCTTTTTTTCGCCGCAAATTACGCAAAGTGGAAATGGCAGCGAGCGCGAATCAGAAGTCAACTGCACGACACGACCGATCGACAACGAATGCCGAACGGGTTGCCCACCAAACTGAGTGCGCCGAGTGTTGACTGACTGACGGACTGACGAACTGACTGACTGAGTGAGTGAGTGACGAACTGAACGCAGCCCAAACTGCATTCGTATGGCGTATCTGTGTGAGTTCGCCAGGGATGCCAAGCAGCAGGTCCACCCTAAAGTATCTAAAGGTAACGCAATCTTTAGTTAATAACTTTTTGGATATATTACTCAGTTTAGGACTGGAAATTTACTTGTTACATTCCATTTTCCTAATATTTCTCCATTTTGTAATGTACTTGTTGTAGCCCTAACTCGTTATATTACAAGTATTACAATAAAATCTCGTTTTCACCTTTCTAGTGTATGGGTCCCTAGTGAATCTCCACTTTATCACCAGCTAGTCCGCAGCCCTGATTTCTGAAGTGACGTATAGTATTCGTATCTCGTAATTGGTTTCAGTGTGTGTTTGGGGCCGCCAAGTGCACACCACTACTACGCAGGCACCGAAAGTTTTGTTTTAAACAAATCAAATGCCCTATCTGCAGTTGGGGCGCCTGCACGTGAGCGCGAACGTGTTTGTGTGCAGCAGATTACACGGCGAGAAAAATATGCAAAACTAGCATTTCGAGTAACAATTTTACTTAAAGCACTAACATTTAAGACTTGAGTATTCTATAATCATATCAGCGAATTATAGCTTGCTCATATCTATTACTTTACTCATTTCTAAGTAAAAGACATTGCTGTATACTATTTTTAGATGCACACTTATTTGTTTGCAGTGCATGGCCTTTGGTGGTGGTGGAGGTGGCGTCAACCCACAGCCACAATCAAACTGTAAACACCCCACCGCAACCACAAAAAAAAATGAAGGGAAGGGACTTTCAGGGGAGGAGTTTAAGAGAAGGCAGCGTCAACGAATTTTTTCGTGCGTGGGACCGGCGAGTAATTGAACCTAAAATTCGATGGAGCCCTCCTCCGGCAGAGTGTTTTCGGTACGAAAATAACCGGGAACAAAACGAAATGCACTGCCAACTATTTAATGGGGAAATCAGGAGGGATATTGAAATTTAAGACTATCAACGAAACTTTAGATGTAGCTCAGGTATTTTCGTTACAAAGTCAAGCAAACCTATTTTCTTGGCCCGGACTGTAGGTGTGCTTAGAATGCGAGCATGTTTATGTGCGATCGCTCCTCCCTCCGATTTTATTGCGTGTTTAACACTACTAAACGCGAACTTATTGCCAACATGGGTAGCATTACACAGTCGCAGTAAAATCGAAATAGTAATGAAGCGCGCTCCCCTCGAAAGCAGAAGTGAAAACCACGAAAAATAACAAAATAATTATGTAGTCCCTTTGGAACAATAAAAATTTATGCACGCAAATTGCACAAAAGCGGAAAACTCAAAACACACACGTGCCGAAGTGCAAACGTCAAGGGGCAAAAATGCGCAGGCACGGCAGAAAATCCTTTTTTAAGTAAATTAACTCAATTCTAATTGCAAATAATTGCCGCGATAATTGCAGGGGGCCACGCAGAGGCTTTGTCATGTGAGTAATTGAGCTGTCAACGCGGGGACACCACCACTTTTCCGCAAAAAAATAAGAAAAAACTGGCGAGTCGGTGGTGGGTGGTCTACACTACTTTCAAATAAATAGCTTTCATTTCCATCTTGATTAAAAAAATAATTTTGATGCACATTTATGACTAGTATACAAGTTGAATAGTAACGAAACGCGCCATATAATACAAACTAATCATAGTTTGAAGTAGGATATACTACTATGAATAACAAACTGCATTTCTCTTTAATAAATGATAAATGATGACACCTCTGTTCTTCTGCTCCATCCTAACATCAAATGGAATGACAGGTCTTCTAATAGAAGTGGACAAATTTCGATGCCAATTAAAGCTCGCTAAACATGTGACAAAAGTCAACTGCCAGTAGCTGAAGTCTTCAGCGTTGTTGTGATGTTTGCTCATATGCCCCAGTGTTTGTTGCACTGTTCCTTTGTTGCATCGTTGTGTTGTTGTGCAGTTGTTGTCGTCTCACCGTCACTGCCGACGCCTAAACATGCAACAATTGTTGCGTGCTCAACTGCCAATCAATGCCAATGACTGCCGGACCACAGCAGCAGTGGCAGGAATCAGGAGCAACACTTGCGTCCAAAATGATGGGTATCATTTAGTCGAAGTATGGTGTAAAACAAACTAAATTACTTCAACTAAACATAACTTGCTGAATTTATACTAAATGAATGCGCTAAAGAAACTAGTAGCACATATGTAATGCACTAAAAACTTTTATTAAAAACCTCTCGTCACTATTCTGCTGAGCTCGTCTGTGGTGGGGAAAAGGTCCTAAAGTGCAACGTGCAGCAGAGCAACTGCAGCAGCAGCAAGTTCGTCATCGTCATCGGCATCCACGATTCGTTCGGTTCGCTTAAATAGCCATAAATATGTGGAGTATGCGCCACAGTTTCCGAGATGGCTCCACCCGCCCCTCGGCCCCCTGTCCCACCTTCCCCTCCTACCCCCCAAGCCTCAGCCGACTCTTAACCCTTCCGCCTGTCCTGCGGGTTAAACGTGCTGCTTCAGTGTGGCGCCTAATGCGTGCGCCAAAACAAAACGTAAAAGAATTCTTAGAAAAGCGTCGCCGCGCGACCAAGCGGCTTCTGAACATGGGGCAACAAAAAAAAAACAGGGAGTTTGGGGCGGAGAAGTCCACAATCGAGTGGATTAAATGGCACAAACATGGCTAATTACATGTATTTAACACGCACGGGGCAGTCTGTACTTCAATGTTGCCAATGCGACACAAACAATGACAAGCACCACAATTATGGTCAAAGCTGGACGGCGATCCACTAGAGACGAGCGCCAAGAGACCCGAAGCTGGTGGGGATTCAGCAGCAGGAAGGTGATCAGCAAGTTGATCAAACCTTGCCAAATACCTTAACTCTGCACTTAATTTAATAGTGAAATCCTTAAGTTAGAGTATCCAACTAGTTGCACGACAACTTTGCCGCCACTTAGCCAGCCTTTGATGGATATCTACACCATTAAAATAGGAGCGGCTGCGAATGGTGGTTCTGCCCATCGCCAGTCAGCCAACTCCGCGTTGTCAATGCGCAAATTTATTAGATTTTAAATGCAATAATTATTAGCATTATATGGGCAATGAAGCGCCGATCGAGCACTGCGCCGGAATATCGAATCAGTCTTAGCCAGTTCACGGTGTGTGGCTAAGACGACGGGCATTTGGTATGCAAGCTGGCCAACAGCGATCGCCAGTAGCTGCCAAACTGTAAACTCTAGTTACGGGCTAATTTCATTCAAGACGAGCTCACTTTGCGTGGGTGTTGGCTCCACCGCCTGTTGCATGACTTCGCCGCCTTGCCAGCCCCTTTAGGCCCCTTACCCCACACCCCCCACCCAAACCATAACTATTCCCATGACAGTTCGGCGACAGAGATTTATGCGCTGCAATTTCCCACTTTATTGCAGTTTAAAGTTGCGTTTTCATAAGTTTTGGCGCAGTTTGTCTCTTTTAGCTGCCATTTGCTTCAATTTCGCGCCCTCAATGTGGCACTTTTACGGGCTACGAGGGAGTCAGGCGGGGAATATATATTTTTTGGGGTTATTACAATGTTATTTATTAATATGAGTATTACTGGTTTATAGAAGGACTCATAAAATCACCTACATATGTAATTGGCAATACTTTTGGATTCACATTTGTAGTAAGTGTTCCAAAAGCTACTTTTCCATAAATTTATTTATTTTACAAAAAAGGGTATACAACACTTCGTATCTGCGCTCAAGGCAGCCACTTTTGATCTTTGATTTAAAAGCCAATGCTGCGAGTTTTTGAAGCCCAAACCAAAGCCAGCAAGCCGTTGATAAGAATCTGCTTTGGAGTACTTCTTAATAAAGTTGTTGCCTGGATTATGACAATCAAAGCGAAAATCCTATTGCGACGGGGTCTAAAAATAAGTTCAAATTCGTGTTGACAATTTTTAGGTTGCTTTTTCTGTCGTTGGGCTTTGCCAAGTTTTGTTTGCCGTTTTATTACCATTGCGCGAACGGATTATCGCGACAAGAAGATCAAAAGCAGGAGGACCAAACAGGCGGATGAAGGGGCAACACATTTATGTGGATATCAAAAAATAACAAGAGGAGCCGCCCACTGACGCTGGTTGAGCAAAATAGGAATACAAGACCGAAAAGCGTAAATCACGCTTTCGATAGATCTAAAATTAGTTTCCGGCGATAAGCCAAAGCCAGATTATTGCAGTGAGTTTGGTGTAAAAAAGCATAAATGACATAACTATTAAAAAACAAGTGTAAAATTATAAATAAAACTTGAGAGAATTCAGGATTATCAGTGATATCGAAGAAACTGAGTTATTGTGTAATAATAACTATCAAATTATACCCTACAGTTGTTTGCCATAAATAATGTAATGACTTGATCACATTTGATTTAGGTTTTTATTAATTTCGCCGAGTTACTGACATGAAAATTTGCATGTTGCTTGTTGCACAAACTGCGCATAAATCCAATTAATAACATAATTATTTGGCAAGCAAAACGCAGCCAGCATTCGAAGCCAATTTAAAGAGGCCGCCGTTGAGTTAGCGACTGCATTTGCCACTTTTTGTGGTGCGTAGGCCGAGCTGAGCCACATAAACCACCAAATCACCAGTTACTTGGACCAACCAACCAACCAGCGTCGTATGCAAATTGCCCATATGCATTTTGGGTTTATTTTTCCCACTGTTGGTTTATGCCTAAATTGAAATATTGACTTTGCGCACTTAATTTTCGGCCTGGCAAATTTGCATTGCCAATCAAAGAGAGGGACGATAAGTTGAAGGCAAATTTCTAGCTAAACAATATGCAACAATCATTAGAAAAGCATTTTAAGCATAAGGCAAACCCAACTGCCCTGCGTGGGCGCCAGAAACTTTGGATCGGGGGCGTTACTTCAGAGCAACCATATGTCTTATTGAGAACTTCTTGCGGCGTTTCGCCAAATGATTTGTGGTCTTGCCCCGGGAATTAACACGACAACTAAAATGGGATTGAAAAACCCCACAGCAGATAGCGAATGCAAGTCACAAATCAGATTAGCTGGAATTTTTAAAGTGATTCAGCGTGCAGAAAAGATTTGAGGTGCTACCAAGTAACCTAAAGCTGGTCAAATCTAACGTTAGTCCTAATCTCTTCCTATAATATTATGCCTCTTAAGGTTCTGAATCTATTTCAGATATATGTAATAATAATGCATGTTAAGCCAGTGCTCACTGTCTTAAATCACCGAAGCAAACCGCAGAAATGGAATATAGTAAAACCCAAGAGAACCCAGATCGGAACCACTACAGAAATCAAACCCACCCACCCACATGTCGAGCGGTTCGCCAAGTGGAATTGAGTGCACACATTGCAAATATTCCCGTCTTGTGTCGCGATTCGCTTCAGTTGCATTCGACAAAGGAACCACTTTGGCTGCAAGTGCAGTGATGTGCGCTTGGCTTGCCGCCCACAACTTGGATAGCTCAAGGTATATATGATATTTTAACAATGTTAAAAATATTCAAATAATTCCCTTACATTTCATTGTATGAATCTGTTCGTTTATCTGCAATAATCTAGTTTTATTTCCAATTGAAGCCGAAATATGCAGTTTTTAGCTGTAGTTTCTGGACAGAACTGCTGTTGCAGTAGCTATTTCGACAGCAACTGCAATTCAATTTCCAATGCACACGGTTCCCGCTCATTTTCCTCCCCCGCTGATAACGAATAAAAGTGCATCCAACGCGGCGTAGCATAGATAAGCACACTAAGTGCACACAAAATTAAATAAGTAAATAATAAAAAGTTTTTCTAATTAATGCCATCTCCCTAAACTAAATACATTTCAGCTAACTTATACAAATCAAGATATAAATACCAAAATGTTAAATTTTGGTTCACCCCTTTTGCTTCCAATTGGAGCTGGGCATCACTGGCCGCAACGTTTCTGATAAGATTTGAGCGCCGCCGCGCTGTTTATTATTTACCGTTTGAAAGCCAGAGGGTGGAGAGCGAACTTATCAATATTAAGCCCAAAAGCTGAGTCATAAAGGTGAGAAGAGAGAGCAAAGTTCCCTTTCTAATTCGATTATTCACCCAAATGTGCAGCGCATTTCGTTTGCTTTTTGTTTTGGTACACTTGAAATGCATAATAATATTTAGAAATTCCGCACCTGTGCAGGCGGCAGCGACGCCGACCGAGGCAGCGGCAGAGGCTCAAGTGGAATTGGAAGGGAAATGTTCAGACAAGAATTTCAAGTATTTTCAAAACATAATAAAAATTTAATTTTATTGTGTGTATTTATAAGTGATGCTACTTTTTCTTCGATTTTTTTTGTTTTTTCTTCTTGTTTTTGGTTGAATTAATGGCGCGCACGCACTTATACATACACAACGCGCACACATCCGCACACACATATTGCAGCATATTCTTATAGGAAGAAATCAACGGTGATCGTCCCTGCAAAGAAAAACAACTACAAAGCCAATTCTGTTTTTGCCCCCAACACAACAACAATAATAGCAACAACAACAACAAGAATAACAACAAATGTGTGGCGGCCGCAGCTATTGATGAAGAAGAAGCAGCATCACAGCACAAATACAGGCAAACATTTTTTCTTCTCTTTCACACAAACGTAATTGCACTTAAAAACCGAATATTCTGTGGGGAAAATCGCTGAAAACGGCCTGGAAGCTACTCACGCGTGGATTTAGGCACTAACTGCTCGTTTATTTTGACATTTTGGTTGGTTTTTCGACACGCAAATGTGCGTAAATTGTTTTTCAAAATTGTTTATCACGAAATGCAACACACACAACACACATTGAAAACAGTGTGACCATGACTGCCGAAATATACTAGCTTCCATACGGTATACCATAGGTAGAGATGTACCTTTCTGACTATCGCCTTGCCGGAAACTATCGTTTATTATTTGAATTTAAAATTGGTTTTAATTTATATATATATTATGGCCAAAAACAATTAGAAACAAACTCAACTAAATATATATTGAGTTATCGATGTTATGTGTAAATTAATTTTTGGAACTGTAATGTGAGTGACTTATTTTTCTATAATTATATTTGCTGATATTGAATTAAATTAAAGGAAGTCATGCAAAAGTTTGATATTTTTTAATTTGCCAACGGTATTTTTGCAATCGATTAATTGCCATCGCCAGCTGAGCGCGCTTTGTTTTTTTTTTTTGCACAGCATTTGCGAAATTCTATTTGTATTAATTGTGTTTGTTTTAGTCATCAAATAATAAATATTTAGCAACATGAAGGAGTGTCCTTATGGTGAAAAGTGCTACAGAAAGAATCCCATTCATTTTGGCGAGTTCTCCCATGCACACCGTAAGTAAATTCCAATTAAATGGAGCCTTAAATTACATTTGTCTTTTTATTCAGTGGATGCGATTTATGCCAAGGGAAATGGATCGGGGGACTACGAGATACCGGACCAGTACTCCAGCGAGATGATCCACACCCAGTTGAAGCTGCTGGAGAAACTTTTTCCCAAGCAGACAGCCAAGAAGCAGCAGAAAGCACATTCCTCTAGCTCAAAACCAGCAGTAACTGCTCCGGTTGCCAGTGGATCCTCGAGTTCAGTGTCCTTGGATACCAAGCCGAGTGGATCCTCAACCTCCAGGCCAGCTGCTTCCCAAGACACCTCAAATCTGGCCAAAAAACAGAAGCTGAATGCCAAGAACATCAGGGATTACATACCTGTGGTAATCGAAAAGGGAGGAATGGCCAAAAAGCTGGAGCGGGCAGCTCCCTATAACATGTTCCTCACTGCGATCACAGACTCCAAGCCCACCCACTCGGAGCCATTGAGCATAACGCTCCAGGAAATCCTGGACGAGAGTCTGGGCGAGATTGAGAGCACCGTTCAGATCAACTTTATGGTGGACATTGGCTGGCTTCTGGGACACTACTACTTTGCCGGGATACTGTAAGTAATAAGTAATAAACTAAACTACTTAATCGGGTAATGAAAATTCTCAACTTGCAGGGACAAGCCACTTTTGCTGCTCTACGGCGACGAATCGCCGGAGCTGCTTAGCATTGGGAAGTTCAAGCAGCAGGTCACGGCCATTCGTGTCAAGATGCCCACGCCCTTTGCCACCTCGCACACCAAGATGATGTTCCTCGGGTACAGCGATGGCTCCATGCGGGTGGTCATCTCCACGGCCAATCTATACGAGGACGACTGGCACAACCGCACGCAGGGCCTGTGGATCAGTCCCAAGCTGCCTGCTCTGCCGGTCGATGCGGATACGGGCGCTGGCGAAAGTCTGACGGGCTTCAAACAGGATCTGATGCTGTACTTGGTGGAGTACAAGATAAGCCAGCTGCAGCCTTGGATAGCAAGGATTCGAAACAGCGATTTCAGTGCCATCAAGTAGGACACAACTTAAGTATTGTGGCTTTAACCTATCAATTGTTTCCCTCCGCAGCGTTTTCTTCTTGGGCTCTGTGCCCGGAGGTCATCGCGAGGGCAGCGTGCGTGGTCATCCGTGGGGTCACGCCCGCCTGGCCTCCTTGCTTGCCAAACACGCGGCGCCCATCGACGATCGCATATCGGTCGTCTGCCAGAGCTCGAGCATCGGCAGCCTGGGAGCCAACGTGCAGGCCTGGATTCAGCAGGATTTCGTTAATAGCCTGAAGAAGGATTCCACGCCTGTGGGCAAGCTGCGCCAGATGCCGCCCTTCAAGATGATCTATCCCAGCTACGGCAACGTCTCGGGCAGTCATGATGGAATGCTGGGCGGCGGGTGTCTGCCCTACGGCAAGAACACCAACGATAAGCAGCCTTGGCTCAAGGACTATCTGCAGCAGTGGAAGTCCAGCGATCGCTATCGCTCGCGCGCAATGCCGCACATCAAGAGCTATACGCGCTTCAATCTGGAGGATCAGTCGGTGTACTGGTTCGTTTTAACCTCGGCGAATCTCTCGAAGGCAGCCTGGGGCTGCTTCAACAAGAGCTCGAATATCCAACCCTGCCTGAGGATCGCCAACTATGAGGCTGGCGTCCTATTCCTGCCCAGATTTGTGGTAGGTCTTGTGAGATTTTTGAATCAAAGTTCATTGCAACTAGTGCTCTTTGCTTTCCAGACTGGCGAGGACACCTTTCCATTGGGCAACAATCGTGATGGCGTGCCCGCGTTTCCACTACCATACGACGTTCCATTGACGCCCTATGCTCCAGATGATAAGCCCTTCCTGATGGATTACCTACAAGGTTGAGATTAAGATACCTCTTTCAAGGCCTCACAAATTCCTTTGATTTCTTTAAAATATCTATTTATTTACTGTACATTTAATTAAAGAAAAGTTAAGTTATTATTGGGTCGGAGTGCTAATTCTGTTTGCCATCGAGTTCAGTCAGTTTTCACTACGGAGAAGTAGTTCGCAAAGAGTTTGGCGACATTCGTGGATTCCAAGTGCTGATCGGATCTACTGGAGGCCGCTCGTAAGGAAACCCCTGATCTCGTTTCGGCGTTTTGCGCATTTACGCATTTTTTCTTTAATAATATGTTTGTTTTTTATTGGTGACTAGAGATGGTAAAGTTACAAGACACGCACAAAATACCACAGCTTATTGTCATTACTTAGACTTTTAAAACAAACCCAAAATTTGTAATGGCACAGCCATTATGCTATATATTCATTTCATTAAAAATGATAAATTAACCAATACTTTTTTATGGCCAGCATTTTAAATGCGTACATTTTGGCGCCAAAGCTTAAAATACTACAAGTGCGCAACCGATAGTTGTGCAGCACCGCCCACGCAGTTGGTATTTTCGCATGGCCTCGCCAGCGGTCACACCATATCTGGCAGTTGAAAAAAATCGCAGCAGGCGAATTTTCGGAAATTTCGAGCAGCATTTAAATCCGGTTCCAGTGGAAAGTGTTAACTTATTTACGCCAGCCCAAAAACGTAGTAAACGCACATAGAAAGGACGAACGCAACGCGGATTGCCCTGCAAAACACGAAGAGAAGCCGCAAGGAGGTGCACCAAATCGCAGGATAAGTGGAGCTCGATTGGATGACAAGGCGGGCCACTTCCTCGGATCCTGGCTAGAAACTCGCAGCACCCAGCGCCACCATGTCCACCGCCTTCTTCACCGTCATCGCCGTCATCGTGTGCATCCTGTTCCGCATCCTCAATGTCCACAGCCAGCCGCTGAAGCCGAGTGTATGGTGCCTGGATGCCCACTTCCTCGACTGCCTCTACAAGATCGCGCCCGTCCTAAGGGAACCGTAAGTAATCCGGACACAATCAGCTTGAAATCATGTTGTAATCATCCTTTGGTCTTTTTCCTCATTTTCATAACACATTCAGGGTCACAGGTGTGGCCAAAGTTTATAGCAGCCTTCGGTTCTTGTTGGGTTACATCCTTCGAAATCGATATTGTAGTACAAAACTGAACTATGGATTTCCTGTTTTAATCCTTACATATCATCATTATATCATGCATATGGTAATTATGATCTCATTTGTGAACCACTCATGTTTCAAGGAGCTCAATAAAGTTGGTAGAATATTGTATTGCTCATGCCATCGCAGCTGAGTTGCTAACTATGCCATCAGCATCACAGTCGCGCCAAAATATTAGTTACCTCAGGTTTCATAATTGCGCCAGTCAGGTTCGCTGATAAGCAAATCAGCAATCACCTCAAATTACTTTAAACCGCCAATTAAGTAGCATGTGCAAACTAAAAGCCATTGTTTCACGCAGTTCGTCGAATTTGCCAGCTGGCGACTGAATCATGAATGGCAATTAGTCAATAAAACTGATGTCGCTGTCTAAATAATTCAGTAACTCATCAGCCTGTGCTCCTACTACTATCTATATCTATGAAATGCAGCTACAAATCCATTGATTAAATGCAATTCCAACACTTTCATGTGCACTATCAGCCAATAAAATGGTTGGTGTGTTCAATATATGCACCCCTCTATAAAATAGAGAGCACTCCTTCCTGTCTGAGGTTTCGTTATCAGTGATACAGTAACCCTTACTCATTATATATGTACATCTGCGGTCACAGGCTAAAAATATTTCAATAGGTTATCTTGTGTGTAGAAATTGTTTTAACTTAGGATTTGTATTTGCCAGTATAGCTAAGGTTATCAGCAGCCAACCGATAGAGAAATCAAGTTTAATGGCACAAATATTCATTAACTTTTATCACTTCCTTGATAAACATTTCTCGTTGGCTGGAAAATTTTCATTCGATTTGCATTATTTTGTGTAAATCTGTGAAAGCCCGTGGCGTTTCTCTTTCGTTGACCAGAAGCCGCATAAATAAATGGAATTTTTCTTTCGTTTTTAATTTACTTTTTTTTCAAGACGTCTGCCAGCAGGCGCGATAAGGATTAATAACAATATAGCTCAAAGTTCGCAGCGCAATTACGCAGTTGAGACTGCGACTAACGCCTAGCAACCCGATTTTGGCCACAAAATTTCCCTGTCACTCGATAATCGCGTGGGGTTTCCTCAAGATACATATATTGTATATGTTTGTGTATGGAAATATAGGTTGATAATGAAAAGATTGCCGGCGATTTCTTTCTTTTTGGCACTTTGGCCCATTCAAATGCCGGCACTACCTGTGAATGTTTTTGCTTTTTGTTTTGGCTTTCTGCCCAGTCGTCTGCCGCTTTTGTTTGACAACAAAGATTGCGTAAGCAGAGTTCTCTCGACTGGCTGCGCTGCTTTCTACCCCCGCTCATCTGTGTTTTCTCACCTGACAAACCGGTTGAAAGGTGAGATTCACTAGGCTAAGAAACCGGAGGGCCTGTTAATTTCCGTCATCCTCCTGTGCATTTGTTCTGCCCACGAAAAGATTAGAAATGCTATAGAAATTTTAACAATAGAGCTCGTTTTCTAGAGTAGTTAATTTTTTCGGATTTTATTTTCAATAGGCGATGCATTTATATAGTTGTACATATATTCTTACTTGTAGTTACTTTTGCTCATATTATAAAAAAGGGTATTTAAGTTAAGTAAATAGTTACGTAGAAAATTTGCCAAGTAGGCTCATAAAACGTGGGATTATATGGCCATTATAAGAACACTAACATAGTAAGTTTATGTTGGACAAAGATCAAGTGTCAAAAGGTTCCACAGGCTTCTAATTTCCGCGAAGACGATTGTTTTAGAGGTGCGGCGTTGATAGAAACCCAGGTGGATGACTCATTAGCACCGTGTGCTGCTCGTTTTTAGCTGACAACTTGAAGGTGGGAAAGAATTGCAGCTGTTTTTGCCTTTTGGCTGGCGAACCCCGAACGACACATTAACTTTTAACGATATATTTCTACATATATGTATGCGAGGGCATTATTCATTAAGTAGACGATGTCATTCATATTGATTACTGTTCGGAAATTCATGCTTAAAACTGATTAAAAATTGAAAAGCCAGATACGCCGGCATTTGTGCCAGTTCTCAAAGTGCCACGCCCCTGCCCACAAACTTTTCACCATTTTACTTTGATTGATACTAATTGAATGGCTACTGTTGCTGAGCTCACAAGTGGATACACAAAATTGTATCACGTTTTTGCACGGCTGACATGATTCTTGATGCACGCAGGGAAATGACTAGCAAAGTGCTTAAATCAACTCAATCAAATAGGGCTTGATTTGAAAAAAAAGGCTTTGATGAAGAATAAACCCCCATATAGCTCTATACGCTGTTTATTCTAAATTCTAAAAATATACCTTTCAATTGAAAGTACCTTTGGCAGAGAACATCCGACTTTCTCCATCTAATTCTGGTGTAGCTGCGTGCACTCAATTAGGTTCAATTGGTTCTAATGCTGTTTGCTGAATTGCGGCTTTGTGCATTTGGTGGCATTCTGTTTCGAATTTGTAAGGCATCGCATTGAAAAAACTTGGACTCAGATCAAAATTCAATTTGTATGAATAATACGAGTATTTGCGCAAAATTGGCAAATTGCCTGCTAACTAAACTGGAAGCAATTGTGCGCAGATTTATTATTGCCATAATTCAGAGTGCAATGTCAAGGGCAAACAAGTTCGGAATAAAATGAAATATATCTACTATAGGTGGCCAACGGAAGAGAAGTAGCTTAATCAACATTACTATAAATGTTGCCGTAATTGCTGATTAAAGAATCTAAAGTACGTCGTGCTTACTTTTAAAAATCCCATTCTCTTCACTCTTTTCAGATACGTTCCCCCGCGACTTTGGGGCTTTAGTGGCCATGTGCAGACGGTCTTGCACAGCATTGTTGGCCGAGTGCGATGTCCCTGGCCACTCGGTGAACGTGTTTACATGTCGCTGAAGGATGGCTCCACATTGACCTACGACTTGTACCAGCCACTCAACGAACAGGAGGGTGAGTTAGGCAGCCTAATCCCGATGCATTGCCTGTATTAAATGTATCTATCTCTCGCATAGATGACATCACGGTGGCCATATGCCCGGGCATCGCCAATAGCTCGGAATCGGTGTACATTCGCACCTTCGTGCACTTGGCCCAGTGCAATGGATACCGCTGTGCGGTGCTAAATCACATTGGCGCACTGCGCAGTGTCCAGGTGACCTCCACGCGCATTTTCACCTACGGCCACACGGAGGATTTCGCGGCCATGGTGGAGCATTTGCACCAGAAGTACCGCCAAAGTCGAATTGTCGCGGTTGGTTTCAGTCTGGGCGGCAATCTGGTCACCAAGTACATGGGCGAGGACCAGAAGACGAAGCCAAACAAGGTCATTGGAGGCATATCCATATGCCAAGGCTACAATGCCGTCGAGTGAGTTGATATTAAAACTATTTATATAGGAAATCAGAGATAAATACTAAGTACTTATATTGCAGAGGCACCAAGTGGCTGCTTAACTGGCAGAACTTCCGCCGCTTTTACCTATACATCATGACTGAGAACGTGAAGAGCATTATCCTGCGACATCGACATGTCCTCCTGTCCGACGAGATCAAGGCTCGGCATAATCTCAACGAGCGCGAGATCATCGCGGCTGCCACTCTGCCCGAGTTGGATGAGGCTTACACGCGGAGAGTGTACAACTTTCCCTCCACCCAGGAGTTGTACAAGTGGAGCTCGTCGCTGTTTTACTTCGACACGATCAAGAAGCCAATGATCTTCATCAACGCTAAGGATGATCCCTTGATCCCGGAGGATTTGCTGCATCCCATCAAGGAGTATGCCAGTAAGTAGACAGTTCTCTCCTCGCTATCACGTTGCTTATTCAATCTTTTCTCCCTCAGCGACGCGCCAAAACACCGCCTATGTGGAGGTGGCCCATGGCGGTCATCTGGGTTTCTATGAGGGCGGCTTCCTATACCCGAACCCAGTCACTTGGCTGGACCGCACGCTTGTGGCTATGGTTGGGTCGTTGGTCATGATGCAGGAAGTGGGCAAGGTGGCCCCTTAGGCCTGGTCGCTATTTTCACACGCACACACGACTATTTAACGCTTCTGTGTCAAAATTGGTTGTCGCTGTCGGATATGAATCTTTAAAGGAACATCGGAACGGAAGAGAGCCCGAAAGACCCCATACATATAGTTCTAACATATGATATCGTTGTGCAGCAATTATAAATTATCAGCCGCGCAAGCAGTTAAACATAAATTGATGTATACTTTTGCAAAGTGCATTTAAAACGGAAATTGCAGTTTTTTGACAACGGTTTTTATGCTTTTTAATGACTTTTTCGAAGAGCCAAACATACAATGTATCAGTTGAACTCGTACCTTAGTTAGTAAACGCGACCACATGTATCCATGTACTTATGTCTAAGCAAATTCCTATTTATTAGCATTTTCCTTTGTGATCTAACAGGTTTTAATTACGTATGTTTTTATATGTGAAATGTACACCACAAGCCGCACACAATATACGATGTATGACAGTAATTATAAATTATAAGTCCTCGACCGCACCACAAGCATATAAAATAGCAAGAATATTGCCTTAGTGTAGACCTCGTTTTGTAAGTGTGAATATGATTTTGACTATTCATTTTGTACTACGATGCATTTCACGGAAATCAAAGAGAAACCAAATGAAAGTTTGCCCAACGTCGGCTTCATTTTTGTATACTTTTTCTGAACTTTACCAAGTCAGATGGATGCGCGATTTGTTTACCAATGTAGTGGAGTATGGAGGAATATTTATAAATGTATTTGTAAACGTATTTATAAATGTACATTAAAACAAATAAATAACAGTTGGACAAAAATATTTTCTTAATTTCATTTTTGATTTCTGCACATTTCAAATTTCGCTGTTAAATCGGTTAGCAGTTCTACTTTACAGTTTCTCTACACCTAAGCTAACACTGGTTTTTACATCACTCGTTGCAAGAGCAGTCGTGGCCGAGCGGTTAAGGCGTCTGACTAGAAATCAGATTCCCTCTGGGAGCGTAGGTTCGAATCCTACCGACTGCGATGACAAGAGTTTCTTTTTTTTAATTTTTAAAGAAAAGAAAATTTAATGTTTATTAATTTTTTCTTTTTTTTATATATTCAGAAAATTGTGCTAGACTTGTTTTTTCGCTTTTGCAAGCGTAAACTATTGGAAAAATAACGTTTTTGAAATATAGCCCAGACCGGGATTCATTTTTATTGAGCGTTGTTTAAGTGTTTTAAATGTTGAAACTAAATGAAGCTTAAGATGTAGCCGCGTTCTCGACCTCGTCCTTATGGCAAAGCATCACATGCTTACGCACACTTTTTTGGTGGCGGAAACACCGCTCGCATTGGGAACACTTAAATGGCTTTTCTCCGGTGTGGCTCCACATGTGCTTTCGAAGATCTGACCGATGCCGGAAGAACTTATCGCACATGTCGCACTTGTGCGGCTTTTCTCCCGTGTGAATTCGAATGTGCTGCCTTAGAGCAGATGCACCCGAGAAGGCCGACTGGCAGGTAAGGCACTTGAAGGGTCTTTCGCCCGTGTGAGTCCTCAGATGTCTTTTGACGGAGGCAAGATCCACAAATGGCTTTTGGCAAAGTTCGCAGGCGAAGGGTTTTTCCCCCGTGTGGATCTTTTGGTGGCGGCGACAGTTTGATATGCTGCAGAAGGTCTTGTTGCAGAGGCGGCAGGTGTACGAGGAATTCTTTGAAAGCTGTCTGGCTTTCTTCCTTAACTCTCCTTTGACCGCGTGCGTGCTGATGGTGTCGTCCGTCGTGTGGTGTCGCAGTATGTGTAGCCCTAAGAGACCAGGTCTACGAAAGGACATGTGGCACTGTGTGCAGACGTTACGCTTATCATCGGAAACTTCCTCGGAGTGAGCAGTTTTAGATTCTTCCTGGGAACTGACTTCATTCGTAGGTGTCTTGTTTTCACTCAAATGGAGTTTCTCCTCCTGTTCATCGATGAGTATTGCCTCGTCGGAGTCTGATAGCTCGATGATATCCTCAGAGAGTTCCTCCTCGAGAACCGTGTCATGGGCTTCATAGAAGACCTGGTAGCTGCGTTCGTAAGTTTTTATGATCGCAAACGCATTGTGGGCATCCTTCACACAAGGTGGGCAAATTGAGTGCGGGAATGAGTCCCCTTTTTCAACTTTGAAGCCGGTGCATGTGAATATCATATGGGCTATTGAAGCTGGAAGATCCCGCCTTTCCTCGAAAATGTTCACCATGTTTTTGGAGTTTGCCAGGCAAACTCGACACTTATTCTCCATTACCCTGTATTTGAATAAATCTTACTTTGCCGCCTTTACAAATCGATCAAACGTCATTACAAATATGCTGTGGTATTTTAGATATTTTAAAATTAAATGAGATGTTTTATTTATCAGAGGAAATAGTTTGTTTACCATTTTAGCATTCAGATTGCTAGGGGAATGATCACCCTGTTCCCACAACAGTGGGCTGTTAGGCGCAAAAGAATATGTATGTTATTTCACCGAACTGTTATCGAGTTTGAAACCGCTTCTTGAATAACAAAAAACAAAAAAATTATAATAAATTGGTATTTGGTAAATGAGCTTATGGCTAAAATAAGATTACATTATTAACATCTTGTCGTGACTCTTGGCCTGCCTTCGAAAAAGAATCATATTCTTAAGGACTAAACAATCCTCACACTTCACTTTAAAGGTCATTCTGCCTTGTGTACCAGTCCATGCTGGTAAAGGTCTGATGACGTTGAAAAACAAGACTGGCAGTCAGGACACTTGAAGGTTCGTTCCCCCGAGTGGGTCATTTTATGTTCCGCCAGACGCAGCCTATCCACAAACCGCTTGTCGCAGCAATCGCACTCGAAAGGTAGTTTATTCGAATGGATCTTCGTATGTGCATTGAGGCTCGATAAGGCCGTAAAGGCCGATTGGCATATTAAGCACTTGAAGGGATGTTCTCCGGTGTGGGTCCTTATGTGCTTGACGAGGTTACAGCGTACCGCGAAGGCCTTACCGCACTGGTCACACTTAAATGGCCGCTCGCCCGTGTGACCTTTGGTGTGGCGCTCCAGGTGGCTCTTCAAACGGAAGCAACTCGGACAGAAAGGGCACTCGAAGGGTCGAGTGTCGGTGTGTGTCATCTTGTGCTGGCGCAGGTTACTTTTGTCCGCAAAAGACTTGGCACAAATGTCGCACGTGTAAGGTCGTTTTCCCAAATGCAGGATGCTGTGCCTTTTAAGAAAGGATTTCAGTCGGAAGATCATCGGACAGCTGGGGCATTTAAATGGTCGTTCTCCCGTGTGGACGCGTATGTGCGCCTCGAAGGTCGATCGATGAGCAAAGGACTTACTGCAGTGGGAGCACTTGTATGCCTTCCGAGCACCGCTCCCAACACATTCACTGTCGTCGGAAGTCACTTTTTCGGTGTCAGTCTCACCTTGCTGATGATCAGGTGCACCACTTTCATTTGGTGGGGTGCCCTGGACATCCTTGTCCAATATGCCATTTTCTTTCGGTTCCTTTTCATCATGTTGCTGATTCTTCGAATGACCACTATCGTCGACGCTATTATTGGAGTCTTCCCCTTTTGCATCAGCAGTTTGATCACATTCATCTTCTGATATCTCATAGATTTCATCGGCATTGATGCACTTTTGGTTCCAATTGGTATCGTGCGACGTCCCACTCTCGCTGTCTGTTATTGTGTACACCTCTCCGTCTAGGAAATCCTCTTCAAGAACCGCATCGTGCGCCTCACAGAAGATGGTGTAGCTGCGCTCGTATTTTCTGATGATATCGAATGCACTCTGGGCATCCTCCAAACAGTATGTACAAATCAACTCCGACAGAGTGTCCCCTTTTTCAATGCCACAGTCGGTGCATTCAGAGATCATTTGTGCTATTGAAATCCGCAGGTCTTGTTTTGCCTCGAAAATGTTGACCATGTTTTCACTGAACCCAAGGCAGACTCGGCATCTGTCTTTGAGTGCGCTGAAATGGCGAGATAGGACTTTAGGATACGCACATCTACAAAAGCAGATACTTACGCTCTCATTTCTCCTATAAATTTTTATTTTCAATATGAGATATGGTAGGTTGTTTCCTTCTTCTATAAAAATACAACAGATGTTTTCTCATCGGTTATCGATAACATACGGCTGGCAATGTAGTGAGTATAGGGTGTTTTGTGTACGTGGAGAATGAAAGAATGAACTACTTGTAAACAAACAGCACACAAAATAATAATTATTATAATAATTTAACCATTTCCTCAGAAATGCTTAGTATAGTCGAGAATGTAAAAAAATAAAAAATTTGTAACTTTCTCGCAGTCGGTAGGATTCGAACCTACGCTCCCAGAGGGAATCTGATTTCTAGTCAGACGCCTTAACCGCTCGGCCACGACTGCTGTTGGTTTGTTTGGGCAAACTGGCAACTAATTTTGATTGCATGGAGAATGAAACACTGTGAGCACACATTTCGGAATCTTGCGGATTTGACAACACTGCATGTGTGTGTTATTTGAATTTGAGCGCCAAGTTGAATGTGACACACAAATCGCTTTAATTTCTCCATTTCATTCCAGTACACGGGTTTTAATTTTTTTAATAACCTTTATTGACCGCATTAAAATTTACAAAACCGTTTAGGACAATCTTCACGACAGCAACAATTGATGCCGCATTTGTAGTTCATGCCCTCGCATTTCTGCTTGCCCCACGGAAATGAAAGAAGACCTATCCACATGGAAAAAATAGTTATATAAGTAAGCAAACGAACTCGTCAAATTATCTAAATACTCACGGGCATATCCAGCTGCCAGGCGAGCTTCATTTTCCTTTCTCATTTCACAATCTGACTTGCATACGAAGTAGAAGGCCACGCCTTTGCCACAATGCGTGTCCAGGATGCAACGATTCACGGGTTTGCAGTCGCATCGACCGGGATTTTCACCACCTGGACCTTGGTAGACGCAATGGGGACCGCAGCAGGCGTTATCCCGAGGAGGAAGTTTGGGCTCCTTATAGCCATTACCATTGCACTTGTTCAGGCCAATGAACGGATGGCAGGAGCCCTGGTTGCAGGCCGATATTACGGCCATTAGGCAAGCCAGCAGTTGGAAAATCAGCAGAACTCGTGTGGCCCTCATGTTGGTTAATAGGTCACTCAAATGATCAACCCAAAATCAGCCTGCTTTTATACCCGCATATCGCCCTATATTTACACAATTGCCAAAGTAAAAATAGACCTCCTTAAGCCGCGATAGACTATAAAAGGCTTGACCCTCCTGGCACTTTATCTGAGAAGTCTTCGAAATGGTTGCCAAGATTCTGCTGAGCGTGCTGCTCCTTGCTGTTGTCACCGATCTGGTCTCAGCCCAGTGCTCCCAAAACCTGTGCCCAGCGGTCACGAACTCGAATTGCCGGTGCAAGGGAAAACTTCAGTATCAATGCGTTTGCGACTTCACCTGCTCCGAGTGGGACAAGCCCTGCAACTGGGTCCTTACATGTCCTGAAGAAATCGACGACATCAATTCAGTGCGCGACAAGAGAAATAAGCTAAGTAAGTTCGGACACTCATATCCTTGATAAAATTCACAATCCATTCACACTCACACTTTCTTGCAGATTTGTTTAGATTGCCCAATCGAAGCCGCCGGGAGTGTTTGGAAATCAATGTCAACACCCACAAGCACCCGAATTGCTGCAACTTGTTCTGCAAGTCTAAGTTTAAAGATGTCTGTTTTTAAATAAATGTATGATCGTCAAAATTATCGTTTATCACTCCATGTGCCGTATTTCATTTTATGGACTAAGCCTAAAGAGATATACTATAATATCGTTCGAATAATTCGGATTGAACCTTCAAGTAGAAGGGTTATGGTGGTATTATTATTTAATTTAATTTAGTACATTTATTAATATGGTTATTTAAATTCTTAAATATTTACTCCTTTTCTAAAAAGTGTATATTATTCAAAATAATAAAATGTTATACCCCATTTTTGAAAAAGGCATTTAAGTATTTTCAAATCGATGGCCTGAAAATATCAAAGGCATTTTTTATTAAACGGGTTCAATATCCATATAAGTAAATATTATAATCCACTTTTTAATACAATAACCCATGTATTTATTTAATTATTTTCCGGCATTTTTACAGCTGATTATTGAGTTTATTTAATATTAGTTTAAGCAGCTGACAATGTTGATCCACATTTTAGTACAATGACCCATATATTTATTCAATTATTTACCCGCTTTATTGATTTTATTAAATATTAGTTTATGCAGCTGATCATTTTTATTTGCCGAAGTCCAAAATTATCGAATATTTTTGCACAGGTGTTATTGATGAAGGACGTTTTTGTTTACCTTGCAGCAGTTGCTTATCAATTTATTGATTGTCGTGGAACTTTTTGTAAAAATGTATTAAACTCGAACTTACCTTTTTTCTATTTTTTTAATTATCTTCCGCTGTAAGTAAAATCCACAGAAATATATATGCCAAATATTCATATACTTTATTACTTTACAGATAGTCCATGTACACACGTATTAATTGTGTTAAATAGTTTTTACAGCTGATTGGTTTATTGTTATCTACTTAACGCTAAATATCCAAGTGCTTTACCTAACTTTTATGTACAGTACTTGCTTAGGCTAACTTTAAATGCTTTCTTAGTCGCTATTATTAGTGAAGCCTACGCATATCCTACTAGTTTAAATCGTACATTAGCTTCTCGGCATTATTGGGTTCCTCGCAGTCGAATGAGGCCATCATTAGTTCTGGAAAAAAACAAACAACTTGGCTGGTTATCAAAGTACTTGGTAGAAATGGGAAAAACAAGTGCTGCTTGTCCACCGAAGTGGGCCGACTAAAAATCAGGAAAATAACAAAACAGTTACACGAGCTGCTCCACTTGTCCACTTGATTGAAAACGACACTCAGGCGTAGCCAGGATCCAAGGACATGGCCCAAAAATAAAAATAAATACATTCACGCAAACACATCCAAATTGTCCGAAAAGATCTCAGTGATGCGTGCCAAAATGCTTGATGCTCCTCTTCCCAAAAATAACAAATGTAAATGGTTACTTGATTCTGAAGTCCTTTCACTTTGTTTACCATGATTGGTTTAAAAAGAGTTGTTACTGGCTAAAACGTACTTGCTTGGCAAAGGATGTTTATAGCAATAGAAGCCTCAAAAATTCCACTTCAAAACTTTTGTTTACTTATTTTTAGACGCCGCAACTTTTAGTCAGGAAAAATATTAAAATTTAATGTGCACAGCTATTTTATTTAAGCACGTGGAAAGCTGTTTGATAATCATTTTCATTTATGCCAGTTAGATCATTTGCATATTTAAGTTGCGATAAATACTCACTTAAAGCCATGATAAATTTTGAGTTTTTCTCGAAAATGGAAACAGTGTTTTACCATCCTTTAAATAACTTGTGCTACATTTCCGTGCAATTTCATACGACTATTTTAGAGGACTTGGCCCAACTGAAACTCATTTCGGGATGGGTTAACTTCTGGTCAAGTGGCGACAAGTGTGGCATATTTTTTTTGGGTCGGACCACTTGCGTTTTAATAGAAGGGAATTTAATAAAGTTGTAAGAAAAAAGGGGCGAATTTTTCCACGCAGTTTTATGGGTAAACTAGAGTGGCGGGGCAGTAGGTGGTGGTGTCCGATTCACACCATGAGTCCCATTAAAATTTTACAATGTTTGGTAGCAGCCTCGTTTGGTCAGCGCTTTTGGCCAGCAGATGTGCGCTTGACTTGCCGCAAAATGTGGCATGTCCTGCCCCCTGGCCACTATCTTGCTGCCCCGAAAATCCCCACCGCCACCCCAACTTGCCTTGGTTTGTGTGTTTATCGGATTTGTGTTCACATACTCCGTATGCTTGAGCGCAGAAAATTACAAAACACCCGCATGGAGCGGAGTATGAGCTTTTTCGAGTTGAGCCAGCAGCATGAAGAAATGTGGCCGTTGGTTATGGAACATGGCTAACACCATGGAGCCCCTTATTCCATTTTTTTTGTGCTTGTGTGCCAGGATTGAGGACCTCGGACTGAGCACTTTCTTTCCACGCTCTTGTTTAGTTTTAATGGAGTCGTGTGTGGCGTGTAAATATTTCCCCGTTTCGCCTGAAGATTTGTGAGGCGGCTCGGTTCGGTTTGGTTGGGTTTCGGTTTGGTTCGGTTGCGTTAGGATGTGGTTACTTTAGATGGCGTAACATGTTGTTTTTCCCACCCACACAATGTCTAACGAGCGGTTAGCTGAGAAAAAATCCCCTGGAAACTCGAAAAAAATGTACTCGAATGCAATAGAATGCACTTAGAGAGAGCATCGCATAGCTATTGTGGTTTCACTTTATCATTTTGGGAGTCCATTAACTTTGGAACCTATTAAAAATTATGCCCAATTTTGGTTTGCCTTCATGTCAGCTGACAAAAGACCACAAGTCACGCATTTGACCAACTATAATAGATTCGCTTTGAAGACAATAAAAAATGGGCATCTAGCCGTAGCCGGAGAAATATATTTTCAGACTCAGCCAGGCATCAATTACTTTGCTCCGGCTCGAAGACCAAACAATGGCCACAGACAGCCGTAACTACTGTAAAATTGTTTTGACTCCGGCCGAGATGAGGGCTTCAAGGATGACAGGCTGGACAGGTGATAGATAACGAGGACAGTCTACGGTCATTTTTCCACACCCCAGCTGGAGGTCCTGCGAAATTCAGTTTACTCTGCCAAGCGAGTGAGGCAGCAAGGAAAATGAAATCTGCCCACAACTGAATGCCAATAACGTGCTGCTGTCAGTGGGCTTAGGATCCCATGGGATGTGACTTTCCGGTGGGCGAAAAGGGGGGGCAGTTACTACTAACTGCAGTTCCGACTTATCTGTATGTATTTATCTGGAATGTCTGAAATGTCGGCCGACCTGTCAGGTTTTTCTGCCGACAGTGTCTAGAACAATATAAATCTGCGCATTTTTCACTGCTCAATGGGAAAAGAGAGTAGTAGGTTGCATTCTATCTATTAAATGTTGGCATTTTGAAAAAAATTCAGTAAATTTATTGACACTAAACTGTGTGCCCAAACACATCTTAAAGTTGCAACCAAAGCGTTTGAAGTGATTTCCTAATTAAGTACAGTCTCCTTAAAAATTAATCATGATCACAGCACTTAATTCCCAAGTCGTAGCACTTTGAAATCCCATTTGGCCAAATCACATATGGCCAAGCTTAGCATAAGAGCCATTTGTACCTGGCTTGCAATTTGCTATGCAATTTATAGTTTAATTTCTCGGCCAAACAATGTACTGAATAGGCCAAACAATGACGATAATAATGATGATGAAAATTAGTGAGTGACTTTGCGCCGCCATTGAAGCAGGGATGATTTGGCCAAGGATTCCGGCCTAATGCCTTGGTTTGCATTCCAATCATTGGTTCGGCCCTAATTACCATATCCAGAGTCTAATGAGCACAATTGAAATAACGCTTGGTCGGTCAACTCGATGGCCCATTGCAATATGCTGGAGAAATCTTAATTCTGTGGTGTTTGGCCAGAATTTCGGGGTGCTTGTGGGAAATTCCTCGGACTTGTTGACCTGATTATGTGGTATTTGGCCTGCTCTCGAATGAAGTTGGCTTTGTTGGTGGCAATTAACGATTAATGCAGCACGAGTGCAAATTCTGTGGCCCTGACTTTTGACACCCATTGTGACTGTGTGCGTGTGTGCGATTATTATTTTAGCAGCCACTGGAAAATGCAAACATTTTCGCAAGAAAATTGTATTCCTGGCCACTTTCTTCGCACATCCAAATGCAATTCCTATACATTGTGCTTTCGCATTTGTGAGATGCTTCAACTTTTCCATTTTTTGCCTTCTCCTTGCTAACGTGCTGCCTTGAATAGGCACATCTAGACTCACATTTTGCTGGCCAGGATCAGGAGGACAGGGAAGAGCACAGCCAAAGGACCTGCCACACATTCGAGCGAATGACGTTTTTTTTTGGTGCCACGTTTGTCCTTTTGACTCCTTCCTCCTTTTGCCAGTCATATCACATGCTGGAGTGCCTGGTTCACATAACAATGCTCATGTCTTCAAAAAAAGCAGAGTGTGTGCAGCTAGATTTGCAAGGCAAAATAAATAAAATAAAATGAAAATAAGGCCAGAGAAATGCGGAGCGAATGGGAAAAACAATTAAATGCGTTTTTGATCCTTTGATGCGATTTAAAAGCTTTTTCCTTTTCGTGCGCCTTGCATTTTTAAAATGTTATCTTATTCTCATTTAAATAGAATTTATAGAACAGGTGAAATCTCTTTTGTTTTCTGCCTTGGCATAGCTGTCAAAATTATCCACCAGCGGGAGATAAATCCGAGTTGTTTCTTTTGAGATTTTCCTGATTGCATTTTCCAGGTCCGACCAAACGATGCATTCCACCGACATTTCAGTCGACTTAAATCCGACATACTTTTCCCCCGAGGTCTTAACAGAGTGAACCAGCCAACAGACAATTACCTCCACATTAAGGGGTTGTTATTAAAAAATTCCCGACATGGCCAACATATTTCGCAGTGGGTGAAGTGAGTGCAGGACGAAGGGGAGGAGGGCCACAGTGTATATAATTCGCTGGGCTGCACTGCTGCTGTTTGCTTTTTAATGTCAGGTAAAAAGTTTCAAGAATGCGCCTCTAAAGATTAAGAGCATAAAAAGCGAGAATAAGCACTTGTTTAGTAGCAGGAAGGGAATGAAAACACGAATGGCTTAAATCAACTAAAATGCAGTACAAGTGGTCTAACGGGGCCAAAGGATAATAAAACGAGGGGATAAAAAAGGATACCAGAGACAAGGAGCGATTATAAAGACGGCAAAGAGAGTTGATTAAAGTCATGTAATTCCGCAGAAAGTTTATTAAAGTTTTTTTTCCGCCCCGCCGAGGTCGACCATCGCAAAAAGAAATTCCAGAACATACACAGTATACTCGTATGGCGTATTTTTCAGCAGCCAGCAGGTGGCGCTTTGGTGGTCGCTCCTCCGTTTTCCCAGCTTTTAAACTCAATTATGTCACTGTCTTTCTCTGTGTGTGTGTGGACCTGATAAATAAGACTGCGGGGTGCCCCTCCCCGTTTCATTAGCGGAAACTTTAAAATGACGCAGAGGAACCATTTCATTTCGGTCAGTATAATTTAGGAACTGCGAATGCCTTCAGCTCGCTCAGAGTCGCCGAGTGATGTAAGAAAGACCAACATTTATTTATGCAGTTTTCGAAAGTGCATCAAAGTTGGAAATAACTTTTGGACTCCTACAGTTCTTTTCCTCATGGGACTTGGTTAGCATTTGCGTTGCTGACGTCGGCTTAAAGTTTAGCCAAACTTTTCAACTTGGTGGACAGTTTTTTCGTTTGAGTTCTTAGAAAGGAAACTGATTTAGAAGATGTTCGCTTGACTTGGCTAAACAAGCAACTCCAAAAGAATGGCACCAAGCCGAGCAAGAAAAAAGCACTGGAGAGGTGGAAAGCCATTTGGACAGCCTGGAAAACAAGTTTGACATCGATGCAGCATCGAAAGCAAATATAACCACAATAACAAGTCCAACTTTCAACCGGAACTTGGCCAAGTCCTAATGCCGTAAACAAAACGAATGCAAATGGCTTTTAATCCGTTTTTTTTCAAGAAACTCCATCTGCTACATAAATTCTCTTGAAGAAACTTCTAAAGAAAGATTATAGTAAAATAGTCTACGCTTCAAGATATTTAGTTTTTTCTATAAGATTGCTAAACAGGATTTGGTGAAAATGTGTTTAGAAATCATAGTTTCATTTTAGTCTACTTAAGCCTACTTAAAAAAAATTCAAAGGTCCCTTGACCTGTTTAGGAGAAATGTAAAAAAAATAAATAATGCGCCCTTGCAATACACAAAGAAAAGCGTTCCCCCAACATTTTCCACCTCGAAAAGTTCACTGCATACGTGTAAATAGAGTTTTCTTGGTTAGCTGAGCCCTCGCTTTGTGTTTTCCCAGCAAATCTCATTTACCTCCCCGTTATGCACGACATGAAGCGTTTTCCCCGATAAAGTTTTCCAGCTCGAGGCTCAGGCTGTTGATTTTCCAAACAAACAAAAAAAAACGCGCGTTCCACCATAAGTTTTCATTCTCCGGCATTTTTTCTCATTTTTACTTCTTAACTTCCGCTTCTGTCAAGATGCGTTTTGCCGCAACACCCAAAGACAACTTCACTCCACGCCTTTGTTGGTATTTGTGCTGTTTTCGCCAGTGGCAAAAGCCTTTAAAAGTTGCCTTCTACTGCCTGGGTTTATAATGAGTTCGTGGATCCTACGTATGTATATGTGTGCCCAGAGTTTGCTTTACCATCTGAGATGCCTCAAAGCTTTGAAAATGTAGCTAGGTATCTGAGAGATGTTGTCTCATGTTCACTTCAAATACTTTTCCAAATTTTATTAAACTACCTAGCATTACTGATATATACTTTCAAAACCTTTATAATTTATAATATATCACCGTTTCAAAGATCTCAGTTAACATATGTATACCTATTTCGTAGTTTTATTTAATTGTTTATGCATTCAAATAGTTTTAAGTAATAATAACTATTTTTCAGAACTGCTTGGACATGTAAAAAGCTTATTTATCATCTCTGTCGCTTTTCATTTCTGCACTTTCTTGCTGCTGTTTGATGTCTTTGCCCGCTTTCATGCAACATTCCCCGCCCCCGCTGCACCCACATAGTTTTTCAGGTTTTTGTCATGTGCACATTCCGTGAAAAATATATCAACTTGCCGGGCATTGCCGACAGCTCCAAGAAGGATTTACAGGGCAAAAAAAAAGGAGAACGCTCGGGAAAACTTTTTACGCTCTTGGAAAACACGTGGTGCACCTTGTTGCAAGGTTGTTTTGTTGCCTCTCAGTGGGCGCTGTTTTATATCTTTGTTGCGCTGTCTTCGGCTTGAGGACATGGCAAGTTTCCCTAGTTCCTAGTTTATATTTACAGAGCTAGCAAGAACTTTTCTATCTTCAAGGTGCAGGATGTGCGGATTAATTGCAACTTTAGAGCCTGGACAGCGGGCTATGATTAGAAAAGGATAAAAGCAAAGTGATGTTACCAAAAAATTAGTTAATTGAGGCACGTTTTGCTTCTAAGGCTTGCACTTAAATATGCAAATGTTGCACTAAGCTAAAAGCTCACCAAGGAAATAGTCGCGACTATCAGATACCCAATACTCAGATGGCAGGTGGTATACCTTTCAACGAATACAGTATACCCTCTTACTACGCGGGTTTAAATTCAGTCAATTTGTTTACCAGGTTTTCCCATGCATATTTTTTGCAGGTGGAAAACGCCATTTAATTTGTCATAAATAACAAACAATATTTTCCACCAAATCCAGTTCTAATCGCGTTCTCCTAGTTAGCCAGCATCAGTAGTAAAAACAAAGCGCAGAGGCAACAGCCCGGAAATGAATTGTTATTAAAACAAGGGTTCACGAGGGGGGGAAGGGGGTAGCTATGGAAACTACTGGCAAACGAGGGAATGGAACTAGTCCCTCGCCAAGTTTTATCCAAGTTCATAAACATTTGGTGGTCGTAAAGTGTCTGTCCGCGGTTTTATTGCGGTTATTAATTTGAATTAATTAGCGGCAAATCTGCTTCAAACTGGGTTTAGAGCCAAAGGGACGGAAAGAAAATAGTTATGGAGTGCGATATTAAATAAGCTGCTCTGCGAACATAGAGGTACGTTAATACTATAAACTTGAAAGCAATTTAGAACACGCGGAATAACCAGATTTGGTTTACCACAAAAATTGCGGTTCTAGCCCTATATGTTCATAGTCTGCCTTCCATATTTCCCTTGTTTGTGTTTTAATTATCGTTTAGTAAAACGACTCTCAAATTGTCCTGTGCCAGCAGTCGCGAATTTATTTAATTTTTCCCAAAGGCTTTTCAAACAATTTAACTTGTGCGCATACATACATATCTATGTATGTATGCAGTTCAGGGGAAGTCCCTCTTCTGGTCCACTTAAAGTCGCAGTCTGTTGGCCACGTTGCTCTAAAAGTTTACACAAACTGAATGAAAATAAACAATGTAAAGGCGATTGCAGCTGACTTATAAAGCCGAAGTGTTGAATACCCTTTCGTTCGGACTCTTATATCACTACCAAAGGAGTCTAAGCCATTTATTATGCTGAAATATCGATGGATTTAATCTTTAACAACGTTTACAAACATTTAATATTCTAAGTTATTTTATTTACTTTATTTGGTCACCTCTTCCAAGTAGAACCGTCCATCTTGAACTATTTTTCTGAACTCTTTGAAAAAACCACCTTTTCTTGAAGGGTACAAAGACTCCTTCAGTCACCAAATGCCGGTGAAAAATGTGCAAAAATGCGATAAAATACGTGGAGAGTGCAAACGAATAAAAAACAAGTGGAAAACAAGTCGAGGGTATGGTGAAAAGTTTTGACCCCCCGGCGAATATTACTTACCCGCCTCGCCAAGTTTCGTTGTTTGCTGCATGTGGCGGCAGAAGTGCTCGTACTCGCCGCTAGATGGCGCCTGGGCCGCCTTCATCGCCTGCATGTGTTTGGTGAATGCCCCAACAATGGCGGCCATTCGATCGAAGGCAGCCATATTGATGTGGCCATTTGCTAAGCTGGAAGGGCGGAAAATGGGAGGAAAAGCGGAGAACATAAGTGCGAGTTGTGGGAAAAGTATGTTTTGCTGGCTGATAAAAAGCCATGGCTGGTGTTTGCCATGCAAAATGGAAAATGCAAAAGGCAATGCAAAAAGGGCTTAAAAGGGCGGAGTTACAGTGAAAAGTGCTGCTGCTATTTATCACCATCTGTATTCTATCAAAGACCTCAAATATTTAAGCATCCAATTTAGTAGGAACTCGAAGCGGTCTCTTTCGTTTTGCAGTGCATTCCTCGCAATTAATGCAACAGCGAATAGCTTAATTAGCGCTTTTAGAACTCGATTCACGCTTACACGCTACATTTCACGGTGAAACTGAATGCGACATTGAAATTGTCTGAATCAATGCGGATTTATTTCGCCTATTTCTGCGGCAACTACTGCGTTCTGATTATATTTCACGGAATAAATTGCAACGCCGGAATGTGTAGTATACTCGCAGTGGCCAGCCTAATGAGGTCAATTGTGACCACCAGTGGTCGGTGGTGCATACATTATTGTTTATTTGAGCTCCGTATCGCTAGGTCCTAAAGGGAGCAATGCATATGGGGGGATTGGGGCACATTAAGGGGAGGATATGGTTCAGATTTGGCATTCGATGGGAAAATAGCGGCAGCCAGAAAAGTATTAATTATTGAAATATATGTATTCATTTCAATTACATGTATTATCTTCGGGAAGTAATTCAAATGATTTTACTTTTTTTGTGCTGCCAAATGATTTATGTTATTGATTTTTTTTTTTTTTTTTTTGATTTTAATCACAACCCAATTAAGGGATAAGAACAGCAATTAATGTTCAAAAACTTCAATCCCGTTTTATTATTAAGAACATTAAACAGTACTCATGAACAAAGGCTTTAAAAACAAAATCTCTTTTAATTATTTTCCGATTGTTCGGTCACTTGTTAAAGTCAATTCAATATAAATGCTTTAGAAATGCGAAAAAATACGCATTTCCATCGATTTCACTCTTCAACGCTCGGCATAAAAACAAATAAATTCAACGGCTAAAGAGCTTTATATTTATGTTATTTTTTATGAACATCCATTAAAATGATTTTCCGCCCTGTCGTTTGGCACATAATCATTTATTTTACCACTCTGTGGTTAATTAATTTAAAGCGTAAATAAATACAAGCGTGGATGTAAATACGATTGGGCGCTAAGTGAAACGAAAGTCCACTGGAAATGCGATAGTTGGCCATGGCGGATGGGCCATATATATTAATCATACGACCCTTTGGCCGCGCGCACATAACTTACCGCTGCAAACAGTTCTCACGCTCGCCCAACGCCAGTTTAACAATATCCGCAAACACTGGAATAACAACCCAATCATTTGGCTTGCCCGAACTTGCTAATGGTGTGGTTGCTGCCGCCGTCGAAGTTGCAGCACCCACGTTGCTGCCACTTGCCACAGGAACTGGAGCGGATTCCATTGTTGCAGCTGGTGGGTGCACAGGGAGAAAAAGGGATATTATCTTATAAGCACTTTGAATTATGTATAGTTCTATAGATAATCATGTATGGTATATATAGAGTTTGCTTCAACTAAGACCAGCTGAGTTAAAGTATTTCTCCCAGTGTACCGCATTGCATTCGTACCGGAAATGCCTGCTATGCCAGCCACTCGGCCACTTGTCGATGGCTTCTCATCCGAGTCGGGTGACGTTGTGATGGCGATGGCGACGGCTCCTTGCGCCGGAGCTGCTCCTTGGGCCGCCGGCTGCTTGGGCGGCTGCTTATCAGTCTTGAGACCCTCCTGCTGCTCATTTAGGGAGATGGCCTGCTTCTGCCATAAATGTCCATGGCCCTCGGCGTGGCGCTGCATGCAGTCCAATTGTTGACACGTCACTTGCAATTTGCTCCACTGTAATCAAATCGAAATCCATAAATGAGCATCGTTTGTAGTGGCAATCTTGATACGCTCCCCTGATTTCCGCCTACTTTGTGATTTTTTTGTTTTTTGTTTCGCTTTTTTGGGGCTGTAAAAGTTTATGGTTTTGTTTGTTCTGTCGGTCTGTGCGAGTTTTATGCTTGTAATTTTGCCCCGCAAAGCTTTAGATCGAATTTTATGGGCTACATTTGGCCTTCGCGTGATAACATATTAATTAGGATTTCCCGAGGCATCAGGGAAATGCTTTTCCGGGATTTCACACGCATTAAACTGGAAAAAGGGACGGCATCTTAATCTGGATCTCAGCGAATTTATTGTGCTTTTCCATTAGAAAACATTTCTTTTTTTGTTGTAAAAACGGAATCCGAAAGTTTGCTGCTCGTTAAGAAGCCCATTTATAATAACATTTTTTACACCTCTCGCCATGGCGAATAATTTAAAGTTTTCAGTTTTCCGACCACATTTATTACCATCATCCAATGCGAGCACATAAACATTTCAACAGCAGCTATAGAAATATATTTGTATACATATATCTCTCGAAAATACAATGCACGCCCATTTTTTGCTGCTCGAATTTTGCATAGTTCTGTAAATTTATGCCATTCCCTTTCATTTTTTATTTGGCAAGAGGATTCCTTTTTTCATTTCTCGCTGCATACTTTGCAGCGCCCATTGTTCACAGAATTTATAGAGGAAAAAGTGCAGCAGTACTAGGAATTAAATATTGCAGAGAAAAGGTGGACAAAGTGTTGGGAGTATCTATGTATTATGAAATGTAATTATATCTCAATAAGTGCACTAAATATTTGTATTCTCTACATACTTTCATTAAGCCAACTAACAGGCGAAAGCAGAAAGTAGTGCGGCTCCGGACAAGATAATTTGGTTTAATTTATAAGTTTTCTTTTTGACTGGAATATTTGAGTACTGTTTGCTCTCTAAATACCTGCACATTTGTACTGCACACAACATAGCAGTGGGAAAAATTAGAGCCATTCATAATGTATAATGCAGAAGCCGAAGGCATTTAAATCACCAAAAAGTAACATTAAGTAACTTTTAAGTTGATTTTTTCATTATGAGTGGGTGAAAAGAAGGCCAAGCCTAGTGTTAAATTGTGGTGGCAACAAAGGAGGGCTGAAATGCGGAATCCATTAACTAATTAAAAAGTTTTTTAATGAAAACTAGCTTCATTTGCTGCTGAATGCACGGCAACACGCTGCGGTCTATTGAAGGAGTGGGCGGAAGGACACAGGACACGGCACACCGAACGCAGGACGAAGGACGAAGGTGTGGGCAATGTGCCAAATAAGTGAGTAAATATATAAACTTGATGAAATTGGGCCAACTGCAGCGAAAATGTGGTTGCTTGGGCGTGGTCATTTCTCTTTCAGTTCGCCCCCGCAATTCATTTCTTTTTTTGGCAGCCGGAGAAAAATCTTTTTATCGCTGGAGAAAACTTCTGTTGTTGTGACAAAGTGGCGCAAAAATATTATTTAAATATTTTCCTTGTTAAGTAAGAACCAACTGCAATAAGAGAAAGTCGTATTTCTGGAGAGTATCTGCAAATTCAAATACTTTAATTTGCAGGCCAAACAACCAGTATTTTTTTAAACTTCTTCATTACTTCTTTCAATATTTGACTTTAATTCAAGGAACTCAGCCTAAATCTCTTAAGCTCCTTTTCGCCAAAATGCATTAGGCTGCATAAATATCTGCTGACACGAACAAATATCCTAGGCACTAGGCGTCCAGCCTCGAGGCAAAAGGATTTGCTTCGGATTCACACACAGAAAAGTGCAAGAAAAAGGATATGATGGCTGGGGAGAAACAAGGAGGTAGTCGCATCTTTGGCGTGCTCCATAGTCCTTCCTTTGAAAGTATCACATTTCTAGTTTCATTTCCTTGGACGAACAAATCTCTGTTTTCAAAAGTGAATATCTCGAATTACTACTTTACTGCACATAGCTTAGCAGCTTTGAAGATCTTAATTTAATAAAAAATAGTGTATTTGTGCCTTCGACCAAACAGACTGCAGCGCTTTTGGCTCAATCCATGAATGAAAATGGCCCCAAGGCGCTGCTTTCTAACTTTTAACAGCATACAATTACAGTGCACATACGAGTGAAAGGATCCAGTCGCACTCTCACATGGCAAAGGGAACAATTTTATTATCCTTGCTCGTTTCCTTGACTGTACCGACTAACTTTAGCTAAGCTTAAGTTTCAGATCCCCGAGTTTATGGAAATTTGCCCCTCGAATGTTGGCTGTACGTCATGTGGAAATGTCAGGCAGGAATTGATGTCGGGGGCCAAATGATTTTCCATTTGGTTTACGCATCACATTATGCAAAGAACGGCGTTGTGTTGTTTCAGTCCAATTAAAGTTTCACTGCGCACTTTGCCATGGGAAATTATGAACCAGGAACCCATTTCGCTGCCTTGCCACGTAATTTGCCTATAAAACTGCTGTCTATTTAATTTCGAGCGCTTATTTCTGAAATTTATGAAGCTGCACGTACTGTGTGATATTCGCTATAGTTAAATTCGGAATTGGAGAAAATATGGCTTAACTTTCTTTTGCGGAAGTTGTGGAAATGCTGTGATTTCGTCACATTAAAAATGGTAGTTTCGTTAAAAGAACGATTTGCTTGTGCATTTATTTGCTATCAATTTATTTTTAAATTTCTAATTAAATTGATTTCAAAGCCAGTCATTTCCGTCATCAGGATAATTCGATCGAACCAAATTGTATCAATTCCTTTTGAATGCTAACCCCAGCGGCTGGTTAATTACAGTCAACAAATTATATCCCGCAGCAATAAATTGTTCATCAAATTAGTTTTTGTTTGCGATAAATAAAACCAATATAAATTAGACATTATCTCTCGCTGATACATGATGCCATATATATCAGCCCTATTTTTTCGGGCGTCGCCATTAATTACAGGCTTGCACAAATTAAATAGATATTATTTGGCAAACTTACCGTAATTTTAAGCCGCGCTATGGCCGGCGATTCCAGGGACTCCAAAATGGCCGTGGCACTATTGTAGTTGCCCACAAGGAGGCAGTACTGGGCCACTCCGCTCCAGAGTTCCACGGTTCGACTGCGTCCCTCGATGCCGACGCTCTGGAAAAGCGGTGGGAAAACAATGATGTTGCAGCGGGCACGGGCAAAATGAAAGATTTATTTGATTACGGAAGTTAGTTAGACGATAAGGGGCAAGGGGCAGAAGGGACAAGGGGAGGGAGGGAAAAGGACATTGGACATGCCGGGACCCACGTGACTTGGGCAAAGTTTTAACGAGTCGCTTACACGGCCAACTGGCAAACTGTCAATGAGACAGTTACGAACGGCATAAATTATAAGCCATCTTACCAGTCGCTCTGTATGCATACAGCCGTCGAACAGCAGCGGCCACAAGAATAGGAACGATATTTAAATATCCAGCCAAAAAAAGAAGTAAGCGATGAGGTCAGATAGAAGATAGCACTATTTATAAGACACACACATATAGATAGCTTAAGTGCTTCCTATTCTTGCGACCGCGGTTGTAGGGAGCAGCACTTGGATGGACGTGCTCTCCCAGCATATTCAACATGCATGGGAATTTTAATTCAATCCACTGGGTCTAAGGACTCATGCGCTCCGCTTAACTTCAGCATCGGACTCAGTTGGCATGTAGTGCGGCGCAGTGTTCGTGCTGACCCCCAAATGGTTATGAGCTCGTCCACTCACCTGCAGGATCTCGTTGCAGACAAACAGACGCAGACGTGCCGACCAATCCAGATAGGTTTCCAGGTTGCACGTCTTCTTCGGATCCTGGGCTCCTGGCGGAGCGCCCGACGTGGATGGTTGGTCCCACTTCTTCTGCATTAAAAAATGGAAAATGGCACAGGATTCAGAATGGTTGTTGAAATGAGGTGCGCAGTGGAATGACGAGGGGCATTGTTAATGAAGCGGCTTGTCGTCATTTTAATTGCATGTCCTTGTAGGTCCTGGCGCTTGTGTGAGTGTGTGTGTGTGCGATTGTTTATGTGCGAGAGTGCTCGTTGTAATTTATGCAAAACTGCAGATTCTTCTCGTGTTGACTTATGCAGAGGGAAACATTGGCCATCAGGAGAGTATTTAACTTGAGAATATAATTTAATTCAGTTGAGGGGTGTTCATTTAGGCGAAAATATGGCCAGCTCCCCATATATTTTTCTTACAAATGCAAATGGTGTGCATATATATTTTTTATTTTAATTGCATAATTAGTAGAGAAATGTATAATTTAAAAGACATATCTTGTGATTTCTTAAACAAGTTTTTAGTAACTTCTACTTGAATTTCTCTTGGTGCTCACCTGCTTATCGAGGAGGATCATGCTGCTGCACTGGAGGAACTCCTCGCCACCAATGTGCTTGGCCAGTTTCTTTTCCACCCGACAAACGATTTGTGCGTACTGCGTGGCCGTTGGACAGTTGAGTGGAGTTTCTGATGCAGACTGCGGGGAAAATCGCCACAGAAAGACATAATGGAAAAAGAAGGGAAAACAGGACAATTGCCGGAGATTAGGCAGATTGCTTTCAGGCCGGTCAGTGCTGACAACTTGGATAGCTTGCCTTGGAAACCAAGCTATTTTCAATAAGTTAATATTATAGCTTACAGTAATTAAGACTCATATGGATTTAAAAGGAAGTATATGCTCTTAAAAATTTTCAAATATTTTTGGACATGCTTTTCACAGCTGACAGCACTGACCAATCATCCACTCACCTTGTCGTTGGTCTGGCAGGCTCGTAGGTCCGCCTCATGTCTCTCTAAATCAGTCAGTCGTTTTAGTAAGGCACTCAGTGTTTGGGAGACAGCGGCTTCCAAATGCGAATTGGAACATCTATGTGGCGGGAATCGTGGAGGAGTTGAGTTCACGATTGGGTGCCATTTGGAAAGCAGTTTCTCCTCACCTGGCAACGATATGTTTGACATGGCTCATCATCCGCTCATCCCGATAGTCGTAGGGGAACTTCATCGTCCACTCGGCCAGCAGGGACACCAGGGACTCCAAGCATTCGCTATCAGGTACCGAGTCCAGCAGTCGGCCCAGTAATTCGTGGGGTCGCAGGAACAAGCGGCAGGATAATAAAAACGAGAATACAAATTCCTGCAAGTGGCAAATAAGCAGAAAGAAAACAAGGTTAAAAGGAAAAACAAGAGATGTAGGCCACAATATAAGAGTAGAGTAATGTTCAAGTTCATCACTCACTACCTAGAGCAATTAACTTAAAGCATCCAATCATGTATTCAAATTTGTTCTCTTTTGTTATAACTTTATAACCACCATGCACATTTTCATTTTCTGATACATTTAATATACACATGCTTTTGTTTATATCCACTTGGAAATGCGATTCCCTCAGTAAATTGCCTCAACTAGAAGATCCCCCCAATTTGTGGTGTTTTCGTTGTGCTTGTCCAGCTCTCAGAAGTTTTCCCTGACCGGAGGCCACATTCCACATTCAGCACTATCAAATTAGCGCTAATCTCTGGATTTGTTTGCAACGAATTAATTATTTTTGCACTTGCTGCCTGTGGCCTCTGAATGGTCGTGCTTACACACAAGAATGTCCTTGTTCCCTGGCTTTTGGTCCTTGTTTCGTCAGCTCTTGGGCCTGGGGTCCTTGATCCTGGCAAAAGGACTCGCCGGCTTGTCGGTTGCCCTCTGGTTTGTGGTTTTTGGCTCGTGCCAACAAACGCAAGTTGGCCAGCGTTCAAGTCTTTAAGTGTCTGCGACTAAGTAAGAACTGATTTGTATTCCATTTGGCGTATACAATACGGCGGGGAAAGGAGCAAAACAACCGGAAAAGCTATCCAGTTCCAGAAATTGAATCTTAAACTTTTCATATATTTTTAATGAAAATAATTGATGTCATCTTTATGTGCGCCAAAATGTTTTCGTTTAACTTATAGCCTATTCATCAGTTGAAATATGGATAGCAAAATTGCAGTTGCCGTTCACTTTATTTGTATGATGAAATGCGAAAGCACATTTGAAATGAAAAGCTTAATATTTATTAATTGCACACGATGGAATTTATGAAATATGCAATGGGTACATTGATTCATTTTTAGTATTTACGCCGATAAATATTTTAAAATATGTTATTACGTATTTCGCTGCGCTTAATTAAGCAGTTAAAGAGCGTTATGAAATACCTGTTCGAATATGTAAACCCACCTTATCTAAGTCCACAACATCCTTGGGCAGCAGCGTTTCGATTAGGGAGTCCAGTGGCCCGGAAACTATTCTACCATTTATGTACATAATGCCGCCGGAGCCCAAAACCGAGCTCTGTGAAAATAGAAACAAACGCCATATGACACACATATGACGGCAGTCAAATATGAGTTTAATGAAAAATGTTTGCTGCTCAACAATGGAAACTGAAATCAAACCAATTTACTTAGCTAATTAAATGCTGGCTCGTTGACAGCCAACTAAAAATGATTATTGAATTGGCAAATGGGGACAAACAGTGGCTCTTAATTACCGCACAGCTTACCTCAAAATTAATATCACATTGGCTGCGTTTGTGCGGATTTTTGGGCACATCGTACTGGACCAAATCCTCGTTTTTCGGCCCAACTGATATTGTGGTGCCAAGCTGCAAGTCAGACAAACAAAGCCAAAATCAATGAAATATTTCGAGCTATTCAAAATATTGACTTCCTCATCCCATTTCGGCAGATATTTGTGCCACAAAAGCCACAAGGACATACATATTTATGATGGCATTTCAATGTTTTCTACAGATTTCGGATGCTTTTGGACTTAAAAATATTGTTGCATACTCATAGTCAGCTTGAAATCAGTTTTCAGGAAGTTTCACTCACCTCTAATTGCTGAAACCCCATTTCCAGATCGTAGGCACTCAACTGCTCGGCGCTGTGTCGTCGTCTGTAGCGAATATTGCCACCCAGGAGAGCTGTCTCCGCCGTCAGATGACCCGGATCCAGGGAGAATATGCCGCCTTGGACTCCCTGTAATCCGGCTCCACCGCCTGCTCCGCCTTCCCTCGAATCCGCTCCCGATTCACCCAACTCCAGGCAGCAGTCATCCGCAGATTCGCTGTCCGAGCTGCTGCTGTTACTGCTAATGCGGCACCGTCGACGGTGGTGGCGCCGGTGGTGCTGGTGGTGGCCATGATGGCCATGGTGGCATTTGTCCCGGTCGCGCTGACCCCGCGACTTCTGCAGCACGGTCTGCTTGCAACGCGTTCCGCAGGCGATGGCTGATATCTTGCTGGCATAAAAGTACATCGCCATGTGTCACGTTCGTTTCGCCGCTCGTGACGCGGTCATGTGTGTGGGGCTGTGTGTGTTCCTTTTCGGGAGGGGGGGTCTGATGGGCGGTGGGTGGGCGTACCTGCGGCTTAACTGCCCTGGCTATTTAATGCATGGGCACGTGGCGGGCAGGTGGCAAGTTTGCCGTTTCCATGATCGGGCAGGTCCAATCAAACGTCAATTACGAGAAGGATTAGAAGTTGCCTGCACAAAGAGAAATTTAGAAAGTTATTCCTAAAAATGAATGGTTCTGTGGCAGTTGCGGTTGAACATATTTTTTTGAATAATATTTTGTATAAGATAAGTTTTTCTAAGTGCACAGGTTTTACTGAGCGCATCGATCGAATCTCTGGAGCCACATAAGCTTCAATTTCATTTAGTTCCCACATCGGTTTTCTACGCTCTCTATATAGGCGGCATTTGGTTTAGCACCAACCACCTCAGTGGAGGGGGCAACTCGAATATCAAAACTGCGAAAAAGTGCGACGTTTTATGGCTCAATGGGTCGCGCGGCGTCAACAAGTCAACGTTGCGGTCAATCGCAGCACATTACTCATACGCCGCGTGGACGGGGCAGGAATGAAGCTTAAATCACTGCGTGTCGGCCATTTCGCGTGTGCGCGATTGTGTGCGTTAGGTTATGGTCAGGATTATTATCCCTTTGGGGCCACTTGCGACTCATCAGCCCATAGACATGTGCGCATCATCAATAAGGGCGTACACAAAAGGGTAGAGGGGTTGGGTCGAAGGGTCGATGGCAGTCATTAAATCACTGCAGATGCGTTGGGGGCCAAAGCGCAAAAAATCACGACTGATGTATGGATTGGTTCAAGGTTATCAATGAGCAAACATTTTCCCGAAAATTGGGCTAACTAAACGGAAGGGAATTTAGCCATTTGTGCTTTGATTATAGGTAACTTCATGTAGTGAAATAACTTTAATGGGTTCTGTTACACGTACGGTATAATAATAACGCAAAATGAATCCACTCAGAAATAAGTACAAGGCGCAAAGGCATTAAAAATGGGCGAATAATATCAACAGGCTGTGCTCGAGAAACCCATTCCCCAATTCCACAACACGTTCGCGGTGTTTTTGAGGCATTCGGAAATGGAAAACCGGCAACGGCGGAAGTTGGCTTTAATGAAGATTAACCACGCACAAAGGATAACGATGCCGTGGACGAAAGCGTATATGGATGAAATCTACATGTCCCATTAAATATGCAGACACACGATTCGGAAGACGCCGGGTGAGTTGGCTAAAAGGAATTCCACACACAGGAAGTGGTCCTTGGCACCTGACCAACGGAGTATGGAAATGGGCAAGGAAACTCAATTTCTATTACGTTAATGCTCACTCGGCTATTGTGGGCGTCTTTTGTCAGCGTGAAAATCTTTAGAAAATCAATGTCAATGGTGCCAGTGGCAGATGGGGATTGGGATGCTCCTTTGATCCACTCCTGATTCATTCACCCTGACATTCTCAGCCACAAATTGCCAATTAAGCCAACACTCTACTCTCGATGTGTATTTTTATATACATGAATGTACATACGACTTTTATTTTTGTTCTGTGTGATTTGTTCATTACACAAGCCATGCATAATAAATGATTTTTGCGTACAATCTGCATTTCAATTTTGACAACGAAATGGGATTACTGGCTTTGCCATTCAAATAAAATTTATTCTTGGCGAGTCTGTAAATAAATCGAGTGTAATACAATATTGAATGAGTCAATTTTGCAGCTTAGCAAATGGAACCATTTTTTTGTGTGTGTGTCAATTTGGATCAAAGGATAATTCCATAAGAGAATATTTTGTAGTTTTCTAAGCAAACAGATGTTGCAGTTGTATGTTGAACTATGGCAAACAGACTGCTTCTATTTTGATGTATTCTAATGTAAAAATGAAAATCTTAAAATCTGCATAATCCAGTAAACAGTTGTAAAGTGACCACTGTAAGGGAAATGCGATATGACTGTGAACAAAGAAAATGCTCACAAATGTGGGTATGCTTATAAGCATCAATACATAAGGATGTGCGCCCCTATCTGCATACAGCTGTGTACAAAATACTAGTATCATTGGAATATTTTAAACATGCAGGGAAAAAAAATGTGTCACATATATAAATTGTTATATAAAATAAATTTTGCAATAACTGAAACATATAAATGTTATTTTTCCAATTAAATGCAATTTCCCTGCCATAGAGCACTATTTTCCGTGGCGCGTTTGTAGATGTTTACATTTGGCGTTGCCTACATTTCGGGGCAGCAGAATATTACCATGCTCGAGTGAGCGCAACAAGGGCGGAACACACAGAGAACTTATGATATATATTCGGGCCAAACTTGTGCACACTTAACTACAAGTTGTGCCGGACGGAGCCGCCCATCGCCAAGGATATAGACAAAGAAGGAGATGGGATAAATCTTTCTGGCATTTTTTTTGTTGGTCCGCACAGAAGCTTATTATAATTCCAATCATGTCGGCAGACTGCAGGCTCGAATCTATGCAAAAGGTTGGCAAATGAAATATTTTCAATTTTAATATTGACAACGTTGGATTTTTTCTCTATTGCTGCTGGGCCGAGTAACCCGGCCACAATACAATCGATGGAGGAGAGATTGGGGGAATAAGGACGAAATATCAATATGGCTGAGACATTTTATTTCGTTTCAATGCCCATTACCAAACGCCCTTGTCTACACTTTCTTCGCTCAAAAGGCCAAAAATAAAACAGAATTTATTCGTAGGAAAAAATCAATCAATTATACGCAGCAGAATAAACTTGTTCCGAGAAGGTCGAATATTGATTGCAAATCACTAAGGTCCTGCGAAATAAATATTAAGGTATGAGGTTCCGCAGGCACCACAACTGATGGCATAGAAAGGGAAATGAATGGCAAAATGTACCACTTTTAATAATTACACGAGAGATAAATGTATTTTGATTAGTGTTCTAAAGGCATTCAATTGGCATCTGCACAGCGTATGCAAAGTGGGCCATTTACACACAACATATCCTTTTGGCCAGGCGTCATTATCACAGATTCAAGAATAATTCGTCTTTCGTTTACTCTGTGGCAGGACCGCAAAGATTCCTGTTGGTTGCCCTGCCTGCTCTCGGCCGCAGGACAAGCTTAATTATTAATAATATAATTAGAGCAGAATGCAGCTGGTGATGGCAGACTGCTGTTTTTGCTCAGAAATAAATTGGTTTGTGGCTCAAGTGGTGACTGCGGCGAGCGAATGCCATTGTACGCAAGTTTGCCTGTTAAACATCATTGCGAATGTTGGCATCGTGAATATTTTGCATATTTTAACGCCAGTCTCAACTCAACTTCTGGCCACCAAGGAGTCACCAAACAAGTCACGGTTTTGGCCCTCATCCTGGTCGATGACGTCGATTCGGAGCCCCAAGGAGCAGCTGCTGCAAGTGTCCTCGAATCTATTAGCATAAAACTGATAAAAATAAACTGATGTCGTTGTCGTTGTCGCCGTTGTCAACAAGCAGCACTGGCAGTGCAAACAGCGAGCGGCAAACAAACAACAACAATCAGCTAACAAGAAAGTGGCAACAAATTTGCGTTGCTTTTGGCTAAGTACTTTTAGCCAAGAAGAAACCGCAGACTGGTGTAAAATCCAGGAGCGGGAACCTTCGACGCTTTTGCATTTTTAGGACTTCATCTTGGTCAAGTTATTTTCGCCTCGAATTAAGTTTCCTTTGTTTAAAATATTAAGTTTAGGATGTTATTATCATTTTATATTCAGATTTTTGTTTTGAATTTAAATCAAGTTTTCTTCTTTAAATGATGTCAGTTTTTTTTTTTTAGATTTCTATGTTTTGCTGTTTTTATAGTTAAATCGTTGTGAATCGTTTTATATAACTATTTTGCTCCATGATTTAAATGGCTTATTTACATTTCCCCATTTTCCATTAACGTTCTATTCGAATGTTTTGCTATTTTGTTTACTTTCATTTCGCTTGCTTTGTTTTTTGTAGTTTGCTCTCAATTTTTTAATATTGCCCGGAATTTAAAATCAATTATGCTCTGCTTTATTTCTACTTCTTGTTGTTATTTATTGCTTTTTGCCTAGACCCAGCGAATTGGAAAAAACCATTGATTTGCCATATTTATCACTTTATTGCATTTGCCCCGCAAATGGGAATTTTCGATTAAATGCTTTGGTATCCATTTATCTATTTACTTACAACTTTTGATTTGTAATGATAGTTTTTTACTACGGAATATATGCGATTTTGATAGGCTTACAGAATTGCTAGATTAAATAGATTTTGCCACTCTTTTTTTACTCAACAGTTGTAAGAAAATAACTTAAATAAATAAAAGTAATTAATTAGCACTTTTTTATTTCAACTTTAAAATGGGAATACTGTTACAGTAGAATTTGTTATATTAACTTTTTATTTACAAAACCATTTTTGTTCTTACATATGCGTTGTAATGCTACCAAGTTAAATTTAAATTTTTTAAATGGGCTCTTGGTATTAAAAAAATTAACCACATTTAACACTTGACGTTCACAACATTATTTAAAGCCAAGTAGTAAGAATAACAATTTTTCTATTGAATTAGTTCTCAGCCGAGCACTTTATACTTCATTTAGTATAAGTTTCTCCACAAAAGTAATTTGGCTCTCTAAGTGTTTGAATACGAAGGACCATTTTCCTCGCTCTTCAGAAGACTTTTCTTTTCTTCCTCGAAGGGCATTCAGTATTTACATTAGATTTAATTAGCATTTTTCACGCTTTTGTCTGCGGACAGAAACGTGTGCTAATAAAAGCTGCCTTCAAATTACATTGACATTGTCTCTGGGCTTGTAAACTTGGCGCCATTTGTAAGGTTTTAACGAAGGCAAAGTTAAAAAAGCGCTTTTCACTTGATTTTTCCCTCCCTTCGTTTTCCAACTCGACTCACAACTTTTTCGCCTGGCTGCCGATTTTCACTAGGAACAGCTTAAATGTGAGAAAAGCCTCTAAGCGAAAAAAAAAAAAAACTGAAATAAAAAAGTGGCAAGAAAACTGTCAACGCCATGGCTCTGTGTGTCATAAAAGTGGCGCAGGAGGAAAACCGAAATTAAATTACTTCGACTTTCGATGGCCGAGCATAAAAAATGCATTTGGGTCAGCGCCCTAAATTCTGGCCATGTCCAAAATTAATGCAATGCCAGCGACAAGAAAGCCAATTTAATGACTTTTGAATTGTTTTATCAGACAATTTATTACAATCACCGCATCGACCAGGCAACCGCAATAAACCTAAGCCATGCAAATTATTCTCGCTCCTCTTTTTTTTTTGATTTTTTATCTGCTCTTCACATTTTTATGGCAGCTCCAAAGGAAATCGGCTCAAAGTCTAAAAGTATTTTGGTATCATCATCAATCTTTTTCGCCGAAATGTTGGCAACTGCACTGCCAAGACAATTGACAAATTGACGATAGGGTTTTCCGGTGCCATTTTCCTTGGGTTGTGCTTATGCAAATGCAGCTGAGAGTTGGTGGAAATTTTTACAACGAGAATAAACGAGCTGAATTAAAGTTTATGGTATAGATATACGAGTTGGATGGACTTGTATTGATTCGCTATAAATGGGATATCTTTGATATTTCTTCCATATCAACAGGAAGTCCTCAACTTTGCTGATGTATTGGTAGTGCCATAAAGGAGGCAAGGACATTTCTGAGCTCTCTCTCTGAGACTTAATTACAGGATGTATCTGCTCGGATGTGTGCCAGATATTCCATCAATTAATGATTCTCCATTACGCGATTGCAGTTGAAGCCAAGGATTTTCCCGCCCGCCAGAGCTCCGTGTGCGGCATTAATCGAGAATGCATTATTGTTAAACAGGCATAAGTAAATGGCAGTCGCTGTCCGAGTGCGGAAATGAACAGTTTAAGCCAACTGCAATGGCGCACGCAGAGGCGGGTTAATGAAGGCGTCCAGCGGGCCCGAAAACGCTGAACAAACTGTTGGCCAAATGGCCACAGCATACATGTGTATATATTGGCATATCGGAGGCAATGAGGCACCCGACATTATCGACATTAACCGGCAATGTAACAGCAACAGTAACGGTTACGGGAACACATAAATTATGCATGATTTTTGCGAAGCGACGCAGTGCTGCGTTGCCAATTTTTGCTTCTTTTTGCTCCTTTTTGCTCCTTTTTATCGCATGAATTTTAAGCGAGTGAAATGCCTCCCCACTTATGCGCGTGTGTGTGTGATTGGCAGAGGCTGAAATTACAAGTTAATCGCACGTTGCATACTTACGGGGGCAGCCAGTCGGCTGGAACCATATGCGATATTGCTTATTGATGCTCGCCGAAACACACTTCAGCAATTTAAATTCATATCTATTGATTTCTTGGCTACGAAATCGCTGCTCCAGTTCCAGTTCCTATGAATTCCAAGAGCGTTGAATCCAATGGCTGGGTGTGGTATTGTCCGATCAACTTTTAATGTAGCCAACTATCCATTAGGAAAATGGAGGGTTTTGGTAACTAAGCATTCATGGGTTAACCATTTAATCCGATCTTATTTTGCACTACTTTTCATGGTAACTTATTATTTATATTTTACTATTTTAAATTTTTATTGCCATTTCTCTTCTCACTTATTTAACTATTATTTTTTGGTTTCTTTATAATGCCCAAATCTGTGGCCGCACTGATAAATCCGATCTCAGAACCGCACACTTACAGAATCCACGACGAACTGAAGTGGAGTGCCAACTTCGAAGGCATGTTAAGCGAGGTTCGACTGTTTCTGGTTCAACGTAACAGAGTCCTGAAACTGTTCGAAGGGAAATTTTATGGGAAAACTGAACAGGACCTGTGTCATCGAACATGTTGCAAGTGGCTAGAAGAATTGGGGAACGCGGCTGCTGTGGAACTAACACAACTTCCACGCTTTTTAAGTGGAGCTAACAGTAATGCATACAATAAATTATTCAAAATACTGTTTTTTTTTCCATTTAAGATTAAATAATCAGAATGATTTAGTAATTTGTATTTACTGTGCTTGGTAAACTTACTGCATACTTTTAGAATAAAATATCTCAAGGCAGGAAGGAAGGATATTTAAGCCCTCGAAAGTGTTGGTAGCATTATTAAATAATGCCTTTAGATTGTGACAATACATCCACGCTTCTCGAGTGCCACATATTCTTGCAACTCAGTTTCCACCCTGCCACATTATCCTGCGCAACAAATTGCTTGTCATGTTAACAGCACTCCGCCATCGCATTGCCTTAATTAGCCGGGCCCATATGGCCAGCATAACACCTAAAAGAATTTAGAAGCGTGCCATGTAAATGGGAGCTCATCTACTTGATGGGTGGGCGTTGGACGGTTTATCTAGGACCCTGGAACATCCCATGGTAACTGATATCTGTGCTTACTCAGCTGCGTTGTCAAACGTCTGGCAGTGGTTTTTGCCTGCTATTTGGCTGTGGAACATTCTTACGATTGTGGGCGTGGATCGAGCTGGATGTGTGGATGCAGAAAAATCGTCTAGGCCAGTAGCAAAAGTTCACACAACAAATTAGCGAAATCAATTTGAAAATTTTATTGAGTCTTCTAACTTTGCCTTGGGGTCAGCAGCATTTAGGACTGGAACAAACACACCTCGGCTCGGCCCTTGGCCAGAAATTTTTGAGGTCACTGCGAGTTTGAGTTTTGATGCCGGGCTAACTTTGCGATGCAAAGGCGAAACTTTTAAGTAGTGGCTTAAATTTTATATTCCTACCAAAATGCTCGCTCAGACCTCCCCCCCTCTCATCCAATGCGACTTTTTGTCGGCCGCTTTGGCAAGTTTAAATGTTTGCTGGGAATTTTAATTCATTTATAAAATATGCCCGGCCCACTCGGCTGCCGTGTGGATTAAGTGCAGTCGCATGGTCGACTCTTAAATTAATGAAATTCTGTGTGTTCTCAGTGTAAGATAGCCGCAAGGTTTTTGTCTCTGCGCCAATTAGCAAAATGCAGGGAAACAGCTGAAAACCATATTTACGAGGACTAAATGTTGGGCGGGTTTTGATAAGGAAACCGTGTGTGAAAATTCCTCTTGTGGCTGGGTTTACTATTAAGCAGATGGTGTGCTTGCAAGGAGCAACAAGTTTAAAGTTTGACATTTTCTTACTTCAAAGTATGGAAGTTCGTTTAATGGAATCCTTTTGGAATCTAACAAAGTATCTCACCACTTTGTAGTGTCACTTACTCTTGTATTTCAACCTGACGTTCCACAATCAGCCGGATCGGTTACTTGAATTGGCAATCCATTGTCTAACCTAATGTTAGCTCTCTTGTGGCCAAGTTTTGGGAAAGTTTTCCTTCCTTTTATTTTTGGCCTGGCCAAATGTTAAATGTTTTCGTTCGGGAACTTTTTAAACGCTTTCTCGATACTTGGCCGTGTTCTGCGGCTGCTTCAGTTACCTCTGGCCAAATCAAAGTGCGCAACTTTACTCACTTCTTTTACTTTTATTCCTGCCGTCGCTTGGCAACATCTTGAATGGTATTTATGTTCCCTACACTTCTTATCCATGCGAAGACAAATCGATGAATGGAGCACATGGGCAAAATTCGCACTCTAAAGTTTTACAATTTGTGGCAAGATATTTAAGTAATACAATACATTTTAAAGTTTCTTTCACTGCATACATGTAAGCAATTTGGAAATATTAAGATATCTGTGGAAATTGCTTAAGATGAAATCTCACTCGAGCTTTCGCTGAGTGGCGTGTTTTCGTGCAGGTCCATAATTTATTGAACTCGAACTCAGGAGGCAACATTAATTTATTTGCCAGCTGCAAGAGAGCTTTCTGTTTACCTCAGGGCCAGCAAAGTGCAGTGGCCGAAGGACATGGACTTGGACTTGTGAGGGGCGGGGTTACTTGGCTATAAGCCTGCGGAATGACATGTCAGTTGGTTGGCTCAGATAGCGGGATTACCGACACATGCAAATTGAAGCTGCTGGACGGACTGAGTGGGAAGACTCCGTCTAATCCAATTTCGATTGCTTAATCCACCATGACTGACACTAAGAGCCAAGTTGAAAGATGGTCGAGTGGGTTGATGGTTGGGTGGTGGGGTAATGCGCTGCTGGGGCTTTTGGACTCCACATCTTCACGCACCACAGCACTTCAAATACTCGAGCTTGCTATTGAATTACGCACCCACACATGTCAACATATCATGTTACACTTCACTTTGTGTGTGCGCTAAGTAAGTTGTAGTTCGGCAGGCCAGGAGCGGAAACGGAAACGCTGCTTCTGCTACTTCTGCTGCTCCTGCTGCTGCTCCACACACATAAAATCACAATGTTGACCCTTTTATTTCGACTGGAAGTTTTATAACCAAAAGAATCGGGGTTAAAGGAAACACACCCGAAAATAAAGCAGCTCAAGCTGTGTGTTTGCTTAAGTTTTATGTGTGCACAGATTTTACGAGCGAGCTGGAACAGCATCACGTAGCTCAAGGCCCGGCTTAGTGACCCCTGACCCTTACCCGGGGTCACTTGGCAATGGGATGCATTTTAAATGGGCTTATCTCCCTACGGATGTCCTGCGCAACATGGCCACAAAACCAAAATCCACCTGACATGCTGCGTTGCTGGAAAAAAGCGATCCGTCGAATGAAAGTCATTAAAAGCCATTTAAAAGATAATTGTTTTTGTTGAATACTCTTTCGAAGTGATACGGCTATACTATTAAGCATACACTTCAATAAAATAATATACTTACTTCATAGTACTAGTGAAAAATGGGTTTAAAATGCATAATTGTCATTAAACCTTTTCAATAAGGACTTTCAGCAATGTTTTTAGTCGGCTTGAATTTTAAGGCCATTAATGTGCCCCAAAGTGTGGAAAACCCATTTTCCAAAAGAGCATTTGGCTTGTCATTCTCAATTGATTTCTTGTATATCCACACGGTTTAATTTCTGTCTCCGATGAAGGATTTTTGTGAAGCCTGCGTTGCGGTTTAATTAGTGCCATCGGCTGGGAAATGCTCTTGGCCAGCGGTCAGCGATGTGACAGCCCAATAAAAAGCGGATGAATTTACGGCTGGAGCGGAATTGGACTTGAAACACGTTTTCAATTAGCAACACTTGCTGCGAAGGCTAATAATGAGTTGACAAATGGCTTGTGTCAAACAAAAGCCGCGCGGAATAAACAAACAAACCAGCCAGCCAACCAGACAGAGGGAACACGTCTTGTTGCTATTGTGCGTGACTTTGTGTGGATGTAGGCAATCGACCACCCACCAGAAGACCACCCTAGAACCACCCTAAAACCACCCAGGAGCCGCTGGAACCACCCACCTAGCTGTCAACTTTGGCGCCACCAGACCACATACTCCAGCCCAAACTGAATTGTCAACTTACAAGGCTTGCTGGATGAAGTGTCGCGTAATTTATTTTCCACCTCTCGGCGCCGACTGACAAATGAGCTGATAATTTTCCCCGTATCCTGCCATTGTCAAGGACATCCAAGGGGGTGGTCGGAAAATATGGGGGTAGACTGCTAATTCATGGCCTCCACATTGCCTAGTCATCGGCGGAAGGCTTTGTCTAGCCGTTGACAGGAGAAATTAATTTGTGTTTACTTGCCGGCTTGACATTCGTGAGTTATTGACGGCAAATACGGAATATGAAGTATGCAAATGGAAATGGATGAACAATACTTACTGGAATCAGTTCGTGGTTAAATATGGCTTAACTAGTACAAATATATTAGAGAACACTTGTACAAATCAGAATGGCATTAGGGACAATAATTAAACACACAATTTTGTCTTTAAATAAGCCACTAATTTATCCTCATTATGTGCTTTAAATGAATATTAATGACTCGTATAAAACCCGAATGATGTTTCAGTTAATGGCTGGCACTCCAATCTTAAGATACGCCAAAAAATTGGGCTATGTAACCATTCTGGCAAACATGCATCCTTGAAGTTGTAAAAACTTTTTGGGGCTCGTAACTTAATGACAACTCGCTGGCAGATAAATGCAAGGTTCGTTACAAAATTCAGAGCTTATAATAATAAAATAAATAATAAATCAAAACATCCTTTTTCTTTCAATAACATAATTATATATTATATATTTTGTCTACTAGATTTTTAAAGTTTTGCAATCCCCCTGCTTTTTTCTTAATCTGCCTTACAGGCATGGCACGCACTGTTCGGCTGGCATATGCGAGTTGCAGCGCTGCAATTTGACTTTAATGCATTTTTAATTTGTGCATGCGTTGCTCTGCACCTATGTGCTTGAGTTCCTATATACCATACTCTATATACATATATGTGTGTCGGTTTGTATGTAAATAGAAAATAAAATTACCGATGCGCTACTTTGTAGCCTCCTCCATTTTCCGGCGAGGGGCATTTTCCGAGCAGGCTGAGCGAATTCCGTTTATGACTATTTTATGCGAACTGCAAATTCTTTTGCACTTTATTTTCGGCGCAGCTTAACATGCAAATTATTATTTGCCCAGTGTGTGCCGTTCAGTTCTGTTGGTGCAACATTGTGAGGGAATTTTATATGTGCCGGCGCCCTACAAAATGCGAGGAAAGCACGAGGACTGGAGCGCCTCCTTTTAGGGTCCTTCTTCGTTTCCTGGGCCCCTCAGCTGCACACTTCAATTTTTAATTTGCCACAGCTTTTTGTTGTGTCCCTTCGTTTCCGGTGTTAATTATGTTACTCATCTGCCGGCAGTTGGCATTTTTTTGTTGCCAGTGTGGCTAATGAAAAGCGGAAAATAGTTGGGGAAAAGCTATTTGCCGACGTCAAAAGAATTTCAAATGTCTGCCTTGTCTGCAGGTGGTTTAAATTTTGGAAACTTTAAATAGGCGAACTATTTTCCTAGAGTTAAGTTTTTGCCATATTATTTCCCTTCATTCAGTCGGAATATATCTTGGCTTATTCAACTTTTAATTTCCTGTTTCCATCGTCGAAATCGATTAAGCAAACTGCACTTGATTTATTCCAAGAAAGAGCCAGGAAATTGATAGAAAACGATGAGCATAATTTTTCTATTAAAATTCATTTTTTCAAAAATGGAAACATGTCTTTTCTTCTTTGTGCCTGGCGGTGTAAAAGGGTTAAGTCTTCCAGCGGAAATGAGAGAATCTCTCGTTTTGCGGTGGCCTGTAGCAAAGTAATTAATTTTTAATTGATTGGTGGTGGCTGGAACCAGCCACGATGCACTCCAATTTCTCTTAGCCGGGATTATTATGCAAACTCGAGAATAGGAGGTGGCTTCGCCCATCTCTGGGCAAAGTTAATGTCACGCACTGCAGCCGGCTTGTTGCCATGACACTTTTAATGTCCTCATCGCTTTTACAAGTCAGCTGGCTGCGTTTTACATGCGCTTACTGCAGTCAAGTGTAAAATGGAAAATGAGTTCGCACTTTAGATTAAAATCTGTAAACATGAGAGGCGCCCGAATGCAACTGCACTTAGCCAAGATTGTTGGCGAAGGCAACTCGCCTCGGGCTTATCGCCAGGCATTCAGTTAATCCGTCAGGAAAAGTTCTTAAGGTGGGCGCCACATCTTGATCGTTGTGCATACTTAATTGTATGCTCGCATTAAGTATACGCCGTGTTTGACCTGGGCCTATTATCGAGTTAAGTTGCTGGCTGTTATTTCAAATAGGATCTTAATAAGGTTTAAAGGTATCTGGATGTAGTGGGTACTTCTTGCTGCCTAGAACCTCTTATATATGAACATCTTCATTTCAGCACTTTTTCAGTTATAGAGCAATAGCAACTTGGGTTTCTACTGGCTAAATAAAACGAAGCTAGAGCAGCGTGAAGCAGTGAGTCCTGCAGCCTAATGGAGATAGAATGTCAATTAAGTGACGCAGCACGAAGCGGAAACGGAAATAAAGCCAACGGAACCTTTTCCGCTGACCGAAATGACAAATGCATGTCATAAAGCGCCTTGGCCTAGCTTTAAGCTAAATAATGTGCATTAAGGAAGTGGGGCCAAATGTGGAATGGGAAGTTGTGGAAAGTGCGAACATATTTCAATTGTACTGAGGGCTGGCAACAGTTTTATAAATTAATAACAATAATTTATGCAGCAGCAACTACAGCACTCATAATAAATTCAGTGAAACTTTTGTACGTACTCAGAGGCAACAGGGAAAACAACAACGGCCACATCTATGTGCCACTATATGCGAGTAAGTTGCATTTGAAGCCTTACAGGCAGCTCGGCAATTCTCATCAGCTGTGCCACTGCCATTCGCCTTGGGGCCGGGGAAAGAACTATAACTATGCATGTAAATTTATAACCCGGCCCCGGCATTCCCCTAAAATCCCGCCCCCTCCACCATTCTCTTCACTTGGGGATATTACAAAGGGCGGCACGGCAAAAAAAAGAAAAATCTCAACCAAACCGAACAGAACTTGTTTATGAAACAAGTCTAGGCGAGAAGTTGAGAGTGTGTGTGCGGCCGGGAAGGGCGGTGACACTTGAACACTCAGAGAAATTATAGAGAGATTTCACCTTCATGGGAAAACAATATTTGCAATGCACCGGCATTTTCATGATTGCAGCTAGGAAATTATACGCATTCAAAATAAATATATACAGATTTAAGCCTTAAAGATATTTCATTTTTTTGTACATTTTCCTATGCAATCCAAATGCACCATCTATATTTTCCGCTTTTCTCGGGGTTTCCTTAACATAATCTGATATTTTCTCACTTGACTCGAGCCCAATTTTTTCCTCTCTGGCTGCTGCTGGCACAATAACAACACGTAAATCTGGCAGCAGCTGACAAGTACAGAATTTTAGCTTGTTACGCTGCCCGAAAACGCCATCGCATAGCTCAAAAATGGTTGTGCACAGCTCTGGTGGGGCAGGGAGGGGGTTTCCGAGGGGTTCTGGGGGCCGGGACTTCCCCGAAGGCATTGAAATATTAATGCTAATGGCTAGAAGGAAACACATTTCCTTGGCGTCGGGCAATCGCCTGATTGTATTGCTGCCGAACTTTGGGTGTTGGACGAAAACTCAGAAGGACGAACAGGCGGCAGGCGATGAGTTTTCCCAATAAATTAATGAAAATGCAAAAAGCTCTTGCAACAAGCAATTTTCCTCGGCAACAGGAAGAGGCGGAAAAGAATCCGGAAAAAGTGCCATGGCCCCCAAGCAGCTGCGTTGCTTTGCAATTTTCTACTTATGCAGTGGAAATTACAAGGAAATGCCAAAGTATGAAAAGCTATTGAGATGTTTGGGGATAAGTTGAGAAATGCAGCAATACGCTTTTCCCGCTGGCCATGGAAAACAAAAGTTTTAAGCCACAAAGTCCCGCACAATATTGACAGCTCAAAGAGGGCTTAAATGCACTCCACTCGCTTGGCCTTACACTGACCATCCGCACTGTCACGTGCCTGCGACACGTTCCGCATCTTACACGGTAAAGGCCAAAGACATTTGAAGGAAATGTCTCACGTAAGAGGACTCACTCGCCAAAAATAAAAATAAAATTCCTTTCACTGGCACAACAAAATGTTGCATAAGTTGGATTTTTTTTGCGAACTGCCGCACGAAGGTAATTGAATCGTAATGCAGCCATGAAATTTTTATTATTCGGTTGTTATAAAATTCAAACTGTTCTTGCAGTTGCTATAGCTCTGGAAATTAGCATAACTTTACAACTGCCTTGGGAATTTGTCAGCCCAAAAAAGTGCCACAAAAATGCAAGCCAGCATCTGGAGTGGAACATACAGCTACCACATAGTGTTGTCCTATCAAGAAGTCACTTTCGAGAGCTAGAAATAATTTAAGGATTTCATTATAGAATGAAGATTTATAGGTGCTATGTGAATTCTAACAAACCTCCATTGAAATTACCTTTCGAAACTGTCAACTGAATTCAAAGTGCACACTTATCTGTCACTTGGAAAATGGCATTCCTCTGTTTTCGAAGTCTGTAGACCAGATTTGGCCAGAAGATATCGAAGTTGGCATCGCAGCTGGCGAAGACATCAAACTGCGTTCGAAACTTTTTGCCCCTCGCAACTGAAACTTGCACAGCTGCTGCCTGCATCCAGTTTCCTTAGTCATGTGAAAATGTCCCTTTTTCCGCTGTTCGCCAGCTTTTTTGTGCCCTTATCCTTGAGCTGTCCTGTCGCAGCATCCTTGCCACGTCACAAGGTGTGTGAAAGTTTGGCAGGCAAACTTTGCCGGGGGGGCAAAGACAAAAAAGTTAATGCAGGTCCGCTTAATGCAAGACCTGGATGATTTTAATGAGCTTTTCCTCAAAGTTTTCGGCAATAATTAGTGCGGAGGGGCGCAATACAAATTGCACGTTTCGAATGGCAAGCCAGGAAGTTTAGGCTAAATATTAGTGCCTTCAAATATTTTAGCGCCATCAATGTCGCTTTTGGCCCCCCTCCCCATAAGCTTGCAGTCATGCGTGGGTGGGTCATGAACTGAGAGCTTTATTAAACATTTTATTAACATCATTTAGATAATCTTGGCCGTGGAGCGTGGAAAAAGTTGGCCCAACTTGCCAGCAAAAATTAACAAGTGGCGTCGCGACGTCGACGGTGATTATGATTATGAATGGAGCCTTTTCCGTTTCCGGCGGAGCCAATCTTTGTCTAAAAAACCGAGAATCCCTGCCCAAGTTTGCACTGGAACGTGGCTCAAAGTTTGCTTTTTGCTGGCGAAAAGTTCTACATTTTTGCTAATTAGCTTCGTTTATCTGCACTGCACTTACAGCATTTGACAGGAGCCTCCGAAGCTGTGGAAAATGAAGCTCCGAAAATATATTTAATTAATTCCAGTTCGGCCAGCTTATTGTGCAATTCGATTGGCAAACCAAGTTTAAGTTCAGCTCTATTTGCAAATGCAATTTATTTGCCATTTATGGACGTTTGTATATCGGACACGTGAGACAGAATATTATATACGTTCATTTTCCAGCTCGCCGAAGTCATATTAATTTTCATTAAAGAATATCCATGCAACTTTTATTCGCAGCCACATTTCACTCTCTCTCTCTCTCCTTCGATCTTTTAGTGCTTTGTATGAATATTAAAGTCCTTATTGACACGTTTTCCATTTGGAATGCAAGCAATCAACATCACGAGCAACTTTTGATTGAATTCCCTCGGCACGAGTCCTTGCAGATACTCTGATTTAAGCTGTCTTTCTGCATCATAAATAAGTCAAAGGCCATGAGATTGATGGGTTCGTGGAGGAAAGACGGGAATGGACCACATAATTTCCGTCTTGAATGGAATTTGCATCTGGAGTAGAGGACTTCGCAATTTACCTGGGCTTGATATTCAGTTATTTTCAGCTTAATTGCTATGGCCCTCGGCAAATGGCACAATTTTACAGCCAACAAAACAATACATAATATGATTAAAATCGGCTTTAAATTCTTGCGGGTCTGTGGGTTCAACTCAAGACCAATTCGTTAGTGCATCTGGGCCAAATGCTGAATAAAATGGCCACTTCTTTTCCTTATCCTTATCCGTTACCATTGCCGTTTCCATTTTATTTTGTATTTTTATTCAATTTGTGCGGCACATCCAGTGGGGCAAAAAACCAATAAATTTGCATGTAAGAGACAGGCAAAAGTGTGCAAACCGAGGGAAGCATTTAAAAATTAATTAATTCAATTGCAATGCGACTCTCGTTGCAATGTTCACCGGCTACCCAGCATCCAGCATGCAGCTTCCCAGCTTTCCAGCTGCCCAGTTTTCAGTTTTCCACCTCGGACCTGGACTGCCGTATAATTTGGTCCTGTTCCTGGAGTCCTTTTTGCGCCACCTTTGTGTTAAAAATGAGCGAGTGCGTGTGCAGGGGGCCCTGTCATTGTCCTTGCGAGGAATTAAATTGCATTTTAAATAGGCGGCGTTAATTTTATAAATAATTTATACGAACTGGCAATTTGCAATTGCAAACTCGCATCGCAGACCAGGTGTGAAAAGTGTCCAGAATCATTGAATGTAATTTCATTGCTTTTCATTTTTCATTTCATTTATTATTCAGGAGGCCAAACCCTGTTGACTTAGACATTAATGCAATGCAATCGCATTAGATTGTTTAAGTACTTGACTAGGTATTACAAGTATTTGTGCCAATACCTTGTACTTAACAAGTATTTATTTTCTTAGTTAATAGGCCGTCAGATGTTCAGTGCAGCGTTGTTTATGCTCTTTCATTAATGACATTATTTATGCAGCAGCAAATTATATTCACACTATTGAATGGATTTATAATTGAGTGTCTGTCGCGTAATTGCAGTCATTATTCCAAAGTGAAAGTGGAGCATTCAGAGCTTTAGCTACCACATTAAATTTCTGTTTCATTTTCGTCCCTTTAGGCGGAATGCCAAAAAGGTCAATCAATCAAGCGTTGATAATTTGCAGTCAGAAGACATCATCACATCAATCATAATGGAGTGACAGATTTTTTACGAAACATTTGAGAAGTTAAATGGAGCAGTAAAAGTCACTTTAGTGGCAATCGAGGCGGAGTGGTCATATTGATTTGGAGAGACTCGTCCTTTGGCGTTTGAACTGCGGCGAATCCAGTGCGTTTGACTGGCTTAATTAGATGGCTAATTAGGGCGGCCCAAAGGGCTGTCATAAGGTATCAAAGCGGTTTCCTCCAGCTCAACTTGTTTGCGCATTATGGCATTACAATGGCGCGGATACAAGATGCAAGTGGGTAATTTGCATAATGCATGCGATAAGCTGACTTACCCATTGACAGGAACAATGTGCATGCCGCGGAATGCAAACAGGTAAGCAGGTAAATCTTGCACGGGTATGTAATATATTTACGCGCGTCAACGCCAAGTTAATTAACAAATTCATCCATTTACACAGCCAATATTGACTTAAAGTTCACCCCACAGGCGAAACACATCAGCGGGACTTATCATCTCATCATCTGGGGAAAAGTTTTAAATTAAACTTCAAATGCAAGCCGGGGAAAAGCCGGAGACTCGGGCGAAAAACTGCACGAAACGGCATTTTGTTCGTGTTTATTTTCCGTGGCACAAATGTATGCACATTTATATAGATTTTCATGTGTGTAGTACTATATGTATATATCTGTCTGGACAGGGAAGATCGCTGGATGACATTCATAAACCGCACATGTCGCTGGCGTCTGGCAATCATAAAGAGGCGCGGATGAAACTGCATTGCTGGCCATTTTAAAATTTGTGAAAAATGCACGGACGCCGGAAAATGTATATGTGTATAAATAAATTACACATGTTTGCTGTCGTTGTTTGATATTTACAGCAATTTATTTCCATTTTTTGCCAGCCGTCTCTGGGCCCCATAATTTCACGTCGATAAAGGGTTAAACCCTCGTCATCGTTGCCATTGACAGGAACCGAGTTCGAGGGACTTGGCCAGAAGCCCACTTGGCCAGCCTTTGGGCTATTTAAATGCACTTTAATTTGACAGATGCTTCGTCGGCGGGAAAATCAAAGTGGCCGGGGGCAAAGGTCACCGGGGGCAACCTTTGTGGGTCGCCCTCTGTTTGCCAGTCAAGTCGAGCGTTAAAAGTGCTTCCAATTAAGCACTGATTCGAGGGCCCAAGCAAAGTTTCCATTTCTAATTAAAATCGTATTAAAGCCAAAGCGATAAGAAAGTGAAACGAAGAAACGAACGTTGCTAAGCCGCAAAGTTTAGCTTTCAATGGTTTCTGTTTAGTCCGCAGTGGGCAATACAATTGATTTTGATTATATTTTCCCTTAATTTTTTCTAGGCCCGCACAACTAAATTGGTTTCTAATGCCCTCGGGCTGCTAACCATTTCTTTTCTTTCCTTTCATTTCTTTTCTTTTTTTCCGGCCATTTCTACTCAATAATGTTATTAGTCAGGCCAATTTCGATGAGTGTTTTGTGTGTGTGTGTGCCCTTGGTCTTATTGTTGTGAAATTTTCCTTTCTTTTCGGCGGCGGGGAAAAACACTTTCCTTTACTTAGGCTGATTTCATTGTGATGGATTCCGTGAGCTGATGGCTTACCCTCGGACTAAAAGGATTTTCTGGGCTGGCAAGTGTTTTCGAGCCTCAATTATCTGGTCATGAATGTGGATAGTAGTGCATATGAAAATTAGAAATATCTTTTAGAGCTGCACTGCAGTCGCTTATAGCCGCAATTATGCAACCATAAATACAAGAACAGGCTTCCCATCCCGCCATTAATTGCATGGCAAAAAAGTGGGAGAAAAACTATTATTTCACGCTAAATTGCATTCAGCAGCAAAACAGTTTCATTCAACGACTTCACACAGACTGATAAATGGGCTCGCCCACAAAAACGGAAAATAGACACCAGCAGAGGGAAAAGTTTTTCCTTTTTCCGCTTCTGTTTTTTTCAATTTTTCTTTTTTTTTCGGTCCACATTGCCTTTTCACGGGATATATTTGTGTGGACTTCATCAGGCGGGACGATGCCTACGCCTCATTTGATGCAAAGTATTGGCACACAATGCGACCTCGTCGAAGCAATAACAATGACAGTTATGAGTTTTTGTCCGCTGGACGCTGGAAATCGGAAAAACTGCACGTTGCAGGGAAATGAGAGTTTGCGATGCGATCCACGGAAAGGCAACAATCGAAATCAATTAAACTGCAAGCTGAATGCTTGAAGGGAAAAGCGACTAGGACCACTTTTGTTTGTGGGAAAACCACGAATGCCCTATCGTTGGAAGGTTGGCTTTAACATATATTCTATAAGCTTAGTCAAAAAATAAATCCATTTTGGTATCAATACTTTTCTTTCTGATATCATTGCTCTGTTTTAATGAGATATCGTATTAATTTTTCTATAATTAAGCCACAAATAAGCATATTCAGCTATCCATGTGTGTCATTTGTCCCGAAAAATGCAGAGATAGATAAATGATTGTGCGAAATGGACGGATAGAATGAATGCGGATAGTGGGACAGTTTGTCAAGGTTTTTATGTGGAAGTGAAAACCCGAAACGGCGACGGATATTTGTGTCCAGTTCAGCCGACGAGAAAGCCCATGGCTCATTGAAGCCAAAACAATACGATGACAGTTATGGGATTCTTTTTTCAGAATGCGGCGGACACAAAACCATTTCGTTCGTGTCATGCCCGTAATGCGAAAAAAACCTAGCAGGTCGTATCAGTTTATTTAATGACTACAAAAGTAAAATTCAATTAGAGAAAGTTGGGTTGGATCTGAAAAGTAAAAAAAATCTATGAAAAAATATGCATGCTTTACTTAGAAAGATGTGTAGACAAGTAACCATTTTTGATTTATCAATATTAAAGCTTGAAGATTGCACATGTTTTTAATGTTTAATAGCTTATGTATTACATCAAACGGACTGCAAACTAGTGGGTCCGGCCAGCGATGATTCGGGCTCTTTGAGCCCTCAGAGGGCTTTCATTGAATTACTATACAATTCGGCGCAGTCATGCCGTGGGCTACAAATGACATAATACTGGCACACTGACAGGCTGGAAATTCGCCCAATCCCGTCAGGCTGCCAACAAGTTGGCCACTAATGAAAGGCGTTGGCCATAAACAAACATCAAGAGTAGTGGTATCGCAGTGGGAACGGCAATGGGCCCGTACACGTTGTGTTGGCCACAAAATTGCATTTGCGTTTTGCTCGAAAACATATACGTTTGCCGACTAACGGCCTGTTTTGCAGGAGGCGAATACCCGGCCAAATGTACGAATTCCAGGCCCAAAGGATGACTGGCATTTCGAGTCCATGAGCAGCTCCACTTTCATCCTGTTTTAATTAAAACAGTGTCGAATTATTGTCGCTACCCTCGTCATCGAAGGGGATTTGATATGTGTTAGATTTGCACTTGTGAGTATGGTAAATCAATGTGGGTAAGTGCGGAAATTGTGGTCTCAGTTTGGCTGTTTAATTAAGAAACGTAGCTGGCACAAAGATATATTCCGAGCACTTTCCTTTGATATTAATGTGCAATTAGGTCTGAAGTTTATGCCATTTGCAAAAGTCGAAAGTTTCCGCTGCGAAATTGTCTTGTAAATTACTTTTGCATATATTTGCGGTGCGGTTTGCAAAAAGTATGTACATGGACAATTTGCACAATCGTGGATAAAGTTTTAAAGTCTCCTAGTTCTGGAAATTTGCTCAGCTATGGTAATATTTATTTGGTAGCAACTTGGTGGCATTGCCATGCAAATTGAAGAGGGTAATTATTTATTTTTCCCCCTATTTTATTTTTTACTTTTTCCTGCAATCAAGCTATAAGTTTAAGGCGAGCCAGAGGGCTGATCAAAATATGATGGGATAAAGCAAAATGAAACGCCATCAACTAAAGCCGAAAGTTGAGAGCCAAGCAAAGGCAGCCGGAATGAAATTGCAAAACAATTGCAGACCCCGAACTCAGCTAAAATAAAAAATATTTTCATAAAATATCTCCTTTTTCTCTGTGAGACCCTTGTGAATTGTTCTTGAGCAGCTTATTTCGTTGTCGGAAAATTGTCAAACAAGTGACTACAATATCTGTGAAGTTTTTCGGACGAAAACAACTGTGCCACCTTTTTTTGAAGCTCTTTAAAAAGCTTAAGAAACTCCAGATACATATTGCTTTGTACATCAAATGTTTAATAATTAATTCGAATATTTTATAAATGGCTGGTTTGCTACATTTAAGCGCTGAAAAGCATTGGTTATTCGATAAATAATTATTATTGAGCCGTACAAATTTAATACACATTTAAATACCCATAATAGGCAAAACATATTTGTGAAAATAATTTTGGGTTTTTGTTATTTTTGCTTCAAAACTAAGCAAAAATATTTATTTTTGGCAAGCCAAAACATACTGCCTAAAAAGCAATAAGGCTTATGAAATGGTTACGTGGTTATTGTACTCAACTTAAAAGTACTAAATTGGCAATTCAATCGGGTTAATTTTTGTGCTATTTAACAATGCATTAGTTGTACAAAAAATAGAACGAAGAGCGTGGAATTTATTATTTTAAAAGAGCTTAGAGAGAACTTTAAAGTTGTATAAAATTGTTTGGCGTTTTTTCGAACAATTTTTTGTTCGCGCCTTGTTCCGAAAGTACAAACTTCTTGCCCGGAAACAATTAAAGCAAATGAAAATTTAATTTCAGCCAGCCCTGGCCGTATTTTACTCAACGTTAAGAACTTAAATTTGCACTTTGGCCCCGAGAAAACACTCGAGTCTTGATTCCTACAGTTTTCCCCGGACTTTTCCGCTGACAGCTCTGACATGCATTTCGCGCCCGAAGAATAAAGCAGGCAGACAGTAGCTGGCCTTTGTACATTCTTAAAAAGTGTACATGAATAAGTGAGTGGCGGCGGAGGGGGCTGGAAAAGTTTTCTTGCAATTTCCCGGCGGCTCTGGTGGCTGTCAGCCGAGTGCCGAAGGACCACGGTGGATCAAGGAGCGCCACAAAATGGCGCCAATGATGAGCTGCTCGAGAAGTTGTGAATTATTTGGTGTGAGCAATTCGGTGGCTAAACTGATTTTAGCCATTTGGCGTGCTCTGGGCCAAAATAGATGTAGACAAGGAGGTGCCGGAGTTCAGTGCACCCGACGGATTACGGGGGAGCTAGGTCCAATTTCATAATTACCATTATTCATGACGAGTTCAAGTCAAACTGGCGACTTCCTTTCGTCGGCCCCGCCACCGGAAAAACAATGGAACACAATGAGGGAAAACTTTTCCACCAACTTTGAAGACTTTTTAATGTCTTCGAGCGAAGCATTTAAAAGAGCCATAAAAAAGCGTTTTATTGTCTCGACTTCCCCGCTGAATTTCCCACAGCCATTTTTCCCCCATGAGTGTTCGGGTTTCCTTTGCAGCTTTTGTTTGGTTTGCCTTTGTGTTTTTGGCTGTTCACTTCTTTCTGCGGAATGGAGTCAAGGAAAAAACAAAGGGCGTGTTAATTAAATTAAGGCGAATTCACCTTGGGGCATGCACCACGGTATCGGAAAAATCTAATCACTGAAAAGGAAGCTGGACTGGGCAGCTTGGCCCCAAACTTATGGGCAATAAATAAATATTTAGCACACGCAAGAAAAAATCATATCGATTTAAAAGAACATAAACATTATTTCATAATCAAAATTATAATGAGGCTACTGCTTTAGTTACTGCAGATGAGGTTTCACTTCTTATGAAAGGGTACATAAGTGTATAAAATAATTTCCCACATTTGCACGCCTTTCCGTTGCTTTTCGGTCCTTTGCCAAGATTAAGATTTAAATAATTTATTTGAAGTACATTTAATTTGCTGGCAACACACAAAGATATCCCAGGCCATTTCCCTGGCCCCCATTTATGGGCACAATAAGTCGGGCCAAAAGGCTGACCCATTCGGGCCGAAATGCGCACTTAAACCTGGTAACCCGAGATTGTGCTAGCATGTCATTTGTCCTGCCTAATTCGGCATGTGACCAAAGTCATTAGGCATTGACTTGGCCAATGCCAATGGCATTGGCATTAGGATCAGGATCAATCCGTCTGAGGGTCCTGCGGGTTCTCAGGGACTCAAGGAAACGCCGCTGCGGAGGCAATCTCACACATGTTTACATTTAATCCACTTTTATTGCAGCCCCTGGGTGGCTGGGTGTTGGACCCTCGGTTATTATGCTGATTGTGTTGACACACTCGCCATCCCAAGTATGTCCACATACACCGATATAGTATGGCTATGGGTATATACCCTGTTTGGGGGCCCATGGCAACTTTTGTGTTTGTGCTGAGCTTGTCACTAAATATTTTATAAGCGCTTACCTTCCGAGTCCGGTTGCAAAATAAATAAAAATTCAATTTTATTTTTACGCCCAGCCATTGAGGCCGTTTCAAATGGAGTTGGACTAGTGCACGTGCCCAAAGTCCAGTCCTGGCATCTTATGACAAATTGATTGTGGCAAAGTTGGCCAAAAAGTTGAGCCCACTCGTGGCCAAGTCGAAATTATCCTACAAGCCGCTTATAGTCACTCTGACCTTTTTGTTCCCTTAATTTAATCGATGGCGATCGCTTCGTCACACTCGAAATCTTTCGGAAGTGTGACGAGGCTGGAAAAAGTTTTCCAGTGCGAAATGAACCCTTTGACAGCATTGTGTTTAAATTTTTGTCTTTTTTGAGTGCGAAAGTGAAAGTCAAGCACTTTGTACTTCGGGTTCTTGGGTTATCCTGTCAGATTAATGCCACGGCAACGGGTTGCGATAACTTTTGAACTTTACTGCAGCAATTCGCGCCTGAAAAAAGCAGTCACTAAATGAGGGATTTGCTTTCACTGGGTTTTCAAAAGTCATCTCTCATTAGGCGAGCTGCATGTGCCTTATAATGCTCAATTGGGGAAAGACTATTTCGTGGAAAACAAAGAGAAGTATTTTCCTGCTTATGCTCGATAATAATCTTCATTTCCGCTGCCTTCAGTTGAGTGGATGCAGAATTGTCTGTTGTCTGGCAACAAATATGAACAATCAATCTGTCTGTGGATCTGCTATATGTTTTACGAAGGAGCAACAATTTCCTCAGCATTCTCAGCTTTTTTACTTTGCTTTTCCACTTGTTAACTTCCTTTTCTATTGCATATTTTTCGGGTGCGGAAAATGTTGGTGCACGTTGCACAGTTGCAACAACAGTTGGCAGTGGCAAGTGGCATATGAAAATGTGTGTCCTCGTGTATGTAAATGTTTATTTGACAAGCTGTTAAAGTTCCATTGTCTTCGTTGAGTTAACAAGTCACGGAAATGACTGAGAAATAATAGCCAGAATTCGTGTACCGAATCTTTTTGTTTACCTACATTACACATTTACTCACGAGCATGTCAATCGCTTCTCTCGATTACTAGGATACTTATGTTGCATACCATTTTATTGCAACATTAAAATGGCTTTTCTTGAAGGGAATGTAACAGATATAATTACATACTTTGTAAATTAAATAAGAGTATTTAAGTGTCATTACAACGAATACGGCCAAAGGTAAACATTTTTAACATTTAATTTGTATTCCACACAGACTGCCAGCTGGTTCAATAAGCATTAATTGCTGGCATTGATTCAATCAAATAATCAAATGCATCGCATCCTGGCTATTCATATTTTATAATATTAATCACGTAGATTGAGAGAACTGAGAACATCCTGGCTGCACAGCATGTGGACAATACTAATTAATATTTTGGTGTGCGATGCGGCTTCAGATTTATTTTCAAAGATGTGAGCTGGATGTTAATTAAAATCACAAGATCTAATCTATTGAAAGGTGAAGCAAATTTCGTTTTAAATATGCACAAATTTTCAAAACTTTAAAGTATAGTTTTGAATATATTTAATTCCCACCGCAATACTGAATTTTTAATCAAACAATAGCGGAAATATTTTATTTATTAAAACCAGCAATTATTTAGTTGCGACGTCGCGTGCGGAATTGACGTGTTTATTTTGTGGTTAGTATTAGAAATTGGAGCGACCTATTTTGAAATTAAAAAAGCGACTGCCAGCTGTTACATTTTTTATGATACAAGTATGCAGGCGGCTGGCGGTGAAGTAGAGTGATTTTAATCAGAACATCTCCAGGGAGTGTGTAATTAAAATTAAATTTTTCGTAGCATAATTTACTCCTGCGGTTTTTTAACAAATGAAATCATTAAAAATCAGAACTATTTATGTAGTGACGGCGCATAATTGCTTGTTTGACCAAAAATTGCGACTGAATAATGCTTTAATGGCTTTCGCCTGATTTACAAGCCACCGACCATAAAAAACAATATATCAAAAGTTTTTGTCAGCTGAGAGAGGAGCGAAAAAAGTAAAAAACTCCATTTACTAATTGCAACTTTTAATTAAATATCGACCTTTAATGCGCACAGGACGCAAAAACGGCAAGGACAACGCAGAAGTGAAGGCGAGTTACCACATTTCGGGGAAAACCACATTGAGTTTTGGCATTGGCATCGCAGCAGATACATTGCGGATTCGTACTCGGTTTCAGATACGGTCTGGGCAGATCCGGCACCATAGCTATAGATGTAGATAGATACATACATATAGAGATATAGATGGGTTGGCGTTGGCGTTGGCGCTGGCTCTTCCGGTTCGTTTCTGGTCGAGGCAAGTAAACAAACGTTTCCGCTTTTGAAAAATTGCTACCATTTTTTGGCCGAATGACCCAATGGAAGTCGACGACATCACCGAAAAAAGCGCTTCCTGCTCTTGTTGTTTGTTATTACACCCACCACGGCGGACTGCAGATAAGCAAAATGGCCAAAAAAGGCAGTCACTCCCTCAGACATTCTGGTGAACTATAAATAATAGTTACACATTTTTTGGGCCTTTTTCCGCATGTTTCACCACAAGATCAACACAGTTAAAGTGCAAATGTTTCCATATGCGAGCGCCAACAAAGACAAATTTTCCCAAAAAGGAAAATCTGAAAAAGTGCTGTGTTTGAACTGTGGAGCAAAAAGTATATAATAATAGTTTTTAACTAGATAATATGCCAAAATTGAACTCTGGCCTTCCAACGTTATACTTTCAGCTTGGAAATCAGTTTAAATTGAATCTCATTATCTGGCTGTACAAATTTATATTGAATGTAATGCAATAAAGTGTCTCACCCTGACATTGATGTAATTAAAAAACATTTGCGGCCATTAAAATGCCATTTAGTGCGCTTCATATCATTACGCCGCAGGGCCATTAAACTCATTAAAATTGTGACTTTGGTCAGCAGCACGGGGGCGTGTGACGTCGCAAGTGAACGTAAGTGAAATTTCCGGCACACCGAAGGACCTGCTATTGCGTTCCGTTTGCCTTTCAATTTATCTGAGTCGGTTTCGATGTGATTAACGTTGCTCTTTGCGCTTTTGTCTCCATCTGTGGATATATGGGGGGAGCTGGGGATGCTGGGAGTTCTGCGAACTGGGGGCTGGAAGCTATGCGTTAATCAAACGTCAATTACGCTGCGGATTTCGCAATGGATGTCTGAAACAGCAGGAATAGTGCTGCAAATTTGGACGCTCTTAAAACCAATCTACAAATTACCATATAAAATACACTTCTGTGAATGCTGCAATAAGAATAGTACCCAAACCACTAGGTGAGTTTATGGTTTAATCATTGCAATGCATTGGTAAAAGAAAAACATTAGAAGCAAAATCCCCTACTTCATATTTTCTTTTAATTTTCCCTACCTATTCTACATTATTTTTGATCCATCATTCACTAGTTTCTCAGACGGTCTTTAGCCGGCTGCACTGGAAAGTGGCAGTTCGAGCCTGGCTTACGGGCGACACCCCAATTGTACAATGGGTGGCCGCTAAATCTTGGCGCTCGTTGGTTTTACGTTTTCAGCGATTTTCCCTCTCGGGCGGCCATTCACACAGATACTCCTTTCCGCGCACCCATACACTGACACACTCACTGGCACACACACACGCACACAGTGCCAATCATGCTGGCATAGAGAGACAGGCGTCCTTTACTGCAGTTTTGCTCCTTGGGCCCATCACATCCCATTCCGTTGCAGCCCTTCCATACCCTGTATCCGTTATCCTTTATGCAATTTGTCTTTATGCCCCACCCTCTTGGTCCTTTTGCCCACTTTGCTCACTTGGCTCCGTGCTCGTGCAACTTTGAGTGGTTGGCGGTCATGAGATATGCCCGACTTTACTTACGTTGCCGGCATTTTAAGTTGCCACGTCCCGCGATTCGGCGCCGCCACTCTCATCTTCATTTTGATGGTCTTTAAATATCCCCGAAACAGACAGCTTCATGCATATTAAGCATTCGGCGTTGCACTACCAAAAAAATGAGTCCTGCAAGGATCATAACTTATCTAATCAGGCTCACTTATTCTGATAATGAATTTTAGGTTACTCTTTATATATTTGTTTGATTATTTTTCGTTCGACTTAGACGCTATTTTGTCGCAGTGTAAGGGAGCTGCTTGTGTGCTTGGCGGTGCTGTTGAATATTGAACAAACAGCACTGGTAATTTGAAGATTATAAATCGCAACATAACACGTCGCTCAAGTGCGCCTGATGATTGCGCCTCGGGGTGCATTTGTGCATATGTGGTCTAATCACCACCAAAGGACGTTTCCATTCACAAGGACAAGGGCTAGCAGTCCCTAGATATCGGTGGCGGCATTCGAAATATCCTCGGGGTGCCTAATCAGCTTTGGGTAGATAAAAAATTCATCGGCCACTAAGTAATCGAATGGCTTGTGTTTTAATTTTAGCTTATACCTACCTGCCTGTGTAAAGTAATTGCTATTGACAATAAATAATTAGAAACGTAATGCTGTTGGTTGTGTACCATACAATTTACTCAGTTATGCAAAGTCAAACAAACAGTCCGATAACAAATGTTACATAAGGCTTCGTGTTCATTTGCTATCTAACATTAGGCGGCTAAGTCCCGAAAATTTTTCCTCAGTCACTCAGCTTGACTTAGTCATTGTTTACCCAGCGGATAAACATTTTTTTTGGTTAGCTCTATGCTTCTTTTTTTGAATGGGAAACTTTTGTTTGCTATTTGTATATGAAGACAAATCGAAAATGGCAAAAAGATGATTTATTATCCACGAAATAAATGGGGGAAAAGCATAGCATAAGGAAAAAATGTGATTTATACAATGGCACGTACGCATTAAGGAAAAAAGATCTGGTCTTCATTAAATAGCCTTTATAACTATAAAGCTTTAACTCCGGATAGCAGAAAAATAGGCCAAATACTTATTTATGACCCTGCTGAGTTAGTAAGTTCAACAAAAGACCAGCAGTTTAATAGAGAACTTGTTGAACTGCCCCAATGGCACGCCCAAAATTTTTTCAATAAGCAACAGATATATAAAATAAATGTTGAACAAAAAGCGCATTTAATGTATTCCATTAGGCCACTCGCTTTTAAGTACATCTAATTTGCAACAATTTGAGCGCCATCCAATGTAATACATCGGGGAAAAAAGGGGAAAGCCATAAAAATGTTTATGCTCTTTTTATGAGCACACAAGCTGCGGCATATCACACAGTTAAACAATTGTTCCCGACTAGCCAGGACATTGTTTAGCCATGTTTTGTTTTTGCCGCTCCTTGCTCCTTCGCCGTTGCCCAGGACATTTACTTTTATTGTGCGACTGGTTCAAGGTTCAGGCACTTTGATTATGACGTTAGTTGTACTACCACCACAACTGGCTGCAGGGCAGGACCAAAGTAGTGGCGGCAGGACGAAGCTCCTTGCCGCTGGCACTGACACCAGTGTTGGCCACCAAGGCGTTGCAGAAAAAGTGGCTAAGACCTGGATTACAGCTGGCTCATAGGCTGAACTGTGCGAGATTTTAAAAGTATATATCAAGAATGGAAAGCTTAATATATTAATCACTTAGAGATTCCACATAAATAATGTCTAAGTAATAGTTGAAAAACTGGCAGACACAGATTGTTCAAGGAGAGTTAGTTACCAAAAATATCTGCGCTGAAAACTTCATTGTACTTCACAGATTATAAACATTTTCGAAGCTTCGATTCCAGAAACCTCTGACATGCTAGCCAGCTTCTCGCCACTACCATTTTCATTTATGGCCAAAAGGACCTGGCGATGGCGTTCGCCTGTGCGCTGGCAATTGCAGCCAAAAAGGAAATGTTAGGAGCGGCCCAAGGATGCACAAAAGATACTCGCACACTTAGCCGTTGTTATGTTATCTCTATGCGGAAGCTGCCTGCTCGGAAGTGAGCCAAAGAAGTTGTTCTGCGCACTCAAGTTCCCGACTAGTTGGAGTATTAATTCGGTGGGTTTATTCGAAGGCTTTAAACGTTTTATGCGCCGTGCTCAGCACCAGTGTCAAGTGGACAAGTGGCCAAGTGGAGGGAAATATGCCCGAAGTTTATCAGCTTGTTATGGCATCGTGGAGGGAGAATGCTTGTACGTCAGCTGTCAACGGTCGCATTCGTTTTTCCACTCCTTCCACGGCCGGAAAAGCGGAGTTCCTCACTTGTCTCCGGCATTAGCGGACCGGAAGTCTGTCGTTGTCCTTGTCCGGTGAACCGGGCCATAAACTAAACAAAGGCACGACTGCCCCGCCCATTTATGCTGGAATTAAGCCGAAATTCGTAGAAGACCTGCAAACAAATTGTTTATGTTAAGGAAGTCACGTAAAGTGTCGTGTCCTTACGGAAAATCCCGCAGGAGCAGACGAACTAGAAAAAGCCAAGCCAAAGCACTGCCACCCAGTCCGCAACTTTATCGTCATCATCATCATCGTTCCCATCATTCGCTTCCCCCTTTAAGATACAATTTTCTGCGGGTCCTGCCCGGATTTTCCAATCTTAATTTGGAATTTAAGCTTGGATTTGATCGTAAAACCCCGAGCGGACCCTTCGTGGCAATTTCTAATTGTGTTTCCCTAATTAAAGTGCCGCTCCTTCAACCCGCCCAACTCGTTGGCAACCGCAAAATATGCCAGCACCGCAAGACCAGGACCATTATGAGCACTTTTGGCCAAAATTCTTCAGAGCTCGGGCCACGCATTGTTCACCAGGTTATTAATCAAATGAGAAAAGTAATTTTTCAGAGGCTTGGCATTCATTTGATTGGCATGCCTCTGGCGGCAGGGCAATGAACTGTTAAATAAAATATATCCCGGGCTCTTCACAAAGCTGCAAATAAATTTAAGATGATTCGAGATGGATTTTGTGGGCTTAATCAAAGTGACAAGTGCTTTTCATTATGACTCGTGGTGCGGGTGCGCATAATCCAATTCAGCAATGCATTTTTCTACAAGAACGTTTTTCAATCCTCGGTGGTCAAGTGGAAATCCAGCCAACAATTTCGAGTTTTGTAAAACCATCAACTTCCTTTAAGTTTTAACAGATCCAACTGGAGTATCGAACAAGTTCGCTTGTGGCCGCTGCCTCGAACATGTTGCATGTCTAGTGGCATGCAAATAGTTGGGGCAACTGGGATGAGCCATTAGTTGGGGTCCTGGAAGAAAACATTAAATATTAAACACGCATTTTAACAAATCTGGCAGTCATTAGGGGCAAATGACTTGAGGCTGGGATTTGGCTTTAAAGTCTTGACATTAATTGCAAGGAGCAAACTGGTTAGTTGCTGACATAAAGGACCTGCCCTTTTCGCCCAATTTTCGTGGCACGTGTTGTCCTTGAAAGGGTGAGTGGGAGTTGGCCCATTAACGCATCGCCGAGCTGCTTGGTTTTGCATAATTAGAAATACCTTACGACCCACGCACGCACACACGCATAAACAGCGGCCTTTTCACAAGTAAATGGGCTCTCTCCATGTAATACAATTTACACATACCATTGTGCGAAAAGAATCCCACTGTCCGCCTCCATGGAAGCCCCCATAGAAGCCCCAAGCCCCAGGTGTAACTGATAGCGTTGTTTACTCAGTCGCCACAAACACCTTCTCCCCGTTCAGATTTCGTCCGAGGACTCCACAAACAAGTGGCTAAGTGGCAGTATCCTTGAATCAGGTGTTAAGAGCAATGACTGTCGCCTGTGGACGGGAGTGGATATTCGGTGCAGACTGTTTGGTGTTTAGTTACAGCTGGAGGTCTTGTAATTAAAGTTGCTCCGAGTCCACAATGGGCGAGAATTTTTAATGTCCACTGTGTGCAAGGAAAATATAGCATTTTTAGATAATGCGTAGGCAAAATGTGCACATATAAATCTATGAAACAGTCAGAATAAGGCATTTCAATTGATTGAATATTTTTATATGCATTGTTTCGAATTTATTCTATAAATAAATTCTAGTATTACAAATTCAGTAGCATTCAGCCATAAATCGATTTGGAACATTTATTTTACGCAACTTTCTTTCGCCGCATTTCCATCTAAATTTAATGGCCATCTCGACGAAATTAGCGCAATCAATTTGTAAATTCGTTTCGTTTTCATTCCTCAGCTGAACGCGTGTCCTTCGGCAAGTTGATTTTGCTGCCATTATTACGAGAATTATTGTGGCCATAATTTGTTTGCAATTTGTTTGCAATTTGTTTGCCAAATTTATTTGTTCTAATTTGCATTCGCCAGAGTGTTTACATTGGGATCTTCTTATTCCATAAATCGAATTAAATCGAGGACTGTCTGGACTGTAGGCTGTATTGGTTTTGCCCCGAAAGTATACCAATATTTATGGAGTGTCTGTTCATGGAAACATTGGAGGCGTCTGGAGAGGACGCAATCATAATATTGGTCCGTCTGGTTTCGGGCATTCTTTTGCTACATATCTGCCACGGATTTGGGCATTATTCGGGCTTATTTATTTTTGTAATCGCTGTGAAAACATAACCGTTGTAATCTTGTCTTCATAATTGTAATCAAAATGTACATTTTATGTAAATGAATTCCCACCCCCACCACACCACAATTTCTAGTTCGCCAAACGCTTATTCCTCCTCCAAATTTGACAAGCAAATTTGGGGAGCGCCAAGACTGTGGCTGGGATTTTAATTAAAATTTATGTTTTAATCCTGATTACGTGTCCTCGCCCAATGTTCGTATTAGGAGCACACATGTACCCATCTGTTTGTGTGATTTTAGCCGCCGGTTATGTGTGCGCAAAAGTTGACAACTCTGCCGCTGCTCTCATTTCGTGTTTTCCATGTGGTTTTTTTTCCATTTTGGGTCACTATTTTTTGTAACCGTCTTTTTGCAACTGCCATTTTCATAACAATTTTCGGTTTGATATTAAGCGAGTGCTAGGTTACCCAAAACTGTCCCAGCTTTTGAATGTTCCCCTAGTTTTTTGCTCCCATTTCAATGGTTCCTTGTGCTGTAAGGAAAACCTTAAATTCGTTGGCCTTTTTGTCCAGCTTATCTTGTTCTTTGACGTGCTAGCCTGCTAGTTTTCCTGCCAATTAAGTTTTGTGTTTCCTTCCAGGCTTTCAGTCCTTTCAGCGTTTTCTTTGACACTTTCCGAGATTTGCATGTAGCTGCAAGGAGCAGCAGCAAAAGATGTTAGAAACATGCACGGATTTAAGAATTCTCCAGCATTTTTAATTAAATTTCAGATGACATGCCACTCAGGCACTCGAATGGAGCAATGCTTTGTGTAAGCACTTGAATATTTATATTAATGGTCGCGTTGGCCAAACAACGTGGCATAAAAACCGCGCTTTGATGAAAAAATATGAATTACATAACGTGGCACGGAGTATTTGTTTTGTGTAGCCTTAAACAAAGACCCCAGAGTGGGTAAATAATACTGTAACAATAACGAAATACTTGTCTCAATTTGTTGTGTGTTCAAAGGAAATCCCTTCAATTTAGCAGCTCAGTGTTAAATAATTGTGTCAGCTGTTGTGGAAGAACAGTCTAGAATACCAGTATGTAATTAAGTAAAGACCTTCAATAAAGCCACTTGAGATATTCAAGACCGGTCAGTCGAAATTTGTGCAAAAACCCTTCTTTGTGCTTCTGTCTTCACCCAAGGGAAGTGACCCTTACCTGATTGCCTTCATTGTGCCTTTAAAGTTGAATCTCTTGTTAAGTGACAGCTAACTCATACTGTTTTTAAACCCACTCCGTTAAAGTGCATCAATAATTTCTCACTTTTATTACTGCACTTATCGGATCCGTTCGTGTTTCACCTGTCATTTGGTCCATCGCCATAGTCATCGTCATCGTCACTCTCTTGGTTGACTTTATTGATGGACAGCCGGGGCGCCTCAATTATGATTTGATGGCTTTCTGCTCGACCGTGTCACACGTTGCGTATGCGTAATACTTGACACATGGCCGGCAGCCAGCGCCATCTAGCGTTTCGGCCTCAATCCTCGTCACTGGAGTCACTAAAAGCTTTCCCATTCACCCACCCACTCACTCAGGTATCTATCACCCATGGTGCTGACCAACTAGGATTACAAAAAGTCGCTGAATCTGTGAAATAACAGGAAAAACCACGGTTTGGAAATAGCATATAAAAGTGTCTATAAAATGTATTAAAAAGTTAATAAAAGTTTTACTATTTATACAATATAGCATGAAGGGCTTTTCAAATAGCCAGATTTGGCTAGCAAATATGTCAGAACCGATAGACTGGCTGGTAGTTGCCTAATGTCGATTGGTTGGCGGAAAAGTTAAAGAAAACTCGGTTGCAATCAAGCGCATTGAAGGGCGGCCATCACGTAAATTGAGATCATTGTGGTGCAGCTGCACTGGCAGCCAAGGAGTAAACGTGCCTGTTGCGGTTGAGATTCCTGTGGCATCCTGGCCACGTCGAGGTGCTCCACGGCCACTGCAACACATGACCAACAATTTCAAAGTCATTAAGACAAGCCGGGGCAAAGTTTTCGAACGAAAGAAAGAAATTGAAACGCCGGCGAATTGGCCAGCGAGCTGCAAACTTTTTTACGGCGCTGCAGCAGCATCAAAATGGCCACAAAATCATCATTCACTCGGAGCTGACTTTAATGCGATTTTGTCCCATTTCCCCAGGTGGCATTCGAGTAATTGAAACTCGAATGCAACTGGCGCTGCAGCTCGTCATGCGTCGGGGCAAAAGTTCAATTGCATTTTAATGAACATTTCGACTGCCGCTGACCGAACAAAGTTCGAGAGTTGGGAGCTCGAATTTGGATTTGGATTTTCAGTTTGGAGTGGGAGTCCCCCGGCTCGCCAGAAGAAATAAATAAAAGCGAGCATGTCACTAACTTTGTCTGGCTGGAAAAGCTCCATCCGCTTTCCTCCTGCTTTCCCCACTGAGTTTTTCCACTGGTATCGGCATGGCAAACAAATGCACTTCGGGCTAAACAAGTGTTTATGCAGAGCCTAACTTGGGCCTCTGTGTGTGTTCCTCCTCCTCCTCCTGCTCCTCTTGCTCCTCCTCCACCTCCTCCTGGCACCAAATCCCAGTGATATTTGCTGGGGAAATGGCACAAATCCATGGCTGAAAGAATGGAACTTCTGTGTGCTCTCTGCTTAAGCCGGTTGGCCTTATTGCCCAGTCAAGATTTTCCATTATTCCGAAACGCCAGTCAGGCAATCAATTTGTTTCAAAACCAATAAACACAATTTAAGCAAGACAATGTCGGAAGGTTGAAAGCTTTCGCCCTGAGCGAAATTAGTCCTTTCATTCTGATCAAATATCCGCTCTGTCTTGTTGGCCTGGAATTATTCATAAATTTTTCACACTCCTGCACAACTCGACAAAAACTATTGGTCGCATGAATATTTATGCCAGGGTATCGGAGTGTGCGAGAGTTTTCTGGGCTACATGTAAAATATGAAATAGAATATGAACTACCTAAACCCACAGATTTTGTAATTATTTATCAAGGATGCAGTAAAGAGACTTCACATTTTCGAGCACTAGAGATTGTTGTGTTTAAGTATTCAGCTTTGTGCAGAAAGCCAAACTTTTTAGATAGCTTTAAGTCGTGAGAAGTCCTCTGCAGCTCAGTGAATGTTTTGTTTATCTTTAGTTTGCAAACTTTATAAATTCCTAGGTTAAAGTAAGGACGTTAGAATGGTAATAGAATTTTAATTGCTGCTGTGCAAAGCTGCTCCGGAAACCACTGCCAATTACGGTAGTGAGATTTCCATAACAATCAACGTGTGTTTTAAACGAATCTTAAAGTTTGCCTATCGTCTGCAGCAGTGAATTAGTTCTGCAATCCGTAGTGAAAAACATGCCAATGCGGTTAATTAATTTTAATCAAATCAATGCGCACTACTTTTAAGTTCAATCAACTGAAACTATTAAGCTATGGCCAACATTGGCTGCATCATAATTTCGAATGCCATTTGCAGTGAACGCACTAAATTCTCCGCTCGAGGCAAGTGGAATTACCTAGATACACTGGTTTTGATGTTTGATTTTATTTTTTTTTTGTACTCAGTTTCATTCCTGCAAACACTGTTTGTTTTCGCATGCGGAAACGCACACATTCGAGGTGTCGGGCAAATGGATAGGGGCTCCGTGTCTATACTCTTTGAAAATTGATGATGGCGTTGATTGGTCCATATTTCGGCCCCACTTCCCCATTTATGTGCACGTACATACGCATATCGTATCTATAATTTTCCGCCTCAGTTGAGCGAGCCAACGATTTTAAAATACGATTTGAGCGGCGAGCAGTCATAATTATATGCATCACTCAGAAAGTGCATTTGCATTTTAAAGTTTTGTTTTTGACTGTGATGGAGTTGTTTGCCCCATTCCAACTCGAGTCCTGCAGCCCAAAAAATTGGCGAGTGTGCGGGTTTTTCAGCGACAGCTTGACATATTGTGATAAATGATATACTCCACAAAAATGAATGTTCCAAGTCGCTCAGATAGTATTAAAGATACATTTTAAAGTGCAAGTAATTCAGGATTCAAGTATGCTTAGGCCAGGCAATCTCATGATGCACATTAAATACAATCTTTGCGCTTCTTTCGATTGTTGATTTTAAGGACGTGTCCTTTTGGCCCCCGCTCCAATTATGAGTATTATCCTCGGAGGTTAATCGAGCGTGTGAAAGCTGCGCATTGTCAGACGTCGGGCATAAAAACAAAACCCAAAATCAATCGGAGCACGGACGCACAACAAATGGCATCGTATCGATATGTGAGTTCAGCGGAGTGCGAGGACTCTGAATATAAATGCGTTTCCGTGGCGGTCTACATCTGTGTTTTCATAACCAGCTTATTTGTCTAGTTGCTCACGTTGCGCCAGCAAATATCCACTCAGATCGCAAATATATTTTTACCCCCCACGCCAACTCGTTCCATATTTATGAGGTCCTGTTCGACGGCTTGAGCAAATGTGTCGGCACAAATGAAAGCTCTGTCAATTTTCTCCTGACTCAATTCCCTGGAAAATATTGCTGTTGCATGGCAATTTTCATGCGAGTTTCGGGCCACCAATTGCAGAATTATTTCGTATTTGTTTTGGGGCTCATTAACATGAAAATGTTGACTGTGTTCCCATGTTTATTTTATGCCCTATTTATTTTGACAAGTATTTAAGTCAGTAAATATTTTCCCATTTCAAAATAATTATTTATAGTTTCAAATTAATTTTTATCTTTATTAGCAGTATGATACTAGTGCAATCAAAGTTAAACACATTTAAATGGAACTTTTTCCAGATGCTTTCTGGCTCAAGACTCAGTCTGTTAGCCAGATTCGCTCCACTTAACCTTAATATTCACTTTCCTTCAATCCTCTACAGTTCTGCTGCTTATCTTTAGTTGCAGACAGCATTAACCGGCATGGCAGGAAGTCATCCTGTTGCTGTCAGTCTGTCAAAGTCGACTGGCCTGTCAGCCTCCGGAGCACTGTGCATTTTTTAGGGCACCTCGACGAGGGCACAGGTGTTCCTCGGGCAGACATTTAAAGTGGATGAGGTGAGCTGCCTGTGCATTGTCAGCGGGGTAAACATTTATATGCTTAAATTACGCATACGCCGCGTGTGCCAGTCGAACAATACGTTACCCGGCTTTTGTATTGTGTCAACATAATTTAATTTGCCGGCGCAGCCAGCTGACAATTCCAAAGTGATATCCTTTTGTAAACGCTGGTATATATGTACTCAATCCCTTGGCGAGGGAAAGTGACTTGGGCATGATGTACACCCTGGAATTATATGGGACACAATAAAAACATAAGAAAACCTTTCATTCTTTTTAGAAGTTGATGGAATTTAATTTTTTTTGAAAAATCATAAAGTTGCAGCTAACCGATTTTAAGAAACAAGCTATGTTTCCTGGAAAAATTGCTTCCTTCCAACAGGCTTTTCCTTGCATGAAACGCGGGGCACGTGGCGCTTGCAACCCGTCGAGTGGCACTTATTAAAGCGTCAATTACTCACTCACATTTTGTTTGCCCAGCTCAAGAGAGTGTGCTTGTGTGCGTCAAAGGTTGACAATGTGTGCGTGTGTGTGTGACTGCGTGTGCGTGTAAACATACAGACGTTAACAGGCTTGTTAATTGTGTGGGCATAAACAGCGCTAATTGGCTAGCTGTACGCAGGTGCAGCGATAGTTCCCTAATTGCCACCCAGCGTTCGCCACTTATCTATGCCAGTTGTTTGACCAGCAAGTGGGCGAAAAAAATAAGTCGAATCAAGTACCGTTGGTTGGTGGCAAGCTCGGAAAACTTCGAAGAGCGGAAAGCGTGCCGCAAAAGGCAATTCGTGGCAGCGTTCGAATTGCACGCCTTGGTTTACGCTCATTGTCCTGCGAGATGCCATGCCATGACAGCTGCCCACTTCTGCTGGCCATGCAAATATTCACCAACGCATCCGACACCTACAGTCATGGCCACAATAGTAGCAGTGGCCGTATTTAAAGGCAATATAACATATAAAACTTTATTACCTTCATAATGTGCATCTTGTAAACTGGACAGTCCCTTTAGTGATGCAAAGGGGTCTTAAAAAACATATATTAAATTTGTAAGAGAAATATATTTGATGTTGAACACAGCTGTTGAATGAATAGCAAATCGAGTGAACACAATACAAGTGGCGGAATGCAGTTGCGTTTGCAGTCTTGTTTTTTCGCTGAGCCCAACAATTTTCAAATCGGATTCAGCGAGTTTTTTCGCACTTGCTAAGTTTTTGCGGAGGACCTCGCTTGGATTTAGGCATTTAACGGCTTCCATCTTTTTTATGTTCGATTAAAACCGATTCGATTCAACGAGGTATAACATTCCCAATTTTAAGCATTTTTTAACGTTATGGAAAAGTTAAACTTTTTCCTTGGAATTATTTGCCATAACTTGGCTCAAACTTGTCTTACAATCAATATTTTTACAGTTTTGAATAGCTAATGACCCAAGCTAACAACTTCTATAATTTTTTGGTTGACATCCGAAAAAATTTTTTTTACCATTTTTTCCATTTTTGGAAAGGGGTAACATCATGATTTTTTGCAAAAATTGATGAAATCTAAGATTTCTAAGTTGGAATGCAGTTCGATTAGGAATTTCATTACGAGTTCAATGAGGTATACCTTTCCCATTTCCGATCATTTTTCGGGGTGTTATGGTGCTTTTCCGACTTCGAAAATCAATATTGCGGCCAATTTTTGTTAAGAAGTTTTCAAATCATTACAACAATGTATTTATACCTATTCGGAAATCCCCTGAGAAGCATCTAATGGTTTTTTTTATGGAGTTTACATCTGACTATTCTGTAAGCGACTATGCTGGAGTAAAGGTAACGAAAGAATTGGGGGCAGTCGTAGCTGAAGGGCCAAATTGTTGACAATAAAGGTAGGAGATTCGCCGGACAACCACTCAGTGAGCCAACCACTAATGAAACCACACTGTGCCGCAACAGCAGCAAAATGATACACAACAAAAATAAAACGGGGACGAGCAACTAATTGGGAATGCTGACCAGCATGGCAATGAGGTAAGATGGCGGGCTTTCCACAGGCAGACCAGGATCGGGGGAAACTCTGGGAAATGCAGTTCAACATCATTGCTCATGTGAACCCGCTTTTGACCTGTGGGCGGTTGGAAGGGAGGTGCTTTTCGAGTGGGTGACAGTTGTTTGTTGCACCCAAAATCGTTTAGTTTTAATTAAAATTGCAAAAATGTACTATGTGATTTGTGGCCTCTTGTCCTATGACAATTTGTTTTTGTTAAAGCTTGAACCAATTTGGTGTTGCTTCTAATTTGCATAGTAGTTCGCAATAGTTTGCAAATTTGCTGGCTTTTATGTGCTATAATTAATCATGCTCCGTTTTGATTGCGAATTGGTAAGCCAATTATATTTGATTCGCACTTAAAATTACGTATACGCCGTGTGGAGTCCCCATGCTGTCAGAAATAGGTCGCAATGTGCGCTCTGGAAATATGTAGCACACACCAGGCAAAATAAACCAAGATATGAATGCATTCACGTTGAGTCCTTTATGTGTGCAATGGGTTTCCCTCGGTTCATTCATCTGGAAAGTTAAAATGACACATGTCTGGTATTGTATTCCCCGACTAAAACTATTTCGACTGTGTGTTTTGTGAGCAAAAGCTTAAAGGACTTGAAATAAAGGTGTCTGAATGCGATTTTATACTTTCCCAAGAAGTCTTCAACTCTACGAAGAATATTTGCTTATGAGTAGCAATTTTAATTACGCAGCCGTCGTATGTTTCTTGTTTATTTTTGCAATAAACTTTTTGGAAAATATTTACCAACCAACTATGAGCGCAAATGTAACTAAAATAAATGCTTATTACCCACAAGACGGCAATTTGCAAATACACATATGAGTTTCTTTCGGCAAATGTTCTCGTGAAACACCAAAGTGCACTTAAAGAGGGCGGCTTGAGGCAATTTCAATTTGCTTACATCCGGCTGAATAATTCTGGCCAAAACGCGGATGAGTCTGCTGGCACATCGCATATGCAAGATAATTTTAAGCGGGAAAGTAGATTGTCATGGCGATGATGTCGGAAAAGAGGAGAACTTTATGGAAATTTTAAATTTTTTCGATTGGACGTTATTGGCATCGACATGTGGCTATTTCTTTATTCAAGTGGTATACGAACCTTCTGTTTTTTTCCTGCACATTTATTGGAGTCTGCACATCGTCGATTCTCGTCGCTTAAAGGGAAGCAGTAAAAATATTTCGAAAATTAAAAACCATAACAACGGGTATCGCGGGAACAAAGGACTTAACAGGCTAACGAATCGAGAATTGGGCCGACTTTTTCCTCTCCCCTACATCGTCGTCATTATGGATTTCCCATGGAACTACAGCTTTATTGGAATTCATTTATTTGCACTCGAAATGTTAATAACAACCGCTCATTGTTTGGCCTTTTTTTGGTCCATTTCAAACGATTCGTGTGGCTTCAGCTTGTTCTCAATAATTATGAAATGCTTTTACATAGTCGTTTACATTTATTTTTCCCTCAAAGCTTATTAAATCGTGTTTGTTTATAAATGGGTGTACCCACGAAGACATGTTTAATTAACCGGAATATGAGCAATTGTTAATATTCGTCAGTCTTTCCTCGCCCAATAATTTGAAGAGGTTTCGATTTGCCTTGAATAAAAGTGCACTGCATTTTGCCTGATTGCAGGCATCACTTTTCGTTTACCATCGCCTCATTCAGAAGTTCCGCATAATTGGTGATTTAAAAACCAAATGAAGGGTCCTTTGCTTCCGACCGAAGGCAGATGCGATGTCAAGCGGATGTTTTCGATATTTGTCCTTCAGTTCAATATTTTCCGCAATCAATTTGAAGTAGAGCAGTGCAATGGAAAATAAAGTAGGAAAAGGCTGTGCACCACAGAATGTTTAAGGGATCTTCATTATTATATAACTTTAAACTGACACCTAGCACAAAACATTTCCCTGCCCTGCCATTTAAAAACTTGGCACCTCAGCCTGCGGCAATTTCTCAACATTATACCGCAGAGTTGAATCCCAGCAGGTGAATAAAATTCCTCTTACAGGTGCACATAAAGCAGGAGTGAACTGACCATACTTACAGCCCCATAAATTTCTGGCTATCAACACTCTGCGGGGCACCGAGGCCCAGTTGGGATAAGCAAACTGGGTCGAGACGAAGGTAGATATATAGAAAAACGCATACTAAATGCACAAATATCAAGGTAGTACATTTTTGCTGGCTGAGATGCCTTCGACCTGAGGCGCAGTTTGTGAAATTGCATCGGGGAATTATCGCGGCAGAATGCTCATAGATACTTATGGCATCGCCGAGTGAAGTGCACTTTAAAGCAGACGAAGAGAAATGTCAGATTCCACTCGGGAATATCGCCTGCGGCTGAATAAAATCCTTTGCCAACTATTAAAGTATTTGCCAAATCCTTGCCATAAAAAGAAACGCGTTCCAATGCGAAATGGTAAGCATTCCCAGCCGTGTGATCCCTTAAGACTTTCTTTTGGACAGGGGCAGGGGCACATGAGAGGGCAGGACGATTGTCTTACCGCGTCCCCGAAGGATGTGCCAGCGGAATGTTGTGCACAACTCACATGGCCACCCGCCGAGTGGCTCCGGCTCTCCGAACAGGACTATTAGCATATTCCCGCCATGCGGCTGCCACTTAATGATGCAGAAATGTAACCAGAGTCGGAATCTGGCCAAAATCCACGCTCGCTGCTTTCAAGCCATTGATTATGCCAGCTCGAGCTCCAGATTTTGTACTCATGCACTCACAGAAAATATGGATTAGAGTAAAGGTCCTCGTTCCTTGAAAGAACAATGTTTTGGAATTATTTTTAATGATTTTTTTTAATATTTTCAAGGCACGTTGCACTTTATTACTACGGATCAAGGTGTTTAAAAGTTTTCAATAACTTTAATTTCGAACGGCTTTATGAATACTTGATTTTCCTTCTGCATATCCACTTAGATACATATTATTTTTGGCTTTCGCAGATGCAATTCCGTGGCTGCTATTTTCGCTTGACGAATGAGCACGGGGCGTATTGATCCCGGTTATATTTACCAATTTATTCATGTCAGAAACGTGAACGGAAACTACAAACTACGGCAAAGTTGGGTTTGTGCTCGGCTTTGGATGGTTGCCGTTGAGCAGACATTTCTCATGCAGAGATTTTCATCTGTTCCCGTGTTACGTTTCTGTTTTTGTTATGCTTTCATTACAAAATAGCAGTGCCCAGGCGCCAGGACTCCAGGACTCGGAGGTACAAGTGTGTGCACATCAATTTCCCCATTCAGTACACTCGCTCAGCCAGAAGGGATTGGGAATGGGGGATGGGGAGGAGCGTGGAAATAAACCTGGGCGAAATTCCATTCAAATTCGGAAACTTGCTCTGCCATTTCTGTCTGTGGCTTTCCAATTAAAATATAGCTCAGTGCCAGGCATCGAATGTGATTAATCAATCGGGGGACTCGACTCATCGCTAATCAAAGCCAGCCTTGCTCTCGTTACGCTTTCTTTTCATTAGTTTTTCTCGCTTTCCCACCGCTTTTCCCGGCTGCAGCTGCCAGCACAAAGGATTAAATTAAATATTCTGCTAATCAGGCGAAAGAATTGTTGCGCAATCGGCGACTAAACGCCGGAATCCGATTCGAATACCGGATTCCTCTTCAGAATGCCCTCGAGATGTCGACAGTCAAATGATTACCAATTAAGTATGCAAATTGTCTCTGGGCCACACAGACCCGCCAAGATGTTCAATCTGGCTTAATCCTTGCGCTTTATGGCGCATTTTTCTTCTCCTTATCTAATTCTAATTGAGGACAGCACTTTTCACATTGAAATTTAATTAGAGTTGGTCCTTCGCCTGGAGGCGTTTGCAAAAAACGGGAGGCAGCTGCTGAAATTCACACAAAAGTTCGTGCCTATTAAAATAATAATCCTTTTCTTGAAAAAATAGAGCAGAGCAAAGAGTGCATGGAAAGTGTGAGTAATTAAATACGCCTTTAAAGCTGCGATTCCAGACCGCGATGCCGCTTGAAATTGGAGGCCGTCATCGGGAGAAATCCAAGTTGCTGCCACAGAACTTCGACCCGCAAAACTTTTGGCCGCGGAAACTGTCGCCGAAAACCCGGAGGCGTTCCGCAATTCCTTTGTTCGTGGTAAAACCTATATTTGTGTTTTCGGGGGCGGAGGCTTCTGCCGGTTTTCGGTGACCGCAAGCCGTAGATGTTGCAGGTGCTATATTTTATTGATCCATCCCCTCCACGCCCACCACACTCACACCAACCCTTCAGCAAAACTCATTATAATTTAACAAATGAGCAGGAACGTCGCCCCACTCGAGTTAGCCGGGCTAAAGGGCTTAAACCGTTCAGGAAACAAGCTGTAAATCGCTGGCAAGCGGGCCGTGTAATAAATGCGGCGGCATACGCTGCGGCCCAGGTGGAAATCCGGATACCCACCTGGAGAACGGGGTGCTGCGTAACGAGCTATGCTGATTTTTGCGGCTTTAAGTGGGAGCCGTAAAGTTGATGCGACCAAAGCCGGCACAGATATTGCACATATAGCCCATGGAGCTCGGCTTTCAGCCGGGGAGCGTTGATTTATGCAAACAGCCGGCGTGATGTGAGTGAATTAACGCGTCTGCGAGTAAAACTCTGCTAATGGCAGTGGCAACAGCCGTGGGGCAGGAGATCCAAGGGAGGGGCGTTCCAAGGGGTCTGGCGACTTTGAAAACTTAAATTTTTCACATTAATGCCAGTGGCTGGGAGCGGCAACCGCACACAAGGATGACTGTGCATTAGAACGAGTGCATACGGGGCGGATGCGCAATGTGGCGAGTGGTTTTTTTTGCACTAATTCAAAGGGACACTGCTGGCTGGCAGAGGAGTGCTTTAAAATAACAAATGCTGGAAAATAGTCCCACAATTAACTAACTCATTTTGTTAATTAAGCTTACCACGGGTTGTTTTAGTTCTTAACTCTTTATTTACAAACTTGTAAAAGCAAGCCCTCCAAATATATTTCCCATCATAAATAACCAATTCGATTCGCTACATTGTCGCATTCATATTTTATGATTGTTTGCTGGCGCTATGTGTTTATGGGTCACGGTTAAGATAAATGTGGCGCAGAGTGTAATCAAATCCCCATATATCTATATCTACATGAGCTCTCACTACATATATATGTATATGTATGTGTAAAGCCTGCGGACAGACGACCTGAAGTAGATGCAATGAACAGGGGAGCTTTATGGGTATTGTAGGTAATTTATGGGGTTTTTCCCGAGTGTGTCGATTGAATATTGATCATGTACCGCATCACGTATACGAGCGGTGGACGTGGGTGAAATCGATTCACCTACATATAAGATGTATGATGGCGATTACAGATTTATAGATTTTAAATTGCACCAGGCCAGATGATGGAAAAGATTTTCGGGAAATGCTAGACTTACTTATCCGCACTAATGGTGGCCTGCATTTTGAAGGACATTAATTTTTAAATTGGTGCGAATGAAAGGATTTTTCTGAGTACTTTGCCTTGTAATTTGCCCATCAACATTTGCACTTGGACAATTCTGTTTGAGTTAGCGAAAGATCCATCCATTTACATCAAAGTAACACAAATTGCCTTCCGTTCGCCCACGCACTTTCTGCGAATCCAATAAAGCAATTTTGTATTGTCAATTTAATAAAGCCTTTTATCGAGTGTATATAAATGGATTATGCCCTCCAAGCCGAGCGCATATTTATTAGAAAAGTTTCACGCTCCGTCGGCTGGAAGGAGGCAAAGTGGATGAGGCGGACTTACTTGGCCAACCGGGGAATTGATATTTATGGGGATTATCTATCAATTAGGGAGCGCAACTTCTTATTAAGCGGGTCTGTCACCAAGTTACCTTCAAGACCGCTGAAACTTGAATGAATGTCAGTCTGCTGCGGTCTCTTTGTTTGCCTTCCTTTATATTATTTTGCGCTTTACTTTGTTCTGTGACAACTCAGTCCCTTATAGTAGGGGGCCGTCAGTTGGGGCAACAATTTTCGTCACGTCAGGCCAAACAAAGGAATATCTTGCCACATTCATCAAAACAGAACAGCGCAGCACAGAAGGCAAGCAGCCGTAATGTTTGCAGTCAACTTGTCTGCAGTTGCTCTGCAGTTGCAGCTGCAGCTGTAGCTGCATCTGAATCCGAATCCAAATACGAATCCAAATCCGAATCTGCTGGAATGCAATTGTTGACAGTACAAAAGAAGTGACAAAAGGTTCCGAGAGCGTTGCCAGTTCTAGTTGGCCACCTCCTCGCTTTAACTGGCCACCGAGTAGGCCAATTGGAACGTGCAATTATTTAGGCCACATGGCGGTCGCCAGCACGGCAAGGTTAACTGCCAACCGCCAATGGATTAGGGCTTGTACACTCAAAAAATAAATTCCTATTACACATAATATTCAAAGTTATTATATTATATTTACCAAAGCTTTCTTAGCGTGCTTGTGAAACATTTCATTCAAGTTTCTATTAAAGGTTCAAGTTAGCAACATTTTCTCTAAGTGTCGCAAGGGCGTAGGCGCAGTCCAAACTATAATCTGGGTGTATTGCGTTGCCTTGGCTTTGGTTAAAAGTTGGCCGCTGGCAGAGAGGGTCATGAAACGCCTGAATGCGCAATGAGTGAAATTCAAATACAAACCGTGTTTGAATGAATGCGTCGAGAAGTGGAAACCCGGCTCCTGCGAACAAGCCCCTCGTGAAAAGCCCCCTCGAAAACCCACGCCCCTGTGCCCCGGGGCAAAAGTGAATGCCTGAACAGTTGACTGGGTAAATAAGTGAAGAGGGTTGTAGAGGGGCGGCAAAAGGGTTTGGACTGCTGGGTGTGGGCGTGGCACGCCCTGCTTTTAGAAATGTCCTTGGCCTATGTGCAGTGGCAATTGATGGATGCATCGACACAGGTCTCGTTCCTTTTCCTCCGTCCTTGCGTCCTTTAATGTGAATTAAGGTTCTTTCATTTGATGTACCCTGGATATGAGAACGATGAAAACTTATGAGCCATATGCATAGCCACCAACTGCCACATGAGGGGCATCAAATTTTATTTCAAGCCAATGCCATTGAATTACTTACCGCGAATTGCGGAAATGCGGTCGCATCAAATTTAAGATGCACCGCAGTTCCTGAAAAAACACTTTTTGAATGGCGCAGTAAAATTTTATCTTTATTAACTCCTGCCAAATAGCTGTCAGTAGTTGATAAACATTTTCATAGTTATATTATTTTGCAGTTGCAAAGTTAAATTGGTAATAACCTAGAGCTATTTCAGTAGCTTCAAATTGAATATTTTCCAATCTGGATTGCGTTTTTATATGCGAAAAAACTTTTGCCTAGTCATAAATTGCTTTGGCTTGCAGAGACAGCTGGAAAATCAAGCCAAATAGCTTAAATAAACAATAAATAACTCATACGCAGCGTGCGCCAGCGGCACTTGAGCATAATACGCGAGGCTAATGCAGCCAAGTGGAGCATAAAACATTTGTCTAAGCCATGACTTTTAGGATAATCCAGCGCACACACACATTGTCCTTTCGCAGAGTCGCTGTCTCTCCATATACGAGAATATGCGAATATATAAGCAAGTGTACATGTATATAGCCCAGTTCTCCAGTCGCTGACACTTTCATTCAGATTCTCGCGTCTGCGATGGCAACTCATGTGTTATGGCATTCTTTTGTCTTGCGACGAGCCAAATTATATGCTGACACAGCGGGGAAACCCACAGATTTTCCCCCATGGGGAAAGCCCCATCCGGAAAAGGGGGAGCATTTTAATAAACTGAATTCAAATGGCTGTCAACGTTTAACCTTTTCGCTGCGTTGCTCCGCTAACGCATCCGACCGATCGCAATTAATTCTAGCCCACATTCTGCTTTCTCGCTTGAGGAGTGATTACTCCAGTGGAAGCTGAGACTATAAATTGCACAACTAGCATGGACAGATACAATTGCTGGTCATACTTCAATTTCAAAGTGCGGTTTTTTAGTTTCCCAAATGGGCAGCCAAAAACCGCAACAAAGTTCAATTTAAATGCAGCAGAATCAAAAGAAAAATCACCCAAATACCAGTGGCATAGAGAAAAATGCTAAAAAAAAAAGGAAAAACTAGAGAAGAAATTGTGGTAAAGTCGTATCTATCGCCATTTCTGTGCTGTATTGTGCAAAGTATTGCTTTTGAACCACACAATCACGGGTGTTATAATGCACAATCAACTGCGACAAATTGGGGAATAATTATAATCCCGATCGAAAAGTTTTCATAATACTATGTCTATAATTCAGAGTTATTATGTTTTGCCCAGCAAAAGCGAAGTTTTTAAAATATTTCAGCTAACTATCGAGTATTCAAAACAAAGCCCTCGTTTACCGGGCGGTTAAACTTCCGCCGTGTGCATGTCTATTGTAAAGTGTTGAACAAAATCCATTTCGGTTTGCTCGCCACGGGATGTTGTGTCGCCACCTTTCATTCAGTTTGTATATGTACATATGTGTGTATATATATATATATGCTATATGCATAAGCCACCCACTGTGATGGCATAAACCTGAACACTCGCCAAAATATTCTGCGCCAGAGTAGCAAACGCATAAGTTGAAAAGTTTGGCAGAGCTACGCAGATCCGCGGTATTCATTAGCATGCAAATTTGAAAATTTATCAGTTTGGCGGTCGAAATCCTTTTTTATTCCGGCGACCAACCACATCTGTATAAGCCGGAGAGCACGCACACATACGCTGGCGAGGACCAACTTTTATCACAGGACGAAGGTGGAGGAGTATTTATGATGGTTCGGTGGTTCGTCGGCTGATATGAAAAGCATCTGTGACAAGCACTAACACAAGTAACCAATTTGCTGTGTCTCCCATAGTTTGCTTTAAAACTTCCAAATGGCAGAAATACGTAGGTTAACTTAATGTAAAGTAAATATTATTTCCAATTAATAGTTTCTCATTTATTTACAACCGCCTGTAAGTATGCAGCAAAAAGCAAGTAGTAGAGTGGACCCCTTTTAAAATGCACTGCTTGGACTATCTTTTATCGGTTTATTTTGAAAGTATATACCCACAGACCCTTCAATATTTCTTAACCCCTCCCGTTTGCTGCAATTTTTCCGGCAGAATTACTGCCCCAACTAATGGAACCGGTCAACAATCTGTACGAATGGCTCGGATGAGAGCACCCTCATATCTGGCACTTGATGCTCTATTTACCTGCCCAGGGCGAAACATCAAAGGCGAATCAGCCGGGCCCCGGAGCCGTATAGTTGCTGCAATCAACTGCTGTAAAATTGCCTCACCAGCCAAGGGCTTCGCCGAGCTCCTGACAGGTGGGACATCCCGACGATAGCCCAACGCCGCAATGAACTCACATATTTGCACAGTGTGGCCAAATCCCGTCGGCTAGAAGAAGGTAAATAAATGTGGCCACAACTGGTAGCCATGCTCATCCCGTTCCCAGGACGAGGGACTCCGGCCTGACCGCAGGATGGCCCATCGCCTGTCGAACTGTCAGGTACACTGTCATACTGTCGCACTGTCATCCTTCGGCCCCTCGAGAGATGTCCTGTTGACATTCCATTGTCCATGGGTTTTTCTCGGATCAGCTTTTAAAGTATTTCAGGCCAAAATCATTTAGCCCCGGCATCAAACGCATCCTGTGTACTTTTTATTTTATATTTTTTCACCCCTCCCGACTTCACTTTTTTGCAGCTCCTTTGTTTTGCGGAGGCGGTCCAATGAATTGGTGTAAACACTCGGGGCGTCATTCTGTTGCCATCGCAAATGCTTTCTGCACCCGTTTCCTGACATTTCTGCCTGCAGTGCTTAGACAATGGTTAAGCACCGCCCGTTGTCGTCTGGTTGGGCTCCTCCCGATTTAACAGCCCCCTCCACCCACCTCGGAATATTCATTTTTAATAGTCAGGACAGGAGGCGTTTGAGGGCTGCAGCCTTTTTAATTCATCTGCGGAGCTGGCACGCATTGCCCAGATCCCTGGGGCGGATGAGCCGGTTGCAGCAGGATGCAGCTGGAGTGGCGCAGGATATTGCGACATTTAAGCAAATATCCCAGGCCTCATTCCAGTCAACGACTCCCAGTTGTTGCACAATTATGGATGCCATGCCGTAGTATTTGCTCAGCTCGAAAGCCCAAGCCCAAGGGTTAGCCCCTTAGGGCTCGAGGCACAATTGAAATGTCATCTGCACACCTGCAAATTAGTTAAGCCCAAATTCCCCCCTCACTGGCAAACTGCATAAACATTTGTAGGCCAACAATTGATAAGGTCTTTGGTGAAAATCCGACCAGGGAACTGCCATGTCATTCGCTTTAAATTAAATGCATAAAATTGTCGTAAAGTGTGGCATTATGCAAACGCCTGTCAGAATTTACGACACTCGGCTAGATTATTTTGCAAGTTTGTTGCTGCTCGGACTATTAAATAATTTTCCCTTAAATTGCGTTTGTTTGCTTCCCTTTAATTGTTTATTTGGAATAGTTCATTGCCATTAGATAGCATGAAATATGATCAATTTATGTGGGTGCACCTAATGGGTTTTGTATAATTCCTATTAATTTGTGTTGAAAATTATGTTGCTGATGTATATTCTGATTTGGTAGGAACATGATAATTTACAGAATGCTTTGAACTAATGCTTAATTAGGGCTAGATTTACAGCCAAGAACATTTACGTTTCTAGTAATGAAAATATATTTTTGTGCATTTTCATTTTCTATGCTTAGAAGGACCCCTGTTTATTAATGGAGAGCCCCAGCCCTTCGAGGACCAACTCGAATGACTAATTCTTTAGACGTTTCAGGGCCAAAACCTGGCGGAACCCGGAACGTGGACCCATCTTGCCAACTCCATCTCCGCCAGCAACAACAAGTGGTCCCATGTGCTCGTCCTGGAGTGGCGGCGCTACACTAAATTGCTTTTAATTATGCTGAAAACGAAGACAATAATGAAACAAAAAACAGAAAAAATATGCGAGTACGAGTGGAGGGCTCGTGCTGTGAGCTTTATGGCTCCGGGCATACTTTACAACAGGCCGCAGAAGTACGCCACGACCAAGGACTCGGTACCCAGGATCCAGGACCCAGAAACCAGGATCCTGGCTGCAGGACCCCGAAGGGAAGCGGCTGAGTTTGGCTCCGGGTTTGGGTTTCATTTTCAGTTCTGTACTGGCGGCCAACGGAGCGGAAATGAATTGTTGAATGCGAAGACCGGGCAACTTTGCCATGGTGTTTTATGAACAATTCGAGTCAAAGTTGGTTGTTTTATTGCCTTCATTATTTCATTTGTTTCAATTAGCGACAGCTGTTTAGAGGCAGGCGAAAAGGAGTCAAGTCTGCGACTGAAATAATGCCGGAGTGGTGCAAAGGTGAATCAAAGTGTTAAGTTAAGTGATTAAATTGCAGCTGCTTTCACTGCACTCTCTTAATCACTTAATTGCGTGGCATGGGAAAAAACTGCACTTTGTCCAGATGAAGGATACATTTTAATGCATTCTTCTAACATCGTTCAATTAATTTAAAGGAAAATTACATTTAACAAGAATGGGAGAGCTGAAAAATCTGGGCAATAAAGTACGTGACTGTAAACTCTATAAAAGTTTAACGGATTTGGTACTTCTATATATATAAGTGTGTATAAATGCTGATGTTTCAGGTAAAATTGCCGCAGAGCTTGAGGCATTCTCCCTGCCTTTCAGTTCCATTCGTAAAACCAAAAGTTATATGTACATGCCCTGTTGTTTAAGCAAATAATTTCCGAAACTTCTCTCGAAATCAAACAAAAGAACATGCAGTTGAAGGGCCACAAGCGACTTCATTAACAAAACAAACAGCAGCCGCATTTCTCATTTCAACAACAATTTATTTTGCCTCCAACTGGACCCCAACCGCCACTTCCACTTCCCCCTCCATCTCCACTTCCACATCCGCCAGGTGAGGTTACGATTGCAGCAGGCTTCATTCATGCGCGATTCCCGAGTTAAACATGGCATATAGCATGCAGCGATATATGTACGTACATACACACACACAATAAATAAAGACCTAGTACGTGGCCACCGACTGGGTCTTGTGACTTTTGCATATTAGCCGAGAACTAGTTGGTAAGTTTGCTGCCAAGTTTCCAGTCGAGTCACGCGCTTCCGACGACTTCTTCTGCCATCTTTGTTCGCACTGTCAACAATGTGTAATTTTATAAACTCCAATGTTGGCTAACTAACTTCCGGCTTCATGATTGCACCAACAGTCAGGCAATGTTCGAATCAAAGAAATATTAAAACCAATATTTGCGGATATTTTCAGTTTAAAAGAAGCAGCCTTTAAGAAGAAGCAGCATTGAAAAGCTTAGTGTCAGTTCAACGGGAATTGCGAAACTATTAATATATATTTTAAGACACATCATTTATTTGACATTGACTGCATTGACTGTGAAAATATCCATTTCCCTCTGCTTACGATTCCCAACATGGGTCGCCCATGTTTGCTTTAATTTCAGCACTAAAAAACATGACTGAAAATTCCCGAGCTGGAGCAAATGCGGTCAGGGAGCCGCCCTTGACTGGCTGCGCCCCCAAACAAGGACTTCTTACCCTCGTCCTTCGGCGGCTGACAAGCAAAAGCAAAAGTGTGGAGCAGACAGACAGGCGTTCTGGACGTTCTGGCACGTGCCTCCACATAAATATGTATGTAAAACAAATGCTGGAAATTAAATTGACTGAAATTTTATGGCCAAACTACGTGAAAGGCAGCGAAATGTTTGTATAATTTGTGAGCAATTGTCGCAGACACAACTCGGCCGGAATTTAAGTTCGATGTCGGGGAAATCAAGCTTTAAACCTTGGATAGTGTGGTGGTGCAATCAGGGCTTCTCGATTGCAGTTTGCCAAAGGATGGCATAAAACTCACTAACGATCTGCAGTCAGACAAAGGATATGCTTTCGTTCGAATGTCCTGGCTGTAAACTAACTGGAATTATCGTAAACGAATTTGTTATCTCTGCGTAACATGACAACCAGCTAAAACAATAAAATTTCATCATCCGCTCTTTTGTGTGCAAGAAGACAGCATTCAAAGGCATCCGCGTGCCTCGGCTGCATTTTCCCTTTATGGCCAAATTTCACATTCGCAGATAAGGGGCGCGGCCAGGCCGGAGGGCCGGAAAAGCTGGAAAAGCGTATTCGGTCGAAAGCCAAAAGCCGAAAGTGTTTGACAGCAATATATGCACAGTCAGTGCGAGTACTTAGTGCAGCCCATGACTGAAATTATGTCCGCATCAGCAGATATTTATGCAGCCTAATGCATCTGGTTCAATGCGACTCGCAGATTTACGGCTTTTTGTGTGCATTCCAAAAAGGCGTGTTAGTTGGCCATCGGAAAATCCCTTGATTTTGAACGAGCAATCGTTACCAATGCTAGATGTAATGCACCCATTCGTTCCAGTTGTGGAAAAGTTATCAAACCCACTACTTTAGTGACCCATCTTGGTAAGCGCAAGTTGGTAAAGGTACCCATAGTACCCAAAATAACTTTTGGACTGAACACCTTCTGCAAGAGCTATAAAATACCCATATATTTATTTAGAATTTTACTATTTGGAATGCAAGGCACCCAGAGTCCTTTGTGGACCTCTGTAATTAAGTGATAACATACTGTGTACAAGAACGTGCCAACATGTCCGTGAAAAACGCCGCAGCGGATGATGACAGCAGGAAATCGCCTTAAATAGCAACAATCCCGGGTAGGAGGGTCAAGTCCAGCGTAATGCAAACGTCTGATAGGAAATCTGTGGCATTATTGCAGGCAACTGAGACATCGCCATCATCATCGTCGGTGGCAAGACATGGGGGTCACTGGGAGTCCGGGCGTGAAAGCCGCTTGGGGGAATAGATATAGATGCGGGCCCATGTTGCAACATTGGCGGCGTTCATGTTCTTGGCACTGCTCTGAATGTCCACGAGCCACTTCCGGCCTGAATGCGAGGGAAACACTGCACAAACACTGCCTGCTGCCCAAGGACTTCCTTCGTGGGCGACTGCAACGCCAACTAGAGCTGCCCTCCACTCGCCCATAGATTGCTTTGTTATTCGTGTGTTTGCCGGCATTGTTGGCCAGCCACTTGGAAGACGTGGCATTTGTTTTGGTACCAGCCCCGAGAATTCAGGCTAATCAATAGAGAACGACCGGTTAAGGGAGAAACTCAGAGTTTACCTAGGCATTCAATAGAATTGAGTACCTCAAATATGGAGCACAGTGCTGGCCAAAATCTCGAGGCAAGGGAAATGGGAAAATAGCAAAGAAATCATAAAAGCAAAATCAGAATGGAATAAGTATTAAGAGAAATGCAAACGGATAGTACCCAGGTAGTTAATTGTTTTGTAATTCTGTAGGCCTGTGAAATATATCCTGCTGTGCAGCATCCGTCAGATTCTTTAGCTTTTATCTGTGGAACTCAATGATCCCGCTGACCGCGGTCGTTTTTCATCTGCGTTGCCCGATATTTGGGTCGTCAGGAGTTATATAAGCACATGTCACGTCCGAGTCCTTTTGATGTGTGGATAAGGGATGTGGGATGCAGGATGCAGGGTGTTTGGGTGGCAGCCATGGTTTTTGTGCGCGGTGTCGCCGGGTGACAAGGTGTTGGCTTTCACGTGGATTTCAGTTGCCGCACCCGGCCGCCACGAGCTCATCACATGTTCGTGGGCGCCGCTCCTCCGGAGCGCCACATCTCCACATCTCTATCCACACCTGTCGTGCCTGGCTGTGTGATTAGTCAGGTGGCACGTAGCGGACCTGGCAAGCAGCCAGATGCTTCTTCAATCAGATGTCAATTACGCTGAAGATTTCCAGGGATTTGTGGCTCTTTTGTGCACGGTCTTCTTTTTTCTTGCGAAGATTATGAGTGCTCTGGGACTATCTGCAATCTTTACTTGGAATGCATATACGTATATTCGGCGCACACATACGCCCTCGGTCATGTCAACAAGTCAATTGCTTACCATAAATTACTCATACGCCCCGTTCGAGCGGCCGCCTGCTATCATTATTATTATACCCCAGGGACCACTTGGTCCTGCTCAATAGCAGTGTATAAATTTGTGAGCCAAAGATAAATAAGTTTTCCTGCTGCGACGACCTTCACGATGACGCAACATTTCTTCTGCTCGGATCGATAAAATCTTTGGTAATTTATAAGCAGCTAAAGGCGAAGGAAATTTACAAAAGCGTGCCCAACTGAATTTGAAAATCCCTTTACTGCAACACCTTTTCATTCCATTGATATGTGTACCTTTACATGGAGCCTGAGTGAAACGCGTAAAAACATTTATTATTAATTTTGAAAAAACTGAAATCCACTTTCCACAATGGCACGAGGTGAACGAAGGCAACAGCTTGCTGCTTAAAAATCATTGTAAAAATCATCGTGCGATGAAAGTTTAATCGATATGCAAGCGCGTATAAATTTCACAGAATATGGCCAGCAACAGTTGGCTTTAATGGATCCGATACGGAAAGCGGAAAGTTGCCTACTTTTTATGGCTCACTTTTAAGTCTGGTGCGGATGAATATATGTGCATATATCAAACAGGAGGATATGCCCCACGCATTCGCATCGTAACCTCTTTTTGGTAGATATCCCACCTGCTGGCAAGCGGCAAATGTAAATAAGCATAAAATCCAATTTTCTGTTAGCTCCCTGCGTGTTTGCACGGCGTCTTCTGCTTTTTTGGAGCAGCTCCTTGGTCCCTTCTCTGCTGCTCATGTCCTGTCTGCATACAAGGATACAAGGATACAAGAACAGGTGGGGAGGGCTGTCAAACCCACTTGAAGATTTGCAATCAACGCCCCGGGCAAAAAGCAGGCAGGTGAGCATCAATTGAAACCATTCCCCTTTTGATCTGACATCCGAAAGCTCACTGAAATTCACCCAATTTGGGTCACTCTGGTGCCTCTGGAAGAAGTGGCATGTTACGTAATAATTTATGATTGCCCCATGTGGCAGGAAGGCGGCTGAAAAAGGTTTACTGCCAACTGACAACCGACTTCTGCGGCTAATCTAAATAACATAATCAGATTTGTCAGTCGAAACAAAAAAGTGGCAAGAAACTGACCGGAGCTCGCATATGTTCCCACTTGAGTTAAGCACATTTGGCAAGCTCATTTGCATATTTGACTTGATAAAAAGGGTGCCCAGTACACAGCTTGTTTTTCCAGGCATTTTTGACTTTTTGTACGTTTTCGGACATCTGTGAGTAAATACAAAATTGAACTAGGGTTATTTTTGAATAATATTCATATATTACTTTAATATGTAAAAATTTAACAAGCTTGGAGGAGTATTATAAAACTCAATGAAATAATTTACAATCACTTTGATTGCTTACCACTAAAACAGCTTCTTGATTGCCTTTAATCGAACCTATTTTATGTGAAACATTGCGACTGGATGCCCCGTATTAGCCCATATTATTCGACGGCTTTCTTTGCCATGCAAACTCGGCCAGTTTTAGCTACCGACTCATCTGTAAATGCATTACCAAGGCCCAAATGCATTAGAGTGCGATTGTTTGTGAATTTGTGTGAGAATATCCCCCTTGTAGTTCCACCATTCCTCATTTGAATTTTGGCTGCGAAATTGTGTGTGCATCAAGAAAATAATAGATATGAGGGCATTGTTGATTGCTGAAATTTTTGAGTTATGAGCTGGCTTGTTATGGCCTCATGTAAATTGGTTTTGGTACACAATTGGGCCTTTCGGTATGGTTATTAAATTCTTCCAGTTGTATAATTTGAAAACAAGCGGCACTCATACTCGTAATCCAAAAGGTCTTTTTTGGTTTATTTACAGGAATCTCTACTTAAAAATATTCAGTAAGCAGCAGTTCTATTTCATATAAATAATGTCATCATTTTTATTTTAGTATGAAACTTTTTGACATTGTATATAAATTTGTTAAAATTTGCAACTTTAACTGGCGGTGACAGCTGTGTCAAGTGTCTTCAAATCGATTAGCATAAAACTGATAATAAACTAAACTTATGTTGTTCCCGAAAAGCCAACAGCTTGAACATCAGCAGAGTGACATGAGTTTTGTCTCTGGGAAAATGCTGGCAAACATTTTGGCAGCCAAAATACAAAAGATGGCTCAAATACTCGCCAAGCGAACGCAACAAAAACAGCTTTATTTAAGCACTTTCGCCTCCAGTTTGCAGCCACCTTTTCGACTTTTCCTGCCAGCCAAGGACACTTTAGCCTGCCAAAGATTATCAGTTCCACTTTAAATTATTATGATGGCACTGCCATCTCCCACGAATCCTCCCAGCAAATTACGGCTCGTCCTGGCAAAAAAGGAGCATCCACAGACCCAAAAACAAAGGGAGCTTATATCAATTTGGTGTTTTCCTTTTCGCGTTCGCCGCTTATCTTCATTTCTGGGCCACCGTTGGGTTTATGGTCAATTTTAGATTTTATATTTGCAGCTTTCGGTTTCTTATTGTTTTTCCGCGTGCTTTTCCAGCGAACCCTCACCTCGTCGCGAATTTATTTAAAATTTCTCCCCCATTTTCGTTTGATTTTATCGGCGTGCAAGCAACTTGTTTGCTTTCACTTTGCTTCGCTTTTGTTGCAGTTTTATTGGCTGGATTTTAAATCAATTGGAGTTTTATTCTGCCCTAGCCATTGCGAATTTCAATTGCCGTTCGCTGTTCAGCGGTTTTCGCTTTGTCAAAGGCAAAATATCTTGATAGACTTAAAGGTTTGTAGCACATTTCTATTCGCTGTAGTCACTTTTTTTAATTTAAAGGGTTAAAATAATTTTAAACAAAATGTTTGCCATTCAGCATTTTTATGCACAAAAAATATTTGCAAAGCTTTCAGCTGCTTTTTGGCAACGATTCTAAATCGAAATGTAAATATTCCATTTGTCTAGCGCTGCAGATTGATGATGGCTGATACTTTAAGCCGCTTTGACTCCAGCTTTCGCTTTTTCTGGAACAACATGAAAAAACAAATTATTTACCTAAGGTTGTGAGTCTCGTTCTCTTGGCTATAAATTACGTGATAATTGCATTCATTATTTGATAAGTAAACAATAAATTCATTTGATTTCCTGTCAAGATTTCAAAATTTAGTTGCCGGCCCCCCATTTACTATCATATAATCTATATTCAAAGCTTATCCCTTACTGCTTAAAGTTAGTACGTAGTCCTTAGTTCAGGAGCAGCTTTTGAAAAGTCACTATGTGTGCTTAAATTATGGATTGTGGCATTTATGAAGGTCTATTGAAATGTATGCCTGTCCTTCAGTCTTTCAAACTCCCTTCGCTTGTACAACATTTAACCCCTTTTGTTCACGCCAATTTTCGTAGAAAAAATCTGCAATAAAGTGCGCATTTCAGGGATTTATGCGGCTTATAAAAAATTGGAAAAAAAAGAACTAGCATTATATTCAGTGTATATTCATATATATATTCATATTCTCGTATTTCGCTCACACTTCAAGGGGTGTTTTTAAAAATCTACAACTCCAGTGAACCGTTTGCTTAGAGCATTCGTTTAACACTAATTCTGTTCACTAACGATTTGTCTGCTAACATAATAATGTAAACGCTAAGGGAAATTTTTCCGGGGAAAAGGTCGAAAGACCTCTCCCAACCGTGCAACACGTTCGCTGCAACATGTTGCACGGGGACACATCGTTTTATTTGTTTACGCATTGTGTGGAACTTGTCACAGATCCACGGGTCTCTTTTAGAAGGGAAACCTGTTGCTAATTATTGGGGAAAATACCCCCCAATCTGACTTGCAAACTTGATAGATTCTTCTTGGATCAAACCATTTTGCTCCATCAACCAGCTTGCCACACTCAACAATTAAGTCATTTTCGCCACAAGTTTATAATTGAAAATTATGAGCAAATTACTATCAGCGACTAAGTGCATAAGTGTGTTGTGTGCTGAAATGTGTCACTACGCACATATATGTAAGCCAACACATATCCGAGTGTATATGTATATATATGGCTGGTAATGACTCTGTCAGACACACAACCTTCATGCGAAACATTGACGAACCGCCGCACTTTCTAGGCGAAACTTTTTCATTGCCCTCGGAGTGAAGCTAAGTGAGGACCCACTTATGCGGCAGGCTCTGAAATTTAATATGTCAGTGCGTGTCTGAATAGAAAATGAAATTACCACGGCCTCAACTTGGCAACCAGCATGGTTTTGACATGCATTTTTCGTTGACAAAATGTTACAGCACGTTAAATTAGTTTAGTGCCTCCAATTAAAGGATTGGGCTTGAGCACTTAAAATTTAAGGCTTGCAGGCTCAACAACTCAAGCCATTAAATAATCCCTATAAGTTACAGCAATTACTGTGAGTAAGAGTCAATTTGTAACCCTTGCTTCCAATCACAATATTGAAAGTTGAAGATGTATTATGTTGCTTCAAAATGCAACTGTTCACATTGAAGCCCCATTTAAATTGATAAACTACAAAAAAGCTCAACCGAGTTTTCCATTGAAAAGAAACTAAGAAAATAAGAAAGGAGGAAAACTTTTTCAATCACTCTTGGGTTGACATACTTTGGCTGGGGAAAACGCAAGTTTTTGTTTTTTAATTAATGAGCCACACACAATAAACTGATTATGAAGATGATTAGCTAGTGGGCAGCTGGGTAGCTGGAAAGTTAATATCTAAAGTAATCAATTAGACTGATATATAAAGTAGGCAGTAACTTTTTGTTGCAATAAGCATTTCCGATTCACGTTCGTTTTATGGGAAATAGATTATTCACAAATCCTTCACTTCACTTTTATTGTTTATTTCAAGAGGCACGATATTTCCTTTTATAGCCTCGGGAGCACTAATTTGCATTTTTATGATTTAATTTTCCAAATGCAACGCAATCAGTACAAAATTGTCTATATTTATTGCTTTTGACCGCAGTTCCGGCATATCATTACAAAATAATACAATTATTTGTAGATGGTTCCTTTTCTTAAATTTGCGCTTATTTGTAAAACACGCACTAAAAGCATTTTTAAAATAAGCATTCATTAAATGTATCCGAAATCTATTACTTTAAAATTATTACCATCGTGTGACTGTATATTCTAGTCGAGTTTATATGCCAATTTCCATTTCCATTTTCTTAAGTCATAAGAAGACGTATTTTTATAGCTGTACTTTCAGAGTTGAGGACTTGAAGAAAGGAAACTTTACATTATATAGCGACATAAAAGTAGTTTTTTACAGTTTGCTTTTATTACTTTATATAACTGGATTTCAGAAATAATGAACTCAAGATATATGTATGTATAACTTCAAAAATACTGTATGTAATTGGTCGTATATCTGCTTAGAGATCTTGAACTAATTATACGCCCAATTTGCTTGCCTTTAAAATCTTAACAAGATTATTAAACCAAAAATGTAAATAGGGTTGTTTTTAATTGCAAGCTTTAAGGATCCTTACCGTAGCTCTTGTTAGTTTTTTACGTCCGTGATTTACAACAGCAGAGTGGCGCAGTGGAAGCGTGCTGGGCCCATAACCCAGAGGTCCGAGGATCGAAACCTTGCTCTGCTAGTAATCTCAATTTTTGTTTTTTCAATATTCATTATCTTTTATTCTCTTAGCTGTATTTTTAAGGTATTTAACCTTTCTGAAGCCCTGAAACGAGTTACAATGCTAGATTCTTCTACAATTTTAAAGAACACGTTTGACTACCATCTCATGAATGGTACATCGTATTTTTAAGAAGTCAAGCTGCTTAAAAATCACCTAAATTTCGCTGCAGGAAATGCCGGAATCCCAAAAATCCCTTAAATCCATTCTTCAGCAGATTGGCCAGCAAATGCAAATCGAGCTGAAAGCAAAATTATCTAATCAGGACTCTACATCCGCAATCTCCAGCACGCTCATATGTACGTACAATATTAGAGTGTGTGTTCCTGGCATTTTTTTTATCTCTGCCTGCAATTCGATTTCAAATCCCTGCTCGTTGTGTGACGCAAGTAATTTTATTGCTGCCTTTTGACTGCTCACAAAAGCAGTTTCTTGCCTTCCAAAACGCTTGCCGATTGCATTTTCCATTCGCCGACAGAAAGTTCACCCAAAATGTACCTTTACGAGCCAAACGCAAATCGAAGTTGTGGTATTTGCTTTTCCTACTCGTAATCTTAAGTTTATCTACCCTTACTTAAGGTCTCTCGTTGTTCGAGTTACAAGTATTTAAAATAATTACCAAAAGAAATTTTTTTGAAATCTCACATTCTCTATTTTCTAACGCATTTATCCATCAATTTTATTCCGTGTACTTTTTCATTTAAGTAGCCATTCCAATCATACCATTTTTGGCTTTGAGCAAGACATGTTTACACAATATTGTGTGCGGGTTTTGTGCTGCTGCCTTTGAGCCTTAACATTCGTTTTGTGCACCTGTCAATCGTTTTCTTTTTTAGGTCAGAAGCCGTCGTTCTGCGGTCAAAATGCAATTGTATTCATCTGCTGTCCCGGCCTTAAAGTATGATGAAGCCATCTCGTTTTTTACCCAGCGCGAGGACACGCGGCGTGTGCACAATTAATCAAACAACTGGCAAAAAACGGAGAGCAAAAACGAGGAATATTCAATTATTCATACCCACTGTTAGCCCGAATGTGTGGCACATAACCACAAACAGGCGTCGCCAAACATAATGTTGATAAGTGTAAATGCCATATGTAAATGTTGTTCGTGCCACGTCCAATTCACTTTTTTTGGGGGCGATGCAAAAGTAAAGCCAGAGCGATTGTGACATAAAATCGAGTGGGTTAATGTTTATGGCATGAAATATGCGACATGCGGTGGAAAAAGGGGGTCAACTTAATTCGATCGGAAGTCAGCTAATTGGGTGTGCAGGTAACCAATAATACTCTCTGAAAGCGTTTCTGCCTTTCGTTGATTTTTTAAGCCCACATGTGCTATAAATGCTTAATTTGCCGAGTAATGCGCGTTAGCTTAACTGGGAATTTAGGAGCATTTTATTTAATTTTAAATTCCATCAAACTTTTGCGCTGTGCCAAGTGCAGCAATGGCGCAATTCAACTATCTAAATTGCAAAAACCAGGCACATGATGGAAAAACGTTAATGGCTCCACTGGGAGGGAGCTCGAAAAATCAAAAAACAAAAAACAAAAAATGGGGGGAAACAGATAGAAGCCAACGTGGGTGGGCTTAAAAACCGCATTAGCTCCCAAAAATTGTTGGCCATGTGGGTAAACAAGAAAATTAATTGCTTGCGCAAGAACTAAATGCGATAAGGAACTACAGGCAAAATTGTGAAATAATTAAATGCAGACCGACTCTGGAAACAGCTAATTATAAACATTATCTCTTGTTTAAATATTGTAAGTTTCTTCTTACCAACAGCCATCGCAACTGGCTTTAATTTGCTCATCTTCAATTCAATATTTAGATATGTTTAGTGTTTTTTTTTTTATCGATAAATGGGAAAAGTAGGCGAGTCATAGTAATCAAAGCTGAAATAGAACTGCGCACACATTAAAAAAGTATTCTGTTCAAGTGAGTGACATTCGGAAATCAAAAATGGTCCCAGTTCAGAAAAGCAACGTTTCTGGTGTAAGTTTCTTTAACAATGAGATATATACGCGTTAATAATAATAATAATATTCAGGAAGCCGATTCTGTGGTATCCGCCAAGGATGTGTATTGCATTTGTCGCCAGAGCCACAGCAATGGATTTATGATGTAGGTAGCTGATGTCTCTCATCCTTGCTCCTAACCGCAGTATTTGATCCTATATAGATGCTGTGACAATTGCAACGAGTGGTTCCATGGAGATTGCATCGGTTTGCCCGCAAGTATCGGGGTACTGCACGACACCTATTACTGCACCGAGTGCTTCCGCAAAAATCCACTATTGAAGTGCACCTATAAGAAGAGTTCATCCACCTCAGGAGTTCCAAAAACTCCAAAATCCCCCAAAACTCCAAAAAGAGCCAGGATTATCAATTCAATCGGTGTCAGGCGAAATCCACGCAGGAAATCCACGTTTGTCCAGGAGCCGTTAGAGGTACACAATCCGAGCACTCCTGCTCCAAAGGCTTCAAGAACTCGCAGACAATCCACGAAGTTACAGAAAGCAGTCGAATATGAAAATTATAAAGAAGAAGCTAAAAAGGTGGATCAAAACCCAAAACGGACTGCGAAGGAAAAGAACCCAAAGCCGGAGGATAAAGTCACAGGGGATGCTCCAAAAGCAACAATTAAACAGGTCTTCGTATCGACGGGAACACAATGCAACATGTTTAGAGAGTTTGCGAAGTATGTTCCTCCCGAAAACTCCAAGAAAAAGGGCATCTGCTTTTCAGGCTGTTGCCAGCGATTGGCTCGACGCCGTTCTAAATACTGTTGCGATGAGTGCAACAACTTGACCGCAGTCACAAATCTAGTCTCATTTGGCGTTTTACCTAAAATGCCAGCAATAAATGCGGCATTGGCTAGGCAATTGAAGCAATATGGTATTTATGATTATCAAATTTTTCAGAATAACAATGACTCAGCAAATAATCACAAGTCAAACAAAAATTCAAAGGCTTCTGAGTCAGAAACGAAAACCAAGACAAAGGCTAAAAAGACAAAGTCGGAAGGAAGAAAATCGAGATATCGTAGTCCGAGCAGTAGCCCAGATGTTTCCCCAACTGCCGCTAAAAAGCCCAAGCTCCAAGAAGAACTTCCTTCATCAAGGTCTAAAAGCTCACGGAAGTTACTTGAAGAATCTCGATCTGAAACAGAGCCACAACAGAAATTTAAGCATAAGACTGCCAATGAAGAAAAGACTAGCACTGCGAGGAATACATCTAAAACAGCACCCAATACTCCTGTTAATCTAAAGAACACTTTTAAGCAAAAACATGTCACTAGCTCCCCCCAACCAGGCCAGAAAAGAGTGCACAGATCACAAACGATATCTGTGGATGGTCCATTAACTTCTGAACCAAAATCGACTGAAGTTAGTCGTATGGCAAGTCCGGGGACTTCTTCTAGAAATAAGAACCCTGTGCTTGCAACCTCTTACCAAATGTATAGAAAACTATCACTTACTGATGAGAAAATCAAAGCCATTAGATGCATAGTGTCCAATATGTCGAAAGACGAGAAGGCCAAGTTGGCCAGGAAGAGAATGATGATGAAGTTTACATCGGAGAAGCACCTACGTCAGGCAACAGGTGACTTAAATAAGGAATAATATACCGTTGCATTCTAAATATTTATAATTTATATACATTATATATATATATATATGTATTATTATATATAATATAAGATATATATATAATATATGTATTATATATATATATAATATATAAATAACTTACATTTATTATATATTATATCATATTATATATTATTATATTATATATATCATATATGTTATATATACTTATAAAATAACAATTAAACACCGGGTTCAGTTTACTTTTTCGGTTATCTGTTCCCCCCCCCCCCCCCCCCCCATAACTGCTGTAAAATCAAACAAACATTTAAAGAATAAATCTCCGAATGTGTCACATTTGTTGACCACCGAAAGTTTCAATTTTGGCACGTCCCCTGGGGCGTATACGTGATGTGAACCTTCCATCAAATTTGCATCAGTCAATGGTTTGGAACAATGGCCGAAACGAAAAAGCCAAGCTTAGCGAACATTTGCGTCTCTATTCTGCATTTGAGAGTATAAATATTTTATTACTATGCTCGCTCCCCACATTTATCTTACAGAAACAAAAGGAAATATTTAGAGAAGAGGAACTATTTCGGTTGGCTTGCGGGCAGCGCTTTGATTTGTTTTCACCATTTACGATTTTTCACACGTTGAGAAAGTTATTTTCCGCCCATAAAATTGATATACGAGTGAGCTTTTATGTGTGTCCTAAGGATATGTTTTCATTATTCGGCTGCTGGGATTTGTGCCCCGGCTTATTGACTCTAGAATTGTCATTTGCAGCATTTGCTTTTATTTCATTACTCATATCCATAGTTCACCTACTCCGCCAATCATTCATGCGCCATGTGTTACGGCACAGAAATAAAAAACCGTGACAATGATTGACAGCTTTGAGCATTTCTTGCATCGCAATTGAATATTGTTTTCCAGCTCCCAGAGAGCAGGGCAACTGTCGTAAAATGCGGACATAAAAAATAACTGCAATAACTAGATATGGCCACTAAATTTTTTATTGCAAGATGTCAATTTCCGCTGCAAAATACAACTGAAGTTCGGTGCAGTTTAATATCCAATTAGGGGACAGTTTGCACGGTTCATTTACATTTGATAGCTGACTTTTTCGCTTCGACTAAAACAAAGTGCTAAACTTTACCTGTCTACTACTAAGCCGATTTGAGTTCCCCAAATTTCAATCTTTAAAGTAATCTTATTACCGGCGCATTGCAATATGATATGTCAGTCGTCTTGTCGCCAGCAACAAAAAATATTACGTTACCCCCTCAAGAGTCTTGTATGCTTTCCGGGTGGGGAAATTGTCCCATGTGCTTGCTTTGTGGCCAGATTGAATGGGAGTTCCTCATGCACGTCGTTGAGGACAAATTGAAAGCGCCTCAAGGTGTCCTTGGTGGCTTATTACAATTTTAAAATACTTGCCTTACTGTGCTTGCAAAAAAATTAAACGTTGAGATAAAATTTCCCAAGACATTGCTGATTTCATTAGCCTTATATCTTTCAATTTCCATCAAGGTGGGCATTATACAAATATTTGAAGTTTATATGTATATTTATTGTAAGTCAGTTCGTTTTAGTTTCCTTGAACATTATGGTCCGGATCCACTTTCTTTCCCTCTATTAAATTATTACACAAGGTTTGTTTCGACGCCCTTTAAGCTCCAAACCAACCCCATGACACCACAACCCGTCACCAACTGTTGACATCCTCCTTTAAAAAGGTTAATTGTGTCGTCCTAATGTCTTTGGCCATCCGTGTGCGTGGCTTACGTGTTTGGGGTGCAAAAGGAGGGAAAACAGGGGAGCCGCAAAGGATTTGCCACCAGGAACACGTTTTGTTTCAGTCTCTGTCCTCAAGACAAGAAAAATGCTCTCGATCTACGTGATGCTTCCTCTTAGGTTTCATTTGATGGGGAGTGAATGGGTTTATTTCTATTTACTGGCTGGGTTTCTGTTGCAGCTTGAATGCTCTTAGAGAACTCACATTTTCTTGTCAGGCTTTCAGTTGCAGTTGTATCTAAATTTCTTGCCAATTGATTTCATGCAATTTTGATAGATTTCCACTGCGTATATGCAAGTTTTCATCAGCTTTTAGCTGGCGAGCTGCAACTTTAGGCAACAATATCCGGCTAGAAACTTCTTGGCTTCAAATAACTTGGCGGAACTGGAAATTCATTTTCAAATCGAAGAAATAAAAATCCTCGCCCTCTCAAAACTTGATTTTGCCAGCAACCACTGGATAAAGTTTGGGCCCCATATGAAGTTGAGATGGCCAGAATAGACATTGTACTACTTGCCCTACCAGAAGTTTAACATGTCATGGAGAACGAACTTCTAGGGTATTATCCATTCAAGCGGATAAATAATTAATAATTAACAAAAATTTAAGAGTACATTTACGACAGCGATGCTGAAGCTGGGCTCCTGGTCATACCTCGATAATTTGAGAGTCCTTTCCCCACTTCCCATCTTGATTAGCATTTGTCGGTTGTTCGCCCGCTTTGCTGGCCCATTTGCCCTGTTTTTAAATTTCCGCTTCCGCTGGCGGTGTCAACTCCATGGCAATGTCATTTCCGGCGGGAAAAGGCGCCTGGGAGGCCATCAGCTTCAAACTGAAAACTGAAAACTCGTCATCCTAGACGTCGACGTCGACGTCCGTCATTGTCCTTAGCGCTTCCGCGTCATTTTCATTTACAAGTCCTTCGCTCGTGCTCTTTTCCCGATTCCATTTTCTATTTTCCGGCTGGGGGGCAGTGGTTGACATCTGGAATAGTCGGCGCGTTGGTGATGGCATCATAAAAAGCGCCATCGACTGCAATTTTTCCCAGCTGATTTATTAATGTTGACAATCGTGGCAGTCTGTTGACATTGCCCCCACCCCACCCAATCCCAATGTAATGGAGTTGTTTCGTGTTGAACTTGAACTAGAGTCGGTAGCCTGTGGAGTTATTTACACTCTAGATTAAATTATAATGCAGAATGTTGCGCCGTTTCAATTCGCTTCACAGTACTCTAATTGGTTTCCTCAGTTCACCTTTTGCTCGTTTTATACTCTTTTGCCAACGATTATCACGTGTCTGCTGAAAGTGGCGAATGGGTTCTAATTAAGGGGTATTTAAACGACTTCTAGATTTAAAATTGATGCAAATATTTAAACTCACATATCCGACCATTCTTTAGTGAAATCTTAAAATAAACATCTTAAAAGTACCACTCCATTGAAATGGAAAATTATTAAAATTTCGCTGTATTCTTTCCATGTAAATATTGTTTAAGACGATATTTATTTTCCGTTGCTGGCATCTCATCGTTTCTCTTATTTACTCGATAATTGCATCTTTACTACGCGTAAGTCACGTGTGAAACATGTGAGTTTCGTCCTGTGTTTGAGTTGGCATTAAGTTTCTCGGCACGTGAGCGGAATATTTTTAAAAACACAAATTGCCTTCTGTTTATTATTATTTAAATGTTAATTATGAAGTATAATGGCGGGTCAGAGTATCGCTAGCTTAAAGTCTACTGAATAAATTGATTGTTTGGCTTTGGACTTTCTGTTGGTATTCCAATCACGTGTTCAGCGGAAGGACGTGATAAAGGCATACATCACTCGATTTGTTAACCCCGAATTGCCCGTTTATTATCGCTGTGTAAGCCACCTGAATAGCAATTTTTCCGATTTCCCCATAAATACATAATTTAAATGCGCCAATTCATCAGCTTCATGGTTCGATACCTTTTTATTTACCTTAATGTTTCCGCTCGAAGGTCCTTTGCCTAAAATAACCCGCACACATCAATGTCAGTTCCAGTATTCTGGGCGTATCAAATGTATGCCCATGACATAGTCCCATTTCACCGCCCCGCCCCATTCACATCCTTTCAATAGCCTCCCTTTTTTGACATTTTTCTTGGCGGTGCACACGCAACAGGAAACGGAAACGCCGATTTGTCAATTGTGTGGGCCAAGATTTATGTGCGCCACGATAAACTTGAAACACGAATACCTGATTTTGCTTTTGGTGCATGCGATTTCTTACGAGGTGTTCATGGATAAAGGTAATTCGTTAGGGAATCAATTGAATAATCGGAACAGCGATTTATTTACTTATCTGGCTACAAATTTAATGAGCTCTAACTATAATTTCACTTTCAGCTGATTAAAATTTTAAGTGTCAACTGATATTAGCCAATCGCAACGTAACAACTGTTTAATCTGTTGACACCTCGGCTGATAACTAGAAAGTAAACAAGTATCACGTAATATTACCGTGATATAATATTCGTTAGTCTTCCAATAAAAAGATATAAATTAAACATTTTAAAAAACCATCTTGCTGAATAAATTAAATCTTTATTTTGTGCTAGCATTGTCAACAAATTTCGCACTTAAGCATAAATTAACTAATGTTCACAAGTAGTCGACTGAGTTAAACTAAGTTATTCAAATGAAAGCTGTAAAAACTAATCAACAGTTTCGATTAAGCCACTAATGCGCCTTGGCCTTGTACGTAATTTTCCACACCTCGAATAGGCAAATGGTCGAATGGAAGCGGTAGAAAATGGCCAGCGGCATGGAGATGTGGGTGATGATCGTCCAGCCCCAGACTCCAAAGAACTCCAAATGGCTCTCCCTGAAGACGGCTCGTCCCTTGATCAGGGTGTTGACGAACCAAATGGCAATGTTGGCCACCAGCAGGAACGTGATGATCTCCCTGCCCGGCTTCCTTCTCACCTGGTTGGTGCCCTTGCAGCGCCGATGGCTGGAGTGCAGGATGAACATGGTCTGCAGCGAGGTCTGCACCACTCCAAAGACCTCCGCTATAATGCCCTCCACCCGGTCGGGCACGGTGTCCCATTTGGCGAAGTAACTGCCCAGGATGCTGAACATTCCGTACAGATACACTCCGGTCTGAGCCACAATCAGCAGGAGATTGTCCAGATCCATTGAGTGGTGTTCGTCGCTGGTGTTCTTAATGTAGCGCAGATCGCGCATGAGGATCATGCCTAGAAAGATGAATATCGATGTAGGTGGGTCCACACAACAACTAGTATATCCACTCACCCGTTATGACAGCCGCTGCGCACATGAAGTACATGAAGGTCTCCCAGAGGGTGACCTCCTGTGTGGCCACCAGTTCGTAGCCCGGCTGGGTGTACAGCACAAAGTACATGATCATCGAGATAATGGTCATGACTATGATCAGAATCCCGAAGAAGAGTCCCTTGTGCGACTGGGAACAGTCCACGGAGAAGTGATGGGCAGGCTTGGCAGCAGCGGGCTTGACGGAATTCTTGCGCGTCTTGTCGATGTCCGGAATCGATTTGACCGTCTTCCACATCTCGAAGAGTATTACGGCGCAAATGAGGGAGTACTCGATGGTGCAGGGGAACAGGAATGGCGATAGTTGCTGCACCAGGGCACCCATAATGGTTGTGCGGGAGCAGCCGCTGAAGGCAGCCGGCGTGGGCGTGGGCGAGGGAGTAATGGTAATATTGGCAATCACGGAACTCACATTGGCTAGCAGGGAGTTATTAAGGGCATGATGGTGATGATGCTGATGCAGGGACTCATTGACAGCGGCCCAATCCGTTCTACTCAGGGAGCTATTATGGATGACCAGGTCGTGGGCGGGATCCACTTCGTGCTGGCTGATGTGGAAAATTTCGTGCTTGGTCTCCTCCACCAGGACGTACAGCCACTCGCACAAGTTAGTGGCCACCATGTGCATGAGTCCGAAGCGGGAGGTCACCTTGTGCCGGGCCATGTCCATGTAGGTGGTGTTCAAGAAGATGAACTGCACCTGGGCGATGCACAAAACCATCCGGCAGATGGGTGTAATGGCCACGAAGACATCCCGGCACCCGGGATGGCCATTCAGCTCGAAGAACTGGCCAAACTCCAGTCCCGAATACACCATAGTTCCAATGGCGAAGGCGATGGCTCCAACTCTCAAGTAAAAGCTGCCAAAATGGGTTACCTTGTGCTTTAGATGCACATTGCTGTTCTTTTCGTCTGCAAATGTAGAACAATCATATTTGTATTGACCAAATTATATCAAGAATTCCTCTATAGCTTACGAAAGTCCTTTAAGGCATTGAAGAGCGATCGATTGCGGAAGGCACTGATGTACAGAAAGATCACAAAGAGTATGCTGCCCACATAGAGGTAAACGTAGAATCCCTGGTACACATAGGTCGGTATTTGGTCGGATATAACTTCAGTGATCGGCAGACAAACGCCGAGCAGTACCAACAGCTTGCAATAGGTTGCCGATAGCGCTGAACTTATGGCATCGCTGAAAAGATACATTTACCAGATAAGAAGAAGTTTATTTAACTTAATATAAGTTTATACAACTTACTTGCCAGTGCGTCGGTTCTTCTCCTTCTGTTGCTTGGCCTGAAAGCTCTTGGCCCCATTGTCGAAAAAGGCCGTGGATCCATTCCTGGCACTGGTGGCTCCACTCTGGAAATTTATGGTCGCTGTGCTGCCGCTCGCTGTTCCCTGCAGGTTACTGAAAAATAGAAGAAGTAATATGCACCATAAGTAATAGAAGTTTTATAAATATGTAAAGTGTTAGATAGCCAATTTGGGAAGTATAAGAATAAAAACACATAATATTGGTTACTTTCTAATGCGATTTGGATGCCGTTTGATGAGTTTGTTATGTTAGGGAACCATAAATGTACCCATTTTTGGCAGTCCTCGGCGACAGGAAGCCGTTGCCGTCTCTGCGCCCGAAGAGCGGCGGTCGCTGGGTGAGGATCTCCTGGAGGAGCAGCGATGGCCTGCGGGACACCTGCAAGGTGCAGGCGGAGTCTTCGTGGTGCATCCCGACGGTGGGCAGCGGGAGGAGGGCCTGCCGCTGACTGCCGTGCTCCACGAGATCCAGGTTGGTCTGGGACTTGGCCAGCGGAGAGATGGGATGCGGCGACATGACCGGAATGCTGTGGTGCCCGCAGTGATCACAGGACGTTCGGGCGTATCGGATTACTTGATTCGAGGTGGCGGCCACCGAGTGACGAGGTGTACCAGGTACCGAGGGGGGCAGCGAGCTTGGCGGGGATCTCGAGAACGAACCCGACTTCTTTGGCGCACTTATGGTTATGTATTCGCAGGCATCGGAGGATCTGTGGCTGCTGTTTGAGGATCGAAATAAGGATATGGGATATCTAATTTTCCGACCAGGGGCACATATACACGCAACCCGACAGGTTCAATGCTTTCCGATGAACTGAATTTTCTATTCCGACTTTGGATTCTTGTGGCTGGTATTATCAATATGTGGATTCAACCTGACCCTGAGGGAATCGCACACATTTTCATGTATTTCGCAGCTTTGATTGGTTTTTGATCGATTTCTGCACGTCCATTGAGATATTATCACTCAGCTGGCTAAGAAACCACGCGTGTTCCTTCGGAAATACCTCTAATTTGTATATAAGTGGACAGATAAAAGGGGGTATGTTGTCCCATCAATCAAGGGGTAGATAAGTTCTTGGTGTTTACATAAACATTAAGTGATCACGTTTTCCCTTTGTTGCCTGCAATCAGTGTCTGGAATTTGAGCCAGGGCTTTCACACGAAAAAGAGCTAATGTCACAGAACGACATCTATAGGGGTTTGACGAACCACTTTGATAAGATATAGTACTCTAAAATATTTAGAATGGAAAAGTCTACTGTCTGCTAGTCTGCTACGAATATCTTTATCTTGAGATCTTTTATAGCCAAAACTCGCTGTGTATATGTGCCACTGCAGTTGAGAATTTGAATGCGAAACTAACTCATTTCCCTTCGATATCACATCGTGGTGGTAATGGACGCGCTGTTTGGTCCTCCACAGATTAATGGGTTCGTCGTACATGTCTTTCGATTTCAAGTTAATTAGCGACATTTCCGGGCGGAGTCGCAATTCAATTTATGAAATCAGACGGATCGCGATCACCGATCTCCGAGACGCGATTTTCCGCGCCCTTACAGACTCGTGTCAGTGGGAAGACTGAGGCTTTCTGAGGCAGTTACTCCAATTGTCGGAGCTATCGGGCAGACGATATTTGACTAACTGATTAGCGTTATTATTAGCCTGCTATTTTTACCGCACAGGTATGAGTGTGATCCGTGTGTGTAAATACATCTATTGCAGTCCTATTATTGCCCTAATTTATTAGCCTATTGGCACTTCATCAGTCGGACCTGAATCATGTACCCGCAAGTTGTACATAGTGTTTTGGCTACTCGGTTTTTGAATTGGTTTTGAATTGGTTTTGAAATCTGTAACAATACGACGGCAATATGACGTCATCACAACAAGCTCGTCAATGTTGTTAATTATCGTATATACAGGGTTGTAAAAAGCTCTGCCTTCCCATAGCAGAATTCGCCGGTTATCTCTCGGCCACTTTGGCTGTCTGGATCTTAGAGCTCTTGGCTTGTTTACTGGGTCAGATCAGTTTGGCGATCACAAGAAACGCTAATGTTTACCCATATGATTCACTTTTTAGGCTTCCTAATTTATACCATTGTACGTGTATGTGACGTTATAGGTGAATTTACTTGGGTGAAAACGGTTGCCCAAGCTTTTTAGTTTTAAATACAAAGGAAAAACCTGGAGGCTGACTCATTAGCTTCAGAGAAAGTTACGTGACAAGTGTTAAATGTTGGTCAAAATATTATGAAAGACCTAACACATTTACAGAGCGTCTGAAATCGAAATGGCAAGTCGAGTTTAGGTGTAAATATTACGCCATATTTACTTAGCGAAATATATAACGAAAATTCACAAGTTTAAGTATCTGGATTAGAGTTCATTTTATTAATAGTACATGATCATATATGTTTAACTAACTAGGAAAGTTCTTTATGAGAATATAATTCTATTTGTAAACTTTACCTGAAAGTAACAGTCGGCATTCTTTCGTATTGAACTCCACTGTTGCGGTCCACCATTAATGTGTTATCAGAGTGGGTAAAGTTTAAAATTTTTTAAAAACAACTTCACATAAGAACGTTTATTCCGCTGCTAATTTAATGCGAGGGTTCATGGTGCTGTAATAAAATCAACCGCTAGTAAAGTTGTGCAGATGGCAGCAAAGTTCTGGGAAAACTAAAACCAAACCCAGACATCGATTCTTATCTTCGGGGTCTTCCTCATGCTTTTGATACCAACATACAGATACAGATAGCCAACGCCCTGGCACACGTAAATTTGTGGTTAGTTAATACCCAGATACTAGCAGAGGTTCCATGCCCGAAAACCAAGACAGTAGCAAGTATCTTATCTCTCTAAGGGTCATCATTCCGACCCTGAGTAAGCACTCCTTCCCAATGGGCAAAACAGTGTTTATTGGCACTATCAGTTGCCTTAAAATCAGTGCAGCCATATCAGACGCCGCTCTGTTTACGTTTGTAATCAATAACTTCTGTCAATATTTGCCAAGACACATACACTCTTGTTTTATCGATTTTACCATATAATTTCCCAGCCCACTCTTTGGGCTTTATGATAAGAAAAATAGACCAGGGAAGGCGGCCAAGTTCGCCATTATTAATATAAAATGGCATGTAATTTGCAGATAGTTTGAAACGCGTCAGTTGGTTATTTTTGGGTTAGTTACTTTTCAGTAGGATATGCGTAACTATTTGGATCCCTCAATGTTTATGAATCATTACTTAAAAATGTATATGTTTGTCTCCTTAATAAAATTTATGACTGGCGCAAGCGAACAATTCATTCGCATTTATTGAACCACCACAACCATGTGGGAAGCCAACTGCCATCAAACCAAAGCACTTGAGCATATTTGCGAGGTCATGGCCATAAATATGTAGTTCCCAGAGCAGCTGCTTCACCAACCCGTTAACATAGAGCGAGTCTGCAGGCTCCTCCAGCCGGCCCCAATTTCGATCTGTGTATAATTTGTGCGACAAACTTTGTCATGTGAGCTGATGCAGTTAGTGAAGCTTCCACCAGCCCAGATGCAGTCCTCGCTCCAAGGAGTATGGGTTAGTTACGCTCGCAGGAGCAGGAGCAGTACCCAAGCCAGGACCACAACCAGGATCTGCACCATGAGAGGAAGTTTACAGGCACTCAGGAAAAAGTTATTCTAAGTATCAAATATTTGTATGGTAAAATATGAAGGAATGGATGATTGTTAATCTAAGCTTAAGGCAGCCTTAAATGTCTTAATAGATAAATATTTCATTGTTTTTTGTTTATTGGTAGTCTTTACTTAGCAAACCTTATTTTCAGTGCAGGAGCGTAGACCACCAGCTGATAAATTTTCAAATTTGCATGCTAATGAATGGCCTGGCATGGCACTGTTGCTGCAAAGTTTTTAACTTGTGCCTGCGCTCGCCTGGTGAAAATATGCAGGGGGAGATTTATCTGGACGCCCAGTTGTGGTGCCCACTAGGTAAACTGAGGTAACCAAAACAGTTTGGGCCAACGCCATTAATTGCATGTCGAACTTTGAGTGGCTTCCGTCATTAAAGACGGGGTTACAATAGCCAGAACTGGGATGGAGAAATACATTTCGTAGCAGCAAATTGAAATCATGTTTATCTTTTGTTTTTGGTAAGTGGTGCTTCCAGTGGTGGCGAAACTTTCTGCCAGCCCAGCGAATATTTTGCAGCCTGGCCTAATGAAATCGTCAGCTATGTGCCAAAATCATGCCCCGGTTATTGGCCTACGCTGCGTATGAGTGCTTTCAATGGCGTGCGATAATGTGGCCAAAAACTGTTGGCACATCGCATGGAAAATTGTAAAGGAGCCAAGGAGTTGCATTGCGAAAAGTTGCTATTCGCTAATAGTCACTATAGATATGAACTCAACCGGGTCCGAAGCATTCAAATTATTCAACTCACTGCGACAGTGAAATGACTTCGAGGGCACTTGGCACATTTGTTAAGTGTTTTAGGCACTCGTTTAATCAGCCAACTATTCACGCATTTACCTTTCACTTCAGGCTGATCCGTTCATCTGGCTTCTATTTGAATTTCCCTCGAAATGCATTCATGCATTCCGAAGAGGGCTCTTAACTTTTAACTTAAATGAAAACGGGAATGAAAAAGGCGATGAATAAATTGTCTGGCCAGATGGAGAGTCTCAAGGTTTCTAATTTATGGTGCCTTAATTTTGTTAATGAACGATTGCTTTGGCCCGACTTTTTAACCGCAAAAGATAATAAACATAGATAGATTTCTATCGCTAACAAAAGGTTTGTTACACTTTCCGTTGAGTCCCATCTTCACCACATTTTGTTGCCTTTTGTTGCCAAAATTGCAAGCCACTGCCAGAGAATTGAGTTTACCTTTCATTTCTGGCAGACATAAGCCTATTTCGTGTAATTCAATTTGGCCAAGTAGGTGTATAAATTGGCATTTATTTTGGCATTCACCAAGAGGCAGACATAGAAGTCAATCATAAGATGAGCTGAAAAAATGTATTCACGATTGAATTATGGAAAAAAACGCAAAAGGGGACTAAGCGTGGTGTAATTAAATATGAAGTAAATTGTTGAAAATAGGATACATTTTGTTTATTGACTTGGAAAAATACATTTTCATAAATTTCTATTAATTTTACGTCAGAAAATGGCGAACAGTACAGCTTAACGCCACTTTGCTGCCCAAAAGAAAAGTTTCAGCAGAAACTTTAGACACTCAGCTTCAATACTTGAGTTAAGGGAAATACCCTTTCAGAGAAACTCATGGCATGACTCGAGTTTCGACTATTGGGAACTTGGGCATTCCGCAGAAAGGTGGAAAATCTCACCAATAACTTTGAAATTCTGAAAGACAGAGAGAAAAATGCATTTCGTTATATGTAAGGGTAATATTTCAGTGCGTGCAATTCAAGTTTTTAAAGTATCCCTCATGACTCTTACTTTTATTAGGAAATTTCCACACAAATATCCGGCAAGCTGGACAAAACTTGATGGCGATGATTTCGCATTTCCAGTGATAGTTCTGCACCCCGGTTATTTTGCAGTTTTCGATTTCGCAGCACGTTTGCGAGATAAAAAAGCGCGTACGTCACGCGGAGTCACCTCGTAGAATAACAAAATCAGTATGCCACATCGCAATTGCCAATGACAATCCCTCTGCGCTCCACATGAGATGGAGCAATGTAGGGAAACCGTTGAAATGGAGCTCCATGGCTGCAAAGCTCCGAGTCCCAGTTGTTTTACATTTCTGCATCATTAGGCGGGGAGTTGGCTGCTGCCAATATGCTAATAAATGTATGGACGTGTGTCACACTCGCCAGGCGGGTGGGCTATAAAGCAAACAGCAGGACTCCGCCTTCGAAGGACTCTAAGTGGATCGGGGATTCTGGGTGCGGGATGAGCGGATAAGCCACTTGCCGTTGATGCTGCCATTGTGATAACGCACTTATCTCATCCGATAACATTGCTGCCACATTCTAAAGGTCGCATAAATTTCAAGAGCCGGGAAATGCTGCAAGGCAAGCTTTAAGATTTATTAAACTTCACACACCACGCCGCTTGGTAAACAAAAGTGCAATAAATATTATATGAGTCTATGTGTGTGTGGTGTGTGGTGTGGGGCGTGTCCAGCGGGATGGGAAGTGGGCAATCCCCTAATGCAATTGCACAAGCAGCTAAGGACACCGCAATGCGGACGGCAAACAGCTTTGCCAGTGTAATGGTCTGTTATGGAAGTTTTTCCAAGGACGAGTATCCCAAGGACTCGGGCTGATTGCCGGAATTTGTGTTTGAATTGCCCTGAAGATGGTTATTTTTCTTATTAAGCGAAATGCCAATAACTAATTTATTGGCGACAGTGCGATAATAACGATATCGGACTTTATTAAATGCATCGGGAAATGGCAATTACCCCGCCATATGAAGCTGTATTATAAACGGAGCTGACATCGCACAACATAAAAGTGTCATCAGATATTAATGTGCAATCAGGCAATAAATGCTATAAATGTGAAAAAACGAGCCTACGCATTATCGAGTGTCAATCGAGGCTCGCAATGAGTCAAGGAATGGAAAAGATTATTTGCACTGGATGCCGCCTCTTATCAATTTAAGTGAAATCAGCGAGAATCTCGCTCATCAACGCGGAAAATGTTAATCAAATCTTTGGTGTTGTTTGCTGAGGCTGAAAACTTGAAAATTTTTTTTTTTTTTTAATTTGGTTTTATATGGGTTTTATATTTAATAGATTAACATTTTTAAGTCCCACCTTTAGCTCTATATGAGCACTTGAGCAAGTATCCTCAGTATCCACCAGGACCACAAGGACGCCAGGAAGATGGAACTCAGTTGCCTTTGAGTTGCCTTTGGTTTTGTGTGTGTGCCTTTCATGGCGGAAATGGGATTAGGAACGGTGTGTGTGTTCTTTGTGGCAAGGAACTGCGGGGATTGAAGGAAACTGGTGCATTTTGCAACCATGCTTAAACTTAAATTAAATACGGACTTTAATTAAACTCGCCGCTCAGCCTTGGGACAATCGGCGCATTTAATGTGGTGGCAAGGCGAATAAAGTATGGCGCACGGGTCGTATGAGCGATGCAATCAGAAATTTCCCGAGCAGTGAATTAATTCGCATTTCAGACCAGACAGTGTCAATTAGACAGCTTCTTCTCCGCCGGTGCATGGTGCTCTTTCAATGCGGTATCATTAGTGGCCAAGTTAATGGAACCCCACTGCCTTTTTTATCACAATATCTTCGCTTGCTGCCCCCATTTTCAGCGGTTTACTTTGCGAACGAACTTTCCAGCTCCAATTTTCTCCTATAAAACTTTTGGTTTTTGTGCAAGTTTCTCTCGGCTGTCCCTCTGTTTTCGCTTGGTTTCTGTCTCCTTGCCGCGTATAAATTGCCGTCAATTAGTTTAATTGTTTTCCTAATGTTTTTTCGTTACTCTCCCTTCGGCCCCTCCTAACATTTTCCACTGCACTCCATTGATGGCCGTCATTGATTAGTTCTGCAATTGTTTCGCAGCTGTCATTGCCTTTGTTTAATTTCGCTCCATCTCGTTGTATTAAATGGCCGTCAAATACAAAAGCTGTTGAGTTATTATCGGCGACCATTGTTGGCCAAAACTAAATGCTACTGGGGAAAAGCAGCTGGAAATCCTGCGGAGCGGAATCAATTTTCATATGCCCGTTGTGGAATTCTCAATTGTATCCAGCTTAGCAAAATGGAAATATAATAGCGCATTGCTGTCTCCATGGCTTAGTTTGGATTTTATGTGCAATACAGTTTTTTATAAAGAGCGCAGCAACTCAACTTTAAGTGAATTTGTACAATATTGTTCCGATTTAACCACCACATCTTGGCCTGACAAATGTTTCCTCTTCGCAGTGAAGTTGTGTGATAAAAAACTTGCTCATCCTCAAACTCAAATGCTCACATGCATGTGCGAAAACAATGGGGGGTTTTATTAAAATTGATGATGCTCTTCTGTGTTTGCTAGACGACGCCTCAAGTATGCCATAAATCTCTGTCAACTTCTCTGAACCGACAAAAAATAATATTAAGCCATTAAAATAGTGGCACATAATCAGCGAACAAAATAAATATATGGAATTGTTTCCGAAAGTGTCTACTTTCGTTTGTAAACAGCAGTGTTGGTATATAATCCCCAAAAATACAATCAAATTATGGTTCGCCTGTAATAATTCAGCGACAACACTTTTAGTTTGGCCCCATACTGATTTTCATATTTGCAGTATCTGAATTTGTGTGGCTTTTCATACTTTTTGCATACTTTTCAAAATGCAATGCAGATTCATAACGCCACAGGCTGACTGCGGACTGTGGGATTTCCAATTTCATTTTCCTCACAGTAATGGACACTTTGCACCGCCAATGTGTTGTGACAAAATGCGGATTGCTGCCACAATTTCATTGGAGCTTACAGAAGAAATTAACGTCCGGCTTTGTGGAATATAAATAGCAATTTCAATCAGAGCTGTGAAGTAAAAACTATTAATAATGTTACGACTGAAGTTTGTCTTGGGTGAACTAAAAATAAATAAGTACGCAGTTTACCCCCAAGGGAGCCAGTGCAACTAATGGCAATCGGATCTGTCAATTTCCTGACTGAGTTACGAAACCGTATTGCAAAAATTCTAAATTAATTGCAACGAGAGTTGGCAGAGCTTCCTGTTTCCGGTCGCCTGAAAGGATATACGACGAGCATAGCATCAGTCGAACTGAATTACTAATCACATGTGCCAGGACACAATTTGAGTCCATTTCAATATGCAACAGACATTTGGAGGGGGCAGACTCTAATGAATACGTGCATTTAGGAAGCCACTTCAAAGGCCTGATTAGTCTGGCAAGCTAATTGTTGGTCTCTGCTGGCAGTTTGCACTGGAAAACTTTGGGTGCGTCTGGAAAGTTTATTGAAAGTGGCACAAAGCCCGGGTTAAGACCCAATTTATTTGCTTGATTAGGGGATTTTTCGGGCCAATGCCATGCTCGTCTTTAATTACTTTACCTTGCACTCGGCATTATCCTTATAGCGGCCAATTATAAAAGTTTCCCGGCTAAAACTAATACTGCCACTGGACGCTGTTGATTGATGTCGGAGCAGTTGAAATTCAGTAATTTAAATGATGGCTTCTGCGGTGCCAAGTGCACTGGGAGCAGCTGCTTCCTGGCATGGAAAATTGCCCGGCTGTTTTCCATGGCAAAATGCTACAAGCTCGGCAAAAGTTGCGATAGAAACAGCAAAATGAAAAATATAAATACTCGCTCATTTATAAGTGGCAGGGCAGGGAGACATTTAGGGCACTTCGAGTGCCTCTGGGTGAACTTGGGCATTTAGACGCCATTTGCCGGGATTACCACTCTCTTATGCATCTTTAGTTTTGGCCCGAAAGTTCCACAATTCCGAAATTCCCTTCGACTGCAACCATTTAGACAAAACTGCTCTGCACCACCACCCACCATGTAAGCCCGCCCTGAAGACCTTGAACCACTCGCACAATAAAAGTGAATGCCAAAAATGCCACGGAGCACAGTCCCATGGTTCCAGCTGTGCGATATTTCGCAGCTTGGGCTGGCATAAAACGAGCATAAACAGATTTTATTACCCCTTTGCCCTTTTTAGAGAATGTAATCCAAATTAAGTACTCAGTACTGAGACGAAGTTATGGCCAAGTGGAGTTATTCTCGGGGCTTTGGCAACGAGCAGAAACATATTCTCCATAAACTATTCCCCAGAGTGTAATCTAATAAGTAGTCTCTGCTTTATATTTCCGTTTTGAAATGTGCAAATATTTTTGATTTCATAGTAATTTTATAAATGTGTTAAATAAGTTTTATGTTCAGTTTAATTAGACATTGATTTCCATTATTATTTGCCGGTCGTTGAACATAAATCTTTGATTATTTTGGTTCGACAAATGCTTCGTGTCAATTCACTGAAGCAGACCCAAATCAATTAAATATCCATTATGCAAATTCACTGGCCACATCCCTACTTCATGCATATTTATGTGCCAACTGGGGAAACCGCAAGACTAACCAAAATAGATTTTTTTGGCAGCCACAATGCCCAAGAGTAAACAAGTGGAGACGGACACAATATTGCTGTGTTGTTGTGATTGAGGATTTCCATATTTACTCGGGTCACATTTTCAGTGGGAAGCCGGTAAAGAGCTAAAAATAAGCGGAACCCGGCGATGGGGCAATAGAATTAGAAGCCAGTGAAGCGATTTTGCTGTCCACCTGACAGCTAAGCCCCCAACACTTTGGGTTACAGATCTACAAATACGGATTTCAAATAGTCGAATCCCGGTCCTGTGTGGCATACAAAAAACTGTTGCTCCGGACTTATGTAAGTTTTTGGCAGCCAACAAACAGGATGCAATTTCAATGGAACAGCAGCCAAACAACAGCGCACATTGCATTTCACTAAAGCCGCAGACAATCGAACTGAAAAGCAGATCGACCATTCATAACCGGAAACGCACTGCTTGTGTGCGGTTGTCCAACGGCACCGGAAGCGAATGAAAGGATAGTTCACTTCCGGAATGCGGAGCTCCCATTGTTGGCGGCGAAAGTGGACTTGTGGACTTAAACCTGCTGGCAAAATTAATGTATAATCCAATTAATTAACTTAACTCTTAAAACAGGTTTTAAGCTTGCACAATTAGACGGCTCATACACAACATATTTAGCTAAAATATACCCGCCGTACAGTTCTTAGCGCAAATAGTACACATTTCGTTGGGGCAGTATGCCATTGAAAGAATAGAAACCCAAAGCAAGCGAAGCAACAATCCAGGCAACCAGAATGCAATTGCAAAACAATTTCAATTTTATTGTCTTAGTTTCTTTGGTTTTCCTTTGTTTCCGGCTTTGTTTGTTCTGCTTAAATTTCAGACATTTTCAAATGGTCCAATTAAACCCACCACCAAAGCATTCTATGTTGCAGCCAGTAAAGCCATGGCAAAATCCATAAACTTAATAAATGTTTTGGTAATTGCGCTCGAAAACTTCATTATAATTTCATTTTCGCATACAGTGTCAATAAATTTTACGACATTTTGTTTGCGTTGGCTGCAACAATTAAAATTTCATTAATGGCGAGAAATAAATTATGAACTGCACAAAATGCGCATAGTCCATTAATAATCCGATGGCGGCCATAATGTTTGCATGCCAGAAGTGCGTTTATCCTGGCGAAGCTTACCAAATAACCAAATAACAAGGATATCAAAAAAACAACATAGTTGCTCATTCATGAAAAATCCTTTTATTTTGAAAGGGCTGTTAGCTTTGAGCATAGTTTTCAGTTCTGAATAAATTCATAAGCTCTACAATTTTCAAAGCAAAAGCAGTCATTCAATAAAATAAATTAACCCTGTTTATACAAAATGTCCACTTGTTGGGCTATACGAACAAAAAAATTCTCGTTTAATTGCTCAAAGGAAAATGAATTGGAGGAGCAATTTTTTACAAGTTTCAAGGAGCCAAAGCCGATATAAATCTCAATAGAAAATGGGGATTATCTGACCCTAGTTCGAGGTTAAGTCCGAGAATTACTCGGCGGTGGCAAGTGCAACAAAGTGTTCAATAAATTACGCCCTTGCCATTGTTTGCGCCACAAAAGAAGTGGCTGCAACAGCAATCGATTTGTCTTAGCCACTGCACACGTCCAACATGTCGTATGTGTAACAAGTGTTGCACATAAATTTCCAAGGTTGCCGGAGGCGGTGGTGCAGCGTCTTGAGGCAGCCACAAAATAAATAAATGAAATAAAAGCAAAAGTGTTTTGCCCGCAAAGTTTTGTGCACTTTTCGCAGATATGTTGGATTTGATTTATACGAAAACATGGCAAGTTTGTGATACCATTTATAAAGTTGCATAAAGCAATTTGTTTGTCTGCAGTGATGCATTTACTCACAGCAATATGTTTGTTTACAAATGTTTGTTTACAAATGTCCATTGGGGGTTTAATAAATAAATTAATGGTTTATTGGACATTTATAAATGTAAGGACACATAACAAAACTTAAATTATTTAATCACTTTGTGAATACATTATGCTTAAAACATTTCGTTTTTTGATCCCACCCGTAAATACTTAACAAATTTCCACCTACGCATCTGAATACGTGTCCGCATTTTCCCATTCACACCCAAAAAGTTTTAGTTCGCCAGCATTTCTATTTGGGTCATTGGGGATTTACTGAGTTCAAGAACTTTTCATATGCTTTTGCCAACTCAAAAAAGAGGCCCCAACTTTTCGATTGGCTGCTTAAATTTTGCAGATATATTCAATTCACTTTAAAATTTATTTTTGCCTTTGCCAACGTTTGCTGTCTGCCCAAATTGTTTGTTCTTTAAATTGATTATGTGACGGGGGCAATGGCTTCCGATGCATGGAACTTTTGCCGTAGGTCTCTGAAACTGGCTTACAGGTGGCTTCTCATTAAATATAATTAAATTGAGGGCTTTCGCCGACCCGAAGGACGCTAATTGATTTCGCTCACAAGCCAAACACATATATTTCTGAGTGCAAAGCTCAGAGGGAAATGTTCCTAAACGAATTTGCTATCTATTTGCAACATGACTGCGGGTAAAATAATGGAATTTCTGCCCCTTCCACCGGAAGTTTCGCAGACGTCACAAAAAGCTTGGCAAAATGCATTTCGGGCCAAAGCCCAAAAGTGTCGAAGATGCAGAAAGGCCACGGGACTTCAGACTACAGCGGCAGTAAGTCAGCCCAAATTCCAAGATGTCCTTGCCTATATGCTGCATGTCTGTGTGGGTGAGAGTGTGTGTTTTGGCTGCAAGTAACGGCGCTTTCGAGGCTTGAATTATGTCGCTGCCAGAAAATAAGTCTGTCGGCAGTCGGATACAACATCAAAGAGATTAAAGCGAGCGGATCTACATTGAAAATTATGGATGAAAATTTAATATTTCATTTAAACTGCAAGCATGTTAGTTGATGGGAACCCATGGGAGATTCTATGGGATTGAATACTAGAAACTATTCGTTGAAGAATGGAATCCATTAAAAGCCATTAAAAATATTTTTAATTATTATGAAGGGTATACAATAAGACATATAATTGGAAGAACATACTTTTGATCAAAAAGTTTAATTTAATATATCCCTAATATAATTGTTTAGTTTTACCAATCTATTCTTAACTCAAGATAGCAAAATAAAAGTTGTATGTCGAATTCAAGTATTTCGGTTCGTGACTCCACTAATTTGTAGATAATAACCATGTAAGATGTAAGTAAAAAATGTGTCGAAAGAAAGAATTTTAGATAAAAAGTTTAACAATCGTAACACTTTATTAGTAACTAAACTAACCATATCACCGAAGAGCTCGCCGGATGACTGCGTTCAGGGTTACAAAGAAGGCTAGCAGCAGGAGGATGAGAAACATTCCCAGGACCGCCATATCCCAACAGAACTCATTGCCCTGCATCTGGAAGTCCTTGAGGAACTGATCCGCCGTTCTGTAGTAACAGAAGTTGTTTGTGGCATAGCACTCCAGTTCCCCGCGATCGTATCCATAGATGGCCCTCATCAGACCCTCGAAGATGTACCTGAAGAAGGACACGTCGCAGATGGGGCGCAGAAACCAGGAGAGCTCGTTCAACCGGATAAAGAAGCCGGAGAACAGGAGAAACGGAATGGTGGCACTGGGCACCAGGAATATGGCCAACTGCATGGTGAACAAGGAGCCTGCGATCACCCCGATGAAGTGACCAATGAAGGCGGTCATTACGCACAGGGCCCAGCACATGGCAAATCGCTGGAATTCCGGAGGCTGACCCGTCATGAAGTAGCCGATGCTGATGAACATTGTGGGACAAGTCAGCTGCAGGGGCAGATCGGCCAGGACCTTGGACAGATAGTAGGCTCCCAGGGAGTACCATCCGTTGTAGTACTCCCTGATGAACACCGCCGAGTCCTGCATGCACAACAGGATCGAGGGCATGGCATTGCCGGCGAACACAAAGAGTATCACGAAAAACAGGCAGGATACATTGGACACGATTTTCTGAGCATCGCCACCTATCTGCCAGTAGACAACGCCCAAGAGCAGGGCCACCACCACGTGCATCACCAGACGCATTTGGACAGCAAACTGGAAGATCACGGAATAATTCAAGCTATACAATAGTTGATTGCATCAAGCCAAGGCTCACCATATCTCTGGACATGGAGCGCAGATGACGCCGAAGCAGGACACTTAGCTGGGTCCAGAAGCCCACCTGCTCCTTACCGCGCAGGTGGGACAAGTCCAAGGCATCCTTGTGGACATCAATCAAGGCTGCTGGAATAAAATTAGAGCAGGCAGAGAAAGGCGACAGATAGAGCAGAGAAGATAGAAGTGCAGTAGGGGAAAATAGTAAGTGCAGGAGCGCGGAAATGGGACTTGTATGAGAAAAGCCATCCTGAGAATTATGCCGGTCATCACCACTTACTCTCCTCATCCACATGAAGCTTCACAACATTACTGGCGGTGCTGTGCATCATCTTGTTCCGAGTGATCAGCGATTCACAGCGTTCTGTGGTGGAGGACTGGCTGCACACTTCCAGGGCTATAAAAATATTGAACTGCGTTAGGTAAGGTGCAAGATTAAGGACAAAACTTACCGAAATCCGCGGGATTGTAGTACTGTGGACAGATGTGGCCGGATTGTGAGAAGGTGGGCAGCATTTCCCGCTGTTCACCTGCGTAAAGGACCTCTCCGTGAGCCAGAACCAGGACATCATCGAAGAGTTGGAAGAGTCGCGAGCCTGGCTGATGAACCACGCAAACAACTATTCTGCCATCGTGCGCCAGTCGCTGCAGATGGCAAATCACCTGGTAGCTGCCCACACAATCCAATCCGCTGGTGGGCTCATCAAAAAACATAATGGGCGGATTCGTTACCAACTCAATGCCAATGGACAAGCGCTTGTGCTCGCCTCCGGATAAATTCTTCACCAGGGTCCTGCGGCAGGCCTGCAGCTGCAGTATGTCGATAATATCGTCTATCTGGGAGCTTTACGATTAGATTTTCCAATCATCTACGCTAATTATCTCAAAAGCATACAATTTTCTGTTTCTCCTGAGCAGCTGTGGAACTGGGCATCTTCAGGTTCGCAGACACACGCAGCGTTTCCTCAACCGTGAGCAGATTCAGCATCACAAAGTTCTGAGCAATATAGGCGGACATTTTCCGAAAGCTCATTATATCCCTGGGGCGTCCATTCAACAGAAACTGGCCCGTAACTCCCTGGAGTCTATACATGGTAGATACAATTATAATAAGACCATTTCAAAATAAACTTCTTACTTACTTAAAACCCGCCAAAACATTAAGCAAGGTGGACTTTCCAGCTCCCGATGGACCCAAAATGGCCGTGAGTCGTCCCGATTTGAAGACCCCGCATGCATCGTTGATAATGGGAGTGGATCCTTTGGTGGCCCCCTTCAAGCTGTAGCTCACTTGGCTAAAGTGCAGCTCCAGCGCCTTTTGCTTCTCTCCCAGACCATTTGGCTGAGCTTGCACCGCGTTATCGGCCATTAGACGGCAGCAGATTGTTGTTTATGAACGAACCAGATACCCGTGTGGGGAATTGCTTTTATTCGATTTTTGCCTTTTGTTTATGCGCGGTACTGAACGTTGAGCTGGTCAATAAACCAGTGAACTGAACAACCGACTGCTCAGTTCTTAATAAATGCAGAACATATTTGTTCCTAATGACTGATACATTTAGAAGCTTTCACCTAACTTTTATAAGGAGGATCGCGGATAATCTTATCGCACAAAGTTGGATGGATTGGATCAAGGTCGTCCAACCCCAAACAAACTTGTTGGACAACAACGTGCATGAGTTGGCTCTCCAATCCACTGCAGTTCCACCCACTCCGTATCGATGGGATCTTGTCCGAGGTCAGGCGAAAAGATAACTAGTGAGCTGAAAATAGTTTAGAGATAATACAAGGGGAATAAAATAGGAATATTAATGCGGGCATAATTCCAAAGGTATTGATGGCCTAATCAATTAGACCCTTACCCATGGGACTACCTTTTCATTACATGAAACCCACTTTTTTCAATTTTCCGCCTGAAAGTGAGCACCGATTTTATGGAAACCAAATGACCTTCTTTAGAGAGTGAAATTAACAATTGGCCGACGCCACTGGGTAATTGATACACAGTATTCAACACGAAACAATGACCGCTGATAATACACACCCATTAACATGACTGCACTTGTGCAGCCCAATCTGCGTATTATAATAGAAGTTAGACCCTTTAATTGCCTTTGTTCATTTTTAACTTCGCACAGCTGGTGCTTATCAATGATATTAGTTTACCCGGAACTTTTGCTTTTACAGCAGTCAGTCCATATGCACTACTGTAAAATCTGGTGATTACAATTTTTTAATTGCACGACTTATTTTCTTGGAAAACTGGTTTGCATAGGCTTCCACTGATGGGTGCGAATCGCGTTTGCAACTCCAAGTTTGCATTCAATAATGCTTATTAATATTCAAATGTTTTCCTATATTCTTAAATCGATATTTTATCACATTTGATCGCGACTTTGTATACATTTTGTTTCGTACGCCTCTCGCCAATTAAGATTTCAAGTCGTGATCACATTAACCGATTGAAAGAGAGAGGAGACATTGCGATCCCCGGTTGCCGACCACTTTCTGTTGATATTCAAAACGCGACTGATTTCAATTGCTTGGAAGTCGAAAGCCGGCTACTGCTATTAATCGCAATTCATCTGCCAACATGTTTGAAGTGCACTTAGTTGCAATCAAGTTTGATCGCAATTCGTGGCATACTTCTGCGATCTGTTTCAAAAATAAGAACTTTATGTATATAAAATATTTAATGTAAATTATATTCATAGACTTCGAATATTTTAGCTTGAATGCAGATAAACTTGCCAAGCACTCAAAACAATTAAGTGCTTAGAGTCTTTATGGGATATATATTAAGTCTAAAACAATTAAAGGTCAGAGAAACAATTAAAACAGACATCTTCAGATTTCATGGCAAAATATTTTTGTAATATTTTCAAATGTATACTCGCAGCCGACGCCTGAAAATCAGGTCAGTTTTACAACTAGTCAATAATGGTTCATTAATACGTTACAAAAATACAATTGTTTATATGCTACGCTATAAAAATGTTCTATTTACAATTATTGATCTCGGTTACCGCCGTGTGTGTATGCTTGTCAGTGTGTGTGAGTGTGTGTGAGGGCTCTATGATCCTGTGTTTCTGATATATATCACGATTTCCTTACGCTCTACCGGCTTCAACAATCTTTGGCACATATGTTTCTCTCGAATAAATGCTTAAATAGAAACCACAAATATAAAAGTAAAACATTTCACTGTCGGCGGAATGTGGCAGGTTTCCTTTGGTCGCTCGAGCCGTGTGCCTCATCTGAACAATCTGAGGCGGAAGGACATGATGTAGAACGCCAGGATGCGCAGAAAGACCAAAACGCCGACCAGAAAGATGAGGGCCAGCGTATAGTTTCCGTTGGCCATGTCCAGACTTTTGAGTATGAACTGTGGGTGCCTCAGGTGGCAGTAGAGCTCATTGCAGGCCAAGGGCTCGCGATCATATCCGAAAATGGCCATCGTGGCCCCTTCCAGACTGTACTTGAGGAACGATATGTCGAACATCCAGCGCAGATACACCGGAGCGTCCTTCTCCATCAGAAAGAACCCGCTGAACTGGAGGAACGGGCAGATGAAGAAGGGTCCCAGAATGGAGCCCAGCTTTAGGCTCAGTGCTGCTCCCACCGCCAAACCAATGCTCTGCGAGACCAGAGCCGTAACGAACACAATCAGAAAGAACATTCCGAATCGCCAGAGCTCCAGCGGCTGTTGGGTCATCAGATATGTGGGCACTATGAACAGGGCACTGCAGATGATCTGGATGGGCAGGTCGGCTAGGGTGATGGCCACGTAATACGCCCGCAGGGAATACCAGCGATTGAAGTGCTCCCGCGACACAATGGGGAACTCCAGCGGAACTGCGGGCGATAGAATGATAACTACTTTTCCATTCACTTATTCTCCATACTTACACTTCACCAGTATGCCTGAGAACGCACAGTACATGATGAACATGATCGTGTAGAAGAGGTATCGGAAGATATTAAGCGTGTGGGCGGCATCGTTGCCGATCCCAAAGTACAGGGTTCCTATTAGGATGCCAGTGATCAGGTGAATAGCGAAGCGCATCGTAGTCAACGAACTGTCCCGCCAAATTAGAAGGAATGTCCTCACGAGCAGAATGCTCAACTGTCGGTAGAACGGAGTGGCGTAGATGTTCTGCCTTTTGCATAGATGCGATGGATCCAATTCTATGGCTGGCCTGGATTTATTTTTCTTCTTTGGCTTGCAGCAGCTCCCAGATTTTCCGATTCCCGCCGTTTGGCTGTCCCAGACTCGGGAGGACAGCTCATTGATGGGGGTAAGTGGCTTGAAGGTGTTGCCCTGCATGAAATGCGATGGCACGGATGTGGACATGACAGGAGCTGTCACCGGTGTGATCAGTCCCGCTGCCATAAGCTGGTCTAAAAAGTATTATTGGTTAGTCATTGAAGTATACCAACAATTTATCCATTGCCTTACCAACTTTCTTCATGGCCGCCAGTTGGGCCACTCGCGCAGTCTTGCTCTGTCTATAATCCTCATTGCGACCATTGTCCATCAGGGCCACCAGCTTCTCCAGCTGATTGTCTTCGGCCGTGTCATAGTCATGAGTTGCTATTTCCATTACTGTAAATTAGATGAATATTTATCATTTTCTATCTCCTACGGAGGTTACCAACCCGAACTCACAGTAATCCGCTGGATTGTAGGACTCCGGGCAGTGCAAATTGAGGGCGCCCAGGAAGGGCAGCAGGTTTTGGGCTCCTCCGGCGTAGATGCACTTGCCCTCGCCAATGGCATACAGATGATCGAACATGGCGAAGGTCAAGGCACTTGGTTGGTGGATCGTGCAGATGACTGTGCGTCCCTCGATGGCGAGCTTCTTTAGCAGATTTATCAGCTGATTCGAGGTGAAACTATCCAAGCCACTGAAAAGTATATGCATTTCATTAGTTTTTAGCTACGTGTTGATGCACAATAACATACGTTGTAGGTTCGTCCAGGATCAACACCGGTGGGTTGTTCACCAGTTCCAGGGCAATAGCAAGACGCTTCCTCTGACCTCCACTGAGCTGCCCCGTCCTGGTATGCCGGTTTTCGTACATACCGATGGCCTCCAGGATGCACTTTACCCGCTCCCTTTTCTCGCTGTGTGTCATGTGAATGCCGATCTTCAAATTGGCCGCAAAATGCATTGCCTCCTTGACGGAGAGAAAGGCCTGAAGACTCGTATCCTGGCGGATGAACGCCACGTTTGGCTTGAAGGCCTTCAAATCCCGCCTGTTTCCATTGACCCGGAAATCCCCCGTGAAGCCATATGTTCTGCAATAAGAAATTAGCTCAGTTTGATAGAAGTATTTATATGCAGGTTATATTACGTGTATCCTGACAGAATGTTGAGCAGAGTACTCTTTCCAGCTCCAGAGGGTCCAATAACGGCACTAAGTTCTCCCGACTTGAAGTAGCCCGTTAAACCCATTAGCACATCCTTGGTTTCTGTAGGTGTCAAAAAATTAAAGCAAAGAAAATTAAAGCGAAACTTATGTCGTTAAGACTACAAATTAAAAAAATACTTCTTAATCATTTAATCTCAAGAAGTCACACTACATTTATTGGTCTGGTTTAAAGCTGATTAGTAAGCCAGTTCTATAAACTTACTTAATCATTGACAGACCACAGTTTTCAAGAAATTCAGCTTAATTTGATTACTCACTAAAAGTGTTAAATCAAACTCGAAGTGCTACTATTTGAATTTCTAGATTAGTTTATGATATTCCTTGGTTTTTTTTAAAAGATTATTTCATAAAATATTGAGGGTGGCTGCTTTACATAAGAACATTAATGACTTTGAGCAATATCTTGCATTAATGAGTTGCAAACGAAGTCCGATTGACTTTGCTTCTATTTAGTTAATTCCCATTGTATAGTGCCCCACATTCCCAGATTAACTTAACTCGTACATCCCGAGTGATAAGGAAATCCCAATGCCCCCGATTACTGGCGTTCAATGCTGTCTAATCTCGTTTTGCACGCTTTTCTGAATCCCCACTGGCTGGATGATAATGCCATATAAACCTTAAGTTCAATATGTTCAATTTTGTGAGGGGTTCGTTTCGCTGGGCCAAATACATTGTAGGCGCCCATTCTGAATGTCGAATGTGCCCGGTTAATCTGTCGATTAGCCATGGCTCCTGTCCAATTTAGATTTCAGGGGTCTGCGCGCCCACTTATCAATCACTCCGTAGTCGAATCTTATCGCACTCAAGTTCTATGACCAAAAATGTCGTTAAACTGCCTTTACGCCTTTTTTCAATGCCGTGGGCCAGATGTTAGACTAGACTCATCGCTGGGCCAACAGGTGTACAACGAGCGGTGTTTATTGCACTTCCACTGGAGTTGGCCTCCTTATCAGTGTTTTCTATGGCCTTGTACTTGGAACTGCATTTGTTAAGGGGGGCTTATGAGTACCACCTGCATCTGACCACCTTCCATGTTTACACAACATATTACATTGGGATTACCAACTCGAATTCGAGAAGGTCGCATCGAGTTATTGGATCGGCTTTCTTATCAAATTGATTGCTAATTGCGCTAGTAATTAAATACAATTTTGAGAATGCAACAAGCCTTATCTGGAAATTTCTGGTTAGATTTACGGCGGCCAAACTCTTTGTTAGTAATTTTAACTGAACGAAGTTCATGTAAGAAGTATCTAATTGTTTGCAAGAAAGCGAAAGTATTTATTTGAGCCTTCTAAAATTCTCATCACGCACATCCAGAGATCTCCGGTCATTTTAAAAAGCTTATTTTGTATTAGTCAGGAAACTGAACCCAGCAATTAAATCCAAAGCGTGCTAATATCTTAATTGAAATAGGAAGCTCCAATCTCAAATCACCTGACTCACATCCAAAGTCTGTTTTTAAAAGTCGGAATCTTTTGTAAATATATTTAATAGACTGCAGCGCTTTAAAAGGGAAAATGAGAAAATTCACTTAATTAGTGAGTCCATGAAGACACGCGAATAGCAACGGGAAATCTAGGATGGAATTTAAGTGACTTCAATTAAAACGCTAGCGCCTTCTTTCATAGCGCGTAGAATCAGCTATAAAATGTTTTCATATATGGTGTATTATTTTATTCGCCGTCATAATAACATGCCTGGGAATTGTAATGATAACCATGTCGTTCAAATCACATATCATTTGTTCCGAATGCTTTCACCGGCTGCCGACTTTGAATAATCGAAAATACATTAACGGTGAAGAACTGATGTATGTTATACACGCAGTACATTTTATTATCACAATAGTTGTGTGGGCGATAAAGTAGTTTGCAGATATGAAACACGAGTAACATTGGGGACACTTTGGATTCCGTTATGCTTCGCCTTCGAATCGGTAAATGGGCCGTGTTAAAAGTTTTTCGAGTGTACTAACTTAATGTGAGCTGCAATTACGCAGGATTGGACACATGGAGCTATCCACCTCAATTAGTCTTGTACGCAGCACAAAGCACTGGTTATCCAAACACGAACTCATGGTAATCACTCCCATAATGACTGCCTATGATTTATCGTGCATATAATCAGCGAAAGGCACGTGTCATAATTTCCACCAGGATCATAATCAGATACTCGAATGACTCAGAACGTTAGTCACCTGGGATACTCCATTGGGCCACTGTTCGGGGAAATATCTTTTCGGGAATGCCTATCTATCAATGGTGCACTAGCGTGAGTCACATGCTATATGTCCAGGGAAGTATCAACTAGCTGCGACTGGGTATTTATTCATGTTGTAAGTGGCAGTCTTATCGCCATTGAAACTTTGGGATGGGCGAATCGTAAACAAACAGTGTAGTAAAGCCGCCACACTCCACGATGTGCAAATAGGTCCATGGGCTCTGCTTAAATAAAATCACCTGACCCCAAGAATTTAGACCCGACCCTGCAACTACACTTTTTTTTATTTTCTGCGTGTGCCCAAGATATATTCAATTTAATTTAAGAGGCTCTTTGAACCCAGTGATTCGTCCAATCAGCATCATGTCAATATACTGAATTGAAGAGTCCCATATCGTTACATATATCCAATAAAGGCAACCGATATTCCCCACTTTGCCCAGTTTGTTTCCTGCAAGGCGGACTTTGCCCCACATTCAGATCTTATGAACAGCGTCAAGAAGTTGATACTAGGCAAGTGTCCTAATCTCAAAGTTACCTAGGTGCAGCATTATCTGTCTTTATCTTGAGATTGATGAACCGAAACATTATCAGATATCACAGCATTAAGTGCTGACGATTTAAATAATTGTGGCACTATTTTTGTTTTGATGGTTTTGACATTAAGGCCATTTATTTGACCATTTATTTAAAAGACCCATTCGAGTGCCATATAACTGGCTGATTTTAATTGGGTTTACTGGACATTACCACGCTAGTATGCACATACATGTACATATATGTAGCACATAGCCAGCCCTTAATTATAATTGCCGACAATGCGTGACTGGGAGCAAAAAAGCCATTTAATGACCTTGGGGGGAATGCTCTCCAGATGACAGCTTTTGTTCAAGTAGGACTCCAAACTTTGAACCGAAAATATATAGTATAAAGCGACGGCTTCTCAGAGTGTCGAAATCCATATAGTCTATTTCTTGTCAGGCAAATATCAAAATCTTTTTTGTTTACATAAGCTCGCAAAGTTTAAAGATACACTTTCTATGGAAACCCCTTAAGTTTGTTTCGAACATTTCGTTCTTTGAAACCATTAAATGAAAATACCATTCCGAATACACACTATATGAATGGATCATATTTATTCCTCTTTTCTGAATACCATACAATTTTTCCTTCAAAGTGGCGCGTGTCCTATTTCCAATTGAACAAAACAAACAAAAATGTGAGGGGTTTGTTTTTTAATGTCAAGATTGTTTAAAAAACAAAACTAAACAGTAAATAGGGTTTGTTATAGTATGGTAAGTTTGTCATTCTATCAAAATGCTGTTATTTAAGATAATCTTTTCTATCTCCATAGTTAGATCAGACTAGTCAAAACACTGTCCCAAATTGACAATGATCACCTCCAAATAAGTACCGATTGGAAGCACTTACCCCTCTGGAAGACTCCGAATTTGGTAGTGTAGCGTATATTCTCGAAGCCGATGTTGATCTTCTTGATGGTTTTGTACTGTTCGTGGGGGAATATGGATCCTCCGCTGGTGGCGGTGCTGCTGCTGTGGCGGCTTTCGTCACTATGCTGGCTCGCCTGACTGCGTTGACTTTGGTTGGCAGGTGACGAAATGGGTGTGGCGCCCAACGGAGTTCCATAGACGGATTCACTGGTCGAGAGCACCGTGTTTTCCGTCTCGGCCAGCGGAGCATCGTGGGACTTGGCCTTTATGTTGAGGGTCAAGTGCGGAGGTCGTTTGGATGACAGTTTCTTGGGGGGCACGGGCGTCGTGGGACGAGGAAGTGCTCCAGACCCTCCAGACGCCGATCCGGATCCCCGAGATGGCAGATGCGTTTCCGAGCTGGACTTTAGGTGGTTCAACCGGATGACATCGCCACCGGTGACATTTGGCGACACGGCACTGGCCAAACTCCAACTGGACATGTCGTGTTTTCAAGATTTAAAGATTTCTATATGTTGTCTAGCACTTTTGATACTTCGGCTTTGTAACCTTAACTGCAATTTTGGTTTCACTTTTAGTTATCTCTATGTTGTTTTAGCTCGCGTTCTCCATTTAATTTGCGCTTTCCGTTTGTTCGTCGTAGGCCTGCTTTTTGCGTTAATTTTTGAGGCGCGTCAAGCAATTAGAATAAATAATATTTTGTATTTCGCGGTGTTTGAGTGTGTGCGTGCCTGTTGCTCATTTGAATTTTAATTTCGCTCTCCTCGTGTCTATGTGTGCGTGAGTTCATTCGCATTCTAGCTTATGCCAAGGGCGTTGGGGCGGGGGCTCAACGGAGGAGGGGCTCTGGGAGACCGGCAGACAACCCATTTAATAAAAAGTCGAACGGCTGAGAACACTCGGTCGCCTGTTGCTAATCAGACCATGCCCCAAAACAAGAATAGCGCACCAACACACATGGTCTCATATGTAAAACGAGAGAGTATCACACAGGGGCGGACTTAAAACCTATTCAAGGGGGTTGAAGTTACATGTTTAAGTTATTTGTGCATCTGAAGACAAGCGGGCATACTAAGCACATAGATACAATAAATTACAGTAACTGCGTTTCCTCAAACCCCCTTTCTACGCCACTGCCATAAACAATGTTTGTTGTTATTGCCACACGTAGAGTCGCCGCTCACAAAGAACGTGCTCTGCGGGGGAGGAGGAGAGAAGACACCAGATTATTGCGCTACAGCAAATGCGGTCCGGCCTATAAATACTTTTGATGGAATTACAGACAATGGTTCTATTATATATTAATTTCGTCTCTATAAGAACTTGTATTAATTTTTTTAACAAATGCACATATGTACACACATATATGAATAAATATATTGCTTCGAAGTTACTCTAAATGTCGATATGCCCTTTGTTTTGGTTTTGCTGTATAGCGCTCGCAAATGCACTCGATCTTCTTTATGATGCAAATCGTGTGTATTTATGTACATTTAGCACGTCGCTCTCTTTAGCCTTTGTTTTGAGCAACTGAGACGCACTTTTAATCGCAATGGGCCCTATTTTTTCGCCATGCTTCCCAAAAAGCAGCTGATTTATCTGCGAGTGTATGTGTGTTGGCCTAGCCGCCGACTTATTGGACCCTCCTTCGTTTTCACGTCTTTCGCGATGGGTAGTAGCACCGCGTTTTTGTTGCTCTAGACGGCCTAACTAAGTGTTTAATATGTAGTTCTCACTAAAAAGTATATCAGGTTCTGAGGCTTTTTGCGGCTTATCAGGTACAGGGGTGTTGGTTGCGAGGGGGGCGATGCGGGCCAAAGGCTACCAAAGGCAAACCACAAAAATATTCAGTTCGATTCCGAGCGATTATCACTGTGGCAATGCAACAACTGATAAGCCAAGTGCAGCTCACACACTTCACACACGCACACACACACACAGTACTGCTACTGGACTGAGAATTACCGCGCGTAATTATATAGATGGCTATATCTTGTGTAGAACCGAAGAACAGCGCGATCTTTAGCGGCCGTTGGCATGGCACGGAATGAAAATGAATTCAGGAAAGTTGAAAATATGAACTGCGCTGATTAGTATTAGTTCTCACAGATAACGAGGGAGAGCGCGAGAGCGCCGCAATCAGCTGTCTTTCCAATGGCAACCGAAACCGAAACCCCTCGCAGAGGGACGCTCATGGTTTTTGTTTACGACTCTCTCTTCCGCGGGGGTGTTTTTTTCTAACTCGTGTTTTCACTGCTCTTTTTGAAGAACTCCTGAAGCGGGGAGGTTTTCCCATCCAAACTCCTTTGTTTTCCTGCCCGCCAGTGTGCAATTACAAATCGCAGTCAAACAAAGAACGACGAAAAACCAGTCAAACCAGTTTTTTTTTTTATGACTATGACAGTGCTCATCTGATAGCTGCTCGCCACAATGTTTGAAGTAAATAATGCGTATATACTTTGTTTGCCAAAATCACGTAAATGCTTTGCTATTTCCTTAGTATTGTTTTTTCATCACCAACAGAATTTGAAATAAAACGTTTTTCTGCGTTTGCCATCTGGCAACTTACACCAAACATTCAGAAAAAGGCGTTAGCACATTTAGCGCTGAATCTATACCCACCACCAATCTGCAGCATTGCCATACTCGATTTTTTGTTACACCCATTGGCGGGAAAATTTAAATTCATGTTATAGAAAAAAGAAAAGAGTTTTGACCATTTTAAAGTTTTTAGATAATATAAAATAGCTTTTCTGATTTCCTCTAATCGATTAACTATATATTCTTTCTATCTATTAACTGACGAAGCTGAATTTAAGAGTAAGACTTTAGAATATTCACGAATATGAATATATTCACCAGTTTCTAATTCAGTTTTCAGTTCTTACCATTTTCTTATTATTTTTAAGAAGATTGCTCCTAGTTCTTTTGGATACACCTCAATTTCCCATTTATCAGGCGCCGACTGTACCTATCCCACGCATCTGACGCCCGAAAAACAATGCGTGCAGTAAAGCTTTTGCGTAAAAGCTCACAGTAAATGCAAACGCAAAGGTTGGCAGTCGGCAATTGTTATCATTCGGCCAAAAACGCTTGTTGCTTCAACTTGTCCCGGACTCCGCGTCGGCTACGTAACTTTTCCCACCTACCGGTTGAATTTCGATTGATCGTCTGCGAACGGAATTTGGCGCGGAACTCAGTGGAAATTCAAAATTGAATTGAGTGATTTAATTATGCCTGCACAACAGGTATTGTGAATGGAAGGAGGAAATTTAAAGTGATGCATAATATTTTTAGTGCAAGTTTGTGCAAAGTGCGTTCTGTGTTCCGCGCAAAAGAAGCGGAAACGGAAATTGAATAAATTAAAATGCAAATCATATGCATAAAGGGAGTGACCCATTAATTATGGTAAAAGAGTGAAGGAAATCCTATATAATGCAAATCAAGTTGGATTAAAAATAAATATCCAAGTGTAAACAAAAAGTGGAAATTGTTTGTGAAATATATATGAATAAAAGCGTAAACGGACGAGCGGAAATATAATTATTTTGCAAATATCCCGCATAAGTGCCGAGCGTTGGAATATCCATTTCCCGCCCCCGAAAACCACCCAGTGTTTGTTGCTTTTATTTCTAAAAAATTATACAAATTCGACGAGTGAATGTTTACCGGCCAGTGGTCGGGGGAAAAACAAAGAGCCCGTAAGAGTGTTGGGCGTAAACAAAAACTTGAAAACTTAAAATTATTGCCCGCGAGGCCATCAGCTGAAAAGTCAACAAATTCGGAGGAGACTCGAGCGCAGAGTGAATCGCAAATGGTGAGTCCAAAGCAGAAGAATCCCACTTGATTGAGTTGGGTTCCTGGGCTTGAGCCTTCAAAGTTCTTGATTAGATAGCGAAGAAACCCTCGCTTTTTCGGGTGGCACAAAAGCCCGCGGAATTTCTCGGAACTCCCCTAGTAATTTCTCATGTTCAGTGCATTACTTTTATCGTTCGTTATTGATGATCGCTCCAATTGCGGCGCAAACTGCGTAATTGATATTCCAGTTGACTCCGATCAATCTAGATGGGGCGTTGATTTCTCACCCAGGTAATTGCCCCATGCCACGCCCCCTTTGGGACACCAAAATTGCTTTTCTCTTCTTTCGATATTCTGTGCGTGCTGGATGGCGGGGGTTGGATGTGGGGTAGGGGGTGTTTCAATTTTTATTAGATTGTGCCATGGTTATTTTCGATTTCGATTTTTGGCTTGCAATTCTTTTTTTCGGCGCGGTAGCGGCCACTTTAAGTGATAAGCAAAGTGTCGCCATTTTCGCCCAGCATTTGTGATTGTGCGTCGTATATAGGCGCTATATATTATGTACACACTATATTCTGTCAGGCCAGTTACTCCACTAATTATTGAACTGAAAATTATCACACTGCTCGAGCATGCTCGCACCTGGCAGGGGTTCTCTCTCCCCGGCGTTTTATTGCAGCTTAAAAGCATGTTATTTATTATTGAGAGCATGGTCAACAAAGGCGGAGGCAACAACACAAGTACAGTATCAATATATATATATATACGCTATATGCCCTGCACATGATTAAGTAGCCCCATTTAATCTACTTAAACACGCGCCACAATTGATAAATAATGGCAAAGACTAAACAGCGACATTTCTGGGCCCATTGCCTGGAAGTGAACAATTAGCCGGATTTCATCATTCTAATTCCCCGAACCCTCCATTTTTTTAACTTTTGAGGTTGATTTCGCCTTTGAGGAATGCTTTTTCAGGAGCCTAAAACTATTTGGCCTATACCAAGCGAGTGCGTTTGTAACTGATTTCATCAAAGCTCAAACAAAGTTTATGTGTGCAAAGTTCAAATTAAGTCCAGCAAGCCTTTGAAGCCAAAATTCCTTTTAATTTCCGAGAGCAGAAAGATTAAAGAGCCATTTAAATGTTAGCGAAATCAAAGAGCCTTAAGTTCGAAATAAAAACTTTGTTCAACTAAACGGCAAAGTTGAGTAAACAGAAAATGATTTTCCCGAAACAATGAAGGTAATTTATGAAAGTTCCAAACTTTAAAGTAATATTCAAACCTTAGTAGTGTTGTTCATAATTTAAAATAAACCTTCGTTTTTTCGTTTTCTTTTAGTTTTCCGATCTGCGAAGCCATATGCTTCATATGTTGAAAAGAAACCATAGTGATTTCCTGATAAATCGCAATTCACACAGATGTTTGCTAGCGTCATAGTCGAGTTTTCTCTCTGATTTTTTGTTATTGTCAAATTGTTTTCACTTCGTGTGTATTTCGTGTACTATCTCACAAACACACTACAATACTTGTATGTATATTACGCCACTCGTCGCAGTATCTCATCAATTATTTTGCGAGTAGTTGCCATTGGACCCAGACATTGAAAGCTTTAAAAGGCTCCCGCGTATAGCAAACAGTTCCAGGGACGACGAAACTCACACAAACGTTGGTAGCAGAGCGCTCGTTTTGCTGCTGAATGATTAAACACTAATTACTCTGCCTAAAAGCCAAAACTAAAATGAGGCATATTTCAACAAAGTTCTATCAATAGTCCGGCTTAGATTAAAGCCATAAATAGCAGCAACTACTAAGGGACTTTAGCATTTCTGAATATGAATTATGAATCATCCTAACACTGGCAATGTGCTTTTAAGAAACTTTACAATACTAGGACTCAGATAAAGGCCAAAAGGAAAGCATTCAACTAAGGGGGACACATTTGCTTTTCAGACTATGAATTATGAATCAGCCCAACATTGGCAAATCAATGGTGTTCTAAGTACCTTAGTAGTTATGTAGAATGCATTTGACCTAAGCCCTGACCAATTGACCATTGCAAAGTTGTGAGCCAAAATTCGAGTTGTTCGGGTGTATGCACATAAGGCTGATATACATCGGCAATTAGGGGGATTTTCCAACTCGTGTTTTATGGACACATTTATGGACACTGGACTTCACCAGTTTGGTGGCCAGCGCACATTCATCCCGGGTTTAAAGTCCACTTTGGGGCACTTAAGGTTGTTCGCTGGCTTATCTTCCAAAGTCTGCGCAGAAATAGCCAACGAAGCCCCAAATTAGATGTACATTACTTACTTTATGAACCGCATATCACAGACAATATTTTTGCAAGGCGCTAATACTGTCATATGTGCACACTGTGGCCTCGGCAACAGACCAATTTTTAGTTTTTGGCCTGCGGCCGTCGAAAGCTGTGTGTACTTTTTCCCATCGTAACCGGCAAACCAAAACAAATTGTTCAAGTTGCCGTGAAATGGAATACAAATTGAACTTATCAATAAATCGAGTGGGCGATAACGATTAGAAACAAAAAAAAAAACCCGCAATGACGCGACCAAAATTCGAAGCGAGCCCAAAAACCCAAGAGCAGCGAATTTCTACAGGTGGAAAAAACAGCAGTGGTGGGAGATAAGGGCTTAAAGTCGTTCCCCTTGACAGTTGTATATTTTTCATTTAGCACCCCCGCAGCATATGGAAAGCAAAAGTATTGAAGCCCCGATCCTCACGAGAACACGAGAACAGGAACATATGTATATGGATATAGAATGATTTTCCCATTCTCTTAAGAAATCTAGTAAATAGTAAGTTATGTTGGCAGTGGCTGGCACTTAGTGGCTGCAAACTTATCAGTTGATTAAAATACAGGGCATTTAATTTACGAGTATCCCACGACTTGGTCTCGCCGTCCTCACCTTTGCCGGGCTTTAAAAGTCAGGTGGTTAGACAGAATCGAAATCAGGGCACCTACCTCACGTTGAAAGGCTGATAGCCGTATCAGCACGCTTTATTTAAGGCTAACAATATCTGAAAATTCTGCGTATATAAGTATGTTTTTCGCCCAACCACCTTCCTCCTATTGATTGCCGTGTTCTTTGCACTTATCACACTATATGAACAACAAAAGTTTTAAACTCTTCCCGTTCTCCCACAAGCCATTATCTGGACCGTGTTTACCGCCCCAAAATGGTTTAAATGCGTCATGCCTGAAATGTGAGAGCAGTTGAAGCCCCAAATAGATATATGTGCATACAAAAAAGTGCTGGTCATTCGGCCAAAGTGGATGTGATATTGAAAAACCATTGAGCCTGATCATAAAGGACCATTGCGATAATGGATTCGAATATGTAAAAATGTCCTTCTTAAGGCCACACTCAGTGTTAACTAAACAATATCTCTTATAAGTGAACACTGGAGGAAATCAGCCACAATCAGGGGTTGTTGACAAATCAAAGTCCATACTAAATCATCAGGGCAATAAAATGGAACCAGTCAATCGATTCTTATCTAAACAAAATGCAGTGCGTTATCATGGTCGTTATTTCCAAAAATCATGGCAATGTTGTATGTATTTTCTCAAGTCGTATTTTCCCTTTTGTGGGCAAGATGAATTTATTTGTTTATTAATTTACATTGCATTCTGCTCTATGCTCAAACATTTTAGTATTTTTGTAAAAGTCGTTTAAATTCCATTGCAATTGTCTGCAAATAAGCAACAAGCCCTCGGGCTTCATTCCATTTTTAAAACTATATGTATAAGTGTTATTACGAGTGTCAATAAATTCACTTTGGTCAGGTCAAATCAAAGCCCACATACATATGTTCTCTACTATTGTGAATTAATTCATCTCAGCAATGTGTTGAAATTACCTTCGCGAACTGTTCTTCTTTGCGGCAGAAAAGTGTTGCCACGTGTCTGTTTGCATATAATAACAGTGTCACCCCGCCGTGTTTGCTTATCGTTATAGTGTTGCTCTCTTGTAAATTGAGTGACGCCTTAAAAGCGCGCGTGTTTTGTTATTTGAACGCGCAAATGGTGTTTGGAGTGCAAATAGATGCGCGTAGGTCAGGAAATCTGCTGCAGAATCCACGGAACATAACTACAACTGAATCGTCACAACTGAATCTTCACAACTGAAGCGAATCAACACATCGTGAACTTGGAATACAAACAGAAGGGCAAACAGACGCCAAGCGAATCCGGAAGATTTACTGATGTGTGCCGAGTATTACGGAGCAACAGCTCTGGGCAGCGGGCACCACCCATCTAGACAAGCGGTATGACGGATCCCGTAATCTGTGGCTGCCTCCGGACTCCCAAACTGCGTAATCGTTGGCAGTTTCTTAGATGAAATAGTAGATGTTTACCCACAGATTTAGATATGGATTGGGTATAAAGGCGGCATCGCCGCCTATTTCACAAGCCATTTTCGTAGTAAAGCTACTCCGTTGAAGTCAACGCGGAACAACCAAGGACACAGAGCATGGAAAAAGGACATTTGAGCAGGAAGTTTACACGCAAGTGCTTTAAGGCAACCTAGGACCTTCTTCACACCGAGGCTCTCCAACTGTGATATACGAGATTCAAGGATTTAGCCGTAGACGTTATAAGTCATAGGATAATTAAATTAAATCGCACGGACTCCCGCCAGAATGCTGATCAGCATATTCAAATCGGGCATCTTCCAGTGGCAGTACCGCCGCCAACTGCTGGTCTCTTTGAGTGGTATGTTAATGAAGATAAGACGGATTTACAGCTCAACTGGGAAGTGGAAAGTTTTGAATCCATATCCATGTCAGTTTGTGGACAAAGAACTTTTCTCAAATGCGATTTGCGGCGGCCATGGCAACCAAGTGTCCCCAAAGTCGACACAAAGTTGACGGGTGAAAATTAAGTTTCCAATTTCACGTGTGTGCCTATGCAAATGAGGCACTTGAGCTGTCGATTCGCCCTCCAGAGATGATGATGTCATGTGCTGATCTGAATGTTCTTGTAGCCACCCTGATAACCTTCTGCCATGGCATCGCCCTGGGCTGGCTGTCGCCCATGCTGCCGAAGCTGCTCTCCCCCCAGGAGACGCCACTCTCCTTCTACATTGACGTGAACGAGGCCTCCTGGCTGGGAGCAGTCATTAGCATCGGTGGCATTAGCGGAAACTTCTCGTTTTCCTATCTGATGAACCGCTTTGGCCGGAAAGTGTCGATCTACGCCCTCGCAGTGCCGCACACGGTGAGTTTTCGCGAACTTTTTCGATGGTAACTAGCATCTCATGTGGTTCTCCCTTGCATACCAAAGTGCATCTGGTTCCTGTTCTACTTCGCCCAGAGCATTGAGTGGCTCTATGTGGCCAGGGTGTGTGCCGGCCTAACTGGTGGCGGCATGTTTGTCGTCTTACCCATCTTCATTGGCGAAATCGCCGACAATAGGTGAGTGAAAGTGAAAATATTGCATTTGCGTTAGAAAAGTGTCATGAAAAGGAGGAATTTTTAAAAGATATCCGGTGCCAAGGCAGACAATTGAGTTCTGACTTTTTGTACTATACCAAAACCATTGTTCCTTGTCTCTGCTGTCCAACACGTCGTATACGTAATATCATATAAGCCAGTTTTTGTATGCATTGCCATTGTCCTTGGATAATGGAAAGATAGCTTGGTTGTATGTTTGATCAAATAATAGCTTACATTTTTGGACGCTTTTTATAATACCATGACATGGACACGCAAACGTGGCAAGTGAAAATATTAATTTTCGCATAGCAACTTCACATGAGCCTGGCTTTTGCATAGTTCTATGCTAACATTTTTGACGACAAAAAAAGTAATCTTCAGCTGAACACCTTTGGGTTCGTGTGGATTCAAAGGGTCTATGGAATATATCTAAATTGAATTTTGACAAATAATAGATTTTTTCACAAAACCCACCAGCATTCGCGGTCGCCTATGCTCCTTTTTTACGCTTACCATGAACACGGGCATAATGGTGGGCTTTGTGGTGTCCTCGCACATCGCCTATCACGTGATACCCTGTGCCGTCGTGGGACTGCCCGTGCTGTACGTGTTCCTGGCAACGCGATACCCGGAGCCACCGCAGCAGTTAATCAGGTGGAAGCGCGAGGAGGAGGCCGAGAAGTCACTGAGGTACTATCGCCGTTGCGACGGACCCAATGTTTCCAAGGAGGAGGAGCGAGCTTATCAGAAGCAGTTGGACGAGATGCGGCTGGCCATCCAGCAGCAGAACAAGGACTCTGACGACAACGGCCTCTCAATTTCCGATTTCCGTAAGAGGTTTTCCGAACACACTCGAAAGCATACTTAGATCCACATCCTTGCAGTCACCAAGCGCTCCTTGAAAGCCTTGGCCACGGGATTAGTTTTGATGGTAGCCAACATCTTCACGGGCACCTTCGCCTTCAACAACTACATGTCGAACATCTTTGATGCCGTGCACACTCAGCTGGATCCCAATACGAACACCATTATTATTGGAGCGGTGCAGATCCTGGGCACACTGGCCAGCATATACTTGGTGGATCGCTATGGACGCAAGATCCTGCTGATAGTGTCCTGTGCAGGCAGTGGCATCGGAACGTCCGCCTTTGGACTGTACGCCTTCTATGCGGAGGAGGAGAAGGTGGACCTGTCGGCCTTCTCCGCCTGGCTGCCCGTCACCCTGATGGCCTTCATCATCTTCATTGCCAACGTGGGCGTTATCTCGGTGACGATGGTGGTTTTGGTGGAGATCCTGCCGCAGAAGATCCGCGCGGTGGCCACCAGCTTCTGTCTGGGCTGCCTTAGTTTCTTCGCCTTCGCCTCGCTGAAGACCTTCCCGCTGATGATGTTCCACCTGGGTCTAGCGGCCACCATGTGGTTCTGTGGCGCCGTCAGCGTCATTTGCTTGTTCTATGTGGTGGTCTGCCTGGAGGAGACCAAGGGTCGCTCCATGTATGACTAATTCCGCGCGGAATAAAGTGCAGATAGTATGTATGTGGAGTGTGTTTTTGTCTGGACTGGGAGGGCATTAAACCAAAACAAAGCACGGGCTGGAAACAGAAGCCGCGGGAGGAGCACCCAATAAAGTAGCGGAGCAGACAGGGCTTGATTTATGACCCCCACACTAGCCACCTGTCAACAGGCTCGTTGGCGCTTTTATTCATCAGCACTCGACATAATCCCCTCCAGCGACGGATGTCCCACATGTGCAAGTGCTATGGAAATCTTTGGAATTTTAAAAGCTCCTCCATCAACATGACCAAAACTTTGAATGGCGGTTAAGATATTTATTTAATTTTCGTCGTATCCTTTAAACAAGCATCCCATTAATTAAGGAGCTCAACTCGAAGAGAAAACATAGTTTTCAGTAAACTCAAAATTAATTTAGTCCATGTGCTGCATTTCTTAATAAATAATGAGTTTAAGTGAACTCGATCTGTTTTAGTCCACTATTTTCCCAAATTTCAAATCCAAGTTATCTTGGAGTAGGTCGTTGCTTTCTAACATTAAGAAGAGGCATAAATATCAAGAACCTGCTGAATCACCACGATTGCGATTGTCTACCGATGGGATCAGCGATAGCAGTTGATTCGTTATTTATGATTGTAGAAACGAAGGGGGAAAGAATTCATAGATATTCCGGAATGGGATCAAAGTATATATTTAAGTTCTATCAACATAAATCTTTATTATTGGTGAATAGTTAAATATTTTCCATTTATACGAATCGTTTTATTTAAAACTATATTTATAAAAAAAATTTATGAAATTTAAGCTTTAACTCTTCTTAAATTAGCAAAGTTTTAACACCCCTAACATTTTTACAAAAGTCCAGCAAATATTGTGAAATGTATACATTCGAGAAAATCGATATTAGTGGAAACCCATCTGGAAATGGAAGCAGCGGTCAACTTGTAAACTTTTCCAATTGTCCGGTCCCCTAAATGTCACTTGTCCAGCAAAAAGAGGTTTACATATCGCTGTTTATGGGCAAAATGGCAAAATGGTAATTGATAAGAAAGTGGGTGCACGTGCTCCCTTAACGTGCAATCACCTGAAAAGGTATCGCTTTTTGCTGTTTAGTAAACAACCTTTTCAGAGTGCCTTCGACTATTTTCAGCATTATTTTTACTTTTGAGCTGCTATTTTGCTTAGAACTAGAGGCAGTTACTGGTGCAAACATTTGGCCAGGGGAAAAACTCTGTATAATTAGTTTGGCTTCGCATTGTGGGTATAATTATAACGCAATTTCAAGTAGTTCTTGCCGTTCTGAAAAGTTAATTTCAACGAAAAAATTAAATGTATACGACCCTAATTTGGATCCATTTGTTTAGCTCCATCACCCCACCTGTGCACTTTCCATTCCTGTTTACAGAGGTATTAGGTAACCTAATTTGTGTGCGCATTTCGTAGTTCATGGGAGGATAAGATGGCAAAGGTCGCGTTGTGCGAAAAAAATAAGCGCCACATGGATCGCGTGTGTCATCACAAATCGATTAATTAGAGGGAAAATGAATCATGTATCCAGTGAATGGTTTTGTTAGTGCACTTAATTATAATCTTTTTATAGAGAGCGACTCAAAAACCGAAAGGATTTTGCAATCGCTGGTGTCTAAATGGAGTAGGTCCTTTTCACGGCATTTAGAAACGTGTTTGTGAGGGGGAAAAACACATGTAATCCCATGAAAAAAGAGCACAAATACATAACTTAGTTTTTCTTTCTGTTGCAGTGAACGCCATTAACTATGTGGAAACTTGGCCAGCAGAATGCATCATTCGAAAAAGGTTCCGACTAGGATTGTGCTGATTCTCCTGCTGGTGCTAGCACGCAATGCCGTTGGCCAGGTTCCCAGGGAAAACGTCACCAATCCCACACTGATATCCCTGGTCCGGAGCTCGGAAAAGGAGCCTGAGCAGATGGAGTCGCATCGGTATGTTACCGGCTTGCCGGACCCTATAGCCCTGGAACCCCTAACCAGGATGCGTCTAAACGTGAGTACACCCGAAAGGTTCAGACATGTCAAAGAGTATTATTCAAATCACCTTAAGAGATTTATTCCAGACCGAATATTTAGAATTACCAACTGTGCTATTATGTTGCTGCAGCTGGGAACTACTATTTCTAAATTTGTACAATTTTTTAGCCCAATCCTGATGGGGAAATCACAGAGCTGACCACAAATGTCACGCTTTACATGGAGAAAATACCACGCCTACAGGTGCGATGGCAGGATAATTTGCCAGAAGGTGAGTGTATGTCCTTAATGCTACATGTGTTTAGTGAGTAGCCTCAGTTCCAAACGCTTTTAGGTGTGCTATTTAAATACTGGTACCAAATATGGTGAAAACATAAGTAATTCTTTCTAATCCCGGGACTTGTTGTTTCTAGGCACTTCGTACAATGTCCTTGTAAGCGCGGTGAACAACAGTCGTTGTCCGGATGCGCCGTGCAGCGAGTACGGAATCAAAGAGAAGAATGTGTCTTCGGAGACCCACTTCGTCAACCTGCCCGTTAATCCCAACCTGAACGTGGAGTCCGTGGACTGCAACTACATGTTCGGCTGTCAGTACCAGGTCATTGTGGAGACATCCAACGCGATGGTCAGAAGATCTGCTCGCGTTTACATTCCACGTGAGTTCCCTCCTTAAGGGTGTGAGTTCCTTCCTTGTGATGACTTCTATCCGTAATTCCAACAGAGTGCTTGGAGGGCAAGTGCTCCTGCCAACTGGCGCCCACCCCGCCGAAAGTCCTGGCCGTGGCCAAAATGCTTAGCAACGAGACCATCAGCATCAATCTCTCGATTCTGGCCAGCGAGCTTTTGCGCAAGGAACAGGACTCCCATCTGCACGAGACATTGAGGACATATAAAATGCAGCTGAAGTGAGTAATCGCAGCGTGGTGTTATTTAGTTAAGGGAGCTCCATAATGGACTCATCTTAATCCCAATTAACACGGTTAATTGAAATTACTGTGTTGAATGCAATGACGTTTTCCACTGAAGCTCGAAAATTTAATTTTAAATTTCACATGATTTCAAAGTAGACATTGCAAATTGCAACAACATATCAATACATCACTTTTGTTTGCATTTCAATAGAATCCTGAAATTGCATTGGCGTCCTGTAGTGACCCAAATTATTCCAGATTATTGAAAATGCCATACAGTCGAGTATTTTTGAACTTCGATTGGCATTTAATTAAATGACAACTGCAGACAAATTCCTGCCGCCAACAGTTTGTCCACTCAAAAATGTACTCCTAACCAAAGAGATTAAGGTGTGAAATAATAGCTATAACTAAGCTAATAACATTGAAATTACAGAATCAATGAGGAGACAAACCCCTCGCTTCCCTGGGGCGGGGTATTGAAGCATCTGATGACCCGCGTCTACAAACTCAGCGAACTGAACTTCAGGGCAACTCCCAAGGGATTCGAGGGCGTCATGAAGTTGGGACTGGGCACGCAACTCAAGGAGAAGGCTTCCCTCAGTCTGCAGGCTGTGATTATCGATCCTTCGGGCTGCGAGGGACCACGCAGTGTAACCAAGGTGCCAGGTGAGTGAATTGCACACCGGAAGGTAATTTTATTTACCCAAAATCTTAATTTTCCACATGAAAAGTGCCTGCGAATCCTGTGCTGCTAACTGAAGGCGATAGTGTGGTAAGCCAGGATTAAATGTCCGTATACGCTCCGAATATTCCCTATTGTTTCCTGTCCAGAGCAACTCCATAATTGTGATGAGCGCCATGCTGATTGCCATTATCCTAGCTGGCCTGATTATGCTCCTCCTTCGTCGCCGAAGAGCCAGGACAACGGCCAAGCTGCGCAAGCAGGAGCAGATCTACATCCAGACCTTCGCCACTTCCGCCATTGAGTAAGTATTGCAAAGTGTGCTTAATGGAGCTGTTACTAGATGTACTTCTTCATTTCAGGATGGAGGACAATGTCAACTACGTTGACAAATATGTGGAGGTAAGTCACTACAAAGTCTTATAAACCTGAATCCTAGTCACAACCATCTATTCAGAAGTCACAGGTCCTGGGACTGGCAGACATTTTCGAGGTTCCCCACTCGGCCATCCAGATTGGCAGGATGTTGGGTGAGGGAGCCTTTGGCCAGGTGCACGAGGCCACTGCCATCAACTTGCGCCGGATGAGGGGCATCACCATCGTGGCAGTGAAGCAACTAAAACGTGAGCAAAAGTCGAAAGTTCAATTGGATGAATCCAGAGCGAAAACTTTTCTTTTTAGCCAATCCCAAGGCGGATGAAGTAGCTGAGTACCTGGCAGAGATCGAGATGCTCAAGGGCGTGGGCACTCACCACAATGTGGTCTCTTTTCTGGGCTGCTGCACCATTAAGCCGCCATACCTGATGATAATGGAATACGTAAACAAGGGAAACCTGGTAATTTGGATGATATTCATACATTCAAAGTCATAACAAACAATGAAAACTGACTTTGTTTTCCCTCTAGCTAAGCTATTTGCGAACTGTGCGTCAGGAGGCCAGCAAACTGAGGAACAGAAATGCCAATTACACTTCCTGCAGACCGATTACGACCAGGACCAACAGCACGTCCTCGCCCAAGTCACAAAGCGTGAACTACATCGAATTGAAAGCGTCCAGCCAGACCATCGAAATGCCACAGGAGGACTCCAGTGCTCACATGAATGGCATTCGGCAGCCTCATCCCTCCTTTGCCGAAAGTAAGCTGGGATCATTGGGAGTAATTAGTCGGGCAAAGTTAGTGAATGAGACTCTAATTTCAGCCACTTACACCATTATCGAGGACGAAGATGCATTCGAGTACATATTGGACAACAAGGAACTGCACAATTTCGCCCTGCAAATTGCCAATGGGATGCGTTTCCTGGAAGAGCAGGAAATAACGCACCGGTAAGACCCACTACCAGCAACTCTGTGAAACGGTTATAACTTCTCTTCCCTCTTAAAGCGACTTGGCTGCACGCAACGTGCTTATTGACAGCAATAAGACCCTTAAAATTTCAGATTTCGGCCTTTCCAGGCACGGAATTTACACGAACACAAGGACGCGAAAGGTAAGCTAGTTAGATACATTATTCTAGGTAAATCCCCAACGTAAAACATAAAATAAATAGTTCTGGACTCACTTTGTTTATCTCTTCGTTTAGCTCCCTCTTCGCTGGTTGTCCATTGAGGCCATTCGCGAAAATGTTTATTCCAGCAAGAGCGACATCTGGGCCTATGGCGTAGTGCTCTGGGAGATCGGCACCCTGGGTGCCTCGCCATATCCGACGATCAGCAACAGCGAGCTGATCCCATTCCTGATGGCGGGAAACCGCCTCGAGCGACCGGAGATCTGCACCCCGCAGGTGTACACCATCATGCTGCAGTGCTGGCTTGAGGAGCCCGAGGAGCGACCCACCTTCGACGCCCTGTACAAGGTGCTCAGTCCAAAGACTACCTACGTGGACATCAACAGTCTGAGTGATGATTACGTCTTTCCGCCGATCAGTGAAAATAGGGAATAAGCTCGCGTAGACCTCCTCCTGCCGAGAAAATAGTTTCTATGTCCTTAATCGATAGTTGCTAATTATGGAACGCTGCCCCCAACGTCCTTATTCGTTAATTGTTATACGATTATCCGAAGTGTACAAATATCTCCGTCTGTGTGTGCATAATGCAGAGTTTAAAATGTGCCGGAACAAAGTTTGAATTAAGTACAACTTGAGTTAGCGTTTAGTCAGTAGGCTTTAGATTGTCGGCACAGTGTCGGATTAACTTGACGTGCGAAGTTTCCCAAGCTGTGTACACATTAAGGTAGTTAAGGACATTAAACGGACTTCACAGTCTGTCACAATCCGTATACGAACGTAATTTTGATGTGCTGTGAGTTTTAAACGATGGAAATATATTGAAATTAATTGTATTTCATATTTTATTGTTAGTCTTTATTAAGCGTTTATGCTTTACTTCAGAGTATTAATAAAATTCAAAAGATTACCGTTGCTGTGTCTGTTTTTAATGCCGGACGCCGTATATTTCATTCCAGGCCTCAAATTGTTTGCAGTCCTCCGCAGAAACGCTTTTAGATATAACCCGCAAAGCCTGCTTGAAATCAGCCATAGTTACGGCAGGCAGCTAAAAAAACGGAACAATAATAAAGGCGTAAATATCCCCACTATTTAACGTCGTTTGGGCTCAACGAAGCGGTAATTTTGTTACTGGATGTGCAGAATCACGGAATTTAATGAGTATCCTTATTCCGCCTGAAAAGTTCTTAGCACGGTCCAGGTACTTTCTTTGTATTCAATTTTGAGCGATTAGTGCACGGCATAATTTACAAGCTAGTAAACAACAGTGCATACCTGATGCGTTTCTATGACCTCCATTTGGTCAGGTGTCAATGAGCGAAGTGGCGCCATGGATGCATAGCGGCAAAGCGTATCCACATCCGCTCCAGAATAGCCATCGGTAAGCTCAGCCAGCTCGGTTACTTGCACAACATCTAGGTTGTGCTTCACCTGACGAATTAACTTCTCTATGATTTTCTGACGCGCCTCCCTCGTGGGTAAGGGAACGTACAGACGCCTTACAAATCGGCGGCGCACAGCCTCATCCAGCTCCTGCGGTCGGTTGGTGGCTCCTATTACCAGCACTCGGATTTCCTCATTACTAGCGGCACCGTCCAAGTGAATGAGAAACTCGTTCTTCAGGCGTAGAGTGCTCTCGTTTTCGTTCCCAGAACGTTTGGACAGCAGGGAATCGACCTCGTCTATGAATATTATCTGAAATGCATAACAAAAATTGCAATTCAGTTTTGTAAAGTTATCTTGCAAAATCTATCAGCTTAATTAAGGTTCAAAAAGGATGAAATGTTATTGCCATGTTTCACCTACAGCCGGTTGATGTGCAGCGGCCACGGCAAACAATGTCTTCACCAGCTTCTCGGCATCGCCGACCCACTTTGAGGTCAGGCTGGACGGATTAATGCTAAAGAACTTTGCCTTTGCCTGGGAAGCGATGCTCTTGGCAATGAGAGTCTTGCCTGTGCCAGGTGGCCCGAACAGGAGAACGCCTCGTGGTGGACACCGCACTCCTGTGAACAAGTCAGGCCGCCGGAGTGGCATGATAATGGCTTCCAGGAATGTGGATTTTGCAGATTCCAGACCGGCAATATCTTCCCAAGCTGAAATCAGTGAACAGGTATTTTATGAAAGGAACGGTCAGGGACCCTGTTTAATTACTACCATACCGACAGGCTTGAAATCGTGCATGCTTTCGCCGAGAATGTGCTCAACCATCTTGGAATCCAAGTGGGCCAATGCGGGTGGTATGCTGCTGCTCTGTCTGTAGGGAATTGGATACAATGATATATGCTAGGCCTGTGAATAATTGCACTTTTCTCACGAGCTAGTGGAATTCTCCTTTTGCGCCACGGGCGACACGAAGTTCGAGCTCACAGTTCGCTTGCCACCCAGCGTTTTCTTCCTGAAGTTCATCATGCCGGTTGGGACTGCATCCACTTCGCTTGTCGCCTGTCGATTCTTTTTCTGCAATATTGGAAAATAGAGCCCATAGAGTTTGAAACGCTTTAAAGTGCAAGTTATGAAATGCTCTCAGTTCTGGGAAAATGTATTCTAGCTCTTCAGAATCCCCTTCGTCCGAAACGTCCATCTCGCCTGAAACAAACCTTTAATTCGTCCAGGATTAGTTGCTCCCGGGCAGTGCGAAAGCCAAAGCCGCTTTGGGATGAGCTCTCTGACGGGTACTGTTGCGCATCTATCTTCTTTGTGGAATTAATGCTTGACTCCGGGAGCTGCCCGGAGTCAAGGCCCTTAAGGGGCTGTTTGTCCGGGTAAGTGCTTGAAACCTCCACCGGCGCAGCCTGCAGATCACTGGAGGCCATCTCTGTTTGGTGGCAGCTCTCGTAGAAGCCCCTACACTCTGGCTCAAAAACTGAATTATGGGGCATCTCGAACAAGTAGTCCGCATGGTTAATCCCTCTTCTCGACCTGCGACTCATAGTTATTTTTTCCTGGCAGCGCTCCTTCATCGCCTTCTCCGTGCTCTCGCAAGCCTGCAGCCTGGCATGGTGATCCTTCAGCGCAGCAAACTGAGTGGACTCGCTGCTGAATCTGAAGTGAGACATGTGAGTCCTTTAGGATTTCAGGTAAGAATACTATGTGAAATTAAACCTACCTGGTTTGCTGGCATATGAGAAGCAGCTTGGAGCGCCACGAACTCTGTTCGTCGCTCATTTTATAGCAGTAGGAATAATTAAACGCTTTAGTTTCGGAACAAAAATTAAAAAGAAAAACTCCCGGCAAATACAGCAATCATCTGTTTAGCCAAGTTTCAATCATGATCGCTTCTATCGTTATCGATATACCCTTACAGCATGTTTCCACTTGCTTGCAGTACTTCCAATCGTTAATCACATTTCAAGCAAATCGTTATCACATGTGTTGTGGTTATCGAGTTCAAAATGAATTTAGAAATTAAGTTTATTTATTTGGTTATTTTTGCTTGTTTAGTATATTCTTCATTATATTTTTTAGCTTCTTTATGCTTTTTTTCTTTGGCCTTTCAGTTAAATTGTTTCTCCCAATTAACGTTCAATTGCCTTCAATTGGTTCGCTTCTTTTTAATTAAAAAGCATTGGGAGCCACCCTCAGATTTCACCATAAACAAAACTAACTGCCACGGCAGACGTCCTCCGATCTTATCGCCAAATCGGTCTGTATGCTCACGTTGGGCAAATATATATCTGCAGATTGCTCATCCCGGCCATCTCAACTGCCAACTATACGAAAACACGTCCGGACACAGTCTACGGCCGTTTCGTGGCCCGTGGTTGGGGTTCAACTGGTGGCGCATAGTAGGGTTGTTATCTCTGGACGAGGGTGAGATAACGGCGCCGATGCCATGGCCATAAATACCCCACAGCATCTATTAACTGATTCTCATTTCAGCAGTCAGTGCAGTGAATTACAGGTGTTTTCCTCCAGGCTCCCCCATTGGATTTTGGATACAGAAGCTATATCAAAATGTGCCTGCCCAAAAGAGTGGGTGGTCCGGCCATCCAGAGCGTTGCCACGGCTTTAGGTGAGCTACACAGGATTCACTCTTGCTTAAAGAGAAATAAGTAGTTTCAGCATAAATTGCATACTAATATTAGTTAGTTAGTTGGCCACTAGATGTGCGCTCTACTTTCTCTGTACGTAATAAAATGCTCCAATGTTTTTGTTACCCCATTCCAGGCAACATTCTCTGCTTTAACTTTGGCCTCATGTTTGGGATTACTCCGGCGCACATGACGCTTTACGAGTCGGAGGAGAGGACCCCGTTGAACCAGGCCACCGATCCGGCGGGAACTGCGTGGCTGACGGGTTACCTCTTCCTCAGCGCCGCCTTGGGAGCCCTGGTCTCCGGATTTCTGGCCCTGAAAATCGGACCCAAGTCCGTGCTCCTCTGCTCTGGCCTGCTCCAAATTGTGAGTAAAAAGTGGCACTAGTATGGGGGCATGTGTTAGAATGATTGCCAGCGGTAGGCCAGCGGTGTCAGTAGTTACATCAATTCCAACACATGGTTCGTTGAATCGGAAAATTTGCATGTATATCAACATTTTTTTTTTTTGTTTCTACAATGCGTGGAATTTAAATTAACAGTGTGTCGCATTTTTTTTAAGTGGAAAAGAACACTGTTGGAAATATTGTATAGTGAAAGTAAATATCTAAACAGATTTTAAAGACGCATGACCTAGTACAAGACATATTGAATTGCCTTATTAAACTCACGAATATATTTCAATACATACGAAAATTTTAGTTGTGATGTCTAAACATCCAAGTCAAAGCATAAATTTAATAGCTCCCTATTGAAAACCTGTAATTTAATTTATCTTACTAAGTATTTGAATCAGTGAAGGGAAAATATTCGACTTTTTCATGGAAATAAAACTGAATACCATACCTCCTTCCAGTCGGGTTGGGCCTGCATCCATTTTGGCTACGACATCGTGCACATCTACGCCTCCCGTTTATTTGCGGGCGTGGCATCCGGTGCCGCATTTGTGGTGCTTCCGATTTTCATCAACGAAATTGCCGAGTCGCGCGAAAAGGCAGCCCGCCTGACATTCACCATTGAGCTGTGGCGCACGCTGGGCATCTTGATTGGATTTGTCCTGGGCTTCTATGTGCCCTACGCCTTCGTGAACATCGTGGGCTGTGCGGTGTCCTTTGTGTTCACCATGACGTTCCCCTTCGTCCGGGAGAGCCCCCACTACTATCTGCGCACGAACAACATGGCCAGCTTGGAGAAGTCGCTGCGCTGGTATCGCGGCATCCGCGACATCGACGATCGCGAGAAGCCGGAGTATCTCAGCGAGCTGAACGAGTTCCACGCGGAGCTGAGGAGCAGGGACAAGAACGTGGGCTCCACGCCCATGTCGCATGGCTATATCATCCGGCTGACTTTCGTCAGCTTCCTGCTGACCGTGTGCGCCAAACTGAGCGGCGTGCTCGTGGAGCTCAACTACGCAGCCGACTTCCTCGGCCGCACCGGCTATTCCACGGAAACCAATTATGTGGTTTTGGCCAGCGCCCAGTGCGCCGGAGCACTACTCGCGCGGCTCGTTGGTCCGCGTTTGCCGCGAAAGGTTGGTGTGCCATTAAATCACAATGTAGTGAACATGATTAGATACACCCTTTACACTGCTCACCTTCGATTAATATCCCCTTTTGCAGCTCCTGCTGTGCCTCTCCTCGCTCTTTGCTGCGGCGGCAGTCATTGCTTTGGCTCTATTCAAGGCTTACGGACATCTTTGGCTGCTAGGCAACTGGGCGGATCGGTATCTGCCCATTGTCCTGCTGGCTATCCAGCTGGCTCTTGTCAGCTTTGGCCTTTATCCCCTGGCCGCAGTCGTTAGCAGCGAAGTTCTGCCCACAAAGGTAATCCATTAGGACATTACAATGTCTTGAGTTGGCAAATTGGCTTGGGGAAACTATGAACTTTAGTGTACCACCCATACCTTACTTAAAGCCATCGTGTTAAGTTCAATTAGACTAAAGCGTTAATTCTAAATTTAACACCTGCTGTTAGCATTTAATTGACTGCCATCCCCTTACAGCTCCACGACTTGCTGTACTCACTGGCATCCGCTGTTTCGTGGCTTCTGCTCTTCGGCATGATAGAGGTGGGTGTACCCGAAGTGAGTCCTTGCGGAAGGAGTCTATTAACGCGGATTATTTGCAGGCATTCAATGCGGTTAAGGCCACAATTGCCCCCGGGCTGCTGCTGTATCTGTGGGTCTTTGCCGGAGCCTCCATATTCGTGGGTCTCATCTCCCTGCCACTTCTGCCGGAAACCCGCAACCGTCGTCCTTCGGCGGTGCAGCGGGAACTGGGCTATGTGGACGATGGCGGAGTGGCCAAGGGATCGGCGGTGACGAACGGACACATCGCCACGCACATCTGAGAGGCTGGAGTACTGCCTCCTGTTAGCTTTACCAACGATATTAGTAACGAATTTAGTTTTAATCCGCTCAGCAGCGTTTATTTAATAAACAAATAATGAAAATAAAGCACTTTCCAGCACTTATTTCTCCAAGTGATGCTGCTCGCCGCATTCGACCCACAAAAGTATGCAACGAATTGCATGGAGTAGATGATTAATTCGTGATTACTCATCCGGCTGGCAACGGCAAGATCCGGAATCCAAAAGAGTTGTATGTCGCGCACGTCACTTGAGTTCTGAGTTACCAGCTTTATCTCTTACCCCGAATCTTGTTTTTTGGCCACGGGCCTTATCAGCCTTACGGTCTTTGGCAATAAGAGGTTACCCCAAGGGGGAATAACTTGTGATAAAACTTACGGTCAGTGGGCTTCGTCTGCGATTATGTGGAGAACTGTTTGAAGAGGTAGCATTCGGTGCACGTGTAACTACTGAAGACGGCGAGGAAGTTCGTTTCATGCCAAATTATCCGAGTTGAGCCCCTGTCTCATGCTTTGTGTACAATCTAATCAAAGTTATACTCCAGGCCAATAAAAGAGGATGAGTTTACCACTGGTTGCTCCTCATATTTAAATATGTCTTTATTTGCACTGGGTGCATTAACGGAAACTGGGGAATTTCACGGCGCCAGTCTCACCGAAACACGCATCATTCTTGCGTGTAAATGATCCGATTTAATTCGCAGCAGCTCCTAATCCAAATTTACGCGTTTACGGACGACCAAGCTGGCCCAAAATGCGCGACTTTTGTTTGCACTGGGTATCTTGACTGGCCAAATATTAGCCACGATTAGGCCGCACGAGTAATTTACAATGGTGGCTCTCTATTCTCGCCGCTGACTAGTAGGCGTTTTATAGAGAGAAACAGAGAGAGTCCCAGTCTCCCATTGAACGCATATCAAATCAGGAAAAAGCAAACAAAAGCTGTAAAAACCATTGTAATCGTCAGAGGGTTAGCAACAACAAATTTGCACTGACACCCCGGGCTGTAATTAACTAGATTTGTGACACTGCATGTGGCGGACTCGCTTTTGCTCTCATTTGGCCGGAGCATAATGAGGCGGCGATAACGGTCTATAATCTACGCCACTCGGAGCCGTAGCTCAGCAGAGCTCGTTTACGATCTAGTGCACTATATAAATATTATCATCCAGCCACTGGTTTCGCTTAGTTAAACGCGAACACCTACGGATATTTGACGGCCGGGTCCGGGTGAAAATCAGCCTAAACGGAGGAGGACTCGTCGTGCTATGAACCACCGATAATTTCATTTAAATATCCCACAAAATGAGTTCCGCCGGCGGTGACAAATACCAATACCTAGCTGCCATTAGTGGTTAGTAGACGGTTTACCACAACCGCACATTTTAGTGAAAACCATGTTCAATGCGAATGCATTGTGTGCCAATGAAACGCTGTGCAAGTATTTGACTTAATGAGTGCAGAAGGATAATCAAAATGCTGACTTACCCAAAATAAAGTTTTTAAATTGTTTGAAATTTGGGAAATCCCCTTGAAATAATCCTTTCTTCCCATTTCATAATCCCCTCTAACCCAATCGTTGAACGGCTCAACTGCTGTTTTCCGCATCGCCTGCACAGTAAACATCATTTCGATTTCGTATGGCGCTTTTTGCGGCTGGCCATCGTCCAGTTTCCTGGAACTGTCTTCCGAGAAGAGTCCTTTGGACACGGGTCCGTTGACTCCAACGGACCAGGGATGGGTGGCGTCGAATATATGCCTGGGAGGACTGGTGGGCACCTTTCTGTTTACCTGGCTGGCGGACAGAATCGGCAGGAAATGGTGCCTCATGTGGATGGCGCTGCCCAATTTGGTAATTGGTAATTTAAATATTTCACGTACTTAATTAAAATACTTTGTATTTACAGGTGGGCTGGGTGATAATACCGTTCGCGCGCAAACCAATGCATTTAATTATCGCTAGATTTATTGGCGGAGCCGCTGGCGGTGGCTGTTTCACCGTGATTCCCATTTATATAGCCGAGCTGGCTTCGGACAAGTAGGTTCCTCGCCAGAATTTAACCAGCAGCAATCAAGTTGAAATGCTTTTTTCCAGTATTCGCGGCATTTTGGGCGTCTTTTTGGTGCTGACCTGCAATTTCGGTCTCGTGCTGGCATTCGTCCTTGGCTACTACTTCAACTATGCCCAAGTATCCTGGATTGTGTCCTCGCTGTCCTTTGTGTTCGTCGGCTGCTTCTGGTTCATGCCGGAGACACCGCAGCACCTGGCCAAGATAAATAAGCTTGAGGAGGCGGAGCACTCGCTGCGCTACTACCGCAACATCAAGTCCAATCCGGCCAAGGAACTCAGCGAAGAGCTGCAGCTGGAGCTGAAGAAGCTGAATACCACCGAGAAGACCACTGCGGATGGAGATGATGACGAGGACGCGGCCACCGGCGTGACTTGGTCCGACTTCGGTGAGAGCAGAGTGAATTATAATGGCATCGAACGTGGTTTAAATGAATATTGAATAAGTAGCAAAGGGGTCTCCACGGGAGTTTTAAACAGGACGTAGTGTAATATTAACTCGAATTCATGCTGGCCCGAAGCCACCACACCAACCAAGTCAAAACTTTTCACTTCAGAAGGGACCTCAAACACCTAGTTTGTACAACGCTGCGAATGCGTAATTTCATTTGGGGCGTGTATGAAAACAAACCACATAGATCGATATAATGAGGTTTCAACTCGATGCATTTGCAAATTTGAACAAAATGTAATGAACTTATTCAAATAAGTTGGCAAATGAGCTTTTCATGACTATGACTTTGTATTAGGAGGGATTTGACTTCTGTGCACCGTATCTCTAATGTATCTAACTTCTTAATTTCTTGAACCAGCTGAGGGCAAGACTCGAAAGGCATTCCTAATCGGACTCGGACTGATAAGCTTCAATCAGCTGTGCGGATGCTTCGCCATGCTGAACTATACGGCCGTGATTTTCGAGCAGGCGGGCTCCAGCCTGCCGCCCACGGTGGCTGCCATCATAGTAGGTGTCATCCAGCTAATGGGCACCTATGCGTCCACCGTTTTGGTCGAGCGACTGGGCAGGAAGATCCTGCTCCTGGTCTCGGCCGTGGGAATCGGACTGGGCCAGAGTGCGATGGGCACGTATAGCTACTTCCAGAGTCTCGGACAACCAGTGGCATCGTTCAGCTGGGTGCCCATTGCCGGGTTCTCCTTCATGCTGTTCCTGGCTGCGGTCGGACTGCTCTCTCTGCCATTCCTGGTGGTATCGGAGATAATGCCGCAGAAGATTAGGAGCACTGCCATTATGATTCTAATGTCGATCCTCTGGTTAATTTCCACCTGCGCCGTAAAGGTGAGATATGCGTAGATATTCGAGTTCATAAAAGTAATCCAATTAATTTCTCCCATAACAGTTGATGCCCGCTTTCACTGAAACCCTAGGAATGCACGGTACCGTCTTCATGTTCGCCAGCTTATCCTTCCTCGCAGCAATTTTCATCGCTATTTTCGTGCCCGAAACCAAGGGCAAGTCAGTTGATGCCATCTTGGCCAGTCTCTAGTACCTATGACTTAAATTTAAACCAATTGTTATTGTTGTTAATAAATCCGCTAAGAAGCGCACATCTCGTTGGTTCTTTATGTGTACACCACTGGTCATAAACAAAGGCACAGTTGACATGATTGTTATATGGAAATATAACTACTACAATCGGTTGTCTATTCAGCGCTACCTTGATCTTCCGCAGCTGTCGCCACACAAAAGATCGTTTCAGCCAGGCGAAATCTTTGATTAGATAAGATCGGGGGCGATAAGGAACATCTTCTCTTCAGAAGAGCTTTCCCCCCCAGGGCTTTTGCCTTAAAACTGAGTGATCTCATAAATATTAAATAATTTATATAAAAATATCAGATACATTTCAATGGCCTAAATGCACTACTAATAATCGGTTCGTTTCAAACAAAATATGGTATGTATTAAATATGAAATAAAAGCTCGTATAGGTGGTTGCTCAGACTAAGGAATTTAAATAGCAAAAACATGGCTAGAATATGTAGTCTGCTTCTGGGATCAGCTTTTCATGTGGATTCGAACTTCGAACATAATTATCGTCTTTTGCAAGTTAGCAAGAACTTGGTAATATTGTGACATGAGTTGTTTTCTCTGTAAACTTGATTGAAAATTCATAATCGGAAAATGAAGTTGGCCCGCTTAAGAATAGTCCTTAAGGCAAACGGATTTTGCACAATGATGATCCCGTTTTCATTAAAAAATAGGTGTGCACTCTGTGAACTTCGGCTTTGCGATAAAATAGTAAATAAAACTGGGCAGGGAAATGGAAATTTTAAAATCGATTATTTCCAGGAAGAACTAGTGCGTTCAGCTATTTGCCTTTTTTGCCAAAGATGCGTAATAAAGGCAGCAGAAGCTCTTTCATCGGTTCATCCTTTCAAGACATTTTGTTGCAAAAATCGTCAGTACAGCTTGTTTCACTTTGCTTGTACCAGAACTCTCCCGCTTTCGGCCAAATCTACTAAATTGTCTGTTGAGTCTGGACCAACATCGTAAACGTTGCAGCTTAAGGTCAGTCGAGACAGACAGGCCCCTTTTTTGTGGTCTCATCTCCGGAATGGTCGAGTGGCAAATAATTGTTTGTCTTGTGAAATATCTGCTGTATGCATACGAGAAGATAATTTCAACTAACTTAATCCGCTTGGCGAGGAACAACAGGTGGTCGCGGCTTTCGCCACCTATCTTTACAATGTAAAGACAGCGATCTCTAATATTGCGGATATAAAGCTTATGGAAGGGGTCCAATTCGACGGAGCTTTGGTATCTGCTGGGATTTAAGAACTACACGCTATCGCATTTGTAGCGCAACTCTAGCGTGAGCTTGACATTCGAACGGCTAGGATGGCCACGTTTTTTGAGAACTCCCTGCTGCAGCACAAAACCCGGTATCAGCTTTTGGCCACGGTAATAGGTGAGGCTCCCTCCCTTCCTCTTTTCCCCTTACCAATTGCAGTTCATAATGGTCCTTGTCGGCAGTTAACATTATTACTTTCGGACATGGAGTGGGTGTGGGTTGGCTCTCGCCGACTCTGACCAAAATCCAAACGCCCGATTCGCCGCTAGACTTCGAAGTGAATCTCGCCCAGATTTCCTGGCTGGGCTCGATGCTGGGACTGGGCAGCCTGTGCGGAAACCTGACCATAGCCCTGCTGATTGAGAGAGCAGGCAGGAAGTTCTGCCTTTACCTCATGGCCGGGCCATATGCGGTGGGTAAATGAGCCTAATTGGTCGTAAGGTTGATTAAAGGAGTATCGAACATTCTAGTGTATCTGGATTTTGATCTACTGCGCCTCCAATGTGTACTACCTGTACGCAGCGAGATTCCTGTGCGGATTTACCGGCGGAGCAGGATACCTGGTGGTTCCGATTTTCATTAGCGAAGTAGCCGATAGCAAGTGAGTTCAGCACACGAGCACCAACCAATCTTATCTAAGCCGTCGAGTTTCCAGCATTCGAGGGGCTCTGACTTCGATGGTGATGCTATCCGTCGATTTGGGAATACTGGCTGGCTACATTCTAAGCACTTATCTGGCCTATCATGTCGTACCCTTCTTGGCCATTATCTTGCCCGTTGCCTACTTTATAGCCAATATAATGTTGCCCGAAACAGCCCCGTATCTGCTAAAGAAGAGCCAGCTGGCTGCTGCAGAGAACTCGTTCAGATACTACAGGAATCAGCGGAGTGCAATTTGCGAGCAAACCTCAAAGGTCAACTTCGAGGAGCTGCGCACAGCGGTTTTGTCTCAGCAGACACGGAATGCCACGCCACTCAGTTACAAGGACCTCAGTGAGTATGATTATAACAACGAATGGAACCCATTAAATCCCATTACCTCATTGCAGCGACCAAGCCCGCTCTGAAAGGATTTGCCGCCTCCATTGTCCTCAGCTTGGGCTACCAGTTCAGTGGGGTTTTCAGCTTCATCAACTATATGTCGGACATATTCAAGGCATCCGGCTCGGTTGTGGACGTTAATACGGCCACCATTATCATAGGATTAGTCCAGATCGTTGGTGTCTACACCTCGACCATATTGGTGGACATCGTGGGTAGGAGGGTTCTGATGTTAATCTCCACTATGGGAGTGGGAATTGGCTGCATTGCCTTCGGTTGCTTTACCTACTTGGCCAAAATCTATGATCTCAGCGATTTTAATTGGCTGCCTTTGGTGCTGATGATTATCATTTGTTACATGGCCAATATTGGACTAATTGGAATCTTTTTCCTGGTTCTGGTGGAACTGTTTCCAGTAAAGGTACGTTTAAAGATATATTTAAATTAGTATTACATTCAGATACTTTATCTGTGTGTTTCATCCTCGCAGATTCGCTCCCTAGCCACATCGCTGTCTGTGATTTTCTTGAGTTTACTTGTCTTTGGAACCCTGAAGCTGTTTCCCCTCATGCTGCACTACTGGGGCATATCCTTTACCATGTGGTTCTCCGCTGCCTCTGCACTACTTACGTTCTTTTACTTCTGGCTGTTCCTGCAGGAAACCAAAGGAAAGTCTATGATTGAGGATTAGCAAGTAGCTGAATTTTATGTGAAGGCTTAAGCTCCTTCAAAATCAACTGCAAAGTCACATGCTTGATGTGTTAATGCAGGATGTTTATTTGTAATTAATTAACACAACATGCGCAATTTTTGCATTTATTTGTATAATGCAATAGAAATTGTAATAAATAGAATTAAATGGAAAATTTTACACTGGATTCATTTTTTAGTATTTGCTAAAAATAATGTGCAATATGCACGAAACAAAAAAATACACAATTCTGGTTTAAAATTTGCATTGGTTTGTTTGAGCCATCGAAAAGCAAACATTAATTAGCGATTCCCATTAAAATTATGAGTTAAGTTGTGTAAACGATGAAAGTGCTGCCTTTTGTGTTAATGTCATTATTTATGAACATGACTTTTTAATTGTTAATGATATATGGTACGTTCTCAGGAGATTTCCGCCTCCGCAGGGATTCATATGTTTCGTAAGATATATTCAAGTGTTACAATACAACTCAAAATATCTTCAACTAAAACGAAATTCTCTTGAAAAACAAGCCTTAGAAGCCAAAGCTTATGACTGTCTTTATTTATGTAGACTCTCCGGGATTATCTGACTAGACAGTGTCATTGTCTTTCAGACATCAAATTAAGAACTATCTTTTAATCAGAGAGTAACTTAACCTTTTACCACGTTTCGGAACTTGTGATGGACGAATCCTGGATAAGATCCTTGGTGGGCAGGGGAAGTAAATTGTATTGTATTGTTTGAAGCTGCGTTCACTTACATGGCAAGATAAGTTGAAAGATGCTGTGTCAAACTATTTCATCATGGAATTCGACGTAATCTAGATGATTTGGTGCACGACTTACTTCGTTACGTGCGTGAAGTTCTTCATGTGCGTTGCCTTTTTCCTTTTAACTTTTCTTAAGAAGACGGCTGATAAGAAGTCAGTGAATGTAAGAATTAATAAGTATATGTGCTTGTAGACTTTAAGCCTTCACTGGAGTCCTTATGGGTTACCCAGTCTCCTCTCATTTTAGCTACCATTGGAAGCCACCGACTGTTATTACCATTCCGGTTTCCTACATTATTGCGAATTTCCTGTTTCTGGAGACTCTGCATTATCTCACTCCCAAGGAAAAATTCGCAAAGCCAAACAATCCTTTTGATTCAAAATAATAGAAAAAAGCAGATGCAGTCACTGTAAGACTAGGAGTTTCTTCTATTTTTATTCCAACCTAAAAGAAACTAGTATGTATTCCAGAATATTTGCATTACAAAATGAAAAAAATAGAAAAATTTCTATGATAGAAAGTCTTTTCGAGTGTATTCACTCATGGCAGGCGTCATAAAAGTCATTCGCTTATCAGGTTTAGATAAACCGGTCACGAAATATTTAAGGGGAAGTTGAGAGCGTAGATGAATCTCGTTCAGTGTGGAGAAAGCATCTCGACCATGACGTTCAAATTGCGCTTAGCCTCGGTCTTCGCCAATCCGAATTGTCTATTGGGACGCAGGAATCGCCACCAGTTTCTGGTCACCCTGCTGCGTAAGCAACCAAATGCTGCAGAGCTGCATGATTCCAGATTCAAGATCATTATACTCCGCAGTGAACATAGCTACCTTCTCCCATGGCCTGGGCGTGGGTTGGATGTCGCCGGTGATGAGGGACCTGCAGACCGATGAGTCTCCTCTTGATTTCCCCGTTCTCGTGAGCCAGGTGTCCTGGATCGGATCGCTCGTGGGCATTGGCAGTGTTATGGGCAATCTGATCGCTGGACTACTCATGGATCGCATAGGTCGTAAGATGGTCCTTTTCTTCATTGCGATTCCCTATACGGTAAGATGAGTCGGCATTTTTGGCGCAACTATTTCACCACTCTCGTATTCCCTGGAATCCGACTAGACCTTCTGGTGCCTGGTTTACTTCGTCCAGAGTGTGGAGTTCCTGTACATCGGACGACTGATGGCCGGTGTAACTGGTGGCGCCTGCTACGTCGTCCTCCCGACCTTCATAAGCGAAATCGCTGACACCAAGTGAGTCTCAAAGTGATGTGTGCTGAAGTATACTATGATTAACTAATTGCCAATAAATCTTTGCAGTGTTCGCGGTCGCCTAGGTTCCATTATCTTACTATCGGTTAACACGGGTGTTTTGGCGGGCTATATAGTGTCCACGAGAGTGGATTACTTCACGTCTCCCCCGTTCATCATCGCCCTGCCCGTCTGTTATTTTATCTGCAACTTCCTCATTCCGGAGACCCCACATCACCTAGTTCGCAAGGGCAAATTCGAAGCGGCCAAGAGGTCGTTCATGTTCTACAAAAACATCAGGAAAGATGACATCAAAGCTGAAGATGAGTTCGAGGAGATGAAGTATCTCCTTATTAAAGAGCAGACAGAGAAGGCCAAGTCCTTCGACTACAGGGATTTCAGTGAGTACATAATTAAGCTGCCATTTTATATATCGATTTTAATCCTTTCCTCAATCCTTAGTTACCAAACCTGCATTTAAGGCCTACGCCTCTGCCGCTGTCCTGCTCATTAGCAATCAATTCAGTGCCAGTTTTTGTGTGACCACCTACTTGGCGGATGTCTTTGCCGCATCCTACACCACTCTGAATCTGGGCATGTGCACCATCGTCATCGGAGTGCTCCAGATCGTGGGCAACTACGTTACCACTCTGCTGTGCGATAAGTACGGTAGGAGGATACTCATGCTGACCTCCACCTTGGGGGCCTCCCTTTGCCTAACTGCCTTCGGCACCTTCACCTTCTTCGCAAAGACGGCTAATCTCTCCGCGGTGGACTGGTTACCCCTTGTGATCTTATCCTGCTTCGTATTCCTTTGCAACATCGGCTTGGTGGGATGCCTATTCGTGGTGCTCGTCGAGCTCTTCCCGGCCAAGGTAACTTTGGTTTACTTTTCCCAAAAATGTGCCCTAAACCACTAAATGCTATGGTTTATTTTTTCAGATTCGATCTGCGGGCGTCTCCACCTTTGTGGTGATCCTAAGCAGTACCGTATTTCTCACACTGAAAATCTTTCCCATCTGTATGGCTGTTTGGGGCACCTCGGTTACCATGTGGTGCTGTAGTGGAATTACGTTCCTCTCGTTTCTCTACTTCTGCTTCTTTCTGGAGGAGACCAACGGAAAATCGCTACTGGAGGCTTAGTTTGTTTACTGGAAAGATAATGGGTTATCACACTTGTAGCACCTGTCCGATTAGCCTAAGCCAGTAGTTATCTTTACGGTCAGAGGATACCAGCCGGATACTTAAGCCGACTCCTCAGCGGAAAACCCTTTTAGTGGTCAGAGATACGTGGCCAGAGGTAGACTGAATAAAGATCGGGGTGATATTCTTATTCATATGTGAAGTGGACAATCGAATTTTCGGGTACAAAATGCTGATGCGCTTATTTCAAAGGCCGAACTGCCTGCTTAATCGCAGGAATCGATATCAGCTGCTAACCACGCTGCTGAGTAAGTATTCCTTTCTCACCGTCAAGGACTCACAGTGAATGACATTTATTTCGGACTTTATCCAGTTAATGTCATATCCATTTCACACGGCATCGGCATCGGATGGCTATCCCCCACGCTGAGGAAACTTCAGTCCAACTCCCCCGTGGGTTTCGAGGTGAAGTCCGAGTTCGAGATCTCCTGGGTGGGCTCCATGCTGGGCATGGGCTCGGTGACTGGCAATATACTGATTGGGTGCCTGCTGGGGCGCCTGGGCAGCAAGAGGTGTCTGCTGTTAATTGCCATTCCACATTCGGTAATTTGTCAAAATCGAACAAAGGGTATTGCAAATGCTGATAATGTGTGTGCTTTTAGTGCCTGTGGATCCTGGTCTACTTTGCCCAGAGTGTGGAGTACCTGTACGTGGGAAGACTTTTGGCTGGCATCTGTGGCGGCGGCATGTACATTGTTCATCCTATTTTCCTCAGTGAAATCGCAGATGCCAAGTAAGTGGATAATTTATGGCTGTCGCCAGGGGATTGTCACGATAGCTCGCTGGCAAAAGATTAGAATGAACCTGGGAACGTCACTACAGAAAAAGTGCTGAAATGGAGTTACTCAAAGTGTATATCACATGTTAGCACTTACTCATAGCATCATAAATCGGTTTACTTTCCCCACAGCATCAGAGGAACCTTCTCTGCCATGGTTATGCTATCGGTCAATGTGGGCGTCCTGGTGGGCTATATCATGGGCACCCACTTGCCGTACTACTCGATTCCGTTTATGGTGCTGATACTGCCCCTGTGCTACCTCATTTCCGTGTTGCTGTTCATTAAGGAATCACCCATGCATCTCATAAGGATTGGCAAATACTCGGCCGCCGAGAGATCGTTCCGCTACTATAAGAACATCAAGGACTCTGATAATATTCACGATCAGAATAGAGCCATGGAGGAGTTTGAGATCATGAAGATAGCCCTGGCCAAAGGGGATCCCCTCCAGGACGCCGTCACTTTCAAGGACTTTTGTGAGTTTGGAACTATCATATTATAGCTTTACTATAATGTTTGTTATGCGGATAGACTCTCGAGCTGCTCTGAAGGCCTATGGACCCGCTCTGGTGCTTTTAATTGCCAATCAGTTCAGCGGACTTTTCACCATGGTCAACTACATGTCGGACATATTCGCCAACTCGGGCAGCACAATGGACCCGGATACGTGCACCATCATCATTGGAGCCGTCCAAATCCTGGGCACCTATGTGACCACTTTGCTGTGCGACATCTGCGGACGAAAGCTACTCATGCTGGTCTCCACGGCCGGAGTGGCCATTAGCCTGACGGCCTTCGGATTCTTTACCAAATATGCCGAGAGTCACGATGTCGGTGAGTACAGCTGGATACCCCTGCTGCTCATGTCCATGGACATCTTTCTGGGCAACATCGGCCTGGTGGGATGCTTCTTTGTCAGCCTAGTGGAAATGTTTCCCGTCAAGGTACGTTCCAAAGCCAAAAGGTTTAAAATAATATACTAATGATTCATTGCAATCGTATTTGATGTAGATTCGTGCCAAGGCCGCCTCAATGGCAATTGTGGTTTGCAGCAGCTTTGTGTTCGTCATGCTGAACATATTCCCGATCTGCATGAAGCAGTGGGGCATTTCGGCCACCATGTGGTCGTGTGCAGGTGTCACAGCACTCAGTTTCCTTTACTTTACGTACTTCATGAAGGAAACGAAGGGCAAGTCCATGTTGGATGACTGAGCACGTGAATGAGTGTGAAAATAATATTTCAATAAAAACATGCAACTGATTAAACAAATCGTTTTTACCATCCATTTGTCGACATTACTCACACGGAAACAATTTCATTTAAATGAGCTTTCAGGTGTTCAGTTTACATTTTCATGTATATTTAAATAAGTTTAGTTACATATAATTAGATAATATAAACAAAATACGATTTATGCCGTAGGCTCAAACATTCTGATACTAATCTATTTTCATTTTTAATTACATAGTTGGCTATACAATTCATCGGACGAGCACAATCCACTAATGCTGCCCATTTAAAACTAATTAAAAAACTAGCATACTAAATCACAGTGTTTTTTCCCAAGCGAAAAAAAGTTTGCAATATTCTACAAAATTACTAGCATTTCATTATAAACATACAATATTGTATATATGTGTGCGCGGGTGGTGTGGAAATAGGGCAGCCTGCAGCAATATATCTTGGGGCTTTTAAAACGTACATTAAAACAATTAAAGTTGGGCACTCCACCTTCTCTCTCTCTCTTGTGTTTCAGCGGCAAAATAGCGATTAATAACATAAACGGCCAACAATTAAAATGCGTAAAACAAAACAAAGATAAACGTTTACGAAACAGTTCTTTCGCACTGCCCTACCGCAGACCACGTTTAAACTATAATAGTAGGTGTAAGGATAATGGTAGTTATACTCGCAGTAATAGCTAAACATACATGGTGTGGCTTGAAAGTAATTGAATCACAAAATTGGCGCAATTTAGCAAGTTTGTTCAGTTGTAGCGGCTTAGCAATGGTGGGCACTACTCTAATTACGTATCACTGGTTCGATGTCTGCTCAAATAGATATAGATATGGATATGGATATATACATATATAGATATCACGTCTTTTTGGGGCATCGCAGGAAGCGCAACACCGCGTATCCCAGGCACCGGAATACCAGGAAGAACATCATCAGGATCAGCGTGTTCAGCCAGAGCGGTGATGTCGAGTTTTGGGCTTTGAGTATTTCCTCGTATGGAATGAATTCGGTTGATTGCTGTTTGCAAATCTCGTAGCTGCTGGGCGAGCCACAACTGAAAGACATATCAAAATATTCATTAATTATAGTTAATTAGCCAATTAGGATTAGCTTACCCAATAGCCGCCCCCTCGCGGAACTCGAGAATCTGCATGTTCTGGTAGGCGTAGTGGATCATGGAGGTGTACCGGATCCAGCTGAGCCCCTCCGGAATGCGGGAAGACAGATATCCGCCGAACAGCTGGGTGGCCAGCGTGTACAGGGCACTCAGGGTGATGCTCACGTTCATGTCCATGCAGCAGGCTCCGATGAAGAAGCCCACGCTCTGGGCCACGATCGTGTTGATCAGCAGGAAGATGAGCATCAGGAAGAACAGCTTTAAGCTGGAAAATTGCATTAAGCATGAGCTATGTAGTTCATAGTTGCTCGAAAGACCATGCTCACCTGGTGCAGCCCAACATGGGGTAGCTGATCATGAGGTAGACCGTGGGCAAAGTGATCACCAAGGGCAGCTCGGCACACATTTTGGCCAAATAATAGGCGGATAGTCTGTAGGCCCCGGAGCGACGTTCCTTGCTCACCACCTCGCGCTCCGAGGGGACTGTAAAGTACAACGATCAATAAGGGACAATGATTTCCGTTCGAAATCCCATCCACACTCACATGAATTGAGGGCCCCAAAGAGGGCGAAGAGCATCCAGTAGGTCTGCGAGAAGAACATCCATCCCTGGAGGTCGTGCAGGAACTCCTCGGTTCTGGGCAGCTGGAACCAAATGGCACCGGCCATCAGAGCCAGTCCGATGGTCTGGAACCAATTCAGCTTGGACAGCATGCGCGGCTTAGCCTCCCGGAAATTGCGGCTCGAGAGGACGCGGAACTGGGTGTGGAAGCTGGTGGGATAGGACAGCCAGTCGTCATCCGCCGAATGTCCTGGCCCACTGCCAGCACTATAGGAATGACAATCGCTGGAGGCGCAGGAACTGAAGTTGGACTGCGAGTCCGCGGCACACCACACCAGGTGCTGGGCCGCCTCCTCGTCCTCCTCCACCCGGCAGCCGTTGCTCGTGTGATGCAGGTTCTCGTACTGGTGATGGTGCCGGTTGGAGCGGTGATTGTAATAGTTATTGATGATGTCGTCGATCAGGATGCTATCCGCTTGCTTCTTGCCCTTCGCACCCGAAACGCTGACCTGGTTATGGTGGCTACTCGTGATGCAGTTCCGGTTCAGATAGTTGCCGTGCGATTCCTTGGCAGCTATGAAGAGCTTCTCGCGGATATCCGGATGCGATTTCAGTTGCTCCACTGGAAAGTAAAGGAAAATATTAAATCAAGTTTTAAATAATTCAGTACTATCTCAGTACTTACACACAAAATCGGCGGGATTGTAGTGCGGCTTGATGGTCACCCCAATGTCCTCGAAGTGGCGGTAGATGTTTTGCACATCCCCGAAGTAAGCAGTGCGTCCTTGGTGCAGCAGGAGCAGCTTGTCGAACATGTGGAACATCTGGGACGAAGGCTGGTGCACGCTGATCACGATGGTCTTCTGCTCCAGCTGGGCGTACCGCTTCAGGACCTTCATCAGTGAAATGGCCGAGTGGCTGTCCAGCCCAGAAGTGGGTTCCTGCCGGGGGACACCAAAAACGAATCATCGAATGTGCACTTTAAAAGGTAAGCTAGCAACTTACATCCAGGAGCATGAGCAGCGGATTGGTCAGCAGTTCACAGGCTATGTTCGCCCGCTTCTTCTCGCCACCGGAGAGTCCACGGTTGAGGTAGTCCCCGAACTTGGTCTGCTGACAGCAACCCAATTCCAGGGCCTCCAGTATGTGGTCCACCTGGCGCATCTTCTCCGCCCGCGGCATTGATTCCGGCAGTCGCAGCAGCGCCGTATAGACCACCGTTTCGCGGAGCGTCAGTTGCGGGAAGAAGATCTCCTCCTGGAGGACATAGCCGATCCTTCGGCGCCACTTCTTAGTCAGGGGCTCACGGTTGAGGAACACACTGCCGCTGTCAATGTGCCGCTGGCCACTGAGGCAGTCCAGCAGAGTGGTCTTCCCGCTGCCCGAAGGACCCATGATGGCCAGGACCTCGCAGGGACTACATCAGAGAGGATGGAAAAGTACACACAGTTTGGATTATTCGTTACGGGCTTTTCGGTAATGCATATGCTGCCAACATTTTCACTTGCTTTAAAAATGCAATTGCAATTTTGCCTTCATATATTGCAGCTCACAGCTGAAATCCATTTGTAGATTATTCAATTTTCATTCGTACGTTGTTCAGTTCAATTCATTAAAATACTGCCATCTGTATCTGTGAGGGGGGGTTGTTATTCTTTTGTTAAAGCTTGAAAGCGCACAAGTGAAGTTGGCAGCACAGCATTCAATGAATTATTCGTGCTTTTGAGTGCTCTTGTTCCGTTGATCTTGTTACCTGACGAATCCACTCACATCGGAAAGTATTTGGCGTTCGTTGTGCAAAACGTTCAGGTTCTGGAAGGTCAGCTGCAAACTGTGCTGTGGCTGATTCTGGGGGTGGTGATGTGGGTGGTGGCTGTTGCAGATGTTTATGTTGTGATGCTGCTTCTGCTGGTTCGCCGCCGCAGACTTCTCAAAGTGGTAAGACAAGGAAGCTGGGGAGTTACTGCAAAAAGAAATAAATATTATAGTTGTTTCTGAGTTACAGCGCTTCAAATTGCTTGGGTATATTCCTCTACAGACTCCCTTCATCTCTGCTAGCCCTTATCATTCCACTTTTCATACTTATTATTTTGTGTGCATTATCATGCTGTGGAACAGAACGCCACAAACCTTTTGTTGATGCTCGTGCGAAACAAAACAAAACGCAAGTCAATGTCCCCGCGGGCAGGCAAAAGTAAAATCAGTGCGACAAAAGTCGGGGGATATGGCAGTACAATACAGTTACTCGGTACCGCTCTTGTTCCCACTGTCAACTGTTATCGCCGATATCACGTTCGCATGTGTGGCGGTCGCATTATCACTCACTCGAACGCACACACACGCAGCCGCACACCAACGCACACACATGGAGCTTAAGAGAGCGAGCTGATCGGCAGGGAAATGGAAAATGGAAAATGGAGCTGTGCGTGCTCGTAATTCTCTGCCGATACCCTGTGTTCGGAATGAGTTGGGCATATGGGGTTTCGGGATCTGATATATCTCATATATCTCATATATCTCATATATGTTATTTTCTTATATAGCTGCCTTGGTTGTCTAGTTTTTTTTTCAGTGTATCTCTCAGCTTGTTTTTTTAATGGCCCAAGCAAATATAATTTGAGTGCTTTTGAAGTGGAGTATCATGGAGTCGGAAAATCTTACTGGCTTTCTTCCGTCTCTCGACTCTCGGTCAATGTTTCGACTTTACTCCCACTACACAGATACATCCCACACACACAGATACATCGCACACACACAGGCAGATACCAAGACGGAGTCAATAGCCTCTTGTACGCTGGATTCTACCCTGTTCTTGTGTACCTATCAAATTTATTTAAATATTTCACTCGACTGGCTGATGGGCCCTCAGCCTTATGAATAGACCGTAGATAACGCCGTTATAGTTATAACATCTATTTCTGGATCTATATCATCGCGGCCCTCCATCAGCATCAAATTATTCGACCAAGAGCAGCAAATTTCATTTACAAATTATACAGAAATGTAAATTTCCGCCGATCGACTCCGGTAGGCGCCGAAAGTAAATAGAGAGTCCGGTCGAGTGCATTGAACCACACACGCAGCGTGAGTGCGAGCGAGACGGACGAGGCGGTACAGGGGGGCGAGGGCGGTGGCGGTGCCGGTGTCGGTGACGCGCAGAGGGAAAGGGACGGCTATAGGGGGGCCCGAGTGGGGGTCAATGCAGTCAGCAGACAACAACGACAAACAAAGCCAGCACTCACAGATACCCACGCACACCAACGCAGCCAGCGCACGCACTCGCACAGGCTGCATGCAAAGTATCTGATGAATACATTTTATTTTTATGTGCTTTTTCTGCCTGCCATCAGCATTACCCAAGTTCCCTCTTTATTACAATAGCCAATGTCCGGGTCGGATAGCCAGCAAACGACATAGAGGTCCTCAATCCAATTATCTATTGAATGAATGTTCCGAAGTCGAAAATAGAAAATCCTTCCGAAAAGCCTTACCAGGAATTGGAATTTTAAAACTTAAAAGTAATTTCGTTTACCATTTCTGTTCTTGTCAGATCTTACAAACTTACAGACTTGCACAGAATAAATTAATTTTGGCAAAGCATACAGAAAATATATATTTTAGCTTTATTTCGAAGTTAATTGGCTCTGCTGGTTGTTTGGATTCGCTTCTGGGAAACCGAATACTTTCGCCCCACGAAAGAAACCTCGGAAGCAACTTTCCAAAACTAAAACGCTGCCAGAAGAGGATGGTGCGTCGACTTCCCACTTAGCTGAGCTCAGTATCAGCTTCTTCAAACTACTGACCCCCTTCTTGTGCACTTTTCGCATGACACCATTTCCAGAAAAATGCGACCACAGAGCAACAATTTTGTGGCTCAGCCGGCATGACACGTGACCCTACACTCGGGGTCATTTCACACGAGCCAAATGCTCGCATTGCGGGGGAGAAACTGTCGATGTGTCTGGAAAAGTGTGCAAAAGTGTGCTGGCTTCTTCAACTAACAACCAAACTTTCTTTTAGTTTACAAGCTGTGGAGTTGGGTAATGTGCCGAAGATCACGTAGTCCATCAGACCCTCCTATTGGCTTGGGAGAACTCTACCTTTTGTAAAAGATACTTTTAACTGGAACAAGTTGAATGCAGCGTATTTAAGTTTTCACAAGGCCGCAGGCATAATATTCCTTTGAGCTCAAATACGACGAGGCGAGTGGCAGACACGAATTCTATCTCGACGTGGGACGAGAAGTTTAAGAAGTTAAGAAAACTTAAACTTAATAGGTATAAGGAACTTGCTGTGAGAGCATTATCCTTTCAGATAGTTAGCATAGTTTGGACACCAATAAGTGCCAGCAACTTCGATGGCAGCTAGTTAGCCCATTGATGCACACCCAAGTACTTAGCTAATCAAATATAATCTAATGGCGAACTACTAGTTTCCGGAGCACTCTTCCCAAAAGTCTGGCAAAGACATTAGCCCCACAGCGACTTCCTCAAAGTTTCCCCAGACTCGATTATTTACGTAATTAGCCGCCGTGACCTCCTCTGCGGGCCAAGCGAGCTAGCTTACTGACCAAGTAACCGGCTAACAATTTACCTAACCCGCGGCTATGATGCCATTTCTTATTTCCTTACTTATTTGCTTTTTTTGGCTCTTGATTAAGGCCAGCAAGACAAGAGAAAAAACTAAATCTTGGTCTTTTGGCGTCGCTTTCTTGGGGGAACTCTCCTCGAGGAACTGGAACTGGCTTCTTGAATACGCGAAAAGGTTATTGACTTTTACAACAAGCAAAACAGACGCCAAAATAAAGCAGCAACAGCAACAAAACAAAATAATATAATTCACACACATGCACAGAAAGAGGGAGAAAGGTGGAGAAAGAGCAGGATGGAGGCACCGCAAAAATTACGTGAAAGTTTGGCATTGCATACAGATCTCACTACGTGCACGTGTGTGTGTGCGTGCGTGTTAGTGTGTGTAGCACGCAATCAAAAGAAAAATTTTTGAAATTCTTATCTCGTTTTTTGCTGTTTTTAATATGGGTTTTGTTGCCCATTGTATTTGTGAATACATTGACCGATATTAAACAAGTTGCCAAATAAAACAGATGATCGCTGTTATCGTTTGTATAAAAAATCGCACTTTGTACAGCTCAATTAAAATTATAAAAAATGTAATAACATTATGTACTAGCTGATAAATTTCAAAAATAATATAACTTCTTAAAAAGTAGTGCAAGTTTTTAAACAGTTTTTCAATCTTGCCACCAAAAGCTCCTATTCTTGTGAACCCAACTGTGCAAGGGCTTGAAGAGTTCATTGACTTTGCCTGTGCCTTTGTTATGCTTTTTATTTTGTTTGATTTTTGTGTTTTGGTGAATTCATAATTTCAATATAATTAGATGAATAGAAAACAAAGTGATTTAAAAAAATTGGGTCACCGAATTTGTGCAATTTATTTGATGTTCTGCTTTTAATTAAATTTCTGTCGTGCTTTTTGCGTCGCTCTGCTTTCATTGAACTTCCTAAAACATTTGGCTGAAATTCCTGATTGTCGCGTCACTGTCATTGTTTTATTTTAATTTTTATTTTGCCCAATTTATATGAGTTTTGTTTCGTAGCTATGACCATGCTCAATTGAATTTTTATTTGCTTCGTTCTTTGTGTGCCTGCTCCTTCCTCTTCACTGACTGGTTTTGTTTTCTTCGGCTTTTTTGCGTGTTACTGACCCAATTCTTTTGCCTGTATTTTTTTATTTTATTTTTTGTTGCGTGCTTGATGCGGGTCGTCTTCGACTGAATTTTTTTAGATCTTCTCCTTGATCATTTCTTTTTGATTTGTTATTTATTGCCGGCTTAATTTGTGGCCTTCCACTGCGACCGGGGAAACTATTCAAATGTGCTGGGCATTTGTGTGCGATTTTTGTTTTGCACATTTGACAAATGTGCCAAGGCTTTTCGGTTCGGGTTTCTTTGAGTCGGGACTGGAATCGGCAATCGGGGAAATGCAGGTCAACCGAAAGAGAGTGGCAAGATCGGCGACTGCCGGCAGAACAACATGTCGTATACGTAATTTATGCATGCATATCATGCATATTGATATCAAGTATCCGCGCGAATACCAGTTTCCCAAAGTTCTCTCTCTCTTTCTCCGCCATGCCATGTGGGTGTTTCAGCTTCTCAGTTATTTATTTATTTTTCGACTCGTTTAATTGAATTGGAAAGGTGGTCGTGAAGCAGGGAGGGGGGAAATGATGATCGCGATAGAAAGCAGAACCCCAACTAAACCAAACTACTTTCAGAGTTGACCAACTTTTCTGGCGTCAGCTTAAAGCAATTGCACTTATCGCACATCCTAGAATACTAAAGGATCACGACTCCCAGAGGTATGCTACAGTTTCTTATTCAGCATTTTTTATTGTACTTTCAATGCATCTGACACAGACTAAACTGGTGTCAATAAAATCCCCCTCCCGGTGAAATGCCCCAGAATACACTGCATTGCAGTTAAATGGGGCTTCTCTAAGGACTGGTAGCTGATGTACACACATGCCCAGCTAACCTTTAAGCCCACCCAACGATCTGGGTGCATAGTTACGTAACTTTCCGGGCGCCGTCAGTGAAATGTGGGGTCAAAGCTATTGCAAAAGAGGTGGTGGGGGCCAGGGTGGCTTATGCCAAAGAGGGGCAGACGATGTCGAGTCGAGTCGAGTCAAGTGGCACTTGTTGCACGCCACTTGACTTCGAGAGGGGGATGGTTGGGTGATGGCTGGGTGATGGCCGGGCGATGGGTGGGTGCTATTTATCTGATGCCACTTGGGGGCAGGAAGCGAATATCGCGCATACGACATGTGTTCGCTTTTTGTTTGCCAGCTAGCGAATGAGTGCTTTCGAGCGTCGCAGCCAGCCGCTGGTTCAAGTTGCAATAAAGATTCAAAACGCAGATGAAATGGCGGCTGTGTCGTGACTTTTCAAGCGAGATATATGGCAAACGAAACAAGAAAGCGCTTTCTTCTTTCGGCTTGGGCTTGGGCTGCCTCCGCAGCCTCATCCACTGCGGTTTCACGAACTTTCACGTCATTGTGTGGTAATTAGCTGAGCTGGGAATTATGCTTCCTAGTTGGCAATTGATTGGCATCCATCTGGGGCGTCACCTCCTCACCATTCCACCAGCTCAGCAGCTCACTAGCTCACCAGCTCACCACCTCGCCCGTTCGGTCACCCGATCAGGCTGGCAGAGATCTGGGTATGTGTATAATTTAGCATATTAATTGACATAGTTTCTAGTGTTTCTTTCTTTGCCGTTTTTTCTGCAGCTCTGGCTCACGCACTTTCTCTCGATGCTTCAAGAAACTTTATGAACTATGTAAAAATTATAAAAATGCTGTTGAAATTGCATGCCGAGAAAAAGACAACCAAAAAAATGTCACAAGAAAGCAGCCGCAAAGTGAAAGAAAATACTAAATGCAATTTATTAGCTGAAAGTGTCACTGCAATTGGGTCAACGCAATCACCTGAGAATTCCTATCCGATCCACACCTGTCCGCCCGCCCGACAAACCGACCGATTTGTACCGGCAGTTGCATCACCTCATTTAACAGTTAAGACGCCAATATATATAGACGTAGTTAAAACCAGGCACAAAAACTAATGGTGTGAATTAGTTGCTCAAATATTGAACATGCAGTTGAGTGCGATTTTGGTTGGCATTGCTGTTGCCGAAAGGGAAATAAAAAGCGGAAAAGCCAACAGCGGCTTGCCTCAACCAATTAAAGCCAATAGGCTCGTTAAAAGAATATTGTGTCGCATTAAAAAATCAGGTAAATCGCCGTTTCTGTGAATTTACCAATCAGTTAAGAGCAGAGTCAAGATTAACTGATGATTAAAGGATTAATATTGGAAAAGCGCAACTAATGAGGCAAGTTTTAATTAACCACTCACTGCATCACTTCCTCTTCCATCGAAAGCACTTAAAATATGATTTTTCAACTGCATATTTTTCTCTGAGCTATTTGCCAGCAATTTACCTATGGAAAGTCGAAAAAAATGGTAATTGTATGCAGCAGAACAGACAAATGTGGAAGGCGATAATCAACTGACGACACAACCCACACCAAACGCAATTTGAGAAAAAGAAAACCGAGTGAAACTGGGGAAAATGCCGACACAAAAATCTCTTTGAGTGCGGAAAATGAGGCAGCGAAATGTCGTAAACAATGCACCCGGCGAAAGGCGGAGAAAAGTCTAAAGTATCTGCAACTTTGTACACTTTGTGCAAATCCAGCTGCTTCCACCATAAATATTGTATACTTTTCGTGGCCTTGCAGCTGTCAGAAGTGTATCTCAAAGACAAATCTGTACTATATAGTATCTGCAGTTGACAGCCGAGCATCGCAATCCAATTTGGGCCAATTTTCGACTGCGAGCCAGACAATTAAGTGAGCATTGAACTTTGCTGGCCCCAAATTGTCTTGTCAAACTTTCCTTCACTAATTATAATCAGCTTGCTTAGCGTGCTAAGGCCAAAATGGATTTTCAATTAGTAAATATTGGCTTGGATTACAATACTTCGAGCTGCAGGCAGTAGAAAATCCCTCTACATTTTAAGTAATCCCAGTTTAAATTTTTAAACATTGCGGGTTTTTTTCCGTTCCAAATATGATATTAATGCCAGTTATTAAAGTCGTTGAGCTCGTTTCGCTCGCCCATTTGCGGTAAATAGCCAAATTACAGTGCGATTCGGCACGCCCCCCATCCGCCCTTTTCATTCCTTAATTTTTGGGCGTGGTTGTTAAAATTATATGCTACAAGCCGACTTAATGACTTCACCCAGTTGTCGGAAATTTCAGCTTACTAAGTTACCATATGCAATGTGTGTATATGAGGAGGGAAGTTCGGCTTGTAATCTAAATAATTTGCGAATTTACAATGGCGGTTGTAACGAATGCAGTTGCAAATTAAGGTTGCATTTAAGAGTTAACAACATTTGAGAAATTTAATGGAACAAACATTTTTAGTTTTTGATATTTCTTGAAATAAGCGATGACTAACAGGGGAAAAAGTGCAGTATCATCAGAAGCAGAAATCCTGGTTGCAGTATATACAAATTCCTCGATCGTTGTTGTCTGGTGTCAATAAAGACGCCTGAATAATGGCAAATAGCCTGGCCAAGAAGAGGATTAAGAGCGCAATGGAAAATGCGATGAATAAGCGAAAAGAAGAGTGAGGAAGTTAGACGGGGGTGGGGGGTGTGCTTGGAAAGGAGAATAAGCGAAATAGAATGAAACGATGCGAAATGAAATGCAACAACGTAAACACAAACAAACCACAAGTTGCAGGGCACAGCGAAGGCGAAAAACAAACAAACAAACAAACAAGCAAACAAACAAGTGATGGGTCACTGAGGGGCATTGGGGGGCAGAGCATAGAGAAGAGGCGAGAAGCGCTAAACAACAACCATATCGCCAAAGAAGAAGCAGCACAAATGAAACGTGCGAATGGCGCCCAACGTCGACGCAGGCAGTGGCAGCGGCCATTGAACCTGCAAGTGGAGCTCAGAATTGGCGAAAGTGAAGACCCACTGCCGCAGGCGGAAGCGAGACGGATGCCGAGGCTCGAGCGAGACGCACAACACACGATCTCCACTCGCTCGTTGTTGTTGCTGCTGCGATGACGCAGTCTTCAGATGGCCACAAAAAATAACAATAAAGCAAACGCGAGGTCTAAACCACAACGAAATACCCTATGAATCTGAGAAAGGAGTTAGCAGTAGTAACTAAAATCAATCTTTTAAGCTGAATGATCTAATAGTGTAGATTCTTCTTAAAGAAGAATCTTAAAAGAGACCTAAGCTTGGATACCCTCAGTGAGGGTACTCAAGCAATGTGATGATGCTGCAGAAACGAGAAGACACGATTAGAAGAAGTGGCCTGCAGATGCTGCAAGAAGCGGCTTCGGAAGAATTCGAGAGGGAAGAGACACACTGACTGACTAACTGACTGACTGACTGACTCTGGGATCTGGGCATCTTCTGCTTCATCATCATTAAGTTGATTATCATTGGGCCGGGCTTAATGCAGGCGCTTCTTGGAAGTCAACACGACCACCGAAAATAAAAGAAAGAGCCCAAACGGCTTAAAAGCGAAAGAACCCGAGAAATTCTGAAATTCTCAAATCTTGATCGCATCGCGCACACGCAGCTTGCGAGTGAAAGAGACGGCACGCTGGGGGGGCAATTTGTTTAAAATGTAGGTCTATGGGTTTCACGAAATCCTCTATGGGGCACCCGGGCCCCATGGCAACGGATCTCACAGATGGCAGCTCGCAACTCGGAGGGGGGAAGGAACGAAAAGAGAAGGTTTAAGTGGTTTTTGGCTTTTCCCCCATTATTTGGCCAAGAGTTCTTTTCTGGCCAGGCACGCAATGCCACTAAGCAAAACTGGGAGGAACTTTTACGTTTTGGTAATAGTTCTTGCCAACTTTTAGAGCTTTTCACTCTTAACTGCAATAAAAAGATATGTAAACAGTAAGCTTAAATTGAAATGTTTTATATTATTATTTTTTGAATTTTGTACAAGCGTTGTGCAAGCAACGATAGTCAAACGAATGAAACATCAAATAAATTGTTTGTTTTTTTGCGACTTTATGCTGGGCAGCCTTAAATGCACTTCTCTTGCCTCAGTTTCATTTTCTGTTTTTGTTAGTTATTTATTCTGGCCTAATGTCATTACACAAAACGAATTCAGAGTGAGCCGGTGAAAAAAGTGAGACATAGCAATTTGTTTTATGACTCCGGCGTCTGGCAAAATGCATTTGGCATTTTATTGCTATGTCTGATTTTTATTTGAGATTTTTTATGATTTAATGCTGTTGGCCGGGCCAAAAGGATAGTTAGACAAAATGTTTTATGTGCGTGTTATGCAACAGTTTGCAGTTTCCAAACGCTTCGCTTTGGCGCGGCAATTATCAAATGTCCGAAACGCCAATTTTTATGGGCAGGAAAAACTTGGAAACTGTTTATACGATTTGAATTACAAAGTTAGTCAACGCGACGTGCATTTTTATTTCGCGACTTAAATAAGTTAATGTACGATTTTACTCGTTTATTCACAACATAAAAAATAGCATAAAACTCTTACACACTAACAAATTTTATTTCCCCAAAATAACAAAACAAATAAAAATCCTGGTACTTCAATGAAATCGCTTTTTGTCGACACTTTATACTTCAATGAACTTCACACAACTGCAATTTAAAGCAACATGTGTCTAAAAATAAAGCCAATGATTTTTCACCCGCTGTGAAAATTGGAAAAAAAGCACTCATACGCCAGGTGGGCCGGTGCAAAAACTGGCAGCCAAATAAATCAGCTAACGGCGGTGGGTTCAAGAACGTTCATTCGGCATGAACTTGGAAAGGTCATCAAATCTCTGGCATAGAAGTGAATGCACTCGACAACTATAACAACTATAATTTGAGCTCTTGAAAGCCGGCAATAATAATATAACGCCAGATAAAAAGAGCGCTGCAACCGCAATTTAAACTAATTTACAACAACAACACCAATCGGCCACAATGGCAATGACAATAATTTATTTTTGAATACATTTTTATTCGTTTGCCGAGGAACAGCAGTGGCGTTGACAACAACAATAAAAAGGCCACAACATATGCAACTTCCAACCGCAGGCATCGTAAAGGGAACAGTGACTCGCAGTCGCTTAAAAAGTTTAAAAACTCTAATGACTTCGAAAAATTGCATGCATTTATACCTTTCAACAGCTGCAAACCAAACGTTTAAATAAATTTAAAAGTGTGTTTCTGAATACACGCACATATTTGAAAGCACTTTTCAATTGATCTGGAACCAGTGTGCAGGGCATCGCCTCAGTTGGTCTTCGGTTTCAGTGACTGTGACTGTGACAGTGACAGTTGTCAAAGAGCGACGTTGGCCTCCATTGCAGCGACTGCACCCCTCTCTTTCTGCCCATCGCACTCCGCTCTCTTTCTGGCCACCCCCAGGGCTGCTCCTCTTTCTCCTTCTTCTTCTCCTCCTCCCCTGCTCCCACCCACTTATACTCCCACTGCGATTCCCATTGCCATTCTCGATCCCATAGACCTCCCCTATCCCCCACAGATCCGTCAGTCATCATCGCCCCCGCTTCGCGCCGTCTCTCTCTTGCGGTGTACCTCCGTCTCTTTCACGCAGCGTTTTATTGACACTGCTCGCCTAACGGTAGATAAAACCCAAACAGGGCAAACAGCCCACAATGTATGCAGCCGTACCGAACAGAACTGAGAACTGCGCCTGGACACGGGGGGAAAACGGAGGCACCCAGCTGCGACTCTATTTAATTTTCTATTCTAGATTAAATTATAATAAATTGCAATTTTTCTGCCTTATTTGCTCAGCTCTGTTTTTCATTTTTTTTGCCTGATTCTTTTGCCCTGCATTGCGCCATGCGTTTTCCTGTTTTCGGTCGTCTGGCAATTTGTTTTGTCACGCCTAGTTGGCAGATTTTCTAGATCACAACTCGGAAACAAATGCATCTGGACGCCCACGTTTTGAAAGTACTTAATGGTAACACTATGGAAATTCGCTGGACTTGGAACAACATATAGCTTTCTTAGTACTCTATAATTTATTGTCTTTTGAATTAAAAAAAAAACAATATGAATACAACCCTGAAAAAGTTGCGCATTTTCCAACTCCCCTTTTAAGCAAACTCCGCCAATTTCAAGTTGCACAACATTGGTGTATCATAGAACAAAGCCTTTCACATGCAAATACCTGGAATAGGCAAAGTTCAAACAATAGCTATCAGATATCTAGCTTGGGCAGGATGCTCATGGGAGGCGCCCCCCAAAAATTCGGGGAAGATCTTTTGTGATGGGTTGTGCCCATTTCGACAGGCAGCTGCACACCATCTACCTACCTGGCCCATTACGACTATTCTGATCTAGCCCTCAATCCTTTCGAGCTACCCAAAACAACAAGGCATGGGATTCGGACTTGGATTCGCATCTAGCGTTCCTCCGAAGAAATCAAACCCAACCCAAATTTAGCAACTGCGCCATTTGGAGTTTGCCTGCATTTGACGCGCCTTTAGATTTCTCCCCGTATTTATGTGTGTGTTATCATATTAAAACTTGACCTACATACGAGTTCCAATAACCGGTTTCGCCAACCATTAAAATGCGGCTTGGATTGCCAAAAGTTTGCCAGCTCTGATCCTGAGAGGTTCTAATTCGCCAAGAGAAAGATTTCGTAGAAATGGAATAGAAAACAGACGCATATCATTTTTCATATTTTTCAAATACCATATATTCTTTAAGTGGAAAAGAATCTTTGTCATCTGGAGTAAAAGTTTCGTATTACAGCATGAAACTTGATTTTACGACTAAAATCGAAACGCATGACCCTTTAAATCCCCGCAATCGAGTGTCCGAAAACTTCAAGAGCCCATTTGTTTGTGTTAGGTTATTTGCTCCACTCCACTTCGAGAATAATTTTCAATAAAACTTGCGAGAAGCATAAGCAAAATAAAAACAAAGTTGGAAAACAGATTTGGGAATGGGAATTCAATTGTTTGTGTTCGACAAAGTTCAACAAACCGTAATGGAACTTAGAGCGCTTCAAATGCGAACCACATCAATTGGTTCGGATTTTGGGAAAACTTGGTTCCTCCTGTGTTTATCGTCTGAAAATTTCCTAAAATATTCTAAACAAATCTGTGCTCCGATTTCTCATGCAACACCCATATGGCTGAAAAGAACTTTTAGAAACCAAAGACACTTTTGAGAATGTATGAATTTATGAGGGAAATTTTACAGACAAAGTACAGAATGCAGGCCAGTAATTGAAGAGAAATCATTTGAAATAGTTTTATTTACTATTGTTAACCCAATTAGACTTCAAGTGTATTATTTTCAATGATCCTTTGGTTGCCTTGTTGCCATCTCAATGTGCAACATGTTGTTATTTGGCTCGTACGTTTGCTGCCACCAAATCGAGCAGCCATCCTCTACCTTTTTTTTATTTATTTTCCTTTTTGTGGCTGCTCTGAAGCTGTTGTGGCAACAAAAACTGGGTCAACTGTGAACCAATTTCAGGCCAAATTGCGACAAGAGCAAAAGCAACACTCTGTAATAATCGCAAGAGTCTCGGCGAAAATAAAACGTGCCACCAGAAAAAAAAGATGCAGAAAATAAAATGCATTTAAATTGGTCTTCGGCTAAAGAAGCAAAGCAGGGACAGATCTCGGATCTGCATTCTCGAAGTGGGGGGCACAAACCGAGAAACTGAGAAATCGAGAAACCGAGAAACTGAGACACAGAATAATCGCACCTCCACTTCGAGTGCACTCTGAATCGCATAATAATTGAAAATTTATGTTAAATGCACATAATGAAGCCAGCACTCGACAGCCATCGAGCGACCCAACAATGTTCTCATTGTAATTTAATTTACTTAATTTGCCAACACATAATCGAGACTTGTGCGAATCTCGATCTCGGCATTAACCCAAAGTCTGTCAGGCAGTCGGCCGGAGTGACAAACGAATTAAGCTGGAAACGTAAACTTAACTTAACTTCGGTTTAAACACCACCCTCGTGGATTTTCGCAAGCTCTGGCCAAATGGCAATTATTATGTTGATTTTCGCAGCGTATTTGCATTGCAGACAAACTTCAATTTGGCCACCAGCAAAGGGCAGAAAACAAACAATTGGGCAACGGATTTTGGGTTAATTGCATTTATTTCCGCGAAATTTAAAAGGGAAACGAATTATTTTCGTTATTTAGATTGCACATTTTTAATTCATACCGAGCAGGAATGCTTGATGAGTTTTTAAGCGGAAGCATTTCGCACTAATCGAATGGTTTTACTATGTTGGCTTACTAAGTTTAGCCTGGCTTTTCCACCGAACAAAGGAGACCTGCACAAAATGCCCAATGTGCAAATATTCAGTGAAATAAACGCAACAGCTGCTGGCGCTGATGAAAAACTTGTGGGTCACCATAAAAAATGCAGGATGCACTGTAACCGTGTGTGTGTGTGTGCGTGTGCAGGTCCCCCCTTAAATGCAACAAAGATGGGAAGTGGCCACAAAGGCTGCTCCAAGCCAAAAACCTGATCCTTGCAGAGAACTCAGCTCGCTTTGTAGTTACTTTTCAATGCGAAAGTCAATGAATTTTTCTGTTTTTCGAACCTTTTCGGTCAGTTTTCCCTGTGAGTGCGTGTAGCCCCACTTTGACCCCCTTTTGTACATCAAAAAATTTTGCAAGATGTAATTAAGCAGATATGTCGTGTCTTTCGGATTCACCGAAGGGGATATACCCAAGGAGCTGAGTGATACCCTAGTTAGTGGCAGGAAGCTTCAGTTCTAGAACGAGTTTTCAAGCCGATGGGCAATCAATTAATACCGCAAAAGTGTGCGGGTCTACACTGCCTGCTAAAAATCTGATAACGAAAGACACACTGTTTCATGTAATGGAAATTCTAAGGCAGGCTTAGGCTGCAAGTATATTGCAATTGATGACTGACTTTGAAAGCAAACTTGACAGCTGCACTTCTCAGCATGGATTCAGTTTAAGCCGATCCAATCCAATGGAACATAGATTCGCTATCAAGCTCCAAGAGTAGAAGAACATATTTTCCAAGAGTAGGAGTAATTTGCTCCCGCTCGAACTGTACAAAACGAGCTGCAACTCACTATCAACCGAATGCAACCGGTTGGAAACGCCACAAATTCACCCGGAGAACTGTTTTTTTTTTTTTTGGAAAAATCCTGATTTACCCTTGGATTGCCTCCACTTTCCCCTCCTTATTAAGAGGAACTCTGCATGCAATCAGTGCGGATACAAAAAAAAAACAAAACATAACACACACACATACACCTCAATTTATGTAGTTACGAGCTTGGCTCGGAAATTGGGTCAACGCTGATTGAACACTCACCTTTTGGCATCAACTAAAATGCTTTTGCCCATATTGGCCAGGCCATTGGATGACGTTAGATTATCCGTACTTGGTATCGTTGTCTGTGATGTGTGCGTAAATTCTGAGGACGTTGAGCTGGAAGATGACGACGACGACGTCGAAGATGCTGATGATGAGGCAGAGGAGTCGCTGCTGGCCACCGATGTCGCTGCTGCCGCATCCGATGTTGCAGGCGGGGATGCAACGCTTGGCGCTGCTGCTGCTGCTGCCACTGCCGATGTTGCCGGCTCCACTTCGATCTGGAGGCGGCAGTCGGCCACTATTTTGGCCAGATTGCGACGGCTGGCACTCACCAACGGTACCTGCTCCGTTGCCTCGTTGTCATTGTCCGATGATCCCATATCGACTGCCTCAACACTTTCCACGATCATCAAATTCATTGGCATTTTTTCGTAATGAGTCGCCGCCGCTGCTGCTGCTGCTGCTGCTGCTGCTGCCTCACACTTTGCCTTTTTCTTGGCTTTGAGCTCCTCGGGTTCCTTTGGAATTTTCTGAATTTTTGCCAATTTGCGAGGAGCAACACAGGCGGCAGCAACTGCAACTGTTTCCTGTTTAGCTGGTAGTGTTGTTGCTGCTGCTGCTGCTGCTGCTACTTTTAATGACTCCTCTACAACTTGTTCAGCTGCTCCTGCTGTCGAGTTTATTACCAACGAAGTGGCCGCCGTCGTTGTTGAATTTATAATTGCCGGCTGTTGTTGCTGCTGCTGCGGCTGCTGATGCGGCTGCTGATGCGACTGCTGATGCTGCTGCTGATGTTGCTGCTGGGTTGCCAGCGTCGCGGCTCCACCTTCTGGTATGATTGTTGCAAAAATTTGTTCGCCAAATATGAAAAGATCCTTGGAAATAATCATTATCACCTTTTTGTGAACGCTTTAGCTGGATGTTGTTGGTGTTGCCGCCACAGTTTAAATATACGTACGTGTGTATTGGGGGATTTTAAATGTAAATCTTGTTTAAATATATCTATGTGTATATGCGTATACAACTTTTTGCTCGTCTTCTGCCTGCACTCGCCTTAAACACGTTTCGTTTCGTTTCGTTTCGTTTATTTTAATGCATTAAACATATTTTGCGGCTCTGGGAACTTGGGTTTTTTGGGATTTCTTTAAAATTTCATAATTCCCTGGCTTGTCTGGCTTGCCTCCTTTTTCTTTTCTTTTCCCGAGTTGTGGCCGACTGTAATATAGTAAGAGCAGAGAAGAGTACAGGTATAATTAATATGTAAGCCAAGTGAAACAAGTTGTGATATAATTTTAAGATTTAAGAGATTATATGATTACTCCGGCTTGTTATTGAATACACAAACTTATTTACATTTTCGACAGTGTTGTCGGAAAGTAGTTAAAAAGTCAGGCAAGCACGGGGAAACAAAGTAATGATTTTATTGTTATGAGCACAATTTGTTGGTTTGCAAAAGTTTGCTGCACATCCCAGTGAATTGCATTCAATTTATAATTCATTGTTACTAGGAATTTGTTGCTTATTCAAGTTGCAGGGCTGATTATTCACGCGTTATTCATGTAATATATTCGTTATTCACTGGAATCAGATGCTCGACAGCTCTCACCGAAACTATTCACTTCATTTCAGGCTTCACTAAATGCGAAAAAACGTTCTGCAATTTTAATAATTTATTTAAACTTCAAAATGTTTGCCTCGACTTCGAGGAATCTCCTCAAAAACTCAGATTCTACGCAACTTTTTGGCTTGAGAACTTTTCCGATAATTTCCTATATGCACTGCCACCGGCACAGAAAAAGATAATGAAAAGGAATCGCTGAATATCGGTGAGAATTGGGCAGAATCGGGGAGAATCAGAGAGAAGTGGAGACGCCTGGCGGTTTTTGTTATATTTGTCAATTAGCCCGCGCGAAACAAAGCGCCAGAGCAAAACGTCAGTTTTCGTTTTTAGCGATTTCAGTGTGTTTGAATAACATATAATATAAGGTAAATGCAGTAATTGCAATAACAACGCACCCAAAAAGCGAAGGAAGGTAATAAAATTCTTTGTTGCTTTTTCGAATTTGATATTAAAAATCGTCAGCACTTTTTTCAATTTAAATGATTTCTTTGCCTTTTTTTTCGGTTTACTTATTGAACATATGTAGGTTTCTTGTAAACATTTTTGATAACACGCGTGTTCATTTTTGGATGGGGAATTACTCGATTTATAAAGCCGAAACGAAACACGGACAGATCGAACGAAAAGTAAAGTAACGTAGAAACACGACGAAAGACAGAGAGCTATTCCGCTTTTCCACACAACGCGAGTTCGGCGCGCTTCAGCATTGAAGAAAACATCCAACGGCGCCCGTTGATCTGAACGTACTGAACTGATCGCAGACCGTTAAAGCTAAACGCTTGCGCCAGCGCTCCAAAAGTCGCCGCTCATTCATTCCCGTTCTCTCGCGCTCTTGCTCTCGCGCACTCTCCCCCCACCCTCACTCTCGCCGCCTACGATCCCCACACGTGCGTATGGAGCTTGCACCGAGAAAAATCGCTCTAAGTTGTAAGTTTTAAGTCGAGGAATGAGAAACCATACAAATTATGGCTTGCATTCAGAAGGTATGTAACAGATATCTCTGCAGTATTAAAAAATGATAAAAGCTTAACAAAAGTGTTTAAATTTAAGAAAGTAAGTTAATAACTAATTGATTACATTAAAATTAAGAATGGCTGGCCTTCTTTTGTGAAAACACTATTTAATACGAATTATAGTAATAAGTAGTTCCTTTTTTTTAAGTGCAGCCTCTCTCCCTTGCTCTCTTTCTATTACATGAATGTTAAGTTATCTCTGCGTACATTGCATTACAAATGTTATGGGCTTACAGCAAGATCACTTCCCTTACTGTTCCCTAACAGTAACAGGGCTCAACATTATGATATCCATATTCAGTTCCCAACGAATTTTGGTAATATTCGTTGATAAACAAAGCGAACCAATAAAAGTTGGTTATTTAGTTTGACTAATCTCGAATTTCAACTTGGTGATAGAAATTTAAGGTCTTGACTGGCAACCCAGAAGTCATTCAACAAGTTTCGAGACGTTTTTGGAGTAGCAAGCTGTTTTCGGGCGATTTAATGTGTCTCGCAATCCAAAAAGTTTTACCCACTTTTGAGTCTGTCTTACGTTTCGATATCTTTTAAAGACAATTTCAGCATTTCCTTCTTTAAAAATTATTCTGAACTTATCAAGGAGTTGGATAAAGAACTAAATTTTGTATACCTTTTTTAAGTACTTGAAATTAAAGTTGATAATAAAACATTCGTTGGTCTGCGAGCCTTTAATAGGGTACAATTAAAACAAATAAAGTCTCTAGAAGATTCGCTTAGCACACTCACTTCATAATTTCTTCTTAATGCTGTTAGGCAAATGCCCGCTTTCCAATCTTATCAGTCATTAAACTCGAGGGTAACCGCTGCGTATACGCAATTTGAATGCGTATACGAACCGTGTGTGCGTGCAATCCGCGGATACGACTGTGTGTGTGGGTGGCCAGGGGGCGGTAAGGGGAAATCGAGGGAGGAGGAGATTACACTTAGAACTTGGAACGATAATAAAATTATAAGCCTTAAAATGTGTCAGCTGCGCTGGGTCGTTGACCAAATCAGATGGAAAATAACGCACAATTGCATATTAGGCCTAAATAATGATGATTGTTCAGTTTGCAGCGAAATTATTAAGTTTATTGTGTTGCCATAAAACTTGGAGCGAAAAAGTCGCCAAGTTGCCGCTATGTTTTTTTCTCGTTTTCGGTGCGTAGCTCTCGGCTCTCTATAAAAAAATTATTTTTTCCTGTTGCTGTGTTGGTGGTTTTATTGTTGTTACTTTTTTTTATTTATACGCACAATGTGCAAAATGTGCGAGACACCCATACAGTGACAACAATTCACGCACACGCACTTGCTCTTAACCTTGAAAAAACACACAGCCAATTTGTTGTTGCTCTCGGCTTCTGGCGGCTTTCTTTTTGTTTTTGTTTCGGTTTTTTAGTGAACTTTGTTTTTGTTCTACCGCTGATAAGATTCGTATTTTCTTTCTTTTTCTCCTTAATTTGCTCTTTTCTTCTTCTTCTGATGTGTGCTAGTGCGTATGGTGGGCCATTTTTTTTTGAGTGTACGTGTGAGCGTACGGCAAATATTGAATTTCTAGACAAATTTTATTAAGCGATGTCGGAACGTGAATAGTTTCTTGCTATTCCATTTTGCATGTTATTTGCTAAATTTTCTATTAATTTAGTTTCTTAGTCGTATGTTATATCTATATATTATATACAGATGTGTTGAAAATTGTAGACAATAAACAAGGCAATGGTTAAGATTGCAGGTTTTTCTAACAATGTAGCCTAGTTGTTCTTACCGCCAATATAAAATCCATATATGTATATAATATATACTTACTTCCCTACATCGAAGAACCGTTGAAAGGCCCCCAAATTTTGCACGAATTGTTCCTGATTTTTATGCGGTTTAATGAACTTGAACTCTTATCAGTCAGGTTGACTTTCTTGATATTGCCCAGGAGAGAGCTGTAATGCAACAAAAGAAGCGGAATAAACAAAGTCGGTGATCTTACTCATGCCATTCGGCGTCATGTGAATTTATTTTAGGATTTTGAACTTGGTCGAGTTGGGAAAAAAACAGGGCTATCGAAATTGGGTCGCCATTTCTTTTTCTAGACTAATTCGCTTTGGATATACGTTTAGGATAACTATCAAAAATAAACTTTATTTTATAGTTTACATCATCTATTGCACACATTTTATAAGCTTAAAAAATAGTACTTTACGTTACTCAAGATTTATCAGTAAGACGATCGCAATACGTAAGGTATAACAATAAAATTACACGCCTAAAAGTATGCAAGTATATTGTCAGCGTTTGTGTTCATTTATGGTATATACGTCTATAGCTTAATAATGCGCCTTTAAATAATTGTAATTTACGAAAGCTTTAAAATTTTTAAGAAAATATCTCTACCTAATACGTCACATCACATGTTCATGGAGAAATCATTTTCCAACAACCCACTCAGCTTGTAGCAGTACAAACACCCCAAATACACTTTTATCACTAATCATTCAACGAATTTTCCAAACTTTTAACCCGGTTTAAACACGATGACGTCCATGCTGAATACCCCGATAGTCTCCATCTTTGATTTGATGGTGAATCGTCACATAAGGCTGCGCAGGGAACGGGAAGGTGCGGTCACAAATGGAAATCTTCCGCCATTTCGTCGGCCTAGAGCAGAACGTGGGGCTGCCGACGGAAAGAAGAAATACAACCCAAGTGCGATGGAGTTTCCCTTGACAGAAACACTGGAATTGATGACTCCGCCAGCGGCAAATGCCATAACTGCCGCGCATTTGACCAAGAAACACACTTCCCTGAAGATCCAACCGCCGAGCGAGAAGGACGTGATCAAGAAGCTGGTGGAGAAGATGTCCGATGGACGAGGCAGGAACAAGACCGCGACCCCAAGGCACTCCCAGTCCAGCAAGAAGACCAGTGCCAAGTCCTCCAGGACGGTGGTAATTCAGCCTCGCAGAAGGAAAGTTGCCGGGCAGGGATCATTCCGTGCTCAGCCAAAGCTCGCCAAGAACAGTTTCACTCAACTAAAGCGACCACCCCTCTCGCCAAGAAGAGCAGAGTCTACAGCTAAGGATGCCAGTACGCAGAGCAAGACGATGACCACAAAGAACTCGCTTAAGAAGTCGGATTCACAGATGCGGAATACCAGGTCAGTAGATCGACTGAGCAATGCAGAGATTCCGGTCGTAAAACGATGGCGTCTTTAGAAGAGATATACCAGTAGATTTTCATTCATTCAAACTAATCAAATTTGCACCAAGTAATCAACAACTTTAATCACAGTGATCCCTCATGTGATGGACCGCACTGAATCCCACATGAAGGCGATCCAAATTGAAAATGTACTTAAATACGGATTGTCTAGTTTGTATACATGAATAAAAATGTCATAAAAACCCTTATAACTTATTGCCCATTTATCAAATTAAGGCGTTATTTTTTTATTTTATTTATTCGGTTTTATAATAAATTAGAATTTTCATTGCTGCAGCTTAACATTCGGTTTCTTATTCTTGTATGTTCTGTTTAATAAGACTAACTTGTGACACATATCGTAAGCCAATTTGGCTAGGGCCCAAATTAATTTGACAAGAGTTAGTTTTTAGCGTGGTATTAACCAACTTATAAATTTTGTTTGCTTAGATCTAAATGTATTTTCTTAATTATTCCGATTTAGTTTTCTCTTCGCATTCAATTCGCACAAGTTTCCGCTTTTTCTAGCTTTTGCTTTGTTTATTTTTGCTCTGGTACATTAAAATGCAACTACTACAGACTAACAATACTTGGCCATATATACGGATCATATATATGGTGTATATAGAGTTACGCAGTTACTGGCCATGGCCTTGACTTGCGATTTAGATTAAATAGTTCGAAGCATCTTGTTTCTGATTCTTGTTGTGGTATTGGTATCGGTATCGTCTGTAAACGGGCGCCAAAAATCGAAAAAGGGTAAAGAGTTGGGAGGAGTTATACAAAAGAAGGAAAACATTGCTCACAATTGTTTCGATTGGTTTTACAAAAGTATTGTACACAATAAGTATTTTGTATAATCGTTTTTATCAAATTTCCCCTAGCCATGGACTGGCAATTATATTAAAGTTATAGTTATTATATACTCTCCAGTTTGCCAGTTTTGCGCTTGCTCGACATGTAAATGAATTTTCTAAAACAAAAATTCAGGGCGCTCTCTCTTGATTTGTTTCGGTTTTTGGTATGTTGTGAGATATGAAATACTTGAGGATTTGTAGATACATTTGTCTGAAGCAAAGCCAAGCAAACAGGTGCTACACGTAAATGCCGTGATAAAAACAAAACAATTGCTCTAGTCTAACTAAAATGCAGCTACTTAGATCATACATTACACGCGCTTTTCTTACCATTAAAACATAATCCTAAATATGCATACAAACATATTGGTTTGTGTTCTTAATTTCTTTTCAAAGTGTATTGGGTTTGCGACTAAATGTTAGTTGAATTTTAAATTCATTTTCAGATTTTTTGGTGGCTTTGCTTTTGGCCCAAAAAATTGTTTCGGGTGTTTTCCTAACTTGTCGAAGACAATTGGATTGGATTCATTTTACTTGCACATTTTGTTAAAAAATTTTACTGCTAGCGTACTACGATTTCAGCCAAAGTTCTTTCAGTCTGAAAAACAAAAGGATTTTGAGTAAAACAGTTTAAAAGCAAACTTAGTTCTCCACACAAAAAGCGTTTTACAGGGAAGCATCCAAGATACGAATTAGTCAAACATAAAAAGGGTTAGTTGAGAGTGAATGAGTACTTGCTACAAGGGTAAATACAAATTAAAAATTACTTACAAAAATACAAGGTTTTGACAGTGAGTTTGTGTGGTGCCATGGAAATCTCTTCCCCATTCTTCTTTCAGAATATGAACATTTTGAAAGGATTTTCATTGCAATTGCAATCGTACTTCATGATACATTAACCGTGCTGGCCTTTAGTTTGTTCTACGGAATACAAGACTTATCTTTAAGGACTACTTATCAACTCTGCTCGAGATAGCTGTTGGAAAACATAGGTTAAACCTTGATTGGGATACATGAATTTTCAACATTAACCTTAACATTCAGTGTCAGAGGATGTGTATCTTAATCCGAGAGTATAGAACATGCACAAGTTGGGGTTTTGTGTATTGCTAACTAGGAGATCAGTAACAAATGCCCGCTGGTGCAGTGCGTTTCAAAACTTTCAGACCGTTCCATCTGCTCGTGAGATGACTAAATTTGGCGGTAGTGAGTTATAAAAACGTAAACATAAAATCCAAGTAAAAGAAAAAAAAACTAATGCATCCAATAAAAATTCATTTATCATAACGCTGAGAACGTTAAATGGACTCCTTAAATATGCCCTGCAGTTATGAAACGCGTTGCAAGTATACATGTGTGTGGTAGTGAGTGTTAAAGATACAATTAGTTGACGCTCTTGCTGTTTGCCGATGTCTCTGATCGCCGCTGTTAATCACCGTCTAATTAGATGCTTAGAATTCAGTGCGCCCCGCCATCGACATCGACTCAATGCTCTGACGCAGGTGGCTATCGTTGGTGATCTTTTCGCAGACAATGCTCACCTTTTTCAGCAGCTCGATGGCAGTTTGGAGCACCTGCTGCCACTTGTGCAGCTCATTCTCGTGCGCCATCTCCTGGTCTCGCAGCAATTCCAGCCATTCCTGATTCGTGCTCGGCAGCTCACTGAAAAGCGTAGGTCCATTTAAATCGAATTTGGTTGTCAGTATGGATTTGGACTCACCTCAAGGCCGCCAAACTGGGCATGCGGGCCCGCCGATTGAGATCCACGTCAATGCGTTCCTCCAGCCTCCAGAGCTTAAGTAATAATATCACATTTAATGCCAGCATCAAGCACAGCAAGAGTATAACCAACAACCACAAGCCCTTGTGTCTAAGTCTGTGACCCTGTGACCCTTGACCCGATGCCAGAGGCTGGCCGTCACCGCCGCCCAGGTGCAACTGCTGCTGCTGTAGGTGCTGCTTGTGCGGCTGAAGGTGGTGATGGTGCATTTGCTGCTGGTGGTGGAGCTGTTGCTGCTTGCCGCCCTCGAGCAGCAGCGGATGACCGGCGGCGGCGCCGACTGCCGCCCCGGGAATAACTCCCGTGGCCAGCATTTGAGTCTCCAGGGGATCACCGGCTGGGGCCGGACCAACTGCCTCCTCCAGAGGACGAATTTGGGTGGCGGTACCTGCGGAGAAACGGGGACGAGCGGAGGAATGGCATATGGAACGGTTAGAAATCAAACCATTCGAACGGAAGAATCGAAATGAACATAGGCTGGCAACAAAATCACAACATTAAGAGTACAACAAAATATAAATCACTAGTAAATAAATTAAGCTGCAATAAAAAGCAAGTGATTAGGAGGTACATGATGGGCTAGCAATCGTCACAAGAGACCGTATATAAGATAAAAGATACATTACTCTTCAAGCCGGACAGCTTCAGAAAAGTTTGCATTACCAGTAGTTAACTTTTTATAAAATGAACCAAGCCTTGCGGTGAAAAATATCCTTGCAAAAAATTTAATGATCGACATAATATTAGCTTTCTTAAACGAAATTAATGCGCGAACAAATTCGAATTGGTTGAAGATTCGTCAAGTTCTTGTGACTTAGTTGAAGGTTAATCCATTATGAACTAGAAGGGGGCAAAACTTTAAGCAAAATATGAATGAAGCCTTATCGAAACTTGATAAAGCAATTAAAAGTAATCATTACCAGTAGAAAAAATTATTAGATTAATAAAAGGAAGCATTCGAAAAGAAGGTTAAAATTGGTGAAATTGCTTTATGGTCGGCATCACGTGTGCTCATAAATCTTTGGCAGTGCCAGCTGTGCCTCTTATCGAATTTACTTGGAAAAGTATATTTAAAGTTAAGTTTAATCGCATTAAAAGAACGATGTAATTTAGTAAAGAATCCGAAATCACTCTAAATTAAGTTTCATTAAGTTTCAAACTATTATTTATGACATATTTTCTTAATTTTGAAGATTCTTTAAGAATTTTAAGCTTAATTCTGAGTAGATTATAAGGTACGACACTTATTCATCCGTTAGTAAAACTGACCAAATTATCTATTCGTTTTTTTTTTTTTATAAACAACTAACTAACTGTATTTTAATACTGATAGACATAAAAAAATTCCCGTGTGGCAATTGCTAGTCAGGAAGGATCCAAATACTTAAGCTGTACCTCTGCCGGACTGAAGTACAGCCTTACGGTGATGCCAGTGATGGGGATGCTGCTGATGATGGGGAAGCAGAGGCTGATGATGATGATAGGAGTGCCTGGCATCGTGATGATGATGCTGACTACCATGGTGATGGTGGTGATGATGGTGCATGTGCAAGTGCTGGTGCTGATGTTGGTCCTGCTGATGGGGATGTCGCGACTCTTGGATGCTGTCATTGTCCGTGCTGGTGGCCGTATGGAGGGCACCTGTCGTGATGGAGGTGGTCGACGTGGAGGTGGCGGATTGCTGATTCATGCCTGAGATGTATGTTGATTGTAGCTGGATGTTGCTTTTGGTTCGTAACGAGTGGTTTCATGTTTATTGTGAGCATGCGTGCGTTTTGGTGTGGTTAGAAGAAGCAATGGCAATTGGCATTGGCAGTTATCGAATTCGAACTCTGATTTCATATGTTCATTACAAAATATTAGAAAGAAATTGCTTTGCTTTGTTGCTGTATTTGTTGTTCTTGTTGTTGTGGTTGTTGCATTGTAGTTAATTGGTTGCTGCGGCTAGAGTCGCAATGCTTACCTCTCCTCGGCCGCCGACCCTTTCCCTTGGCAGGTGGAATGCACGTCTCGCTCTGGAGCGCATGCAACTGAGCGCCAAAGAAGTCCTCCAGGCCCGCCCACGTGTTCTTCTCAATAAAGCCCTTGACCACGCCCCAGATCGACTTCTTGTACTTGATCTGGGTGTGAATTGAGAGCATAGTGTGATCATCGACAGTTCTATGAAACGGAATTAGAATGCCAATTAGAAAAGTCAGAAGTTGAGTGACATCTGTGCACTGTTCATCAGCCAGCTAGTTATCATCGCCGAGTGCAAGTTGGGTGACTCACCTGGCCAGGCAGAAGTGTATGAGCACACTGAAACTTTCCGCGTATGGAATGCCTGCATTAACACTATTTACATCTATGGAATACAGTTCTCCCGGCTTGCTACACTCCCGCTGCGTCTGGTACTCGGTAACCTAGGGGAATCATTGTATGCATTTGATAGTCAGTTTATTTGTTCGTTTCTATTTTGAGGCCAGTGCACATTCACCTTTGAGGTCTTGGGCCCCACAGAGGCGGCCAATTGAACAGTGACGTTCACTGTGCGCACTTGCAGACCCTCCTCGTTCTTGGTCCACTCGCCTAGCACGAGGTCCGTTGACTTGCGCATGGCATGGAATTCAGTTATGAATTTGGACTTGCTGAACAGAAGATTAAACAAGGTGTCCACGTTAATTGGCAGAATGGTGTGCACGATCTGGCGTCCCTCGTGCGTCGAGGTGCACTCTGTGGTGGGCACAAATCTAAGCGGGCGATAGAAGGAGTATGTTAGTTAGATGTGATTAACTCATGGCACCTAAAACTTACGGCAAATTGTTCTCCTCGGAATCAGACGAGTCGGAGACATCTGTCGGCACACTCTCGGCAGCATTTTTGCCCTCTTCGCGTTGGCGATGGATTTTCCCTAGCTTTCGCTTCATTTCCATCTTGGACTCCAAGGATCCTGACCCGGAACTGGCACTGGCCAACGTTTGAGCGGCTGCTGCCGCAGCTACGGCGGCCGAGTTCGAAGCCGTGCTAACCTTCTTCTCCGCACTCATCTTGTCGCTGCCACTGCCGCTGGCTGCCGCCGTATTTGAGCCCGACAGAGATCCCGATCCGGAGCCAGAGCCCGTGTGGTTGGCAATGGTGGAGGAGGAGGCAGTGGTGGAGCCCGCTGTGCTGCCGCTGCTGACGTTGGGAGCGCTCATGGTGACGCTCACCGATAGCTCCGTCGGCTTCACCGAGCTGAGCGTCAGCTCCTTGGCATTCTGTTTCATCTTCTTGTTCAATTTGCGGGAGCTCTCCCTGGTCTTATTGTTATCCGATCCGCTGGCCGAGGCGTTGGCCGATGACTTGGACGAATTGAAGAAATATTTCGTTTTAGACTTGCGGGGGGCAGAGGCGCGGACGCCGCCGCCGCTGCTGGCGCTGCTGTTTCCGCTCTGGGGAAGCAGAGGATTCGACTGGTTGGATTGATTCGACTGCTGCGACTGGCGCTGCGAGTAGCTATCGTCATCTATGGCCGTCTGGAAGTCGAAGTCTGGCTCGTTGTCGTTGTTCAGCGTGGGATCAATGTAGTCCTCGTCGTCGGTGGTCAGGCCCAGCTCGTCGCCGTAACAGGTGTGCACATGTTTCCAAATCTCCTGCGGCGAAAACTGCTTGTTCATCAGCGTGTTCTGCCAGACGCGGAAGAGCATCAAGAAGCTCTTGTCGCGCGAGGTGAACGTGGCAAAGAAGTACTTGTCCTTGCCGCTGGATATCGAAATGGCATTCGGTATGACCAGTGCTGTCTTCTCCTTGGTTATGGCCGTCACATCCTTCCACTTGATGCTCACGTAGGTCTCCCAACTGAAGATGTTCGCGTGGAAGCAGACGTAGTTCTGTGACACATACAGACGGCCCTGGACCAGAATGTCGCGTTGTAGGGCACACGAGTAGTCTGCGGAAGAAGATAATCACTTGAGTAAATTGCTTCAATTAAGGCGTGTTTCATTAACGGGAATTCATTGATGATTACACTTCTCAGTTCATTTATCAGAGCGAAAGATCACTGAACTACATTAAAATTTCAAATGATCAAGGTGATTTTCTAATGCTCAACTGCATCATCAGTCGTCAATTATCACAATTGCATTTGTCCGTACTGCACATTAATTTAAAACATAGCATGAAAAATTGATTGCTCATTATGAATCACTATTTTTGTGTTTAAATGTAAACTCATTGATAACTATATTATATAGACTCGCTTAACAATTAAATGGAATATTAATATATATGAAATCATTACGCTTTTGCAAAGTTTGCCTTTAAAGGAGCTCATGAATATAATTACCTTTATCGGACTGAATCTGCATGTGACTGATTTCATTAAATGAAAAACAAAGGTAATCATTGTGGGCTACTCTACCCGGCCTATTCAAAACTCACCCACAATCAGGCGCTCGTCGTTGGGCACGTCCTTGAAGAGCTTCTTGAAGTCCTCGGCCCGCGACTTGTAGTTGGGATAGATGACGTTGTACCAGGACTTCTTCTTGGCCCGCTCCGAGAGCCTCGACGGCTTGGCCGGCTTCTCGTTGGAGGTGGAGCTGCTGCTGGTCACCTGTTGCTCCCGGTCGACGCGCAGCAGGCTCAGCTCGTGCTGGGTGAGATCGCTTAGCCGGTGCTGCGAGATGTCCTGCTGGGAGACAAGCGAAAGGGAGAGCTGATCAAACACCATGAGGATTTCCATTTATTGCGGACTGCGTTGGCGTGTACAAACATTTTAACTCTAAATGGATCGCGCCAGGCAGTTGGGTATCGTTGCCTTTGGCTTTTTGGCCACCTGTTTGCACCAACACTCTGTTTGTTAGCTCTTTTTTTCGGGTGATTCACGGCCGTTCGTAGGAAAGTCTCTTCGGCCAGGTGTTTGGTTTTACTTCTTATCACCCCACACGCTTGTCGTTCGTTTACGACCCCCAATTATTTACACAAAGTTCGCTGCAATGCTCGATATTAGTTTGTTATTTTGTTTTTTTCTTTTTTTTTGCTGTCTCTATTCGCGCTGAGACGCTCCGTCGCTTGTCGAATTCTAATTTGGCATTGCCAGCCGGGCAAACGTCAATGGAAGAGCTCCGCCGCACACGAATCGTTATCATCGCCCGGTTGGCCCGAAAAAAGCTTGGACCCCTAACATTTATGTGGCGAGCTTTGGCTTTCGCATTGAAGGGTGATTCTAATCAGCTAATCAGCTGCCCCTCGATGGGGTGAGAGGGCACGTACACACATGGTGACACATGCTCCTTATCGCACAGCAAGTAGATTGGGCTGTTAGATGGCCAATATGGGGCCATTAATCCAAATAGCCCATGTCTATCTGTCGGCCCAACTGGCTATCTGTGCAGCTTTCTATCTGTCAATCGGCTGATCGATTGATCGTCGCTTCGAGTGGCTTTAATTTGATTCGAACACTTGGCTCCACCAATTTCACACCTTTTTCGGGGCGTGTGTGATGGCTAATGGGCAAAATAAACAAACGGCTAGTTTTTAAAGCTCATCGCGCTATTCCAACGAAATAGTCAGGTTTTTCTTGACTAGCCCTTGCCACTCATATAGATACGTAAAAGAATTGACATTGGTTCATTCGAACTTGAAAAGATGTGACAAAAAAGCCTCTAACCATTATCATCATTAGTTCATCAAACAAAAACAAATTTTATGTGTACTCAACTCGAAAGCATGGTTTTCTAAGCATTCAAATTATGACAAAAGCTTACACCCTCAAACTGCATAGAACGTCGATAAAACCAAGACGCCAAAAGTAAATGTCTTATCAAATTTAAAAATATATTTTCGGAAGTCACTCCCTACTTGGTTCAAACCTTCTTTTTATGATGCCCAGCCCAACACGGTTTGTAAGCCCATAGAAATAGGCCTAATAAAAAAGCAATCAAGTGACGTTGCTATTCAAATTTGTACTATATAAAGCTAAACCAAGCCAATGTGATTGCCTTGAACTATCATGCTCACTGGTGAAAATAGCATTATACTGGTAAGTAGCAAGTGAAGAATTCTTAGAAAATTCGAGTGGTGTGTAATAAATTTCTTATCGCTTAGTTAGTTTCTAGTTACTGACCAACTTGGCATGACTCATAGCATAGTAACGTAATGCAGAAATATCAGTCGAAATTGTATGCACATGATAAACTTTTTCTGAACCAGCGACATGGTCCTCTGATCCCGCCTTAAGTCCCACACGCCGGCCATTCGAACTCACCTCATCGCGTCCACTGCTGGATGTGGATAGCTTGGCCTGGCTAGCCTTGCCCTTGGAGCTGGTGGAGCTTTTCCGGCTGCTGGGACTGTCGCCTGGAGCGCCGTTGGAGTCGACGCCGTGCGGCTGTTGTGACTGATCCCGCGTGGACTCGCTGGACACGATATTAATGCTCGGGGCGGCTCCTGGTGCAGCTGTGTTGCCGGCACTCGAGATGGAGCCGGGACTAGTGGAAGTGACGGCCTGGCTTAACCGGAGGACGCTGCCGTTGAACTCATTGGCACCTGGAGCTGCTGCAGCTGGTGGCGAACCGCCGGCTGTGGTGGAAGCGATCTGTTTGGAGGACGTCGATACGGAGGCGCTGCTCTGCTCAAAACTGCCGGCAGCTTCCTGGATGGTCAGGAGTTTGGTGCTTAGACTGCTGTTTGTGGTGCTCGTTATCGTGATCTCCTCGGTGATCGAATCGCGCCTGTGAATGGTAGAAGGAAACGAGGTTAGCATGGATTCAATTGGGCACCGCGAACTACTGCTACTTCGATTAAATGGAAAAACTCTTGAACTAGGCATGCAAATTTGGAAGGATGATGAGATCTCTTACGGAATTGGACCAAGGCCTGGCTGGAGAGTTTCCGGAGCACTGATCCCACCTACCTGTCGCCAGCATTGCTACCAGGCGCCTCCGCCTGCAGCTCCTCCTCCGGCTGCGATTGCTGCTGGAGATGCTCGGGATTCTCCTGCGCCTGCTGGCACTGTGACGGCGATTGAGACTGTGGCTGGAGCTGGGCTTGTGTCTGTGTCTGTGACTGGAGCTGATCGGGCTGGGTGGTCTCGGGTATCATGTTGGCATTGGCAGGGGTTCTACTACTGCTCGAACTTTCGGCAGTCGGAGCGGTTATGGTTACACTTGATGTTGTTGGGTTGGTTTTATCACTATCTTTAATCCTACAATAAAATGCATATATAAACAAATCAAAATAACAAATGCCAAATCAAAACACATGCCCAAGACGACGGAACAACGGGAGCAACTAAATAGATCGGGTAAATCCAACAAAATACTTAAATCGAATAAAACCAGAAGAATTGGGAGTGGGTACAATAGGTCTGACTTCAAAGTCTACAGTTCTACAAGCTGGGAATTTATAAATTGGATCCATTAGACAGGCTATAGCCATTGCAACATTTCCCACCACAATTGAGGGCGATGAAACTCGAAACTATTCAATTAGGAGCGATTGGGATTGGGGTTTAGTTCTACACGAAAGCACCAAATAGAGTTCTTGACACCAACAAAATACTGGCTTGCAGACTGCACATGATTTCACAGATTAGTTCCAAGTAAATCAGATTTATAATCAAGCACAGGTGGATCCACTTCAGTTGCACACATTTCAACAGCTACCATATAATTAATTATTTAAAGTTGATAAAGGTTTAGAAGTAGAGACAGTCGCGATTACTTTCATAGCCAAATGGTGCATAAATACAGGAAGGCAACCTTTTAGAATGGTTCTTAATCAGTAGCGCTGGTAGAACGGCCTCAGTTACATTGTATTCCTATTGTTCGTTTCTAGGAAACCCAATGGGATATCGAGGCTTTAAACCACTTGCCAGAGTTCAACGGCTAATCCAACGACCAGTGCTTCTGGCCATTAACAAAGAACCATTAACGTTTCCGCAGCACAATCTATGGCTCCAGTCAGCACTTCGATAAGGAAGCCGCAGATGGGGAATACGAAGTCCCATCGACAATTGTCAATTGGCTTGTTAGAAGATATCGTGGCTTCTTAACTGATCGCCGGCTTAAGTAATTTCGCTCGAAAGTAATTTGCCCTAATTGTTCGCATCGTTGATAGCACACAAAAAACTATTTCGGATAGTTTGCTGGCTGGGATCTTGCCGTACCAGAGAACCCGGTGTTTCCGACTTTTTCGCAACGTTCGCCTCAGCATTTTTGACACGTTTCTATATGTATAATTCTCAATTAGACGTGCTCTCGCCTCAGTGGGCTGCGACGGAATGGTGTACCAATTGCCATTAAACGATTGTAATCAATTCCATTGCCTCCCCCCTCTCTCTCGGTGTGGGTGTGTGTGTGTGCCACACAATTGTTATTATTTTCTTAATACTGACGCGTTTATTCGCATATTCGTATACGCCAGCAGCCGCTGATAAGAGCGATAAGATAGTCCGGCATTAAGCTTTGCTGAAGCGATTAGTGTGGTCGGGGAAAAGCTCCGTTCGCCTGAATTTGTTTAAACAATAAGGGGTAAGCCCATTTAACCGAGTTGAGCCCGAAACAGTGTACGCCATGCACTTTGCAACATTTTCAGCGAAACATCTGCTCATTAAAGAGCAACTGAACTCGGCACCTATAAAATTCGATGTATGCAAATTGAGCCGTGACACAATCGGCTTTAATGATTTTTTAAGTTTTCTAAGTTCCCCAGCACTCGAAACTAACAAATGTAAAACGACGCCCTTTAATAGTCGCCTTGAAGATAATCGACCTTATCAAAAAGTTGTCAGTTTACAGAAGTCTCAGCAAATAATTGATACAGCAGATTCCAGATCCACCCTTTATATAGAGATCGAGATAGAGTCAACTGGAACTTTTCTTATCACGAAGTTCAGTTCAAGTTCATGAAAATATATATATTTGCATTTGAATAATTTGCGAATCGAGTAAACAAAGTGACGCGAACAGCACTTAATGACTTAATGATGATTCGCGCTCATTAAACGAGTGTGTATTCATAATTGCTAAGAGTCAGCTAAAATGTGTGAAAGATCAGAGATAATGTAATGGCCTATAATCTGTATATAGAATTAATACTTTGCGATAAAGCGGAGTTCAGAAGTTGTGACGACCAACTGATATAAGACAGGAAAAAACAAAATACTCGTATGATTGAGATTTTTGAAAATTTAAATTCAAACAGGAAACCATTCGCAATTACATACCATTTTAATTGACGTAATTGTTTGGGAAGAAAATTCTGGGAAAGTGGAGAACATGCGAGATGAGCTACTCGTGATTTAGTGCTAAATATAGTTTCCATTTCAGTTAACTAAGAAAGATAATTTACTAGACATTTTTAGGGGCGTCTATATGGAACTAGTTGTTTATTTTAAGCAAAGGCAAAACAAACGATAATTTCCCAAATTAAATAATATAAATTTCCAGGAATTTTTGCTGGCTGAATGTCGTTGTGAATTTCAATATGTATGTATGACTAAAACTTGCCTTTGTTTTAAAATGCGTGACTAAAAGATATGTGTGTTTATCAATGGGAAATATCATTCAGCATTCAACGCAATTCCCGATATACTGTGCATCAATTATTGCTACAGACCGACCGCAGGTAATCATTACGATTGCAATTGCACCGCCTGGGCGCTTGAATAATAGATACTCCTGCCCCCTGAACCTTGGCCTTCGTGGTCACAGAGTGCTCCACTGGTCAGGGAAGTCGGATTCGAAAGGCCACTGGCCACAGGGGTAACTACTTCAGCCAGAGTTCGTAATGGCTACATCAGCGCCAGCGGAACAATTGGAACCCCCGGCACCTTCTGAACCACAACCACTTAAGCCCGGAGAAAAATCAATAGTGAGGAGCGAACCCAGTATTACATTTTTTTTCGCTTGGCCTTCTTTGCGTCCACATTCAGCGTTTTCCTCGGCGGCTTCTTTATATCCTCCTTCGGCATTTGTTTGGCTGTTTTGTATTGTCCAAGCGAGTCTATGTCATCGCCGCGGAACAGCCGAAAAAAGTGGCCAAAAGTGGCCAAGTCTGGTCTCGGCCAGCGCGCAAAAGTGATGACGAAACGTAAACAGCGCAAAAAATATGCTTATTTTTAGCACCGCTCGGCGAAATGTCATTAATTTATGAACTATCCCACACACACTCAGAAAATCCACCGTTTTGCTGTTAACTATTTAATTAATTTTCCGTGTTCAGAGCCGCTTTGTCGTTTTGTTTTTGCTCTCGATTGTCATTTGTTTGTTCGCTGGGTTGTCTAAGGCACGCGATGGCGAGATATACGGACTTCAAACTGAATGCCCGTGGTATCGTGGAAAGTGGGAGCTCGTGCCGGGCACGTCATCCCAGTTCGACGTTCCGATTTGCACTCGAGAGCAGCCGTCGGCGTAATAGTGGCAGTGCCCCCGGTTTCGCGTTTTCTCGGGGTCGGAAAATCGCGCCCACCGATAGCAGACCACTGCATACGCTAGCCGTGCTATTAACCAAGCTTATATCTCCCAAACTTCCCAACCAAATGCATTTTCCGAGCTGAAAGCCTCCTACTGTTTAATTTCAAACACAAAATCCAACCAAGGCCAATCGAAAATGCTCGAGTTTTACGTGAAAAACGCTTGAGTGCACAAAACACAAATTGTATATTCTTTTGTGGTACATTTGAGTACAGTGGGCGCAAGAGCTGTAAAATGTGAAAGTCCTTGAAAATTGGTCAATTACTAGCTTAATGCGAGTGTTTAAATGTGCGGCGAAATGAGCACCTTACTAAAAGCAACTGAAATGCCTGAGTTTTGAAAGGTTAAAGACTGCAAAAGTGTGTTTAATTGAATTACTTTTTCGGGCATGAAAATATGGGCAAATACCCTATTTATCTTCTATTCAACATTTAATTTCGAAATTCTCGAAAACTTCCACTTGCTATTTAAATAGAGTCATTGTTTATTTTGCTATCTATTAATTAAGGCAACCATTTTTCCCCTACTTCGAGTTCATTCACTAATTCAACTGATAACCCGCGAAGTGCGTTGATAACCCAGACACATTGGCTCAGTTTTTCCAGCGAAGAAAGCTACTGTTTGTTTACTGGCTCTTTTCGCTTTAGTTGGCTGCCTCAGGGACCCAGAAAATCGATATCCTAGAACGCCTTAACACAACGAAACGCAATGTACACACATTCGTCTCCTGGCGGTGGGGCAACTGTTGCGCAATAAACGCAAATGCTATCAAAATGCACGAAGTACGAGGTGTGGGGCAATTAGAATGGGGCAACCCGCCTTATCACGGATTTGGAAAGGTTTTCAGCGGGCGTGGGGGTGGATAACTCAAACTGAAAGGAACAAAGAGGGGCTTATAAACGACATGCAATATGACTAGCAACGGGTTAAACATGCAAACCAGCGGGCAATCCTACACCACAAATTAACGCGCTTAGCTCTTAGGTTTCCACTGCACGGAAAGAAATCAGTTCCAAGTTCCGCAGTGCTACAGATAATACATACACACAAAATATATTTCAGTCTCTAAAGATCAGCACGTTTCTAAGTAAAACGTTGACAAGCATAACATTTTCAACACAGCTGATTTCTACATACATATTTTACATAGTTTACATAAACACTTTACTGTAGGAAACACTTGATACTTCCAATTGGAACTTTCGACTACTCGATTTCTTTCCGTGCAGTGGCATAACTTTACGTTCTAGAATAGTTTCCGGGCAGGTGGGCGTGCGGGGCGTGGCAACTCACATGGGCGTCGCATTTAGGCTGGCGGTGCGCTTGTGCTTGCCCTGCGTGGACGAAGGACGATGGAAGAGGCTGTGGGCGGTGGCCAAGGACTTGGGCAGGGCACCCTGGCTGGCGGACTTGCGCAGGGCGGCGAAGCGCGAGGAGGATCCTAGTCCGAGACCCGATCCCGATGCCGATCCCGATCCGGAGCACGAGGAACTGGAGGCCAGCGAGGAGCTGGACGAGGAGGCGGAGGACTTGTGGTGCTGCTGTTGTGCCCGTTGCTGTGTGACAAAATGCATGACAACACGGCGAGGTATGCCGCTCCTCCTTCCTGCCCTTCCCCTTCGCCCTTTGGACACTCCTACTCCGCGGTTTTGATTATCGAGTCTCCACCGTTTATTTGTTTATTTCACCTATTTCTTTTATGTGGCACTTTTCGACGTCTGCGGAAGTCGTTTTTCATTCGGTTTTCCAGCTGCTAAAATTGAGTACTATCACTGCTACGTTGGCTTTTGCACGCACTTTCAGTTTTTGCACAGCTAAATGCGCTCTTTGAGTTTTTAGCGAATGAGATTCATGTGTAAATTCAGTTAAATTCGTCTGAACGGAGCGAAATATTCTTCACTTTTTGCGCATAAAAAGTAGGACCGCAGCGAAGGGGGCGAGAAATACTGTCCGGTGTGAAAATAAATACCATCGTGCGCTACACCATTTTGGATAGTGTGGCCATATGATGTTAATTACATGTGCTTTTCAACACTGAAAGGCCAAACTATTGGCGATACTTTCAAATTAATACACTTGCTTTGAAAGACATACAAATAGAATTTAAAGCAACTTTATTTTAATAATATCACAAGCAGACTAGAATACACAACACTTGACTTGCTCACAAGAAAGTTTGCTCCACCTGGCGGGAGTGAGACAACGCGAGTGCTATTGAAGGCGCTGGAAAGAGAAACGATTACGTTATAAGTAAAGTTAAGAGTAAAGCACACAATTAAATTATAAAGCTGAAAATAACGACTTAATAATACTCAAGCTAGAAAACCGTTTGGTGTCAGTACAATGCTCGAATTGCCGCTCTTGAGAAGTCCACGAATCAGCGCCAAATCATCGGGCGTCAGGGACCAGCCGTTCAGTTGACCCACGGACTGCAGTTCCGGGCAGCTGTCCATTAGTAACTGGAAATAACTCACATTAGCCAAGTATTTAGACGGATTAAAACCAGTACTCCACCTCCACGGACTGCACTGTGAGCTCTGGCGCCAGAGTGAACCACACATCCTCCAAAACTTTGAAATCGTGCTGCATGAACATGCTGAAAAATATATGATTGATTGATTACTGCAGCAAGAAGTATATTATATGATTACCTCATAATATCATCGTCAGTGAACTCCACCGTGTCCACCGCCAGTCTCTTCAGATCGGTGGAATTGCAGAGAAAGGCCTTCAAGGAACTGGTCAGAATGGCGCTGCTCAGGATTTCCAGACCCTCCAGCTGATGGAACTTGGCATGTCCGGCTCCGTAGGATAGACTGTCGATCATGTAGCAGTCGAGATCAATGAGCGAGGGACACAGGCGAGCCAGCTTGCCCAGCTCCAGGTTCCCCAGTCCCTTGATCATGGTTAGATGCCGCAGATTCCTCCCAATCGGACGCTCCAACAGGGCCAGCAGTTCGGCCACCACAAATTTGTAGATCTTCAGTTTGCGCAAATTGCGCGTGCTAAGAGCCCTCAGGCTACCCGTTTTGGGCGAGTCCAGATAGAGGGTCTCCAGCCTGGGGCACGTCTGCATGATCACCTGCAAGGTGGCTTCATCTGTGCCTGTGTCGTGGATGTACTTCAGTCGACATTTGAAGCGATCGTCAACATTGTCGTGGATAAACTTTAGGGAGGCGCCAACAAAGGAGTACGTGGAGAGCGTTTCCACCTGGGGACAGTGCTCCAGGATTAGGGCAATGTCCGAGTAGCAGATGTTCTCCTCGCCCGGCATGCCCACATCCACAACGGTCAGTGACTGTGAGCACACGCCCTTGGCCAGTAGATCGATGCCGATTTCCGTGATGTCGGTCTCGCCGGAAATGTCCAGGATTTGCAGACGGGTGCAGCAGTTACCGATCTCCTCCAGCAGCCGATCGTTGGCTATATAGGGCACATACAACTTGACCAGCTGCTTGCACTTCCTGACTATGTCATACATGTAGTGCATATGCTCCTCCTTGACCCAGATACCCTTGATATTCAGCACTCTCAGTCCAGCTCCTTGGGCTGCAATCACCTGGAGAATGGAACCTTGTTCAAAAAAGGCTTCTATAAAGTGTTTTCCTTGATTACCTGCAGGATCTTCTCGTAGTAACTGAAGGGAAAAACCTCGGTCATCAGGAAAGTAACGCCGCAGTTGAGCAGCATCTGCAGGCAGGTGAACCGCATGTTGGCGTCCAGATAGTCCGAGCTGAGGATTACCCTGAGCAGATCCTGGTATATATTGGGGGTGGCTCCCAGCTGGGCCAGATACTCGTTCAGTTCCACCATCACGATGTTGATGTCCAGCTGCACGTCCGGGGCATACTGCGCGTAGCTGATGGTGGACACCAAGAGATTGGCCAGCTCCGCCAAGGCGCTGTCGCTCAGCGATCGCACGGAGCACTTTTTCGACATGTCTCTGTTTTGGTTTTGGCCCACAGGTAAACAAAATACGACGCAGAAGCCGCTGGGAGATGAGCGCAGGAGAGGATTTGTGTTGCTCGTGGTTACATCACTTGGTAGCAGGCGCAATGATGGTTGTTTTTCTGCTTCCTTTGAGTATTTCTAACGTTCCACGGTAACTATTTGGCCAATATCAGCTAAAGGCGCACTTCTACACATGCGCGTACCTTATATTTAGGGGTAAAAATAGATTCTAAAATTACATAGGCGAAGGAGACTGTTTCTGCCCACGAACTAGCGAACTGCGCGATCCAACAGCACGACGCAAACTGAGAGTCATGGGACGCCAAAATGTTTGGATTCCTCGGTTTCACATTCTCGATTCGGCGGGCCACTTGAGCGACCAAAAAAAAAACAATGCTTAACTCGTTTCATTGTTATTTTGATTCGCTTTACAATTGCATTATTTATTAGAGACGTTCTATAGTTTACTTAACTGATTCTGGTGCAAACCAGCCAGTTATTCTGATGTTTAAACAATATTACAACTAGTACACAAAATATTAAAACGAAATCGAAGTTTTTGTTCGGTATTCCACAGCTTTAAGCCCTTTAAACTAGAATTTCTGGCGAATGCAGTTCGATTTATAGATATTCGAATGTGGGAGAATACTAAGAGAGCGTTGCACAAACATTTTTCAGTAGAGATTCTAGGGCTGCAGGTAGCTGGGCAGCTTCATGCGCATGAACAGCCAGGTGGTGAAGAAGGAGACCAGGATGAAAATGAATCCCATGGCGGTCAGCAGCAGGCGATTGAGGTTAGTCTTGCCCGGCGTGTGCGTTTGGTCCATGATGATGAATCCCAGGCCGCCAACGGTGAACAGAAAGCTGCTGGCCAAACCCTCCATGATGTACTGCCCATTCACACGGTAGGGCATAAAGGCCACTGGACGCGAGTGTCCGTGCTCATCCACAGTGGCTCCCAGGCTGGGTGGCTCCACAATCACGTCGTATATGATACCTGCGAGCCAATCAGACCTCTGTTTAACCAATCTCAATGATATGAAGCTGAAAACTCACCGCCTGTCACCAGAAAATAGGAAAACAAAATCACACTGAAAACGGCCATCGGCGACGGCATTGGAATGCTGAATCTGCGCACCTTGATGTTCGGCGGCACCAGGATGTGGAAGGGCAGGTTATACAGTGTCTCGATCATGATGAACTAATAATTTAATAGCTATACACTTAAATATAACACGGTTTTTTCAATTTTCGTGGCGATGTCGCAGAATTTTGCCGGCGTAGGCGGAGTTTGTTGTTATCTATCGAATAGGGATGGGCACTTGTACGATACTCCCCCTGCATTGCTGTATTTCCACTAGACACCATCTTTGCTTGCAGCAGCATCATAAGTCAAGTCATTGTATTGTTATGTCCTAAATTTTAAACTGCCTCTTGGAATTGAATTTCTTATTAGACTCAATATATATTATATTTAACATTGGCTCATTGGCTTATTAATACTGATATGCTGCAGCTGCGCAGTGTGAACAGCCGTAATCATTGGTCATACTTAGTGATGTCACTATTGCGCTCGCGAAGAACAAGAAGAAGAAGCGCCCAAAATAACAAACAAAACGTAACTCCCGATCAAAATAGCTTTAAATTGAAGTTAAATAACGAAACTACGATAATGGCGAGTGCCATTCACCAAGCAGCAGGTAGGCTGAATGAATTTCTGAAGATACATATCATAACTAACCACTCCCTTTGCAGGTAAACTGCCGGCAATTGCGAAGAGGGTGCAAAATCTGGGCGACATGGGCGTTTGGCAAAGATCCCGCGCCTTCCACGATTTGATTGGATATATAAATGGCACTAGTACGGCCATTCAAGGCATTAAAACCACAGACGAGATTTTTGAGTCGGAAATGGTCAAGAAGCTGCTGCGGCTCTTCGATGCACTGGAGAAATTGGTGGAGCAAAATCCTCCGTTGGAACAGCCGCAGCGGTTCGGAAACAAGGCCTACAGGGATTGGGCGCAGGCAATGCGGGAACTGTTGCCCGAACTCCTAGAGCAGCTGCTGCCAGACGATAAGAAGCGATACCAGGTCGAGCTGGGGCAGTATCTCACGGAGTCCTTCGGCAATGCCACCAGGATCGACTACGGAACCGGCCACGAGTTGTCCTTCCTCTTCTTCCTGTGCTCCCTGTTCAAGGCCGAGATCCTGCAGGAAAAGGACATCGTGAGTGCTGCGCTGAGACTCTTCAATCGGTACCTTGAGCTCGCCAGGCAGCTGCAGCGAACCTACAACATGGAACCCGCTGGGAGCCAAGGAGTCTGGTCCCTGGACGATTTCCAGTTCGTTCCCTTCATCTGGGGCAGTGCACAGCTAGCGGGTAAGCAATGAAGTGAAATCCCTCCGAGCTTTCCTTTTTGAAACTTTTCCTTTCAGTTAAGAGCCCCTTTGATCCCTCGAAGTTCGTGGACGAGGAGATAATTACCCAGTACAAGGATCACTTCATGTTCATCAGTTGCATCGACTACATCTGCAAGGTCAAGACTGGACACTTTGGCGAGCACTCCAACCAGCTGTGGAGCATCACAGATGTGCCATCATGGGCCAAGATTAATGCGGGTCTAGTTAAAATGTACCAAAAAGAGGTAATCTTGAATCAGTAATATGACTAATTTAAAGTAGCTTTATTTGAATACCAATACTATAAATTATCCGCAGATTCTTTCCAAGTTTCCCGTGATCCAGCACGTCTACTTCGGAGAACTGATGGCATTCGAGCCCGTCTCCTCTGGCACAACTCTCTCCAACGCGCGACTGGGTCATGTGGCTCCGCCGCCGTCCAAACGCATCTGCATCGGAACTCCAAACTTGGTGCCACCAGTTCCTGTTGCTTCAGCTCCTCCTCCGCCCGCCGAATCCCTCAGCATCGAACTGAATGTGGGCGACTCGAGCAGTGAGAGCAGCGACAACAGCGTGGTACTGCGTCCATCCACATCGTCGGCTTCTCTGGTGGCGGCCTCCGAGGGATCAGGGGATAAGCTCAGCAAGGAATAGACTACAGAGAGGAGGAAAATGGCGATGATGTAACCTGTGTTAAAAATTCTTATTAATAGCGTTGGCCAATGGTCCAGTAAAAACTGTTTACACAAGTACAATCGCAATTTGAGTTTCTGGGTCTTAAGGTTTCAGCTTTAAAGTGGATAGATGGAGCTCTTTCCCGGCGAATGTATTTCACATCATTTAATCCTAACTTTTCATCCCCAAATTACCAAAACAAAAATGTAAATCTTAAGCCGAGTTTAATGGAAACAAATGTTCTTTCCCATTTACACGAGAAAAAGTACAAAACTGAGAAGCGAAGAACCAGAGAGTAAAAAATAAACAAAATCAATATGGCAAATGAGGCATGCACATAGATGAACTTATAGTACATCAACTTTTGCGGGGAGAAACAGCGTAAAACAGGACGAATTTAGAGCAAAAAGAGGGAAGCTGGAAAGTGGCAAAATGTAAAAGCAGAAGAAAAACTTTTGCGGGGAGTCCCCCTGAAAGCATAATCATTTATTTTCGACACATCATTTATCAAACCGTGCGGCAGGCGCCAGCTTGCCACGCCCCCTTATTTCGTCACTTAAAAACTTCATCCGGCATAGTTTTTTTTTTTTTTTCGTTCATTTTCATTTTCTTCGTTGTATATTCTGAGAAAAAGCGGGTAGGCAAGGCGGCGCATGCATTAAAACTTTGCCGACGCATTTTGATTGAAGACTTTCGAAAAACACGAAAATGTGTGCTTTTCTCCATTGTTTTGGCACAAAATGTGGCAACGAGCGACTAACTTCGGTCATGTTCATCAATTTGACCCTGCCCACGCCCACGCCCACATTCCTGTTTTCAAAAATGAATCCGTTCTGGGTTCAGTTTCAGTTCAGTTTCAGTTTCTGTTTCGGTTCGGTGTCGGTTTTGTGTTCTTGCAAATTGAATGAAATTTGCGGGTGAGCTGTTGGCAGGCGTTCGAACAAGGTCGAAAACATGATTGAAGGGCGGTGATGTGATAGCTATGATGTCTGTGATGGAGCGGGCGGTTGGCTGGCTGGGTGGACCTTTCAACTTGGCCAAATGGCAAATGTGGCCGGCAGCGGGGCTGACAAGGCTCCGACCGAGATTTCGGTGCTTCTGACCTTTGACACCAGCAGTTAGTTGGGCGATTCTGGGAATTCAGTGATTAATTAGCTGGTGAATGCTATAGTTGGAGTTAGTTCGTATGTAATTAAATTGCTTAAACTCTTTCGATTTGAGCAGGTGATACCCAGATGTACCGCCAATATCCTTAAGCTTTTTTTCTCGTTTTAATTTGCTCAACTTGCTCCAACTAATTACGTAAAAGACCATGCCCATCTCGACTTCTTACAAGGAATTTGCGAAAGTTCGAGCTTTGCTCCTGGAAGTCGAGATGTGAAGCACAAGGAGGAAAAGGAAGCCTCACAGGACGAAGAGGAGTCGGCCAAGTGGCTTTCAAACTGCAGCATAACAGGCACAAAGTTGTCGCAAAAACTTGGATCCGCTGGCCAGGAAACTGAAAACGCTGATGGAGCAACTTTGACGTGTGCCGGGTGAAAATTAGTTATTGTCTAAATGATTATTGTGGTCGGGGGCACTGGAAAGTATCAGACTAAAGTAATATTTTATAACCTAATATTTTTTGTATAGGATTACCCAATCACATTTAAGCATTTCGAAAAATGTATCACCATCATTTTTCGCCTTCATTAGCTAAATTAGTTGAATCCTTTTTTCAAGTGTCCTTGGGGGTGGGTAAAAATGGTTTTGTTGTACCACCTCGATGAGGTAAACTTAGTTCTTGATCAACTTTCGTGTTTTCTTGGCCAAAAGTCGACCGGCTGGGGCGGAGTTCAACTTGGCAACTTTGTGTGCGACATTGACCAGAGTCCAACTTTCCGGGTTTTCCATCACGTCCTGCAGTCCCAAGATTTACCCACTCCCAAATTAACTTGGGCGAAAATATGCGAGTGGCTTTTAGGGCTCTCTGCTTCTGGTTCTTCGGGTTGCACAATGTTTTCCTTCTGTTTTGCGACTCCACTCACCAGTTGTGTGTTTAACCAGATGACGCCACAAAACACCCAGACGGCCAACCCCCACCAGCATCCTTTACTCCTGACAAGGACTGGTTCCTGAAAAGGCACACAGCCCAAATAATGAATACCAACCAGCTTAGTTTGCTACCCTAGACATTTAAGTGGGTTAATTTCTTTTGGAATTTTTAGAAAAAATAAAAATATAAACTTTAATAAATCCAAAAAAGATTCGTAATCTAACAATCATTTAGCTATGTAATTGTTTTGTGAATTAATGTAGTAATCTTAAATTTTCTAACCCGCATATAGCTCATCATACCCTTGCTGACTTCGTCTACCCCTTCTTTTCAAACGGATAACCAAAGAGTTAAACGTCCCTGAGCCAAACGCATTGTTGGTGCAGAAGTGACCAGGAGGAGATGGGATTGGGATCAGGAGTTAGGACTCTGCTGTGTGCACGAGAACAATCGGCAGGAAAATGGGGAAATCAGGGCTGGAGCATGGAATATGCCTCATCCAGTTTTTCATCGTAAGGACAGCAACAGAAGGCGATTGGAAAACAGATATCTGAGTTATGTTCAGACTGGTGCTTCGATTTCATTACCAATGGAGCTCAAACTACATAATTACCTTTATAATTCTAATAATTAAAGATAGTAAGACATTAAAATAAGGAATATCTTTTTTATAATTCAGTATAGAATATTTTTAGCTTCCGTAAGATTTGTTATAAGTCGTTCTCATAAATGAACTTGAGTTCGAGCCAGGATTGAGTGGCTTTAAGCGACTGGAATTGGCAGCTCAGCCACTTTAACAATTACTCCGGCTCTTTCCCCATTTTTAGCCACTTGAGAGCCATCCTTAATACTGTTGGAATTACAAAGATTAGCGCTAATTTCCGACTACCAACTGCGGCTCCCTGGTTGCCTGACTGCCTGGCTGCCTTAACCCGTGGATGCCCCCGCTGTTCGCTTAACCCGCCGCGTCATCAAAGGTTACAAATCACTGCTAGCTTCGCCCAACTTAAAATATTAGCCCAAATGGTTTGAGGAAAACTTCGTCATGCAAACATGACTTGGCAGCCATCAGGCACCAGAAAGGGGTGGTGGGTGAAGTGGGCGCAATCGCTGTGGGAAATTCTGGAGCGGCGGATGCGAACGCATCTGAAATGTGTGCTGGAAAATGCAGCTTCTTCTTGCACCTTGGGGCTTTTCATTTCGGTTGCTGCTCCTTACTGCGGTAGACATCCTAGTCAGTTGCTATGGAACTCATATCCATAGTGGAGTTGAATCAGTTCACTTTCTAATGTTTAAGATATATGCTTTTATAAATATCTCCACTCTATTTTGTGTGGCTTTTTCTTAGTTTAGCAAAGACTAAAATATAAACGTGTGCCCTCTCTTTAAACAGTTATTTCCGAGCACACTTCCTCTTAACTCTTGTGAGTCCCCCAGTTGCTCCCGCGGCTTCCAGAGATTACATCCCATTGATGTGTGTTTTGGCCGTTGGCCAAAATGGGGGGAAATGCCGCTAAGTCCTGCCTCCTTGGTCCTTCGTTTTATTCCCATCCGAATGGCTGGCCATAAAAAGTGCGCGTGTGCGTAGTTTTTGCTTTTGTTCCACCTCCATGGTGTTTGTTTTTAATAACTTTTGCAATTTGTTTATGTGCTTTACATGCGTGTCCTGAGGGCCTCGTCGCAAAGACCTGGTCGGTCAGGTGCCTTCCTTATTAATTAGGCCACAAAGTGTCTCGAAGCGAGCCGAACAATGTAGGCAAAGGATATTCGATGTGGCAACACTTGTGGGCAAGAGCAATTACCTTCTAATTTATTACTTATGGACTTCAAAATGGCCTTCGATTGCAAAGGCTGATATAAAGTTCGTTAAAACGTTTCAATTTCATTCAATTGGTCGTCCAATTCTGCGTTCTTGTACAATATTCCCGATTTAAGGCCACATTTGCCACCATTTTTGGCAGCATCAAGCTCAGAAAATTCAAAAACCCTGCAGTCCCTTGAGCGGATCTGAATGTGTTGACATTTTTATGTGTGCATCTGCTTTCTTACGTTTTTTTGTTTTGGCATAGTTTTGTTTTCGAACTTTTTCGGATGCCAGGCAGAAGCCCACAGCGAAATATGCTGAGTCCCAGAACGGCATTCAAATGCACAATTGTTGTCGCCTCGACGGCGTTTGGACTTCCTTTCTTCGTCCTGGCTCCCCATTTTTCTGATTCTTTGCTCCTGCCTCAACGACTTGTGTGTGTGTGTGCACTATGTAGTCCTTGTTTTTAGCGATGTTGTGGGTATGTGTTGCTAAACTGGAGAAAATAAAATGGTAATAGCTAAAGCCAAGCCTTGCAAATGTCATTCCTTGGAGTAAAATATCTTACATTTTGTATTTCTTTAAAATTTATACACTCACAATGAAGTTAAGTTAATTGCGAGGCTGCGCACACGGCGTATACGTGATATTTGTGTCCAGCTTTTATCCGAGTGCATGCTAAACATCCGGTTGTCTTTGGTTCCGCAGTGGGTGCTTCCTCCCCTCCACTTTCTCCGCATTTCACCCCCTTTCCCCCGCTGCTGAGCTGCTTGATGCTGCTGCAGTCGCCGCTTTTTGGGCGTGCGGCTGTCGCTCAACTTCCGCTCGAATAGAGTGAAAAATAGCATTTTAGTGGGCACAATTCGCCAGGGGCCAACCTGCTCGTGCTTCCGTCCGCCTACCCCACCCACTTCCCTTTTTCAGATTGACAACACACACACCGGAAGTGGAAGTGGAAGTGCCAGTGGAGAAAGTAGGAAGAGAAACGGCAGCCATCTTGATTCGAACTGTCAGCCGTTAAAGGCTCGCCAGCCATCTTGTTCTAACCAAATTAAATAGTACAATTTACCATGTGTCTGCGTGAAATGCCTGTGTGTGAGTTTGGTAATTGCGAAAGTTGCCAGCGAAGTTACTCAGTTATAAAGGGAATTCATATGAACAAACACAGACACTCGTACACTAAGCGAAAAGTGAGCAATACAATTTAATTGCCAGTTAAGCCCAGAATTACATCAAAACATTCGAAAGTACATAGCTGCTTTAATATTTCCTTATTTTATTTATACAAGATACTTTGAAATTTCTCCTTGTGTGCGATGCTGCATTTGTGTGTTATTTTTTATGCGTCGACTGTGCAAAGAAAAGTGCAGAAATTGCAAACGACTTAAATAAGCAAACAGCAGTGAAAAGCTGACACACTCACACACATGCAAATACACGGTGCATGAAGATGGGATCATTTACGACCTCTCTTCGTAAAAAACACATTTTTCGCGCTTTGCTACTTAAATAAACTACTTTTTACTACTGACTGGCTTTTACAGCCGTTTTTGTTGTTTCTGCCCTGCGTTCATACATACTGTTTTACGTGTGTGCATAATTTGTTAGCATTGTTGTTCTACTTATTTTTTGGATGGTTACTAAAAAGTTGAGTATTACTTTTGGATGGCAACACTGTTTTCTGGGCCCAAGATATGTGCACTGCAGGTGACAACTCTACTCGTGCGGTGTCTTAAATTATGCTGTAATAATAACACCATTTGACTTGAGTTAAGTCGTTTCAGAACAAAACTAATTTAACTAATTTATAAAAACTCTAAAAACTTATTCAACAAATGCTTGATTTCCCACGTAAACTTTATTGGAATTCTTTGAACGAAAAAAGTCAGTGTCACAAATCTAAATTTCAAATATTCCGCTGGTTTTGCAGGTGAAAAGAAAAATTGCGCGAGTAACCACATTTGTGCGCTCAACTTTATTGGCGATTTTATGCGAAATAGTTCGCTGCGAAACGCAACAAATCAAAGTGCACTTGCATGTATTTTTCATTGTTTTTGCGATGGGGAGAAGTTTAAAGTTTAAATTGTCCCCTCGATGGCCATCTAATCAGTCAAAGAGTTGGCCAACTTCGGTCCACTGCATCCACATCCGCACAGTCGCCGCTTGCAATTGTAACTTTGTGCCCGGACTTTTCTCCGATTGCGTAACTTTACGGCTCTGTCAGAAAAACCAAACAACTGGCGGCTTTCCAAGCCGACTTCCAAGTGCGTTTGACAGTCGGTCGAGGCTGAAAGGCCAGCAATTTTCGGACTGGCAAAAAGGAGCTCCACTCCACTCGCTGGAGGTCATCTCGATTAAAGCCGTAGTTGTGAGAAGAACATGCATGAGACTTTCAAAGGGTAGCTTTGAAGGGCGAAAATCTGAGTAATCTATGGGGTATGTCCAACAGGTCGTATACTTGATATTAAGCAACTCTTATTATAAATTTGCTGGCACATACACTTCAAAGTTTGTAGAATAATGCTTACTACACCTTTTCACTGGCAAATTCTGCTACTTAAACTGTAATCCCCTTACAACCAGTCCTGTTGGCTTAGTAAACCGATTATGGGAGTCGTAATTAAGCTGACCACACTTCTCCATTGGTGCGCCTAGCCAAAAAGCCCGAAAAGCGCGGACGACACTTGCGGGTGGCCGGGCAGCCGGGAAAAGTGCGAGAAAAGCGGGAAAATTAGTGGCGATAGAAAGCTTTTTCTGTTGCCCAGTGCACTTAATTGGAATGCACTTGAAGTGCTCCTGCCGGTTGAAACAGAGACCGCTGCGAAAATGCGAAGTACTCGCCAGCGAATTGGCAGCTGGCTGATGTTGTTTTCCAGCTTTTCCCGCAGGGCCAATTACTAAAGATCGGAATTACGACAAGGATGAAGTTGGGGCGAACCACTTGCCATAATCCTTTTCAATCAACTATGGCGAATCACGGGGATTGCGGGAGTGAGTGCTGCAAGTCGAATGGAATTCGATTCGATTTGATTTCGTATTTATATTCAATTTATTCTAGATATTTGCTGCTCTATGCAGCATTTTCCACTCCGATATGCTTTCCTTTGGCTCGGCTTGGCTTGCGTTTTTTTGGCCTTTGCCAAAGGGGAGATGAAATCAAGCAAAACTTGTGCATTTTCATTTTTTTGTTTTGTGCCAAATTGAATCGAATTCGATCGGGGAGCTACGGAGATGATTTTAGATGGACTTTTCTCCAACTTACTGCGAATGCTGTGGCGCTTATGTAATAATGTACCAAGCAACACAAATAGCCGCACTCTGATCCCAATAATTTATGGTCCTAGCCAGCCCTGGGCCGCTTTAAAAATCGCTTAGCGTTTTGGCACAAATGAAACATCAAAGATTTACGAGCCATGATTAAGCCATTTTGCGGCGCCTTAACAAAACGGCCAAAAACAAAGGGCCGTAAGCGCGGCTTTCGCGGAATGGAGGCCTCAGCTCAGCATCGTCCTTTTGGAAAGGAGTGCAAGTGTTTCTGGGCAAAGTGTTGAGCTGAAAGTGAAATTCCCCTTTTTATTTATCGAATGTGCTGAGCAGTGGGGGAAAGTCGTCGAGGAAGCAGCATTTTCTTTATATTTTCCTGAATGAGAACGCTTCGCCTGCTTTCAAGCTGTGAGTAATTGTTCTCTTTAATTGCAGCCTGGAAATATCTTTTTATTATACCATTCTGCTTTGAAAGATTTAAATTTAATCTGTAATCTGGAAAGTACAACTTTAAAATATACTGTGGCATACATTTACGCTATTTTAGAGATACTTCATTACTTTTCAACCACAAACCCACCTACGATGTTCTTTAATTTGCGAACAAAACTTATTTTGGGTCTTCCAGGATTGACCACTCGACTTATCTGTTGGGAATCCTGTAAGTCCTCCCATTGTTCCCACACGGAATGGACTTATTTTGTAATTACCACGAGCTTTGCGAGCTCGCTCCTTCGCCAAGGGCCATTACTCATGGCACTCTTTAATTATGCTGGCCAGAGATTTGGCTGGCCATTCCAGAGGAAGTTGCTCCGTGTTACGTGGATGTGTGCCCTCCTGGGTGTGAGAACCCAATTATTGCAGGGCAACAGCAAAGTCGATCCCACAGCTGATAACGTGCAATTTGTGAGGGCATCTCTGGGGATTCGCCCTCTGGTTTTGCATTTTTTGTTTATTTGCGGCGCCAATCCTTTGGAGGCTTATAGTTTTGTAATTGTTTCGGGACGGACCTCGTCCTCGCTTCCTTTTTTTGTGCCATTTTCGGACTGATTTCGATGGCTTTATCCCTGCTCGGCACTGCTTTAAATTGCTTGGGGCTTGTAACGATTTTTATTCAGCTGTTTTTTCCGTGTTGTTTGCGTTGTGCGCAATTTGCATTTTGGGAAATGGCGGGAAATTGTGCGCGTTTCCAAGCGTGTGAATAATGTGTGAGCTTACCGAGCTGCTTGCCCCCAAATCCGGATGCTGCCACTCGGGTGCCGTTCCAAAATGATTTGTAGGCATTTTAATCTAATTAATGTTGTCGCGATTGAGGCTGCAAATCGAGTGCACACGAAAAAATCTTTGCAATAGTTTTAATGTCAAACTGGAGTTTTCCAACAATGTACTTTAAATTTTAATAAAATGTGTATATATATATAATAGAGAATTATAATTTAATAGCATTATTTAGCTTAACTGGATTGCGCGAAATGCACTTTGGCACCCCGCTGCTAATTGTCTACCAAGTTTTACTTCACCCTGTTTCGTCCTGCGTCCTTCGCATTCGTCCTGCTGCTGCCATTTCTTCCACTCCTCAACTTTGTTCTTTTGCAGCCATTACGCGCACTTGTCGTCGGGGTTGTCATTATGCTTTCATGGCTTTAGTTTTGCCCTGGGCACAAGTTTTCTAAAAAACGAAATATGAATACAAAAATGGCTCAAAGGGGTGCATGGAGCGATGGGAGGAAGTCAACAGACTGGCTGCGAATAGGAAAAGTTTTGAAAACTCTTTAAGTCTCTTTTCGCTGATTGCAAGAAAACAATAACAAGAAGTCACATTAAAATTTAAATCGGTGAGCAAACAAGCCAGTTTGCTGTGACTTTTTGAAATATTTAATATTGTTTTTTATTTTACAGCCATAAGACTACTCTTTGCATTTATCTTCGCATTCCTTAATGCTCTCAAAGGACGTTCCATCGGTGTCGCATGCAACAAAATTCTTTGAAGTACACATGTTTTCCCAAGGTAAATATCCTATTCGAGTAATCAAAGTGTTGCAAGCACCTTGGCCAAACAACTCAATAGCACAACTCGCTGAAAAATACAATTTTTAAGGTTTTATTAAACTAGAAATAGTAGTTTTTTAATACTCACGATCTTTTAAAGTTGAAACACAGCCAAGTATGGAACAAATTAGGCAAATAATTTTATATAAATGCATTTTAGATATATTCTTTCTTGCCGAGGACAAGTAAATGAATAACACTTCTAATTTTCTTGTTAATAGAAACTTAAAATGCGCAACTAATAGAATTTTACCCTTGTTAGCTATTTATAAATATTAATTTAGTAAGCATGCATCTCAAAACAATTAAATATATACAAACCGCGTCTAAAACAATTATACGTGGTATTAATATTAATATAGTAATCGCAGTTAATCGCGATATTATTCCGTATACTTATTTATGTTTTGAAGTATGAATGAAACACTTTTTTTATATTCATAAAATCCTACAATTTTATTTTAACATTCCTTGCATTTAGCTTCACATTCCTTGATGCTTTTGAAGAAAGTTCCTTCGGCCGAACATCCACTAATGTGCACCGTCTTGCATTTGTTTTCATTGGGTATATAAACTATTTTCGTGATTAACATTTTACATAGGCCAACTCCTCGATATTTAACTCCGCAGACAGCTAAATGACAATTAAGTAAATGGCGTTAATTTAATGACTAATAGTAATAAATACGAAGTACTTACGGTTTTTCAAAGCTGAAACACAGCCAAGTATGGAAAAAATTAAGAAAACAATGGAAGAAAGCTTCATTTCAATTTTGAATTTCGAGCAGGAGTAGTACTTGTGCCTTTCGAATGACTCGAAAAGACTGAAAGTTAACAGCGCAAAACAAGTTAATATCTACAAAAATAATATTCTTTAATGGCCATATATAATATTATAAGTCTGCTTATTATACCAACATTTCATTGAGTTTGACGGCTTTTTGTTTTCGGGGTAATTAATCTTGCACCAAAAACAAAACACTTGTTTAAACTTTTCTCGGAGAGTTCATATGTTTTGTAAATATAATATTCAATACATGTTCCCTGTATTAACAAAGCTCAGGTTTCTTCACATTTAATAAAAAAACTTCTTCAGATATACGCCCACTTCCTTCAATTTATTTGCCAATTTGTTTACTCTATTGAATGGGAATCCTTCGCCATTCCATGTGGATTTTCTCTTGTCTCTTCGACTGAAATCGAACATTTGATACGAAATTTCAATAAACAGATGATAACAACACTTAACCCTCGGCGGCCCACCTGCTAGCCCCCCCTTTAAACGTCGGCAACCAGGTGATTGTCTTTTTCGAGTCCCCGGGCATTATTGCGAAAAGCTTTGTGCAAATTTTCTCATATTTCCTTGGTAAGCTCTCCTCAAGGACGACTCAAGACGAGGGCAAATGGCATAAAGCAAATATAAATATGCTAAAGGGGGAAAAATTTGTGAAAAAAATGTATTCTTACTTTTTTGCCATTTGGCCCGGTAATTGTTATTTGATACACACAAAGAGCGAAAAGTTGTGTTATTTCGCTTTTGGCACATTTGCCAAGCCAAACAAACTGCAAAGGGAAAACTTAAAAAGGAAAACGATACATTTGAACGAGTGTTTTCTATTAAAGCCAAGACGGGGCCATAAGCGAAATTCAATTAAAAACTTTAAAAGCCGCCCAACAATTTCCAACTGCAATTAGATGAGAGAAAACACACACAGAAAGTCCTGATTGCATTCAAAACGAGATACGGTTGCAATATATACGGATACATGAACGCAGCTGAGATACAAAAACTTCGCTTTGGCAAACTTTTAGCTATTATGTAACAAAACGCAGATGAAGGCTGGCAAATTGCAATCCATACGCCCTGCTCGCCATTTTCTCAGCCATCTGGCCCTTATGGCTCAAAAAAAGGAGTTCCATTTCTTTGCTAATTCAGGAAACTTAAGCAGACCGAGTGTGTTTTGCAATTATTTATTTTATAAATACAGTTTTAATGCCTATGAATTACCAGTACATAACATTATAATAATTTTATTTAATTTCAAACTTTGGTTGGTAAAAGCAAACTTTAACTTTTAGTCTTATAAAGGAGCATGTCCTTTTTGTTGATATGCCATCCATGGGACTTCTAGGGAGTTCATTTAATTAAGAACTTTACACAAACACTCAGTACAACTTTAGATGAAAAGATGCAGGAGCAGTTGTTTATGATGATAAAGATGCATAAAGTTATCAAAGTTGTTGAGCTAGATAAAAACTTGTGAGATAAACATAATGGTGTTTCCTAATAGAAAAATAAGCACACAACTTTGCCATTAGCGTCAGTTTTCGAAGAGTTGAGCTCTTAATTTAACTAATAAACAATTATTTGCAAGCAAATGTCAGATTTGGACTTATAAAAGCTTTAAGATACATTGATAGGATTTGTACTATTTAATTCGATAAATTTGTTAGTTTTCAAGTCTCATAAACTGTAATCGACACATTGGCAGATTTTTATTAAACTGACAGCTTTTGCCACTTGATCACACTGAATCATAGATAAAAAATGTGTTTTCCCGAATATTTTAATGGCGATTTGAAAGCTTGGAAGTGAAATATAATCATATGGCAGCCACGGATTTCCACTCGTGAATGTTTTAAAGTCCCGAAACGGATATGGGTTGGAAAATGGTGCGTTATTTATATCATTGTTCGATTTGTTTGCCTTTCAACTCTTCATTTGGTCATTTGTTATATACGCCAGATCGGATTTATGTTGCCGCTGTCAAGGGTTTCATTATTATTTGTTTCCCGGGACCGTTTCATTCGCAACTTTGCGGCATTTGGCATTTGCATTTTTATGGCAACACTTTCAGGGGCCGCAATTATTTCCCCATCTCAGGTCCTGCGAACCGAGAATTTTATTGCCCCTGCATCCGCTGCCTCGTGCGAGGACCTTTATCTCCTTTTTTCCGGGCTGCGGCTGCTGTTTGGTTCAAGTCGAGCCATCGACAGTCATTTGGCAGATATATTGCAGTCACAACATCGCATATAACACATCAATATCCGGCACGGCCACGCCCACCCACACATTCCGCCCCCAGCCGACGATTTGCACATAAACAGAAGCAATAAGCGGGCGAAGGACGAAGGACACAGGACGAGAGCAAATTGAAAACGACAAAACAAAACTGAAATGTGGCCCAAGTTTGGGGAAAATGTAGGTTGGTGGTGCCCTGCGGAAATCGAGCAGAATGTTCTACATAATTTCAGACATATTCTGAACAAAATGTACCAAATAGTAGTACATTGTATTTGCTAACTTACGAACATTACTATTGGCTATTTTACTCAAAATCCTTTGGGGTACTGTTAGAGATTCCTACTGTAATTTTATTTATTTTAAATTATTATGAATTCCACACATTTCAAATGCCTGCAATACCATTTTTACTTCGGTATGTACCTAGCAACAAATATTTGCTGTACCGGATATCCGGTTTTCCAGCATGTGACGGAAGTTGCTGCTCCCCTCGCACCCACTGGAGAATTCGAGATGGCCCCCTGAAAACTTTCCCTTCATTTTGAAGCTTGTTTTTTGCTTATTTTATTACTTTTTCCCCGTTCTGGCGAAGTGTTGTACGGCCTGCAGAAGATCTTAATTTCGATATTGATGTCAAATTGTCGCGCGGTTTAATTAAAAATATCCACAGAGTGCAGCAAAAGTGAAACAGAAACAAGGGAAACCCAGTGCAGTTTCCCAATTGTTGGTGCGCTTTTGTGGCTTTTCTTTTCGCTCACTTTTTATTTTATAGCGCATTTCTGCATTGTGTTGCTGCCCCACAATTGCCGAGTGGCTCGATTTGGGGACCAACACGTTGTCAACTGGTCCGTAGTTTCATTGTGGCCCTAGGCCTCAAAAAGTCAGCGCTTGTCCTGCAAGATTTAACTTGAATTTCATAAAAGTACGGTAGACATACTATTAAATTGTTGCCTTTGAAATTCAGCAGGAATTCCGTTTTTAATAAACATTAATTAATGTATTTACGAGAACATGTGTATTGAGTCATTTGATTTACGTCCGTTGGCTGACCGCAAAATTCTTTCAGCAGATGTCTGACCCACATGTAACTTTCATAAATAAATCCATATGGATGTTTCCAATTTCATCAATGCCATTTGAGTTCATCACCGCAGCACTGCAGCAATCGGTGATTTTTTCACTCATCATTTCCGCCACCGAAAGTCCAGCATACATTATTGATTATAATTTAAAATTTATTTTGCCTGCATGCCAGGACGACTACTATGATCATGATGAGGAAGAGGATGTTGCCAATTGTTTTTGCCCGATGTCCTTTTGGGAACTCCACTTTCCATTCTGTCCGACATTTGCGACGCCAATTCGCTTTGATGGCTAATGAATGATGCAGGGCTTCAATTGTGGATGCTATCAAATATTTATGAATTAAATGGAAAATCATCAAACGGATAAGCCCATCGGTGCTGTGGAGGCTGTAATGGAGCATCCTTTTTGATTGTGGCCAGAACAACAGCAAAGTGGGATAATTGGAATAAAAAGTGTTGCCGGAGAAACGAAGCCCCGAAATAGAAGTACTTGCCGTTCGATAGGTGTGTACATAATTGAATTATTTTCAGTTTAGCAATGTAGAAACTTATCTGAAAGCTTGGCCAATATAATTAAGCGAGCGAAAATTGAAATACGCAACGTGCAGTCAGCGCAGTACCTATAATCCAAAATAGTCCCCCAAAAATATTCACACAAACTACAAACTTGGCGCAAACTTTGTAAGTAGCCCAGGACGAAAAGGACTTCGCAAGCAGCAGGATGCTGAAGTAACTTCCTTTTCGGCTTGTCGGTGCGCCTTAGTTGGTTTAACTGGTAATTGCAGTTTGCAGGGGGGCGCCAAGGCGAAAATTGCCCCAAAAATGTGGCGGCAAGAAAATGAGTTCGCTGAGGGAAACTGGCGGACTCATAGCCTCCGACCTCGGAAAACACCACTCAAGTTTATGTTGGTACTTCGCGAGGGAATTAAGTTTCCTGGACTATCCTATAGCATGTACCAGAAATCACTACTATAAGCTAAAGTTGCTATCTTTATTCCGCGTTCTAAATGTTTTGACAGCGACTTCGCCATATTTCACATTTCCAATCCCTTTCGAGCAATTGATTCGATACCATATTCCTGGCTCGTAAAACGTTTGGCCAAAACAACATGGAGCTGGGCGAATGTGTTTGGATTGTCTCTCGGAAAAGTTTTGAGCTGTAAATAAAATATATAACCATTTGGCACACTAACAGTATGTGAAATGGAAATCGTGCCAAGCGGGGTCAGAATCTGACTCGATGTGTGCTTTTTCCCACATTTTTCCCTGCAGTCGCTTCAACCAAAAAGCAGCGTACGTGGACCAGAAAACGGAAAAAACAATTTCCTCGCTCGGAACTGGCTTTAGTTGACCCAATAATGGCACAACAAAATAGAATCCCTTTGCCAATCTATGCAGCAATAGTTGTTCCTGTCCCTCTTGTCCTCCACTTTTCGGCTCTTGGCTCCTAACCTTTGAGGATGTTGCAGTTGCGAGTTGCGGTTGAGAGCATGTGGCCTGGGTCATTAAAATCATATGCTGCTCTGGTCAAAAACTGGCGATTTGCTGGCAATCTGATAAAGTTGACTAGCAGCCAGCCCTAAAAGAAATGGAAACACTCACGCACACTCCTGGCCGGAAAGGGAATCCTTAAGGAATTGGATGTAGACAGGATACCCTGGAAAACGGCAAGCAAATTAGTAGTAATTACACAAGCTTATAAATTCAAGTGTATTCCAACCGCACTTCTGTTAATTATAGTATCCACTATCTTAATGAATAGGCTCAAGTTGCCTCACAATCCCAATCGACCCAACATCCTTCTAGAGTAGCGTTTATTGTAATGGATGTGCTTTGTTAGAAAGTTTCCAATATCTGTTCAGCACATACAGCCGAGGGCAAGTAAGTAGAGACCGGCATTATGTTTGTGCCCCATTTTGTGGAGGCCCCCTTGCTCTCTTTCCGCCATTAGTGGGCGAGGGCGTGGTGGGTGGTGGGTGGTGAACTTGCTACCCTGTGGCGTGCATTGAGTTTCATGACGTCATTAGCGTTAATGGCTGTCCGTGTGCATTATGCAGCAGTTTAAATATTCGCTCTGAATTCATTTTTTGTTTAATGAAAAGTTACACGAGCTGCAAATGAGCAGCGACTTGCATTGCAAATAATGTGCCACAAAGTGTTTGCCATTAAATTTGCGGTCCCATGATGGTAATGAGGTGATGTGGGCTTGATGTGGGGTTCGCTACGGCCTTTCATCGAATAGTTGAAAGGATTTGGCCCGTTGTCATGGCGGCTTTTGTTTCACGTTGTTAACCAAGTCAAGATAAGGGATTAAGTTCTTCGTGGCTTTCTGCAAGCCTCTCGATTTTCCCTACTCGCTCTTATCAACACCAAACTTCTGGATTTCGGCTAGTCATTAATGAGGCGATGACACGTATGGGGTGTGTGACTTTTGAGGGGGGAAATATCCATGACGTTGCCACGGCAGTAGGATATCATCATGAATTTAAGGTGAGCCGCAGCTCTTTGAATTTGCCAGGAGATAAATGGGGACTTGATGATTTAAATGTGTATTCTGATATTGAAGATATCCTATTTACATGATTAGATTACCAAGAATTAGCAGGATATGTGTTGTTTGGGCTTTTTATTCCCATTGCTAGTAGAGTAAAAGGGTATTCTAGATTCAATGAAAAGTGTGTAAGAGGTAGGAGTAAACGTTTGGTCAAGTCTATTCATTATTATTTCATTTTGAATGCCCAATAGATTAATAAAATATTATGTCCATACTAACATCTAGAATAACAAAACCATAAAAATAAAAACGTAAGCACGATTTTCACACCTTTCCCATTGGCATTAAACACCTCGCTGTGCGGACATCGCGATGCTCATTTCTTTTCAGATCTTTCCCTAGTATTTTATAACCCTTTCAGACTTAAGTCCTTTTCCCCGCTAGATGTTGCAGCTGAAAATGGGTGCAATACCCCTTAATGTATGGCCCACTTGTGCTTCGCACAAAAAACCAACTTGCAAGAGCTTAGTCAGCGCTTACACGCAAAACTCGCACACATCAGCCAGTCATGGAAAAGCGTAAATATATCTATATGCACACATGTATATATTCTCCGCATATATGTAAGTATGCCTTTTTGTTGTCTGAATTCAACGAGGCATGCAAAATGCCACCGAAATGAAATGTGCAAACAACCACGCCGAAACAGGAGCAGCGACTAGTTGGCCAACGGCTTTAGTTTTAAATTATTCTGCGCAATTTTATTCCAGACCGTGCTCGCCTTCCCAAAAGGTGTTAATCAAATGGCCAGTATGTCCTGCATGATAAATGTCCAGGCGGGAAAACACATTGGGAGCAGGGTGTGGCCAAATCCCTGAGGCTTTTCCCTTCTGCGCGAAGTTTTCCCTAGGGCAGAGTAATTTTCAAATTTCTTATCTAGTTGCTCATGTAATCCTAACATAATATTAGTAAATTTTAGTTCAAACGAATAGCTCTTCACAGACTTGGGAGAAATGGAAAATACCTAAGTAGAATTAGTTACATTTCCAGCTACTTAAACTTAAATTGCAAGTCTGATGATGTTGCCTGAATTTCCACTGCTCATCGGCAATTGAGCTAGTTCCCCAAATGGCACTCAAATTCCCGCCATATTAAAAGTTGCGGCTTGGGCTTGTTCTGCGGTTAAGCCCGAGCCCTATGCCACATGCCCCGAAAAGTATGCCACGTTGTTGCCGTTGCAAGTCTCGCCTCTTACGCTTTTTTGCTGCCTGCATTTTATGGCTCTGCTGCACAGTAAGTATGTGTGTGTGTGTGTGCGAAAGAGAGCGCAGTAGAGTAATTGTTACATGCATTCGAGTTGACTTGCTGCGGTCTATCTGCAGCACCCCCCCGTCCGCTTCCCTCGGCCCATATGCATTGGCAATTTAATGCCACGACAATGCCGTATTATTAGTTATCCTTGCCGCACGTCCCCCGCCTCCTGCCCCACCCACTGCCACGCCCCCTGTGAAACCGAGTTGTGCATAATAAATTAACCGCATGGCCGGTTCGAGTTTTGCTCATTAAAGCGCATTTGTATTTAGTTGTGCATAAAACATTAAGCGAAAATGAGCCAACGTGACCAGGACGAAACTCATGTCCTTCCCAAATGCCCATGTGTGCGTGTCGGGAGTGCATGTGTGTGTAATTCTCTAGGTGTGCGTGCGTATGCGTAATTACACTGGCTGCTCACTCGAATCGAATTCATTTCAATTCACATTTAGACGACCAAGTGAGAAGATCGCCATCGAACGTGGAATTTGACCCGCTCCTGGGAAATCACCTGTAATTATGGGATTAAAACGCTCTCGGCTCGTGGGTCTAGTATTGATTTTAAATTGAATAAACTTGTAATTAACTGAATGGCCTTCCACTACGCCCACTGCACATGTGGCGTGGATTTTGACAGAATTGGAGCAAAGTGTGCGGACATTCAGTGAAATTCCGAGTAGGAATCGTTGAATAAATAGTATCCTAGCGCTATCAATATTCATTTCATACTAGGAATTCTCTAAAATGTTATAAAATTCTTTGCACATTTCACAGAACAAATCGTCCCACATATTATAGTCCAAAATGGAAAAATAAACATAACCATACGTTATCTCCTTTTTAGGCAAAAAAAAAAAAGACCCAAAAGAACTCTCATATATAGAAAAGGAAAGCCTTAAATATTATGATAAACTTTATTACTCTAATTCTCTATTATATGCATGAAAATGCAATTTATTTGCTAAATACCGTAGGGGAGGGGGAAATGACCTTAGAGAGCCACATTTTCTTCCGCCCTGTCACATTTGCTTAGGCCTCCTGCAGAAAAACAATTTAAACTTTCATTACAGTCAACACATTTTGCCCTTCTTTTCGGCCCTCTCACACATTTGGCCACTTGAGCGACACTCATTCATAAATGCGAGACTCTCAATGGGAGTGCGAGTGGGGCCATTTTCCAGCTGCTTCACATCCTTGAGCTCCCCTTCTTCCTGGGACTTCGGACTCCATCTTTTCATCCCTTTCGGAATGTAGAGTACTCTTTAATAGGGGGGTACAAACGATGCCTGGAAAATTTGAACACTTATTATATGATTTATAATCATATTGCAAGAATCTTCACAAAGTAATGAAATGATCTATAATACTGATAAGTAAATTCCAATTAAATTGCTCTTTTTCTGTATTTATTTAACTAAAACTAAAGGCCAAGTGTATTTAACACAACTCTAAGCTACAGCGACTTGCCTTCCATCTGCTTGTGAGAAATTTTCAGGATTTTTGCGGCGTCTTCTGTAGTTGTAGTGGTGTTGAGTAATTTCCAGCAACATCTGTGGGCAGCCCCCGCGTTTCCGCATCCTTCTGCAGCCTTCTGCGACTTCCGTTTCCGCCTTCGTCCTCTTATCATTATTGTTCATCAAGCGTTTCTAATGAAGTCGTAAAAATTGAAAACTTTCAGGGCATGTGAGCGCGTTCTTTATCTCCTACCCCGCCCATCGGCATGTCCTTTTCGTGGTGTTGCGGCTTATGTGTTTTGCTTTATTGCCTCTCTTTATTTTGGTACAGTTTTCCGCGCCCGTCATTTTAGCTGGGCACTTTTTATGAGTCTGCCGCCAGTAAACGTTTATTTTTCTGCGGTTTTCCTCGGCTTCTTTTGGATTTCTTTGTATGTTTTCCGCATTTGTTGTGCAAACTCACATAATCAGCTTTAAGCACTCTACGCCTGCAGCTTTATAAGCTGGCACACGCCAGCAAATATTTACTGGCAAACTCGGTTTGTTTGCTTGTTTGTCCGGTCTCGACCGCTCTCGATTTAATGCTAATTTGGTGTTTCGTCTCGTAAATAATTACAATTGCACATGGACAAACATGAGCCCCAGGAATTGTTTAATTTCTGTTTGGCTGAAACATCCATCTGTGCTGGTTTGCAAACACTAAAATAATTATTCTCATTTTAGGTGTCAATTTAGATTTTTGCAATGCATTTTGCCTGAGCATTTGCGAATTTGAAGCATAGAAATGAAAATTGGAACTCGTCTGCCTGAGCAATTTTTGTCTAAGAAAATGTTACTTTTTGGTAAAATTTTTCGAAAATTCACAGAAATTCATTTGACTAAATTATAAGTTTCCGATCTCGGATATTTTCCTACCGCCCTTCAGAATGGTGTGCCGCTTCAATCCCTTTTACATTGGACCAGCTCCACCCAGCTGCTGCACGGACTTGAAGTCCGATTGCGATTGCCCACCGTGCTCACCGGATACAGGGTATCAGGAGCCTCGACCCGTTCACGAGGAGTGCAACCCGGGTGTGTCGAAAAAGGAGACCAAGGAGAGCAAGTGCAATCCTCCTTGCAAAGAAGCCCCCAAAAAGGAAAAGAAGGAGAAGAAGTCCGAGAATAAAGATGCCAAGAAAACTAAATAAAATTGATTTTTGCTAGAAATTGTTCTTATTAAAATGTTTAATATATCCTATCCTTTTTTAAACACAAAATGGAATCGTGGTGCACACGCATGAGCATCGAACTTGGCTTGTTAAAATTCAATTACACGCAGCTCGCAGCTACAAACATGAATCCATTTATGCACCATATCAAATCAAAGTCAACCGCAAAAATATATTTTCAAATTGAATTCTCCCATAAGAGAAAGAGGCACAAACGTGAAGAAGCGGTCATAAAAACTCAATAAACGGCAATAAAATACGTATACGTATATAAAAATATGCCAAAGCAGACTTCAAACAATTTTCTCGGGCTAACGTTTTCTCTCCAAACGAATTTTCATCTCCTTCCTGATTTTCCCGGTCTGGCAGCGATTGCACGTCCTTTGGCTCCTGGAGGCTGACTAATTTCATTTGCCACCCCCTTTTGAAGGAGCTGGAAAAGTGAGGGAGCTTGTAATTGATTTCATTAAATCATTTGCCCAGCAAAGAAGAATGAAAATTGTTAGACAATGGGAAATTACTAAATTAGACTCGTTTTTTGCAATTCATTCGCCATCTTTGATGTGCACTAAGAGTTATGGCATGTGTAGCAAACTTTTCCAGCTTTTCCATTTCCCATTTGCATTTTTCTTTTGCATTTCCTCAGTTATTTGCTTGCGGCTGCTCAGTCATAAGCAATTTTTCTTTGCCCATTTCCGTTGGAAAATGAAAAGCGGGAACTTGATAGTTGTTTAGTGATGTTTAGATTGTCCTAGGGAGTCAGATTGATGATATAAATAACTTTCATGTTTTTCTGATAAAAATGTGTTGAAAACACCATAAATTTCTTAAAAGGAATTGGTTAATGTTTCTATTATTTTTATTAAATCATGCATCTTAAAGACTTACTTATATTTCTTTGCATTAGTGAGCTGACTTCTATCTCCCAGAATTTGTGCTCCCATTTCGTGGCTCATGTGTCACCGGCATTGTTATCCTTTCCCTTCGCTTTGAAAATGGAATACGAATTTTTCGGTGCTCGTCCTGGGAGTGATAGCATCTCCGAAAAGTGCGGAAAGGAGCTTCTCCGTCTCCCATTTTCTACTGTCATCGCTTGAGCACTGGGCCATATCCACTTGGCCCCCTTCGACGTCTTGGCCATTTATATATGCATACCGATGCAAATGCTGGCTGGGCTTCATTTATCACTGGCGCTGACTTTTATGCAAGCCATAACTTCTGGGATGCGTCTGGGGCGGACATTGATTTGACTGGCGGATCGAGGCTCTTGGCTGCCGACTTTGATTGGCCCGGATTGATGACTTCTGTTTGCCACGTTTTATTTCCATTAATTAGACTTGTAATTGGCATCAGGTGTCGTTTTTGTTGCCATTGCCGTTGCCGCCCATTTCATTGTGGATACCTCAACCCGCCTTGTATTTACTGGCAATTGTGGCTAACGATTTATTTGCATACAATCATGCAATTCGACTCGGCTGCTGCTGAACTGGGGGGGCTCAGTCGAGTATTTGCTCTGCAAGTAGCTAATTAGTTGAGCAAATTTGCAGTGCTTGATTGTGGGGGTGGGGCAGATCCTTGGTCCAAGGGTTATGGTTCGTGGCACTCGGATTGATTTCAATCAATACATTAACTTGCAATTAAAGCTGGTTCTTTTGTTGCAAGTATTGGCTTGCCTTCGATAATATACTTGCAACACAAATGTAACCTTAGTGAGAAACTCTACAACCTGCATAGTTAATAGAAACGTTCTTTTAGTTCCATAATGTTTATTTGTTTGCCAGATGCCAACTGTTGCCCCCAAATCGGAGATTCGTTTTACTATCCTCGTTACTTATGCATATGACAATCGACAGCGGATGGAGTATGATACAATAAAATAAATAAAATAAAATATTAAATGCCACTATAAATTTGCCCAGTCCCAACTATAAATAGCTGTCGAGCCACTTGAAGCAACACTCGCAAATTATGTATACGCGCCGTTGGCCTTCCTGCGGCGCTGAGTGGGTGGATGGGTGGATATGTGGCGGTGGATTGTGCGATGGTGCTGCTGTGGCAGCTGTGGCTCGGACCAAGGACAAACATTTCGGCAGTGGCTTGTTATTCCTGCTCGTGCGTGTGTTAATGCCAACACGTCGCGCTGTGTGTGCGTCTTCATGCTTTCCAATTAAGTCGAGGAGATAAAACAAAAGCTAGAACAAAGGTGGAAAGCCGGGCGAAAGTAGAGTTTCCCCTCGAAATGCGGTACAATGCCGTCGACTCGGCTCTCAGTTTTGGTTTTGTTTGTTGTCCTTTGCTATTTGTTGCCTGTCAAAACAACTTTAGTTGGAGCCATCATGCGTGGCAGCGAGCCAAAAACATTGCCTGCCTTTGGACGCATTTCGAGTAGTTAACTTTCGGAGATGGCGAATAGCAAATGGAAATCGATTGAATGGATATATACCCCATACACACATAATTAAGCAGCTTATGTAAGAGATTGTTAATCACGGCTGAGAATGAGGGAAGGGCAGCCACACTGTGGCTATTTTACTGACCAAACATGGATGAAACTATCTAATAGTAGTATGGCTTTGAAATAAAGTTAAAGATCCGTACCAATTTCATCCCCAAATTAATCAGAGTCGACAATGAATCCATTGCTCCAGAAAATACCCCCGAATTTTGAAGGCCCGATCATAATGTGTATGCTCCACCCCCTCAAGTGACTTAATTATGTGAAAAATAATATGTTTTCTGCGCCTACGCACTCATTTAATGCTCATTAAATATTAATGAATATTGTTGATAGGGGAAATATTTGTTTTTCATGAGATTTTTTCCGTTGATGAGTCTGCGTCCTTGGGGATTCGATGATGTTTACCAGAGCAAAGTGAAAAGTAAATGATGTACTTAAAAGTTAAGTACTCGTACAGATGTAAAAGCTGTGTTTTTCTTCCAACAACATTTTCATCAGCCAAATATAAGTTCAATCAATCATGAAGTGAAAAATAAAACCATCTTATTGTAATTTGACTTCTGATGGGCCATACTCAATAGGCAAATAAAGGAACCAAATTAAGCTAAGCGGATTTAGATATCGATTACGCAATCATACACACACACACATACAACCGCGGAGAAAGCGAAAGAGAAATTTGATTCGCTGCGTTGCCAATTTTGTCCCAGTGGTTGTCAAACTTTTTGTGCCAGTTTTAATTTAAAGCTGATTTATGTGTTCTGTTTCCCTACCCTGTAAATGTCAAAAATGTCACAGTGACATTTATAATTAAAGTCTAAATTTTATTTAATTTTTATAAGATCCAAGCATAATTGACATCCAAATAAAACATCGAAGTGAAGTGCCATTTGGAGTACTTTACTTGATAACAATAGAGCATTTTGTGGGCGCATACTAGTTTCATTCGGTTTAGGGAAATTCTTACAATGTCCTGATGTCAGAAAAGCTGACTTTGTAATCCGCTTATGTGCGCAAATTTGGTGCGAACATTGAATAATCACTCACGCCGACAACAGGCAACAATAATAAATAAGTCATTTGCATATCTTCCCAGGACGAAAAGGCGAGATTGGGAAAAGGTCTGTTTATTTTGAAGAATAAAACGAAGTAGGTAGACATTAAGTGAGGAAACCTTTTAATTGCATTATTAATATGCATTTATTTCAGATATCTTCTTAGTTGGGTGGTCAGAAATGACTAGAAATCATCCAAGAACATTTTTCCAAAAATTCGTTTTTGTTAATTTTTTGTTATAAATTCATCGGTTTTTTGGGCAAAAGTAAAAGTAAAGTTGTCCAAAAGTGGAATGTCATAGCTCGTTGAACTCGTAACGAAATTCCAAATCGATTGGCATTTAAAATTTGAAAATCGAAATTTTACCAATTTTTCGCAAATTTAATGACCCCTTATAAAAAATGAAAAAATGGCAAAAAAAATTTAATTTTCAAAAGCTTTAAAAAAGTGATGGTGTTTGTTTATTTGGGTTTTCAGCTACGCAAAACAGTCTGTTATATATATTTTTGACTTTTAATGCCTGAGTTATAGCTAAAAACCTCAAAAACACACATATTTCTCCTGTCTATTGAAGAGTTAAGATACCTCAACACTCCTCTTCCCCTTTTCAAACTCATTGTGAAGGGTTTTTAACCCTGCAAGCCTGTGTTGCAACATGTCAACTGATTATCAAAAGGGGGCAGATAGCAAAGGTACTATATGTGTGCTCCTCGGTTATTAACATGCCTCGTAAAGCGACAATGACGTAATGACGAATACGTAACGAAGCAAACACAAATGCCGCAGGACATTCAGGACTGCAGGTTATGTGAGTGTGTGGAAGAGTCAGATCCTGCTGGGGAAATTGGATACCGAGAGGCACTCTCGACACCCAGCAGGCAGCGAAAAGCGGAACGAACTTTCCACGGAAAAGCAACCGGAGAGGAGTATTAGCAGAATGTGGTAATTAAACTAGTTAGGCAACTAATAGAAGGTGCAGTGGGTAAAACGGTTGGGTCCAGAGTTGGCTAACAACTTCGAGGTAATTGAAAAAATAATTGGCCATGCAGTAAAGTATCCACTACATAGGGTAATAGGTTAATTGCTTTCGATTTTTAGATAAACGTTTTTTAGAAGGTTCTTATTTATATAAAAAAAAAACTACAGCACAGAAAAGTAATTGTACTATATCTAGATTACAAAATCACGAAAAAAAACTAGCAAATATTTTTTGTCAAATAAGTTTATAAACTAATAGCCTCCTATATACCGTACATTCCTCGAGCGATGGTACGGAGATGGGAAAAGTTGATGCCCCGTGATTAAACTGCGGAAGCGGAAAAAATGCCGATAGCATCGGCTTGGGGAAAGCGAGGCAGAGGCAAGGAAACCGAAACAGGCTACAAAGGAAGCTGCAGGATGTTTGCCCAGCCCAGTCAGTTCGGGCCAACTCTCATTCACAATCCGCAAGTTGGCTTTTTGCGTATGCCTGACACACGCTGTCTTAAACAAGGTAGCTGCCTTACCTGAATAAGGAAAAACTGTTATTCACCTGTCTGCCCACGCACACGGGCGCACAACCTCGCAGGACCCGACCCAACATATTCCGGCATATGTGACAGGGTTTCCTCGGTTTTTACATGGCAGAGGACATAAACGATTTGGCTGACTTGGGGGGCTAACCTTGTCGCCATGGCCTGCATTACGAGGACCATCTGAGCCCCGCTGTCGAGCTCAGCTTCCGTTCTGAGGCTTCTCGCAAGGAAATCGGTTTGTCTTCCGGCTGCGACATCCTTTGCTCCTGCACTTCTGCGATTTCCAGCAAGTCAAAAGGTGGTTAACGAGCTGAATGGAGTATCTGCAGGTCGGGGATTGTTATTCGGCGTGCAAAGCTATGAAAACAGCGAGCAAGTAAATTCACAAATGTTAAGACATGTCATGTGCACTAGAGGATTATATGGGCGAATGCCAAGGATTTGAGCGGGAAAATATGAATTAAATTTAAAAAATGGTACAAAATATATTACTACTCTACTTGGCAAAGTTTTTCACGCAGCAAATCCATTAGAAAATTCATCAGGCTTGAACCACAAATATTTTTCTGGAGCATCCTGCGACCCGAAACAATTTGGCTTATCTCTTAGGGAATCACTAGAAAAGATGACACTTTATTTCATGTCATTCCTTATGCAGGGCATGTTTACCTCATCGTTGTGCCACCCACAACTTTCTCAGGCCAGAAATAGAAGAAACCCGTTTTGCCCTGGTTTCAAATGTTTTGCGTTGCCAGCGTTGCCGCTTTGCTTTTTAAGCGCGACCAAATTAGCGCAACGAACTCGCCCGTAAGTATGCACACATATTTTGTCGTGTTCACGTGTCGTATACGTAATGTGCCAAGTTTTCATCTCGCGAGCTGCTCTTCGCAGACGTGCCCCGACAGGCATTTCGGAGTTGAAAGTTAAGTCGTTTAACCTACATGTGAGCCCAAGTACTTAGCCAGATTTGATGTCAGCTGTGTCTCATTTGTAACTTTCCCACAGCATGTACGCAATTACATTAAGCATACGCACTGGTGGCCCGCGAAAGAAAGCACTTAGCACTTGTTTTTAAATGTTTCCATTTATTGTTTCCTTTTTGTTGCCTCTCTAGTGGTTTTAAATTAAAAATTCTTGTTTAATCATTCATTTTTGTTTTGCTTACAAACAAATATACAATATTTGGTTTGTGTCTTTTCATCTTTTTTTCAAATCATTTGCCAGTTTTGCCAGCCATTTTAATTAAGAGAATTTATTGGAAAAAATATGCTCACAATTCTATTCGGTTGTGTGTCTGTGATAAAAAGCAAGCAAGTTTTCCTCTTAAAAGTTCAAATGATTTATGCATTCGAAATAACAACCAATTGATTGTGAAACACCAGAGACAATCCAATTTTTCCGCTTTGCCTGCAGTATTTAAATGTTTAATGCATTTAAACGGAATGTTCACTTTTTTGGCCTTCGATAAACATTCAAATAATATGTCTTCCTCAATATATACACATACATATTTCACATAGTTTTCAATGATTTTCAAATGATTTCACTTAGGTGTATAATTAGAACTAATGATAACATTTCATGTTTTATTTTAAGTACAAGGTTGAGAAGACTCTGAGCTTGGGTATCTAGGTTTTCTGAAACGGACCATATGTGGATACTAATTTGTGGCATTTTCGTATAGATCTTAATTGACTTGAATGAATGTGTGCCGTGTGAGAATGCAAATTAGTTACAGTTTAGTGTTAATCAGCTGCCAAAGGTTGCATTGGGGTTACAGTATCATTTCGTTTTCATATAGTTTTATACATATACAAAAAATTAATCAGTCTAAGTACTTTTTTTGTATGCCCTTTATGTGTTGGATTTTCGTTTAGGTAGCGTTTAACATTAACCCCCCGGGAGCAGTTGATTCGATTTTAAACTAAAGTTGAACTTATTCCGTATCCATGCAGTTAATATATATATATAATGTGTGTCTGAGTGCTTGCGTTCAGCAACAAATGAACATGGGTAAATCATTACGAGTACACAGTACAGTACACATACAATCCGCATCGCGTTAGGTAGGCTTCCTCCCATCGACTTGCACATATATCACGACCGATCTGCATTATCCGCCTCCTCCAGTTTACTCGAAACCAAGTCCTCTTCCTCACGCGTACTTCCCGAAGGACCATCTCTGCGTTCCCAGTGCCGAGTTGCAGTGCTGCGCACTCACGCCCTGCTGCGACTGATCCCTGGAGTCCAGGCACACGTTGATCTTGTAGTGCCGCACCAGTCCGCCCTCCCGCATGATCCACCGCTGGTTCTCCGAGTCGTCGCACGCCTTCAGGACCACCTGTGACCCCCGCGCGAAGGTGACCAGGGTCAGGCAGAGGTCGTCGTGCTTGATCTCGCCGCGCTTCGTGAAGGCCCACTCCTGATTGCCGCCGGTGTTGTGGCAAGGGAAAATTCCTAAGAGGATTAGGGGGAGTTATACAAATACATGAGTCTAGAACACGAACAAACCGTACTTTTCGCGGAATTAGGAGTCTAAAAGTATGCAGTAAAAATCAAAATTTTGGCATGCTTCGGACATTGCTTTTTGTAGCATTTATTTCTTTACTTGACTTATTTACTTTCGCTTCCTTTCAACTATATAAAACTCAATAAACAATAGGGCTCTTGTACTCACCCACAGTGCCGTCGATTAAGTGGCCCATTGTGTCCAAGCACTCGGTGCTATCCTGTCGGAATTGGCCAACCTCCTGTGGGTCGGGTGCCTGCAGGTCGGGATAGACATTCTCCAGATACCATTTGAACGGCTTGCAATGCAATTTCTCCTTCAAAGCCAGACGGTCATCAATGCTGAGTGGCAGGGAAAAGGGGCGATACAAGTAGGAAAACAATGTGCAATAAATAACTTGGCTAAAGTATTTTGAGCACTAAAAGAATTTATGTGGAAGACCAAGTATCAAAAAAAAAGGGTATAAACTTGAAAGAGAAGTACAGGGTCAACATGTACAATGCCGAGTGATTTCTCTCAGTGTACTTACTTGCCGAAGGGAATGTTCTTGGCGAGTGGCACGGCGTTGTAGTAATGCTGCTTGTAGTCATCCATCCAGACCTCCGCCGCACGTCGTGTGTTCCGTGCGAAGACGTTGCCGCTTCCGCCGGGGAAGGTGTACGGATGCCTTTTGCGGAATACGTGACCCACCCGGCTGCAGGGTATGATTTCCAGGCTGCCACCGCACTGCCACACGCGGAACGAGATCTCCAGATTCTCGCCGCCCCACACGTCCATCTTCATGTCGTACTTGCCCAGTTTGTTGAAGTACGCCTTATCGATGACGAACAGCCCGCCGGCGATCATCGGTGTCCGGATGGCCGTTGTGGGGTCGTTGTGGCGCATCGCCCGCTCCGATGGACTAAGGTACTCCCACTTGAAGATCAGGTTCCAGTCGAAGCCGCCACGCAGATCGGCCGAGGCGCCGATATACTGGAAGTTGTCCATGCTGATCACATCGATCACGGGGCACACGACGCGGGTGGGATCCTCGCGAACGCGTTCCAGCAGAGGCTCCAGCCACATCTCGTTGCACTCCACGTGGCTGTCCAGGAAGGTCAGGACACTACTCACGGCCGCATCCGCGCCCTTCACCCTGGACCTCACCAGACCCTCGCGCTTGTCGTTGCGGATCACTCGCACCTTGTCGATCTTCGCCAGCTCCAGACCATCCTCAGCTGAAAAAGTGGATATAGAATGGAATTCATTCGCTAAGCAAATATTTTCAATTACACTGAATCACTTACGATGATCACTGTAGTCATCTACCAGGACGATTTCGCGTATCAAATGCTCGGGACTGCGGTTCAGGACACTCACAATGGTTCGCAGCAAAGTGGACCTCGCCTCGTTGTGGAAGGTAATGATGACACTTGTCTCGGGCAGATCTTCGCGGTACTTCTTGGTTCGGCACCTGGTGGAAACTAGTTTTAAAACACTCCCACTCCAAAATGTTTTCCTCGAAACCTACATGGGATTTCTGGTGTCGGGTATATCCCGATTGCTGGGCAGAGCATCGCTGGCCTCCTGATTGAAGCGATTCCTTATATAGGGATCTTCGCCATTGCGTAGAGCACCCGCCCGAATGTAGCCCGCCTCATTGAAGTACTCCACCTCGGTGCCACGACCACTTGGAGCCACTGGCAAGCGACCACCAGGTCCACCTGTTCCTCCACTGAGACCCTGAAAATGATGTTTTAAATAAATATCATTTTTAATTGTGCAAAGTTTCAGTTCGTAATGGCATTTAAAAACTGCAAGGACCTTACCTGCGATGTCTCCTCCAGAGCCACAATCCCGTTCAACTTGAGGCCGTGGACCGCATTGCGCTCGAAGTCCCTCGCCGAGCCGATTAGGATGACATTGCCACCGGGATCGTCGGCCCCGCTGCCAGCTGCACCCGCCGCCGCTCCCGGACCCGCTCCTCCGCCAGCTGGTGCCCACTGGCGGGCGGTGGAGGCGGCGGCCACCGAGGAGGAGTCGTCCTGGTACTGCTGCATGACGGTGGCCACCTCACGTAGCCGCAGCGCTCGATTTTCCACCTAAAAGGACACGGAGTCCACGAGGGGAGACAAGTGTTTTAATTTATTTCTTTAATCTGCGCCACATTGGCGACGTTGACGCCCGTGCGGGGCAATAACTCAACTCAACTGGGAGCAATACTCTTACACTCAGAGAAATGCGCTTAAAAAGGAATATGGGAAGCCATTAAAGTTCTAAAGGTTTCACTTAACAATAAATTTCCCGCAGTGCAGGAAGGGAACGAAAAGGGCTTGGTTCTCGTGCAGGCTTACGGCAAAGTTTCTCTAAAGTTTCAGCCCGAAACACAACAGACCAGAATGGCTAAGCATTGCGAACACTGTTCGCGTTTGCTTCAAGATTAATAATCTATAAATTGCAAATGTTGCCAGGAACTGGGAAACAAAAGCCCGGGCCACGACCACGACCCAGTTAAAACAATGTTTAAGATTCCTCGGCGACACTCGTTCTAAAACAACACGGAAAACCTTTTACAGAGCGGCCTGTAATATTTGCTGCCCAAAACTTTGAAAGCCTTTAAAAATAGTAATTATGAAATGGGCGGCCTCTTTAAATTCCTTGTATATTTATTGGTTGAATAGCTGGTGCTGCTCTCCCTTAAGTAAGTAACAAAAAACCAGACAACTGACAACTGTCGATAACCAAACAAAACAAAACGTAAGAATGTGTCTGGTTCTTTCAAAATACAGACAAAACAAGGACAACAATGACACACAGCAGACACCGAAATAGCCTTGAGACCCAGCCTTATATATAATACTCACTCCTATGAAGCCGAATAGAATGGATGGTCGTCTCAGCTTGAGGACATTTAAAGTAAATAATTTATAAGTGCAAACTCGATGAAGCACGAAACATTTTAAATGGCAGAGCTTTCGGGCGAAATCTGCCGTGTCAAAGAAAGCTATGCATAAGAAGCACATTCAAATATAATAAAGGGTGGCTCAGTGTTGAAAACGCCTTCCAAATTTTCAGCTAAGAGGCAACATACTTCAGGCTAAGAAAGACCCATAAAAGCAGGCAACAAAGAGCCAGAAAAAAGGGGCTCCACTTAAAATTAAAATCACGCATACGCAACGTGCAACGCAAAGTGCCAAAGTCAGCTGAAAAAGAAAGGAAATCGCTTTCAATACGCTTGCCACACATAAATCAGAGTTAGAGGGCCGCCGATAAAGGAGCTTCTGACAAAACTCTTGACAAATAGATTCAACGCAAAAGGGCAATTAATAATGGACCGTGCTATAAGGACCCTTCTCCAGGACCTCCTAAATTGGGTCACTGTTTAGCGGAGTGAAATGATTCATTTGTCAATTTAGCTGGGTCAGTTAGCCAGCCTAGTAGTTGTAAAAGGTTGGCTGCGTAGCTGATGTTGGATTCTTTGGATTTAACTGGCAGCCCTTTTCAGGCTTAAACGAAAATAAATGGAGAGAGCTTGTTCCCTGTAATTATATTTATTTATACACAAGGACAAATATCACGAAAATACAATCGTCTTGGCCTTGGAAATAATCGAATTCGCTTTCAGTGCGTTCCATTAATATGGGTTCAATATCATGACCCCCTACGCCTTCACATGACAAACACCTCGAGGGTGGTGAACTATCAAGCTGTGTCCTTATTCCTTGCATAGGCAACCACACACGCATTACGCATACGCAGCGTGAGCACTACGCTTTAAGCCAACGGAAACGCTTTGTAATCCAGCCAATTGCAGTTGCAGCTTTTGTGAGTTGTATTGCCAAATGAGCCAGCGCTAATTAATCAGAAATCCGACTCAATGCGCTGAGTTATTTTTATCACAAGATGGTGGACTATAAAAATGCAAACTTTGCTCTCCATTTGCAAATTTATATGTCCTTTGGGCAGAACAAGTCTCGCTGCAAACAGTATCTATTTGTGGAAATCCTCGGGAGAGTAATGACTGGAAAATTATGCCACTGACGTCAAAAGGGAAAGACGAAACTTTTTGCCCACTAAAAAGGTCAAAGTCAAGACTCCAAATCATCTACTTGGCACTCATCAAATTCTAGTTTGCTGCGACTTGTTATTAAAATTTGGCAAGAAAAAACTATCATCAAGTTTGGCGTCATGCTAAACCAGAGCAACAAGTTGCTATAAATGGTCATCACTGGGTTTACTGCTCGAGTTCAATGTTTGCAGCCAAATTCGGATGAAAGAGCAAAGAAAAACGAATTGTTTTGAATTGAGTTCATAGCCATTGGATGGCATTGATTGTTGTTTTTTTGCTTGGGGTCACAGAGAAAATATGGAAATTGTGATACGATTTTATGGCGTTCTGATGAAGCTTGTCTTTATTTGGCCATTTCGATGATTTGTGAGCAGAGCAAAGATAATAATCTGCGAATGGCTAACTCCATTAAATTGCTATAAATACTTGAAAGGATACCATTGGGGCATTTATATTTTTGTAGATTTAAGGGAACTTTGTTTTTCACATTATTTTTACATTACAGCAGGCTTTGAATGGCAAATCTGCCTGATTTCAACAGTATACCTTACTGTATAACAAACAATTCATAAGACAATACAAAATATTTTCAAAATTAGTAAGATTTATATTTAAACTCCGAGCAAGTCCAGTACTTGCAGCCGAATTCTTTGATGGCTTCCACGGACCTGACCCTGAAGTCGGACTATTCCGCCTGTTCTGTTGTCGATGACATTATATCCAAGTCGCTGGCATCCCAGGCAGTTTCAAGGGCACACAAGAGATCAACTCGCATCTCCTTTCGATCCCTGACCAAAGTTATAGTGACTCTGATCGGAAACCTCAAGAAGGCATCATCATTTCATGAGGCGAAGGACATACATTACTGGCGTAATCTGGCCGAGTCCCGTTTGGAGGTCAACAATCGCTATGAGAGGCTTATCAAAGCCCAGCAAAATCGGATCCATACCATGGAGACCAGGCTCCACACCATGATCAACTTGGCCCACGAGACCCAGAAAATGCTGGCCGAGATTGGGGCCGAGAAGCGGGCCAGCGAGGAACGTGGCCATGGCGAGCACGCCGACTAGATTTTGCATCATTTCTACTTTCAAATTTTCCTTTGCCTTTCATAAACCAATGGTTTATACTAAATAGTTGGTATGTGAGTTAAATATATACATATAAACTGAAAATCAAGCGCAGTTTTGCTAGAATTATTTCAGCGCTCAGTTACTTGGGTTACTAAGGTGAGTGCAGTCTCTCCGCAAATTTAATTTGCTTTTATAATCTCCTCCATATTCACTCAAGCCAAACCATTATTTGGTTTTATTCTGTTGTCTGTTTGTTTGAGCGATAGTAGAGCGGCGATTTCTTTAATCTCGGCTGGGGCTTTATGTTTTTCCCACTTCTCCATGGTCTGGGTGTGTGCAGTCTTCCAGGTGAATGATTTTCACATCGAAAGAGCTCCTAACTGCATAATTTAGTAATTGGAACGTATCAAATTTAGTTTTCTCCCATAGAGCATGCAAGAAAATGCGAAGAGGTGATTGGACCAAACTTTATCATTTATTGCAATCTGTTTCGGGTTTTCCGTTTCTTTTGCTGCCTAACTTACTTTTTGGGCGCCACTCCCAGAATCAAAAAAACACCAAAAAACAACAGAATTCAATTAAAAGTCTCTGCACGCCATTCGAAACCAAAAATATTGACATATGCCCCTTCCGTCGGCTGGCTGAAAAACAAGCCAACAATGTGACCATTGAACTCGAACCCCGATAGAAGATAGAAATTGTTTATGCCACATGTCATGGGCCCAGAAATCTTGTTTTTCGGCTGTTCTCGGCCAGACGATTTGGCCCAGTCTCAAGAGGAATGCAGTAGAGTTTATTTACCAGAAAGTGTCTCGAATTTCAAACAACAAAAAATGTAACTATAACACTGCAGTATTTTGCAATTTTCTGGTATAATATCCATTACCCATTCTCCATAGTAGTTTCTGAAAATATTTCCAAGAAATGTGGTTTTCAGCAGTTTCACTTCTTAAAATATCTCTTTTTGTTTTCTCAAATTGTTTACCAAGTTCACTCAAGTCTTTAATGATTGAGTATGAAATACGAGCTGGTTAATTTCCCAACGCATCGTAAACAAGGAAGATTTCCATCTATTTTGACATTAATGACATTTTGTGGGCCAGACATTAAGCCAGAGTTTAATGCCAACTTGAAAGTGGTAGGGTAGACAAAGCCAGCCGATTGGCAGGCAAAGTGGAAAATCGAGAAAAGTGATCAATTCCCCCGGCAAACAGCAGCATAATTAACTGCTATGTTTGGCCAACACCAGCGATGGATTGACCCAACAAGTTAATGGGAAAACTCACATGGGTGGGGGCGCCTCGATTTCGCTCCCCCGCTTTGCCGAGCTTCTGATTTTCCGTGTGATGTGGTGGCAACTGCAGTTGCGTTATGCAACGTGCAACTCTTCGGTGGCATGGAAATTGTGTGCCATGCCAACCAAATTGCGGCCGCATCAGCAGCAGCAGCAACAATTGCAAATTGTTTTGGTAGCAAAATTTGTGTGGCATCTTCTTCGTTGTCTCCGCTTCTTTTTGTCTTTCAGTCTTTGGTTTTTAGCTTTTCGGTTGGCTTCCTCATGACAGCAGCTGCAGTTGCAGTTTGGGCCAACAAGTTTCCTTTCGCCTTGCAAAACTCAATTAAATATATATAGTTATTTGTTTTTTGCCCTGCTTTGATCTTCCTTTCTATTTGAGCTAAGGTCAGGTCGTAAATCTGCCATCACTAACAGCTTATATGGTTATTTTTATTGGTGCTACTCGAATCGTTTGGAATATTATTTTTTAAATGAGAAGATTGAATTGCTGATGAAAAACTTTATTTTAGCTAATATTATTTTACGGCCTTTGACATTTGTTTTGATATTTTCAAATATTCCTAAGCTATTTTTATGGGTGCATGTCAAACCGAAGACGAAGTCATTATCATTGCCTTAATTAGTACTCCTTGAAAAGCCTCCTTGCAGCACTTTACAATTAAAATTAATGCTAAGCCAAGTGTGTTTTAGCCATTCCTGTGCCCGGAGGAGGCCCAGATTCACATTGTAGCCCAGGCCCAGAAACATTTTGTGGATTCGCCAGCCTCTGGAGCATCATTTGCAGTTAGTGGTCCGTGCAGATGAAGCTGCAATAAATTGCAACTTGCAGGCGAGCGGTTGCAGCTGTTGCATGTTTGAGGTTTTGGCCCTGTTTGTGTTTGCGGATGTTTTGCGTCCAAATTGCCACTGTGAGTGACTTTGGCTAACTGCCCCATAGCCTAACATAAAGCCCACAAGACAAGGAAGCGGCTACTGTTCCTTGGTTGCGACACGAGATCTCTTCATAAAATATATTGAAGTGTTTTGCATAAATTTCGGAGTATTATGGGCGTCGAGTCTGGGTGCCAGACACTGGTATATTGCATTTCGCCACGCCTTCGGGTGTAACCTTTGACTTTCCGGGCGAGAGTAGAAAATCAATTAAGGCCAACTTGGAAATTAGCCCGAGAAATTCACGCCTTACATCCATTAACGCACTTTATAATCAACTGGTGGCCGCAAATGTGGGTCATCCATTAAAGCGGTCTTGAACCGAAGTCATCTAGACGACCATAACAAATTGTGGATATTGCTCTTTTTCCTTTACTTTTCCTATTATGTCAGTTGCTATCTGTCCATGTTTGAGTGTGTTTTCCATTCGCTCGGTCTGCCTCCGAATGGGTGACTCATGGGCATGTGAACTTTTCGATGATTAAGCTCAAATAGAAGTCCAGCAGCTGGTGACGCCCTCGAAAAAGGCAAGATAAAGATATTGATATTCAGATAGATACAGTGGTTCCACAAAGCGGCTATGTTACCATCCAAACACTTATAGTAACCTTTTAAATAAGTCATAAAGTATCTATGGGTATGCAGCCATCATATTGCTACTAAAATTCCTATATAATCATTCCAAGAAAGGCTTTAAAGTATCTTAAATTATTTTTAAAGCCATTTCAGTTCAGTGTGCGATTGGGGAGGCCGGCACATGTCATCAGTCAGGCTACAGTGAGCTCACTCATAGTCTGCTGTGGGATATACAATCGCATCCGAGAGATACATTTGAGACAGTTGAACAATCAGTTGATGGATGCACTGTTTGCAGAGGGTCGCCGGGGAGGACAAATTGCCAGAAGTTGGCGACCATCAGAGCAAAAAAAAAAAAGAAAGAAAGACAGAAAAAAATAGATGGAAAATAGAAACGACAATTGTGGAGTCATATTAATTTTATCTCTCTTCTGGCTGCAGTATATGCACATATCTATGTTTTTTGCCGAGAACTATATTATCCGCTTTGGATGGAACTAATGCAGATGACCTCAAAACCAGCAGTCGTGGTCACTGCGGTCCCTATTTATTTGCGTTCGAAATTGGTGTTTATTCATTTCAGTGGGCAATGTTTTAATTAGTTTATTAGCAGCGTCGATGCGGCTAAATATTTAACCGCATTTCAATAAATGAGCCAATCACGATAATCAGGCGGATTAAACATTTAGCTCGACGCATTTGTAATATGCCTGATAATTTATTATTTTTTCAAAGTGCGGCCAGTAAAATTAATTTCAAGCCTTAAAAATCCAGTTAGCCCAAGCGGTGTATAAATTTTCGGTTAAATTTAAAGATCTGTTCGGATTTAATGTTAATTCATGGTTTACATGGCGGCAAACTAAAGCCAATCATTGCCAATGTTCAGTGTTTGCCCTTTCCTCCCGATTCAAACAAGTCAAACAATAAAACACCAACCATCCACGATTGTTGGCCATAAAAAAGGAGAAGCGAGCCCGCAAAAAGCCAACAGCTGGGCAAAAAAAAATAAAAAAAACTGAGGTGAATGCCACTACTTGAGTGGCTGCAAATGGCCGAAAATCGCATAGTAAAAAAATTAAGAAAACCTCGCCAGGCAATTTTGGTATTCAGTTAGCTGCGAGGAGATAAAATAAAAAACGAACGGAATACGAACCGTTTTGCCCGACAATTGGAGACAGTATTACATGCATTTGAATTGTCTTCTCGGCTCCTCGGACTTTCTCGACTTGTTCAATTGTCTGCATTTCAACGGCAGAAACCGCTAAAACCATTGAAACCGGTACTTTCACTTGGCCCGGCTCGAAAGGCGCATTTAAATGATCATCTTTGAATTGACATTTAAATGTATTTCGATCATGAGTCTCGTCGGAATTAAAATGTCAAAGTTCTGCTGTTTGGGTTTTAAATGAGCAGCGAGAAAGCCGATGAAATAAAAATAATATAATATTAAATACAGGCGTATTAATTAATTCCTATGCTATGGCATTTCAACCCAAATATTTGCCATATTTTACAAAAAAAATTGTAAAGCCAAACGCAATTTTTTTTATTATGCCATATTGCAGCATTTTAATTTATATAAAACATTTGCAAATATTTGTGTAATTTAATGATTTTCATTTTTTATTTAAATGGAGCATCTGAAGGTCGTAACTTGATAAATGGGTTGTTGACTGACCCACATTAAAGCTGCATCCCATAATTCCCCATTCCCACGCCCCTTGTTTTGGCCATGTTTCTTGGCTGTGGCATCTGCTCATTATTAAATAATAATTATTTAATACCCAAAAAGAGCTGTGCAATTATGGCCGTGTTTTTGTTTGGCCGTGTTTGTTTGTGTAATCGCCGGCAAGTGACACTTAACCAGAGTGTTGTTACTTTCTGCCTTTGTTTTCCTTTTCGGTGGCTTGTGGGCGCCACTGGACTCCCTCATCATGTGAGCTGTGTGTTGTTAACTGGTTGCTACTTCGCCTCCTATATATGTATGTGCGGCATGGCATAATGAACTTGAACTTTATGACGCAAAACACGTTAAGTTGACGTACCAAAGTGCCGGAGTGTTGGGCAAACATATCTCTGGTCTTCAGGGGCTTTATGCCTATTTTTGTAACATTATTTTCGAGACGAGCCTCGTTTAAGTGATGTTGGGTCACTGGAGATACATGGCTTGCGTGTCAGTTGGTCAAGTGGACAGAGGTGAAACATTTCGGTTTTAAACACTCCGTCTAATGGCTCGGGATCACCCAAGCCAAGACTCTGTGGCCTAAGACTCCTAGGGCTTAAGAACCTAAATTAGATTTCAGAATTTGACATCGTTTTCTTATATATTTTTATTGTTAGTTCAAAGTTCATGGCAGACCCATCCGACTTGCTGTATAGAAATCACTTCCCCCTGGCCACATTTACCATTGTTGTGCCATTTTTGGATGTCTGCTACTGGCCGCCATAGGAAGCAGTCCAAACAAGTTGTAAAATAACAATAAAAATCAGCAAATCGAAATTGAAAGTGGTCCGCAGGCAACTACCAAAAAATATGGGCGATAGCGATGCCAGCGTGACCGGTTTGTATAAGAAAAATATCTTCAGATAAAAATGATATCATACAAATTTTATTTATTTTGCCGATAAGAAAGTCAAATTCCAAAAATATAAAATTTGTACTAACACTTGCCAGAGCCAGTCATGTCTACCAAAAATGTATATCTTTTGAAATAACACGAAACTCAATATCTTTTTTGCTGTGTAAATCGACACCAGCAATTCAGCGAACGCGTTGGATGAGGCCGAAAGCGAAACCAGACGACCTTGTCTCGATGCGTTGGGTTGCGGTTAGGTTACGCAATGGATGAGGGCAAGAAAAAAGCAGCAGAAGCGGCCGCAGCTGCCAAAGAAGCTGCAGCCTCAGCTGCTCAGGCGGCCAAGACGAAGGCGGCAGGAGCCGCAGGATCAGCAAAGGAAGCGGCAGGAGCAGCAGCCACGGCGGCCAAGGATAAGGCAGGAGCAGCAGCAGCAGCAGCCAAAGAGAAGGCCGCAGGAGCAGCAGTGGCAGTGCAGCAGAGCGCATCAAGTGCTGCCATTGCAGCCAGGGAAAAGGCATCCAATGCAGCCGAGTTCACCAAAGAAAAGGCAACAGCCGCAGCAGCTGCAGCTAGGGAAGCTGCAACATCGGCGGCATCGACAGTCAGGGAAAAATCCGCAGCAGCAGCCGTTGCTGTCAGGGATAAGGCATCAGCGACAGCAATTGCTGTCAGGGATTCGGTGACTGCAGTAGCAGTTGCAGCACAAGGCGCAGCAGCAGCAGCTAAGGACAAAGTCGCCACTGCAGCAGCAAGTGCGGCAGCAACTGCTAAGTCCAAAGTCACAAGGCAGAGCCAGGATGAAGTCTAGTAAAAAGTGGAAACCCATTGGCAATATGCGTTGCAGATAGCTTGAAGCTGCCACACAATAAAATACAACTCCACACAAATGGCTGGACATCAGCAGCAGTAGCAGTAGCAGCAGCAGCAGCAGCATCCCCCGCAGCAACGCAAATAGCAGCAGCAGCAGATGGTCCGATGGGAAAGCAGAGGCCGCAGGCAAATGAAGGTACAGATAACCGGTTGGGCCCATTCAAAAATTGTATACCCATAGCCGGTTGAGCGAGAAGATTGTCATTTGAGCCAACTGTGACCTCTACTCTGGACCAAAGCCTAGCCCCCACCCCACCATCCCGTCTGACTCCAGCAACCACAAATTACTCAAGAAAATCAAAAGTCAAGCCTGTCTGCAGATTAGCATCGTTAATTATTCATAGTAAATCAAAGCGTTCTCCAAATGCCAGAGACACAAGTAAACTTTGTAAACTCGAGTTGTTCTTTTTGGCCACGCAGGTTGTCATTGACAGTCGAAACTCAAAAAGTCCAAGACGAGTTTTTTGATAAAATGCTAATTTATCTTGTGGCCAAGAGGCTGTCATTAAATGAGGAGGGTTAAATTAATTTGTATAGGCTTTTTTGAGTGATCTGGTGTATATAGATCCAAAGCCAATAGCGATGAGCAAACATATTTTTAAGCGGTTTTAATCAATTTATAGAGAACTCCATCTAAACTCAACATTCTTCGAACGATCTGATTTCGTCATTTGCTGCACACTCTAATGACAAAAACCAGTTTGGTTTCTAAGCTCGATCATCGGCGTCTATTGAACTTAATTGAAATTAATTTCGAGTGTTTTCAAGAGCAAATTACTTTTTTGTTGAGCGTGTGGCATTCTCTTTCGATGGGTTTTTTGTTCCCATCTGGGGGCAAAGTGATGTGGATTGTTAACCAGAGCGTAACTTGCTCTGTCACGCAAATTTTAAGTTTGCTTTTTTCGCTGCAGATTCAGAGTTTTCTATATGGAATGGAGTTTTTTATAGACCATCCCTGATATGCGGGGCTATAAATCGAATTCATGAGCCGTTAAGGTCTTCGAAAGTATTTTGGTTTGAACTTGAAATATTTATAACACATTTCGACTCTTTTTTCCCCCTTTTATTCGGCAAGGCCATAAAAGTAAAATTGCCAGTCGTTAAAGTGATTTTCTGAGTGCTGCAGCTAGGAAAATGGGAAAGAAAAGTTTTGGATATAGTTTCTGGCTGAATTTGCATTTATGATGGCTTCATTTGCATGTGAACAAGATGCTGAAACATCCTACAGATTTGAGAATATGCTCGTTATAGTTATGCACGCATACTTAAAGATACTTCCACTTGAATAAAGTCTCGTAATTAATGCATTAAATAGCCGATAAATGTTTATACCGACATTTCACCACTTTCTTCGCTGTTCTTTATTTCAATTTACTGAAAACATGGCTTAACCGCTTCGCGACCTCCGACGAAAGTGGAAAAACTTTGGCAACAAAAGAGAAAGTTCAATTTTGAACTCTATTTTGGGAAGCTGCGGGAATTCCAAATGCTTGCCCAAAGTAATTAACGCACAAAAAGACAGAAGACCAACAAAAAAGGCAAAAACTAATCAATCGGTTATGTAACCACCACCCCGCCGTTAACAATTAAACTAAATTAAATGTGTGATTGACTGGGGGCAAGTTTTTTGTGATTTATTTTCCTTTCAAAATCGTTTGGAGCTCTCGTTTTCAGTCGGTCGTGAGATGGCAGAAAACTCGGATATGGTTTTATGAATGAAATGTCATTGAATGGCCAAACTGGAGAAGAAAGATGTAATCCATCGATCGAATGGCTCTAAAAAAAGCTGAATAAAAATAAATTACTGAAGTAATAGTATCTCTAAGATACTTCAGTTTAATCTACGAAAACAGCAGTTCTTTTTAACTCTTACAATCTAGACTATGTTTAACTTTTGCACACTCGACTGATCAGCAAACAAAGTATAATCTTATCAGAAATGCTTGTAGCTTCAATTTAGCTTGTTCGAAAATAACTAAATAATTAAAATGGTGTTTGAGCAGCGGACAGCTTATCAAAAGTGGGAAATACTACTGCTGAAAATAAAATGATTAAAAAACCAATGGCCAAGAGTGCAGTAGTGAGTGGACTGCGGCTGCATTTCCTGCATTTCATTCGCAGCGCAAAAAAGGAAAATAAATCAAGTTTACATGAAAAATTATTTCGATGCAGTGGCAAAAGAAGGATGATTGCTGTGGGGGCTCGGGGACTCCAGCGGGGAATGACGAGGACCCCAAGTGGCTGGAACTCCGCTTTTGACCACGTCGATGGTCATGGTGGTCATGATGGCCATGGCGGTCATGATGATGACGTCGAGTCGAGAGTCTGTGAAATTGTATTTGCACCATAATCGGCTTCATTTGTGCAGATTTACGTTTCAATTTTTAAATACTCTGCATCTCGGCAGCATTTCCCATAATTATCGCATCCCACAATCGAAAGGCCATTGTTGAAGATCAAAAGTGTAATTAAGAGAGCTTAATTGAATCGAATTTTCCACTTACTACGTTTGTTGTACTTAATATTGCCGAACGATGGAGCTTATTATTATTTTAAACATATTAATCATTCATATTACAGAGAAGCGTATGCATGTGTCGATTTGACAAACTATTTGCAGATATTTCCACATTTCCGTCAGTCTTAAAAAGCTTTTAAAATATTTTAAAACTTGTTTGTGTCATTTTTAATTTCGGTTCCCATTTTTGGCAGGCTGAAAAAATGGCAGATAACACAAAGGCTATGAATGCCAGAACATCTCTCAAAGTGGTCAATAAATTTAACGGATTTTTTGTTCAACACATTTAAGTCATAAAAAAAAGGATGAGGCATGCAACGTTTTTTGCAACCCACTCTTACACTGTGTTCTTATTTGTTTTACTGCGAATGTAATTTTCCCCCGCTCAATGCGCTAACAAAATGGAGTAAAAAATATATCTTTGAAATTGCTGAAATAAATTGACATTTTGGCTCGTGTGTGCGGGTGAATTTCTTTCGTGTCGTGCTGAAATATATTTATTTTTTCTGCAGAAAACACAATCGAAATTTGCCGTTGCGCTCACTGGATAAATAAGTAAACACAAGAAACCAAATTCAATTCTAGTACACGTGTGTGCGGCAGACAAAAACAATTTACCACAACATAATAAAGAAGGTATAAATTCCAGGTATAAGCGGAAATCCCAAATTGAAAGCAGATAAAATGCTTCTTTTAATGCAATATTTTAAAGGCTTCGGGCAAGGTAAGCCTGCATTTATAGTTCGAGTTGCCACTTCACCCACTTGATGTGTCCTGCATGCAAAGGGGCACAACCATAAAGATAATTTTAATTGGTGTGCTTTATGACACACAAAATTCGCACTAGAAACGCACATTTTGATAAGAAGACCCCCGCAGGAAAGCCCAAACGGTAGCTATTTCTCTAATAAATAAACACACATGACAGGCCGAAAAAAACTTAATTAAAACTTGTAGAGTAAGCGACAAAAATACAGGTGGCCACGAGATACATGGGGCTAATTACGAGCGGGGTAAGCGGGTTGGTGTGAGGGTGGAAAGAGAAAACAATGGGCTGTCAAGTTGGTGGCAGGCGGCTATATGCGACAGCAATCCAATAATTACTATGCAGGGGGCATACGCAACGCTCCTCTGCGATGCCATCATCGAAAAAGATGGTAATGATGACTCAGACGGAAGAGGAAGAGGAATATCACCACCACTGGAAGGGTGGATCCGCTACAAAGTGTCCACGAATTTCGTGATCGAATAAGTATATATAAGATATAAGTGAAATGGAGCCAAATGAAAGTAAGCAGAGGTGTACGTATGAGATACAAAGATACTATAAGATATGAAGATAGGATATTGGTAAGATAAGATTTTGGTAAGCCAAACTTATCAGTGCCTCCCAGTTGAGTTACTTTAGAGAGTCCTGTGAATATCCTTGGCTAACTCACCTTTTCTGTGCTGGACTGGAAGTAGTAGACCATCACGAACATCCAAATGATGCTCACGAATACAATCAACTTGATGTTGCGACGCATTTTGGATAGCTGATGTTTATATATTTAACTGCTAATTGGGTTGAGGACGTATCACGTTCACTTCGATATTTATTTATTTACTTTTTGGTTTGGTTGTTTTGGCAAATGAGTTATGCGGTTTTCACTGCAGGCAGAACAAATGCATTGGAATGAGTGTAAACAAAATATATATATTTATAAACTTAATTGTGTTTTCATTGGGTTTTTTTTATTGCCTCGCACTATTTTCCATCTTCACTCAATTTATTTGGTTTAATTGCGTTTGCGTTTTAATTGTTCAACTCTGCCCAGCTTAATTCAATTGAATTTAATTAGGCCCGTCCATGAATGCAAAACGATTATCTGCAGCTTTTAATGGTTTTGGCATTTAATTCTCTCCTTTTCACAAATAAATTGCCCACGGGGGGATTTTCTCGCAAATGTCGTGTGTTTATTTAAAGTTATTGAGTGTATTTCTGCGCCCGCCGGATGTTATTATTATAAAAGATGCAATTATCTATAATGCACTGCATTATTTAAGCTAAAAATTAACTAATGTATGTATGCTCTACTCAAATACGAGAAATTAAAAGTGATTTTTGAAATATTGCTAGTGCATTTTATGAAATATTTAACATCTAAATGATATGCAATCAAAGTTTGCCTGTACACTTAACCCTGAATTGCTCAATCAAAAACAAAACGTTGTTTGTACAATTTATCTAATCCAGGCTGCTTTATCAGAAGCTGATAAGATTTCCTTCTCCCAAACAAAAAGACAAGTAAATTCAATTTCCAAACTTTAAACGATTCTCTCGCCATCAAAAGATTACATTACACACACACATACACACACTTTTAATGGATGCTAATTAAACACTCCTAAATCCGAAAACGGTAGCACGTTATTGCGGTTTATTTGTGGTCAGCTGCTGGGAAAAGGGAAAGTGAAGCGCAGCTGTTGGCCAAGTTGATTTAGGCGTTTTTCAATTGGGCCTCAAAGCGAAGCATTACGCATACGCAGCGTGTTACCGTCCATGAGATAAGATAAGAGTTCACTTCTCTCTTTCAACCTTTTGTAATGTTTCGTAGCGTAAATCACAAGAATAGGCCACAATTGATCGCTGGCTTTTCACAAACGTAATCGTTATTGTTTTATCGTTCTGCCACTCGCCATTCACTTGTACTCATTATATTGCATTTACCGTTTTGTCGATTGTAACGACTGTTGCCAACACGATTCTAGTTGGATTTCGAACGCTGCCCGTGGCAGCCGCGCTGTGCCACCAAAAAAGCGTCGACAATCGGTTTTTTTTGGGCCAGGCCAAGACGGAAATCGGATATCCCGAAGACGAGACACGCGGCTAACGGCGTCGCATCGACAAATGGCCAAAAAGCGCAGCGGGCGCCTATATTTTATGCTGCCGATTCCAATTGGACTTGGGTGTTAGCCGTCGTATAAGAGTCGCGTTCGAACTTCGAACGCAACGTGCTTGAGTTCGAAGCAAACAACAACGGCATTGAATCGAACTCGAAGATAAGAAGTTGTAACAGAATTTTTGTTATTTGTCTAATTGGAATAGAAATTGGAATTGAACTAATTTATTAGCAATTTAATATTTCTTATAAAGATTTTGTCACTATTTCAGTGTATTTGATTAAATAACTAGTTTTGATTTGATTAAGCGAAGGTTTTTGATTGAGAAGACTCAGTTGCTTAGTTTTAGATTTATAAACTGAGAAATTGTTTTAAAATTAAAGCAATAAATTTATATGGGCTAATTAATGGCTCAAATACCTTTTAATTAATATTTGCATTTAAATCAGAGATTTGTGCTTTGATCATTGGAATTGTACATTTTTGCATGTTTAGCTATAATTTACAATGATTAATATTTCAAAAGTTTTAATTGGGTTTGGCTTTCGGTTTGTTTCAGCATAAATAAAATATGTTGCAAACTGCAATTTATGGCTGTGGCTGGCATAACTTTTTGCCTTATTTACATTAAGCGAAGTTTAATTTTAGATCTGTTTTGCGCTTTTAATGCAATTCTCTCGGCTTCGGTTTTTAAATGCATCTATCAGGTGTACAAGTATGAAATGTCGTTTTTTTTTAAATAAAAAAACACGTTAAATTTTGTGGAAAAAGAAAAAATCATTTATTCAAAGTATTTGCCGTCGCTAGCTACACATTTTTCCCATCTCTCGGGCAATTTGTGGATTCCACGCCAGTAGAACTCATCGTCTTTTGCGGCGAACCATTCATCGAGCCATTTTTTCACACTTTCGTAAGAATCAAGCCGCTGCTCAGCGAGTGCGTGTCCCATCGAAGCGAATGGGTGGTAATCGGATGGGGCCAGGTCTGGTGAGTAAGCCGCATGCGGAAGCACTTCCCAATTGAGTGTTTCCAACGTGTCGCGAACCGCTCTTGCCGTATGTGATGGAGCGTTGTCATGGAGAAAAATGACCCTGTGTTGTCTTTTTTGATATTCCGGTCGTTTTCTCTGAAGCGCACGGTTCAAATTGATCAATTGTTGTTGGTAGCGTGCCGTATTCATCGTTTCGCCGGGTTTCAAGAGCTCATAGTAAATGACACCGCTCTGATCCCACCAAACACAGAGCATCGTCTTCTTGCCAAAGCGATTCGGTCGAGCAGTCGATGTGGCCGGTTGTCCAGGATCAACGTATGACTTTTTAAGTTTAGGATTAACAAAAAAGATCCATTTTTCATCGCCAGTAACGATACGATGCAAAAACGACTTCCTTTTGTATCGTGAAAGCAAAATTTCGCATGTGTTTTTGCGCCTCTCCATCTGCCTCTCGTTCAACTCATGTGGCACCCATCTACCGACCTTCTGAATCTTTCCCATCTCTCGCAAGCGATTGGAAACTGCTTGTTGACTTACTTCCAACTGCTCTGCGAGTTGTTTTTGCGTTTGAGCATCGTCTTCATCCAATAATGCTTGCAGTTCGGCGTCTTCGTACCTTTTTGGTGGTTTTCCGTGCTCTTTGTCGTCGACGTCAAAATCACCACTTTTGAAGCGTTGAAACCACCGTTCACACGTTTTCACAGTTGGTACTTGTTCGCCAAAGGCTTCAACAAGCATTCGGTGCGATTCCGCAGCTGTTTTCTTCAAATGAAAACAGAAAATTAATACTGTCCGCGTTTGCTCTTTATTCGGCACGAAACTCGACATGTTGACTGCACTGAGAGAAAACAATTATGACGCTCAATTTGCGCCAAACTATGGTGGTTCGACAGTCAAGGTTGACACTTCACAAGGTCAAAGTTTTATGACAATCGATAAATATTTACGTTTGCGAGACATCTATATGTTCGAACCGACATTCCCTACTTGTACACCTGGTAATGAAATATTCATTTAAATTGCAAGAACAAATTAAATTATGCAGATTCCCAACTTTCGCCCAGCAACAGCAGCAACAATGGTCAGTTAAAGCGATTGTCCTTTACTTTTTTAGCCCTCTCACATGCAGCTGCCGTAAAAAAGATGTGCTCTATTTATAAACAGCGTATGTGGGCCAGTCCGAAAAGGGATGTCGGATAGTGGGACGGCTGGACAAGTGGGTTACTCCACTTCCGACCACCCCGCCCATTTAAATTGGCTTAAAAACTCAACGAGCAGGCAACAAAGTCATGAATATGCACACATCCATTGGGAAAGGAAGCGAAGGGTTGGGAAACAAGACAACCAACTGAAGAATTCTCGAATAATTACACAGATACACAAATGCACACACCGATACACACATGCACATGGCGAATGTTCGCTTGGCTGTGTGCGTGCTGGTTTTCCATTAGGCGTAATTAGAGCATTTAGCATCGGGGAAAAAGTTAAGAAAAGCCAACAGCAGAAACTGACAGATTGCGTTGCATATGTATGCGGTGCCGTGCTGAACGCCCAGATACCGTTAGTTGGAGTTGCATGCCACACCATGCACACACACACATACACACACGCATCATTGCTCTTCCACCACTCAGACAATTAACTTAAAGTTGGCAAAAGTTGCAGACGGCAGCTGTGGTGGGCGCACTTTCTTTGCGATCTAGTTCATTGCGTCTGGCAAATTTGAAACAAGGTACACCTATTACGTTTAGATGCAAAGTAAAGTAATTAATGCTCCGAAAAAACTCAAAAATGGATTTTTTAGCTTTAGGTTATGACATACATCAAGTATACGACCCGTTGTACTAGCTTATGGATTTACTACTAGGCTCTACTAATTACCAGCACCCTTTAAATCGACATATGATTACATTCGACTCTTATTCTCAACCCTTAAGTGCTTTACAAATTCAGTAAATGTATCTTTCAATCTATTTCAGGAACCGGTTCCATGAGGTGGCACTTAACACTTTGTGTTTTCCCAGCCACATCCTTGCCTCGAATCGACTTTCAGTTCGAGTACGATAATTAAAAGTTGGCTAAATGTGGCATGAGTTGCAGCTTCCTTGAGGCGTCCCTCGCCCCCGCCCCCCACTCAGCTACTTTTTAAGCTACTGATGCTGGTCCTGCCTCTTCTCCTTATTCGTTTTTATGGCTGCCAGGCTTGCCACATCCATTTGATTGCACACCATTTGCCACATTTGCCACTAGCAGGTGTAAGTGTGCGTTCGTGGGAGTCTCACCTGGATCTCAACTGCATTGCACATTTAACTGTCATCTCGTTTCCTACAGTAGCTACGTGTGTGCTACACTGGAAATGTAATAATGTTTATATAGAAGTATAAATAAATAAAATGTATGGAAATCCGTCTTTTCTCCAGCTAACAATATAGTTCATAGTTTTTCAATTAGTATTCATATTCATGGATATTGAACATGTTAAGTTCCGAAGATTATTTCTCTCAGTGCTCTTCCAGTTTTTTGCCTCCTCTTTCTACTCTTAGAAATCAAAGTGTAAATGTATTTTGTCAAATGATGGCGCAAAAGTTTCCTGTTCTGGCTTTTAGCTGCCTCGTCCTTATCGCACCGCTTTCACCATCCTGCGGAAATGTTGAAAATATTGCAAGGAGGCGTGATGCTGCCGCAAATTAATGCATAATTGCATTAGTCACTTCATTTGTGGCAAGTGCTGCAGGAAGTCTTGCTTGCAACCGCCGAAATTCGTTGCAATTTATATCAAGTGGATGGGTTGTGGGTGGGGAAATGGGAAAACGACTGGGAAAGGTGGAAATCGGAGGGTCCTGTGTGCGTGTACTTTATGTCCTGATGACAGACGTTGCTGATAACCGGCATTAAGTAATATGTTCTTATGTGGGGACGGGGATTTATTGCAATCTGAAAAGGACTTGAGTTTGTGGTGACTAAGAAATAGGGTTTCCTTGAAGACGATAATAGGCAGAGTAATGCCTGTGGTCCACACTTCAGTTCAGATTTTCACAAATTTCAAGGGATTATTGTAAGCTGATTAGTTTTGCATTTTGTGCAGGGAAGGATTGTTTAAGTGCTTGGAAATATTCAAGGACTGCGCTCTTAATAATAAATTAGCTCTTCTCTTAATTTGAAATCATTATTAATTACTTTGTGCAAGAAAGCGCATTAAGAATTGCTACAGTAAATAACAGTGATGCATTGGCAGTATCCAATAGATACATTTTACTACACTGAGTAAAAGAATTAGCTGCAACCTGGAAATATCTGACATTTTTAGCATTTGTGGTATATTTAACACAATGACTTTTAATATTTTTCCTTGGGGGTGCACTCTCTTCTTCTTTGGGTTTATTGCACCGCGATGCCGGCCTTGGTTCTCTGTCTCCCTCTCACGTTTGCACTCCTTCTCTCACATTCTCTCTGAATTTCCACAATTAAGAGGTAAGGGTGGCGCTCTCCGCGAATAACGGTGGATAAACCTCTCTCTTTTCCACAACAAACTGCCATCAGCTGCTATATCCGTCATATAACTACATATCTACACTGTGCTACATACATATGTGTGTGCCAGTACTATTGTTTTTGCTTTCGGCACGCGCCTCTTTCGAGTTTGTTTGTCTGCCTTCGATTTTTAACAAACAAACTCAAAAGTGCGAAATGCAGACTGATAAACGCAGAAGCAAACACAAACACAAACACAGGGAAATGCAAATGCCTGCACACATTGATTAGTTGCAAATTTAGCTTACACTCAAAATGCGATGTGAACACGATATTTTATCACTTTTCATGAGTAATGGACCATGATTTTTGCCTATTGCTTGCGCTTTCACACACTTTTCGGTTGTATTAAATGCACTTTGGTGTTTTGGTGTTTTGCTAGACTATTTGTACAAGGCGTGTGTACAAAAATATACGTTTCGTTATTTGTAATTTGTTAACATCGAGTTATTAAGTTATTTAATTAATCATCTGCTTAGTTGCTACAACGCGGCGACTTTCGTTTCCCGTTTCGTTCGACAGACTGAACTTTTTTATCCCGTTGTCTGTTGTGTCTCTGCTTCGGGTTGTTTTCCTCCCCTCTTTTTCGGTTTCTCTGTTTTCCTTTTTTTTTTTGCTTCTCGGGTGAAGTAACATTTCTTCTTCTTTTTGTCGCGCATTTCCGTATTTTGTTACCCTTTAGCTTCCTTCTCTGCGGCTCTCCCGCTTTTACTAGGGTTGGTTTTGAGAGAGAAGTGCCGCTCTCGCTTTCACCCCCTTTGCGCAGGCGCAGACCTTCACTTGAGTATTTCAAAATACAAATACCGTTACAAGTGGATTCCAAACCTGTGACAAGTGGAACAAGTCGTCATGCATTCAAAAGGGTTTTGGAACTGCTTGCATTGTAGGAAATACACTATGCTTAGAAATACAGAGTAAATTAATTATATAAATATGATATAATTGTTTATTATTTTGTACTTTCCCTTAATTAATTGACAAATATATATATCCTTTTACTCAATTTAACTTCCATTCTGTATTACTTTCCACCAGCCAGTACAAGTGAAATCCAGCATCCTTCTTCAAAATTCCCAGACGAATAAACTGTCAATAAACATTGATTCGCTGTTCGGGTAACTTTTGATTTGCCGGATTACAAAAGTTCAAACCCACACGTCGGCTGACTGCCAATAAGGCGAACGACATAAATTTATATTAGCATGCACACATATAAAATATTTACACAAAGGCACCGCAATAGGAGAACACGAATATATCTCAAACACATATTGTCTATTGATATTAATCGCTTAACCCTTTCGCATATGTCACGTTCTATTCCCCCCTCCGAAAGTTCAAAAATTCCCTAATACCAAAAGACAATGGCAGCTGGGTGGAGAAGTCTGTGTACCCAGCGATGGAACTGAACCGATGCGATCCGAACTGGCATTAAGCCCAAGGACGACATCTTCCACCCAGTGCTGTGCCATTTGTATGGATTATACATGGGTAAATCATTAATATTTTTGTTTTTCTTAGCACTTTGGCTTTCTGATGCCCCACCGAAATTTGCATAAAATGGGGTTTTTGTCGCCTGCGCTGAAAGTGTGTGTGCCATGAAAATTAATAAGGCAGAGGGCTGCTCCCTCCCATGGGTTTTGTTTCCACCTTATCCTTTGTTGTGTATGCTCTGCCGTCTGCGTATTTTTGATAAGATTTTGGCAGCCCAATTTCCACTGGATCCTCTGCTGATTATGCTGTATCCTGACTTCGTGAGGAGGAGTGCTGCTTCTATCTGAGCGAAGTAATTGCACAAGCGCATTTATGTTGGTGTTGAACAATTTCCAAGTTTTCAAAACGCTATGAAATGTTATTAATCATTTTGGGAAGGATTAATTACGAATAATTATCCTTTTGACTCGCGAAATATTTGTAATATCTTGTATAAACAGCCAACTAAGCCAGAATCAATTCGTCAAAAAGTATGCTATAAAACATTTTACTTAAGAGCTATACATTTAATATTGCATTATTTAGAAATGTGTATTTTGGCTGACCCAAGCAAAAGTGTCATTATTTAAGTGCCATTTTAACGAAATTCTATGACAGTGCGGAAACCAAACACCTGAGCAAAATACCTCCCCATGTGCATTCACTTTCCACATTCCGCGTGCCCCCAACTTTCGAATGCATCCCCATGAGTGAACTCGAATGGCCGAATGCATCTCAGTGGAGTCGCTTCCTCGACCGGCCAAATTGCAATATTATGCTAGACTGCAGACGGCGACGTAATCGCCCTGAGAAACTAGGAAAACGGGTTAATAATGCCATAAACCGAAAAACGCGCTACAAAAATAAAAACTAGCAACAGTAAAGACGACACTTTCGTGACTGGCTGGCCAGGCAGTCGGCAATGTTTGTTTGTTTGTCGGCTGGTCGCTCGGTTTGTTTGCGCGCCGGGCTGAAAGTGAAAGGCAGCCAGCTCGGTTGGTTTGGGCCAAACAAAACAATAAGTTAGTGTAAAGTGAGTAGACGGGCGGGCAGCTGGCTAAGCCATGTGGCAAACACACAATGCCCCCGACTTGTGTGCCTTTAGTTGCCATTTTATTGTCGCGGGGCATGCCGAGGAATTAGTGGCTGCCTTATCACAAGGTGGCACACCTGCACTGAACAAAATTCTATTAAATATTGAATATAGTTTATGAAAAGAAAAATAGAACCAAGTTCTATAAACTGAAGTTTAACCTTAATTAAAGCCTGATAACTCAGATGTATTATACTATATATGTTAATTACTTTTATTTTGTGTGTAACTAGGCATTGTTGCGGGTTCAATGACATAAGCAGCTTTAGCTGCAGCAGTGCAACATCATCATTATCACCGTTGTCGTGAGGAATGTGCTCACAGACACATGTGCTAATAAATTTCCCATAAAGAGATCTTTGCAATGCGAACGCATCACGCTCGAAAAAGAAAAATGAGTTGGCTGCAGTTAGGAAAAGTCGACCATTATGATGAAGTACCTGGATAGCCAAATTACCCAAGATAAATTACCCAAGATATAAAGGTGTATATAATACCTGTAAGGATTAAGATCTCTTGTCATCTTCTCGAGGCATTCAATGAACTCACCCCTTCAGCACTGAGTTGTGTTGCATGTCACAATCGCAGCTCAAGTTATCCATCAGGCTCAGCTTCAGACGCACTTTCCTCGCATTGCGTGCTTTTATTTTCCTGCTGCGGATTTTCCACACGCTCAGCGGCAGGGAAAATAATAAACATAAATATTTTACAGCTGATTTTCCATCGCCGAACGCGTTCGGCTGTTGACACAATGTGCAACCGGAAATAAGTGCGCTGTAATGGCTTAATTGGTATTTATGATTGCATGGGATGCTGTATTTCTGCACGTGAGACATTGAGATAATTGTGATTTCATTTGTTGTCCGTGCACTTGAGGTGGCATTCGAGATTTAATTTAAGCGCACGCTGCGTATACGTAATATTTTCATTGCGCCTTTGTGAGAAATGTACATGTGCGATTGTGCAGAGTAATGCATTCATAAGATATTAATTGAAATTTAATTAAAGGCACTTAATGGACCGATGAATTCCAATAATATTTACACAATTTTCGGTGTATTTATTCTTATTTATTCCTTTTAAACTTTCACGCAAAGCCAGCTGCAACAATAATTTATCGCAAGGCTCTATTGTTATAAATTTCCTGAGGAATCCGCCTGCATTTGCGAATTGCAATTTGTCGTCATTACAGCCGCGCAGCTCGAAGTTTAGAGCCTTTGTGCCTTTATTGGCAACAAATGGCAGCCCGTCGTTAGTTGGGCTCGTTAGCCGAAGAGGTGGCATTCATAAGTACGTAGATGCAGTACCCGTGCGAAAGTGCAGAATACTGCATTCCATAATGGCCAGGAGGCAGCGAAGCGTATTGATTTACGCCCTGTCACGTAGCCAGGACACGGACAGCTCGGCAATGATGGAGCTGCAGTCCTTGGTGGACACTTAATACTCGCTTCATCCGCTGCACTCCTTCCATTTCAGCTCTGCGAAAAATAGTAATCCGTCTTCGAGCACGCCGCTTTTCCCGGGGCCATTAGCATAATCGATGCCACTTTGTTTTCCCTTGCCGTATTTTCTGTTGATGTTTCCGTTCCCATTCTTCTCGGCATATGCCCGAAAGTAAATGAATTAATTAACCATGTCACGAGCGTGAAATTTCCACAAAAGCCAGTAGCTCCACCACCACCAGCAGCAGCAGCAGCAGCAGCATAAGGAAAGCGGGAACAATTGCAATGCGAAAATTTAATTAAGTTGTAGCCGGAGCAAGCGGCAACTTTTCTGCCCCCCACCCGGATCCTTCGCGGCATCCCGAGGGGCTCCACCGGCGGCACCGCGTACATATAGATGGAGTTAATATTGCCATTAAGTTTTTCGTGCAAAAAGTTTCCGCGCTTAATTGTAAAACAGTTGTTAATTAGATTTATCGGGGCTGTCTGGCCGGAATGCAGTTTGCGCGGCTAGTTTAGTGCATTATTCTTCGCTATTAGAGCAAAAAAACATCTAACAGGAAAAACAGTAGTTAAAGGACTAACAAACTAAGGTACTCTCAAATGCTGGCATTATTCTAATATAAAGTTAAACAAACACTTAATGAGACACATAACTTTCAACTCAGTAATCAACTAACTTCCAACTAAAAGTATTAAATATCAAATATGATTTCATCTTAATTTGGGTAATTTAATGAAATCCATTCTGCAAAAATAGTTTACGGGAATACGCAATAAGTTGAGCGAAAATTTCGCCAACACAAAATTCCGCTGGCACATCATAACTTGGTCAGCATTTTATGCGCTCCGCACTTGACGTCGCTGCCTGTTGCTGGGAAAATGTTGATTTCATTTTCCTGGTGCCACGCCCATGGCCATGCCCACATCCACGCCCCCTGATCCCTTCATCCCCGCGGCGTTTTGCCACTGACATGACAACATCCTCGCAAAATGAATTGTACATACTTTAATTGCTCGTGCGATAGAAACGAGTTTTACTTTAAATTTGCGCTTGAATTTTGGGAACCGAGCTGGCGGATTTTTCATCCTGGAAAAACACACTTTTCCGAAAATGTTATGTAAATTTCAATATTTTGAATATATATTTGTATAAATGTATACAAATATATTATAGATTTATGATATTTATTGCTGGATTTTTGCCTATTTATCATTTTTTATGAAGTCAAAAAACTAAGGCAATTAAAATTAAAAACTCATTAGTGAACAAAATTGCTTAGCTTCGCAAGAATGCCACACTTTTCACTTTAAGTTTCCAAACGAACTGTGGCATTTAAAAAGGCACACACACACACATATTTGCATATGGAAATCATTTCTTGTTCAATTTCATATGCAAAATGCGAATTTTCGGTGGCCAGGACCAAAATGAAATTTGTCCAACGCATTGATGGTTGGCCAAAACGCCGGCCTCAAACCAATTTATCACGAACGCAATTAACTAACATTCTGCATGAGCTTTGACCGCATATTTGGGGGGCTTCGATTTCATTTGTGGCCCGGACAGGAAAATTAATTGTGTTCCAGGAACTTGGCCAACCGAATTCGAATTCAGCCCAATTCGCATAGTACATTTTAAAGCACCGACATTTGGCCAAGTAATACAAACGCAAAGTAAAAACACTGAAAAGCACTGAGTGCGTGACCTTTTTCCCCTGTTTATCTTTTAGATTTATTTTACTCTACTATTCTTAGAGGACTTTGGGGTATATTGCCACTCTGTTTAGCTATGTTTATCTACTATTTAATTTATATGCGAAATAAAACAGCTTATATGTGTTTACTTTTAGATAGCAATGCATATAAATGCCTACACTTTTATTTGTTTAGCCATTCTGAGACAGTTTTCCTTTTATGTTAACCATATTAACGATTTTTTCCTTTGATAGATTTCAGCCAAATGCTCTTTGCCACCCACTGGATTGGCACTTGAGAGGCGGCTAACTCAAACACGTAGACGGTAAACGATCCTGGCCGCATATTATATGGCCAGGCAAGGACATCCATTTCATCCGCGTGTCTGTGTGGGTGCGTGAGCAAGGCAAACAAATAAAATTGGCGGAGCCAGGAGCTCAGGGTTCAAGGACATCTCTGCAATTGTTTTGGGCCTCTCTATTCGTGTTTGCCACGTGCATAATTTGCGGTCAAAACATGATGCAAAAACACGGGATTGCGTGCGATGGGTATGGATAGGATATCGCCAAGGATTCCTGCAAGTAAAGTGAGCTTGGAGGAGCCTGCGGCCCACAGGACGAACCCATACCAGCTGCCAGGGTCATTATTTAAGACCTGACCCAAGTGGTTAGGAGCTGGGAAAATGGAGTCCACACAATGCCAAAGTCACGTAGAAAGTAAAACACAAAAATGAGAGTGAGGGGCTTGTCCTTTGCGGTGGAAGCCCAACCAACCAACGTATCTCGTACTAAGATTGCCCTACTTTCACCGATATTTTTGCATTTCCATAAATATGCTGACCTAATTCTCGGAAATCGTGGCTAAACTAAAGCCATATTTTACCAATGGGCAGAGGCAATGCCAGGCACAGAATATGAGCATTTAAAGTTAAAAAGGAATGTTTCTTACCTGTTTAAGTTGTGAATAATATTTTAAAATCATAATCAATGTTTTTGTACAAAGGTAATAGTGAATTCCCACGTGAAATTAATAAACCTGAAATGCAATTAATGCCAATAGATACAACTGAATTGGCCTGACAACTTTAGCCAACTACAATGTAATCGAATGCCGAACCAATTTATAAATATTATTTATTTTCCTTATTGCCTTGGCTACTTCACGTCCGTCTGTGACACAAATCGCATTTTGTCTGGGCATAAGTAAGGCAATAAATCAGAGGAATACAATACATCACCTGCGAGCCAACGTGCCACGCCCACCCCAGCCTGCCCACATTCTTGGGCGGATTTTGGAAAAGGAGCAAAAATGTGCTCATAAATTATGGCAGCTTTGTTCGCCGTAGGAATATGACATATTTTCGACTTGGACTTTGACACTGACCAGGGATTTCGTTTCAGGTCGAATTTATTAGCTGCACATTTCGCCTTTGTTAACCAAATAAATTAATTAAAGTTCAATTTGGCTTGTCAAAAAAACGAATTTGATATTTTGTAAGAATTCCCTTTCTATCAGTCAGCTTTGTGGCGCCATTTTCATAGTTGGCTGAAAATCAAAGGGAAGCCAATCAACTTAGTACCAAAGTTGCTAAAGCGAATAGTGCAGGAATGCCACGAAGAAATTGTGAATAAATCGGTACGAAAATATTTGTAAGTTAATGTGTATATTTAATATATACGAAATTTTCCCCCGACTTTACTTGGGGGCAATAAATTTGCAGCACATCGGCCGAAGTCTTAAATCTTTCCACGTCTTATTAAGCCATAAAAATATTTTTAGGTGCGAATGCATCGCCGAGCGTATGTTACACGAACTCTTAAAAAAATAATTTAAAATTGGGCTTTATGCTCCAGCCACGCTGCACTTCTTCAAAGCTTTCAGCTACTTAAGCCGAAAGGCGGAAATTTTTATATACATTTTTAGAGCGCCTTTCCAGCGAAATAAGGATAAATAGCCACTTGAGCGGGCGTGAGGATCCTTCGGCTGGCACTCGAGCATCCTTTGGCTAGTTTCTTTTCGGGCAAAGCGCCGCTGTATTCGAAATGATTTGCTTCGCTTAAATTTCTGCTTAGAATGCACGTGGAAAACAATAAATCCTGGCTACAACCATACACACACACATGTGGAAACTCCCAGCGTACGTGATAACCGTGAAAGTAATGCACTAAAAATGCGGCTAAACGAAGCCGGAGATGAAAAGCGGGGTGGATGGGAGGTAAGGGGGATACTCAGAAGAAAGGGGATTCCCCAGCCAAACGCTATCTCAAGCGCAAACAAAAGTTGGCGGAACAAAATGCAAACATTTTCGCTCGTTTTTCGCTTTTCTTTGGCATTTTGTTAGCACGCGGGCGCCCAAAAGAAAATCCTGGCTGGGAGTTGGGGTCGGAAAATTGGGTGTATATTTGCACTGCCCGCTGGCATTCGCTTGCGGTCTGCTTCACACATTTACCTATCGCGTGTTTTTCCACTCCTTTTCCCAGCGAGCTGCTGTGTTTTTATTCAAATTCGCTGCATTTTTATGACGGCAAATAAGTTTTTGTTTAAAAAAAATAGAGCACAAATGATAAGAAAGTGTTGCATTAATTATGGCCATAAATATTACAACCCTTTATAACAGTTAGCTATATAATTAATTACGCTTACAAATAGTTTGGCATTTACTTTTGTTCAAATATTTTAGTTGATTTATTTTGCATTTGCAAATTGTATTATGTGACTGGAATTCTTAGAAAATTTATTTTAAATTAAATCCCAGCACATTTCTCCCACTCACAAAGACTCTTCAATGGACATGGACCCAGCTGGAAATTAAGTTCCGGTTCTGAAATTTCAGCCAGTTGACCCAAAACAAACCCAAAGGTAAATTTACTTATCACACTTAAAACGCATTGCCTTTGAATGAGAAACGACTGTGGGAGTTGGGAAATTGGGAAAATTCTGGCAATTCACTTATCCACAGGCAGGGGCCACGCATTGCACCTCCCTTAGTCCCCGATCCCCGATCCCCGATCCTCGCCAGCATTCCGCATCCGGCGCACACACATTTGGCTGTCCTCCTGCAGTATCCAATTGCAAGCAATTTCTATTGCCCCACTATAGACCCCTTGTCCTGCTGCTCCTACGCCACGCCTCCCCACTTTCTACGCCCCTTCTCCAGTGACCCAATTTCTCACGTTTGGCTTTCATGTTTTCTGCAACCTCTAGCCCATTACCACTGAAGGGTGTGTGCGTGTGCACTGAGAGAAATGCCAGGTTTATATAGTTGTAAGCATTTGCTTGAAACGATTTCAAATACTTATAATTCAAAATCTCGATTAATAAAATAATAAATAAAATTTTAAATTAATAAAATTTAATATAAATTTTCTCAAACACCATTATTTATGTTTTAAATGTTAGATGTTCTCACCACTTTGAGTATTGAAAGTATTTTGAAATCACCTAATACAAGTATAACCTCTTTTTTCTCCCAGTGCACCACTAGAAACCAGCTGCCTGCCCCGCCCCCTGCCCGCCCCCTTCATTCAAGCCTTGCTTGTGGCCTGTGTTACATTTAACGACTTTCGAGTTCAAATTGTACAAAATTTACGACGAGCGGCTATCTTCACACTCACTCCCGAAAATTGCTTTTCCCTTTTCCCTGACCATTTCCCGCCCGTTGTTGTTGTTTTTGTTTCTCCACTGGCTTTTCCACCGCCGCTGCTTCGTTGTTGCTTTTTGCTGCCGTTAATTGAGGCGCAAAGTGAACGTGGAAAAGGGGGCGTGGCTCTGGGCGAAGTGGAGTGGGGTGGGGGCAAATCATTTTGGGGGCAATCGGCATGAACAATCATTGCGCGGCAGGCATTTAATTCAATTGGCAACAGCAGAGCCATAATTAATTTCGGCTTTTGATAAATCATATCAACGACCATAGCAATAATCAGCATTATAACAATAATCAAAACGATAATGGCAGCTCTAATTATTTGAAAAGCATTGCACTCAAAACACTTGTAGTTAATTGCAGTGATTTGGCCAAACTTAATGTTAAATTTAAAATAATATGTGTTGAAATATAGAAATACAAAATGTTATATCCAGATATCTAGATTTGCTTATGTTATTCTTTAAAATTAAAAAACCAATGTAAATAAATACAAATTTCAAGCATCTGTCATGGAATCATTTCATTAAAATAGCACGTTTATATATATTTTAATAACAATTGCTCTTCGCACACAAACAGCTTAAAATTCATTTAGCTGTTGATTATTTGCCCACAAAACCCGTTTCGATTGATGGCATTCCGCACTTTATTTCAATCTTCTCCCTCACCTTTCCAGCCGACCAAGTTTTGTAATAACAATCCCAGTGACCTCAAAAATAAAAAAACATTCAATGCCATGCAGACTGAATGCTCCACTGCATTTTGTTGCCTGATAACAATTCGCCTCGGTTACCTGTGTGTTTGCACTGGTAATTGCAGCACGTTGCTGCAACCGATTTGCCGGACAAAAGGCTTATGAAAAGCCGCAGTCTGAGCCGCCGACTTCGAACTTCAGCCAACAAAGGAGGCCCATAAAGTTGCCGGCTTCTTTCATTTGGCGGCCTTTTTAGCCCTCAAGTTCATTGCGGCCATCTGTCCATCCAGCGAATGCATATTGACCAAAAGAGCTCGAAACTTAGAAAAAGTATATGAAATTAAACATATATATTATTAAACATATATATTTAACATATTATATTAACAAGTAGTGCGCAATTCACCCCACCAACTAGTATAAACTTTAATACTTTAGACTTACATATATTTTATAATAGCTACCTGATTTGTAAGTGCCTAATCCACTGTGCAAAGTTTAAATGAGGTCCCAGCTGAGCGTGGACTTTGCTATTTCTTTTTTGGGTCCGCTTTTCCAACAGTTTTTCCTCAACTTTATCTCTGGCTTTTAGTTTTCGCTTTTCTCGCTGCTGGCATGGTTAGAAGGCGGTTGCTTCGTTTGCGCAATCTGGTGTCGGTCGTCAAGGTCGTCAAAGAAGCAGTGGCCAAAATGGCAGAAGCGAAAAAGCCAAGCACATCTCACTACGTAATTCAAAAGCGTCACCAGCACCGGGCGACCAACCAAGTTGGCCAAGACTCACTTGAGGCGCATACAACGAGCTGGGCCAATTGCATAAGGCGCGCGTGCAAACACGATTTGGCGTTGTGGCCACCTTTTCCTCTCACCACCCGGCTAAGATCTTCTTCATCTGCTCCGAGCCAACTCAAATGCAGTCCGTTTATGCGTGGCAAAAGTCGTGAACACTTGGAATAATGTCTAACTTGTCAGGTAGATTAAGTTCCCTTGGTAGTGAGTTAAAAGAAACATGTGTCTCGACATGGTTATGATTTGTTCTCGAATTGCACACCGCATAAACATTGCTCATGCCACTTTAATATTCATATCGCAGGCCAAAAACATTCGTGCGAGCATAAATCATCAACAACTATGCTTGTCGCCTGCAGATGTGTTTCAACCTTTTTTGTATTGAATATAAAGTGCAATAGCTCAAACAAAAGCAGAAATAAGACAATGGCTAAGCTGCAAAGCAGTAATGTGAGTCAGCAAATGCAAAATCCACAGAAGTTGAGAACATTTTCGTTTATCAACAGGATTCGTTTAAATATGTACGTACAGGACTTTTTGGCCCAACTCCCAGGAAATTATTAAATGAGAAATCTTTGAAAAGGATATGAAACTTAATTAACTTTTCAGGTAGAACATTTAAAAAAGGACAATATGTTTTTTTTTTCTAAACCCTGTTCATCCGTTATTTCCGAAAGCCAGCTAGCAGTTTTTGTTAGCAATTTTCTGTTAAAGGGCGCAAACAAAGAGAAAAGGTATATTTTTGCCTCTTTTTAGCAAATCCAACAAGCACTTTAATCAAAGCCAAACAAAAAAGTCTCTTGGCTTTGTTCCACCTTTTCCGCAGCGAAACAGAGAAACCTCCACGGGGCTTAGAAAAACAAAAACAGCGCAATAATAAAGCGAAAAAATGGCAATAAAAAATTGTCAACTTCTGGCCAGCTGAACGCGGTCTATTCCCCAGAGGGCCAACAACGCCACGGAATTTAATTTGAGTGCACCGCGTACAACTTCACCTTTTTTTGTATATATTTTGTACCTGCGGCTGGTCGAGTATAAGAATAAACCCAAATGGATTATGACTGGGCACCGAGCCAAAGGCATTGAACCCCGGGTAAAAAATTGCATTGACAGTGGATTTTAAAGGAGATAAGTAAGTTAAGCTACTGAATATTAAATACAGTGAAAATAGGATACCTTTCAGAAGTAACATGGGTTGTGCGCCTAGAAGTCTGCAGCACATATACTACAATTATACAACACTTTCACCGGATATTTCAATTACTTGACAGCAAGTATTCATTAAGCACTTTGCCAAAAATATATGTCAGTTTAATGAAACCCAAGTGTCGTTAGCAGTTTAGTGGGCGCTATGCCCCCATCAATTAAATTGCAGTTTGCGCCATCGGTAATCAACAATTAAAATTCACTCAATGGGGCGATGCCAACGAGGTTCAAAAGCCAGAAATCGCATGATTTACGGCCATTGTACGATTGTAATGATAATAACGCTGTCATTATGAATTTAATGACTTACAAATGAAAGTGTTTCTACGGCGTCTGCAGCCCAAGGCCATTTGAAAAGGTCTCGTTCGCGATTTTATCACTCTATTATTATTTATTTCCCTGCTCGGCATCTTTATCCGCCGACAACTCGGTTGGCGATTTCCTGAATTATTATGCATATTTTATAATGCCAGTGTTCGAAGTGGGTTTATATTTTTCTTTGTTGTAATTTCACCCAAATAAGCCGTGGCCGAAAATGAAAGAAACAAACTGGGCTATAATAAATAATAACAGAGTGCCAATGTTACAAACAATATTTATTTCCATGCAAACATTACATAATTAACATACCTAATTGAATATTTAAGCATTTCGCATTGGCAAATTTATCTCGCAAATTATTTAGTTTATACACTTTATAAATACAAACTATAAGCGACTGTTAGCTCATTAGTTTGCCAGAAGCTAAATGCATTGTTAAATATTTAAATTGGATAAAACAAGGAATTTCACAAAACAATTTGCTGTTTAGCGTTAGTGAGCGATTTCACAATGGGTGTTTATTTGATTTGATTACGGGTTATTCACGGATTTTTGGAAAGAGAGTTTATTAACCTGCTGCAATTTGTACTTACCAAAGGTCGTCTAACTTTAGGCCAAGTTAATCTAGCCCTAGAATACGTTTTTTTTTATATCAGTGACAGGGATCCGAATAATTATGACGCAGCATTAACCCGGCGGCTATCTTAATTTCGATCATTATTAGACTGGAGTTTCTTGAGCCCAACTTTTCCCTCGTTACCTTTTCTTTTGATTTTCTTGACCTCTGCCCGCCCTTTTTATAACATTTTTCCTTGTTCCCTACGCCTCGCTAATTTCATATTAAAATCAATAACCTCGCGGCTCCGAAAGAACGCAGTGTTTTCAAAATCATCTAAAATGCAGCAAACTGGTTGGCTTTTCTTTCGACACTTCTGAGCCAAGTCCAGCCATTTTACCATTTTAATATTCGACTCCGCTGGAAATGCTCGTTCTGTGTGCACTCTCCTCCTCATTCAGTATTCATTAAATATTCCCATCGACTGCACACTACACAGTGTGCCCTCACAGAAGGTAGTTCGACTATAAAAGCCACTTTGTATCACCTACTTTTTTAAAGTACTTATTTAAAAAAGAAAATAATTAACATAGTTAACAGAAATAGCTTTGCTTTGAATTGTGTTTTAACTTCAGCAGTTTCTTACAACTTTTTAAGCATTAGTATCTATGATACAGCTTATATATTAAATTAATATGTATATTAGGGTATTTAAATGTAGTACTATTATCTCTCCACTTTGATTTCTATTTATTTTGTTGTACATTTAGTTCTTTCTTTCTGTTTCTCCCCGCTCTCTTGTGTGTGGTGTTTGGTCATTTAGCTTGCCCATTTTATTGTCTTTTCCAGAGGTGGGTACAATCAACTTTCGGGTTTCTTCTGGTTCTTCTGGCCAGCAGTCGATACCCATCCCCATTTTCATACCTCCGGGGGTTCCACACACATACCCACACACTCACACATTGTTGAGCTGAAACAAAATGCATATTGAATTTGAATTTGATTAGAAATGTCGGTCGACACACATTTTGGCATTGTTAATTTATGCAGTTGGCATCAGCGGTCGCCAGCTGATTGGCTTCCAGGTGGGTGGAGCTGCTGGCCGGCGAAAGGGGTACACCTTTAAATGGAGTAATTACCGCTGAAAGGTAGCGGAGGGCCACACAACCCCCACACCCTCTGCCATCCACCAAACACATACCTCACTCGCAATTCGCACAAGAAATGGGTGAATGGCTAGAATGGCGGTGGCCAAGAGTGAGTGGCGATTGAAGTGCGGGTGTCGCCTGTGTCTGTTTGCGTGCACTGGGAAAAAAGGGTGATATACATACTTTTATAAATATTTATTGATTGAAAAGTGATATCTTAGAGTAGGCAACAGGACATATCGCCAGATATCTAGATTTAGACAGATTGAAGTACAAATAAACTGCTTAGAACCTTCGAAGTAGATCCAAAGTAATTTCTGGATTTTTCTGCGAGTGTAGCACCGGCTAAACGTGTCCGACATGAGCCAAACCCGTGCGGCCGAAGCATCGCAAGTGCCAAAGTAAGCGCCCTGCCCAGTTGGAAGCCCTGAGCCCCTCCGCTCCCCTCTCCCACCCCCTGCAATCATACTTGCCATAGAGCCCCATTCGCAACGCTCGAGTTAAGTCGGTCGGTCGGTCGGTAAATTACAATGCGAAACTCTTTTGCCCAGCCGGGCATATCAACAGTTGGCTCCCCCAACTCATCAGAGCCAACCGATCCGAACCGAACCGACTTCTGGCGTTTTATAACACCCTGCGGATCTACGAAAAAAAAAATAATGCCATTGTCTAACTTGGTAACTATATAACCTGGCTATTATGTTTCCATTGACAACTCGATCCAGGGATAATCACTGCATTGTGGAATTGCTTTCGCCAGCCGTAAATTACTCAATTGAAATCAATTTCGCAGCCAGTCGGCTGTTTATTTATAATTTTCGATTGTTTACTTAATAGATTTTCACTGTCATCCCATTTTTACCCATCCAGTTGCGAAGCATTATTTTCGTTTGTCAACTGATTCCGTTCACTGTCACTTTTAATTAAGCACTCTGGCGCAACAGCTGAAAAGTTATTTAACGGCGATATCCTTGTCACTCTCCGCCGATTATCCTTTTAATGCTGTAATTTCAGCATGCATTTATTTATCCTTAATGGATTGTGCATGTCTGCCGTCTTGCCACTCTTATACCCGCCGACGAGACCGTTATTCCCGTATAAGAGTTCGCTGAGCTTCTTGGTGTAAGCCAACTTGTTCGATGTTAAGCTGAATTAAGTGGCTTTACCAACTAAAATTGCTGTTAGTTCGTCAGCAAATTTATTTAAATATATATAACATCATTTTAACCACTTTTCTGGTAATTTGTTGTCCCTTAAAGTTCATATTATCTTCATAGTTCTTACACAAAAGTCTAAAGTTTTAAAACAAAATTCTACTATTATTAATTCTTTGCGATTTATGTTTCAATAAAAATATAGTCTCTCTGGTTTGTTCAGCTCCTCAGCTCAGAAATAATGGCACTTATTCCGCTTCCGTCATTACGGCCATAAAACTCACAGGCACTCGACCAACAATTAGTGAGTGTTTGCAAATTGCTCAACACTGGTTCAACATCTTGAGGTGCCAAGAAGTTTGAGTTTTGCGAAAGTCAGCCAAGCTGAAGCAACCATCATCTGCACTGAAAGAAATGAGTTTCAGTTCGTGATTAAATAGTTTTTATATAAATTAGGCAATTTGTGTATGAAATGTAAATTCCAAGCCTTTCGTATTAACTATTTGGAATGACTAAAAGGATTTTAAGTGTAGAATATTTTTTGAGTGCACTTTACCACTCAAAATGCGATGCATGAGCTGCGCTTCCCGTTAATGAGCAGATGAGACGAGAGTTGGCCAAGAAGCGGATTCGAGATTGCAGATTATTAAAAATCAGCAGCAAAAACCGAATGAAAAACCCAACACGAAAGTGATACATTTCCCAGCTGCGTTTTTCGCTCAAACCGTTTACGGGGGGCACACTGAAAACGCCAGCGTACGTTGCAATAATTAAAAGTTGGTTAAAATATACTGGCCAAGGGGGATGGGGGGAGTGGGGGTACTGGCTGGCGGGTACAATGCATCATCGTGTTGATGTTGCGATGCGAAACAACCGCACCTAATTGGTTTTGCATGAGTTAGTTGCTGCTGTTTATGCAGCGGTGGGCGTAAGGGCGCTGGGGGCGTGGCGCGAGTTGCAAACACAGCGGTGGCATAAGTGGCAAAAACCAACAAAATATAGCATCGACCACTTCGAGCTGTGCCAATTGTTTCTAAACTGGGCTCACAGGCTAAACTAAACCAAAAAAAACGCGAAGTTGATAGCAGTGAAAGGATGATATCCTTGATGGATTTCCAATCTTACATAATATCAACATAATCAGATCGTATTCAATCAGAAAACAGAATTCGAGCGTATACAAATAGAGCATGTATTTCAAGCCAACAATGCCATATCATGATTTTGGCCACCTGTCCGTACCTCCCCCGCTAATGTTGTGACATAATTAAAGCCCGACACATGTTTGGCTTGCCTTTCCGCACGGTGGTCACCTGTCCATTTGTCCATCCGTTCACCTGTCCCGCTGTCCACCTGTCCACCGCTGACGACAGGTCACGACACCTCGTGGGGTGCTGCTGGTGATGGACAATCGGGTTTGCCGGAGTATGCACATTTAAAATGCAATTTAATGTATGCAAGTATTTACATACCATGCATCTATAGGCAGCTATGGAAAATCAATCTCTAAAATGGAATGGATGAAACCAAAAAATAAATACTTTTCACTTGCAATTTATTCTTTCAACGCGTGCCAAAGTGCTGGAGATTTCCTTCCTTCCTGTTGGATTTTTGAATTTATGTGTCCCAACAGCTCTACTCTGCGATAATAGCACTTTTAAGATACTGATTCTTCGAAATAAACTGATTTAATATCCTTAAAAAAAGATAGTTTAGTTAAGTGTTCACATATTTGAAATTGTTTCTAAGACTTCTCAACTACTTTTTTTTATTTTCTTTAAAGTAGGTTGTATTTTATTTGGAATATTCATATTTTACTAACATAAAATATCAATCAATCCAGATTTGAATAGTTTGTACCGTTCAGTTTAAGCTGCAAGAGTATATAATAAAACTGCTTTACGAAAGCAGACTTTCTGTCCGTTCTACCGCACATATTTATTTTTCATTCACACGCTCGCTCATATAGATACATTTTAATATTTTCCTCCTGCGATGAGGTTCCAGGACGAAGATGTGGATGAGCCGGCGAGGCAACAGCCATATTTCACAATTTATTGTGCTTGTCAATTGCAAGCAGGCAGCAAAAAAAAAATGCAGCATGCAGCATGCAAAATGCATACTCGCACTAGTTTTTGAATAGCAGGAGTTTAGGGGAAGTCGGTGGAATTATTCTAGTGGAAATATTGCATTTTGATATCTCGCATGCAACTTGATGCAATCATCATCGCTGCAGCTGCAAGTGGCTTGCATTGTGACTGCTTTCCTTTGGCCACTGGATCGTAATATTTGATGTTCAAAGCTTTGCTATTATAAATGAAAATATTCAGATCAATAAAATTTAGTTGAATTAACGTATTCAATTGAAATGGTAGCTCAAATTAGTGCTCTATTGATATTCAAACGGAAATAATCCAACAAAACAAATCAATTTTCAGGTTCAGCGGATTGCCAATGTCCATATCTATTACCATCTACTATTTTATTTTGCAAAAACTCCATCCATTGTTTATATCTGCAGATGAGTATTGCATAATCGCGGACAAAAGTTTGTAAGTCTATGTGCAAACTTGACATTCAACTTAGCCCTGAACTCTGAAGATACAAAAAAATGCACGTTAAGATACAAGTAAAAATGCTAAGGGCTTCGGCTCGGCAGATGTGTTGCAAGTGGCCTTTTGACTTGGCCATTAACGCAAACTTGACACATCGATGACAACGTTGTTATAGCCATCGTTATTGTTTTTCGCTAGCCACGTCGTCTGTCACCTAACACTTGGCTAAATCGCTGGATATATATATATATACTATATATGTATGTATCTGTGGGTGGATGAAAGTGGCGCAGCGTAACTTCAGATTTTAGATAAGTCACGATGTGGCTGAGGATGGCAAATGGTTTTGGGCCCAGAGACGAAATGCTTTATGCAATCGAAATGCATTTTGGCAGACAGTCGGTGCTCATCAGGCAGCCAATTAAGTTGTTTAATTGAATTGCAAGTAGAGAGTGGAAAGTGCCGAGCAAACCGAACGCAAACCGAGATGCAGAAGACGCCACAAAACCATTTGGCAAACGAGCTGGAAAAGGCAACGAATAATTGTGCAGCACTTCTATGCGGCAGTTATCTAAACAAAATAAAAAAACATGCATTTTTTTCTGTAAGTGTGCCACATCCCTTGCTCTGAAAATCGAACTTTAAGGCCGTTAAAGCTGCAGAACTCAATTGAATGTGGTTTGTATGCCACAGAACTGTGGAGTAATGAAATATTGTCTTGTTTTTAATTTTTTAATTATATTTTTAACTTTTTTATAGCTGCTATATATTTGGGTTGTCGCGAAATGTACTTTTCGTTCCGCTGCAGGGGCTTAAAGAAAAAGCCCCTTGCACTTCACGTAATTTCAATGAACCGCATTTACGTTTGGCTCGGTTTATCGCTCCTTCCTTTGAATTTCCGACGGCGCCAACTTTGCCGTGACAATGCACAACTCGTATACACACATATCACCCGTAGACAGGGCCAGCAAAGAATCCTGCACTGAAAGAAATGCAAGCGCACTTGGAGGTTCTTAAGCGAAGATGTTTGAGGTATTAAGAACAGCAGTGCAGTTGAAAAAGTCAATTTTTTAGCATCTTTGGCAGATTGATTTGGGTTTCAAGTGCTTACCCCTATTTTCTACCCCTTTTTTTGCTCAGTGTAAAAAGACTTTGAGCAGGCAGCTCGTGCAGAACGACCGTCATCGATGCTCGCAATTTGTGGCTTTCGCCACGCTTAATGCCAATCTCGGTGGCTCCACCCCATCGCCCCCCATCATCACCCATTTGCTCCCCATGGAAAGTGCCACCCACTGTACCGCCCCCACTCGTCATCCCCCCTGCCAACCCCACAGCCCCCGCAGCCATTCAGCTATCTGCCGCATTACAATTCACTGACATAATGCAAAAATCGCAGCAAGTCAGGCGCAACTCGTTGATAGGCGTGTTCTGCAATTTCAGTCTGATTGGGAAAGGATGAAAAGGTGGAAGGGGAGGAAGGGGTGGATGGGGTGGTAGTGGTGGATGGGGTGAGGCATTGTATTGTGGCATAAAAGGATTCAAGGAATTCGCCGAGTGGTGAACAGGCTAATTAATGTTTGCGTGCCCAAAAATCATGGTTACTTTTCAGTTTGAGGTTGAGCTAAAGTTAAGTTTAATAGTGCACTTTAAGTATATGTTTATATTTATAAACACTAATATTCCAGCTTTTTATGAGGCAAAGTAAGCAAACAGGTTAGGCGAATTTATTAGATGTTTAAATTTAACGCCTCTAAAAAAATGATTATATTATATGATACCACTTGGGAACCTGTGGTGCTCTGTTAATTGTTTAAATTTTACTCTAGTCTTACCCACCCTCGAGTACCCAGTAATTGCATTAGGTTTATTGCTTTTAAGGGCTATAAAATAATTAAACTCAACCCCCTTGGGCGAGCATATCGATTTGCGATAATCGCCTTGAACAAGCCAAATGGACAGCGAACAGTATATAAATCTTGGAATCTTGGATTTACGCGGCGCTTTTCTGGTATCAAGGAAACACTAATAAATAGCCCCACTCCAGATTAGATTCAACTAAACTTGAGCCATAGCTATTTGCGCACGCACTTAGTCGCACGACCGTCCTCGCAGCCAAAAGTTCAGCCAGAAATGCTGGCCAAAGTGCTCACTATCTTGGCCATCGTGGCTTCAGCAGGAGCTGCTGACGACTTTGATCCTTTCATAGATATACCCTTCAAACGGCTCAAGACTTCGGTGGGTTAACATCATTGAATTGGACATCTAACTAAGTTTTAAAGATATTTAAGCCCAGTTACGTAACTTGATGTCGCCATCAATTTAAAGTAAAACACATACAGCATGAGAAGTGCATACTGAAATTTAAACCAATGCTTAAATTGCACACCCATTTAGAGCCGCGATTCAAGTTGGATTTTCATTGCAGGCGGAGCGCATTGCGGAGCACGGCTACCCGGCCGAATCGCATTTTGTGGAGACCCCGGACGGCTATGTGCTGAATGTGTTCCGCATTCCCCACTCCCCCAAGCTGAATGGCAATGGCAACGAGGGGGAGTCGGAGGCACCGCGCCCGGTGGTGCTCATCATGCACGGGCTGTTCAGCTGCTCGGATTGCTTCCTGCTCAATGGGCCGGAGGATGCGCTGCCGTACAACTACGCAGATGCCGGCTACGATGTCTGGCTGGGCAACGCCCGTGGCAACATCTATTCGAGGAACAACACCTGGCTGGACGTGAAGCATCCGTACTTCTGGAAGTTCAGCTGGCACGAGATTGGCTCCATCGATCTGCCCGCCACGATTGACTACATCCTGGCTGAGACGGGTCAGCAGTCGCTGCACTACGTCGGCCACTCCCAGGGATGCACTTCCTTCTTCGTAATGGGCTCCTACCGGCCGGAGTACAATGCCAAGATCAAGACGGCGCACATGCTCGCTCCGCCCGTCTACATGGGCAACACCACGGAGGGTCTCATCGTGAGCACAGCTCCGCTGTTTGGTCACCATGGCATTGGCTCCACGCTGCTGGAAAACCAGGTTTTGTTGCCCCAGAATGCGTTCATCCAGCGAATACTGGACACCACCTGCAGCAATCAGCCGATCATGCTTAGCTACTGCAAAACCTTGGCCATCCTCTGGGGAGGTCCCGAAATCGGCAACCTTAACCAGGTGAGTGATGGAGTTCCCATGGAGCTCTCGAAGCAGATATCCACTTTATATGAATCCAACCAATTCCAGACTCTGCTCCCGCAAATTGCGGAAACCCATCCTGCTGGAGTCTCCTCAAACCAAGCCATTCACTACATACAGTCCTTCGCCTCCAACGATTTCCGTCTGTACGATTGGGGCACCAAGAGGAACCTGGAATACTACGGCGTGCCAGAGCCTCCGGCATATGATCTCACCAAGATCACCTCCGAGCTGTACTTGTACTATGGCTTGGCGGATGGATCGGCGAACAAGCAGGACATCTCCCGACTGCCCGATCTTCTGCCCAATTTGGCACTGCTTCACGAGGTGCCCGATCCCACATGGGGTCACTTGGACTTTATCTTCGCCACGGACGTCAAGAGGGTAATAAACGATTTGGTTTTGGATTACAGTAAGGCCTACGATGCGGGGGAGAATTGAGTAACCATTTATGACCATATGATAAGAGCAAAATAAATGTTTGTTCCAATTTAAGGATTAGTGAACTTGTGAGAAACTTTTGGCCAGAATGACAAACGCGCAGAGCTAATTACCAGTTAACAAGTGTCTGCTGGTCTGGTTGTCTCGTTTTTAGCCCCGTCTGGCTGCTTCTAACTTGGCCGTGGTCACGCCTCTGCGATGTACAACTTTTTCCCTCCGGCTTGTTGACAAACATTATCGCTGGCTGGATATCGTGGCTAGCTGGTTCCATCTCCACTTACGTAACCCTTTCCGACTCCTCCCCAAATGACCGTAATTAGCACTGGGGTCTCCGCGAGTTGGTCTGCTTGGCGGTTTAGTTGGGGCCACTTGCAAATATGCTTATAATGATGATTTATGTGGTTAAGTGGGCGTTTATCACTCGGTCGGAAGGGCGAAAAATGCATTGATGAGGAATGCATTGAAGGAAAGGCAGTTGTTGGGAATTTGGTACATATCTTATGTAAGAAATTGTAAATTCTTAAAAAAGTAGTCATATACTTAATATATTTGAGTAAAGTCTTATTTATAACCTTTATTTATCGCACTTATAATGCGTCTAACTGATTCTAATCAATGAGTTAACAATTTAATCCCTAATCTTGTGCAACTTTTTAATGACTCACATATAAAACTTTTATCAGATAGCTTAAATTTCCTATCGCTTTTGTTATCAGCCTGTTAACTGGTTAGATTTAGGTCCAAACGCGCTTAGCTGGTGAACCACCTGGATAATTAAGTGACTCTGGGTAATGCCCATTCAGTGCTCACTCAGCAGTGCTTCGCACTTCGCCAGGCTTCACTGTAGCCCCTCGCCCGGCGACCGTTTACCATTAAAGCCAGCCCGCTGGCAATTAAACCGCATGCCTTTATTAATCGCAGACCGCTGATGTGGAAGAGGATAATGCCGGTGACGAGGCTCAAGTGCGTCGAGTGGATTCGCGAAAAAGTTTACTGCGCAAGGAAATGGCAGATCATCAAAGGCAACGGGCGAAGGGGAGTGAAATTAATAAAGTGTAAAAGGATTTTGGTCGTAACTAGGGAGGGTGGGGGAAAAGATAAGGCCAGACATCTGGGTGGGTTATAAATCTGGCGGGTTGGCCCGCTCAAAACCTGACCCTATAATCCTTTATTTTCGTTTTCAATTTGTTGGAAAAGGCAAACAGAAAGTGTTAAAAGTATTTCTCATGCGGAAAATCCACAGTGACTGGCCAAGCGCTGACAAACTTTTCCCACTTTCCACACTTTTTCCCACTTCACCCCACTTTTCCGCCCTTTACCTCTCCTGTCTTTTCCTAAGTGGCTGCGACACTTCTGTATGCATAATTTAAACAAAAGTCGCCAAAAAACTAGGGGGAGACCAAGAGCTGGAAAAACAAGCAGCGGCAACAGAAAGTTGCAATTGCAAAAATTGAAAATTTTCCGCATAAAAATATGCCCCGACAAGGAAACAAAGGAAAAATCCCAGAAAATAGCAAGAAATCTTACTCCCAGCCAAGATGTCGACAAAGTGCCGTGCATGTTGTTGGCAAAATGTTTATTGTCAAAAAGTTAAGCAGAATGCAGATTGCCACAGAAGAAATAAAAGGTCGCAGGAGGTGCAGAGGCCTTATTTTATATAGTTATTGGAGCTCTTATAATAATAGGTATGTTGTGTCAACACTTGTCTTTAAATCATAAATCTACTTTACTTAATCCTTTAAGCAAACAAAACACGTATACTTGAACATAAGTCTTCTTAATTTATTAGTCTAATGGAATTTCCATTTCGTTGCCGAAAAGAGTTTCTTGTTTGTGCCAAAAAGTTTCTGGTCTGAAAGTAATTAAATCCGCATTTACTTAATCAAAAACAATGCACAAATTATGAGCAACCTTTTCTAATTTATCCAAGACAAGGCTTCCAAGAATTTTTTTTTTTCGAATATTTCAGGAATGTAATTAAATAAAATACTATTTGTATATACGTTTTTTAACATCCATGATTGCAACGGTTTATTTTCAAATTTTAGCGCGAATACCGTTCCATATGCAGTATTTTCAACGTTCTGTTAAATACTGAAAGCTTTCGGTCAGCTTTCCACCATCTAATTGATTCAGTTGTCTGGTCACACTGCTGCGCGACCGAAACGAAACGAGTAAAAAATTCCGATAATTACAATTAATATAAAATAAAAACGCGGAGCATAACGAGCAAAAATGGAGGTGGAAAGCCCGGAACACACGCGCGACTTCGCCGAGGTGGACATCAACAACGGTGCGGCCTCAGGATCGGAAGACGAGGAGGAGGAGGTGCCAGCGCCGGGCAGCGTAACTCTGGATCGCAACGAAAGTGATCTTTTCGTGTCGGCCTTGAGTCCCAGCAGCATCGGGGATATACACGTAAGTTGGGTCACGAAACGCCGGAGCAGCCCGCATCGGCAGCCCCCAGTAATTGAGCTCCCATTTCGGGGCGTCGTCGGTCGCTTTATCAGCGCTCGCTTTGTTTGGTTTTGTGGCTACGTCACATGTGCCGCCCACCAGCAAAGCTTGTTGCTCCATAGAAACACAATGAATTTGCGTCTTAATGCACTCCCCATTTGTTGCAGCCGCTGCAAGAGGTACTCACCGACGACGGCGACTACTTCATCAGCATCGTGGTCTCGGATCCACAGAAAATCGGCGATGGCATGGGCTCCTATTTGGCCTACAAGTGAGTCACGAAGTTCCTTATCATAGAAAACATAATGCATTACAAAAACAATTCTTATCACCTCCGCCAGGGTAACGACCAAAACGAACATTCCCAAATTCAAGCGCAGCGAGTTCAGCACTCTGCGACGCTTCAGCGATTTCCTGGGCATCCATGATCTGCTGGTGGGCAAGTACATGCGGCTGGGCCGCATCATACCGCCGGCGCCCTCCAAGAACATCATAGGCAGCACCAAGGTGAAGATTAGCCCGCAGCAGAGCGAGCCGGGCACGCCCATGACCCAGGAGTGGGTGGAGATCCGTCGTGCGGCCCTCGAGCGATTCGTCCACCGTACCGCCCAGCATCCCGTGCTGCGCGTCGATCTGGACTTCATGAACTTCCTGGAGAGCGACCAGGAGCTGCCGCGTTCTGTGAATACCTCTGCGCTCAGTGGAGCCGGCGTGATCCGCCTGTTTAACAAAGTGGGCGAGACTGTGAACAAGATTACCTACAAAATGGACGAGAACGATCCGTGGTTCGACGACAAGATCACGGAGGTGGAGAGCCTGGACGCCAATCTACAGAAGCTGCACAATGCTATGAAATCGCTGGTCACGTCGCGTCGTGAGCTGTCGCTGCTCACCGGTTTGGTGGCCAAGTCGGCGGCCATGCTGAGCACTTGCGAGGAGCATACTGGACTCTCCAGGGCGCTGTCCAACCTAGCGGACGTGGAGGAGAAGATAGAGCTACTACGCTCCGAGCAGGCCAACTCTGACTTCTTCATTCTGGCAGAGTTTATCAAGGATTACTTGGGCCTGTTCGGCGCCATCAAGTGCATTTTCCATGAGCGCGTCAAGGCTTTTCAGAACTGGCAGTACGCACAAATGCAGTTGTCCAAGCGGCGGGAGAACCGTGGACGCTTCGAGCTGGCCAACAGGGCGGACAAGCTGGATCAGGCCCAGCAGGAAGTGGACGAGGTGAGTGTGGCAAGTAATTTACGTTTTTCCCAATCAGTCATTGTTTGAATTTTGCAGTGGCAGGGCAAGGTTCAGCGCTGTCAGCAACAGTTCGACGACATTTCGGCGGAAATTAAGCGTGAGATGGAGCGTTTCGAATTGACCAGAGTTAAAGACTTTAAAGTAAACATTATCAAGTATATAGAAGACCAAATGGCGCATCAGCAACAGGTAGATAGCCAGCCATATTCCCTTACCGAAAACTCACTTATTCGTAACGATTCCCTTTGCTTTTCAGATCGTCAGCTATTGGGAGGCCTTTGCTCCGTTTGCCCGCGAAATCGTTTAACTTTTATTCCGATTATCGTTGCATTTCCAGAAACTTTTGCATAACCAACAGCTGTGCGCGCTATGAACTAATTCTGCGGGACCAAATTCGATCTTAATCTTGCGATTTGGAGCTACAACTTCGCCTTCAGCACTTATCTTGCAATTTGCCGCCGAAGCTCGTATTTTTTTGGGAAACTGCTTCAAGCATTTCGCGATGCATTCACAAAGCCCCTATCTCTTTATTCGTACACAGTAATTATTATCAGAAAGCTGAAAGTTTGCTGCAGATCCAGGGATCTGCGTATTCTCATTCAAAACATGTATTCGGTATTATCTAAAACAAAGCCATGGATCTAGTTAGTTAGTTGAAAGTGAAGAAGACTCATTGGCAATTTCCAAATTGAAGTTTATACCATTATTATTGGGAAATGGGTTTCCCTGTTTACTGTTGGTATACTTATGTATTTATATATATATTCCAATTAAACATTTTGTATCATGACAAACAGAGCATTTCAACAATAAATTTGTAAATATGTATAGATGTAAATATTTTGTTGTTGTCTTGTACATATTCCTTAATTGCCTGATATAATATCTGAACTTCTTGAACTTTTTTTGAAATATTTTCGATGTGAAAAGATTTCTGTGGTTCAATATCAAAGTAAATTTCGAGAGAAATGAAGAGTACGGTGAAGCCTATTAAATTTTGAATCTTGAATATTTTGTATTTTGATTTGTTGATATTTATAAATAATATTCAAACTGTATTTACAGAACTAAACATTTAAAATTAATTATATTTTTTTGCCAGCAATGGTGTTTTGGTATTTTTGAAATACCGCATTCTCCTAAGGGAGTATTCCTCATAACTAACTCTACGGTCACACCGAACACAACAAAAAGAAATAAGTGTTTAGTCATTTACAATCTGATTTGTTTCTCGAAGTTTTCCCAATAACAGCCATATATAGCATCCGAAGCAAAGTGTCTGCTTAGTGTAGAGGAAAACAGTAACCGGAGAAGTACAATCATGGAATTTCCACACTTGGGACAGCACTGCAGTGAGGCAACGTGCAACAGATTGGGTAAAATCGAATACCATACGCCAACCCGGAAGCAGAAGCTAATTGAATTAAGTTCCATCTACGTCCAGATTTTCTGCCCGTCAAGTGCGACTCGTGCGACAAGGTCTTCTGCGCCTCGCACTACAGCTACGACCGCCACAGCTGTCCAGGAGCCTACAGGAAGAACGTTCAGGTGCCCGTCTGCCCACTGTGTCGGGAGCCCGTGCCAACGCCACCCGGAGTAGAGCCCGATGTCACTGTGGGCCAGCACATTGACCAGCAGTGCAAGTCGGAGAGCAAGAAGATCTACACTAATCGCTGCAATGCCAAGGGCTGCAAACGAAAGGAGCTCATCCCGGTGACCTGCTCGCAGTGTCGCTTGAACTTTTGCCTGCGGCATCGCCACACCAGCGACCACGACTGCAAGCCTATGCCAGCGTCTTCGACATCGTCCGTCACTGGGGGATGGCAGTCCATATTCAAGACCTCCTCGGACTCACGATCCATGGCTGCCCAGGCGGCCGAAAGACGCAGGCAAAGCAAGCCCGCGAGCAGTAGCATCAGCAATACCAATTCCAGACCTCGACCTGTGCAGGCCACACAAGTACAAAACATACAGGGCAATATGGTGAGTTGGCAAGCTGGTCTTAAACATAAACAAGAACCAAGACTAGTATTTGTTGGGTGAACCCAATGATTCATGAGTCATCCAGACCGTTCTAGACTTTATCAAACTTTTATGACTTCATGATTGAAATACTTGCAGAGCGAAGACGAGGCCCTCGCACGAGCCCTAGCCTTATCCATTATGGAGCAGGATGACGCGGCGGAAAGCAACCGCCAAGCTCCGGCACCAAGCAACGCCCAGCAGGTGGCTGTGGGCGGTGGTGGCAATCAGCAGGGAAATGCCAAGGACAAGTGCCTGCTGTCCTAGGTCTCAGGAGGCAGCGCAGCGCAGCCAGCTCTCAACATATCCATCACTTGACCAGCAGCTAGAAATCTGCCCAATTATTAGATGTTAATGAAACTCCGTTATTGTAATAATTTGTTGGTAATTTACTTCGACTTCGTCACATTCTTCGTGGTTTAGCAAAAATAAATCAATGTTAAGTCTACATTTGGAAAGCATAGATAGTTTTTAACACGGATCTTTAAGGGGAAAGAAGGGAATCGACCCTATTGCGAACAGATCTTACTAAGATAAATATGATACAAGGCTTAGCTACATAAATAGATACACGATTATAGTTATACAGATACATTGCAAATTATTCGGAATTGGCCTGCGTTTGCGTTTCCGCCACTTGCTCCTCCTCGATCTTGGCAGGAGGTGGTACTTCCGCGGGCACCACTTCCATCTGGCCAGCGACTTCTTCAGCTTTCGGCTGCTCCACAAGTTCAGATTTGTTGGACATCGTGCTTAACTTTCTGCCAACCGTGGAACCATCCACTGACGACGACGTGCTTATTTTGCGGGCTGCTGCTGCAAAGCTGGCGACTCCCTCGGCGGCCAAAATACTGGCACTGGATAAAAGTATGGAAACTTGCTCCGCTGACGGACAACTCGTGATGATCATATCATCTGTGGAGTAACCATTTGTGGTCAGCAATTGTTCCAGCTTCACAAACGATTGAATGATGTTGTTCTGCATAGAAAGATAGGGATGAATAAATCCTACTTTGTGGGCAAACATTAAAGCTTACTCGGATCGGTCTGAAGATGATGAACTCTGTATCACGATTGCTTAGATATAGCTGCATGGAACGCTGCAACACGGCCAGCTTGGCTTTGATCAGGCGCTGTGTCTCCTGGATTATACTGCTGATCTGCTGCGGACTGGCCCATGGACTTTGCCTCAGAACGTAGCTGGCTTTTGTCGACTCCGGCGATTGGGGTGTGGCTGGAGTGGATTGCGCCAACAGACTCTGCGCCTTATCCAGGAATGTGATGAGAGGGCCGACCAGCATGTGAACTGCATCCTTGATGTACCTCTCGCACACCGACTTGAGCTGACGGTCCACTTCCTTGCGAGAGTCGAGCAAATGCTCCTTGATCTGCGGCGTGCCCTCCAGAAGGAATTCCAACAGTGCATTATTGCTGCCCATCGAAAAGAGCTGTTTGCGCTTCTGCAGCAATCCAAAGGCTGCCGTCTTCACCTTGCTGAAATCCAGCGAAGTTTCCTTCACCGTAAAGTCCACACGAAACGGTGCAATCTGTTCCCGCAGAATTAGGAGATGCTTGATTTCGAAGAGCTCGCCGTCAATTGCCGTCTTATTGGCTGATATCTTGCCAGCCGCATGAGAAACACTCTGGATGCACAGCTTGAGCGCTTCCTGAGAAAGGCCTTGGAAAATGGGTCGATCCACGCAGCGGTAAAGCCTCGAGAGACACACCAGTGTCCGACGGACTGTGGGGTACCACATGCCATGCAGATCGGCCGGGGAATCTATATACGTTAAAGGTTATACTCTGTTCGGACTCGAAGGATTCAGAATCTTACTCATTTGCTTCACCGTGTAGGCAGTGGCCACGCTTTCCGTCTCCACAGCACTTGAAACACTTGAAATCATGGAGTTGCGTGAATCGGAGCGGCGCAAAGGGGCAGGTTCTTGAAGGGACAGGGCAATGCTCTGAAATATATGCATTATTTTAGTTTTCAATCAATTGAAAACTCCCCAAACCACTCACCTCCATCATTTCCAACTTCTCGGGGTAGGCCAAATCTCCCGATGAGGGATTAAAGTTCTGAATGTCCGACTGCAGGTATAGATGCGCTCGGAAGACTAAACGCTCCTGCACATCTTGCAGCAATTGGTGCGCGATGGTGGCAAAGGCCTCCAGTGCAACAGCTAATTGATACAAACTCAATAAATGTTCTTGAATTACTACAGGATTCTGTAAACTTACGGTTCTGTTGGACATGCTCCTCCAGCATTTCAATCCTTAGAATGGAGCAGATCTCCGCCAGCGTTTCCAAGTGATTAATATGTATAATAAAGGGTCGCATGGTGTCATAGAGAATGGTGCACAGACCCTCCAGATAAACCCTGTGTTAAAAATGAGATCAGTTATAGTTTCCAACTAGATGTACGGGTATGTCTTACGTCAGGTGTGGCGCTCCCGTGCTGAAGAACTGGTAGAACAAACGCTGTTCGTCCTGGCAAACATGCACCAAAAAGGCGCAGGCGCTTCGGGTGAGAGAGCAGTGATCCCCTTTATGGGCCACCTTAACGTTTTGTATGGACAGATTCACCGCCGGCGACATAACACTGGCTCTTTGCGCCAAGTAGTGCTGTTGAAGGTCCGTCATCAGTTGGGCGTAGTCGAGGCTGTGCTCCGACCGAGACTCAATCAACTGGGCGACCCGCTTCACCTTTGCCGCGGCCGTTTGATATTTGCCGTAGTACAGAGCGAATGCGGCATCTGGTGCCTTGAGAGCAGCGGCGGCATCCGGCACATTGTTCTTGGGATGGAGCGTGGCCTCGGTGGCCTGGTTTATCACGCTCGTCACATAGTTACGCACCAGACCCGAGGCTTTGGCCAGGCACTGCCTGTACTTCACATTGTAGGCGGCCGCGTCCTTGAATTTTGGCTGTCAATGAAGGATATTAGTATATAAATGACCGAAGTGTAAAAGACAAGCTTACATTCTCCTCGATGTAGTTTAGGCATTCGTCGATCTTGTTGAGGCACTCCCGGAACGCTTCGCTAGCCACCGAAAGCGTGGGGCTCTGAAGTCGCTGGTTGAGCAACTCCACTTGGCTAAAATAGTGCAGACGGCGTTGAATCTCGTGACTCAGCTCCTGCAGTCGCTCCTGCTCCTCGATCAACTGCTCGCTGGCCGTGTTCAGAGCGCTGGTCTTTTGCGACACAAAGTCGTACTCATCGCAGAGAGCGCCCAGGCGCTCCATGGCCCCAGCGATCTGGTCCAGCATATGGGAGCACTCCGCTTTGCGCTGCTCCAGCTGCTGCAGGTATTTGTGGTAGTCGGCATCGCCACGTTGCTCGATCTCGGCGCTGACGTCCGCGAACCAGAGCAGAAACTCATTGGTGTTCTGGAGTCCCTCCGCAGGTAGTTTGATGTCATCACCGCTTTGCGAAGAAGCAGCTGCTTTTGAATCGGTAGGATCCGCCTGGCTGGGCGTAGCCGGTGCCGGTGCCTACAAAGAGTCTGGTTGCAATTATCCGATTGCCATTCGAGGAGGAGTCTACTCACCGATGGTCCGCTGTCGCGCCACAGATTGGTCAGGACGTCCAGGTGCTCCTCTTGCTGGACACTCAGAGCCGCCAGCGGGTCCGTTTTGGACTCCCATTGCATCAGGCGATTACGAATCTTGCGCAAATTCTCATTCTCGCTCTGAATTCGTTCGACGTCATCCATTTTTCTGCGGCGGATTTGGAAACAATCAATCAGCTGTTCAGAGATGACCGGTCTGCGTCTTGCAGTGCTGCTCAGCGGGAAGACCTGGCTAACACTAAAACTTTGTTTTGATTGATATAGGTTGCCTCTATTTGTATGGTATCACTTAACTTCCCTAATATGTTATGCAATACTTCATTTTAGATTTAATACGTTTTAAGCTCTTTTTATGCTCGTCCTGTTTTTAAATTATGTTTTTACATATAATATCTGTCCGTTTAACTTGGCGATTATATAGCCAAGCTGTCACCACTGACGGGACGTTTTCCATCACTGGCGGCATCAATAAAGTTCTGTTCTCTATTGTTTTTATTGAATTTTGATCAGTTTTTCCGGGTCATTTAGCATACGATGGCGCCGCAGCCGGTGGTTACGGGGCTATCTCCGAAGGAGGGTCCTCCTGGCACCCGCGTCATCATTCGCGGCGAATTTCTGGGCACCAGAGTGCAAGATCTAATTGGTAGGCGTAGCCTGGCCCAAATAGCTTCTGTTTTCTGATGACTTTCCCTTCCCAAAAATGTAAGGTCTGAAAATCTGCGGTTCAGATTGCCTGCTGTCGGCGGAGTGGAAATCACCTAATAAAATCATCGCACGCACTGGTCCGGCGAAGGGAAAAGGCGACATCATAGTGACCACTTTGAGCGGTGGAGTGGGCACGTCCACGGTTCAGTTCCGTGCCTACCACGAGACCATTGGTCCACTCAAGGAGTCCGCCGTCTGGATCGAGGAGTCGCCCTCGCAAAATTTTGCCTGGGGTCGACGCACCCTGGCCCAATCCGGACTGACGCAGGAGGATCCACTTGGACTATCCATCGAGGGTAACGAGCAGAAAATCCCCGAGGACTTGCGCGATCTCTTTCCCGAAGCCTGCGGGGATCTGTCGCAGGAGCACTTCTCCCCGGTCTGGTTCCTGCTTGAGAATCACCTGGCCACCTCCTTCGAGGATCTCAAAGCGGGCCTGTCCTATTTAAAACGGAAAGTGGAGAGCCAAAAGGAAGGTCAGCTTTCCTTCCTGAAGTCCAATGCAGGCTCCGTGATTGACCAGCTCGATACGCTTATGAACATCCGGGACAAGCTGCAGGAGGATGTCAAGCTGCACGGCAATGAGACCCTAAATATCTTGGAAACGTCCATAGAGAGTGAGTGGGATTTATAGATTGAGATTTCTAATTCTAACATTTTTCTACTTATAGACTCCATTAGCGAATCGCAAAAGATATTCACTGATGTGCTGGTGCGCAAAGAAAAAGCGGATTCCACGCGTTCCGTTCTGTTCGCCCTGTCGCGGCACAAGTTCCTCTTCTGTCTGCCCAATTCGGTGGACAGACGTGCCAAGGCTGGTGAATACGACATTGTGGTTAACGACTACTCGCGCGCCAAGAACCTCTTTGGCAAGACGGAGATTCCCATTTTCCGCAAGGTGCTCGAGGAGGTCGACCACAGGATCCTGTCCATAAGGAAACAGCTGCACGAGAAGGTGGTCAAGATGCCACAGAGCGTGGAGCAACAGAAGAAGCTCATCAAGGCGCTGATCAGTCTGGAACTGCAGCAGAGCGGAACCCCCATTGGCGATAAACTACGCAACATCGATCCCGCCTGGGATGCCATCGAGGCCAGAGCCAAATATCTGGAGTGGACATTTCGCCAGACCTTTGACCAGCACACCAGCAAGGATTCGGGTGCGCAGGAAAAGGCCAAGAACAGGGATTCCAGCCAGGCGCCCAATCGGGTTAACTTCTGCGAGGAACTGTGCGACATTGCCGCCTCCCAGCTGCCGGACTTGTGGCGTCTGGGCCAGCTATACTTCACCGGCGAGCTACGCGGACCTCATGATCCCAAGCCAGGGGATTTCAAGCGAATGGTTTTGAACGCCATCGAGAAGTTCTGTGTCTACTTGAGGTTGGCCATCCTCATTGCCACGGATCAGCGCGCTCTGCGTCAGTCCAGCGGTTTGGCTTGGCCCATCGGCTCCGCATCGGCAACACATCAGTTTCTACCCTGGATTCCGCAGTGCCTGCGCTTCACGAGGATAGCCTACGCCACACTCATAAGCCTGGATCTGCCCTCGGAAGCGCTGGACATCATACAGAAACTGATCGATGAGGTGCGACTTTTCTGCTTCTCAATTATCTTCAAACGGGCCACGGATCGGTGCAAAAAGCTGGGCAGCCAGGAGACCTGGGAACTGGGCGTGGAGGAGTATCCAGGTGCCACATTGCTACCCGCCGCCTTGGAAGCATTGCTTATCGAAACGCTGGACGAGGTGCAGTCTGTGTGCATGCAAAGGGAGACCCGGGAGGGCAATCTCCTCGAGCCGCAGTCGGATGGACAGAGAGAGGTGACACAGCGACTACAAGAATTCCTTTCAGCGTTTAGCGCGGTGATCGAGGAGCTGGCCTTTCACTCCCACGACGAGGAGACGCCCACCCACAATGTGTCCCAGCTACTTGGATTCCCCAACGCCCAGCAGCCAGATTCGGTGGCTGGAAGCGGCGGAGCAGCGGCTGTGACCTGGGAGCAGCGCATGCTCTGTTGCCTGGCCAACTACGCGTACTGCAACAAAATCTTCTTCCCTCGCCTTGGTGACATCTTCGTTCGCTACGGTTACCCGCTGCCCACGCTGGCAATCGAAACTGCGCGCTACACGGTTAACCAGCTCTTTACCAATCTTCTGGAGGAGTACGTCGAGCATAAGGGCGATCCGCTGGTCGGCACCATCGAGCCCTCCATGTATCTGGGTCGTTTCCAGTGGGATCACGAGATGGAGATCGGTCAGCTGCGTCCTTACGCTCACGAGTGCTGCGATAATTTGGTTGGTGTCTACTCCGAGATCTACAGCATCTCCCCGGCACTGCTGCGACCCATCCTGGAGTCTATAGTGCAAACCATATCTGAAGAGCTGGCCCGTCTGATGAGCTGTGTCCAGCGGTTCAGCTTCACGGGAGCGATTCAGGCCCACGTGGATATCCGCCTATTGAGGGACTCCCTGGAAGGTTACGTCAATGAGACTGCCAAGTGAGTGATCTAAATGAAATGCTTCTGAATTTCAATAATTCCCTTAATCTGCAAAAGGAACTACTTCATGGAAGCGCTGGAGGCCATCAATCCGCCCCTGAGTGGCGAGCAGAAGCGAAAGGCGGACGAGATTCTGGAGCGCGTCAAGCGGAACATGCGTCTGCAGCTGCTCTGCTTTAGCGTCAAGGACCCCTAGGCACATTCCACTGCAGGGCGCAGCCCATGTAGATAGCGTATACTTTAACTAGCTTGTGATTACCCATGTTCTAGGGATAAATCTTTATTCGATTGCATAACTTTCTCACTTACTACCACGACTCACAAGCCCAACAGCTTTGGGTCAAATTTGAAGTTGTTCTGAGCCATGGTCTTGATGACCTGCTCCACATCGATGGTGTTGAACTTCTCCTGCACGCGCTGCTTGATGGGGTTCTCGATGGCGTCCATGATTTGGTAGCGCAGCAGGTTGGGAATGACGTTCACCGCAAACTCCATGACGTAGTCCAGCGTTCCCGCTCCGTCGCATCGCACCTGTATGTTGCCCATGTCAAACTGCAGATCGGTGATCTGCGCCCGCTTGCGTGTGTCCAGGGATTGGCTCAGGGCCACGGTGGCGCGTATGTGCTGAACCGTGAATTGTACGTGACCGACGCGGGTCATCATGCCCACACCCACCTCCCACTGGCCGGCTCCCGTCACCTGCTGGGTGCCTATTTGCAGGACGACCGACACCGTTTTGTTGGCCATGCCAGCGGTTATGTTGCCCACGCGGTAGAAGCTAGAGATTCCATTGATCCAGGTGTGTGCTAACTGGACACTGAACACGCCCATGGTGCGGTTGACATCAGGCAGGTGGTACGGGTCGTAGCCCTGCTGGCGCACCATCTTGCGTGCCATGGCAATGGCGCTGTCCAGTGGCGTTATAGAATTGGGCAGTCGGCGGTCGCCCAAGGTTTTCTGGATCATTACGTTGATCTCGCCGCGCAGCTTCTTGTCCGCCTCCTGGAGCATGAATGGTTTCATGGCGTCGAAGACCAAATTGGGCGCACCGTTCACCACGCTCTGAAAGACGCTGCCCACCAGACCGAGGTTCTGGAAGTCCATTGTCATGTCCGAGAAGGTGATGTCGATCTTGATGCGGTCCGTGGCCAGTTGACCGTCTCGTTCGACGGCCAAGAAGGCGGTTGCCTCGGCATAGACGTTCTTCAGGACTACAGTAAAGGGTCCATTGGCTTTCGAAAAGAATGAACTGAGGGTGTACTGGCCCTTGACCAGCATCTGATCCAGCTGGAGGCCACCGTTGAACTGCAGGACAGAGGATTGAAAACTTCAAGCCAATTCGAAGTCAATGGTGAAAACTTACTCTCATTTCCTTCAGGTCTAGGTTCATTTTATCAATGCGGAACTTGGACAAGCCATACGCCTTGACCTGCTTCATGTCCAGATTGGCCATGCCCATGCTCTTCTTCACATTGGGCACCTCCAACGGATCGGGCACGGGCACGCCGGGCAGCCCCTGCGGATCCTCCTGCTGAAAGTGCACGAGCATGGCCTCCACCTGGGCGGCTATGCTGGCCTGACTCTCCTTGATCTTAAGTGCGTCATCCGACTCGCTGGCTTCCTGCTCCACAGCTGCTCAAAGGTCATTAATGAGTGGCTTAGTTCGGGTAGAGCTGAGGCTGAAATTCGGCTTACCATCGCCAGGCTCCTGGGAGTGAACAATGTGGCAGCCACTTGCCAGCAGGCCCACGAGCACGACCACTATCAATGGCTTCATCTTTCGGGGATTAGCTGGAGCTGCTGCTTATCAGTTGGAAAATGGAGGAAAACGCGCCAGCCTCCGTTCTCTACTCGGAGCAAACACGCACTGACGACTGGCGCGTTAATCAAAAGATAATGATGAGCCGCAGGCGGCGATCCGCTTATCTAAGGGCGACTCTGCTCGCGGAGCTGCTGATTAAACTCGGAATTGAGATTGAGTGACTTAAGTGAGCGGAAGCGGCCAGCACATTGGAGAATCTGTAGGCACTCATTGGACTCACTCCGCTCCCAGGAACGATGTTCTAGAAATCATGCACCAGATTGCATGATGCAAAAAGTGTTGCTGTTCGAAAACAGTTTTGAAAACCAAGGAAAATCGCACATTTTTCTGAGTAGCAATGCTCGTGTTTATTTAAATATTTTAATAGTTATATGTTCGCATATATAATATGGGTATATATGGCTTACTTGAATTGTTGTTCTTAATCCTAGGTTCACGTGCTCAAAAAAATTCATGCTCAAAAAAAGTCTTAGCCTATTCAAAAAAATGTCTTAGCTTATTAAAAAAAGGGTTTTTTAGCTCACAGCATCCGCATTTTGGGCAAAGCATTTAAGTAAACTTTAATTCGCTGTTCGTTAAACGAAAATAATCTTTAGTTTTGACTAATGCTTTACTCTTAAAAGGATTATCTTTGCTGCAGCTGCAGAATTGCTTTAAATAGTTATGTATATGACTTTTGGCTTAATACGTATTAAAAAAAAAATTGAGTTTTGGAAACGTTTGCTGGATAATTACAAGAAGTCTAAGAAATCCTCAGGTTGTAGAATGCTCCTAAAAGATATTTGGGAGTTGATTTGAGTGGAAGTTGCTTGAGTGGGGGAATATGTACCGCAACGAAACCATATGTTAAAAACAAGAGAGAACGCTATAGTCGAGTTTCCCGACTACCAGATACCCGTTACTCAGCTAGTTTCATAATTTTTCTGGGATATCCATAGGTATTGGGGAATAAAATTTAAAAAAATTTACAAATTGCACAAAAGTTTGGGCGTGGACGTTTTGGGCGGTAAGTGGGCGCGGCAACATGAGTAACTGACTAACGCTGCGTCAATGTCTCTAGAATTCGTATGCTTAATCTCAACCTTTTAGCTTTTATAGTTCCTGAGATCTCGACATTCATACGGGCAGGGTCAGATTGACTCAGCTATTGATCCTGATCAAGAATATATATACTTTATATGGTCGGAAACGAATCTAGTATACAAAGGGTCTACGAATAACGGGTATAATAAGAGGACTAAAGACGATACCACGATATGGATGCAATTCAGTGCTGAATTCAACCATCCATAACGTACATAAAATTTATCCTTTAAAGGATGATATATCCTTTAAAGGATGATATCTGGACATTGGACACTGAACACATTAAAATAAAATAAAATAAAAACATATAGGGATGAGTCGCCTTGCTTACAAGTCATCCGAGCCCGACATGATCTCCTCGAACAGTGACTGGGCATTGTCAGTGGCCGATGATCTGTCGCCAGCGGCAGAATTGCTCCTGGATCCGCCACTGACAAGCTCATCAACCGTGTCGAGGGCCGAGAAGTTGGCCCTTCCTCGGCGTGTTCGACTTGTCCTGAATTTCTTGGCCGGTGTCTCGATGACTTCCCTGTCAGGAGCAGGAGGCGGTGGTGGCGAAAGAGACGGAGGCGGTGGATTCGGCATCGTAATTGGTGGCATCATGTAAGCATGCTGGGGAACGGATCCGTTGCCATCGGTGTGCTGCAGCTGGACACGCATAGTGAATCCAGCGGCGACCGGATCAAGGGGCTTGTTGCCCTGGAAGATATTGAAGCCTGCAATTCGAACAGGGTTAGAGAAGTCCAACACAGCGATGAGGTAACTTACCCTGGTAGTCGCCTTGCTCATTCTGAACAAGCACTAAAGGATGCTGGGAGTGCTGCAAATTGTTTAGCGGCACTAGGCTTATGGCTTCTTCAGAAGAGTCTGGCGGCGCACAGTCCCGACTGTTCTCCTCCTGCCTGGGCTCAGCTACCACCGGCTCCTCCGACTGAGTCATCGGCTCTGGAACGTCCTTCAGCATTTCGAAATCCTCAAAGTCATCGTCCTCATCACTTTCAACGTAGTCCTCCTTGTGCGGATTCTTACAGCACACGCAATGACACCCGGCACAGCTGTTGTAACTCTTGTAGCAAGGACACCGGGAGTTCCGGCAGGTGGTGAGGGTATTGCTCGAGCCGGAGATACCACAGCGGCACTTCGGCTTCGGAGGTTTCACCTTTTCCTCCTTATCCTTGCCCCGAACCCTGCGAAGAGCGCCCTTTCCAGATTGCACTTTAGCCTTGACCTCAGACGACGCAGGCTCAATTTTGGCAGCTTGTGACGCTTTGAGACTACGAGTTCTCTTTCGCTTGAGCGTTGGCTCGTCAATGTCCTCCTTCTGCAGTTCCGCACTGCTGGGGTGCTGGTCCTTCTCTTTCGCCTCTTCAGCCGCTTCCTTTGCATCCTTAATATCTGTCTGCAACGGCTCCTCAACCTGTAATTCTGCTTGCACCTGACCCAATTGTGTTTTTGTGGCAACATGCTCCTCTACTGCCTCCTCCATTTCGGCTTGTGTAGGTGACTGTGAAGTGTGCACATCCAATTGTTGATCTTCCTCCTTGTGCTCAGCTACAACCTCTGACTGAATTGGGGTCTCTTCGGCCTCTTCAACGGTGACCAAAGCCTCCTCAGATCCCGCAACTTCCAGCTCAGTCAATTGATCAGAGATTTCGTTGGGTTCCTCAGCGGAGGTAAGCACATCTAGCTGAGTGGATGTTTCAACGGTCTCCTCAGCGGTCTCCTCAACGGTCTCCTCAACGGACTCCTCGACGGTCTCCTCAACGGTGGTGGAGAGCACAGTCAACTGTGTGGACGTCTCAACGGTCTCCTCAACGGCCATTTGCACCACCTGGCCGATTTGCAGTTCCTGTGGATCGAACGTCGTGGTCGCAGAGGTGGGCATCACGTAGGAGACGGCAAAGTTGTTGCCGCTATTGGTGTAATTGGACATCGAAACCGCACCGGAGAGGTCCACCTGATCCGTCCACGCTTGCTCCATGAAGCCCGACTCCGAGCTCTCGGTGGCAATGACTATTTGCCCGGCGTGGGACAGCAGGCCCATGCGAGATCCTGTGGGCAGCAGGGGAAGCGGCGAGAAGTGACCCTGCTCCGCTGTGGCCGCCGCCTCCGCCTCAATGTCGCTGATGTTGAGGTGGTGATCGTAGGGCAGTTCTGGAGTCGTGGCCGCCGTCGTAGGCGGCGTCTCCGCGGGCAGCGACGTGGGCATGTCCTTGAGAAACGGCAGATCCGGCTGGGGCAGAAAGGTGTCGAACGTGTCCGAGATGTTTGAGCCCTCGCGAATGAACTCCTGTGTGGTTTTGGGCGGCAGCTTGATGCGCGGCACCAGCTCCCTGGCCACCTGTGGCCGCATCCCGGCCAGCTGCCCAAATAACGCCGAATGCAGCAAGTGGACGCACAGTGTCTTGTAGCACAGTAGTTGGGTACCCATCATGCGGTTCTCCTCGTAGGTCTTGAAGTCGGAGCAACCCTCGCACTGGGTGCAGCTGGGAAACAGATGCTTCTTACCGCGCAGGCACAGCCGGCACACGTTGTGCTGGCACCGCTTGCCCTTGGGCGAGTAGGGATCCACCAGCAGCTGGCAGCAGACCACGCAGGACAGCAGCTGCCGTAGCTCGCCGATTCCAGAGTTCAGCTCCTCCACCCGCCGCTTGGAAAGATTCGACGCGGGTCGCAGCGAGAGGCGCGTCACCTTCAAGTATGCCGTCTGGGCCAGCATGATGGCTATATTTTTATGCCCGGGACTGTACGCACGCCGCTGTTTGTTTACGTTTTGCAGCCCAAAAGTGAGACTCCGCCGGCCAAGTGCCTCGTCGGACCTACCCACGCCGCCTGCTCCGCTACCTGGTGCCTCCTGGGCTAGTTACCTGCAATTCCTTGCCCGTAGGAAGTCAGTTACACATGCTTAGACCGCGTTAATCCTCGATTTCATAATTTAATGGCAACTTCACTGGAACGCTTTCTGTTGGTTTCACTTTTTCGTTGCTTCCTTATCACTATGTTTCACGTGCAAAAAAAAAAAAAAAAAATATGTTGTTTATGTTTGAGAGGTCTCAAGTCATTGTTAATGGTTATGCTGCACACTGTACAGCGTTGAAAACAATAAATTAACAAACAAAAAAAAAAATTACCCAAGCAATAGTTTGCTGAGCGAAGCCAGTGTGACCGCAGTGTGCCAGTGCGAACATGCCAGCTGCAGTGCGGCAGCGGTGTGACCACTTGCGCGAACAGCTGATTCCAGTGCTCTGAGGAATTTTAAGTTATAAACTGCGGTCCTACAACAAATTTTAACACTTAGTTTTTCAAGTAAATATGGGTTTTTAAGTAAATTCCGTCAAAGGAGAGCAGAAAACCTTGGAAATTATTTACTAACAGCTCTTCCGCTTACGCCAGGTGGTAGGAGAGCCAGAAAATGCCGGAGCCACGCAGTCCGATGGCCAGTTTCGCCGAGTCGGTGCTAAATGTCATCGATGGACCCATAACTTGGTTCCGTGGTACGTAATCCACAGTGATTCCCATTTGACATGGTCCTTGGAGTTTCCCTATGCTGATACTTTGCGCTTCCTTTGGCCAACGATCTGAAAAACCGGACAAATTCCAGACAATTACATAATGACATAACCTCAACTCGCAGGCCATTTGTTTTTGTTTACACTGCATTGCTAAAATGCTAAAATGTTTATAATGAACCGTTTTTAGTAATCTCTAGCTAGCGCAAACTAAATTAGTTGGAATAGTAGTCGGCAGCCGTTATTATATAGTTTATTTAGACAAAGCGGAATCATGTTTTTCAACATAGATGCATTAGAGATAGTATATTGTATTAATGCGCCTTGTGTTAATCCCACAGAGAGCATTGTGGAGCCGAACCAGCAGAAGCAGAATTGGTACCACCAGCGCTTCCGCCGCGTTCCGACGATCGACCAGTGCTACACGGACGATGCCGTCTGCCGTTTCGAGGCCGATCAGCAGTTCCGCCGGGATCGCATGGTGGACAACGAGATTGTCAACATTCTGCGCCAGCGCTTCGAGGACTGCACCCTCTACGAGGCACCCGATCACATGGTCAAGTGCAGGCCGCTGATGGATCAATACGAGAAGGCCACCGAGAACTGGTTCATCAAGTGTGAGTGGAATCCCTGACCCATCTTCCAAGTTGTATGTGATATATAACGGGATATAACCCATTCTAGATGGCGACTTGGGTGGCTACGCCAATGCCAAGACCGCGTACATGAAGCAGAAGCATCGTCTGATCTGGGAACGTCGTCATGGACCAGTGGGCAGTGGCATGAAGGAGGAGGCCGCCCACTAAACTCCGCTTTTATGATGATGTTTTGCTAGTTTCATTATCCGTTAAAACTAAATATACACGCCGTAAAACGATATTCCCCAAGATTGAACATTCTTTCAATGGTTTCAGTGTATATTATAAGGTAAGAGCTACTAGGAATTATTTAGGACTACGGCAATTTCAATTCATTTGTCTATTAGTTGCATTTATTCTTAGTCATTTTTTTCTTAAAATAAATATTATTATATGCGTTTGATATAGAATTTTTGCTATAGGCTAGCTTAAAAGTAATAATTTTAAGTTGTTCAAGTGAATTAAAAATATAGTTTTTGTCTACGTACTGCAAAAAGTTCACAGAATATTGTGATAAATCTTAAAACTCAAAAGTAATTCTTCAGACTTTTTCGCATAATTTCTCATTTTTTTAAAAAAGGAATGCACAATCCAGGAATTTGCTTTTCTTAAAAAAAGAAAAAATTACACTTTTAGAAATAGAAATTTGTTCAAGCTTTCTAGAATTAAGCTAGCTTAGATTACTTTCGAGCTCAGCTAATCGAGACCAGCGGCTTGTTGATGAGACTCTTCTTGAGCTTAGCCAGAGCGCTATTTGCGGCCTTGTCTCCTGGCTTCTTGTCCTTGTTTTTGGGACCCAATGGTATCATGGTTGTGTCCATTAGCTTGCGCCGGAATCCTTTGTAGAACTGCAACACGTGTGGATTGGCCCACACCTGCTTGGCGTCAAAGTCCAGGATGCGAATGGATTGCAGGGACTTCGCACGGGACAAGGCCACGTAGGCCTGTCCAGCCTCAAATACTTTGGACAGGGACATTTCCACGCAGTCGAGGGTTAGTCCTTGACTCTTGTGTATGGAAAATGCCCAGGCTAACTTCAGTGGCACTTGACGTCGTGTTATGTGACTTCCTGAGGCGGTCTTAATTATCCACCTCTCGTGCTTGCAAACGTATTCCTGGTTGTTTTTGAACCTGACCACTGGCAGATCCTTCTCCATTCTTACAACGACGCCTCGAGCTCCGTTCACTAGTCCATTGGATATGTTTATATTCTTGAGCAGCATCACTTGGGCGTTAACCTTTAGGTACAACTGAGATGGAGCCTGGATCTGTTGATCCAGTGTCCTCGTCATGCTGGCATCGGAGTCGTCAGCCTTGAATAAAATCTTGTCGCCATCGAGGTTTTCCAGCTTGGACTCGTTAATGGAGTTCGCATCGTTTGTGTGGGAGCAGAGTTGAGTGGCCAGAATGCCGTTTCCCTCAATTTTCTGCTTTGATGTAGCTGCTAATCGACTGGTTATGGAATCGTTCACATGGCCAATACGAAGGTGGTTCAGGATCTTTACGAACTCCGGATCCGATTGCCGATGCACTTGCTTTAGTTCATAGACACATTGGATGCACGTCTCCCATGCTGATGACTGGAAGCAGAATCGCTGCTGGGGCGTGGCAGTGGGCGCTGCTCCGAAATCTCCTTTTATAACCGGAGGAAGTTGCAAGAAGTCCCCGCACAGTATGAGCTGTATGCCGCCAAAAGGTCGATCATTGCGACGAATGTGACGTGCGACGGCTTCAATTTTCTGGGAAAATAAACGTTAACATTTTCCAAAATTCAAAGTAAAGATAAAGTACCTCAAAGAACTGCCCGTCCACCATGGAGATCTCGTCAATGATCAAACGCTTGCACTTCCTCCACGTCTGGGCATTCGCGGGTCGGGAAGCCAGCTCCAGACACCGCTGCATGGTGGCGTCTCCACCTCCTATGCCAGCGAAGGCGTGCAAGGTGGTCCCACCGATCAGGCAGGCTGCCACTCCAGTCGAGGCCGTAGCTACCGTTCCATCGGGCGGCAGGGCCGAGATAATTCTGCGGAGCAAGAAACTCTTGCCAGTGCCTGCTGAACCAGTGAAGAACACGTTCTTGCCCGAGGTGCACGCCCGCAGGACTTCCATTTGTTCCTCACTGAGTCTCAGCGACTCGTCGGTGGTCGAGGCATATAGTTTCTTGGCCGCGGGCATAGTGCCCCGTTCCTTCTCCTCCTTGAGCTCCTCGAAGCGACGTTTCTTGGCGCCCTGGGGCGACGGCGTGGTCACTGACCCCTTGGACAACAAACCCGCCTTTTTGCGCGCCAAAATCATCTCGGCCGTGGTGACTGGAGAAACGTCGTCAAAGCTGCTTGGCTTGCCCGACATCAGGTGCTCGCGGAGTTTCTTCTGCAAGGTCGCATCGTCCGGCTGAGATCCTCCCTCGTTTCCGTTCATTTTAATGAAGATCGTTCGCAGGAAGAACATCAAAGTGCCCGGCGGAGCATTCGATAGATAGAGAGTGCACTTCTCCGCCTTGAAGTTGAAGGTGGCCTTGCCCTCTGACATGAACTTCTTGTGCACCATCAGATCCTTCAGCTTGAACTTCAGGGGCTTTAGTTTCTCCGGCGTCACCTCCACAAACAGTTCACGAAGATCGTTTCGCACCAGGCGCAAAGTAGCCGTCTTGTAGGCCAGTTTGCGACCCGTGATGCCCACCGCATTGGTCCACTGCATGTTCACCGCACAGGTGAGCACTGCGTCATTGAGATCCATGGCGAAATTAACTTAACTTCAGTCAGTTTCCGATTAAATTAAATTAAATACAAAATCAAAATCTTTTCCATGCGCTTGGTCTCCGATCGGCTTATCGATATGAGCGTAAAATTATCGATATCAGAGCGGTTTGTGTGAACGCATCTGGATCGTACACAAATACGCCATAATGTAGCAAAGTTCCACTCCAGGATCAGCTGTGTCCCAAACCAAAACCAGGATTCTATTTTCCGTTACAATTTAAATTGCAACATTTAAAGATTACAAAACAAGTAGGCCAGGAAAATTAATTTGCTGAGCCTATCACTTCCAATTGCACACTAATTAAGAAATATCACAATGAATATGGATCTTAGACTGATTGTGCGTCTGTTGCTGGCCATTCTATTGACTTCCTTGGCAACTACCATTTTAATGGGCAAGCAGATACACAGAAGACTAGTGGAGTCCATGGTCAGCACAATCGGCGAAAAGTATAATTCGCCAGCAAGGCAGCTTCTAAAAAGGGAGATCGCGGATTTCCCACCCCCACTAACACTGAACCAAACTGAACTGGACATCTTAAAGACCCAGCGAAACAATAGTTTCCGCCTGCCCCAGCAAGAAGCTATTAAGGAGTGGCAGGAAGCGATATCCTTTAAAGAGGATAGAAGCCGCACGGGATTGGGTGAGCGGGGAAGAGCAGTTCAGTTACCAAACGCTAAAGTAAGCCTCGATGAGCTCCAAGACTTCTATGCCCAGATCTCCGATCGCATTTCCCTGAACAGATCTTTGCCGGATACCAGACCTATAAGGTGATTAGTTATCAAGTTTAAAATAGTATGCAATTCAAAGACTTAAAACTTAGTTGCCGGAAACGCCAGTATCTGGAGAACCTACCCAATGTGACAGTGATAATGGTATTTCACGATGAACATCTCAGCGTTTTGCTAAGATCTATAACGAGCATTATAAATCGCTCTCCTGTTGATTTACTCAAGCAGATTGTCCTCGTTGATGACGATAGTAACTTGCCGGAATTAGGACAACAACTTGAAGAGATTGTGGCTCAAAGCTTTCCCAAAATCATCCAGATCCTAAGGCTTCCAGAACGACGTGGCTCCATCAAAGCAAGTATGGAGGCGATTAAGGTGTCCAGCTGCCAAGTTTTGGTCTTTCTAGACTCTCACATCGAAGTCAACAGCAATTGGGTATTATTAACAAAAAATCAAATAATGTGGATAAATCTCGATAATTTCCTACTTTACAGTTGCCTCCCCTGCTGGAACCTATAGTTATAAACCCACATATAGTAACCGGTCCCATATTAGATGTCATCTCACGCAAGACATTTGCTTATACCAAACAAAATACGATGACTCGTTCCGGTTTCAATTGGTGGCTTGAGACTGAGAGATTACCCATTTTTCCCGAGGATAGGAGTTCTGATTCCACACCCTACCGTACACCGGTTTTACCAGGAGCAGCTATGGCGATTGACAGGAACTACTTCCTAAATCTGGGGGGATTTGATGAGCAGCTGGACACCTGGGAAGCGGAGAAGTTCGAGATAAGTTTCAAGGTCTGGATGTGTGGTGGAATGATGCTGTATGTTCCTTGCGCCCGTGTGGGTCACATACGTAAAAGACCCATGAAATCGATTAGTAGTCCAGGGTACTACCGTTTCCTGGCCAGGGTAAGTGGAAAAACAACTTAGAACGTGGGGGGAGCGTATACGTAATATATTGTTAAACCTATTAAGAATATTATTAATAAAAGGATCTCTCCCTAGAACTACAAGCGAGTAGCTGAAGTTTGGATGGATAATTACAAGAAGTATGTGTACGACAAGAACCCGAAGCTCTATAAGACGGCGAATGCTGGTTTTCTTTTCCAAAGGAAAACCAAAAGAGAGGCTCTGGAGTGCAACAGCTTCGATTGGTACATGACCAAGGTGGCTCCGGATTTTCTTAAAAGGTACCTAGCATTGGATTCGCCTTCGGTTTTCTCCGGGGTTATTGAGAGTGTGGCATTCCCTGGATTCTGTGTGGACTCCCTGAATCGTAGGCACACTAAGCCCGTGGTTTTAGCCCGGTGCACTGGGCATAGTTCAAAGCCCGGCGAGCATCAGAACTGGTCCTTAACGCAGGATCATGAGATTCGACTGGGGAACAGCAAAGATGATTGCTTGGAAGCGCAGGGCCGAAGGTCAAAGTCCGTGTGGCTCTTTCGCTGCCACGAAAACGGTGGGAATCAGTACTGGTTCTACAATCACCGTCATCGGTGGATCCAACAGGGCCAACTATGGGTGTGGTGCCTGGAAGCCCAGCTGGCCCGTGGTCAAAAGGTTGGCAAGGTTCTGGCCAATAAAATCTGCGATAAAAGCCAACTGAAACAGCAATGGAAAGTTGGCCGAAACGCGCCATATGATCCACAAAGGGAGCCTAATTAAAATTTATAGCACAACAATTAATAAAATAAATGTAATATGTTAATTACGAATTTTTCATTTTATAAAAGTATACATTCAGATACAGATGGCGTCCACCCTAGTTCCAATAGTGCCCGTGCAGATGGCGCCACCATGACGCGCGCTCCGCTAATTTGAATTCGCATGCGGAGATATTTCGTTTATTATTGTTCTCAGGTGAGTGCGGGATCTGGGCCTGACCTTACACGTCACCGGGCAGCCGCCTCGTCTGCCACTGATTGATAGTGGAGAAGCGTGTTATTTTGGCCAACTGAAAATGTGAAAACTTCTCCGCCGCCTTATCACTGAGTCGCGGTTTCCCAATTACACTAATGGCTGTGCTTTTTGCCAGGTGGCTGCTGCTCTGCTGCATCGGCATGCCAGCAGTCAGTATTTTGGACTTCCGCCGCCAAGACGTCCACATGGCCATGAAAAAGAGATATGTAAAGCGCCTGGTGCGCAAGGTGGTCCTCCTCTTGGTGGTCATTGTCACTGTGTCCCTGGTCACCACTTTGGTGGTCGAACGGCGGATGAAAAAGGCGGCGGAGCTGACGGAACAACTCGATCCGAATGGAGATCCCATAACGCCCGTTTTCAGGGCTGCCAATATACATCCAACTCGGAAGGCGCCACGACCACCATTTCAGGATCGCAACTCCGTGGTTGATATCCCTAGAAGTGACAAACTTCAGGGATTCCGACTGCCGGAACCGAAAGGAGAGCGCAAGGATTGGCACGACTATGCGGCCATGGAGGCGGATAAAAAGCGATCTGGTTTTGGTGAGCACGGAGTAGCCGCGAAGATCGAAAATCCCGATGAGAAGCAGTTGGAAAAGGAGCACTACGAGATGAACGGCTTTAATGGCCTCATATCGGATCGAATCTCCGTGAATAGATCTGTGCCAGACGTCAGACTCGAGGCGTAAGTAGATTCCTCATAGCGTGTTATCAATAGTTAGAATGCTCTTATCTTTACAGTTGCAAGACCCGGAAGTATCTGGCCAAGTTGCCCAATATCACCGTGATTTTCATCTTCTTCAACGAGCACTTTAACACCCTGTTGAGATCGATATACAGTGTGATAAATCGCACTCCACCGGAATTACTTAAGCAAATTGTGCTCGTGGACGATGGCAGCGAGTGGGATGTTCTGAAGCAGCCCTTGGACGACTACGTGCAGCAGCACTTTCCACATCTGGTGACTATAGTGCGCAATCCGGAGAGACAAGGTCTAATTGGAGCCAGAATAGCTGGAGCCAAGGTGGCAGTGGGACAAGTGATGGTCTTCTTCGATTCCCACATTGAAGTCAACTACAATTGGGTAGGATTTTCTAGTTAGCATTATGTATGGATACAGAAGAATACTCTATGCTGCTATATTTACAGCTGCCTCCACTGATCGAACCCATTGCCATTAATCCCAAGATCTCCACCTGCCCCATTGTGGATACTATTTCGCATGAAGATTTCTCTTACTTCAGCGGAAACAAGGACGGAGCACGTGGTGGATTCGACTGGAAGATGCTGTACAAACAGCTTCCGGTTCTGCCCGAGGATGCGCTGGACAAGTCCTTGCCGTACCGGAGTCCCGTGATGATGGGCGGCCTGTTTGCCATCAACACGGACTTCTTCTGGGATCTGGGCGGCTACGATGACCAGTTGGACATTTGGGGCGGTGAGCAGTACGAGCTGAGCTTCAAGATCTGGATGTGCGGCGGCATGCTGCTGGATGTTCCCTGCTCGAGGGTGGCACACATATTCCGGGGGCCCATGAAGCCAAGGGGCAATCCAAGAGGACACAACTTTGTGGCCAAGGTGGGTGCTTTTCTCTAACCAGTCCTATTTTTCTAATTCATTCCATTTGGTTTTAAATCTCATTTAGAACCACAAACGCGTGGCAGAGGTTTGGATGGATGAGTACAAGCAATATGTGTACAAACGCGATCCGAAGACCTATGATAACCTGGATGCCGGGGATCTGACCCGCCAGCGTGGAGTTCGAGAGCGACTCAAGTGCAAGAGTTTCCATTGGTTCATGACGGAGGTGGCACCCGATTTCCTCGTCAAATTTCCGCCTGTGGAACCACCAAGCTACGCCGCCGGCATCATTCAGAACGTGGCCAACCCGGTGTATTGTCTGGACAACATGGGCAAGTCCACCGAGGAGGCGGTGGGTATGTTCAGCTGTGCGGACAACAGGACCCATCCGCAACCCAATCAGTTTTGGGAGCTCTCCATATTCCGAGACCTCCGGATGAAGGGCTTCGACTCAGTGTGCCTGGATGTGCACGAGGGACCGCCGAATGCCACCGTTTGGATGTGGAACTGCCACAGTCAGGGTGGCAATCAGTTCTGGTACTACGACAGGCAAACCCAAAGGTTGGTGCACGGAGAGAACAACAAGCGCTGCCTGGAGGGATTTGTGGAGAACGGCATAGCCAAGGTGGTGGCCAATTCCTGCGAGGATGGCAACGATCGCCAGCGCTGGGAGTTCGGATTCGTAAACCACACCATGCTGGACACCTTCTACGAGGGATTAAAGTAGACTTTCATCCACGAGCCACTACCAATTCGAGTAACCACAGGCCAGATGTCGATCGGTTCAGGTCGGGGACCTCGATCGTCACGGGTTTAGTTCATTGATCGTTGTGAAGGTTTCTGAAAAAAAAAGTTCGCTAAGTAAATTCCATTTTTCCATTAATTCTTGCCCCATGCATTATTGATATATGGCAGCGGAAAGTGAAAGATCTGGACAGGCAGATCGCAATCGGAGCGAGGATTCTGTTCGATCGCGAGCCACAAACTCTGATCTTTATTTGCTGTACGTACGCTATCTTTAGGTATTAACGCTTTGAAGAGATCCTCGACTACTTTTAACTATGTGAAATTCAACAATAATAAAAGTTACAAGGCTATTGTAGAATCAATAAATACCTTAAATATTCTTTTAATATTATATTGCATATGGATAGATAGATATAGATGTAGTGAGAGCATCTGCAGTACTTCTACACTTCCGATTTGAATTTTCGACTGTCGCAAACCTTATCAGCAGGGCTGTTGACCTTTCTACAAAAGGAGAAAGAGGAGTCGGGAAGCGGTAGCAGACACCAGATAGACTAGAGAAGTTCCCACCCCTCCGAGGTCTGAGGTGCGAGATCCCCCGAAAAAAACCAGACATATTGTTAAGCTGATGTAATTTAAGACGCAGTTGCGCGATTGTCCCAGGAGCGGACGACGATCAAAGATCCCTGGATGGATGTGCATGTGGATGGATGGATGGCAGCAGGCAATGACTTAGCGTCAAGCTGTCTCGATCTGGGCTGGCTTTATCCTTATCTATGCAGTTCGTTATCTTCCACACGAAAGCACATGCTAATTTATAGACAACGTGATGTTGTTTTGCTCATTTCCTCCGCATATTTTATTTTCTCGTCGCTTTTCATATTTTGTGCATAAACAAAGTCAAATGATTTGATTTTTTTGGCCAACGCGACGACGACGCCGCTTCTCAATCGGATTCACCGAATGTGGGTCATCGACGTCAGCGGAGATGGGGGTCTTATTTGCTTCTGAAGATTCCCTTTGCTAAGGCAAATTACTTGTTGATGGGGGTTTGGTAATAGATAACAAAAATGCTCAAGTAATACTTGTTTACCTTATTCAATAGTGTATATCTGCGAGTTTTCTTGGGAACTTGCCTACCACTGAATAAAATGTGATTTCCATCTTAAGTGGGCTGGCTGGATAGTGAGCTATATGACATTCACTCATACTCTATAAATAATTTTAATTGGTAAGCCACATTTGTATAATCCTAATTACCTTTATATTATAGTGCAATAATAAAGCACATTCATTGATTTAATTACCACGTTAAGTTTATAGAGCATCCAAATATCATTGGACTTGTTTTGTTTACGTTTCTCATGGTTTTTGCTCTAGCCGAAAAATAAAAACAAGTCGATGTCGTCTAGCCCATTCACAACCATCTCAGACTCGTTTGGGAATAGAACCCACTGATGGTAATGACCCACCGTCCGTCCGTATGTTTCACGCAATCCGATGGTGCAATTTCATCAGCCTCCCCGAAAAAGATTTCATCCGAATTTCACTATATATGTATGTATGTATGTTACCTGTCCCCCGGCGGATGGGAAAAACACCCCTCGGCGCTTAGAGAACCGGCTAGGAATATCTCAAGACGCATTTTCACTTGGCTGCAACGCAGTAGGAAAACTGCCTGCCGTCTCTTTCCTCGTGGCTATAGCCCTCTCTCTCTCTCTCTCTGCGCAGGTACATTGTACATCCGATGAAACCGAAAACGAAATCCTAACTGGTTTCTTCGAGGGTTGATAAGCCCTAATGGAGGCGGAAAATGCGGAGAAGAGCCGCTCTCTCACCCAAAAAATAAAATATATAAACATATCAGCCGGCACGTAGGGCGGTTTCTATGCTGTGGACTACGTGCTAGATGACACGGCATTATTGTCCGTGTTTTTCGTGTTCTGGCTCCCTTGTTTACCGTTTACTACTTTGGGGGTCAGTTGGCACCCAGCTAACTCCCACCCCCATCTAGTGTAATTGATGGATGTGGGTCATGCTTTCCCCAATTCAAATGTGCTTCCCTGTCACATGGAAATCTTCTTTCAAGGTCTGTCAAGCTTCCCCATTTAGCCATCATAAATATTAGCACGCTTAAGTGTTGACCTTGTGCAGATTTCTAGGTGGGCGCCATCCCCTGTCCCACATCACGATCGCCGTAGATCAACACACGTGGCCACCTTTTGTCAACCCCATATCCCTCGGAATGGCCCGTGGCCAATATCCGAATTACGTCGAATCGTGGGCGCCAACGTGGGCAAAAGTTCCTTTAGCACTATTTACATGCGTCCAACGATTAAAGATCGTCAACATCGCCCCCGCATAGCGAAAACCGCTCGTGCCGCTGCTTGGATCCACCCTATACTTGCTGCGATCAGTGGGGCATATTAGTTTGATTCCAAACAAGATGGCCCACCTCAAAGAACTTGGGAACTAATAAGGGTTCGAGCCCCAAATTTGGTATGTGGGTTTCTTTAGATATGTGCGCTTATATTAAATGGTTACGAACTCGATGTTCGATGCACCCTTTATATGTAGTCACGCTAAAAAGCAAGTAAGTTATGCAAGACGTGTATCTTTTCGTGATAATTATTTCAAAACGGCTCGTGCCAGATAATAATGAACACTTTCCGCCTGAAAAAAGTGAAATACGGGGTATCTTTTAGCCCACAAAAACCAGCAATGAAATATCATTCCTCAAATTGCTATGCTCACCGAGTTCGCACATGCATAGAAGGCACTCATAGCCTACGTCACGATTGCCGGCGACGTGTCTTTATGCTAATTAATGGTATTTCGCGAAAACGAGTGCAAAATAATGGCCCCATGGAGAGAGAGCGGCAGCACTTCCCGAAATTCTGCGGAACTCCTCTTGACTCCCAGACAGCCCATAGATAAGATCCCAATTGCACCTGAGTCATCATCATTTCCCTAGCAAGATCGATAATAGACTTGGTTTTTAAGAAAGAATGCGATTGCCGTTTAGTGCTGCTGGCTAACTTGTTTACCAATAATATTGCCGTGCATTAAACAATAACAAATGGCCAAAGATAAACAAGAGCTCAAGGCGAGAAGCCCCTCAAGACAGCCCCCCTCCACTACCCCTTATCATCTAGAACCTCCGAGGTGTGCAGGCTGCAACAAAAATAAGAACAATAGGGGAATATATTAGAATACGGCAACAACAACAAGAACCACCCGGTTTGTCATAAACTACGCAGAAAACACACCAGATAAAAACAAAAAACATCAGCCGACCAAGCAGAATAATCAGGCGAGAGAGCAGGCGAGAGAGCGAGAAGAGAGCATGAGAGAGAGTAAGAAACGGGGGGTATAAATAGAGCCGCACTTCGTAATACCGCCAGCAATCGCCTAGCGAACAGCCAGCGGTGAACACATAGCAGCCACACGAGCTCATTAGCTGATAAAAGCACTGAAATACAAACAACGCAGTTTGTGTAAACAATCAAATTGTCGCAGCCATATCGAGTGTGCTTACACGTCCAGCGGAAAGTTTTCGAAACCAATCCAATCAATCAGCTAAGATGTCCGCTTCACCCACCGCCCGTCAAGCCATCACCCAGGCCCTGCCCATGATCACCAGGAAGGTCGTCATCTCGGATCCGATCCAGATGCCCGAGGTCTACTCCTCGACGCCCGGCGGAACCCTCTACTCTACCACTCCTGGCGGTAAGTTTCGAAAAGTGGAGTATTATTAAGTTCCTTCCGGAAAGTGGAGTGATTTTCTTATTATCAGATATGATATCAAGATGAAATGAATCAACATATTTCGAAAACATAAACAAGTACACGGGTTTCCCTTCTTTCCCAAACAAAAACACAAGCTTTTGTTTGAGTTGTGATACGTTATTTTTGTAAAACTCACTCACCATTTTTTGGCTGATGAAACTGGGCCATTCAGTTGGAAGATAATCCCGAGCACATGTTCCAGAGTTCGTGACTCAGAGCAGCGCGGCAAAGAAGCGTTTACTCAGCTGGCTTATCAGTGGGGAACTTTGAATACCTTTCTGATGCAACGCAGACACCTTGACTAATCAAAATTTCCGCTTTCCTATAATTCCAGGCACCAAACTGATCTATGAGCGGGCCTTCATGAAGAATCTCCGTGGCTCCCCATTGAGCCAAACTCCGCCGTCCAACGTGCCCAGTTGCTTGCTGAGGGGCACTCCGCGTACTCCCTTCCGCAAGTGCGTGCCCGTTCCAACGGAACTGGTCAAGCAGACCAAGTCGCTGAAGATCGAGGACCAGGAACAGTTCCAACTGGATCTGTAGGGGGCGTGGCGTGGACACCGCCATGCAGCAACTGCCAAAACCAACTAGTTCTTAGATGCACCCACTAAACCCGATCTTATAAGCTTAGTGTACCCATTAACTAGATGCTAAGTCCTTAGTTCTTCCACCTTGTTTGTTCTCTCGGTCATATTGACCCCGTACCTTGTAAAATCGTAGATCTTAAGTAAAATGCAATAAAAAAAACACACATTATTTAAAAGAAAACCACACCTGCAATTCAGTAGCTGTCAATTTACAATTATAAATTTTAATTTGTGTTTGAGAGATTCACTGCCAAATTACTTTCTTTATCGGCAATTCAACCTTGGCAGGCCACGCGTTTTGTGATAGAACACTTTCCACTTCACCTTGAGTCAGTTTCGGTTTAGTAGTATTTTTGGCAGTTTGTTGAACTGTTTGAACTGTTTACGCAGAAATGCGGCGAAAGGGGGCTTTTTGGGGGGCGGTACACATGCTAGAGACAGCTGGAAATACCGGCCGGCTTTTTAGTTAGCCAGTCAGTGGCCCCAGCAGCGCGTGTCCCACTTATCGGAGAGATATGTATAATACAAGCAAGAGCTTGTCTGTATCCAAAAACCGGCAAACAAGCCCCACAAAAAAATAGATCTTTAAGAAACTGCGCAGTTCGGAAACGACCTCGCCTTTGGCCCCCGCCCCGCCCTTTGCCCACTTTCCTTATATACACAATAGTAGTGTGCTGAGCACATGTTCAGATAGACCGATCCCTAGTGGTCCAACAACTACATCCACTCGACTAATCCCGGCACGTTCCAGACCCATTTGAATATTGCGCATGAATAATTACCTAATCGCAAAAAGTGTTTGCTCGGCAAAGATCTAGCATCGCAGTGCAAAAATTCGACCGCACGAGATAGTGCAAATAGTGGATCCCAGATGTATACAAAGTTATAAAAATAAAGCAAACCAATTTAATTCAATCAGTAAACAACGCCAGACAGTCAAAACAAATTGTTCAAACTAATTAGCTTTCAGTTTGGGTTGAAGAAACAATGGCTTTGGCTATTAAAACATCAATGAATTACAAATATAACCGTAAGTAGTTGAGCTAATAATATATATCTATGAAGATGAGAATAGTTAATAGAATTATTATTAGGAGGGGATTTAAAACTTCGCGCTCCCATTTTTAGTATTACTTATTACTCATTAGTCTTTCGAAATTATAGTCTACTTTTCAGCGTCAACGAACAAAGTTGCTAGTTCCTCAAATAACCGACTTTTATGGCTTTTCATTATGGCGCCACTGTGCTAAATATGAGGGAACATGAAGAAAATTGCGAATTCCTTCCAATTAAAATTCGTATTATTTAACCATATTTATATTTATTTGATCAAGTTTCGATGTTTCGCATAGGACAAATGTACAAGAATCTCAAATAGTTTAATAGCAAGCTTACGGTCTACACAAAAAGTTGTTTAAACTTGTTTAATTACATATTTACAATAAAATATACATATTTTCATAGATGTAGGTGCGGATGTGTGCGCGGATAAGGAAGGTAGCCTCTCTACTTGAACCTCAGCAGGTTGTCCACTCCGCCCAGAGGACCATGACCGAAATGCAGGGCATCCGACGTGGACTCGGATCGAGTGCGTGCCTCCAGAACGGAGGCCACCCGCTGCTGACCACTGATGTAGCCCAGGGATCCGGAGCCGAGGTACACATTACCGTTGGGCAATCGCACAAAGCCCAGGCCGCCCGATCCCAAGGCAATAGCATCTCCTCCCGATGCTCCACCTTGGGATCGGGGCTGGATGGCAAGCTGCTGCTGCTCCAGCAGCAGGGAATTGGCCCGGGAGTCCAGTTGGATTCCATTGGCGGACGGAGCACCCACATGTGCTCCATAGCGATCGAAGAAACTCGTTCCCGACAGGAATGGAGCCGGGGTCTCGTCTATGTCGTTGTCGATAATCTCGATGACGGCATATTGCTTCAGCTGCCTGCCGTTGGCCACGTAGGATTCTCCGGGCGATATCAACGCCTGCTTGCCGAAGGGAATGCGCAGATTTCCTCCCGCTGTCAATGGAGCTGGTCCCGTGGGCGGCACCACGATGGGCGTGGCAAGAGAAGTCCTTGCCGGCGGTGGCGGTCCGTAGATGGGTTTGAAAGTGGGCGTTCCGTGGAAACTTATAGATGAGATGGGTGCAGCAGCTGGCGGTGGAATATATGTGGAGACCACCGGCTTCGGTGGCAGATAATGACTAACGATGCTGGCAGCCGGAGCTGAGGGACGACTCCTGGGAATCGGAACTCTGGCCGTGGGCAGTGGAGGAAGTGCCGGAATCGGAGGCAGTGGATGAATGGTGGGCAGCGCACTGAACTGGTGACCCGTATACACTGCTCCTGCGCCCGAAGGCGCCGAGGGAGCCGTGGGTCTCGTCGGTCTGTTGTAATGGTAGCCGACATCCGCCTTGGCCAAGACCAAAGATAGAATCAGCAGACCCAAAGTACTCAGTCGGTGGTAAGGCATCTGTAATTGGGAAACAAGAGGGGATTTCTTCAGGAATGTGATCAAATGAGTAATTAAAAGGGGAGACATAAAGTTGGTCGAGGTATTAAATCTTGGCACACATGTAATTGCTTATGTGACATCACATAACTGCTCAATCAATTAGATAAATGTTTAATGAGCAGCAGTAAACATAATTGAACCGAAATCACTCAACTCCAGCGGTTGTCTATAAAGCAGATACCCTGTACATTGTAGGGGTATATTTATACTATCAAGCTTATGTTTAAAGGAGGAATTGTAGTTATGTACAAATTTATGTTTGAGTAGTGATATTCCTATGTTATCTTTAACAACTTTTGTCTATATAATCTTTTATGTATTTATTGTTTTATTAATGAGTAAACTCCATTCGCGCTGCTTTCAATCTCTTTAACTTCACTTTTTGATAAAATTGATTTAATTTTGCGGTGTGCCGAGCTAAAACTAACTGGTTGTGGCCGGCCGGTAGATCGGTGGATCGGTGAATCGCTAAGTTGCTGGATCGAGGTAACCGCTACTGTAATTGGCGTGATATTTCATGCGGAGATCATTGCCCAAGGCGGCGATCGTAATGGAAGGCGGTGGTCAGGGGAGAGCCACAAGCTAATTAGCAAATCGGATCGCAAACATCTCGTAGTCACCGGGGGTCTTGCCTCCATTCACTCCCCTCAGATCCCCCTTTCGCAAATCGCCGGCCAATTAAATCAAATGGCTGCACTTAATTGGATATTTATATTCATTCGTCCTATTAACACTTCCCACACAAATAGCCCTCCTTGGTGCCGCATTATCAATCTTCTTGGGCGCACTAGACAAAGGCAAACGGTAAGGCGGGCGGATTAATGATATTTATCAACTGGCAGTCGCCACTACTGAACGGAATACACTGAACAAAGAAATTGCATATTTGTGTCATAGATATGTAGAAGTTACCAAGAATGTTTCTAGATTCATATTGAGAAATATATCAGCATTTCTATTCTTGAATTTTATGTTATATTTTCAGAATAATATATACATCGAAAGCACAATTTATTTCTCTTTGTGTAGATGCAAAAACAAACAGCCACTGCAACTGGCAGCAGGTTCAAATTCAGGGGCCATGACTAGCAGGCGACAGGGGGCGGAAAGGGGGCGTGGGAAGTGTGCAGCGCAGTGGCGTGTGGTCATTGTTGTTGCTGTGGCTGCTGCTGCTGCTGCGTGGGCGTTTCTTGGTGTCAGTGGCGGGTTCAGATCATGCATCGAGTGGCAGTTGTTTGCCAGCTCACTTGCTGTTGTTTACATAAAAGGCGTTTAATTAAGTCATTAACAAGGGGAGATAATAATGCATGTAGCTATGTACCCCACTAAATTGATTGCAAAGGAGTTTTTATTGTGCACTTTGCTGCAGTTTATAGATTATTATCCTAAAATGTATTGAAAATTCGATGCTGTAAAGTCATGTTTAACCATGCTATTCTAAACTTTTTCCCTTGTTGCAATGAACAAGTTTGTTGCTTAAGTCTTTCGTTTCCTACCTTTGTGATGAAAAAATCTTCTGGCACGCACAAAAATCCCCCAATCCTTAAATCCCAAAGACCAACTCTAATAGATTTGTAATAAATTATGCTCTCTATATGCACTGTAATAAATCAATAAATTGTAGAAATACGCAACTTTTTGCCGGCCATCGATTTATGCCGTTTTTTCTATATTTTTTTGCGTGCGCTCCATTTTTTGTTTGCATACTACGAAAACGCATTTTTTTTCTAAGCTGCCAGCGTGTGCCAAGCAGACGGAAGGGGTTTTCTTTTTTCGTTTCGAAAACTGGAAAAGCACACGTCATCGAAAAGCAGTGAAGGGGGATCCGCGGCAGTTGGAGGTGACAGCTGAGACAGGAGATGGCATGATATGAAATCTAAAGCACATATGAAACTTAAGTGTAAATATGAAAATGTGATATTAAAATGAAACTATTCGGTTATAAGTCAGAACCTCCCCCATCACAACGCCCCTGTACTGGAAAGGCACTTGGCCAACAGGCAAAACGTCAACTTGCGTGTTGCTGGCCACTTCGGGCTCAATGAATGAATTGTATTGATTGAACGACTCACGCACCTCGCTTTGGGCCAGGCTTTTTCGGCTCCGGTCGAAACGCACATTGCTCTATAAATTGTGTGTGGATTTTCCGACAGCAGGAAAAAAGGGGCGGCAGTGGGCGGTGGAAAGCGGGCGGGAAAAGTGTGTCAATGCGGCTCGGACTCGCTTTGATTTGTTGATAAGTTGTGCGTGGCACATTTCGGATGATATTGCATCACAGATATTGTAGCGGATTTTGTTCATTTTACAACGCCAACGGAAATTAGATTTTTGGCCAATCGGTTAATTAAAATCCTTTGGCCGCGCCAAAAAACTGCGTTTTTCCCACTCACTTTTGGCCAAGAGCCAAAGGCTAAGAAGTTGCGGCCATAAAACGTAATCATTGCGTTGCATATTAAGTTACTGCGATCCAGTAGTCAGGATGTCACGTTATGGCCTCCTCCTCTCCAGGAGTTGTGCAATGCCCCAATCATTTTATACGTTTTTTGGGTTTTTCGGATTAGCCGAGGGGCGTTTTGTTTGGCTTTTCGCATTGCGTCTAAACTGGTTTGATAAACTGGTATCAATTGGCATCGCTACTTAAAAATCGCGAGATGATGGAGCAGGGCCGGAATGCGAATTGGTTTTTGCCGCGAGGGGGTAGCTAACAAAGTTGCCACCACATTAATCATTGAGCTGTACATCCTTGCACCGGCGACGCCGAAAATGAGCATGACCAGACCGAGTGGACATATCATGACAAATGTTGCGTATGCGCCGCGTTGACCGACTAAGAAACGTGAAAGGAACATTGCTGGAGTTCCTTGACGGAGAAATACTCTTACGATAAAATTTACTACATTTTACATAATTAAGGAAGTAGCTAATTTTCAAAATTGTAAAATAATTTAAGCAACTTAGCTAATGACAAGAGGTTTACTTTAAATTGTTGTGCACATAAAATATATTGCCCAATTATATTACCTAAAAATATAGTTGGGCAATAAAATGTCTGTCGTAGAAATTGCATTGCATTAGTTGAGCTATCTTTATATATTCCCATAAAAAATCCATTAACTATCATATGGCCATCAAACCCCTTCTCGACTTCGCCTTGCTCCAATCGTTTAAGGGTACTCAGAAAAAAAGTTATCAAATCGAACGACAAGTTTTTAATTACCAGCACAGCAAAGCACAGCACTTTCAAATGCGTAAACTAGTTGTCTGCCAGACAGTCAGACCATTGCAGATTTCAATTAAAAACTTTGAAAACCCCAGATCCAGACATCGCAGCCAGCACACATAGTTTCTCGAAAACTCGAACACAGAGTCCAAGACCGAGATCCAAAGACATGGCCCGATTAGGGTGTGTCGCTGAGTATCTCCCTCTGATGAGGCGGCTTTTAGTGGCTTGGACATTCGGGCCTTAGGGGAGATCACAGATCGAGGATCTGGGCAACTCCGGGGGACTCCAGGGGACGGAGGACTGACAAAATTTGCGTAAGTTGCCGGCGCGTAACTCGAGCACTGCCTTTCCAAATGGCTTCCAATCTGGCCACGCAATCTTGACCAGGTCCGAGTTGCAAGTTCGGGCCTCCTTGTTGGTCCGTGCACAGGAAAAAATTTAAGACTTCTTACTAATACTTTCAAAGGGACACGTTAACTTTCAATCTGAGCGGGCATATTGTTATAAATACAATCAATTGATAAGACTTAAGAAAGTAAGCATGTCAATATAAAGTGGAATGTATTAAGTGGGATGAATTGTGTTCTGTGTACCCCACACAGCACTAGGAAAATTGATTGACTTGAGGCGTTTTTCGACGCATTTTCCTCTTGCGCTTTTCAGCTTTTTTCACGCCAAACGTGGAACGCACTTAAAACGCCGCTAATTGATGTCGTTCGCAGGCAGCAGGTTGCTTGTTGCAAGTTGCTAGTTGTCGCGGCCAGTTGCAACATCTATCTCGGAATCAAATGATCCTATCTGTGTGGGTCTATCGCGTTCTGACCAACGCTAATTTACTTAATCACTCATGGTGGCGGCTTAAATTCTTTTCGGCAATTAAAGCGGGTGTTCAAGCAAGACTAATTGCATCAAATAGTTTTCGCAGCTAACTAAATAATGTTCTTAGATTAAAAAATGGCGAAAGGTCTTAAAATACACTGTATCATTTTTAAGACAGCAGACACAGACCACTGTTGGCATTGAAAATTTCTTAATTACAATACAACAAGCCGGATTTGTAACAGTTGGAAAGTTAATCAGTGAAGACATGATTTCGCTGGAAACTGTTGTTAGCTGTAATTAGTTGAAGAATTGGGTCAGCAGTGGTACAGAAAAATCTCTGCAAGTCACAGAAAAATGCTATATAACAAAAACACATTATATTGTTTTCTCAAGATTGTTTAAAGACTGCGTGAATTGATTCTTTAAAATGATTTTATTGGGTGAAACCACTTCCCCACCTCAAAGCACAGTTCAAGGCAAACTTCACAAAGTGCTCGCACATTTTAAAGCCTTTATTCTTTGCAAAACCGAAATTCTAATCAAAAGCTACGCCTTAGTGACCAGGCCACGCCCACATGTGCGTTAGCTTACGCCAAATTGAATGCAAAACGCAATTTGTAGTTGAACAAGCTTCGCGGGGAGAGGTAGAAACATTGCCTAATAACTTGCATCAAATGACAGCCGACTTGACCTGGATACAAGAGCAAAAAATAAGCATAAACAAGAAGTAACATGTGTACGAAGTATAATGCTATATAAATGCCAATAAAAATGTTTCAATAAGCTGGGACAGGTGCCAACAGCTATGCAAATGCAAGAGCACACCAGAGCAACACATCACTGCAAAATCGAAGGCAACAAAAATTAAGATCCCGAGATTTTAGATCCACAGTGAGTTAAAACTATTAAGGGGCGAGTTGACAGCCAAGCCACCCAAAGGCAGATTCAACCCGTTTTCAAATCAAGTTCGTTGCCTCAGTCATTCGTTTTTGCTAGCAGCGGGCTTTGGCATTTTGATATAGCAATTAAAACGGAATTAAACCGAACCCAAAGCAAATCTCAACCGAAATTCATCACAAATGCCAGCGACATTGGACGAATTATTCGAAAGGTTCTGCTAATTGCGGAGTTCCAGCAAAAGTGTCAACCACCGATTACCGAAAGGGGCGGTGTGACCTCCAACACATTCTAACGCCCGCTGACATATCACGAACTTTGTTCGGGAAATGCAAATTGAATTTGGGCTCAGGTAGCTCCGCCGATCGATTTGCATAGCACTTATACTCGAAACTCGAATTGAGAAATCGCTAAAAAGAGATTCGGATTCGAACGAAATCGAAAGGGGCATGTGCGTGACTGCCGGACTGACTTGAGTAACTCAACCCAACTTGAACTCGGCCCACAATCAATATTTTTGCCAATTTGAACTTTTGGCTAACCAACAACGCCTCGGGGGAAAATGTGAATAACAGGAGGCAGAGCAACAATGGACCGGATCAAATCGGTTACTTCTTAGAAATATCTTCAATCCTCAATCGGATAGTTGCAAAATACCAGTGGGAGCTCGAATTAAAAACAATATTCGTTTGGGAAAAGAAAGGATTTGTTGCTTAATTCTGAACTATATGCATATCTTTTATGAAAACGCTTTGGAAATGCATTCAATCAACTGCTTAATTACCCAGAGGTCAGTGGGTGGAAACCCTTTCGACAGCTTGAAGATTTTTCCAGTCTTTTAAACCAATCCCCCGCTGGGCTCAATCAATTTTGGATTCAATCCTCAGTGGCTGCCCTTCTTCAGCTGTGGCTTCGATTCCATTTAATTTTTCTGATTGTTAGCCGATATTAAATGCTTGCGAGTTTTGTAAATACTTTCAATTAATTCGTCGGCCTGCCCTTGTTATAGTTTGCTTTTCGATTCGTTTCGACTCGGATTTCGATATTCAATTCGCCTGCAAGGGATTTCACAACAATTGTTTGTTTTCCTACTGCTGCTGTTGTAATCGAACTCTGCACCGAAATGTTTGCTTTGGTTAATTTGTAAATTGAACATTTAGCCCGCGAAGATACAAGAGTTACCTAATCCAACTGGCCCAACTGGGCACCGCCCACCCTTAATGAACCCAAAGTTGAGAACGCCGCCACTCCACATCCCCGACAGAGGGTAATTAATGTAAGTCTCGAAGGGGGAACTCAATTAGTAATTGTCTGTCTCAGTGCCCGTCTTGTGTTTCTGTCGCTGTTTGTGGCTCCGATTTTGACTCGGAGGCTGGAGTGTCTTGTAAGGTTGTCGGGCGAAATGTCAACGGATTTGTACGCATTTCTGGGTGCAGCTCAGACTTTGGCTTGTGCCTCACCCATGGTTCTCTTCTGGCCTGGCCTGGTCTGTCATGGAATAGCCAGGTCTGGTTTGCTTTTTTATTTATTAAGTTTCTGCCATAAATTGAGCTCACTTGAATTTCAAATCCATGTTCACCTGCTCCATTTACCCCCGAGGGAAGTGACAGAGTTCTGACTTGATTATGACACATATCTTGTGGGGAAATCGAATTGAATTCAAATAAAAGTCATTTAACTTTGCTTCATTAATTTGGCTTACTTAACGGCTTTGCTAATGGTGTTAATTAAAATGACCCAAAGATGTGCCAGGCAATAGTATATCATAAAAATAATTAATAGCCGTTTTAAGTAAGCCGAAGATTGTATACTCTAGAAACAACCATTAGATGAGATTTATGGGGTTAAAGGTAGGATTCATTTGCAAATGCATAGAGACAGCTTAAAGATGATGGTTAAAAATTAAAATGTATACCTATGAAATTTACTGTCTTCCCACTAAGTACTACTTATGAAACTTAATCGAAAGAGGGCCTTAAATCACTCAAGTTGTAAACAAGTTAAAAGCTGTAAAATCTTTTAAGCTGAATTTAGAGTTTCCTAGAAAATTAATCAAAATGTTTCTACTTTTAATACACGTCATCCTCTTATTAAAACGAACTGTACATCATAGAGATAGTGAAATGGAAATTATGCAATTCACTGGCTTAAACTTTGAATCATAAAAAGTCAATAAATTGTTGACAATAAAATATATACTTAAGACGCTACAAAACAGACTTGATCAGTGATAAATATCTGGGGATAGCATCACGCACTTGACCTTGGCTTCGTCAGCTTGAAAGACAAACAACTATCGAGAATTATCTCACTTGGATACTTCCAGGTCTTCTTTCAGCCTTTCCATGCGATGTCCAGTTTTAGTTTTTGTGTGTTCGTTGCAATTAAAAGTCGTGGGAATGAAATTTGCATATGCAAATTCGATGATGGAATATAGTGCGAGATTTGCGATTTTTTTATGTGTCTGCTTTGCATTGGTTTCGCCAAGTTTTTTGCCAATGACATTGAGTGGTTAGTGTGTAACAATTTGCAAGGCTTGTCACTCGCTAGTCGGAAGTTTGAAAAGGTGGGGTTTTATGAGTCCGCACAAAAAGAGAAATGAGAGGGGGATGATGCTGCCATAAATTTGTCGACTTTTGGTCAATCAATCAAAAGACTTAGGCAACGAACTTGCTTTCCGTTTCGGTTCCGAAAGAGCACTTTTCAGCTGTAACCACATTTGTTTTTCGACAATCTGCATTGCATTGTATTTAAATTTATTCTGTGTCTGATTTTATTGGACCCACCACGTAGCCAGGACAGCTGCATTGCCAATGGCTCTATTTCAATTCAGTTTCCATTTCGATTTCAATTTGATTTTCGGTCTCGGGGCTGACATTTTCCACTTCAATTCGAATGAACTTTATCGATGGATGTCTCCTGCCGGTCGCTGTTCACTCAATTAAAATTAATATGCAAATTAGTCTGTCTGCCACCGTGTGACGTCTGTCAGACTGATTAAAGCGCAATTCGCTGGCAATTTCATTGGCCAATTCAATTTAAATTGAACCTAATCAAAATAATCCGTAATGACAACACACTTGTAATTGTCAATCAACAATAAAAACTCTATGTTTCTTGCCTGAGAAAATAGTTGATCCCCCTGAAATCCAAAGTCTGTTCTATTATAACTTAGCACAATTTGTATTCATTATAGCTAGCATATTTCCGCAATGCAAGAGCTTAACAAAAACTAGGCAAACTGGTATGGATATTAATAAATTTTAGCCACTGAAAGATTTCTATTTTTCTTGGTATAGATCCTCTTTAAAAGTCTATAATTTGTATGAGTGCCATGTTTATGCAATCTATGACATTTGGCCTATAGAAAGTTTTTTTATAAAAATCACAAACATAACCATTAGCAAAAAATTTTCATAAATAAATAGTTATATTCAAGTTCTTATACTTTAAGCTCCGACGAGAATGAATTTTTAATTCGAAAAATATGCTTTTATCAGGTAAATAATAATTTATTGCAAAACATATTAAAAGGAATGTCGATTTTCGTTTAATTGGTTATTAATGCAATCTGTGACATTTTAACTTCATGAGCTTTCAACAAAAAAATTAAAGAATATAATAGAAGCTTATAATTTATGGACTTTATGGAATTTATGGATAGCCTGAATTACTTTAATGCAAGAATAAAACTCATTTTTGATAACGAATTAAAAAAAGAATAATATTCCCTTTTTATTAAATTTTTATGTTGAGAAAGTTAACCAATTTAAGCCGGATCTTAATTTTGGTTATCAAAAAACATTTTCTTTATTAGTCGATAAAATGTTCAAGCGTCAAAAACATAACTGAATATTTACAGTATAGGAAAACAAAAAAATTTATCATAAATAATATTTTTTTTGCTGCTCGGATGACGATTTCAGAAATTTATGTCAAAAACTGGATCACTCCTACCTTCACTTTCGTTTAGAACTCAATTATTTGATGTATCCAAATAAAGTGTATATTCCGCTAGCTGCAAGTATACCTAGGCGTTTTTTTTCTTAAACCATCAAAGCACTGGGCAGTGTTACACTTGCTCCTTATAAAGGATATAGAATCCTGATCCTTGGATGCACTTCACTTCCGCGCGACTCAAAGTCTCCGATTTGATAGAGGCGTTCGCGACGCTTTCGGTTTGAAGGCGTTTGCTCCACTGAACCACTTTTTATGCAACGCCAAGTAGAAGTAGCCGCCGACTCCGAAAGTCCGGCACTCCGAAAGAAGCCGAGTGCCCGAAGAAAACGAAGCAGGCTCTTCGGTTCGGGTTCAAGTCTTCGCTGACGAGGCTACCGAGGAGCTGCGATCCCATTCGGCCTCACAAAGACTCATCCTAACCCAAGAATCGTATGCAAATGACCTGGAGGTTTTCATCTTGGAGCACCTGATGGCTGACCACTCGACTACCGATAATTAAATTTCGCATCGCCATCAATTAGAGACCGAGGCAAAGGCCACTCCCTGGCCGCCTAATCTCGGTTATTATTTATGGGCGTTTGGATAAATCATGATCAAATTGAACTATAAATCGGAGAGCTGAAAATTGCCGCCGGTGGCCAAGCAAAATTGGTTCAACATTTCATATTTCAAATGCTCGATCAAACAAATCGTAAATTGAATTTGGTCTCTGCTGCAGCCGCACAGGCTTATGACTTTATTTGGACAATGGGTTGCTCGCGGATCGATGCGAGGGTTTATCAAGTCATAAACTATATAGAGTGTCAGCCGTGCTCATGTAGAGTTTCATAATCGCGGGACTCTATATAAGTGGAGTGTCTGGGCATGTCCGAGCTGTCGATTCTGCGGGGTTGCAAGTTGCAGTGTTGCTAATGTTGCTGGTGTTTCTGGTCTCGCTGGTGTTCCCACCTATAAACCGTCAAACCCGAAAGTGAGTGTGAATTATTGCACTTTGTCTTGACACGACTTTTCGAGCTGCTGCCGCTGCTGCTGCTCTCCTGGCCCTCCTTGAAATGCCCAAAAAATTCCAGAGCCTCAAGTACTATCCAAATCTTTGCGAGGGACCTGGCCAAATGTTATCTAAATGTCTCACACTTCCCCATTACATCAGACTGGCTTTTAGTGCCCATTTCACATGGCTTTGCACAAATAATATTCGATTGTTCCGTTGCCAAAGATCAAAGTCATTATTGAATGAGCATTGAGGATGGCCATTTGCTTTGAAAGAAGCTGGTTAGTGGCTTTTGGGGTATAATGATTTTGGTGGGTATTATGCCATTCTTTAAGCAGATGTGTTATAGGGAAAGAAAATGATTATAATATAACTGCATTTAGATGTCATGTCGTACAACGCCAAAACTTATTTTGGCTGCACTCAATTATAGCTTGTTTAACATTAAATAAATTAAATTTTTATTGCATTCCGAAGTAGCAAAAAACAAACCCACTTCGAGTAGGGTATAAAACCACCAAAAAACCACAAACGAAAAGAGTTTCTTGCCGCTCCATCGTTCCCGTTGACAACTATTTGTGCATGTGGGATAATAGCTTATTGTGGTAAATAAATTATAGCAACCAACCTGTTGCCGTTGCCATTGCCATTTCTGAACTTGAACTCAACTTTCAAATGAGCAAGTTTCGCGATCGACTAGCTCATTGTGCTATTTAATCTGGCCGGAGCCTTTGACAATCGCATCTTTTGTGGGGAGTGCTGCTCTTCACTTTCAAATCGCAGCCGCCGCGATTTCCGGTTCGATTTGCATATGGGCCCGGCGTCTTTGGCCATTTAGCACCCAGTCTAAGCCGCATCATAACTAAAGAGACCACCCCGATTAATGGGTTTTCTCACTTCTGGTGCTGACAACTCAATTGACGAGTGACGAAGGCGGCAGCCCGTCAAAGGAGCTTAATGTGCCTCAGACACGCAATCGGCGTGTTCTCGAATAAAAGTCATCGGATTATTCCCACCGAAACAAAACACTACCACTACAAACATAAACCCACAGCAAATCTGCAGGCGGAGGCGCACGTTTACAGCAAATAAAATTAGCTGCTTGTCTTGGTAATTGCACTGCCAACTGCATTTTGGCCAGAAGTTGCGGGCCGAGTTGCAGGCGAAGACATAAGCCACCAACCCGTCACCAGTGCACCACAATGGCAAACACAGGCGATGCCACGAATGGGCGATTTCGAAGTCATAGGTGCTTGTGGCTTAAATTAGAAATGGTAAAGGAATTAAAAAAAATGAATACCCTTTTACATGAAATAAATATTTAGTCCAAATAGTATGCATGGAACTAATTGTGTTTAACTATAAATGAAACTCCATTTAAATCATTATTATTCATTGTGCCTTAAGTATATTATTAAGCCCAAGCATTGTCCGTGAATAAATTAAATAATATGGGCATTTTGGCCAACAATAAAACGAGGAAATAAACTTAGCCAAAACGGAACTTCCGAACTGGTCGCCAACCACAGTGAATCACTTACCTCCCAAAGAGCCTCTCGCCATTCTAGCCAAGTCGAGTCGAGCCAAGAACTCGTGGCCATCGAGAGTTGGCCGAGAGGGGACTGTCGTCTTGGCCATGTTGCAATTAACTAGCCAACTAAGCAGCAATTGGCCACAATTATTATTATTATTTCTTGTACGAGTAGTATGCTTATGCTACGATGGCCGATTGTTGTGCCCGCCGCATTTTGGTAATTGTTTTAGCCATGTTTTGCCATTTATGTATGGGCCAGACCAAGTCCCAATATGTGACTGGAACCGAGTCGCCTAAGTTTTATTTATTACACTGTGACTACACGAATTTGTGAACTAAGTTGATGAATTGGATATCATTTGATCTTGGGGCTTGTAAAGATTGTATGGGCCGGTTTAAATGAAAAGCAATTATTTAAGATTGTGATTCATATATTTGAAATGATTTTGTTTTTCTAGTAATATTTGTTCAGTGTACTTTTTTCAATATTTCTTTGGCGCTGCGGCTATTTCTCAGTTCTATCGGCTACCGTGCGTGGAGTCTCCCCAGATTGGTTCCTCGCCCGATCCCCTGACCCCCGGATTGGCCAGATGACCTTAATTCGCGGTGCCCACCGCTCGTTTTTTATGCGGCTCCGCCAATTTGCTGCACATTATTCACATTTGGATTTGCACCCAGTCCGAGACGGAGATTTGTTGCTTTTGGCTATATATATATATATAATGGCTATAAGGATATACATACAGATGGTTTTTGGTGGATGGACACCGGCCGCTCTTCTTTCTTAAACGTGTAAATAGATTTATCTGTGTATATTTGCACTATTTGAACCAGGAACTGCCCATTTACATGTATGTGTGTGTATGTGGTAGGTAGGTATACCGAATACGATTGGGAACTAAGGTTAACTTAAGAGTATCTAGTGGGCTAGCATAGGCAAACAGTCTGCAGAGCCTCACATTCATTAACCAAATAATGCACTTTTCTTCACTTTCTGCTTGGACTTTACTTTATCCGCGTAATTTACGTTATGGGTAGCTAATTAATCAGGTATACTTTTTCATTCAGAGGTCATAAGATGTACAATCCTTGTGCCGGGTGATATTAAACGTTACTTGATTTGATTGATTAAGGTACAATTCTCTCCAGCTGGGTGGGCCTCACTCAAAACTCGGATATCGGATCGGATCAGATCGGATCGATTGGAATTGGATCCTCAGTGATAGTGGGGCACCCGGATCTCGGTTCGCTCAAGTCGATCGTCCTCATCGCTCACATACATTCTGGTCAGGTCCGAGGCCAAAGAGACATTGTCGCTGCTGCAATGATCATGAGCCAAAAGACGAAACATGAGCACACACACAAAAGAATACTCGCCCACAGAAAAAAAGGACAAGAACAATTTGGTGGCCAAAAAGAGCCATTGAAATCGCATACAAACTGTGAAAATGTTCGCCAGCCGCAAATGGCTGAAATTGAATAATTGCTTGCCATAAATTTATGTGAGACACTGTTCAGCAATGCCCGGCATTCTCCAGCTTTTCCCCTCTTTGGTCGACATATTGACACAATGACGGGCTGCCATTTGCGCAATCTGTCTAATTGTCAATTAGCCAGGTCGAAATCTTGGCTGGGGATTGACTAGAGCCTCGCCTCCATCGGTTTCGATTTTCTTTTTATCGTTCGTTGAAAGCCAATATATATCTGAGTAAACTCAATGGGAAAGGGGGTTGGGTCACAAAATAAACGAATGAAATGGTTTGGATAGTGTCACATTTCACCGTCCTTAATATATAACAATTATTTATCTTAAAATACGCTTCTAAGCTGTGTGCCAACCGACTGGCCGAGATAAGCCGAACAATTAATTAGGCTTATAATAAGTATTTGGTAAAGGGGAGACCTACAATACATATTTCAAAGTATGTACGTAAGAGGAGAACTCGCTATTCAAGAAATCTGTGCAAACAATATTTTCAAATTACTAACGTATAGCATCAAAAACTATTGAAAATATTTTAGAAAAAGGCCATGTCAGGCGAGCGAGAAAATATTGCATGGAAGAAATCTGTCAAACTGAGAGGAGGCATGTTTAAAATAACGTTTTAGAAATATTTTTTAAAACAAATAAATGTAACCTATGTGCGACTTGTTAAATTGGCATCCTTGAGCTGGGACACCAGGCTCAATCGCACTCACTTTAATTCCTTCTCCTTTTCGTACACAGATGCCACCATGGCACTGTACTTCTGGTCCAAGTTGTTGGCCCGCGAGAAGTGCGATCCGTTGACCTCCAGTCGCTCGAACGACGACTTCATGGAGGCGTCCACATCCATGTCCAGTCCAGAGGTGTTGCCTCCTCCGCCGACCGCGCCAGTGCTCATCAGAGCCACCATGGACAGGGAGGACACGGTGCCTCCGCATCCGGAACTGCTGCTGTTCTCGTTGTGGCTTCCCATGAAGGTGTTCAGCATATTGAGGCTCAAAGTGGTTGTGGGATTAACCGTGCTCATGGAGGTGCTCGCCGCCTGCGAAGTGGCTGCACTGATGGACTTGCCCAATCCCTCATCGTCCACTGTTGTCGACGAGGAGCCCACGCTGTAAAAGAAGATGGAATCAAACAATGAGGTTAGTAGAATGAATGGCTGGATTGTGAGGCACAGTAAGATTATACAATATTATTATCAAGCTATTAATTAAATGTATCAAATTTCGAATCTCCCAATTTGTACCTTTTTAATACCTATACCTTTCCTTTCATATAAACTTTACAGATCGCTGCTCAATTAACCCTTTGCTACCCGAGTCCATATATTCTCACACTTTATGGCTTTAGATGCAGTTTCTGAATAGAATGACTCAGCAGACTCCACGGCTGCAGTAGTTCTTTTTTCCGCAACTTGTTTATTTAATAATTAAAATGATTTATGGGCTTGATTGATGTGGTGGCAGCCCCAGTCCACCGGAGAGCAATAGGTGTCCATGTTTCGGCTGCATGTTGCACTTATTGCTCTGCAGCAGCAACAAAGTGCATTGGCAATAATAATGCAAAATGTTAACAAAATGTAGAAGCAAAGAGGAAAAAAAAATTATAACCCAGGCCAAACCCAACATGAATTCGGAGCCCAAGAAGGTCGCCAATTGAAGCTGGGAAATCCAATGGAACAATCATATATATATATGGTTAGTAGTCTTCTGCCCCATGTTGCTGCTGTTCACTTGGTGTTGCTGCTGCTCCTGACAGATTGCGGAGTGGAAAACACAGCCCACGGGCCACTTGAAAGGTGCAACTCAAACTGCAACTCGAGCTGTTGACTTGGGCTTCCTAGTGGGCTGGCCAATGCCTGTACGACTTCGAAGTCAAACAAAAAACCGGCAAAAAATGAGAAAAATGTCAAATTCAATTTTCGCCAGGCGTCAGAGTAAATTACTTTGGAAAATTGCCTTTTGTCAACGCCCACGCCCCGAGGGCAACTAGAAAAAATACAATAAAAGCGGCCAGAAAGTGTGTCTGCATCTAGTGATAATTTGCTTAAGCTTTTACGCAGTTATGCAATTACTTAAAGTATCTAAAAGATACTTTACCGCTTCTGCTGGCATGTGGAACCGTTTTCAAACCTATTACCAGCTTAAAAACATAGTAGATTATTTCATCCTACTGCTGAGTCAGCAACTTAGCTAGCTTTTTATATAGTTTCTTATAGTATCGAGACTGGAAAAAGAACTTGTTTGGTCGCACTATGGCACTCACGCACTGCCTTTTCAGCTCGGGGATGCCCCAGGGGGCCAAAGATCGCGTAACATTTGACTTTTACTTTCCACGCAAAAGGCAAATGAAACTAAAAAACAGTAACATACTGCAAAGACAAAACTCGTTTGACAAAGGCAGAGGAAGCACCGCACCGTTTGTGCAGCAAACAATAAATAAAATATCAGCAAGGTATAAATAAAAATATCACATGCCTTCGAAGAGCAAAATATGCAAATTTCGGTCCAAAAACTGGTTCAGTGTACTGGAAGTTCTCATGGGGTCGACGACAGTTTCTTCTAAGGATGCAACAGCAGTTGTCGGATGATTGTAAGACCTGGCTAAATGTCAAGATCTCTCGATGTGATTAATGGCGGTCTCCATAGCCAAGCTCCGATTTCTAATTACCCAGAACAATGGGCAATTATTCAGGCGGTTTATTAAAGTTAATTCGGTGTAAACGCTTTGATTTCGCCCTATAAGCCTAATGAATTGATTGACTTCAACCAGCTGCCGCGATTATCTGGTTTATTTATGCGACAAAGACACAAACTCAATTTATGCAGCCAGGGTGCGAGTGTAGCCACTGTCCTCCACTCTACGTGTATCTATCAGATACAACTGCCCCGACATTCATAGGCTCTGTCTCAGCTGCGCGTGCTAATCGCGATGACTTCATTTCGTGTTGCTCTTGATGTTGCTGCTGCTGCTGCAGTTGTTGCTGCGGCTGCTGCTCATGTTGCTGCTGGGTTTTTGCTGCTGCTGGGTTCGCTGACAGAGGTCAGGCCCATGTATCTCACGGATAGCATTGATTGCCGGATAGCAGTGTGTTCGCTTGTGGCGAAGGTGTAAATGATTCTTAAGAAAAAAACTCAGGAGAGGGTGTGGAAAGTTTGGGTATCACTGGGGTAAGCTTGAAAAACAAACTTCTTGAAATACAAATACTATGTTTATAAAGTTATTACTTGTTTTGCTAAATGCACATTCAATTTAAGTCTTGCCTAACACAAACAACTTTGGTTTTCCAGAAGCGAATAAATCATTAAGCTTATGGAGCTATGTAAATTTAAGATTTCAGAAATTTGATATTTAACAAAATTAATGTTTTGATATCATCAAAGCAAGTAAAACCTCGGCACACTCATTAATTCAATATTATGCCTGTTTAATTAGAACTCGAAGTATCTAATTGCCAGATATCAATCAAGCAAACTCGTTTAAACGCCCAAATTAAACGCAGCCCCACCCTTTGCGTTCGCATTCCCAAGCGTGTTCTACGGCAGTCCCAATATACTTTGCGTTATCCTCTAATCGGTTAACCCGCCTATTTATCGCGAATCTAAGAGTTTCGGTGTAACAACAAAATGCCATACAAAAAGTCATAAACCCAAATGCAAAACGCTGTTCAACATGAGCAGCAGCCGTCGCAATCGGAATCGCAAAATCGCAGGAGCAGCTAGCTCCGCCAGCGGGTGAGCTGCATCTGATCGTGTGGGGTCTTGAGACGTAGACGGAGTCGGAGATGGAGTCGGACTCGGAGTCGGTCCAAAAGTACGAGTAATACGGACACACATGGCCAAAGCGGATGGGAAACACACTCTAAATGCATCTAGATAGATAGTCGAGCGGTGGTCCAGGTTGCACTGGGAAAAACAACGATGCTAGTTCATGAAAAATTGTTGTAGCTACCATATTCCAATTATCTACATCTTGCCTTCTACTACTTGACTAACTTAGCCAGAAATCTCTACTAAGGTTAAGCATTCTAAAAGAGATGCCCAATAATAGAACTATCTTCTTATTTACTGCAAGCTTTTAGACACCTTGAATAATGATCTTAAAATGCAGATTTCAATTGCTTTAGCAAACCCATAACTTTCAAGATACATAATAAAACGCCAGTGCATTCAGTTCTAAGTGGAAGGCAGGGAGACTGGCCGACAGACACAATGGCCAAAACGGAGCTGACATTTAGTGCGCAACTGGCGACAACGACTGTCAACACAGGAAAGTAAATGCACCAGGGGCCGCAAAGTTCATAAATCGCGGTCCAGAGCTCCAAGTTGGCTGATTTCAGTTGGCAGAGAGAGCGCAGCGTCGTGTTAACAATATGTTCGCTGCTTGGAGAGCCTTAACGGCTGCCGTGTGCCATAAATCTGAAGATTTTCGGCATTGTCTTCGCTCAGGTTGGGCTAGGTCGCACCACTTGGCTCTGCATATGGATATGGATATGCATGTGGATGTGGATGGGGATGTGGTGGATGTGGATATGGATATGGATGCATGTGGACAAAGTGCACTTACCAATCGCTGGGATCACCAGCCGGACCTGTGCGCTGATTGCATTTGCTGCGCATGACCAACTGCAGCCAGTTGGGCACTGGAGGCGTGGGATCGGGTGTGTATCTATGGGATAGGGATGCGATAAGGGGAAATTAGCAATTGGAAGGTCAGGAGAGAGGATAGTCCTTCTTCTATTCCGATGGATGCTCACCTGATGATCGAGTTGCAGTGCTTCGTCTTGGGCACCGCGAAGATCTCGCTGGGCGATGGCGTGGACGCCATGGCGTGTGCCTTCTCCACGGCCGCATCCACCTCGGGTATGAGGGCCAGCTCCTCGGGCTCGCCGAGGTCCACGTCCAGGCTGCTCACCGAGCTGAGCGAGTTACGGGGTCCGGTGTGGTGGTACCGCGACGGACTCGACGCCGTCGCATCCTCCAGTTCACTGGTGTCGAACTTGAGGTTGACTATAAGAGCCCAGAAGGAGGAGAAGGAGAGAGGCACACAGCATATCGAGATACACCGACGGACACACAATCAGAATGGGAATGGATGGAAGAACGGATTTGGATTCGGTTTTGGGCGAGATTCCCATGATCAAAATTTCACACAGAGAGAGAGCAAAAATTGTTGATAACGGTATATACATCACCTTTGTGGAATGACAAATGGGTTGTTTTTTCTGTGGTTGACTTTAACTCACGTTTGTCCAGCGGTCCCAGCTTCTTGGCCAGTCCGTACATGGTCTCCGGTGTCCAGTAGTCCGGAATTCTGGCGAAGATCGAGCCCGCGTCCGCCGGCAGCTGAATGCCCAGTTTGTGGAGCAGCAGCACAAAGGGCTGGTACAGCATCGTAGTGGATTGCTCGTTGTTCCACTGCACCACCGGAATGGACTTCTGCTTGCAGATGCAGTGGTAGGCCACCGGCTCCATGATGTGATCGCCTTCCGGAACCTTGAGACCACTCCGCAGGGTCAGCTTGACGAAGCAGCACTCGATGAGTATCCTTTGCAGCCATAACAAATGCTGCGCCTTGTTTTCCTTGATGATCAGGTCCAGCAGGATCTGGAGAATTGGGAAGTTCATTGTTATTTACTCCCTGGCAGTAATATCGAACCAACCACCCACCTGCACATCATCTGAGGGTTTGCCGTAGGCGCACTCCTTAATCTCAATTCCAGACTCTGTGGTTGCGGAAGTGGGAGTGGTCAGCAAAGTTCTCTGATACTCCGCATCCTCGAACTTCATCAGATCATCGTATTCCAACAGGGTAATAATGTCCTACAAGAATTAGGCAAAGTATTAATAAAATCCATCCTGAGAATTCTTTGTTAAATCCTCACTTGTTGCAAAAGTTGTTGGATAATAGAAATCCGGGTTTTCAGCTTGTTGCCGTTGTTGCTGAAGAGCTTAACTATCTTTCCCACAATATCGTTGTTCTTCTTGCTCTGCACATAATACCAATACAGTGTATCCATTTCCTCCTGCGACCAAGAGCTAAAGAATATAGTTATGGTTAATAACATTGACTAAATACTACCGTCTGCATGAGTTAGCTAAGTGAACATTGCGTATTATTCGTTAGTCTTATTCAAAGTTCAAGTGAACCTAAAAGTCATGTTAGGAAGTAAAGAATCTCATAAATACTTGGATCCCTAAAAATCATTGAATTACACTTTAAAAATCTCTTGTAGCTCATCCACAGATGGAGTTTTGTTTAGGACGACTAAATATGTCTAAAAGAAAACGCTAGACATCTGGTTCTTATGGTCCACAATTGTTAAAAGTGTTATGTTTATTGCTTAGGTTAGTTGTATCTTAGATCAAAGATTTTGGTTTAATATTTCAATATATTGCTTATACCCTTATTAAATATATTGCTTCAAGGAAAACTTCTGAAATCCTTACCAAACGGTATGCTCCTGGTTGTGTTCCTTGGTCATTTCCGTTAAGGAAGTCGTGGGAATGGTGAGTGGCGACTTCGGAGGAGTATTCATGAACTTGTGAATCACATACTCGATAAGATCAGACCAGTCCTATAAAAATATGTAGTATTATGAAAGCAAAAGAGTCAATCTCAGAAGAAACTTACATCGCACAGTTCATAGTCCGCTTCCCAAATTCTTGAATAGGTTTTCAAAATAATTGGTTGGAATAGAACCCCAATCTGGCCCAGATCGCCACCTATGTGATGCATCATGGTGAAGATGCAGTCATTGACAAACTCTCCGTTGTTGTTGAAGTCCTCCAAGAGGATGCCATAGTAGTGCATCACCTCCAGCGTGGCAAACCTGTAATATTATTCCATTAATAAAGTCGAAAAGGATTCGCTGTAAAGTTTAGTCGTACTGTGTAATGTGCTCCGACAGGCGAATGGTTTGACATCCACCCAGTTTGGCCGAACTGTCCAGAATGAGGAGGAGAATGTGATTGGTAACCACCAGATCCTGGAGATACTGCTTGGAATGGATGCTGGGATTGAAGCGCCTCAGCAGCAGCACAAAAAGGCACCTCAGATCGGACATCTCGCTAATCTGCAGCTGGAGCTGCCTCAAATGGGCCTTGTCGTCCTCGTTCAGATGGGTCACTTTGTTGTATGTGTCGATGGCCTGGAGGAACTCCCGGATGGCCGTCACCACCAAGTGCATCCGCCTCAGATAGGGCTTCAGGTCACTGCCCTCCTGTCGGGCATTCAGTTCCAGTTGCTCACAGAGGGAAACACCCTCGTAGGTCAAGTAGCTCAAAACATCGTAGGTGAGAATTGTGTCGATGTGCTCCATGTCCAGCTCCAGTTGGGCGGCAAACTTCAGGAAGTAGGTGACCAGCCAGAAGAAGTGCGACGTGTCAATGGGCACCTTCTGGAGGGAAATCAGAGAAGTTCTCTCAAGATTTTATGATAATACATAATATTATATTTAAAATAATAATAGCAAAATGTGAGGTATTTCAAAAGATAATGAACCTAATCTACTTTAAGCCTGTAAAAAACATATGAAAAGGCATGAGCACATCATAAATCAAAAATTCACCTTGTTCTGTCTCAATTAGTTAGTTAGTGTGTGTAAATTATTTTTAAGAAAATCGAAATTATAGTACTTATAATAATTTATATATCCATATCGACATACCGCATTGGAAAGCAGTTGCATGTGCAGTTCCTCCACCAGATAGCTGTAACCCTTGAGGAGGAAATCCACGGTGAATTCCTTTAGCAGATTGGAGATGTCATCATCGGTGGGGGTGTGCTGTACCAGACCCTTCATGTTGATGCTGTGAATTCAATATTATTGTTAAATGGTTGCAAAAGTTGTTAACATTTTTAGAGAACTCATAATAATTTCTGATTTCTAATCAATTTGCTGTGGATTTTCCAGGAACTTACAGGCTGCTTTTGCTGCGCTTGACCAGTTTTTTGCGTCTTAGCTCCTTTTTGTCCATCGGCGACATAATCGTCCGTGGTTTATTCCGTGGCTTCGTGTTACACGGAGGCTTCTGGTGCTGCGGCTTGCCCTGCGGCCCATCGTCGTCGTTGCTGGAGGTGGAAATGGATTCCTGATTTTCCACCTGTGTGCCATAACCGCAATCCGATAGCTCAGACTGCGAGGAGGGGCATTCCCGTTTCTGTGGACAACACTTGCCCTTGGTCAGCTGAAGCTGGCCGGCATGGGGGGACTTCTGGCCCAATTTGACCGCAGATACGTGGGATGCGTAGGACGATTCGTTGAACTTCTGCATTTGAGCGTGTGCCGAGGTGGAGGCTCTGACTGGCAGAGGAGGTGGTGGCTTGAATGGCTCTGTGCCCAGGCAGCCCTGTGGCGGGCTGGACGTTGGGCTGGTAGTGTTGTTGACCTTGTCAGCTGGTTGTTGGGTTAAGTTTAGGGGCTCCGAGGCTGGTCCCAATTGTAGATACTCCTCTTCCTCCACTTCGTCCTGGAAGAGTACGATATTTATATATTGAAAAGACACTGGTCATGGGAACTCACCTCATCTTCATCCTCCTCGACGTGCTCGTTCAGCTGGCTGTGTCTCTGGTCCTCGTAATCTCCATCGTCCATGGACTCGCCGGCGGGCTGTGATTGCTCCGGCGAACCTGGCTGCTCACTGTCGTTCCCCGTCATATCGCTGGCCTCTTCGGAGCCATCGGGCTTATCCGCCGGCACTCTGGCCATAGCGTTCTGGTATTCCTGACCTTTGCGGCTCACCTCCTGCAAAGTGGCCGCTGTTCCCTCCCGCATGCCACCGCCCATGCCACGGCCATTGCTGCCGTTGTCCGAGGAATCGGAGGTGGGATCGGAGGTCAGCATGGGGCTGGAATCGCCACTTCCCTGTTTGGGGGGCGAGGTATTACTCTCATTATCCTCAGAGCTCTCCGACAGAGAGGCTTCGAACCAGAGGCTTAGTAGTTTTTGCAGAGTGCTCACATGCTGATCCTTGTAGATCAGAGCAATCAGTTGCACCATGGTCACTCCCCAGAAGGCTCTCTGCGGACAGGTCATCAGATACAGGAGTAACTTGTCGATGCTCTGGATGAATAGGTTCCACAAGATCGTGTTCTGCATGGAGATGCCATGCGGCATCGACTGCATCATGGGCATCACGCAATGGGCATGCGTCTCCGGAATGTGCAGGATATTCCTGAGAAGCAGCAGACAGTTGTTGATTTGATCGCATTTGTGCGGCGACAGCTTGGGGTCCGACTCCAGGATGTGTTTCATGTACTCCACCACGCTCTTGGTGCTCCTGGCCTCGGTAAATGCTTCCTTGCTGGTGTACAGCAGCTTGTTCAGCTCGAAGATGGTGTGGCGACCCACATCCGTGCGGTACATCACGTCCACGGAGAAGAGGCACTCCACCGGCACCGTCAGGTTGACCAGTATCCGTATGACCGACTCCAGGACCGCATCATCCTTGGCATTCTCCAGCAGCGGTATCAGATCTGACCTCACATTCTGGCCGAATCCAATGGCCCGTCGAAAGGTACGCAGCGTTTGGTCCTCATAGGTGAGCTTGTAGTTGATCTCCTCCAGAATGGCTGAGGAAAAGAAGTTGAAAAGAAGTTAAATATCGAAATGATGTAGTATCCTATGGTGATTACTTACCCAATGCATTCGGGTTGACCACATAGGTATCGCCCTCCAAGCAACCCAGGGAGGAGAACGCGCTGTACAACTGCGGAGTTGCTAGTAACCAGTCCATAACCGATTTCACTTGATAAAGTTCTGATTATTCCAGATGCGATTGTTGAGCTGCCTAACTCTGCTCATTGTCGACTGTGAACATTGAGGTACTTCTTAGCAATTTGCGCGGTAACTGTAAAGACAAGCATATAAAAATATTAATTTAATTGTTGTTAAAAGTCAAATATTTGTTACGTATGACTTGTAATTCACATTAAAATATGTATTTTAAAGCTAATAATATATTTAATATAAGGTAAGATAGTTGCATTTTTGTTAGCTGTAACAGTCATAACATAACATAACATAAGTTAAGGTCACTGGCCCATCGTCTTCGCAGGGCATTACGCAACCCGAAATGATTCCCATAAATATTTGCACTCGCAAACAAAATTGTTACCCATGTGACCATCAAGGGCGCAGTCCATGCAATGTGCTGCAATTGCAGACGCTCGGGGATGAAACCCGAATCAACTCCCATTAAATCCGGCCACATCACCTCACACACGTGTCCGCACAGCACGTCTCCCATTTACCACCCGTTGCGAGTCGAATCAAGGAAACTGCCTGCCAGACGAGCCCCGAATATTCCAAGAAGCCACACTTGCCAGGCCGGAAAGTGAAAAAGTGGGCTGGATTGGCGCCCGCCCACAGGGGGGAGCCCAACCTTCAGCCATCACGTAACCAGGCAAATCCTCAACAGGCGACTGCGGCACCCGGTGGCCGCATGTGACTCACTTGCAGACATCCGGGCTGATTGTGTAAACAACACAGTTGGAGGACAAAGCCACTGGGTTCGCAAACGGACTATGGACTCCGGAGGAACAAAGCCTGCAGTCGGAACATCCGACCACCCGTAGCGATATTTATAGGACATGAATCGGGATGCAGGATCTGGTATTTGTACGGCTTCCAGCCTGCTGACTTTGAATGTTTCGCGCTATATTTGGCCACAAAAGCGAGTGCAGTTCAGCTGCATTGGTTTTCGTTGCCCTCTTTTGGGCGAACACGTTAAATGGCACGCTAAATGGCCAAGACCGGAAAATAAACTGCGCAAACAGTTGAGAAAATTTTAAAATTAGTGCAAAGCCATTTATGGCCTAGCTGATCTACTAATTTTTTAAAGTGAGAAATTGTTTCAAAATTTAATAATGCCTAATAGGAAATTATGTTTATGAAATGAGAGTTAGATGTGTAAATTGTGGGATAATAAATTATGAAACGTTTATAGGAATGATTAAAAAATATAGATAATAAGAAATTAATTAATTCTAACAGAAAAAAAAAGAAAAATACTTTTTTTTTTAATTTTAACTTGATATTTCCACTGAAACTAACATCGAATTCTGTTGGTCGAGCATAATTTTTGCACCATCTGTAATCATAGCTCATCTGAGCATCTTTGTGTCTGTGAAACGTTTCTAGCAACCCCAATACCATTTCCGCTGACTGGTTATGAAATCAAAGACCCAACTTACATAAAGCGCAAGGCGAGAACTACAAAATGATATGCGCATTGAAATTTAGAGCTGAGTATCTACTTTTCTTGGAGAGTGAAAACAATTTTCATTCTTTCGCAAAGGGGAAATTCATTGAAGCGAGGGCGAATTTGCATTTGAAACGGAAAGCTAAGATAGATCACGAATAAATATTTCAGATTTGAATTTGCAATGCCAATAAATCTGAGGGTCGTTAAAATCCTGGCTAAACGGGCAGAAACCACTCAACATCTGTGTGCCAGGATGAAATCTGTCAGTTTCAGGACGATTCCCGTACTTATCTCGCTATCCTGTTTCTGACAGGAATTCCGTGGAAGGCCAAGCCTCCTTTTTTGACAGTTCACTGCGTGCTTTTTACATAAGAATTGTCAGGAAGAATTGTTGCACTTCGTAAATTGCCCCTTTAACTTGTTTTCTTTTTCCCAGTATTATGTGATTTCGTTTTCATTTGAAAATGGGGTTTCTTTCTGTGCAAGCTTTAATTGCTTGAATATGTCGCTTAAAGCTGCTTTTTAAAAAGCTTTGTTAAAGTGTAATTTTGTCAGGGGTCAACTGAAAACGAACTGTGTTAGGTCAGTTCTAAACTTTGGAAATTTTAAATATACTACTTTATATTTCTTACCAATTATTTAGTTTTTCTCGGTCGCAGACAATTTTACTGTTTTAGCGTTAGATGGCTGTAATGCAATCAACAATTAAAGCTGATTGTTTATGTTTCTAAGCAATTGAGCTTTTCTGAGCACTTTTTGGGTTTCTTTGCAGAATAGATCGTGTTTTAGTTTCAGTGCTGTTATATACACTTACAAAATTATTTTTGAGTTATATCTGAAAGTATTTTGAAGAATATTTGTTAAGGTAAATTCAGCTATTTGGTAATATTAGAATTTTTGGGGATGTGCAATTTTATTTAACACTTTGTGAACTTTGTATTGTTAACACTGCACAACGAAATCCTTATACTGTTTCAACTCGTTTTCGGCTTATGTAAAATGCAACTTCAATAACAATTAATTTGCACTTTTTTCGATTGCAATCTAGGCTAAGCACTGAGAGAAAAAGCAGTGAGTCACTTAAGTCACTCTCTTAAGAATTATTAATATGTGAATTTATAAATATTATTGCATGAATCCACCAAAGTATTCAATATTCTTTTTGCAAAATATCTTTATTCAGTGTTGTTTATTTGGGAGATATTTATTTTCGAGACTTCTATTTTGTTGATAAACTTCGAACCGCTCAACGAACCGCTTACTTGGGACGCACAATGCTGAATGCGATCTAAGTTACGGCTAGCTCACCGAAGTCAGATACAAAATGCATCTCACAGATACACACACTGACCGAAACACCCACTCACACAGGGCCAACGTGCCGCTGCCGGCGTTTGTGCGAACGAGAGACGCGAGCCGAAAGCTCTCGCCGCGCTGCTCCGTCCCGCTCGCACCCACTGCCGGACGGCCGGGGAACTCGGCTCACGTGTAATCACAACGTGCTGCACGTTTATTTGCCAACCGCCACTGCGATGTTCGATAACATGAATAACCAGCGCCGGAAAATACGGAGAACACTCTGGGCACAACAGCAATAGTCAGAACGCCTCTGTGCACTCAAAAAAAATGTGTGTCACATTACCAAATTGTACCTTCAATAACGATCCCTAATTGTTTGGATAATTTACATTGAAGAGACTCTTTCACCTTAAAATAATTGCAAAATAATTTTTAAAAATGATTTCATAACTACGTATTTTTAGATTAGACAACACTCACTTTTTTCTGTAATATAATATAATATATTCATTGATATATTTTGTTACATAAATAGTAATTTATTTTGTTTACTATTTCACAGTAAAACCCATATTTTTTTCAGTGTAAAGTTAAACGTTTTAACGCTGCCTTCAAACGTCTCGGCCGTAGGCTTCGTCAGGGTGACATTGTTCGGCTCTGAGTGCCTCAGATGATCCGTTGAATAATCCTTTTGGGCACGGAATCAACAGTTGGTTGCAGGCGCGGGCACACGCGGCGTATACGCACCGGGCTCATTGAATGCGTATACTATAGGAAGTGTATATATTTACTTTGAGTGTTTTTCCTCGGTGGCGCGAGCTGCAGCACGTCGGCATCGAATCGCGGTGGCAAATCGACTGGAAACGGGGGTTTGGGAAAATACTTTTGCTCGGCCTGAGGCGATAGAAATAAATAACTGACACTCTCATTCTACGAAGTCACTCACTCACAATAGGCGATTTGACGTCAAAATGTTATTCAACCCAGACTATCAAATTCTATTAATTCAATAAGAGATTTAGTTGTCGAAAAAAAAAGAAACCAATTAATTAGGCTGTTAATTAGATGGTTTAATATTTTTAGTATAAAGGAGCAGATATTCATTGAATACATTTCATTATTAATTAATAAATTTATTAATTTTTGCATTTAATATTTAAGTTATATATTCATTGCTGTAAAGTAAATGGAGAAAAACGAAAGTGCCAATGTAAAAACATAGCACTAGACCACTTCAGCTGATCCGCGCAAAGTTTCCATTTAAAGCTACGTAAGTGGTGCGATCACTTGGCCAATGCCAAGGCTATGCAAGTACATACATCTGCATTATGCAACGCCTGATGTTAATTTCTGTAAGCTAATTTATCACCAAGCAAACACAACAATGGCGGAGTCCGCTCAACGGCAAAGTAAGCCACGCCAACCGATTGTTCATGATGCACACTAACTTGTCCCTACGTATACGTAATGCAAGTAATTGCGTATACGCCGCATGTAACACATGAACGGTGCACAGCCACGATGGCAGTTGGCTGATAAGCCTCCCATTGAAAAGCAAAACAATTAGATGCGATGCCCACTCCACCCCTCACAAACGGCCAAGGACTCGTGCAGCCCGACACATCTTCTTAACGTGGCCAAGTAGACTCATTTCCAACAACGCGACATGCGCCGGCGAAGTGTGCGATATCCTGGAGTGTCGCGTGTTTGAAATGCTGGCTGCGTGCTGGCAACGTGTGCGCATCCTTCTATCGAGGCGCCGCATTATGAAATGGCTCAAGCAGATTGGTTGGCATCGTTCGATAATTTATTTATTGCGGGTTTTTGAAATACATCCAGTTCAAGCAATCGCATAGGGATAAATTGACTTCAAACTAAGTTTGATGTGCAGGATATAGGAATCTAAACACCACTGTGCTCCTTGATCCAATCCCGTGCGAAACTCACTCTTGAGTAGACACCCGGATAGTCGGGCTTAGCGCAACCGTAGCCCCAGCTAACCACGCCCACCAGCTCGCCCGATTCACTGACCATCGGACCGCCGGAATCCCCTTGGCACGCATCCTTTCCGCCTTCCAGAAATCCAGCACAGATCATTCGCTCGGTGACGCCGCCGTACTGCTTGTACTTCTCGCTGCACAGCTCCTGATTGACCAGAGGCACCTCCACCTGACGCAGCCACTCGCGGGACTCCAGCAGGTTCTGCGTGTTTCCCCAACCACTCACAAAGCAGGCTTCCCCGTCCATGAATTTCATCTGAGACTCGGGCAGCTTGACGGCCTTTTTGGTCTCGTCAAACTTGATGGGATGAGCTAGCTGAAGTAGCGAGAAATCGTAATCCACATTGGTGTAGTTGAACTGGGAGTGCTGGACGATCTTCTGCACCCGCAGCAGTTGGCCACTGCGAGCGAATTCGCTGGTTCCGAGGCGTACTTTCAGGCGATCTGCCGTTTTACCACTACGAAATCAGGAGGAATCATTTTTGGCATACTTTCTAGAGAAGATTCCTTGAGCGGCTAACTTACTATGTGCAATGGGCGGCAGTCAATATCCACTCTTCGGATATAATAGAACCTCCGCAGATATGGGACGAGGTCTGCAGAGAAACCTGATGTGGTGCATCGGTGATGTTGATGCGGTGACCACCCACAATGCGGCCATCCAGGCGGGGTGATAGCTTCCAGGGATTCTTTATAACATCCTCAAGCGATCGCTGCCTTTTAACGGGCTGTGGTATTAAACAAACGCCAGCCAGAACCAACAGGCTGCACTGCAGCAATACAAACAAGCGGAGGGCCAACATGGTTGTTCAACAAAAACCGAAGGTATTCAATGGCTTAAGGCAGAGTAAAACCTTATATAGGAATGCTTTTCTTGGATTAGTGATAGCCACCCAGTGGGTAGAAGACCCGCTGGGCCACCACTGTGCAGCTTATCCGCCAAGTGACACACAAAATGCTCGGAACACATTCATTTCGGGGTGGCATTGGGCACACTCTCATTTAAAAAGTCACTTGGTCTCCTCGATGTTTCAGAATAAAGTCGTTATCTTTTAGTTAGCATTCAATTGTTTAATTGGGTCACTTGTAATACCCCATGAAATAGTCATTGTAAAATGTTTCAAGTTCAGTCGGACTCACATAAGGTAACTTAAATGGTTCAGCAGCTAACTTAGGAATATATCGTATACCATAAGCTATCGTAAGTTAAATTGGGCACAAGCAACTCACAGTACATTTTAATAGCCGTTATTTGTGTTTTACAACATTTCAATTTCATTCTATGAATAAGTTAGTTGGGCTTGTGATGCTTTTTGACTTAATCCATCACATAGATCAGATTCCTTCCCACTTCAGTGAGTTTTCCTGCCTGCTCCAGGCTCACTTTCTTGTTCTCCACATCCAGAACGAAGTTTCCCTCGCCGAGAACAGACTTTCCTGCTTTGTAATCCTCAAAGATGGGAATTTTCCGGGGTCCCAGAACGGGATCCTCATACCGCCAGATCTTAAGGGTAGCCGCATCCGTTTTAAGCCCAATAATCTTGGAGAGTTTCTCTCGCAGAGATTGGACCGTATCTCCCTCGGAAATGACAGTGTTGACCTGGAAAAGCGACGAACGCTCGATAGGATTCGTGAGCTCAACGCTCACATTTGGGGTCACTGAAAAGCTGATGAAGGGAGAGCCGGGACGCACTTCCTCACGAGTTTTCTCCGGCGCTGAAGGATCATCGGTGTACTTAATTTCCAAGACATCAAGCTGAAAATAAACCAACGTTACTTCGAGAGCAACTCATCAAGCAATAGAAACTACTTACATCCAGTGTGTTCTTCAGGTACTCCAAATTGCTGATCAACACCTGACGCTCGTCGAACTCCAAAGTCACGGCCAATGCAGCCACACCCTTGCCGGACTCCACCTTTTCGCGAATCATCTGGGCAAAGGGCATCACTCGTTTCATGAACTTCTTTAACTCGGCCTTTTGCTGCAGTGTAGCAGCGATGACTTTGTTATCTGGAAGGGCCTGCGATTTGTTAAACAACTCCTTCATGGTATCGAGGACACAGCACTGCCAAGGAGGATAGGTCTTGGCGACCCAAACGAGGCCTCGATTCGGTTTCGCTGCCTGGACATTCACAGATTTATCTTTTCCGGCCTTGCCCTTGATTTGCAGCAAGTTCTTGAGGTTCAGACGGAACGAGTGAGCGGCTTCCATGAGGTACTCCGAGCACAGGATATCGACTTCGTTGATGGCTCCCACTTCTGGCCACCGAGCATGAACAATGGACTCCTTGTTGCCTAGCAGTCCCCAGACATGCTCCGCCATATGAGGGCAAATAGGGGATACCAAAAGAGCTTGTCTGCGAATGAACTCCAGCACCAGATCTTCATGCATTCCATGTGCGCCACACAGCTCCCTGTACTTGTCCCTGGCCAACTGCAGTTCGTAGAATCCACTCCTTAGAGCCTCCTTGAACAACATCTTTCGGTAATTCTCGTCGGTTTGCTGGGTTTTTAAATTGAGTTCACTCAGGAAAACTTGATCGTTGAAGGTTTTGTCTGTGCCTTTTCTCAGACTGCTCCTGTTTTCCAACATCTCTTTCACCCACTCAATGAAAGTGTATAGACGCAGGATGCCTGCATCCGCGGTGCTCTCCACGAAATTGGCATCCTCCACACTGTCGCCGGCATCAGCCAAACAAAGGCGCATGCCATCGGCAGAGAATTTGTCCACAGCTTCGGTCAGAGTTAGGAAGTTTCCGTCCGATTTGGACATCTTGGCAGAATTCAGCAGGAGATGACCATTGACACGCATTCCTTTGGGCCACTTGTTCTCATCATTAGGCCAAATGGCAGCGTGATTGTAAAGGCAGAAGGTCAAGTGGTTCTGGATGAGATCTTTGCCAGAAACACGGAGATCCATTGGATACCAGTACTCAAACTCACGTCGCAGAACTGCCAGATGTTCCTGTTTAATGGCCGTCTTTTTTGGCAGTGGCGTTTCCTTAAAGAAAATATAGTCCCAGATTTCGCCAGTCATGTCGGACGGTTTGATGCCTGTGAATGTTTAATTGTAAATGTTTCAAATCATTAGTGGGAGCAATTCAACCTACCAAAAGGTCCTGGTTTCTCTCCGCGGAAAGTGCCACCCTGGAGCAGGTGCGCCACGGTATAAAAGGCCATGTATATGGTTGAGTCCGAGAGGGATTCAATCAACCACTTGTCGTCCCAAGGCAATTTTGTTCCAAGGCCGTAGGTTCTGGAGCAAGCGTACTCGTGCAGCCAGTTCAAACATGCTTCGAAATTATTGCGCGCCTCCTCATGGAAGGTTTCCATGCCGTGCAAAATCTTGGTGGCCTGGGCCTGCCATTCAGGCTCACCGTAGTTGAGGTACCACTGGTTACATAGAGCTACCACGCACTCGTCAGCTGAACGAGACATAATGGTCTTCTCCGGCTCGTAATAAATATCCGCTTCGTTGGCATCGACCAAACGTTTCTGCAGATCCTTCTTCACATCCTGAATCTTGCGGCCGGCATATGTACCCACCAACATTACTCCGTCATAGAAACCTGTAAGTAGAGAACGTAATTTAGAACCAGAAACTTAGATGACCTCTACTACTACTTACTCTTGAGATAACACATTTCCTTTGCTTCAGCCAGCTTGTCCTTGTCGTTCTGCGATTGAATCTTAAGGGTTTCATAGGCATGGACGGCACACAGTTTGCCCAGCGTAGGCACTTCGATGATGGGGATAGGCTCGTATGGCAGTACCATTTCATCTGTCAGTCCATACTTCTGGCGGAACGCCTCCTTCTTTTGGAGATCCACCAAAGCGGCGTAATCATCGGGGGAATCGGAGGGGACTGATGTGACCACGCCAGTTCCCTTATCCTCCTTGATACTCAGCATGGGCAAGGTGTAGACAACCTTGTGCGTGGTCAGAGGTGCCGAAAGAGGAACTCCCAGTAGATCTTGACCAGATACCTCAGCCAACACCTTAATCTCCCCTTCCACGGCAGTGAATCCCTGGTAAGTCATATTTCTAGCAGCCCTACGCGTGCTCACCCACACTTCGTTGTTCTTGCTTGTCTGCCAGGCGATATACTTGATGTCCGGATGCAACCAGCAGTTGGTCTGCCCGTACATGGTCTCCGGACGCAGAGTGGCGGCCACCATGAAAATTGGCTGCTTGATGGAGCTAGGAATAAAACTTTTATAATTAAAAAAAACCACCTCAAACAGAAATCTCATTCTTACCTCAAAGCCTTGGGCGTCTCCAGAACCTTCATCTTGATGAGAGTGTACTCCTGAGGACCCACTCCCTCGCCCGAGGAGCGATCGTGGTCCATGCACGGCTGCCCATCCTTGGGCGAATATATGGTATACCGCTTGCCGTACATGATCTTGCCCCGCTCCTTCAGGTGGTTGAACTGCCAGCGCACGAAAGAGTCGAAATAGGGATTGGCATCCGTGGTGATGAATGTACGCCTCCAGTCCACGTGCACGCCGATTCGCTTGAGATCCTGCACCGCCAGCGGTGGGAAGTAGTTAAGCCAGTGCTCGGCATTGGCAAAGTCCTTGATTTCCTCGTCCTTCAGTCCAAGGCTCTTCATGATTTGCCATTGGTATTTGGCAGCGCCGGTTTTGGCAACCGCTTTGCTCTTCTTTCCCTTGGACTTGTCCTTGGGCACCTCGGATGCGGCTTCAACGGCAACGGGGACCACATCCTCGGTCTCGGGGAACTGTGGTGGAAAGCCGAACTGCTCCAGTTCGCGCGTTAACTTGTCCGCACAAGCCTTGATGGGCATGCCGGTGCAGTGGAATCCGAAGGGCCAGAGTACGCGCCGTCCCTTCAGGCGATGGTAGCGCATAGAGTACTCTGCCTTCGACAGCGAGAAGGTGTGGCCCAGGTGGAGGCGTCCGTTCATGTAAGGAAACGGAAAGGTCACGAAGAACTTCTCCGCCTGCCGCTTCTTTGGGGCCGTCGGCGCATCCGATTCGTGCACGCGCTCCGTCTCCCATCGCTGCTGCACATCCCGCTCGATCTTCTGTAGATACTCCACCTTAAAGGTGCCCTTGCGTTCGGTTGTGGCCTGTTAAGGTGAAAAGTAAATCTATTAGAATGCTAATTTCCTTTCAAATGCAGAAATGCCGCGGCCAATTGCATCAGCCGGCTCGTCCTCGTGGCAGTTTCGGTGACTCATCGAATGGCGGGGGAATGCGATTTCCGGCTTGTGCTCACCATTGCTTAGTTCTCAATGATATTCTGAATTGTTTAGAACAATTTCTTAATTCAAATCGTGGCACTAGCAAAAAACTAAATATGTTTCGAGCAGTGCAACGTGTTGTGACCAGTGTGGTAGCAGAGCAGGCAGAGGAAAATACTGACGACTAAAATATAATTTTAATGCATTTCATAAATTTAGATATATCCGTGCCTCATATTTATGGAAATTATTAATTTAAAATTAAAAGAATTAGTTTGAAAACATTTAATAAGCGTTTAATAAGAATACCGAATTACATTCAAACTAAAAGTCACTAACGCGTTTTATTTTCCAACGTACATGCGACTGCCACACTAACCATTTAACCTAGTTTTTTTTCTTAATTAGTGTGAAAAGTTTTAGGACATTTAGATAAATTATAACTTAAGTGAACCGACTAAATTGCGCCATCGTACTACTCCCAAGATGCGACCAGTATTTGCCTTCCTGCTCCTGGCGCTCATCTGCTTCGCCAGCACCAAGTCGGAGAGCGACTTCGAGGAAGACGACAGTGATGATTTTGCCGAATTTGACGACGGCAACTTTTACGCGGAGCCAGCGGCCAAGAATGCAGACTCGTTCTCCGGAGGAGCAGGATCCAGCCACGGCGAGTCCCGCGACGATCCGCCTGCAAAGGAGCCGCGGAAGCAAGCACAAAACCAGGAGAGCGACGAGGAGGACGGCCTGGTCGAGGATGACGATGAGTTCGAACACTTCCAGGTAAACAAAGTCGGCTGTTCGTTGCAAAGGGGTCAAATGGGGTTAGGAACTTTGGTCAAGAACTTGCTCAGTGAAATGTAACTAGGCTTTCATATAGTTGGCCTTGTGTTCCCTTCTTTCCCTCACAAAATACTTGGTCATAAGCGTGCATAAAGATTCACTGGGAACATTTCATTTAATGCTTTTACACATAAATTCGTATTTCAACTTTCACCATGATGACAGGGATTTTTGACGTCCCTTACTTTATATCTTCTCTAGTGTGAAGTACTTCTAAAAGTATGTAATCGTTAGATAGTCATTGAATTATGTAACGTAGAAACGAGTTAAAGTTTATAAACTTTGTCGGAACCCACATGATTTATTCATAACTTGAACTTCGAACTCAGGGGATCACGGTTTCACCAAAAGAGCAAAGTTGTAACAAGAAATTATTTAACTTACAATTGACTGAAACCTATTTCCAGGACGAGGAAGAGTTCGAGGGCTACGATGGCGGAGACTCCAAGGATCCGCCCATCGACCAAAAGGTTGAGCCCAAACTGAACATACCAAACATCCCTCTGCACTTCCGCACCCACTGGGACTCCTACTGGATGGAGATGCTCATGGTGGCAGGGTTGTTGGCCTACTTCGCCAACTTCTTTGCGGGAAAGGCCAAGAACGCGCGCTTAGCGCAGCTTTGGTTTAGTACCCACAGAGCCCTGCTGGATGAGAACTTCGCCCTGGTCGGAGACGATGGCAAGGCGGAGAACGAGAATCCGGGACTGATCAAGGAGAGCGAGAGTCTTTATACTCTCTGGTGCTCCGGCAGGACCTGTTGCGAGGGCATGCTCGTCGAGTTGAAGATGATCAAGCGACAGGATCTGGTCTCCTTGGTGGCGGGACTAATGCGCCCACAGCTGGACCAGGCCCACATCAAAATTGAACTCACACGCGGTGTAATGGATGCATTCGTATTTGCAGTTGGTACCAAAAAGACCATTACCAAGGTCTTCAAAGAGTATACGGATCTGGTAAGAGAATGCAATACGAGTAACCATGCCTTAACTTAACATTGCTCCTTCTTGCGAACAGAGCAAGTTCTGTAGTCTAGTCGGCAAGCCGGAGGATCGCTACAATGTGCCCACCGGCTTTGGCGTGCTTTCCGAAATCCCGGAGGCCACGTCCGCCATCCTCGAGTCACGTATTATCACTGCACTTAACAAGTACCAAAGCTATATCGATTACCTGCACATCTCGGACCAGTTCAGTGGGCCCATCCAGCAGGAAGAGGGTGGCACCCTCAAGCAGCCCGAAACCAAGGCCGTGCTTCTCGCCGGCTTCAATTTGCCGAAGCACGCCGAAATGGAGACCATTAAGCCGTTGTTATTGTTGATCTTTTATTTGATGGAGCGTCTAAAGACCTATCGCATGTCCAAGGAGGTAATATACGCCAATTTTATTTAGTTTGGATTTACGATTAATTTGTTGTGGCAATTCCAGGGCAAAGCCAAGTCGGACAAGAACCGTCAGCGCGTGGAGGAGGAGTTCTTGAAGAGCACCCATGCCGCCCGCGCCGAGGCTGCCGCTCAGAGACGCGAGGATAAGCGTAAGCAGGAGAAGGAGCGCATTCTGGCCGACGAGGACCCAGAGAAACAGCGCCGTTGGGAGGCTAAGGAGCAGAAGCGCCAGGCCAAGAGGAATGCGCCCAAGATGAAGAGACTGGCCGTCAAATCCCTGTAGATTTGTTTCAATTGTGCCATTTGCCGCAAGGAGCGCACCTCATTAACGTACACAAACCGACCATTTGTAGATGTTCCTCTCAAATGCCAGAATAAAGCAATATCTATTTGTTTCCTATGGAGCGCCAAAACAAAAACCTCAGTTGTACTAACTTAATCTGGATCATACAAAGTACTACACTGTTGAAATGCAGATAAGCAGTCTATCTCTTCGTTGAGCAAGATAAGTTTTGTAATCTTAATCTATAAAATGAATTAGGTTAAATATTTCAACGATACGCAAGAAACGCCGGTATTTGCCAAAATACTTATGTTTTTATTAGAATATTTAAAATTTTTGTTACAAAAAGATTTATATGCTATGTGAATGGTTTTCGAACGCAAGCTACATTTTCTTTCACAGACACCTTATGCTGAATATGCTTGTGAATTCGAAATAGTTCCGGATCTTTTCCCATTTAGCACTTGACGGGAAAGCAGTTTTCGTTGGACACATATGCGATGTGATTGCGCAGCGTTTTGATCTGCTTCTGGGCGGCATCGAAGCTGTAGGAGAGTGTGTTCAGTTGGCCCTGCATCTCGCGGATGACAGCCTCCCGATCGTTGACCGACAGCGAGGCAGTTGCTCGGCACTGAGCCAACTCCTTCTCAAGCCGATTAATCTGTTCCTGCTGCTGGGACTTGATCAGCTCGGCCCGTTCCTTGGTGCCGGCTATGATCTTGGCGGATTCGGTTCGCAGAGTGTCCAGATCGTCTTGGGTGGACTTGAGCTGTTCGCAGAAGAGATCCCGCTGTCGGAGAAGCTCCTCCAGTTCATTCCTGGCCTGGGTCAGTTCCATTTGGCACTGGGCCAGCTGAGGTCGCACATCGACGTTGGGCTGCTGCTCCATCTGCGTCTTACAGGCCTTGAGCTCCTTGCAGACCACCACCAGTTTCGTTTGCATCTCGTCCTTCTCCTTGCAAACCTGGGCCAGCTTTAGCTGCTCATTCTCTAGGAGCTTGGGAAAGTGCAGCAACTCGTTCAGTTTCTCTTGGAACTTAGCTCGAATCTCTTTGACCTCCGTGTTGATCTGCTGTTCGATGCGTTTGTTGTTCATGTTCAGCTTCTCTAAGGAGACGCACTGCTCCTCGACCTTCTGCTGGGCCAGCAGGTACTTGTTGCGATAGTCCTCCAACTGCTGCGACTGCTCCTTCATGATGCACTTGAACTCCAGCTGCTCCTCCTTGAGCTCGTTGACCCGTGCTCGAAGTAGATTCAGCTCGGCGGCATCGGCATCCCCGTCGCCCCCTTTCGATGGACAGGGACCACAGATACCCTTCATCCGCTTTTGCATCTCCTTCATCTGGCAGTCCTTGCGCTGAAACTCGGTTAGCAGCCTTGTATAGTTCTCTTTCATCTTCTCGTACTTGTCGGCCTTGGTGTTCCGCTTTCCGCCGCAGATGACCAGTGGGTCAGGATCCTCGGGACACGGCGGCCTGGGAGGACATGGCCTGGAGCAGGGGTCCTCCTCTCCTTCATCGTCATCGTCGTCGACGTCACAGGGTTCGGACGCATCCCGATTGCTCACCTCCTGGAGCAACTTCTTCACCGAGCTCTGCATGCACTGGATGCGCCGTTTCAGTTTCTCCAAGGACTCGCACTTGCCCGGTGGCTGGGGTTGGGGCTGGGGGCAGGGAGCCTTTTGAGCCTTCCGTTTAGCTGGACAGGGAGGAGCACATGGGGCAATGCTGCTGCTACTGCTCTCCGGGCAAGGACCTTGGCAAGGACCCGGACAGGGTGGTGGTGGACAGGGACCCGGAATGCATACGGGCTGCTTCTTGCAGCTCATGATAGCGCAGGCGATCTCTTCGATCATTTTCTTGTCCTCCGGACAGGCACCCTTCATCTTCTGCATGGCCTTTTGCAGGGCGCAGATTAGCTTGTCGTCCTGACCAGCCATGTCCCGTTGACCTCCACCGCCTCCGCCGCCTCCACAAACACTGGCACACGAGCTGGGCTCTTCGCTACAGGGATCCGTGGCGCTGCCAGCTGGAGCACAAGGACCGATGCCACACATATACGGCGACAGGTTGTCCTCGTCGACGGTGGTGGTCATGGCCAGCTCCTTGTAGTGCCGATGGGAGCCGAAGTTCTGCAGCTGCACCGCTCTGTTCATCATGGTGTGCAGCTTGATGTTCTCCTGCTCCATGCAGATCCTCAACCGCTTGATCTCTCGCAGTTCGTTGCGGGTCTTGCAGGGCTTGGCGCACATGTCCATGATGTTGCTCTTGATGTCCTGGATGATCTTATTCTGGCAGTCGATCTCCTTGATCAGCGCCAGGTACTCCATGTACATGCGCTTCTGCTCGGGATCGTCGGAGGACTCGCCCAGCTTGGAGAAGAGGTCCTCGTCGGGCCCCTCCTCCATCATGTGCTGTTCACCAAGATACTGGTTCTCATCGTCCTCGTACTCGCCGCCCTCATCGGTGTACTCCGTGTTCTCTGCCATTGCGATTTAGATTCACTTATCGATTCGGCCAAAAATTGTATGGTTAAAATTTTTTTTTGGATTTTTATATTTGGCTAGATTAACTAACGATTTTAGGGTACGTATATTCTGCGAAAATTTTAACACATACTCTGAAAAAATTTCGAAACTAGTTTTGGGACGAATAAGTTGTTGTCCTCGTGATCGAATAAAATGAACTGAAAAATCCACGTACACTCGGCCTGGACAGTTGGCAACAGATTTGGAATGGCCTGCTCCGACTTGGGAGAATCGAACGAAAGATCCCGGAGAACTGGATTGGGAGCGAGGACTTGCTTCGTCGAGGTGGATTGGTGGAGTCCTCGCTCCCAGGATGATAAAGAAAGTGTCCTGCGGGAGGAATGTGTATCGAGGCATCTATTCGGCGAGACAAACAACTATATTTACTACTGCCGCTACTTGAATTGGTTCAAAATCAAAACACAGTGCGACTTAAAGGAAATGGTATATCTTAAAAAATATTTTTAAATCTATACGAAAATATGCTGTGAAACATATGGAATTTTTGCCTCTGTACTTACTAATATAAAAATAGTATATAAAAAGAAAATGTTTTACGGCGAAATGGGAAATGGAAAGGGTAATCAATAGGTATATACGTAAATATGTAAATTATTACTCTAATGGGATATGTGTATTATTATCTAAACATTAGGTACCTTAAGGATATAATCAATCCTCGAACAGCGATATTTTCCGGAAGGCAGATCCCATTTGAGTAGGCGTAACGCCCAATTTTCTATCAAATAATTTTCGTCACGTCCTACGTAAAATTAATATTTTTGGGAATTGAATGTGTCATAAGGTTTTTAAAAAAATTCTCTGTTCGCCAAAAACAGTGCAAAAAATTACACAAGTGCAACATTAACCAAATAGGCTAAATTTTCGTAGATGTTAAAGCCATCCAGGCGACCATTAGCCACCAGACAACGATCACTTCGATTCCGTCCACAGAATCGCAAAGGAACATCATCTAGTAACACCTCGATGGGACTGGACTTCGAGCTGGACGAGAAGAACGGAGATCAGGCAGATGAAATTGAAAAGAGTAGCTATGTCAGTCTCTCCAGGCAGAACTCCAAAGTACACGATACGAGAAGTGCCAGCAGCTTGGACTTCGGGGAGCACTGTAGTCCCAGTATTACGAAATTACCCAAGAACAGCAGGGAAGGTAAGGAGGTCAACCTAATCATGAGTGATGGAGAGCCGGAAGATTACAGAAGGGGTCAGGGCTCGAAGAGGAGGTTGCCGGACTCGGAAGCCCTTGGTAGCAAGCTGAAGGAGGAACTGTGCAAGTACAAGCAGGAGCTCAAGGACTACAACGAAAGCACCAAGGATCTCGAGGAGAAGTACATGAAAATCAACTACGAGCTGTGCGAAATGCAGCAGAAGCACGATCAGTTCGTGTCCAGCAGAAAGCAAGCCCATCAAGTGGATCTGGGAAGTGAGCCGGATCCGGATGGATTTTATAGCTCTGCCAGCAGTGTCACCTCGCAGACGACCATCAGACGAAAGAGCCCCCAAATCCTGCGCAGCAATACCAGTTTCATGACCGTTCTGTCGGCCCAGAGTTCCTGCGTCGAAATCGATAGAAAGAAATACGCGTCCGAAAGGAGTACACATCAGCAGAATCACCATCGGCACAAGGACGAGCTGCCATCACAGGTGAACAGCGTTTTTGACAGCCGTATTGTGGAAACACTGGCAAACCGCCACGTAAAGCGCAGTAAGAGATCCTTGGAGCAGGACGATCGGGAAAGGGAGCCAGCCTCCTTCAAGGATGTCTACAATGTGCTGAAAGATGTGATCAACACCTCACAGGTATGAATTAGCTATTAGCTAAATGGAATATATAAACTAAAACCTTCCTTAATCAGGACCAGAAGTACAAGCATGAACGGGATCGGGGTAGAGACAGAGACAGGGACAGGGACTCTGGAGACCTAAGCCAGCTCCTTACCACCATTAGGGGCCTGAAGAGCGAGCAGGTCCAGTTTCGAACGCTCATTCGGCAGCAGCAGGAGAGAATATCGGACTACCACACACGGTGTGTGAAAGCCCAGGACATCATGAGCACCCAGAAGCAGGAGATCGAGAAGCTGCACGTGAATAACAAGCAGTTGGAGTCGAGCATCTACCATGACATAGACAGTCTGCGATCCAAGATAGACAACAAGCTGAAAAGTGTCTCCCATTTGCCGAAGATGATGCGAGACGAGCACTCCAAGTACGAGACGGTAATGCGGGAAAATTGTCTGCTGGCGGATAAACTTCATGCCCTCCAACAGGAAGCCATGCAGCTGAAGGTCAAAATAGATGAACTTGGCCGCCGAAAGCTGGTCACCATCAACCGGCTGAAGGCGGCGGAAAGGGATCTGAAGATCTTCAAGAACTACAACTCGGCCTTGAAGACGGAGAAGCGGAAACTGACCCAGGAATTGTCCACCATGAAGGATCAGCTGGAGCAGCTCCAGGCGAGCAGCAAGAGGCAACTTTCCCGCCATCGCGAGCAGAGCGAAAAGCAGCGCAGGGATCTGCAGAAGAAGATCTACGACCTCGAACTGAAGCTGAGTAGGAGCCAAAACTCCACGTCCAGTTTGATCCAGGAACGAGATAGTCTGATAGCTGAGCTCCAGACGCAACTCCACACCCTGGTCCACAACTTCGAGGTCTCGCAGAAGCACATAAGGGTTCTTCGGCGGCACATCTACTCCATGACGAATCCGGGTGGCACGGGCATCGTTGGCAGTGGGTCGGCTGGCATTGCTCACTTGACATCAGGTGGTTCCCATCGACCCAGTCTGATCAGGATCAATCAGCTGCCCCAGGGAACCAGCAACGGTCGATTTGCAGCCCCCCGAACGCTGAAGGCCACGATCTAAACGGGTACTTGGACTGCCTAGTCCTAGGCACTAGATTGGGCTCATCAGCTGTCCAGGCAACTTGAAGGTACTGCTCCCAGCACTTGGACTGTGCCATCAAGTTGCCTGGACATTATCGGGCTTTATCAAGACACCAATTATTTCACTCTAATGATTATGTAAACTCATTTTTAAAAGTACTTTTAATGATTCGGTTAAATGTATTGGGATAGGAACTTATTTAGGTACGACAGTCACACTACTATCACCGCTCCCAAGATTCCAAAGCCTCCAGAATTTGGTTTCATTATACGGAGCTGTGAGCAGATCTTTATGGCACTCCTTGACATAATTTAGGCAACAATCGTCGTTCACCAGACATGATTCTTGGCATCCACAGCCTTCATTGAGGTACCTTCCCGGAACAAAGACCTGACCACAACGACCAGAGCAGTCTGCCATTTGGTAGCCCAGTGAATCCTTGATATCCGATTCTTCTATTGGTTTTCTTGGTGGCTCGATGAAGGTAGACCTCCTGGCACATTCCTCAGCTGTCATCAGCTTCACGTCGTCGATGGCAATATCTCCGTATTGGGACCTCGCATCCGTGGCGGTAAAGATCACTTGGAAGTCCTCATCCATCTGTTTAATGTCGATCGTGTACTCCAGCCACCTGGCGCCTTGTGATCCAATCATCACGAATTGGACGAACCTGTAATGACCAGAAAATCATATTGCTGTATAAGGCAAACAAATTCGAGATAAGATAATTAGTAAGCAACTCACTGGTTTGTTTTAAATATGTCTCCAATAGTCACCGAAACGGGTTTTACGGACACCAGCAGGCTACCCACTCCACTGCCGAACATGAAGTAGTGAAACTGGAAGCAGGCGGCACTCAAACTGAGCTCCTTGGGATACAGTGGCGATAGGAAGTGGTAGGTTCCAAAAGCATCGCTCTCCGTCTCCATGCGCATGTAGTGTCCGTCGGATTGGTTTTGGAACGTGTGATCCTTTTGGGGACCCGTTTTCTCTGAGTGAAAGTCGGCCACCGTGCTGACACGTTTCCAAGTGCCCAAGAAGCTCAGTTCCGCCGTCCAGCCGCACATATCCTCGCTCTCGAAATCACAGGAAGCAGTCCATGCCTGGCCTCTAAATGCGCAGGATCCCAACTGGGTGCTCCACTTCTCGCCATCGCAGTAGGCAATGCGATTTCCAACCAACCCATAGCCATCCAAGCAAATGATTTTAGCTTTCATAGGCGCATTTAAAACAAATCCGTTCTGTATTTGTTCGTATTCCTGGCAACCGCTTTCTGAAAGTTGTTAAAAAGTAAGCTAGCTTTAAAGAACATCTAGTAATTTATAATTTAAATTGTTTTCTTATTTTGTACACCTACTGGCGCAAAATGGTTTTTTCCCTCGAGGAATACCGCGATCGCAGGTGAACACCTTCGATCCTTGTAGAAAGTATCTTTGATCGCAATGGAAAACAATAGATCCATTAACAATTTCCGTCGAACCGTGTTCCAAGTGCACGGATTCTTGACATCGAGCATTTGTTCGATCCACACTCGATATAAGAACGATCGCCCAGAACAATATCATAGCTCCAAAATGGAATACTCTATACTTCTGTCAAATCCGTGCTTTCTTAAGCTTCGAAGGAAAACAACGACTGAGTTGACTGGGGAGCTGCATTCCATTTCTATTACTCAAATGTACACACATGCTGAGTATAAACGAGATGATTTCATATGTGCCTTATCAGCACTTGTACAATCTTTTAATTTATTGTTTTTATCTAGAATAATGACTATCGCAGCTTAGCAGGGTTTGTAAGTGCCAAAAAGTTCTATATAATCAGATCTATAAGGTTTGCGAGTTTGGATGAAAATGGATAGTTCTGTTCTAAGCGAACTGCTTTTTAATGGCTATGGTGCTTTCATGGTTATGTTTGTATCGTTGGTGACCTTTTCTCTTGTTTTCTACTACATTTGTGACCAATTTGGAATTTTGTGATCTCATTCCAAGCCAAAGTACGCAGTCAGCAATGGCCAATTAAAATATCAATGTAAACAATGCAGTTCTAGGAAACTCACTTGCCTACGTTTTTCCATCGATCGTTTGCTGTATATAAGGATGAATATGTAAACATTTGCCTCACCCACTTTGGAGTGTGATTCTGTGCGAAAAGTGTTTGAAATCGGGTGGTTTTTTTGGAGGCGTCTGTGGAATTAAGGGGGGCGGGGAATTGGGGCCGATGACAGCTGAAAAAAATAGAGAAAGAAAGAAATGTGCACTGCGCAGAGAATAGGAAGCATTCTTCTGCGGAGAACAGAGAACAGTCTAAATATAAACAAAGATTCTCTCAGAAATAATTTTTAATATTAAAACAACTTGAATTGCGCAGGTCCAGTTGGCGCACAAATAGTACCTCCTATAGGATTTTTAATAAATTATATACATATATAGCATTAAAATTGTTAATCTAAATCTATCTTTGAAATCTAACTACATTCGATACATAATGATCATTCACCTTTTAATATGCTTTTCCTAATCTATCAAGCTCAGCCAAAAGCATACCTCTCCAGCTGGGAGCAGAGGGTAGCAAATGGTCGAAGATGCCCAGCGGGGAGCATCATATTGAAATGAAGCCAAAGGTGTTTCGGCTTTTCCGTATAAATTTTCCAATGTGAGGGTCGCTCGGCGATTTGTACTAGCCTCAGTTTGATTTTCGCACACGAGGTGGTCGGACACGGATGAGTTTGATAGTTTAGCGGTCTCTCGGTGACACGCTTCGATGGGCAGCTCGCATTTTTCGGTGGCGATGACGCAGTGCGTCTTCCTCGTCGTCGTATCGCTGATTTTGTCACACGTGCGGGCAGCTGGCGATGCGGTGTCTTCCGCCAACGAATCAATATCGTTGCCACCGGCTTGCGTCATTCGGGCAACGCTCTATAAGACCTCTTCGTCGGAAAGGAGTCAAAACGATTTTGGGCTGCCTCTGGCTATAGATTGCAGTGAGAACAGTAGCATGGGGATGAATTACTTCGATTTGGGCGCCCAAAGAGTGGCCGGAAAGAGGCACGTTTCGCTGGATGGCTTTCAGACACCGCCCTTGGGAATCTCGAGCTATGGCTTGGAGTACCTGGACAATTGTGTGGATCTGGAAAGTGTCGAGATCCAACGTTTTGTGGGCGATGCCACCCTGAAACTGAGCTGTGGAGGAGCTCTGATCCCCAACCTCACCGCAGTGTCTTTTAGAAACAACGAGCTGGGCACATTGAGTGGAGAAACTATCCAGGACTTGCCACATCTTAAGATACTACACTTGCAACAGAACTCACTAAGGTACCTAGAATACTTTAAGAACCCTTCTGACTTGGAAGAACTTATAATACAGGACGAACGGGATTTGGTCCTGAGGTTCAATGAAATCCTAAATCAGCTGCCAGAGCTGAGAAGGCTTAGTTTGCGAAATGTAGAAAAGATTGAGGACCAATTCCTTAGAATCTTACCAGAAAACTTAACGGATCTGATAATCGAGGATACGCCCATTCAACCAGGAGTTTTGTACTTGACCGAAGGCGTTGCGAAACTGGTAAACGTAACCATCACAAATTGCCAGCTGAAGGGATTTGCTTTGCAACCAGCACACAATTTGGATATTACGTATCTAAATCTAAGTGGCAATGCCATATCTTCGTTCAACATACGTTTTGAAAATGGACCAAGCACCCTACTGACCTTGGACTTGAGCCGAAATAGATTGGAGCACTTGAATTTCACCTGGTTCTATAGAACCACCAGTCTTCGTAGTCTCCACCTGCAGGAAAACCACTTCCATTCATTGTCCCTCTTCCAAGTGGGCTTGATTTCCCCAGCAAGCATTCACCACATTGACCTGAGATCCAATGAATTGATGAGTTTCCGGGATACAGAAAATGCTGATGTACCGTACTGGAACCCACAGCTTCGAATTTCCATCGATGGCAATCCTTGGAGCTGCCAGTGGATGCTGAATTTCTCGCACATGCATCCTCAACTCTTTAGACTATTCCAGTACTCCAAGTATATATCCCACATCAATATAAATGGCCTGAGCTGCACACCGCAAGAGCCGCCCTCGGAAGAACCGCCCAAGGTGCGAAGAATCATGCACGTAAGGATCAATGGGACAGACTCTGCGATTCCCGTGCCACATCCACATGGAAATGTTTCCAGTTTTACTGTCCTTTACGGCAACCCCGTAGAACTGCACCGAAGTCAGCGGTCTTTAGCCTTGATAATCGTGTTTATGTTGCCCCTGGGAATCGCATTCCTCTTCCTCTTGCTATATCTATACCTCCATTGCGAGCGGCTCTTCCACTTGTCCTATTACGCCTCGGGATTGCCCTGTTTTGGTGGCGAAAAATCTTCCAGTGGGCCGAGGTTTGTGGATCACGTGGACATAGTGCGCTATCCCATTGCGAATGGCGGTTCCAGTAGCCCAGTTGATGTGGAAACCGAATTGCCAGATGGATACGAGACTCCTGTGAGTGGAGGTACCTCCATTTGCAATTGCACTGGTCACAGAGAATCCACCTGCTCGAGGACCCACCATGTCACCTACGAGTCCTTACCAGCTGAGTTGCCCTATCAACTGTACGCAGAGATCAAGGAGCAGGCGGATGAGAACGGGGATGCGGATGAGGTGCTGGCCCTACATACCGGCCCTACGGCTCCCATTTACGATCATCTGTCATTTGTGGAGGAGATGCCAAAACTGGATGAACTGAGAGATATATCCTAGGTAGAATTCATCTTTCATATAGTTATTTCCTTAATAACTATAATAATAACTTTCAGTTGTCTTTGAATACTTGAATAGAGAACACATTGGCATTCATGGGGCAACAAGAAAGATCAGCTCGTTTTAGTCAACAAAAGAAATATTGGAAATCTGGATGGATTATTCTTTTACAGTTTAAGGTCGCACAACAGCAGTATCTTTGCTGGTTACATCTAGTGTAGTTTATATAAGTTCAACTGTATTAATAAACCGTTGATTTGTTTTTATTGCTAAGTTTTTTAGTACGTAGTGTAATTGTAAAGAATAAAGTCTCTGTATCCTGATTTGCTGTGCCCTGCGTTGTTTATTTGTTAAGTTTTTATAAGTCTAAATTCGATTTTAAATTTCCATTGGAAATCATGCAATCATTTCATAATTGGTTTACGAGAGCTCACAACAATACGCCGAATAATGTTTGGTTTCTTAATTGTGGGTTTTACGTCCTGGCTATCTTCACTTTCTTTTGGCTTGTCATTTTCCTTGGTAGTTTCCCCATTTGGACATCTCTCAAGGGGACTCAAATTGTGGACAATGGGATCGTTCGCGCTAAACTTCACCGCCTTTTGCGAGTCTTCGGCGAAGACTTGCCGTTTTTTGCTGAGGATGGAGCGGATATTTTCGTTGGTCGAATCTTTGATTACGGAAATCCGCACAGGAGTTCCTTTACGCTGCGGTTTTTGTGGCGTTGGACTGTCCAGGATTTCAACGCTCAAAGTCCCATCTGGCTTGATGGGAGATTCCTTGGCCGCCTCATCGCTGCTGTCTTCAGTTTCCGTTTCCAGCTTTATGAGCTTCACAGGAGTGCCTTTGCGCTGCGGTTTAGCAGGCGTTACTGTGCCAGGCAGTCTTGCTCCCAGCAATTCTTCGTTGGACTTCACCTTTATCCCTCCCAGTCGCTGCTTAACTGGGGTACCCTTCATCAAAGGTTTGGCTGGGGTTTCCCCGGAATTCAGATCAGTTTCTTCGCTTTCATCTTCTTGGATATTCATTTCAGGTGTTACTCCATCGATTTTGGCTTTGACTGGAGTGCCTTTCAGCTGCGGTTTGGGAATTAATTCTGGAGCTTCCAACTCCTTTTTGATATCAACCGCGTCCTGCTGTTCCAAGTTTAAGTCGATTTCGCGTTTTATTTTAATACCCATAATTGTCTTAATAGGTGTTCTTTTTATACAAGCCTTGCTTTCGGATACCTCTAGTTCCTGTTCGACTTTTACGGATGTGACTTTTAGTGCTGGTTTTAATTCTTTGCTAAGAGGCACTACCTCTTCTTTAACGGCAGGCTTTAAGGGCGTATCAAGAACAATAATTTCAGTTGCAGTTGAAAAAGACTTGCTTGTGGTTTCCGCAGCCGCTTTCAAAGATGTTTCTAGAGTATGTAGATGAGCTGATGAAGATGGAGATTGTGCGGCTACACTGACAATGCGGGGCAATGCTGTTTTGAGTTCTGCCTCCTTGATGTTAAACTCCATGGCCTGCATGGGCTTGAAACCGATCTTATGCTCCGTCAGCAGATTTTCGCGGTCAATGAGCACACAGCGAGATTTTAGGGACTCAAAGCGCCAGCTAAAAATATAAATAAATATAGTTTTGAAAAGGAAATTAATGGCAGAGTGGATATACCGTGCCATTTCCTGCTGAACGCATCGCATCCGTTCCTCCAGTCCGGCCTTCTGGATGCGCATGCTGTGCAGCTGCGCCTTCAGCTCGTCCGTTTCGCGTCTAAATGGGGATGATGATTAGGAATTAGGGGGAGGCTACCTAACTGGTCAGCAAGAACAGGCCGTAGCTGGTGAGGCTCAGCAACTTATTGCCGAGCGATGCCAGCGCGGTGTCGACCAAGAGGGGCAACTCATACTTGCAGAAATCCAGCATCGAGTCCAGCCAGGTGACCGACTTCTCGCTGGCCAGCTGGCGCAGCCGTTCCTGGGAGAGATTAAGCTGCCGCTCTAGGCTGTCGTTGGCAGACATCAGCTGCCGGATGCGCTCATTCAGCTTATCTGGGCGAAAACTCCTCCATATTAATCTTCTTTTCAGGCCAGTGGACATGGATTACTCACTTTGATAGGTCTTGTCCGCACTGCAAAAGATTGTGCTACAGGCCTGCAGCTCCGTGTGCATGGCCACGTTTTCCCGCTTGAGACGTCTGATCTCAAATTGGCTGTCCGTGAAGGTTTTCTTCATATCCAGATAGCTCTTTTTCTGCGCTGCCAGGATCTGCTTCATCGCTTGCCTTTGGTCGTCCACCTCGGCGAACAGAGAGTTGCCCTTGCGGTCTATAAAAATAGTATTTAAAAACTAATTTTGGGATACCATCTTATTTTTTAATACCATTGTTTTCAGGGGCGGAGGTAAGCAGTGCTATCTTGGCATTGGCATCCACCAGTTGCTCCTGGCAGCTCTCCAGCAATTGCAGCTTCTCCTCCAGTTCATCCCGCTTGCAGTTCAGATTCTGTTCCATGCAGCTTACCCGATCTTGCAAACATTCGATGGTTTTCTGGGAATTTGGGATAGTATTTAAATGATTTAGTTGTTTAGAGGAATATTTCTACCTCTTTTTCAGCCACCGCCAGGGTGTTTGTGACGCGCAAGTCCTCATACTCCGCCAGCTTTTGCATCAGCTCGCAGTTTTCGAGTTCTAGGGCATTCAAACGTGCCAAAAAGTCATCGTGGAGCTCATTTGACCTGGAGGCGGACTTTTCCGCCAGATCCTTTTCAGCGGCAGTCAGCTTATCCTTCAGTGATCTGGTCTCCTCCACCTTGGCGTCGTAGTCTTGCTGCAGGATATCCTGTTCCTCTTTCAGGATCTTGAACTTTCGACGCAACTCCTCCAGTTCCTGGCCATTTCCTCCAGATTCGCTGACCACCGGCTGGCTACTCAGATGCTCCAGTTCCTGGGTCAAATACGATTCAGCGGCGAGGGCAGTGTCCAGACTCCTTTTGAGCTCATAAATCCTTTGCGCATCCTTTTCGCTCTGGTCTTTCAGCTGCTGGTGGCGATCGTGCAGCAGCTTGTACTCCTCCACGATGTCATCCACGCTAAGCGTGTTCAGGTCCAAGTTTTTGTACATTTGGTTTGCATAAAAAGACGCCAATTTTTTATATTTTTCAACCGTCAATCGATATTTGACTACAAGGTTATCGGTATCGCATTGTTGATCGATTACAAATAACAGGGCGACTTGTGCTGGTAAGCGCAGGCTAACAGTGTTGTTACAGTAACGGGTAGCGCCATCTGCCGGAAGAGAGATGCATTTTTAAAAATTTTACTAAAATGTAACTCAGTTTTAAGAAAATTGAATTAAGCTAAACAAGTAGTATAATATTACTTTTGCGTTTGCAACTTTTTACAGCTAACTTCTATAAGGCAAGCACCATAACAAGCTATTTGAAGCGCATGCTAACATTCAACTCGTTGCCGCCCTCTTTCGGTAATTCAACGTATATTTAAATATTAAGCAACATTATAATTGTTCTTTTGTTCTTACAAAAAAATCAAAAATGTAAAGTTAGGCGTTAATAAAATAAGTAATCTTCAAAGAGCTTAATTATACTAAATAAATTTTAATAAAAAGGGTATAAGTTTGGACGCATGCGCTCGGTGTGTTTACCCACATATCGTTACCTTGGCGACTATTTTGTGTTTCCAAACAGCTGGCTCACACTTAACACTTTTTTATTTAGGCACACAAAACAAGAATTATAAAATGCAGCAAGATGATGGACAGGAAAAATTCCAGCAGCTACAAAACTTTCAATCCGATGACTTGCTGGAAAAATTAAAGTTACTCAACTATGAAAAACATTTGCTCAAGGAATTCAAACTGAAACCGCTGTCGCGTTTCTATTTCGTAAAGGCCACAAATCCCGGAGAGCAATTTTATATGTTTACTTTAATATGCTGGTGGCTATGCAAGAAACTCGGAAAGGATATGGAGCGGCCACAGGAGTACGATGATCCCAACACTGTGTCCGCCAATATCATTAAAATGCTTGGGGAGATTGTGAGTATTCGGACTAAGTTGAATTACTACTATACTACAATATTTTCTTTATAGGATGTCCCAGTGGATTTCCAGCCCAATAAGCTGATTCGTGGAGCTGGACCCATCTGTCTTTCGGTCCTGGATGTTCTCTCCACGCAAGCCTGCAAAGTGGCCCAAGTGGGCTACCAAAAGCTGCACATCGCCCAGGAGGAGGAGTTCCTGGGCGATTATCTGGAAGACAATGCGGAGATCATATTGGAGAAACTGGAGGACGAGCAGAATGCAGCCGCCTTAAGTGATGATAGTGACATGGAGTTGGAGGCGCACAATTTCCGGCAGCTGAACTGGTTGAATCGGCCGCAGAAGAAATCCATGGGAGATGTCAACCTGGATGAGCGGAATCCTGAATTAGATGCTCGCATGAGCGATCATCAGGAGTGGCATATGGAACTCGAAAGAGTCCTGCCCCAACTGAAAGTATTCGTCAAAGCAGACGCCCGCGACTGGAGGACCCACATCAGCCAGATGGAGACCTTAAAAACAAACATATTGCAAAACTCCGATACCGCCGAGGCTCAACTAAAGAAACTGCACAGCGAGTTCACTTTCGACTTGGAAAAGATCGAAAGCCGCGAAAAACATTTGAACAATGAGCTCAAGCCCCTGATTCAGCAGTTCAAGGAGCTATCCATTGAACTGTCCTCCATCCAATATGCCCAGAATCAGTTGCAGGAGAACATGGAGAAGCAGACCGCAGAGCTCAACGAGGTCATGATGGAGCAGGAGCTGAAGAAGGAGGAAATGGAGCGACGAGGACAGGCCATGTCGGATGGGAGTGAGTATGGGGAAGTTACGAGATTGTGGGTTACGAAAGAAGTGTATATACCAACTTTTCAAAAAACAACAAAAAAGAGTAGACTAATTCTAAGTTATATTCTCATGAATATATCAGCATTCATAAGAACTATTCTTACAATGGAATTATTCCAAATTATAAAGAGCACTAGCATTCCCATGGATAGCAAATATGGAACCTTTAACACCAACACCTTTCAAACTCTATTTGCCCTGCAATGATAGGACGTCGTCTATTTGCCATCGTAGATCCCTGATTCTGGTCAACAGAAAATCACAGATCCCGATCCCTTTGGAAGCCACCCACAGTGCTATGCGGTGCTAATCCCAATCCCGAAATGCCTCTTCCATTTCTCTTTTATCAGGTTCGGTGCAGCAGATCAGGAAAGCGATCGCCAAGCTGAAGGAGGACACTGCGCAACTGAATCTGGAGGTGGCTCTGCTGGTGCATGCCCACGACCAGGACATTGTGGTGCGGCAGTTGCAGCAGAACCAAACCACCGACCTGGCAAACAACCCATAAAACATATACCCCGCTGATAAGCACTACTTAGCATGCTAAATGGTACATATATCTGTATATATCCCTACCAACCAGCCAGCCCGATCTTTTCACACCTCGCGAATGGGTGTGCTCTCGTTTGCACTCGTTCTGCAGGAGATAGTTGCACTGGAAAAAAATACGCTGATAAGAGCGTTTATTTTTATTAAAGATGTTTGAAATTATGCGATCGTTTTACTACAACGGGATTGTATGCTTAATAATTTAAAATATAATTCATATATTCTGCCGTCAAGAATTAACAAAGAGCTGTTGCTTGTGGGCTTTCCAACATTTTGTTTAAACATTTTTTCTGAGTGCAAGAATGAATGAGGGGACTTCATTGGACCACCGGCGTTGACCCCGCCCGCTTTGACGATCGTTTGATTCGATTGCCGGTGCCGCTGATAAGTTTCGTAATTGGTTGCCAAGCCAATTGGGCGGTCAATTATCACCTCCTTGTTATCTGCTCCTTGGACAAACACACACACTCACACACACAGTCAAACGCACAACGAGGGTGTAGTTGCAGCAACAAGCGCGTGCGATCCTTATCCTTCGCCGATCGATCGGAGATAACGGTACGGAGGTCCGTGGCGCACGTACTTGACCAAAGAAGCCGCCGACGACGCCGCAACTACCACACAACTACCTCTTACATCGCCCTGCACTGCGAGAAAGCAGTGCAAGAAGTTTCAGTTACCCTAAATCATAATGGTATTATTAAAAGTGTTGCGCTTGGCTGGTCAGCCTGTGAACTAAAAGCTACACTACTGAAATAAGCATTGCCCTAGAAATATGTAACCAATTCTAAGTCAACACATTTTCTTGCAGTGCAACCGCAAGCAGAGCCTAAGCAAACCAATTTGAACCTGGAAAACCCTCGAAACGCTGCAAAGAGGTGTTGTCCCCTGCATCCCACTTTGCACATCTGAAATACCATATCCCACATCCCGCGTCCCGCGATTCCTTGTTTGCCCACTTTTTGGCCCGGTCACTGATAAGCCAAAACGGAGTTCCTGCCGATGCATGTGTTTTGGCCAAATGTGTGCTCGGATTGGCCCGCAACTTGTTGTGATTTGCGCTGCGGCCTGCCGGAGGTGCTAAAAGGTTTTTCCCCAAGTGCAAGCCACTCGAAATAGAAAATAAGCTGGGGGATTTTCTAGCCATGGAAATTTGGGATAAATACAACAACTGGAAAGCAGACCATTCGAAGAATGGCTGGGCACACGAATGTAAATATGTGGAAAACCACAATTTCATTTTTAGAACTTCGAATAATAATTATAACTATGTTTTTGGTTATTTCAAGGAATATTAGGGATATTTCTCTCCATCTCCTCTCTCTCTCTCTTTCACTATCTTTGCCCTGCTTCCACTTGGCATAAATTGCATTATTATTAGGCTTATTTGAAATGCGCCGCCAACAAAAACAAAAACAAAACGCTGCAGAGAAATTGCAAAAGCTCACTCAACCAAGACAACAAAAGCGTAGGGGCAGGGGGCGGTGGATGGGGGGAGTGGGAGGAGAAAGAGAAGGAGGAAGAAGGAACGTCGGTAAACTGGCTGCTACCCATTGTTGTTGTTTTTGTTGCGCACACTGCTCTTATTGCCGTTGTTGTTGGTGGTGCAAAAAGCCCAAAGACGACTACTGTTCATTTCCCACGGTGGGGCTCCTTCATCTCTATCCCTCTCTCGCTCTCATTGGATGCCATTCCAGTGAGACAGAAAGAAAAGAGCGAATGAGATGGAGACCGAGTGACTGGCAGCCGCAACAACAAAAGGGAAGCCTCTCTTTGCAGCTCTCACTCTTGTTGCAGCTGTTGTTGTTGTTCCTGTTGTTGCTGTTGTTGGAGCTTGATTGGAGCCTTCGGCTTTCTCGAGCTTCGTTTTTTAGCTTCGGCAGCTTTGTGGGAGGCAGCTGCCTCTCTTGCTCCCATTGTAGCGATCGCTGTTGCTGTTGTTGTGCAAGTACTCGGATGAGTTTCATTTTCTCATTGTTTACTTTACAGGTGGACTTAGCTAAAACGAACAACAAAGCAAATTCATCATAAAAAAAAGTAAATGTCTGATTCAAAGAATAAGAACAAAGCTAAGATGACTTATTTCATTTGGACAAATTAGTTTAGTAAGCGCAGCAAGTTCCACTGTACAGCACCAGAAAACAACGAGAAAAGTAAACCTGTTGCCCGTCTTTGAATGGAAAAATGAGTTCTTTTATTTTACGTTTTTGGGGCCTCGGGCTCAAAAGCGTTTTTGAGCATAAATCGTGAGGGGATCGGATCTCTCCCAATGGTCCACCATTCCGTGCTCTGGAGCCTCTCCAAATCCTAAGACTCTAATCCCTAAGCAAGGCGCCACCTACCCCAGAGATTCCTTTTGTCCTCCCGAAGCTCTGCCTTTGTAATTCCCAAATAAAAACTGGATAACTAATAAATTTTGGCCAACTAGCGGGGCAAAGTGGGGGTTCGAGACCCAGCGGGGTGGCTACTGGAAGCACGACAGACAAAAAAAATTATTTGTTTTGTCATATATGCAAGATTCCATAATTTATGATCTAATATACAAAAGAAAAAAGTCTCCAGATTGAAGGATGAAAACTTCGGCGCTTCCCATTCAAAAGATAGAATGGTGGAGGGGATTGGAGAGGAGAAGGGAAACAAATTCATTGAAAACTTTCAAGATTTTTTGGGTTGGGTTCCGACCCGATCGCCGTGTGGGATATCTGGGATCATTGTCAACATTTTGACCGCTCGCTGTGCCCGTAATCATCGGTCTATCCCCCCGCAAAAACCCCAAAGGCCCCCTTGTATTCAGAGTGACGCCGCCGCCAACATCGATTTAAATGCAAATCAATGTAATAAAACATTTTTTGGTCTTTTCACTTCGGTGGGACTCGGTTTACAGACGAAGAAAATATTAACAATATCCCATTGAAAGACTATAGAATTAGTTAATATTTCTGATTTTTAAGGAATATAATTGACCACTATTTTATTTTCAGTGCACCTAACAGTATTAAGTGTAGCATAGGTCTACCCTGTCCTATTAATTTCGAATTGAAACCGAGACACCCACGCAGGCGACACCTTTCAGATACTATGAAAGTATATCCCCCGTGTTAGGAACGGAAGTTCGTGTGGCGCTAAGGAAAAAGAACTGAATCGGTTGTAAATCACTTAGAATCCAGAGGAAAATGCTAGAATAGATGTGGGCTGGTAGTTTGTAGAGGAGAATGGGTATTGTGTTCCTAGAAAAATCACGCAATTTACAAGTTTTTAAGCACAAACCGGCGAGGGAGGTGAGGAATTCCTATTTGAAAACCAAAGAGACATGGGTTGACACCTTTTCCGATCAATTGGTCAGCGATAAGTGTTATGAGAGCCGAGTTACAATGGTCCATTTCAGGGTGGGGATGCATTTATGGGCTTGGGGTCAAGTGGCAGAGTGCTTGTATGGTATATAACCTCTATTGAAATCTTCTGACACATTGAGCGTGGAACCGAATCAAATAAGTAAAGTGTAAGTATTCGGGGATTAAAACTAAATGGGTTCATCTCGAACCACGGCTCCTAAGTAAGCTATCAAGCTCGAAATTGATTTAAAAACCTAACGAACAACATCCATTTGAACAATGGATTCCCGCCTGTCTGCCCACTTTAAAAGCTTTTGCCACACACTTTGCCTACTTCTTTATGGCGAATTAATGACCGAAAAAACGAACAAGAATTCCCAATAAACCATAAATTTTATTAATTTCTATAGCGGCTGCCTCACAAAAAGAGAGCTCCTCGTGCGATTGTGCGACTGTTTTTTATAACTGAACAATAGGATCGACTCATGGAGTTCTGCAGAAATACTACCGAACCACTGCGAACCGCACCCAATTATAATAAAAAACAATGCGTATCTGCGACTGCGGGCGAGTGGAAAAACCGCGCCTGCTCCCACAGAAGTGACAACAAAATTAAAATTTACGAAATAAAAATTAAAATTAAATAAAACACCGCGCGGCAAACAGCCAAAAATGAACAATGGACACGATCTGAAACCGAAAACCGAACGACACGAGAATTAGCATACAAACTGAAGATCGAAGCTGCATATCAAATGAGGATCCGATCAAGTTTTGTTTGGGGCCACCACTTCATTCAGCTGCGGATTCATTGATAGATCGTTCGCCGTTCGGTTTCCGTCCCCCGACTAACTGTTAAAATAGACACATCACCCAACGACTTTACGAGCCAGCGGACCATAATTCAGATTTATGTGAAAACACACCAGTCTGGGCCAAAAAAATAAATCAAGTCACGACATTGGTGGGGAGCGGATACACTCGAAGAAAATCGCTACAAGGTGCACTTCATTCCTTTTCGCCATGAGCAAAGCCTAGTTGCACTGAAAAGCAAAAAGTTCTTGTCAAACTACACATAGTTATTGCACTTATTAACATTAAAGCTTGCAAGTTATATTCCCTTTCCCTCAGTGAGATGATACTCGCACACCCTGGAAGAGAGCCAGAGTCTTGGAGCCAAATGACAGCCCAGCCAACTACCGTGTGCCAAATGAAGAAATGAAGAGCTGAAGATGGAGCCAAGTCGGGGCCTCGTCATCACCGGAATCATCAGCACCATCGACATCATCGGCATCATCAGCTTCATCGGCATCATCGGCATCATCGTCGCCAACTGTTGACAACGCCTTGCTGCGGTGGCTGCGGTCCAGTTTCATTATTATTAACCAAAAAGTATAAAAACTGAATCCGAAAAAACCCCAACGGATCCCATTCAACGCCCACGTCTTCGACATTTGCCTGCTTCCACAGATTCATCCGTGTATCTTCGCGTATATATTTATTATAATTTTTTGCATCTGCCTTTTCTTAGCTGTGGTCTTTGTTGCCTCCTCCGAAATTTATGTGACCGCATCGCTGCCGTATGAATTTTTAATTTTTCACCAATCTTCATTTTTCTGCTGTTCGATTTTGTTTGCCTTTTTAATTTTGGCAATTAATGAAATTTAATACTTTTGTGTGCACTGTCTGGCGCACAAGTTTTGGGTCGTTGGAATTTATGCTGGCCCCAACTTTATTTGTTGTTAGATTGAGAAAGTTGCGAGGTATTTGTCAAAACTTAGGGGCCTTTTTAGTGACAGATTATTTGAAGATGATAGATGAGTAAAGGATACGGAAAATCCAAAAAATAAACTACATATGGATATGAAGGTCAAATTATTGTTTGATTGTGATAATAACAACAATAATCTTGGTGAACCAAACAACCTTTCAACATGGAGTGAAATATTGCATCACATTCCTCGCCTCTGAAAACAAAGTCTTCAAAATTGCCAAGTAAGCCAAGTCATTTTTCAGACTCTTCTTTGGAGGGTTCATAATTAGTTTCTCCTTCAAAAGGAAGCTCCTCGCAATTGTTGATACGTCTCCTTTTCGAGTTTGCTGATTGGCCATTTACAATATGCAAATTTGATCCGAAAAACAATAAGACAGATGGACGCAGATGGAGTGAAACAAAAGCGAGGCGGACAGAGATGAAGCCATCAAATTGGAGTTGCCAACGGATTGCACTTAAAAATGCCCAAAAGCAGTCGAAAATAATTTGTTAAACTTTATGGACAGGCGAAAACTTAATTAAAAACAATCCTTTTCTGGCGCACCTAATTAAAAACACTGGGTGTTAAGTTAATGAAGTTTCATGCTGAATGAAAGACACAGTTTTTCAGATTTCATTGAGAAATCGTAAAAGATAAACAGATATGGTGAGGCACAAAAGATAAACAGACCATCAATATGGTGTTTCTGTAGTATTATTTTTCGGTCTAAAGAGGCCACACAAGCAGAAGAGCGACAACAAAGGCGGAGGCGGCAAAGCCAAAGGAAATGCGAGAAAAAAGTTTCCCAGGCCCTGAAAACAAAATGGAGCTCCACAAAAAAAGAAGATAAATACACTAAAAATTGAGCACTGCGTAATACGGTTGCTCTGCTCTGCCACTGGTTTTTATATTTGGCCTCTCGCTCGCTCGCAAAACGGGTTAAGAAGCAGTTAAAAAGGGGGTGAGCGAGCGAGAGGGCGCGAAAGAGTGGGACAGACAGAGCGCCGCCCAAAGCCACGCCCACATCTATAAAAATATGCACAGGTATATGTGAAAGAAAGTTACCTTTTTAACCAAACAGCAGCTAGAAAGACAGAGAGGAAGTCCGAGAAAATCCAAAGAAATCGCAGGCTTATTACAGCCCGCATTATCCAGCACACCTTTCACTCATTAGTCGCCTAAACTTAATTGAAATGTTGGCTTACTTAAGCTTAATTAACAGTCAACTCAGGTAACGCCTTCAAAACCACTCAACTCAGGTAGCCTTCTCTCGCTCGCTCACTCTCCAGTTTTCTCAGCTCGCTCTTTAGCTCATTTTCCTCCGACCAATCAGCTGAAACACTCAAAACTCGTTCGTCGCGACTGACACAGTGGGTGGGAAAGGGACAGCTAACCGAGAGAGGGCTGTAAAAAAGAGGGTAACCAAAAAAAAAGGAAAACAGAAAAAGTTCAACCCATCAAGCTGAAGTTTTCGATCGTAACTTTGCAGTTGACTCTCGCGCACAGAAGCGTTCGGAAGTGAAATATATTTTATTAATAATATTACCCAACACAGTGCTACCAAACAGAAATCGCATTTTATTTGTGTCTTGCCAAATAGCAAACGGTATTTCGTGCTTTCGCAATAGGTAAGTGACGCCATTTTGTGGCTTTTACGCTTGGCTTCCGTTAGAAGAGACGCCATTTTGTGGCTTCCGTTTGCCAGCTTCTGTACTTACGCATAAGAACTTAGGGCGAGCGAAAGGGATGGCTAGCGAGCGCTGCGCATGAGCAGTAGCTTCGGCTACCGGTCTTCGTTTTGCTTCGTTTCTCTTCGGATGACTCACACACACTTACACACACTCACACAGTGCCACCGAATTGAGTAACAGACAGGGACAGAGCGATGATCTCGCTTCCTCAACTTGCCAGCAGCGACGCCGGCAGCGACGCCGACAGAGGACGGCGGCAGAGGCGACTACTATTTCTTTCAGTTATTAGTAGCATTCATTCATTCAACTTTGTGCCGCTCGAGCGTGCGTATATAGTTCCCTCTCATCAGTAACAGTATCAGTAACAACATCAGTAACATTTCCTTCGCGAGTACCTTCAAAAGAGATACAAATCGATCTATCCATTCTGCGGACATACGAAAATCGCACGAAACTCAGCTATAGAAATCGGTTAGCCTCTACTCGAGTCCGAAGAACGCGTAACTCCAGTGCATCCCATTGGGTAAGTCTTTCCTCAGCTCCTCTCTTCAATGGCGTTCTTCGTGTTCTTCTGCTCGTCGTTCTTCCCCATTCCACACTTGTTTCGCTACCAGTTTTACGCCGCTTTCATTGGACAACTGAAAACTGAGCAAAGAAAAGAAGAAGTAAGCCCCACACGTAACACGGGTGCGTGTATCGCCCTCTCTTTCTGCCCGGTCCTCTCACTTCGGGTCTTCAGTGTGCCAGAGGGAGAGGGGCGATGCGTCTAATATGGCATGCGTGTGGCCAACGGAGCTTTTCGGCCTCTGTGTGCGTAAGAAAGTGTCGCCATTTGCAAAAATGGCGGACGCCAAGTCCGAATATTTCCCTATTGGACTGTAAAAAGTTTTTACCCGCAACTCTTGACACGAATTCCCTAAAATGGGTGATCCACTTTAAATACATCCGAGTTTATTGATCTCTCGTTGTATAGTACAAATGTGTTATGAATTTCCGAAATGAAAAATTTTTATCATCAAAAAATTCACATTAATTTTCGAAAAGAAAACTATTTAATAATATTTTCTTTTGAACTTGGTCTAAAAAACGTTTGAGCTTTCTTCAGAACAAATAATAGTTTTTATATTTAATTTTAAAAAGTTTCAAGCGTTTTCCATTAAAATTGTCTAGGCATTGAAAACTCTTAAAGCCGTCGGCATTTTTTCAGATCGAAAGAATAGAAGCTGAGAAGTTTAATGAGTCAGCATTAAGAAACATCTTTGATTGGACAAAAGCCTAGTTTGTCGAAGGTTGATCGCGGACGCACAAAACACTGCAAATCATCGCCAAGAATGTTTGGCATATCATCATCAGCCGTTTTGGTACAAGTTTTTTGCCTATGAGTCATGGAGTTGTGCTTTTTTCATTGGATTATGAAATACCAATGAGTACGGCTCAAGCTAACAACAGATGTTCAAAAAGTTGCGTCAAAGTCAGTTACTTTGAAATACCTAAGATTTGGCACTTGTGCGAATATTCCAATGAATCTGGTGGGAAATCGGAGAACTCAGAACCCATATTCCAGGGGAACTTTCCAGAAGTAAGACTAACATTTACGATATAGGCAAATTCGTTTAACATAGTTACACTGAACTAAAGTTGTTGTCAGACGTGACCTTTTCGAATTCTTACCGCTTTCCTCGCGACCATTTCTTTCCCGTCTGTCTGATCTTTGACCTCGCCTGGACCTCCCGCTGCGCTCCATCAATTAGAGTCTAATTAGCTAAGCGATTACGGTAAATGGGCTCAGCTGGCAGCTAATCTGCGCCGACTTTTGAGCAACTGTCATATCTTACAGGCTGAAGGTGAGAAGCGTCCGAAATCGACTTGCTTCGGGCACGAAATTCCCATCCGATTTGCGATGGATCTAGGGAAGATCGCTCATACCTTGCCGCATTGTATCTTTGTATCTTGTGGTGTGTTTGTGTTTGGGGTTACGAAGGTATTCCTTTGTTCGCGCTGAAGTGGCAGTGCCACACATCCTAATTGTTTCCACCGACTTATTGGTTCTGTTGTCAGGCCAGGACCTCGTGTGTGTGGGTGTTTTTCCCGGGAATTCTGCGCCATTAGCACAATTAGATTCGTATCAAATGGACTTCGGTGCCTTTGTCTTCACAGCCTTATGTCCTTTTATTGTCATTTTTTCTCGCTTCGGTTTCTTCTTTTCACTTTTCGGTTGTAATTTTTAATGGCACCTTGCCAACTCACTGTCCGCCTCCTACAAAAAATAAAGGGATGACCACGGTGCGAGGTGAAAGAAGTGTGGTAATCGCTTTCGACCATATCCCACGTCCTGCGACGTGTGTGTCACTGCTTTGAGCCCTTTTTTGGACCCAGTTTTGAGCCTGTTATCGCCCATACCGCTACACATTTATCTCGGGGTGTTAAACTGTAACTCTCGAGGCGACTCGAGTTTCGTGGAAGCCCCCGACGCACTTACTTCTCTTACCAGAGATCTGGCCATATATAATCTCACTCTCTGTTTGCAGTTTGCCATTTTATTTCTCTTTCCCATCGCTGCAAATCTAATTTCACGCAGCATTAACGCCTTTCGCATGCCCTTCACACGGAAACCCAAAGTCCAGAGTCAGGATCATGCTGTGCAGAAGATCTCCCAGAGATCTCCAGATTTTCAGATCTTCACATTTCAACCTTCCTGTCCAAAAAATGTGTGTGTGTGCACAACACTAATTATTTTCAGTGCGGATTAATGGGATTATCTTTGCGTTGGACAACAGTTTATTATACAATATTTGGGCAGTTTTCCTTCCGTTTCTGTGGGTGTTCGTTTCTCGCATAAGCGGATTGCAATGTCCAGTTGCCAAATACTAACAGTTGGAGACCGTTTAAGGTCCGGGATCGAAGAAGGTGCCAAGTAACGCCCGTTTGGATTTGGCATGACTTTGCACAGGTTCTTAGATGGATTCGGATGATTGTTTTGCTTGGATTTTCAACGGATTAGGAGGATTTACGAACTAGATCTAAAGATTGGAAAAGCATCTCTCTCAGTTTTCTTGAGTTAATATAATAAGATTGACTTTACCAATATAGATACCCCTTCTGCCATTGGAATGCCCCAGCCCAGCTAACTTCATCATCGAAATTGATGGGCTCACTCAATTGTCAGCTCAAATTTCACTGTTCTCGAAGGTCTCCCCGCCCCTTTTGCCCCTTCCCAAGACTGCAGACAATTCCATCGTCATTCGACGCATCCAGCAAATGGCCAAATAGAGTGCTTAACCCCGGAGAGCAACCCGTGGCTAATGGTGCTCCACTTAGGCCCACGCTCCCAGAGACAAACTTAATACAAGTCCACGTCCAAATGCGAGTCCGAGTCCAAATCCAAAGCAAAGCATGGCCAAATGCGAGACCGATCGAGGCGGAGAGACCCGGACCCAAAGAATCCATATCGAATGGATGGCCTTATGCAGGCGCCCTGTGTCGCATGATTAACGGCGTTAAAATGCCAATGTGACGCCACATTGTGTACACAAATTAACATTGGAGGAGTCTCTTTTGGCCAGGCCTTTGAGCCGATCTCAGCCGAGCACCAGTCTCCCGCCAGACATGACCAATGCGATCAGCGACCCAGGCCCGAACCCGTGCACCTCACCCACTGGGCGAAAGCGGGGTATCAAAGTGTTTGAAAGTTGTTAGATAAGTGATAGTTATTACTTGCTTTAATTATTATCTTCCTTTTAAAGTAACGTCTTAAAAGTATAGATCAAATTACGTGGTTACTTTTTACTTTTTAGTACAACGACACGTATTTTCTCTGAGTGCAGGACTCGAGCGCGACTCAGTGTTATAATTTGAATATGTTTAGTGGGCATTAATGTTATAATGACAATAACTACGTACCGTCTGCGGCCGGTGCAGCACCCGCTGTGACGTTTGCCTTTTGTTGTCAACGTTAGCTCCCCGACCGCCGATTCCCAAAGCGAACCCGTTTCCACATCCATACCCATTCCCATTACCATTCCGATTCCCAATCCCAATCCCATTCCGAATCCGAATCCGAATCTCGATTCCCATTGCCAGTCCCAAAAGTGTTCCAGCTGCGAGCTGAAAGCACCATAACATATAAATAAATATCGAAATCGGGTCTTGCCGAGACGCTTGTCGCTACCAGTCAGCGCTGGCTTTTGTTTCGCGCAGAAAAATTCCCGAATACGCCGGGCGAAACAAAAAGGCCAGTAAATCTGGGAAATATATATCCCGAAAAGAAAAGGCCAGGGAAAGAAGCCGGGGATCCAGCGGCGCCGAAATGACAAAAATAAAATTACATAAAAAATAACAGTTGTTAACTACCGCACGGGCGGGTGGGGAATGGGTAACATCGATGGGCATAAATTTCGATCGGCTACGCAAGGCGCCAATTAAAAATAAACTTGTTACAGCGCCACCTTAATGAAGTGGCCAAAAACAGGCAGAATTTGGCAACTGTACTTGGCCATAACGCTGCGGGGGAATTGCCGAAGTCTGCCAAAGATGACTCACTTAATTTAGAAATGCAAGCCGACCATGGGAACTTGGGTATTTATGGTCATAACTTCGTTGAAATTGGTATGCGGTGTCTTTTTTGTCTGGCAGGAGTCCCTTTCCAAATGGTTTTATTAAGGTTTCAGCATTTAAGCTCACGGTATCCCTTCATATCTTGCTTGTCAGAGAAGTATCTTAGAGTTTGTTCCCTAACCTTATAGTAGGATGTAAAGAAAGTTGGTGTTCAAATACCAATTCTTCTGCCTTGTGAAATCTCCTAACTTAGTGCATACCCCACTACTAATGGAATATCTGTGTTTGCGGAAGTAGGTACAGTGCTCTTCCGTCAATGAACTTCGCAAAGCTTTGAGAGAAAATATATATATATGTATGTACACCCAGAGACAACGGTGAACAATCGTTGGTGTCGTTGAAGACAAATCATTATAAAGCCCGCCGAAGGTTAGCAACTGTGAAAAACAGTTGTCTGGACGTCGGGGTGATTTGTAAATGTCAACACCGCGTCCGAGGTGCGGATTCGGTTGCCTTTAATGAGTCATGGGCGATTTCATGTTGCGTGATCTTGACTTATTTGTGGATATAATATGTACGCAGTTGTGGTCAAAATAATGGCACTTCGGCTTATCCATAAATTAGTTGAATTGTTTACCAACAGAAGCTTAATTCAATAGGTTATCTGTGTACTTACGATGTAACTTGGGATTATCTCAACGAAATGTTACTTAAATTGGTATGCGTCTGTTTGGCACTATAAATTCCCAAATTACTTATATAGATATAGGTTTTTAAAAATATTATTAAATTATGATCTCGAACTTGCCGTGCTATCAGTATGACCGCAACTGTTTCGATATAAGCAGGGAAATTTACATATGAATATGTATCATATATATGTATGATATATATATTCTGCTTGAAATTTATTGACCCATAAAAGTTGTCGCAGGCGTTGCTAACTTCATTTAAACCTTGCGTCTCCCTCTGTTTTAGGTGTCTGCCTTAAAGTGCGCCATAAACTAAAAGCCAAACCTAAACGTCGGCGGAGAGGAGAAATAAATAACGCCCACCGAAACGCAACACCACCTACTGGTCACCCGTGGCAAACGAGAAGGGGGTGGAGAGGCGAAATCACGGAGCAGCGATATACGGGCCAAAAAGATAAAGCCGCCAGGACAGGGGAAAGTGGTAGAGGAAGCGACGTTGCCGCTCTTCACCGACCAATCAGCCAAGAAGGCAGCAATTAAGCGCGGTGTTATCTGAACAGATAGCGATTAGAGGCGAGAAAATAGACCCCATTGAGTGGAAAAGCCCCATTGCCGAGCCAAAGAGCGCGCTTGAGAGGCCGGAAAGGCGGGAGTCAGCCACACACGAATCCCCATTTGACGAGAGCGGGAGCACCCAGCCGGGAGAGCCCCGAGCAGCGCCACATCGCCGCACTTCGAGCACCCCACTCAAGCACTCAACCTCCAGCGCCGGGCACCAGTACACATACCGCCTGTCAAAATGTTTGCTGTAATGCGAATCGACAACGATGACTGCCGGTCCGATTTCCGCCGCAAGATGCGTCCGAAGTGCGAGTTCATTTGCAAGTACTGCCAGCGGCGATTCACCAAGCCGTACAACCTGATGATCCACGAGCGCACCCACAAGTCCCCCGAGATCACCTATTCGTGCGAGGTGTGCGGCAAGTACTTCAAGCAGCGGGACAATCTGCGCCAGCACAGGTAAGCCACCAACCAAGCAGATCCCAAGTTCCCAAGTTCCCAGATTCCTATCCATACATACATACGTTCCATCACCAGCGCACAGAAAACTTTTCGGATTGATCTCAATATGGTTATCTTACTAAGAGTATATATGTGTTTTCTAACTTCACTTGAAGTTCAAAGAGTAGCCAAAAACTTGTATTTATTCATTAAATGATGGCATTCTTAAGAATACAGTGAAATACCTAATTGATTATATGAAATTCGATACCATTGATCATATCAGCCAATATGGGTCAAACTGATTAGATCCAATATGATTATGGATTTCCGCGTGTACATATACATATGTAAAGGAATACAATGCATGGAATAAGCTAACTATAATTATTTGAAATCGGTTATATTTATTGGTGATGGTTATACGAAATCAAGAAGGTGTTAAAAGGAAATTCCAAAACTAGGGAAAGTTTACTTTGAAAGATTATATTATATTTGCACCTAGAAAATCCCCAATGAGATAAGCTACTTACAAGATTTAATGAGTTTAACTCATAAATACAGATAACTGGGGAAAGTAAAAGCCCCCTGGAATATATTAGAATTAAATTTACAATACACAGTAGTTTATGCAAATGATTTATTCAAGTAAATTGTAATTTACTTCTAATCCTACAGGTTACAGTCAACCAATGTTTATATTATAGCTCCCAGTAGATAAATTATTTCCTACCAATCAGAAAATATAGATATACTCAAATGAAAAGCTCCATTTGATTGATAAAAGCTCAATCACATTATCAGCTCAACCCAAAAAAAAAACCTTAACAGCCATGAAAGACCGTATATATATTTATTTTTGACAGTGTGAAACGCTTTGCTAGTATTTCCATGAATAATTTTAACTTACTTGCTACATCACGAATTATTCTCTATTTCTCTGTTTCTCTCTCTTCTATTTGTAGATGTAGTCAGTGTGTTTGGCGATAAGCTAAAATACCACATAAACATATATATAAATATATATAAAACCACACACAGAGCAATATATAAAGTAAAACCGATATCTAAGCACCGCAGCACCAACAACAGCACGCAATATCACAGCTATATCTTACACACACATAATGAATGAATGGGATCTGATGAGGCAACTGCAACACACACCGCCTACTTCTTCATGCACCACTCTCTAAACATATAAATACCTGCAACAGCAGCAACTGCAACATTGCTTAAACCACTAGATGCAATCTACAGCCACGACAAGCGATTATAGTGAACGGAATGCTACGTTCAGGTGTTGGTTTTCAATCTATTCGGTTATCTGGTCTATACAATGCACTTGCCACGCCCCCATCAACAGCAGACAAACACACATATGCAGATGTTGCGCAGGCGCAGCACAACAGCAGCAGTTGCAGCATATGCAGCAGTGGCAACGGTTGCAACAGTTGCAAAGCACATTGCAACAGCAGCCTCCACATTTTCAATAATATTTCCAGAAATCTTCACATGGACACTTGTGGGCGTGGCTGCTTCGGAAAGTGATGAAGGCAGCCCCCTTAGGCAGCCTGCAACTTGCAACATCTAATAGCTGAGAACGAGCAACATCCCCAGTGCAGTGAACAATAAAGTGCAGCTCTTAAAGGTGCCAAATCTGTAGAAGTCCAACGCTCTTCACTTTAAGCTGCAGATTTAACATCTCTACCTGCTATTGTTAGCCTAACTAACCGAAAATTGAGCTGCAACCAGCAACTTGCAACATCTAGAAGAAATCCATTCAATTCTACAAGCATCCCACCCACATGAACACACCAGCAACAGCAGAAATCAACATAAATCCCAGCAGAACTCCGCAACCAACTAACAACAACACATGCATCACAACAGCAACATGTTGCTGCTGGCTTTCTCACATGTGTTGCACGTGCTGCCAGCGAAAGTGCAATTAAGCCACTGCTTCTTGGGCTTTTAAAAGTGCAGGCAACATCAGCAACACACAGAGCAGCACACCAGCAACATGCAGCATGCAACATGCGACACGCCAGCAACATGCAGCATGCAACATGCGACAACTATCAGCTGCAATTATCTTGCCTTAAAACATATTACCGATTTACACACATACACACACTCTCGCTATATTTTATGAATAATAAAAATTAATTACAATTTAATAATAATATTTAAAATGCAAAAAATCAAAAACAAACACCCACACACTTACGTCATAAGTATTTGTATTTTAAAATCGAAAGAAAAAACACGTTGAAAATGTATTACATAAAATTAATAATAATTAATAATAATAATAAAAACAATTATTAAATAAATATTTACGATATGCGATTGTTTTGTTTAAGTTTAAATTTTAAATAAATAGAATGAAAAGAAAAGCGAAAATTTTGCGCAAAATCAACGAAAAATAATGAGAAAAATGTTTTTTGTTTTTGTTTCCTTCTTTTAAGTGCCCGGCAATAAGATTGTAAATGTTTTTCCGCTATTTATAATAAAAATGAATTACCTAATAATGGCAACCTTTTTCCTGGACAATTTCTGTTTTATTTGCCTCGAATAAATCAGCTAAAACGGTGTACCGCAACTTGTAATTGATCCTAGAGTTAAACGGCGAAGCAATAAGTAATTAAATAAACATATTTATACTATTAAAAGAAAATTCAATTCAAAACCCAACTTTGTGTTTTAAATGGGGGAAAAAGAGACGACAATTGTATTCGTTTAACTATGCAGTTAGGTAGTTAAGTGATGGCGCCAATTAATTGCAACTATTAAACAACAAATAACATTAGTTACCTGTCAGCTTACAGAGTAATTTCCATGTTGTTGTGTACTTTTGACAGTTTGCAATGTTTTTGAACATCTGACACTTGACAAATTAAGTATCTTTTATCTTTCCAACATCACACTTGCATATTAATGCTATGAGGATATAGTTGTAATAGGATATAGAAATTCTATGAAGCAATCAATTGGGCTTGCCTGATTACTATTACATTAATGGATTAAGTTTGTTTTAAACTTCGTTCTTTATTCAATAATGATTTTCTTACCTTCTCACCCTAATTTCCTGTTAAATGAACTTATGAAATATATCCAAATTTAGTTATAATTACTGTCTTCCTATACATTTAATCAAACCCTTATCTGCAGCACGTGGGTGTACGGAGCGGTGTGTGCGGAGGGAACTTCTCACCTCCGGTGTGTGGCTGGTGGTATCTCCCCTTTGCGAGAACCCACTGTACCTGTGAGGGATGCGATAATCAATTCATCGGTACGTTTGCCGAGCATTTAGGTTAACTATTTACCGACAATTAAGCAAACTATTAAGACCAACTGCTCCTTTGTCGGCTCGCACAATTGGTAAATACCGTGGGCGAAGGGAGCGGGGCATATAATTTCACATGCGATCATAAATCATTTCTCAAGTTCGAAATTCCCAGTTCCCTTCGGCCCGCTGCGTTCGTGTTAATTAAATATTGACTATGTTTTGATAAGCCGTAACATTTGCCCCGCGAGGAGTCCTCTCACTCCGATTTCGGGTTCGATTTTCCACAAATTTAAATGTTAGCTCTACGCGGCAGGATCCCGGAAAAGGGAGAGAACAGATACCACCGATACGGATGCATACGAATACCACACCAACCCACGGCGAGTTGCACATAATGAAAGCGTTTCCAAATGCGAAACGAATGCTGCAACAGCTACTGTGGCGAGTGTGGGCCAGGACATATAGACATGTAGATATAGGGCCTGTGGTCGGAATGCGGCCTGTGGTTATCTCGGCAGGTACAAAAGTGGCCATAACAATAGGTACAGCCTCGCAGGGGCTCAACAAAACTGGCTAAAACTTCCACTTCGATGCAATGGTTCTGCTCAAAACGAATGGTACTGAACTAATATAGAGTTTTTTATTTAAAGAGTTCCTCAATTTTTGATGACTATTGAAACTGCTGCAAATATTTGCGCCACACATCCGTTTTATGGCCCAAACGAACAGCGATTTTTCGCAACTTACGCGCACTTGCGATTGGTCTCGCATTTCTCGGTGGCACTTCTATTATTTTGACCTCCGCTGTGGAGCGGCATGTGGTCGCCTTCCGAGGCACGTGTGGTTTTCCAGCTAACCGCTGGACGGGCTGCTGCATCCGCCGCTTCCTGCTGCTGCTTATGGCATTAACCTAAACTGTTTCCACCTCCGCCGGCCAAAGGACGACGGCCACGCAGTTGGACTTCGGATGGCAGCGCAAAGGAGTCAGTATCGGTGGTATCGGAGTCACATTCAGAGTCAAATCCCGGCCGAAAGGAGGCCCAAACGGAGGAGGCCCGCTGTGTGCGCCGTCACCCGCTGACTTTGTTGGCCGCACATTGGCTTGGGCCCGTCGCCCAGCCAAAATATGGACTAAACCAAGCTGATCCGATCCCATCCGATACCAGACATATCGCAAATGCTCAGGGGCGAGCCACTGCCCACCCACTTGCACCCAACTAAAATATATACATATATGTACTTAAAATAAAAGATGCAAACTGACTTTTGGCCTTCTTATATAAAATAAGCTAATGCATTCCCATCAAATTAGGTCATCTTTTTGGCCAGGCCCAAAACTGATTCAACTCTTCGGTAGCGCAATCAGCATTTCCGTTTCTTAACTAGTGGCAATCGTGGTTTTTTTAAGTGCAAATGCAGATTTCTTTTATGGCCTGATTCACCACTCTTCATAGCCGCTGAGTGGCTACCAGAAACACGGTTTTCTCAGCCCACTGACTCACTCAAATTTCTAACCGAGTCTGCGGATAAATCTCACGCAGTCCCATCTAAGCGAGATATTTGGCAACAGGTTAACGTCTCCGTCTCCGTCTCCGCCAACCGATCAAAAACTAATCTCGAAGGTGCGACGAGTCAGCAGCAGATACATCTGGGCAACCTGAACAGCAGCCTCAGCAGCAGATTCCAGCTCAGACCTTTCGGCACTCGGTTTCAGACTTTGGGACCCGTTAAGCGACTGTGTCTAACTCATTAGATGTCATTTGCTGATAAACAACTGATGTACTCTATCATATAGGGGAGGTATATACAGCTTGACAGCTACACTTCAGCACTTTTCCAATAAAAGTATTTCTATCTTAGTGGCATGAATTATTTTAAGTGATGTAACTTTTATATCATAATATTCCACTCAGCTGAAAGGGAATCCAGTCTTCGATCTGAGGTTTTCCCTAATTTACACGTAATAAGTGACAGTGGGTCTGGCCATATACGTACATACGTACTGCCGATAGGATCAGTGCGACGTATTGGAATGCTTCAGCGGATTGTCGTCACGTAGGATCGCATAATTCAGCTTTTTACGGCTAACGGGCGGCCGCTCCTGTGGCGGCTGCTGTATCTGCAATTAAAAGATCCCAACTACCATAAAGTGCTGGGAGCAAGGCACTCTATATGAGCAATCTACACCCTCAGAGGCAGTGTATGCATATATATATATATATGTACAATGTACATACATATAACCGAACGGATTCCAAAGCGGCACGTACAAAAAGTCGCGGCTATTTGTCTGCTGACTTGTCTGCCTGCTCCTTAACTTATTTCCCTTTATTTATTTATTTTTGTTCCGCATTTTTTGTTTGTTGCTTTTCTTGGTTTGTCTTACTTGGCATTGTGATTGTGGCGGAGCCTAAAAAGATTTGTGGCCGGCCAAGGCTTCAGATCCCGGTCCTGGGCCAGGACCAGATCTCCAGCCAATCTCCCGATCCATGTTCACTTCCCAGTCCCGTTCCCATTCCCGTTCCCATTCCCCATTTCCAGTCCCAGTTCCAACTGGCTGCCTGTCGCTTTTAATCTAGCAAAGCAATCGTTGAATGCCACTAAACTTTTCACCACAACTTATATCAATTGTCGTCCAATGTACGACGTCAGCGCGCCCCTGATATATTGGATCTAAAAGTGATCGTAATCGCAAAGCGGAGCACACACGCCCAAAAGACGCAGTCCCAGACCGAGTGTCTCACTGGAGTTGGAGTTGCAGTTGGAGCTGGAGCTGTATGTGCAGTTGGCTCGGTTTCGTTTTGGCCAAGTCCAAGGCACCCAGGCACCAATTTGTCTGCACAAATTTGAGGCCAATTGCAGGGGCTACGAGAGGAGGCGAGCTTCACAGCCAAGGAATAGAACAAAAACTTTGGTAACAAAGTGCTACTCACAACCAAAAAGGTTACACATCAATTTTGATGTGGGTCAAAGGAATATATGAATGCGACTTATCTCAAAATACATGTGAAACTTTAGCTTGTATATCATCAGCTTAATTATAAGTTGATTCAGATAGAAAGTTATATTGATCCAATATTTTTCTTTGTGCACTTCTGCTTTCGCCATGCCCCCTTTTGTTTATCCTGGCCCTGGAAAATAATTCAAAAGCCCACTGACTGGTCTCCGATGTCTACTGGCTACCTTCTCGGTTAGCATTAATTTATGAAGTGATGATGACAAGTGGGATAACGGGGTCATTTCGCGCTTAATGTCGCCAACACGTAAAATAATTTGCATCGAAAGCCAGAACCTAAAACCCAATGCCGCGTAACTTTAGAGTCTGTGGCAAGGCTGCCAGATTGCGATTGCGGCTCCAACTGCAGCTCCGACTCCGAGTTGGCGACTTGGTGGACTTGGCTGCAGCTTCATTGCCATCTGAAGGCAAACTTATCGCCGCCGCCCGATCATAACAACACATTTTAAAGGGCTTAAAGGCGGGCGATTCGAGCCGGGCCGCAAAATCTGAGCGACTGCAGCCGGTTGCAGCTGAAGCTGACATAAGCAGACCGCAAACGTGACAGCTCACTTCAGTTCGGTTGACAATCTAAGGGATGCGAAGATCCCAAGATGCCAAGATCCCCGGAGCACAGCCCTGGAGAACTGAATAGCCGGCAATTGTGCATCAATATTGCTCCTAATTTGGCACTTAAATTCAATGAGACCCTGGCATTCTCGCTCCTCCACTCCTCCAGCTGAGGGATTCTTGCGGCGGAGTGCCGGAGACCATGCGTTGACATAAATCAACGCGACTTCCAACTTTTATCACGATCTCCTAAATAAGGCGACGCGGCCTGCAGAAATCCGCTTCGTACATTACACACACACGGAGTCGCGGTCACTAAGTAAGCTATCATCAGACTCGGGCTCAGTCTCGGTCTCAGGATCGGAATCGGAATCGGAATTGGAATCGGGCTTCTCAGCTTCACAAGGAGGCCCTGGGTGCACTGAGAAAATATTGGTATCTGAAACTTGGCAAACAACTTTGTTATACATCAATAATCATTTTATAACTTGCTAATAGCAATTGGTACAAGTGTTTCATAAATTTTGCATTAATTAAAAATATTTTTTATAGGTGCAATTTTGTTGAGTGTATCCTTTGTCACAGTGGGCCTGAAAATACACCTGGGTGAGCCTGAAGAAAGAACCGAGGGGCGATTGGGATTGAGATCTTGCGGATTGCCGCTGACTCGTAAAATGCGTGTGCGAGTCGCGCGTTTTCGCGATCCTCTATTTTAATGACAGTCGTAGACTGGAAGTTGCAGTTTCCATAGAGGATATTATGTCTATGGAAATGGTCTGTGTAGACCATAGACTTTCCTTGACTGAAACAATAGATCAAGTTTCCTGTAAGTAACAATTTATAGGGCATTGTTGAAATAAAAAGGCTTAAGTGCTCAGAGTTAATTCACACAATTTAATTTATTTATTTAAGTTGTAGGTATAGACAATCCGCTGAACTTGATATAACTAAGCCTGGTTGTTTTTAATCAGTGGAGCTTTGTGCACTCTCCGCGTTTAGTGTATTTAAATGTGCTACTATTTTATGGTCTCATTTCTTACCGATTCCCCCTCAAAGGTGGATTGCTCACTGAGTTTCTGCAAATGCGATTAAAATGTCACAGAAGGGAGAGCCTTTTTTTGACTTGAGAGGACGACGACGCGTGAAGTAAATGTGGCGCAAACGTTGTTGGCCGTCTGTCAAGTGGCAAAGGGGCCTAGGAAAGGTGGCAGAAGCCCCTCCGCAGCTCCGCTAAACCGCCGGCCGTGTAATGGTAAATGTCTTTGCCAAAGCGGCGGTCTTCAGAAAGAAGGAGCCGAAGCGGAGGCTCCATGGAGGCTCCCTCTTATGCATAATGATGACATTCCGCCGCGTATTTGATTAAGAATTTTGACAGGCGACATAGTGTCGCTTTGACGGCCACCCAGGCCAGAAATATCCGATGTCCCATGCCGATCCCGAACCCATCTGAAATCGAGAATTAAAAGGCAACTCGGGATCCCGTCGTTTTAATCAACAGCGCTGATCAATAACAATCAACATGTTTGCTGATAATTTCGCCAATCTCTTTTGGGGGAATGCCTTCTTACAGAGAGAAAAATGCATTGTCATTTCATTTGGTTACGAGCAGTTTGTACTCAAGCAAAGATTGTAATGATAAATATCTATGCTTTACATTGCTATGTATATTCAAAATCGAACTTTATCAGATTGACCCGCATTTTATTGCACTGTAAACACCGCAATTCCGAGCCGAGTCTGCTTTCGGGTTTTTTGGGGACCCTCCTTTGTCAGCCAGCGGATTTTAGTAGGTGGCGTTGACTTGACTCATTTTGCGGTGCATTCTTTTTAATGGTTTGATTGATGGCTGGCAGCTTTGCGGCTGTTGCTGCCTTGAATTTGTCAGCAAATTTGTCAGGCCTTAACCCAGAAGAGGGGATCTTGTGCGGATAAGCGGCCGAAACGCTTAATACGTCGCGGAACTGGTTTGCGAAGGTTTTTGTTTTATGGTCAACTGAATCATTAGTCAATGGCATTTCATAAGAATGCTGGGGAAAGTGAGCCGAAGACAGGTAATTGCGAAAGTAATCGTGATTATGTCAAAAGTTGCATGTGTCATGTTCGGAAATAATTCGATGGGCAAGTATTTTATGGCTTGATTCAGTCACTTAAAAGTCGGAAAATATTTGGCTAATGAATTTCTTTATAATGATTTCAAAAAAGAAACTAAATTTCCCAGGTTTTTAAAGAATTCGCCAAGAACCCTGAGAACAAGTTCACTGACTGACTTGAGCATTTACTGTACGCCTCCCCCACTATTTATTTAATGACACGTTGGTCCCCGCTCGGCTTCCCTTTCGACCACACATCAAAGTGGCTCAAATTGCGGCTTAAATCGATCCAACTAACTGCAAATGGCCGTACGAACGGCCCACAGATCCGATCACGTCCCATATAGCCATATAGCCAAACTTAGACAAGGCCAAAAATAATTTGCAACAATTTGCAGCGTCCCCAAATCAAATGGAGCCAAAAACGAAAACAAAACCAAGCCCAGACGCCAAAAAGGCAACGGAAAAAAATGTTGTTTAATAATTTAATTTGCCACAATTTAGCAGCGTTTATCAAAATCAAAAGCCATAGACGGAATCATTCAGTCAGTCGGTCTGTCTATTGGCTCAAAAGTTCGCAAAACCCATGGTTAACGTAAACCCAGGCCCAAAAACAGAAAACTGAGAAAGTCTAACGCCGACGCCTTGGATGATGCAGCAAGATCTGTGAAGTATGCACAGAGAGAAATTAGTGGATCCTAGGCTATGATTAAGATCTTAAATACGGATTTCCAGCATTTTAAAGATACGTCTTGTTATAGCCTTTTTAAATTCAATAACCTTAGTGAGCGATCATTTTTTTGAGTGCTAGTATTGGGATTTGGAACTCGGATTACACGCAGATATAAACGGCTACCTAAGTGAACGGCGTGCAGGAACGTGATCAGCCCAATTTTAACGCCCATCGAAAACGAAAGGGAGCTACCATGCCATATAGGTAGGATTCCGAGATGAAAGGGGCTGGGGCAGATGGCTGGTGGACCAGAGGTCGCCACGGATTTCTACGAAATGTGGTGGGCGCACACACATCGGAGTGGCCACAATCCGTGGACGTGGACGTGGATTTCGACCGGGCCACACTGTAGTCCGTCATTTGGTCAGCGAGTACAACTCACCGAAGACCTATTATTAAATTGTCAAAAGGTCGAGAAATATGTGTAGCGGGGGAAGAGAGAGTGAACGACTGCGCTCGTCTTCCGATAAATTCGGGATGGGCGCGTGAGGGGTCAACCTGGACCTGGAACTATCTAATAAAATTCAACTTTATATCCATCCAACTTTATCTAATCCAACTTTTTCAAGTGCACTTACCATATAAAACTTACCAATACTTTTTACTTGTTTTGCTAATTATATTGTAACTAATGAGATAATTCTTATATACCTCCAATGGAACCTCGGTATGGCTGCTTACCATCTCTAGGCTGAACCCATTGGCCCAGGGTCAGGAGAAGATTTCGACGTTTTCGGCGCGCGTATCAGAAGCAGATCGGACTAATTGGGGCAACGGTTGGGCGTTGGTGCACTGGGGTTGGGGGTTACGGCTGAGGGGTTGGGGGCTGCGGACTGCGGGTTACCGGTCCACAGGCAACACGAAGGGGGCGGCAACAGGGCACGGCGCATTAAGACAATATGGCTCGGGATCTTTGGGCTCGGGATACCGAGGGTCAGAAAGCCCGAGAGGCTGATCCTGACTGCCGTTGCGGTGCTGCCGTTGCGGGCACAACATTTTGTTTATTTTGTGTTTAGGCCCGTGTGAATTTTCAAAGGCTCAGGGCTAAGAAACTGTCGAAAATTCCAAGATGTCTGTCCGCTGTTCCCCTTAACTTAACCCTCGTTCTCGATTAGCGCGGCTGCTTCTGCCTTAACCCATGAGCAAATGGTGGGCGGATCGCGGCATTTATTACAGCCAATGTTACAATTTGTGGCTTTCAGATTTATGCGTTTATTCAGCGCGGCAGCGCCCCGCAAACCCAAAATAAGAAGGGCCCAGAATAAAAACAGACACAACTTATGACTGACTGCCCATGGGTTTCATTTTGGAGCTGGGGACCGTTGGCTATGCTACCGAAAGCCCCCAGTCGCTGTCTGATTGATTTCTGGGAATTTTACTTGGGAGCCCTCAGTGCCACACGGTGTTCACAACAAAGTTATGATTGAGATTAAATGTGTCTGCGTCTGGACGGGCTTCCCACTTAAATCATGTGCCCTCACCAATTCGAATTCTGGGATAGGAGTTACTTTACGCGGTGGCAAGTGTTATATCTTTGGGTCGCTCTATTATTAATTAGATCAAAGTTAAGGTTGATTGCGAAGAAACCTCTGTGGGAACTTTCTCCACAAGATGGAGTCTGAGTTTCCAATATTATTAAATTTAAATATATATTTTCTTAGCTACTCCCTGGAAAATTCCCCCATTTTGAGTTATGCCACCGATGAGCGTAGATAACATAATATAGTCCGATGGTCCCAGGCTGATAAGAAACCGGCAGCTGATGCGACCCATTTAGGCCTATTAGTCATGCTTGCCTATACGAATTTACATATTTAAGTCGGGAAGCAAACAAATCAATGGCTAATTAAGCAGATCGATTCAAACTTAAATCAGTAGCCAAGCGGGTGGGATTATGGATGGCGTTTTGATTTGGGATTAATAAGCGGGAAAAGACCGCAATTAAAATTCGATCAGCTGGCGACGACTCCAGACGAATGACTAAATGAATAAAACCCATTGGATTAGCATAAAACTAAACAATTTAACGATTCCACACTGACACACATTTCACCACACCCCTCGCCCGGTGGGGGGTCAACTATTGGCAACCTAATCGATTATAAATGCGCCTAGCTATGTGCGATTAAAACAAATTGCAAGCGGCAGCGACTGCGCTTAAGTTTCATAATTAATTCAACCTCACTAGAGGGGCAACCGCAACTCTGTGCGGAGGATAGTGATTCACCAACCGGACCCTATGGACAACCGCCGAAGCACTGATCTCTTGATTACAGTAATCATTCTACCTATGAAGATTTATTAGTAAAAATGCTAATCATAGATGTTAAATATTAAAACTTATATATGGTATTAATATTTTGTATATTTTTAAGAGCTTATTCTAAAACATCATGACATTGAGGAGCATGAGTGATGATAGTTACACCTATTTAAAGTTCGCTTTAGGGAGGTAGTACTGTAGCTGCAGCCGTGTCCAGTTGCCTGTCAACTTACGGCCCATATAAAACGGGCGACGACTGTGGCTCGTTTCATAAACTCTTGTCAAGCTATCGCTGGATCGTTGGATTGCTGGATACTTCGGTCGCTGGATGGCTGGCTGGATGGTTGGATGGTTGGTCCCCCTTACGCAGTCGTAAAATCGCGGCCAACACCTAGACTGCCGGCTGCTTATGAGTGTATTTTGCTGGCGAGGTGTCAGGAAACAACTTGTCGGAATGCATCTAACAAGGAATTCGATTTTGCCGGCCGTTCAGTTGGGTTTTCGGTTGGGTTCCCTCGGTTCCTTCAGCTCCTCGGCGGGACTGTGTCCCATTGCCCAGGCTAATGGCACGTTGCATGTTTTACCACGCTTGATGACATGAATGGGCGCGGACTCCAGACGGAGCGAAAGAGACGGGCGTACGCCACACGAAAGAGACGGATGCAAATGGAGGGAGCTGGGCTCACTTCCCTGTCCAGTTTAAGTCGATTGGTCCGATCGAGCTTGACCGGACTCCTTGCTCAGCTTTATTTTAGCCCTGCTCTTTCAACCCTACACAAGCGATATTATCACCGAAATTCTTGGGGTTATTGTTCCATTAAAAACACACTTAAGTCACCTTTAGTAAACTTAGACCAACAAAAAAGTATTGACTATTTAATATTAAGCTTGAAATGAAATATGCTGATGATTACTTATAATTAGCTTTAAGACTATTATCAACTGTAGCTCATTATTAATTCTACTAAGCCGAACGAGCAAGAAGATAGTGGTGTATTGTTGATAGCATCCATGAAATGATTGAATCAAACCCACACACTCAAAGGATCTCAAAATGCGAAGGTGGAGTTTCCTTGCAGACTGGCAAACATTTTTGGAATTTTTGCTAATTTGTAGGACGACATTTTGCTGCCCCTGTTGGATGGGTATAGGACTCGAAATACCCTTTCTTTAATAAGGTAAGCATATTTTGCAAGTCAATTTGAGATATATTTCATTTGTCGTTTTCGGTGTCCCTATAAAACCAAAATCCCATTTCTTATAGCATGGATTAGTAAGCAATGAGTCCATCTACCGAATGATCCTCTCCACTTTCAGCACTCATTCATTCATTACTTTGTATATAATTTCAAGTTTTTTTTGCTCACTCGTTGATGTTGGCGATCGAGGAGCTTGTCACCACTTTCCCAAAGCAATTTGTACGCGTTTTCAACTCTGGGGGCTTCGAAAACTTGTGTATCAGCCAGCGAAGAATTCTCGTAGGTGTTTATAATGTTCACTCACTTCGGCCGATCGATACGTTGGTGTTTTCTTTTTTGTATTTCGAATTTTTTGCCCAGCTAAAAACCGAACGATTTTTAAGTTGTTGCTGTTGCTGTATTTTCGCAGTTTACTTTTTGGACATTAAAACATCCGTTTACATACTATTCCCATTAGCACGACTCTGTCGTCTTGTTGTCGCTGGAGATTCGATCCCGATCCGCAGCGATCCACTTCCCTTCCAGCTCGGAATATCAGCGACTTGGCAGTGCTGTCGTCGTCTTGTCTTGGACACGCGACAATCTTTACTTTTCCCCTTTTTTCGGTTTTTGGTTCCGCTGCCCGATTTCTTGTAGCCTCGTTTTCTTGTCATTGTTGTTCTTCGGCTGGTGGAAACAAAAGCAAAATTAAATTGTTATGAACACAAGTTTTCGATATAAGGCATACTTAACACATATTTATGGCGCGTGCAGCGGTAGCGGAGATTCTTGAGATACTTTTTTCCACCGATTCCGATTCCCGGCCCTTTGGGTATATTGGCTTATAAATTAGTCGGTTTTACGGCTGATCTTCTGAGTCATTGGAGCTGGAATGTGGAACGGGTGAAACCGAATCGGGCGGTGGGGCTATTGGGCATAATAAAATTAAAAGTTTTGGCTTTGTTTCAGTTTCAGATTCAAGCATTTACGATTGATTTGGATGAGCGGAATAGCCTGACAAATATATGTGTGCTAGGGTGGCTCATGGCATTTATCGGGTCTCGTGTAGCTTTGGCACGCCACTTTAACGATAAGTAAAGGGGGAATAAAAGGGGCACAGAGCCCGAAGCCACCAAAGCCCCAAACCCGCCCTGTCATGTATAAATCACCTGAAAAAGAGCTTGCGCCAAAGCCACCTCAACCTCGCAAGCTCTCCCCAAAATGGATCCTCCATGGGTCCGGAGGGGGGGGCGGGTATGTGGGCGGCTAAGATGTGCGGTGGGAGGGGCTGGGGCGAAGGGAAGGCCGCGACTCCAGAGCAGCCAATAAAAAGAGCGACGACTGTGCAGGAATGTTTAATGATGTATAAAGCATGTTAGAGTTTATCTTTATGGTGGCGTTCCTTTTGCCAAAAAAAAAGAAAAATTTTAAAAAAGAGAGACAGAGGGCTCAAAAACCTCCGAGCAAGTCGAATATTTAATGATCTAATAATGTTTTATTTAACGGTTAATTAAAGTTGATGAAGTCTGAGTACTTCTTCAATTAAATTTGATACAGCTATAGGTAGGCTCCATAACTCAACAGTAGCCGTGTTGGGTAACTTCGAAAATATATTATATTTTTGTAACCCATTCAAACCATTTCACAAAATCCTTCTTGACATAAAGTGTCCTTTCCTTTGGTGAGGGTATTCCGCCTAAATAAAAGCTGTCACAAGTATTTCGGAAATTTGTCTCCAAATTTATGGCGCTCGATGCTATCAAATATATAAAAGTTAACGCTGACTCTCTGAAGAATCAACCTGAGCAATACCCGAAATGTGTCGATCCCCCAAACCCCTATCTCGGATTCCTACCCCAACTCAGCTCCCCTTGCCCCACTCGAAGTCACCCCACCGAACTTTATCTCATCTTTGGACCCCTCTTCTAGCTAGCAATCATTTATTTGGCAATCATTTGCGATCATTTAACTAAGTGACCATTACCGGTCACTAATTCGGTTTGTTAAGTGTGCCAAGTGACCAGCTGTCGAAAGCTGGTCGATAGGTGATAAGTGCTATCGCCGAGTTTTCGCGGGCGGACAAGATCTAAGAAAATCTAAATTTCTCAGTACCTATGGGCCCCCATAAATGTTTTATCGGACAGCAGGCGCACAAGCTTTATATGACACAGATGTATATGGAAAAACTACTGGAATTGTATTACGATTCGTGCATTTCGCATGATTATTTCGCTGGCTATCGAAATTACTTTATGGTCCACTCCACTCGAAAGGCAAGTGACGAATGGCCATTAGATTCCCATGAAACTGTAGTGAGGCATGGCCAAAAGGCACATAAATAGCGAGGAGATAAGAGCTTTCTTCGGTGGGTGTTGCCAAAAACTGGGGATATACCCACAGTTGCAGAACGGCAAAATCGCAATAACGCTGACAAACGGAAAATTTAGCATGAGTCAGTTTAATTAAGGGAATAGATAGAAAGAGTCTGTGAATTTGAGCCTTTGGCTAGTTAAGGTAGAAGATTATCTACCACATAAGAGAAGGGTTTGCTTTAGAAAGAATCTTTAAGAACACGACTGTCTAGCTTCACCATTAATACATACTCCAAAGAACAAAAAGCAGTTTGATCACGAATCTAAGTTAGGAGCTTTACATCATCGCCGTCACCTGGTGATCTATCGGGTGACACTTTCTCCATCCAGCGAACGATCCATCCATCTATCTATCTACCTAGCCGCCACCCTCCCACATCATTGTTGTTTTCACGCTCCGGCCATCGATCGCGACTGGAAATGGGAAACGGGACTGGAAGCGAGCGAGGCGTCGCTTCATCATGTCGCATAAATAATAATCAAAAGTAACATTTTCTATAACGCGCCGCTGAGCCACGCCACCCACATGCACACACTGTGGAGTGTGTGTGGAAATATATATCCAGCCCGCATGTTAGGCAATCGAATCGAATCGAAAATTGTGTCCAACAAAGTAGCCGGCCCCGGACTTGAGTGAGAAACAGTTGGAAAATTTATGGCGCAAAGTACAGTGCCCGATTGTCAACCGGCAACGGGCAAAAAATAAACCGAAAAAAATCGGAAAAGAAGGCCAAAAGACAAGCGTCCAAACAACCAACCAGTTTCTTCTGGGGCTGAAGGAGCAGACGGAGCTGAGCAGTCTTCGGTGCAGATTAGTCACATGTCAGTTTCAATTATCGTCGAGTCAATTTGTTGAAAGGCCGCAAACGCAGCAGCCAAAGCAGCTAAAAAGCAGCCAAAGGCCCAAACCCCGGGCCAATGCAAAAGAGATCCAGATCGGTACCAAGTCGCCAAGTCAATCGATACCGCATTGGCCAGATTTCGCTTGAAATATTCCAACTGCGATGCATGTGGAGTCGCTCCAGCCAGGAGTCGTCAGAATGGGAATCAGGCGAGAGGGTCCACATAGAGAAAAAAGGCTTATTAATCTTGTGAAATGTACAGATGGTTAGGTGACATTTCGCTTAATACGGTTTCTTAATTTTTCTCTCAGTGTCGCGACTCAGAATCGGAGCCACCAAGCGCGTCTGATTATCGGCAGGACAACGACAACTGCGAACTGCAAAGACGACGACGATGAGACGGCATAGGGCATAACTCAGATGCTCTGCTATGATAATTTCCAATAAGACCCGACGCCGCTCTCCACTCCGATCTGCCGGGATCTCCAGTCTCCAGTGCGCTGATCTGCTCTGGAAATTGATGATGCCGAGTATGTTTGGAGTCAGCTTGTTTACACAATTCAGCGCACATTGAGGTCGGATACCGGCATGGTGTCGTGTAGCCAAAGCTCGAAAGGAATTTGTTTGGCCGCTTCCATCAAAGAGGCGCCGAACTGAAATCAAGATCAAGATTGATATCGGGCTTCTCTGCCGTCTTTCTCTGTTTTTATTTTTTATATCCCTGGTGGTCACAACAAATCGATGAAATTCCTAGACAAATGTTTGGGTTGCATAATCGCATTTCTTTATTTTTGAGAAGATTGAAGATTCTGTCACCCAGTTCACGTACGGTTTGCTCGCTCACGTACATCGGCTATTTGTCGAGCTGACAAATTGTCGCCGCATCTGTATCGGCATCGGTGTACCTGTGTATCTTTGTATCTGCGCGATACTCGCACTCTCCTGAGCGGCAAAAAGCGTGTCAACACATTGTGTGAGTGCCCCAAGCCACCGGCTCATTTGTCTTTCGAGCTTTGCTTTGTTTGCCAGCATTTTGCTTTGCCTTTGAATGCCAGCCCATTTGTCTTAATGGTTCAATGCTGCAGTTTCGGACTCGGTTTCCCCTCCGCAGTTGGTCAGTCCTCCAATCTTCGCATTGGATTTGAGTTTCCCAGGGCCAGCTAGCTGGCTAGCCATCTACCCAGTCAGCTTGCATCTGATGTGCAGCATTCCCCGAGAGTCCCACGCACCTGGTCGGCCCGACTTTGACACCTTTTCATTGTCATTACCTTTGTAGTGGTTGCTGTCGCTAATGCGAAATATCAATTTTCCCAAGAGTTCACGTGTGTGATGTTGTGTGTGCCGAGCTTATTGAAAGTCAAACAAATCGTAGTTCCGGCGTTGTCTTCTGACACTGCGGTTGAACCCATTTTGTAATGATGTGTGAAACGAGATCTGCGGTTGCCGTTGCGGAAATGGGTATTACTCACTGAGTGGAGGTGGGTTGATACCTTGATGGATGGATTCAGAAAGGAGAAACTCACACACTTTCAAAGTTAGCTATATACTCCATCTGTTTTGTATTACCTCTGTAGAGGGAGCCACTTATGCCATTTAAGCGAGTCTTCTGCTGATTAAGAATTCTCAAGTGACAGCTGAGTTCTGTTTGGCTGGCACGGATGGATGCGGATGGCTCTTCAAGGAGCAGCTGTCTAACTCTCGGTCAAAATCCGCTCAAATATCCCTGTAGAAGGCGCTTTAGCTCATATGCTCTCGCCTTGGGACAGGCTTTAAACCCAGCAGCAGGCCGCTGTCGCCGCTGTCATGGCTTACGCTCAACAAATGATTACCAATTTCTTCACACAATTCATGCATAAAAATAATTCCCAATTAGCTGCAAAGCCATAAGCGAAATAAATAAAAGGAGGCGCACAAAAAGGCAGCACCGCAACCAAAAAAAAAAAAAAAAAAACATAGTATATATAAAAATGAGCAGGCGCCTTCGTGTGAATCCCGTCGCAGCGCTAAAAATAATAATAATCGTAAAAAAGGCAATATGATGGGAGGGGAGGAGGGTTGTATATATCCATATGAGTGTCCAGACAGGGGGTGAAATGAAAGGGAAACTGAACAAACGAGAGTGCGACATGATGTTGATATGTTAACAAGACGCCCCAAGAGTGCCAAGTGGCAAAGATGATCCTCAGATCTCAAAAAGGCGAAACAAAAACACCAGGGACAGCCGTCACAGTTGGCATTATATTCCTCATATAATCCGGTAGCGATGTTTGGCATATGTGAATGAATGTTTGTTTTTGCAAACGCGCCAAGGATTCGCAATAACCAGACTTCACCTCCAACCCAGACTCAGAATCTTAAGCCAAGTGTGACTGAGTTGGTTTGGCATCTCTACGTAATTTCCATATAGGGATTCGCAGATATAGCCTCGAACTTCTTTGTCTTCAGCTGCGGTTCAAAGCCAAAATCTTGTGACCTTTTATTTTTCCATTCTATTTTTAAGAGGTTTCTAAAAATGCGCTTTGATTTATTTTTATTGATGACCATATAAATGGTCGAATGGGATGCGGATGGGAATGGGTTTTTGGGGACTCCACCGGGTCCATTCCCCAATACATTTCGCGGGTAGCCACAGTAGTAGTTGGCTGGTAGTAGTCATCACCCAACAGCGGGGGGGAGTTCTCCAGATCTTTGGGGCTTCGGTGATGGCATTTTCAGAAACATTTCACGCTGTGTGAACGACATTTTCTTCGGGGTGCTTCGTTAAGGATCCACCTCCTACATTTCATAATTCACGGAATATTATTTCTTCCCTCTCCGTTCCGTTGGCAGAACAATGTTGAGCCCGCTGTCATTTGACCACTTCACAAAATATATTCTCATTAAAATTGTGCTTTTTGGTGCTTCTTGTTGTCAGCTCGGTCCTCCTGGGATGCCAGCCGAAAAGATTCTGTCTGTAGACATTGGCCAAGGTGTCTCTTTGGAGCCTCTTTTCGATGGGGACGGTGGTAGACGACGCCGCCACCACGCCCACCCCCTGTGGTTTTGCTTCCGTTGGAGACGCCACTGACACTGGAGCCTGGCGAATCGCCTCGGCTCGAAATCGGATTGGAATTGGATTGGGCAGCGGATCGCTGAGATTGGCGGCCACTTGCGGGCTTTGTTCAAAAAGTTTTTTACGCTGTTTATGTGCAAATGTCGAAACAAAGATATTTCTTTAAATTGATAAAGATTAACCATAAACAATGCGCCAAGGGAGGCAGCCATGTGGTAGCCCAACAGAGGGGATGCTCGTGGGATCATCTGAATGGGCTGCGGTCATGAAGGTGGACTTCACTCTGGAGTTCAGCAACGTTTCCCTACTAAACTTTTTTTATTGAGCGAGCAGTTTGATATGGTTCTATGCTCCTTATTATGCTGCAATTATTATTAATTTCTGGGTCTCACACAAGATATACAAGATTTCCTTGAAAACCTCAACACCTCAATATCACCGATCTTTCCCACCGAGAAAAGCTGTGACTCCATTGGTTTACCCCACAGCATTTTGTAATGAAATTTTCTCAACCATTTTTCTGTGGCGTTTCAACTCCCCCGCCGCGTGAGCTAGTGAAATATGTTCATTCACAGTCTCGGCTCTAACATTCATTCAACACTTTGGCCGAGCTTTCTGGCCAAGAGACCTCCACCGGATGTGGGCGTCAGCAGGCATGTAATCTGATCCCTGACAAATCGGTCTATTAGAATAGCGAGCGGAGCGGCGGGCCTGTGTGTTGAAATATTTGTCGCATGCACCACTCGAGATCCCGATTCCCAATCTCCATGGCTGGGCTCCATGTGGATCCGTGGAGCATCATCGCGATCGAGCGTAGGTGGCGCTGGGCTTGGGCTGTGGCTTTGGGTTAACCCCATGGTGCACGAGGTGCAGTCTGCTCCTCCACCCGAAAATGAAGAAAAGAATAAAAGGCTAGCACTGGGAGAAATTGGCACAGGAAGGAACGAGATTATTACTGTTCATGTGTGTTTTCTTAAACATTTGTGAGGCAACATGCTTATTCCTTAAAGCAGTTATCCTTAAGGCAATTAGTTTTTTGGAATGTAGTCCCTATTTCTCTCAGTGCACGCACCGCAAAGGGAAAAGTCTTCGCTGGCGCGTGTGCCTAGCCCTTATTTTCCTGGCTCCATTCCTTCTTTCTTTTCGGCCTTAGTTGTTGTGCGCTTATTTTTTGTCGATTTTATGAGGCGCAAGTGGCGACGTTTTGTGGTTGCAAGGCACACACAGAAACAGCCACGAAAACACAAGGCTTGTGGCCCAGTGGACAGCTAAAATGTTGCACGTTGCCGGTGGTTTGCGGCCCGTTTCGCCCCCGTTTAACCCCTGGCTGGCCCCCTCTTTTTCGGCGCCGCAGCAATTCATAAACGTGGGCGATTGATTCTCGTACCTCGTGGCCCCATCTTCGCCAGATTTTCAGCTTTTGGGCCTCGGCGGCGGCTCAACTTGAGTTTCAGCTGCGACTTCTTCTGCTTTTGGGCTTTGGCTTTGGCACTAAGGCTGGGCAAATGGCCCGCGGCATTGCGATTGAACTTCAAGTTATGATCGTCGTCGTCGGAGTCGCAATGGCAACAGCAACAGCAAAAGCAACAACAGCCGTGGTATTGCCACATTGATGGACGTTCCGCTCACGAATGAACTGAGATCTCGGTACGCGCCACCACTAACAACAACAGCTGTAGCACTAGGACTCGCTGGCAGGTGATGGAGTCCACAAATACCCCTTAAAGTTTGTCTCCAAGGTACGTATACCATATTACCATCACATCGAACTAAATTGCATTTTGTGGAATACCTAGTTACATACCTAGGAATCTTATATTCTAACCTTTTGAATGCCATATTTTCTGAAGGGGCTCGTTTATTCTTGTGAGTATCCCCAGTTTATATCTACCCTTTCTTCACATCTTGAAGACGAGGTATGGGGCCACAACACACGCTGTTACCACTTATTGATGGCACATTGTGATGGTGATGCGTTTTGCCTGCTTCACCAAAAAAAAAAGGAAAAAATGAACGGAAAAATATGTGGAAAAAACGGACCCAGCAAGCGGCCCCAGACTCCCCATCTCTCTCTTTCGAGCTGGATGGAGATGGAGGGGCGTTTTGCTCAAATGTATGATACCCACCCACGAGCAGCAAGCCAGAAAGCCAGCGAAACTATGATGATGACTGCTCCACTGGGCCACTCCCTCCTCCCGCGATTTTAGCCCGCTCCCCGCTCGCTTTTCGGATTTGGTTTTGGCTTTGGTTTTGGTTTCGGTTGGGTTGAAGGTGCATCTTTCGGTTAGGTTCGGTTTAGTTTGGTTTCAGTTCAGCACCCCTCGCAAAAAAGGCAGAAATAAAAATGGCAAAATAAATAAGACAATGCAGAATTAAGCGTTTCCTTTATTGTTGTTGCCGGCTGGTGGTGGCTGGTGCCTTTGTATTACTTTAAGGTGTGCTCCAGGTAATAATTTAGTTAAATCATATTTTCGGCAAAAGACCAAACAGCAACCAAAAACCAAGGGCCACGGAACACCGCTTGTGCAGTACTAAACATTATTTGCCTTTAACACTCACTCACCAACTCAACGCCGCCTATTCGCAGAAGGATTGAATGAGGCTAAGGCGGATGGATGGATCGATGTAGATCACAAGGGTACCTTTTAGGTAAGGTAAAGCTGAGTACTCTCTGCTTTTAACCACATAAAATACAATCCTTCAATCTGATCAAGTTATAGCACAAATACTTTTCGAAAATATCCAATTGAATCCATTTGTTCGCTGAAAAGTTGTGTTTTTTTATCACAACAATTGAAATAGTTGTCTAAGAGTGGAATGTCATATCTCGTTGAACTCGTCATAAAATTCCCTATAAGGTGGCATTCCAACTTGAAAATATAATTTTTTGGCCATTTTTGCAAAAAATGATGATGGTACCCCTTACAAAAAAGTGAAAAATTGAAAAATTTTTTTTTTTCAAAATTAAAAACAGAGTGATAGAGATAGTTAGCTTTGATCATTTGCAGTACAAAAAATTTGTTCCTTGAGTCAAGTTTTGGAGAAATCTTGAAAAAAATCGTTTGTCTCTTGTAATGCTCATCTTAGTTGTTCTATTTTCATGTGTTTGGAAAATCATGAATGCCTTTTGCTTTTGTTAAAAGCTCGTCACCAAAATATCTTTGTAGTGTCATAAATATGCAATATAAATATGGCATCTTTGTTTCACATTCTGAAGGGGTAAGGGAAACGAGTTTCAAAAACAGCGGCAGCTTGCCGCTTGTCTTGTCTAACGATAAATAACAGTTAGAGCTGGACCTACCGTATACGCCAAGATCTTACCAAAATAATACGAGACCCCGAACAACAATAACAACAACACAGCACCCAAGTTGGGTCTGATCAGCTCAGCTGAAATCAAGTTAGCATTTTTAAGGTGTGACCAAAAGCGAACGAAACTCATAATTTTTTAAATTAGCATTTTTGTTTCCATCTTCTCGTGGCTTTGGTTCAAGTTTGGATTGCACTGCGATTAAAACTGGAAATATATGTGTTAGGATTAATTTAAAATAGAAGCATATTCTTCTGTTTTTAATCGGAACCTTTCTTAATACAGATTTGATATGTTGTTATATTGAAAATAGCATCATTCAAGTCATATCAGTCGATTTTACGTAGATCTTTAATTGAACACTAGAATTAGTCGTTCTGAAATTCTAAAGCCACTTAGGTGTTTTAGGTAGACTTTTCTCCAAGTGCAGGGTTCGCTTGTCAGCGGAGACACACGAAGCCACCGCAGATGGTTTTATTTTACGTGGCGCGCGTTGTCATAAAACGAAATTTACAAATTGTGTCCCCCCGCAGTCGAAAAAAAAATGAAGAAATCATACAAAGAATCAACTGATGATGATGCCGATGCGACGACATAGACATCATCGAGCATCATTCTGCAGTCTTCCCCCCGGATTCTTCCCGATCCACTCAAGTGGTTGCAATAAACTCATCAATAAATTGCCGTCTGTTTCGCATGGGTTATGTGACGCCAGTGGAACCACCAACGCAACCACCGCACGGTCATGTGGAATTCTTCTCGAGTTGGGTCGATCTGCTGTCTTGAGTCTTCTGTTTTTGGTTTCTTCTTCCTTTGGCCCCGGTGGTCCGGCTCTTTCTTCTCATCGGTGGCTTTCTTTCTACGCGCGTGGCTAAGTGGATTTGTGTGTTTTGTTGTGCGAGAAAAATGTTTATTGTTTCAACTTTGTTATCAGTGGTTAAGTAAACACAGCTCACACACTCGCCAAGTGTGGTCAATTTTTTTGTTGTGGCCGTGTGATTTCTAATTTGTTTACACTCAAACAAAGGGCTACAGAATTATTGTACGCTTATTTATGGCTGCAACTGTCAATGTCAAATGTCCCAATGTCCAACCGGAAGAGCCGCTCTGCCCGATCCATTGATGATCGCTCTTCTCCACACTTTGGACTCGGATTCGGATTCATTTGGTTTCTCTGCTGTTTGGTGGCCTTATCTCTGGGGCCTGGAATTTTGTCTGAATTTTGCTGGGAATTTATTAGTACAAAGAAGTCGCGTGTTGGGATCATCAATCAGAGGGAGATCGAGAAATCGGGTTTAGAATCAGAAGCTTTGGTTGCATGAGGTGTCCCAGTTGGAAAACAAAGTATTTCACGCTTCTCTTCTTCATTCTTAGTCGTCCATGGATGTTCAACAAATTAATTACGATAACTTTTACTGGCATGAGTTTTTAGTTAAAGATATTAGATCACTGCTTAAACAATGCCAACATTTCCTTTACAAATTGAATACCTCGTAACGACTCGATTATCCCATCTAGATCAAAAGATTCTCTGCAGAGTCTTCATTATTCAAAGGTCACCTCCCGCAAAAGTCAGACAAGATTTCGATTTCAGATATGCAAAACACTGCCCGAGTTATGATTGAAATCAGGTTGCGACGCCCCCGTTGGCTACAGAAGATAAAAGCTGCGATGGGTATCACTTTAACTGGTAACTGGATGAAAATCCTGGCAAACTTCAAGCATTAACGCTGCCCGGCCCGCCTCAATGTTTATTCAATTATCCCAGCATGGTGGCCGAGAAAAAACATCCCGGATGGACGAGCCGAGAGCAATCCACCCCGGTTCTAACCATACCCATCCATTAGTAGCAACTGTTTCGCTGGTAATCTACACCATGCCACGCCCATCCGCAGATCATTTAACATCCCCCGTTTCGTCGGAAGGGAAATTGTGGAAATGGGGTGCGAAGTGGGTACAAATTATTAAGCTAATCAACAGCACAAGCAACAATAGGAACAGGATATATAGCCGTTGAAACGGGGGAAGCAATTTGTCCCCTTTCATTTTGAAAGGGAATGCTGATAAGCGTGAAATTTATATAGGTGTCCACTCTAGATGGGCACTTTAAAGTGCCCCGTGAACTGTCAACGGCAGCCCGAAGGGATCCGAAAACGGTTGTCGGGGTTACCGGTACCGGACTTCGGAATCCGGAATCCGGGTTATGTATTTGGTTATATGCTTCGTTGATCTTTGAACGCAAAACGGCTTACGTAACGATAATTGAGTCGACTGGTCGCCTGTCTGCTGCATCTGTTGAGTTTTAAGGATATGTTATGGTATGGAATTGATACCATCCCTTTTCATGCACAGTAAACAACTTTATGATATAGAGTTATATACGATAGAAAGTATCTCCGAGTGTAAATGTATCTCTGCGTCAGATTATCTGCCGTCTGCAGCGGCTTAGACTTCATTTTTACTCTGTCTGATGTTGAAATGAAAAGTGGTTTTGAGTGTGGCCTCCGGCTCTTCATCATAATTCTCTTTTCATATATGTACATAGCTGTTCATCTGGAGCTTACTTTGTGATTAGGTGTCGTAATCGTCGAACAGGGACTCAACCTAATTAACCATTAAGTGAGCGCCATGTCACAACTGTCGGCTTAGGGAAGAGTGAAGGAGTTAAATGTATGGGGATCAATGGCTCGGTGAATGTTCTACTCGGATTTACGATGCTTGCGGCAAAGAAAGATGGTTTTTACAGTTCAAATACTTTCTACAGGAAACCATCCATCCAAAATCAGCACTTATGACGCATTAATCACTCACCAAACATTCATTGCCCCGCTGCAGTTCCACTCGAAGCACTCATGACTTAGAAAAATCCCACACAAATTGCTAATCCTTGGGCAAACAAGATCTCAGCCACGTTACCTAAACCCAACGACGAAAATATGTCACATTTTTTTTCACTCTAAAAACGGAAATTTACAACTGGCCCCCACTAATAGAGACTCTCAAAATAGCCGACCATAACAGTATTACAACACCTTGACGGACGCTAAACTCAGTGTTTGTTGACAAATACTAAGGGGTATGGTTCGGCATGGTATGCTATGGTATGGGGCTTACATATAACGACAGTCAACTAACGTCCGCGATATCCGTGCAAAGCAATCTTGTCAGTATATTACGTTAATGACAAATTGACGGCAGCGGCTCTTTGATGTGTTGTGTTTGATTGTTTTGGTTCTAATCATCGTCGACTGCCGACGAAGTAGTCGTGGTAAAAAAAAAATAAAATAATGGTAATGGTGGGGGTGGCTGTGTTCAGCGGGGGCGTGGCAGGGGTGGGGAGGGGCTTTTCGGATCTCAGGGGTGTGCTTGCAAATGATTCGTTTTAATTTAACCGCGTACTCGTAGTCGTCACTCAATTAGCTTGCAGCTCAGCGGAGCTTATCAGTTTCCGAAAAGTCATATAACCCCCCTAAAAGTGTTTGTCCAGGGTTGGCGAAGGGGGTGCTGCAGTGGCTCAGGAGGGGTGCTGGTCGGTGGGCGGTGGGCGGCGAGGGGAGATAAGCTCGACCACTATCTGCACGGCTCTCTCGCTCTCAGCGAGGTGGGTTTCCACTGCACTGCGCGGAAATGGGGCCAATCAGAAGATCATTTTATTCTCGATAATTTGAGCGATTATTCCTTTTTAAGAAAATACAATCCGTATTATCAGTATTATGAGTATATCAGTATCATCAGTAGCTTAAGATAGTTTATGATCCCTTTCTTATGATTGCTTAGCAACTATGCTTAGCAAATTAAACCCATTTCTTTCAGTGTACAGTCCAGTTGTGTGGCTGTTTCCGTCACTGTTTGACGTTTGTGAATGTTGTAGTACACAAGTCGATCCAGCGACTGCTCCGAGCTACGTGCCCGGCAAGTTGTCAAACAAGCCGTGGGCAAATACGCAGTGCCAGCCGGGGAGCACGGAGTGCCGGGCAGCAGTACGGAGTACGGATTACGGAGAGTGCGGAGCGTGGAGCCCTCTGCCGGACTCCAAAGAGAGGAGACCACCGCGCTGCACTCGTCCGACTGTCAATTACAACTCTAAATATGTGTGCACACTCGACATTTGTCGCATTTGTTTGCATTTGCGCCTGCCTGCAATAAAATCCAACAACCGACATCGCGCAAGAGTTATACGTTCTGGCATATGGGAATACACCGGAAAATATGGGCGGAAAGTAATCTCAGAAAGTATCAAAAAACGTAATGCGACTATGGTTTATTGGTGCCCATATCGTAGCATATGCAACTGTGAATATTTACTGTGTGTGATTGATTTTATTTTTCATAACTCCAAATGACACCAGTTTTTTCCGGTGTATTGCCCTACGAGTGCGACTTCATATGCATGCTTCAGTTCTCTGCCGCAACGTGAGAGAACTCTGTAGAAGCGTTGAGCTCTGTGGAATGGCCCCAACTCCCCGTCGGCAAAAGTGTCCCGTCCAATAAAATCTAATAACCACTTGGGACACCGTTTGGGCCCTCCCTCCACCACCTCTCCTATCGTCGGAGGAGTTCTATGCCTCCAAGGGCCCAACAACTGCGGACCTTATAAGCAAGGTCTCTCTATTCACTTGCACGATTTTCGGCAGCTTTTCTTCTTCTGTATTATGACATTGGCACAAAGATGCGGCGGCGACTGCAGTTCCAGAAATTTAGTTTTCCTGGCTTTATGATCGTTTGTCGGTCGTCAAAGGGCCTTTACGGGTGGTAGGTGTGCGCAGGGGGTGGGGAATGGGGAGACAAGGTGTCTAGGAGACAGCTGCCATGTCATTTGTGTGTGTAAGTGCCCATAGTTGGGGTATTTGGGGGTAGGATTACGAAAAGAATTCGGGGAATTCACAAAATGAACTAATCGGAACCAAAGTTGTCTTTGAAAATGGGAAAATTTATTTTTATATTGAGCAAATATATTTTATAGACTGATAAGTTTATGTAGTATATTTCGAAAAGTTATTGTGGGTAATCCAGAAAAGCTTGGGTACTTTAACTACCGCATACCTCTGTGTTGGATAGAAAAAACATACTAAACACCACGTAAAGTGCCCCAACAAAATGCGAAAATCTTTACGAGATGGCACCTAATTAGGCAGTGGAACGCCGCCAGAAATTTACGTTTCCTTCAGTTCTGGCGCATCTTTCAACTCAGCAAACTGCAAGAAACTATACTTAAGACTTTTCGAACACTTGAACGTCAGCGATTGGCCCAAAAAAGTGGTAAAAGCGCTTTTCCTACACAGAAAAAAATATTATGACAAATTGTTGATTTTAACAAATTAAAGTTTACAATAGTCATACCGTAGATAGCATTTTTTTTCTGTGGAGTATTAGAAACTCTGCAAAATTGAGTTCAGTGCGTGGCTGGCGCGTACTTCAGCACTGAGCAAACACGGATTCGTACCCATTGAGGTGCCGATGCGGCCGGGTCAGAATTATTGGCGTAGTTACGACCGGACGGACAGCCACATACATCAAATCATAAAGCAAATGGTGCCGACAAACTAACTGGCCGGAGCCAAAATGGCAGAGTGGCCAAATAACCAAATAGCCCGGCCGACAGCCCACTGACATTTACATTCGCCCCAAAAAGACAACGCCAGGGCAAATGAACAACCGATACCGATGGCCAAACAACCAAATAACCGAGCCAGAGGAGTCGAACAACCGACGACAACGAGAACGTTCCGCTTTTTTGCGTTGGTTCCGGGAAACGCAACAAAATTTCACAACGCACCAAAATGTTTCCCTTCTTCTCGACTTGGCCATCATCATTGGCCCCATCATCGTGCCCCCGCTCCATCGCCAGAGCCCCAGGAACACAACAACACCTTGACCAAAAGCAATAGCCAACTTCAAAGAATCTTCCAACGGCCACGCCTCGAACACTAGACAACAACATTGTTGGTTGGTGTTGTTGGTGCACCGAAAGAAAATACTAATAGTTAGTAACTAGGATTATTTCTCGTATTTACAAATTATGGATTATAGTAGATTCTATCTGGCAAATACTCGGAAACTTTAAATAGTTCTGTAAAACTTATTTTTGATGTTATTATACCCAATTTTCCTCCGTGTAATGTTGCTTTGGCGTTGTCGTTTTTACTGTAAGTGTTGCAGATCGAAGGTGGAATGTTGCCGCGTTGTCGTTTGCCGTTGATGGGCTTATTAGAGTTAGTCAGAGTTGTTTCCTCTTTCATTTCTTTTTTTTTTTTGTCTGGGGCGGTGCGGAAACCTCAAAGCGAATTTAGTGCGCTCCCGCCCCTTCCGCATCGCCCCGCCGCCCCTTTTCGGGGTTGTCCCCTCGCGTTTATGACGACAATGCGTTTGCTGTCATAATTATTAGTCAAACACAAACAATGAATTTCATAATTTTCCCATCAATACGGTCCAACAGCCGGTTGGAGCGACGTTGGAGCGTTCGTAAACTTCGAAAGCGTTCAAACATCCGCTCTTCCCGCACGCGCCGCTCGGGAAGAATGCCCCACTCTTGGTCGGAGGATGAGCTGGATACTACGACATAGCCTGGGGCACTGGGGTACTCCCAAGGGGGTCGCGGGGAGTGGAGACACTCTGTGGAAATGAAGCCGTCGCGCATAAAGTGTGAAATTGCTGGCAATTCGCAGAGACGCTCCATTCTCGGCGTTTCTCAGTCTTTGGAGGCTGTTTAGAGCCTGGACTAATGGGAGATGCCAGTGCACTTAGAGAAATAGTTGGCACAAAGCTATTTTGAAGAATATTGATTTGATATTTTGTATGCTTGTTTGTAAATCTACAGCAGCTGAATTATCTATCCATATTGTAGGTGGCGTTGAGTAAATAAAATAAAGTTGCTTTAAATTTTGCTCATAATTTTTCTCAGTGTCGCTTGCACGCTTGTTCCATTGAATAGAACAATATCCGCGCAAATATTTGCAGAGAGCAGCAAGCAGGTCGTGTTTAAAATGTTTAACTACCCGAGGAGGAGGCGGAGTGGAGGTGGGGCCGAGGAGCCGGCTGGCCACGGCAAACAAGCCGGCACTGAGCCGCGGGATCTGGTCAAGAATGGGTCCCAAACTGGGACGCAGAGCTCGGACTCATCCATAATTGTTGTTTGATCGTTGTAATTGGTTTGGTTTGGTGCAGCTGAAGCACAGGAAATGCAACAGCAACAGTGGAGGCCCCATAAAGACAACATTGCAGGCGGCTTTACATTGATCCGTTTAACGATTGACAAACGCGGCGATCTTTTCGGGAAGTCAGAGTCAGAGTTAAGGAAAGAAAATAAAAGTAAGCTAAAGGGGTGAGATGGCCGTGGAAGGAAACGCGGTCGGCATTCGCTTTTGAACTGCACTGTATGTGTTTGTGTCGTTATGGCCGCATCTTTTTGTAGTCGATAATAAAAATTGTAAACTTTGTGGCAGTCTGGAGCTGGAGCTCCACCCTCGTTCTGGAATGGACAGCCCACTTTTCGCTATAAAATCTCTTTCGAGCTCTTTCAGCGGACACGCCCGGAGTTATCTGGATGTTCCTGTGTGGGAAATGGGGTGCCCCGATATCTATATATCTCACACTCTAGTGGGTGGTCCTTTCGATCGATGAGATAGCGCCTGCTCCACTTGTCCACCGGCTTGTACGACATTATTTGACTGGAAATGTGGTGCAGCCTGGAAGTGGTGGGAAAATATGGGCATTTCTTTGTTTTAGCCCCACTATTGTCGATCGTGTTTGTTGTCAAAGGCTTGTTGAAAGAGGTGTTTGAAGGCGTGCACCTTAATGCTACATTAATTGCCCTTGTTGGCACTCGAGCGATAAACATCGGTACAAATATTTGATTTTAGTTCGCTACAAGTGCGTAAATAGTGTAAGTACAAGAGTGGAATCGAAGCGGTAGAAAGGTGGAAAGGGTGAGAAAAACGTTTTGGAAAATTCTTGAAATTTTCAAGTGAATAACAGGCATTTTGAAACTCAAACAGAATCTAACTACCTTTGGTAAATGGCTGGAATATTCAAGGATGATACAACTAGCTTTCTTTTTAGTCCCAAGATTAATACTTGGAACACCTTTCTGGAACCATAAGCCCAACTCAACAATAAAAAGCCATGTGCAAAATTTCCTTTAAGCTATTGTCTTTTATTCGATCGTACATTAAGAGTCCACAATTTAACTTAATAACTAAAGTTATTTTAAGCAAAGTCAAACTTTCCTGCTAAGCTTACGTCACAAATATCCAAGGCTTAAACCAAAGTAGCTAAGGCTAAACTTACACTAAACTAAATGCTGTTTAGTCGTACTAAGATTACGATTACGAAATGGAGGGATTCGTATTCATGAGAGCTGCAATTGAGATTTTATTTTATTGAGTGGGTATCAAAGAGTGAGGAATCAGCTGAGGAAGATCAATCGCTGACGGCCACCAAATCTCTGGAGGATGCTGCAGTACTGGTAGAGCCCGTGGGCAAGCCCAACTCCGAGCTGGAGCTGGAGCCGGAGCCAAACAGATCACTTAGGTTGCCACCCACCACACCGCCCACTCCGGCGGCCAAGTTATGCGTCAGGCTGTGACGTCGCAAGTCGCAGTTCCGCCGGAAGACTTTCCCGCAGGAGGCGCAGTTGTATGGCTTGATGTCCGTGTGGGTGAGCAGGTGGGTCTTCAGATTGGAACGCTGGTTGAAGGAGCGGTTGCACACGGGGCACTTGTGCGGCGACTCCTCCATGTGCAGGATCTTGTGGACAGCCAGAGTGCGGGACTGACAGAATCCCTTGCCGCACTCGGCGCACTTGAAGGGCTTCTCCTTGGAGTGGATATATCTGCAGATTACCGGAATGAATGAGGAGAATGGTGGGTTAGATTTCTTGGAAAACTAAATGAAATATCTGGATGCTAGTCTTATCTGGCGAGGAGCGATTCTCAAGGGAAGGAGCATTCTTATTATACGTGTAGCTTATCCGCTATTTGTGACCTACCTATGATCCCTCAGATGATCCTGCCTCCTGAAGGCCTTGCCGCAGATGTCGCAGGAGTAGGGCCTCTCGTCCGTGTGCGTTCTTTCGTGAATGAGCAGATTGTAGGACTTGGTGAACTGTCGGTTGCAGAACTTGCAGATGAACTGCTTCTTGGACCGCTGAGCTGCCGCTGCCGCCGCCGAGCTGCCCGCCTCCTCCAGCCCCCCTACCGCACCTGCACCTACGCCGCCAGCCGCTCCCGAAATGACACTTATCTTGTCCTGGTACATGGTGGCCTGCAGCGAGTGCAGAGCCGAGTCCGTTTCCGCCTGGCTGAAGGCCGAGGGATTGAACATGAAGCTGCCATAGCTGCTGTCCAGGTCTCCCGCCTCGAAGGAGAGTGCATCCTCGCCATCGAGCAAGGGTAAGTCGCACTCTGCTGCAAGTTCTGCGGCTGTTGCGCAGTCCAGCGCCGCCTGTTGGCTCGCAGCAGCTGCTGCGGCAGCCGCAGCAGCCGCCACTGCAGCACTAACGGTGCCAATGGAGGGCAGAGGCAGGCACTTGGATGTTGGTGGTGTGCTGGTGGAGTTGCTGCTGTTGCTGCTGGGCGAGGATGTGGCGGCAGCTGAAGCTGTCGCTGCCGTCAAAGGAGGTTCCCCCGAGGAGCTGGAGGAGCAGCTCGACTTGAGCTCTATATTGGCTATGTCGATGAGCGAGGGCAAGGCATTGTTCTCCGCTTCACTGCTGCTGCTGTTGCAGGTGGTGGCGTTGTTGCTGTTGCTGCTGCTGGTGTTGCCGTTGGAAAAGCGGAACACATCCGATTTCCCGGTGAGTCGCTGCAGCGCCAAATAGGATTCCAGGGCCTGGAGATTAAGAGCTGCTGCTGCAGCCGAATTGGCCGGCAGTAGGGCTGCCTGCTGCAGACTGCTGACCATGGTTCCTTGCAGCGAAAGAACGACCGCAGCAGCCGCCGCAAGATCGTTGGTTGCTGCGGCCGCCGTTGCTGTTGCAGCTGCCATGGCTGCGTTGCTGGTCTTACTGCCGATCGGCGATGTTGCAGCGGTGCACTTGTTGCCGTTGCTGTTGCAACTCTCGCTTTTCTTGTGCGCTGCTGTGGGTGTTGCTGCGGCACTTGGCTTGTGGTTGCTGTTGCTGTGGTGCTTCGATGTTGCTGCCTTGCTGGCTGATGCTGCTGCTGTTGCGCTTGCCTTCAGATCGCCAAGCGCCTCGGCAATATCGCTGGTTGCTGCCGGTGAGACTGCCGCCTTGGCCGGCGAATCGCTGCAAGTTGCAGCTGCAGCTGCAGCAGCAGCAGCGGCACTCAAATGCTTAACTGCCTCCATAAAAAAGTCGAATCCACGCACACACTCAGCTGGATATCGGGATAAAGCCTCGGGGCAGCGAAGTTGCTGTGTTGCTGGTTGCCGTGGTGATTTTTTGTATTTTTTATTGTTTGGCGCACCTACGCAGGTTGAGAGGTTCGGAGCGCGTCCACATGAATATTAAAAACCACACGCCATCATAAATCACGTCTTAGTCACGCTTTCAAAAGTCATAAAAATCGAATTTGACGTCTGGCCAAAAACGAAAACAACAAAGTGCAGCCTCAGCCAAGTTAAGTCAAATTGGCAGGCACGCTTTTTCGATTTTTTCAACTGAAATAATGTGGTAGTTCTGCTGGCTAGCACACGCGAATAATTTGGGTACAATCGATCTTTAAAATGATCTGCAGTTACTATTAGTTAACTTCCGTTTAGTGCAACTTCCGGTCTCAACCAACACAGACACACACACGTGTTGAGCTATGTATATATATGTACGTATATATAATATTGTTTATTTTCTCTGATTCTGCCAGTTCTTCTTCTTCTCTTGACGTCGATCAGCCGTCGCTGCACACAATATTGGTAAAAGATCACGGAATAACTAAAAGTCCATTGCTCTGCGGACATATCGCGGACCTGCGCTCACTTGTTGATCGCCACATCTCTCTCGCCATTGGCGATCGCTCCCTGCGAGAGCGGATGAGAGCGAGGCCCACAAGATCACCCACGAAAAGAGCGAGCGGAGAGCGGGAGAAATTCAGGTTGGCCAGGTGCAAACTCGTTTTGTCTGTGTATTCTGAGCACCTTTACTCCCGCTCTCACCCACACACACACACCTAAATCGGAGGTAGAGCGAGAGAGCGTGCAAGGTGAGAAAGAGAGAACCGGTTTCTGTGGTTAATATGCCTGATTTTGATTTTGATTTTGAGTGGGTGTTTTGCCCGCCCTCTCTTTCCCTCCTGGTCGTGCCATCTCTTTCTCACCCATCGTGCCAGCTCCCTCTTGTCTGATAATATTCGTTTATTTATATAATTTTTGCAAGTAGTTGTTTATGATTCTTCCTAGGAAATTTCGCAGGCTTTGCCAAGTACTTTTAACCTTGGAAACGTAAGAATTTTGACGGATATTTAAAGGTTTTAAATATAGATTTAGGCACAAGTAACAGATGTAGCTATATGTATATATTATGAACTTGCCAATAAGAAGAAATCTCATATTATAGCTATTTTTACAAGTTAGTCGTACGAATTGTATAGAGGAAAGAAAACTTTAAACGAACATCCCTTAATTCACTAAAATCAAACGTGATCGGCGGCCATAAAAGGATTGCGATCGCCTGATAAGGAATCATAAGCCAGCTGTTTTCTGGACATCTAAGGAAACCGTGGAGTTCCTAGTAAGGAATATGAAACAATGGTCTAATCTATAAAATATTAACGATCTTAAGAGGCTTGGATTGGCCGTCAGATTGAAACACCTTGAGATGGTTTCCTGGAAATTATTACACTTAAAATCCATTTGCAATAGTGGAGATTTTTCCGAGTGCATCAACCTGCTAGCACTTGCAAATTGTGGCCATTAGTCAACGCGTTGATTTCTTCAGCCCCAAGCGCAGCCAGTTGATTGAAATGATTCTCCTCGCACGCCATCTCATCGCCGCAGAATCGCAGACGAAAGAGCGAGAGAAGAATGCTGGCAGAAGAATCCAAAAATACGCTGGCACAGCAAACCCAATCACAATACGAATCACAGCCGCAATCATAGCTGAGACTTTTCAACTGTCAATTATTTCCTTATTCTTTATGCAAAGCCCCCAGACGCGAGTATCCAGTGGGGGAACGCGGACTTAATGCGCTAAACGGCCCAAGTAAATGACCAATAATCATGGGAGCTGCCAGCTCTCCGGCTGCCGGTTGGTTGGCCACGAAATAAGCAGGAAAACAACTGCTGGAAAGAGCCAGTCCAGCACCGAGTGCAATTTATTTTTGCATTAAATTGCAATTTGGCCGGGACTCGCAGTTTTCTACCATTTATACAGATATTATCGTGATTAATAATGCACAAACATGTCATACGCTCGTTTCGTGTGTGTTTGATTGGAGCGCATTAGGATCGCGGCATTTAATGATCCGGGAGTCTGGAGTCTGGAGACCAGCGATCCTCAGTCCCACGGTAGCAATTATGTCGCTTAGTGGCCGGCTTACGGATGATGATGATCGTCGCGAGGATGATCTCTCGCTGGATTGCTGGATCCCTGGATCATCCTGAATGGCGGCGCCATCAAAAGATCTGCAATCGCGATTGCGCATTCCAAGGCAAACTCCGTCGTATTGACACAAGCTTCCTTTAAATGAAAGCCCCGGCTTAATGTCGTTATATTTCGATAGTCGCGCTTTTAAATGCTCGTTTCCTGTGCCGCCTCAATCGGAGGTTCTCCTCTTCAGGGACACGATCATCGATTGCCAGGCTCCACTTCCACTTCGACTGCCAGGTCCCCAATCCCCCAGTCACCAGTCTCCAGACCCATCCCAAGTATCGTTGTCAGTCTCAAGGCAAATGGTACATGATTTCAAATTTCAAGTACCAGTTTACATAAAGATCGCACAGGCTTTAGCTAGCTGCACTGTAAAAAAGGGATCTAAGGATTTTCTGACATAATAAAAAAATAATCAACCTAATGATGTCCATAGATAAGTTAACTGAATCCTTTTAGAAGAGAACTCGCCAGTTAAGAACAGATAGGTTTAAAGAACACTTTCCAATATAAATGATTTTTTTTAAGTGCAAGGGAAGAGGAGAAACCAGTCCCTCCTGCTCCTGGCTGCCCTATCCTTGCCCTTCCTTTCGGCTCCTTTCCTGAGCCGAGCTGGGTTGGGCGATCCGAGGGAATGCCTTGAAGCCTCACAACCATCTGTCACAAGGTCCCAGTTCCAGTCGAAGTCGCATCGGAGCCGAAGTGGAAGCCTCCATCTCCAACTCCAACTCCATCTTCAGCTCCATCTGCGTCTCAGTCGAATAAGAATGCGCTAAACTTGATTCCTTCGAAGCGAGCGCCGAGTGCGCATGCGTGGGCTGGAATTACATGATCACGATCAGCGATAAAACTTGATGTTGTACATAGCAGGCGACATGGGAGCGGGACGGGATCCGGATCAGTGCAGAAATGGGGGAGGGAGGAGCGGATCGGTACGGATCGATCCATCGCCCCATACAAAATGTCGCAAAAGTCGTACAAATCTACACGGAGCTCCAAGATCACAGCCAGGTTCACTTCAAGACCCAGCTGGAACAACGGGACACCGACAAACGATGCCGGATGCACTTGAAAAAATTACAGCGATCCCATCTAATACATATCTAAAATCCTTCCTCAGCTGGTAGGCATCCATTTTCACATATCTTCTGCTCTCCAGCTTACTTCCTAACCACATTCAAAACTATTTCAAATTCCAGGTACCCCTGTTTTCTGCAAGTGTAAAGATCCTCGTGGTCTTCGGGCCTTTGTCGATCGCCCCAAGTCGTGTCAAATTATTGATTGCTGTCTTTTAATTTGATTTTGATTTTTCCACCGACTCTGTCATCTTTCCGATCGCAAACGACGGCTGGATAGGACATGAAGGGCTGGGTGGGGAGCCAGAATTATTAATCTACTGCTTTGATTTGAAGCGACACACCACGATCGTGACAAAGAAAAGTAAAAGTCATAACACACATCTAGGGCGGCGATAAGATCGCCAAGATCACCGGCTTAACACCGATCATCTGGCCTATTGTTTTGGAGTGACTTTTTTTTATTGGAACCCAGTAATTATCGGGGGCGTACGTTTTGGGTGCCTCAGCTAGAGTATTTCTTCTCTTTGGTATTCCCTGGAACACAGACGGCAGCTCATTAGCCGCAGGCGTTGCCCCTGATTGGACCAACTATAATCCCTGACAGAGATTAGAGCCAGGTTTTCTGCGGAAAAAAAAGACAGGCGGTAGTCGATATTTCTGTGGTTAGATGTCGGTTATTGCTTTTTACTTCTCCCACTTCTAATTCGGTTTCTTTCTATCCCCCGTTTTGACGCAGATCTCTTATCGCGTTTTACGTGAGGAATTGACATATCTACTTGGTAATTTGATCTATTGAAAAGACCTCGCTGCGAGCTGTTTGTTGTTGTCTTTTTATCCGAAGGTTACGTTGCCTGCGACAAACAATGGTCGGGAATCATAATTACAATGGATTAGAGAATATTAATATTTCCTTTCATCTTTGCCGTAGGTCAAGACCCATCGTGTTTGTTGTTTTGAGTACTTCAAAATCTTTTCGTTTATTGACATAGTTCTCGAGCGGGCAAACAACAAATGAGTTGGCGCATGGCCAAGATCATCTGCAAATAAGTGTGGTTCTCTTCTCTTCTTTCGCTGGAAGGGGAAAGTACAGAAATCGAGAAATTGGGAGAATGTGAAATAAACTGGGATAATTATTTGGGAGGGTCTTCAGCGAGGGTTCGGCTTATACGGCTTGTTGGTAGAAGAGGTGGTAAGAGATGTTTTAAGACCGATAATGCATCAGCTAACGAGGTACGAAACTATTTGAGATCAAACAAAAACTATAGTACTATATGTTCTCAATCACTCTATGTATCTTAATCCTATAAATTTCGCTTTTTCTTCGCTGGCGCCACTCGCAAATTGAAGCACGCAATATCTTGGAAATTTCCGCCATGGTTGCCAATTTCCGAATTGTTTGGGCCACGTCCCAAGTGATTATGCATCACACTCGACTCGAATTCCCACACCCAATCCAGTGCAATGCCAACTGCGAGCCGAGAACAGTGCGAATGTGAAATGTTTCTTCCCCCCAAAAAACATTCCGCGAATGATTTGCATGCCTCTGGAGATGGAGATCCGATCGGAACCGATCCAAAGCCGAGTTTCTGGTCGAAGAACGAACTGGTCCAATCAAATCGAAACCATCTGGCCAAGTCGAAACGTTCGTGGGAATCAGTTCAATACAATTTGCATGCACAAATACTCAAACTGCAGCTCAAACTGCGAAGAGAGTGTGGTTCAAGTCGAAGATCTGGGGTCGAGGGGCTCCGATTGTCAATTAATTGCAGCAAACGGAGCAAAAACCGTACTGCAACAATGGCAAATTGTTGCAATTTTCTCGCGGCCAGAAGTAGTAAAAGACGTACAACTGCCGAATTATTGAGTGACTGAATGAATGGCTTGAATGAGTGACGGCCGAAGCCTTTTCGTCTTGCATCGCTGAGTGGGGCATGGGTTCCACAGTGAAGCCTCGAGAAGAAGGATGCTAAAACTATGATCGTTTGATGATAGAAATTTAGCACTCGAAGCCGTTGAATCACGTTTGAGTTGCGGCTACTATCCATTTATAGAGGCTTTACTGTACATATAGGAAGTCATGTGCCTGATGGTCTGATACCGAACCCAAACCCAAACCCTAACATGAAACATCGTTCCGTGTTCGCGGTCACCGCTTGTCTCGCTTTATTCCCTCCTGCCAAATGGTCGTCGACTGGCTGTTTCTGTGTTTTCCAAAGGCCTAAATGGCCAAATTGATGCGCGATGCGATTTAACGTTTCTCTGATTGAGCTAATGACAGGCGACTACGTGAGAAAGAAATGTATTTCAATTTCGCATTCGCATTGGGTCAAAAGCGAGTGGTTGCTGGGGTGAGTGAGTCAGGGTTCACTTCATGCATAGACGGATGGGCAAGGTTAGGGTGAAAGCACCATTACTACGACGACTTAAAAGGAGTTTATAACCATGCAGAAATCTTTTCTTTGAAATGCCAAACTCCCAATTTTACTGTGGTAACAAATGCGAAATCCTGCCGGATATGCTGATCCAACTGGCAGACTTCTTGTAGGCCAGAGTCCTGGGCCATAAACAAATCGTCACCCCCTATGGTGACCCGTGATTGTTCTATTGGCAACTCATTTCCTGCTGCCCTTTATCCGAATGCGAGCGCCAAAAAGCATTCACTTTCAATTTCTCAAGGCAGCGCGTCCCTGGAAGATAATACACAAATTAATATAAAACGCTGTCTGGCTGTTGGAGGAGGCTTTTAATCATTTTTATCTCCTCTGGATGGCTAAAGTAGAGCATGGAAGAATGGAGAACGCAGCTCAATGGTTGCGGAAAGCTGTAAAGCGTGGCAAATATACGCTTAATTGGCTGCAGTCGCAGAATTCCAGCGACCAGGTCGGGTCTCCTTCTTTTCCAGCAATAAAATGCAAATTAAACGAACCAACACAGGACCCCGGGCACTCCAGTTCTCCAAGACTCCGCCGACTCGAGGCACATTTATTTACTTAGAACCTCCTGCTGTGCTTCCGAATTAAGTTTAAGCCCAGAGGCTAAAAATGCAAAATGAGTTTTACTAATTTCTCAACTTCGTAGACTTCGAGTCCGAGTCCCGAGTACGAGAATCCGGCTGATGGACAGTTCGGCGGGGATGGGAAACGGGCATAGCTGGAGGAGGAAAAGGGTTGCCCGGCTAAACTGAATTTTAATTCCTGCATAAATCGATTTTAAATGAGATTTCTTTGGGGGAGCCCAGAAACCGAACACCAAAACCAAAACCATAATCAAAATGTTCACGGTCCATGCAAATTTCGAGGCTCTTTTTTTTCCAGTAGCCTCTGCCCGCTTGGATCCTCCCACCTGACTGCCGAAAAAAGATCAGCGAATGCCCGAAGGACGTGTGCTCTTTTCTTCTTAACTTTTTTTATATTTTTGATCCTTGGATATACACATATCTGTGTTGAAAGTGGGGCGTGATCCGTTTAGCAGCGCCTTGAGTATGCAAAGTGCTGCTTGCCAGCTGCTCGGAAATGAGTTATGAGTCGGACTGGCCCCACGTCTCCATTCTCCGTTCTCGGATCTCCGAAGACTCCGGCTCGTTTGCATATTTTAGGCCACCGTTTAATTAAAGGTTCCACAATTCCTCTTTTTAACGAAACATTTGAAACGGGGCACGAGCACGAGGGTCTCTCAAGAGTGCTCCTCCCTGTCTCGGGGCTTTGGGTGTCTTTTGGTCTGGGGATCTGTGGTCTCGAGTCTTGAGTTTTGAGTTTTGGGGCTTGGATCTTGAGGTGGAGTCTCGTCCATTCCCCAAGCACTCGAGTCCGTCAGAACTCAAGTGTGGAGCGTGTTCGGCGTTCGGCGGCTTTTTACCGCTCAAGGAAATGCACTGTGAGAAAATATAGTTACTCTAGAAATGCAAACCCTATGGCATTACAGCGAATGTATATCAATTATATATTCTTCCAAGCTTTTATCTCTAAAATGTGAAATATAAATAGAAGATTATTCTTTATAATTTAGTATCTAAATTAAAAATTTTCTTGGAGTGACCCAAGCTGTTTCGTGGCCAAGCAGCCAGCGATGATCTGGCCTGTTATTTCAACGCGCACTTTGGTTATTTCGTGTGATATTTCAAATCAATAATGTTCGGCCCTAAATAACTCTATTGTTGTGCGTAAGTTTTCTCGGAAATTCAACGGCTGCTGACGAACTCTTGGATATTTCATATTGCTGCGGGTGTTCTGGGTGGCTCAATAAAGTACAATGCAGGCAAATCAAGTTGGTAACGAAAAGAAAGCGCATCTCAGATCAGATCAGTTCAGTTAAGATGGGATCGCAGCGGTGAGTCAAGTATCTATCGGCTATTAGCGCTGCTGCCCGGTGTGCATTTTATTGTCTTTGGGCCATAACTTATGGGCCAAGCGACACCTACCAGGCGAACCTGTTTATCACACGCATTAGATCGGGCCAAAACCATATCCACTGGTTCCACACGGCTCCTCGCCCATCAATTTCAGCTGCAGCAGCTGAAAAATAGGGAGACGGCTCGGAACGCCACCGCCAGGCCAACAAAGATACACCTTTTAGAAGGGGAAAGGTGAGGGTTGGCTGCTTTGTTCGCTGCTCTATAAATTCAAGTGGATATCAATAATAAATTTCACTAATTTCTGTCATTCCACTCGAGTGCTACAAGTCCGTGGTCCCCGCGGCTCCCTCGCTACCCTACAGTCGCCGCCTGTGTGTCTGTGTGTTAATGTCTTGCTTTTAACCACTTCATTGTTCGGGCGTCAAAGGTTAAGAGTCTCAGTCCCTCCGCTCGCATGTTGTTGTCTTCGCTCGATGTTGCTTGTCTGCAGCGCCGCCAGCAACACGGCAACATAGCAACAGCAACATGGACAACAGCAACAGCAGATGCACTCGGAGAAAATATGTAACCATTTCATTTGCATTATTAAAATATTTAAGATAGCAATTCCACATCGCTGCATTAATTACATGCTAAGAAAATAAGTTAATATTATTATATATAATATATTATTATTAATAGTAATATCTATTCATAGTCAGTATTTTCGCCCAGTGCACAACAGTAACATCTCACCCTCAACTGAACAGCATTGTGGATACTTTGCGCTTTTGTAGTTATTTTTCTTGGTTTTTATTGTATGGTTTTGTTGCGCATTTTTCCCCAGCCGACTTTATTATTGTTGGTGTTTACCTTTGTGTTATTTTCATTTTATACACATCATTTGATTCGATTTCATTTCTCGATTGCTGCCCGTTTTCCTTTCTTAGTTATTGTTGTTATTCTTAAAACGCCCCAATGCGATTGTCGAAACTACCATTGAGTTTTGATTTCTGAAGAGAGTCTTCTGCGCGTTTCGATCGATGGATCTGTTTCGTATGAATGGTGCAGGGGTTTTGAAAGGTGGTTGATAGATTAAGATGAAATGGCAATGGCGGTGGTTGGGTAAACAACCCAGTTCTCTGTCAAGTGCAGTCTTTCCATTTTGTGAGAAGAAGGGTGGTGGAAAACATTGGAATGCCATTCGAGGATTGATTGATTGGGGGAAGGTTGCGCTAGGTGGGAAGTTTTCAAACCAAAACATTGTCCAACCATTTGTTCTCTTAAAATTACAACTTTTAAAGGTTAATTTCCCACTTCAGTAGCTTCATTGGTCAAGTAATGCAACACTCATTCCGTGACCAATCCAGATGCCTGGCTGTCTGCCAAGTTGGCTGCAATTACAAGAAACAAACGTGAGACGAATTTCAATATCGATTCCGAAATCTTCCCGCTGCCAAAATGATCAAACGGTTTTCGGGCCTCCTTCAACTTGAGTTCGAGTTCAGTTCGGTTCGGTTCTTCTGGCCGATCATCCCCCGTAAACAATGGATTATCTAACCACTTCACAAAGTGCGTGAAAAAAGAAGAGCAGAGCGAGAGACACTTGTGGAATCGCATGGATCTTCGAATTCATTTTTGGCCGCGTCAGCGTTTCCATTGTCCTGGGGAGATATAAAAAACGAGGAAGAGGGGGGGCTTTGGTACAATGGCAAACAATTAATGTGGCTCATTGTTATCGGTCGATGTCCATTTCGGGGCATTACGTGAAAGTATTTTCCCGGGCTCCGGCTCTCTCCCTTCCGCCACTCGACAGAAGTCAATTCTAATCGAATTGTATTCCAAATAAAGGGAATCTGGATTCCCCAGAATCGAATGAATAGCCCGTCGAATGGGGCGACAACAAATTGTGGGAACTTCTCTGCGTTTTTCCCTTTCTGGTCTTAGGGTTATAATGCCGCAATAAACTCAAGTGGAAAAATTGCGGCAAAAGTCTTAAGCGCAGCCACTAAAACGTTTAAGTCCCCGTGTTTCTTTTCTTTTCTGGCCAAGACTAATGGCCCAGCCAATTTGTATATGGCCAAAAGATCGGAGTGGGAACGGATGAAATTTCATCAAAGAATTTTTCGGCTCTTCTCGCATCGCCATAAAATCCTCCTTTTGGCCCCATGCAATTTTGGTAGCTATACGTCTTTGGCTCCTCCTGCGAATCTGCCTGTGAATCGTTTACGTGTTGGCATCTGTCGGATTCGAGGTATCTGCATCCGAAGGATTGGCCAGCCGGGCTCAGAGAAAGGTTCGGTTCGTTTACGCAGCATTCTTCGGATCAGCCAAATTACAATATTATTATTATTGTGCCTGAGAATTTTTGATTGAAGTTTAAAGGGCTTAAAAGCCCAGCCAACTACCAGTTTGTGCGATTTCAGTTGCCATTCGCTTTATTGCCGCCATTATCATCATCGGCCCGGTTTGGCCACGGCGACTTTCCAGTCTTTCGCATCGTCTTGTGAATTTGAATACTTAATTTTGCATTTATTGCCGGCGGCCAAGAAGCCGCTGCCAAGTTCCCAAAAGGTCACAGTTCACGCGCGTGCAGCGGTCGCAGTGTGAGAAGGTTTAGTTTGGGAAGAAAGTTTATGCGGAAATTGCCATTGTTACTGAGAAACTCAAATATAATTACGATTGGCAAAGTTAGGCAAATCGAATTCTACGATTGTTCTACATCTTATAAAAACATGCGATTTTTGAGAGACCATCGAATGCTGGTAACTACAATATATGATGTCATTATGAGGGGCAATATCCTGCAGGAAACAGCAGGTTTCACGTCTACTTAACAGAAAAAAAACCCCTGATTACTTTCCTATCAATAGAATTCAATGGTTTTTCCTTCGCCCCACACCAAGCCGCTTGTCTGATTTATGCTTGCCACCGCCCGAGTCTATATATCACACCATCGGAAGGTGACCATCCCGTATTGTGCGGCGATCTATCTGCCATCCATCAGGCCGTGAAATATTGCTGCTCCCCCGCCGCCTTGATATCGGAGCTCCAACTCAACTCCGCCTCCCCCCGCCACCTGGCACGATAAATTCCACGCCCGAACCCGATGATATTATCGAAGGCCCCACACAATGGCGAAAATAAAAAAATAACACACACGCACACACCAAACCGATAGAGAAATTTATAGCCGATATGGATATATATATGGATATGGACCCGATGAAATGATACGCGACCCGAGTCCGAGTCACAGCTATTATCCATAATCTCAGCCACGTTTTGGCTTTTCCGTTTCCCGTTTTCCCTTGCCCTTGCCCTTTGGGCCCTCAAAACTTTTTGTTGATGGCCAATTAAAATGGGTTATTAGCAGAAGTGCGATATGAGAAGAAGCCCCTGATTGTGTGGCGTTTGGAAATCTGTTGTCCATTCTTTTTGTTCGTGTTTTTGGGTTTTGTGACGTCTTCGGTCCTATAAAACGGGGTGAATATCAACCGATATATACCGTTGGTTTTACGACCATATCGCCGGGCATATCGAGAAACAGGCCCCATCCTAACATTTGTGTCTGCGTCGTCTATGGGCCCCGGGTAATAAAGGCCATAAAAGAACTTCTGCATTCGATCCGATCTTCACAAGTGTATGCGATATTGAGGGAGCTATAAAGTAGTTAAGTGCCCCAAAGGCTCTCGCCCCCAATATGATATTATGGTAGCCAAAACGCTCCAAATGGCAGTTGCGTGATGATGCCACCAACAGGAATCCCAATTCCAACTCGAGAATCCCGAAACGCTTAGCAAAATGCCGTCCATCAGCAGCAGCAGCAGCAGCGGCGGCGGCAGTCGGATCATCAGTTAAATGAAATGATTGAAGCCGAATTGAAGTCTTTAGTCAACGCAACACGCAAACCAACAATTGGCCACGCGGAGGACTCCTCATCTCAGCCAGCGAAACGACGGCAGAGGAGTCCGTTCCAGGCGGCAGACGGACTCTGATAAGCTGTCAATAGTTGGGCTCCGGCTATGCTTCATTAATCACAACATGATGCTGAAATTTCCAAGGAAGCAAAAGCACGCCATTGTTGTTTTTCCAAAGTGCTGGGGTATTTTGGACATGGTATTTATAAGGTGGATTATTGTAGGAAACTGTTTCGGTAATTAAACTTAATTTATAGCTTTTAAATCTTTATTTTTGAACAATTTAATAACTCAACTTACTTTGAGTCTAGTAATTTATTACCCAAAAGTAAGTTCTAAGGTATCTCCCAGCTCAGCAGAGACCAACTTCAATCCTGTGAGAGTTACTTTCTGCAAAAATTGCGCATACGCCGCATTGACCTCGCCACGCCGCCGCTCATAATAATGCAATATCACTAATTTATGGAGCTCTGGCCAACTGCAGCTCCCTTGCTGTGTGGCTGAAAAAGCTCATCATCGGCAGCAGCTGACGATGGAGCCTTCATTGGATTGGGGATTGGGGCTTGGGACTTGGGACTTGGAGCTAGAGGCTTGGGGATTTGGGACTCGGTCGGTCCATCTCATGTGCGCTGCTCTCGGAATGTGCAACGTCATTACTTTTATGATTGTTCAGGTATTCAGAAATGCCCGCCGCTGGTTGGCCCACCGATCCGAGGCGATCCATCGATCGATCGCTTTTGGCTGAATTCGTTGTTCATGTACAATATTTTCTTTAGTCAATCGAAGTTGTCGATGTGACTTTTATGTGCCACTCAAGTGTTTCTCTTCCTCGTGTTGCCTTTGCTGCTCTGCTGTTTTTGTTGTCTATCAGCGGTGCGGGTGTTAAAGACCACTGAAGACAATTGTTATTTTTAATATCATTGTTGGAGAGCGAGTTATTCACTGTAAAAGTTCCAGCACTCAGTCAAAGTTGGACTCTGTTATTGTAAGCCATGTCTAGTGATATGATTTCGCATTGTGTATTGTGTAGTATTTTTTCGGATCGCTTTTCGTTCGATTGTCGGACTTTTCAGAGAAGGCCGCCGCCTCCAACGATGTCATGTCGTATGGAAGTTGAATGTTGCAGATGGGCAGGGACTCGAGTTTTGGTTGGATAATTTCTGAAGAGGCACACTTGGCATCGACGATAGATGAGTAATAGACGAGAATTCGTAGGGTGGGCTGTTGAGGAAGTTGTTGGGAATGTACTATAAATATTTGTGATTAACTTGGTTTCCATCACACCTGCTAATCGAATTAACTTTAATACCACCATTGACTAATCATCACTTCGTTGGCATTGTCATTTCAAAACTTGAACGCATTTAATAGACTCATTGTCTGGGCTGAAAGGAAACTTTTGGTTTACGATTTCCCCCTCGATCCAAACCCCAAATCCAAGCTTATCAGTTGGCCAGACAAAACACGAGATCTGTTATGCTAATCGCGGCATTCATTCCATTCTGTTGAATTCAATTCTGAGCCAGACCACCCAGCAGAGCCAGCAAGCAATTTGCATTTGCATCATCAAACATAACAGATCATGATTCCCCAGCTTCGAAACCGACTTCAAATCCAATCCAGTTTGGAAACGTTTTCGGTTTCTGGTCGGAGCCGCGTCCATTGTCACAGTCGAATGTCTAATTAATTGTCTGTTGATTTAGTTGGCCATTAAAACGCGATGCTAAAACGCCTCCGACTTTAGAGACTCTGGTCTCTGTGCGGCTGTTGTTTGTTTTACGAGCCTTGTGTGCATACGCATTAAATCGCTAAAGTTCAGTTTGGCAATCAAAAAAGAAACAGGAAAAGAGCTCAAAACTCAAAAGCAGCAAAAAGAAGAAAAGATATAGACATTCCCCGCACTTGGAGACTGATAAACTGAAGCCATTGCAGCCGCAACAACATCCACATCAACAACGGCAATGAAACTGCCCACACAGAGCGCAGCCAGCACCACAAAGTGGTCAATGATGATCATCCGCCGATGGTTGATGCTGGTACCTGGTTATAGTGGTATATATCGCTATGGCCGGAGCCCCCTGCTTCTTATCCGCACCACTGCCACAATTATCAAGTGTGAAAACCAGCGAATAACAAATTAAGCGAGTGATACCATGTCCGCAGCCCCAAGAACGAGAATCGAACTCAGCTCGAACTTGACACTGGCCGTGTATTGAATGTATATGGACAAGATTGTCCCAAACTCGCGGCACTGAGAGAAAAATAGTAAGTATGTATAACTGCATCTCTTTTTTGAAGCTTTACTCCATGCAGCCAACTGATTTTTAGCTTCAAGGGGCAGATACATTATCTCTGGAGTACAATGCAGTTTTAGTTGCACAAATCACCCCGCAATCACCTTGCATTTTTGCTCAGTGCACCAGATGCAGTTACAGACTCAGGGATATAGGGACAGTGAAAGAGACGGCGCAGAGGGACAGAGAGAGAGAGAGGGAGAGACAGGGTCCGAGACAGGCACTACTCCGATATCAGTTTTATGGGTGGCCCACATGTCGAGGGCCATAAAGTAGAAAATTATCACCTTTTAAATTGAAGAATCCAAACAAATTGAAACGGATATCGTGTTTAAGTGCTATCGACATCACTTCTATTAGCCCTGTCCCCGTGTTTGTGCGAGTGTGTCTCCAGACCATTGGGTTACATGACTCCTCATCCATGTCCGCATCCTTCTTCTTTGCTGTTCCTGCACCCAGAATCCCCCTCCCCATTCACCGGGCGCCTCTTCTCCCTTCCTTTTCCCCAGCGACAAGCCAATTAAAAACATAAAAAAGTCGCAACAGAAGTAGAAACGCGATGGTGAGAGAAACATTGATGGACCCCTGGGTACTTCTTAAAGTATCCATCACCTTATTAAAAAGGAAATAGCTTATCGGGCAGAAAGTATGAATACCACATCGTTAAAAAGCTTAAATAATTAAATATAAAATGGAATCCCCTAACTAATCCTTAATCCCTAATCCTTTCCCATTGTATTTTCAGGAACCCAATCTACCCTAGTCCACTTGATACCCCAAAGTTGAGTGAAAATGCGTGGGTTTCTGGATGCACATGGGCATGAGAATGGGAGCCGAATTGAGCCGGGCCTAGAAAGCTTCCTCCGGCTGCTTGGCCATGATCTGGGGGTCCCATTAGCCACAAAAGGTGTAGGCCGAAAATGCTCTCAGCATCGTGGCATCAAGTTCGCAGCAGGATGCGCGGAGGGGAGCAGCGATATTTGATTTGCGAGACAGTTGGCAACTGCGGCAGTTGGCAATTATTGCACATTACCCGGACAGTTGACAGTTGGCTAAAAAGGGGCAGCGCAGTTGCGGGGGGTTCTGGACAAGATTTGATTACGCATTGAACTGTGGGGCTGGGCCTAATTGAAGTCTGCCTGCCACCTGCCCGGCCAAGGCTTTATTCTCTTATTATCCGTCTATCCTACCCGGCCAGCACTTTTGCCTATAACTCGACTTCCAGCCGACCGACCAGTTGCGATGCCCGATCAGCGATCAGGGGGCAAGAGGGCGGGGGCCTTTCTGGGCCTCTTGGCCGACTGGCAGCAACCATAAATGCGCTCCGTGGGAAATGGCGTGTGCCCTCGAGCGTGTGCCGACCAATTTGACTCCTCGCGAACTGGAAAAATACGAAGGTAATAATTCACAAAAAAATATTTGTAGAAACTTGCATGGGAACAATCGCGTTGGACGTTGATTTCTCGAAAAGCGTTCGTTCGCTCGTTGGCTCGGCGGTCCAGGAACCAGCTTTATTCGATCATACATACATGTATATATATACTCATATATATATATAAATCGGGCACGGCTACACATGTAGATGCGAGTGTGTATAGGATCCAGCCAGGGCTGCAGGAAAGCCTGGCGCGTAAAAAATGCCGAAGGTGGAGCCTGATTTTCGGCTTTGGGGCGTGGGCTGAAGAAGCTCCACTGCCGACGCAAATTATCCAGCGACTTGCCATTGTTTATAGGCTGTTCTGATTTCTCTTGTTTTCAATAAAAGTCGATTCAAATTTATTTAGAAGTGAAGATAAAGATGTGCATTTTAATTCACAAAGCTCATTGTTCACTAAGTTATTGTCCTTAATTAATAAAATATACACATATCTTTGGTAATGAAGATGTAGAATTAATACAGATATTTTTATAACTTGATATGCATATGCTTAAGTATCCACATTACAATATTTCTGTTCAATTTTCTCATATTTTTGGGGCCCTGTCTGGCACACTTGACTCGACTTTTGGCGACTACCAAAGCTCATTGCCACGCCAGACTTGCGCTCAACACGCCCCCGTTTATGTCCCACAGCCGACAGCCCCCTGAACCCTTCGCTGGCCAGCCTTAGCCCATACCCACTCCCTTCGGGGATCGACCACAAAAGTCAGCCAAGTCAGCCACTGACTAAGTGCGAATCTGTGGCGCAATCAGTTGACCACAAGTCGGCTCGCTGGCATAGTTTCTGAATTTATTTCACCAGTTTCCGCGGCAAGAGTCTGCGTCCAGGTCCGCGGCTCCGAGCTGGAGTCCCGACCCCAAAAGTCGGTTCACGACCACGTCTTTGAGGACCACTGATGCTGATGATGATGATGGCGGTGCCGCCGCTGCCGCAACCGCTGCCACTGCCGAAGTTGAAGTTGCAGCTTCAGCAGCCCCAAAAGCCTCGGTTTCTTACTTTGGCTGCCGTTAAAGAAGGCGAGTAGGTGGATCGTACGTTTGCTTACTAACTGCCGTGGTCAAAATGTTTATCAACTTTAATATTAAATTGTATGCCCCGGCCAAGGCGGGCCGGACCCCGAAAAGTCAGGTGCGGAATTGGTTGGCAAGTTGCACCTAATTGAAAAATATTTAAAATAATCGAGTTTTAAGTAGGTTAACTATTATGAAAATGACATTTTAGACATTTATTAATAAAAGCTCAGAAAGCTTATTTAAAGAATCAAAGATATGCTCTCATTATTTTCTTTTTTAAGGATCGCCATCGATTCAATATATTACCGCCCTTGAATAAATTTCTCGACCCGAGTCCGCTCCTGACCCCTTCATCGCACTCTGACCGGTCATGGGCGACCCGAGAGTGATGGGGCTTGGTGCGGGGGAGGGCTGCTGGGGATGGATGGGGGTTGTCCCTCCATAAAGCACGCCGCTGCCTACCGAGCAATCAGATGTGTTGTGCCCCAGCCCGTTTGCCATGGCCTGTCCAGCCCTCAGTCGCAGGCCCAGCTTTGGAGCAGCTCCGGGTCCGAGACACAGCCGGTCAGCAGCCGGCCAGCACCTCCCCCAGCCCCTGAAACCTCCCCCCAAGGAACGCCTCCACTTCACTGGGGAGGCACTGAAAGAAAATCAGTTTTTATTTAGTTTTCAGCCTAACTATATACATTTTTCGAGGTAATAATGGTTAGGCTTACTTCACACTATAAAATATTTCTAAAAATGGGCTGAACTGGCACTTTTCTCGCAGTGTAACCGACCGCCGAGCCACTCGAATCGGCTGGGTGCTCCGCGTGCAGCTTTCGTGCTTCAGATGGCCGGCGGCTAAATTTGTCGCACGTTGAGTATTTTTAAACCATGAGAAAATCCTTTGGCGCTAATAGCCCGAATTCCTTGTGCTTAACATAAAAATCGCCTCTTGTACCCACTACATCATGCAATATGGACTTGAAATTAGTTGGGAATTGGCCACGAGGAGATTTCGGAGGGGCTGAAATCGAGAAAAAGGCAAGGGAATTACGTTTTCTGCATATGTAAGTGGTGGGGATTTTATTGGGCTTTGTTGCTATTCCCATAATCATGTGAAAATGGCCGAAACGGTTCTTCTAGCAGCGGGCCAAAATCTATTCAGACAATTCTTTTCGCCGCGGGCTTCATTCACATTTATGCAGGAGATCAATGGATTTATATAGCGAATTCTACGTCGCTGGATCTTCATGGGAATCGAGTTTCATTCACATCCGAATAGGTTTTCGGATAGATTTTTGTTAGTTTTATGAATGAAAGAGAGTGATTTTATGTTTGGTGTTAATGGATTCTCTACGAGAGACTTTGTTACCCAAACAGAAAATGGAAATCAAACATATAATTAATGTTGTTCGATACCAAGTATATTCCAGAATTCTGCACATTTTTTTTTTTAACTTTTCCCACACTCAATCGAAAATGCACAAAACCACTTAAGATGAAATTTGGCAAATTTTCAACGCTCCTCAATCAATCGGCAGATAATTACCATATCATAATGATCTCACATCTCCACCGATTGCGATTGCGACACCACCGCCCCGCGTATCGCTTATATTGTTGTTAACAAATTAACGTAGAAAGCTCAACGAACCCAATGATCTCGCAGCGGGTAGGCAGCACCCACCCAAAACAACAACAACAACATCAAAAACAATAACAAAAGCAGAACAAACCGCAGTCGAAGTCCGAACCGAAAAAAGGAAAACAAAAAGGTAAGTTAACTAAAAAAAAATCCGCCGACACTGTCGATGGCTCGATGGGATGGATGACGAGGCATCGATGAGGTCTGATGGCTTTGACTTTGATGCCCAGGGACACCCCGGTGAGCCAGGGACTCATCCCTGCTCCGCCCGGCTCGGATGCATCTCATCTCCAGTGGAGTGGATGCGGCCCAGTCGAATCCCAGCCAGAAACGGCGGGATCACACTGCGAGAAAAGAAGAGCTGAAATCTAATAATTTGTATCTGATCAGCAGCTAATAGCCATTTAATTACAATTACGTTTGTCTGATTCCGTTTAGTCATTCAGAAGATACATCTATCTTAGCAAAACCTCCAATTTCGATTCATTTGCACCCCCACTTTTCGCTCAGTGCACGATCCCGCCCTGCAGTGCATGTCAGAGGCATGTAAACGTGTAGAAACATAATTTGTAGGCACGTTCACTGGCAAACGCCAACGCCAATGAGATTCAGGTTGAAGTTCAGGGGGGCCGAGGTGCGGGACAAACATATGTAAATGTCGGGGCGTTAAATCGGGGCATAGAAGAAGAAGAAGATGGGAGCCCCAACTATCCCCCCAACAGCACCGATCGGCCCAACGAACCGATTATGAATATGAAATATCGCCTGGTCCAAGATCATTGTTCGGAACTCGGAAGATCTTCTGGCCATGTGAACCCACCGTAGGATGTAGGTGCTCTCCCCCGGATCCCACCGATTTCCAACTCCCTGAAAAGATTCACATTCGTATGATTAATGATGGTAACTGCGACGGCGGCAAGGAATTTCAACATAACTACTTTGTGCTCGGATACAAATCGTTATTACACATTAAATGTTCCCAGTGAGTGGTTAATCAACAGCCAGAGACGTCGGCCAAGGGGGGCCGGCAGGGGGCTGGTTTCAGGGTCAGGGTTTGGCTGCGTTAGGTTTTTTCCCCCCCACACACACACCACACATATAACTCGTCTCTTTTTTGGTTGCGCGGGTGTACGCTTTTGAACTGCTGAACTGCCAGCGTGTAAATCAATTGAAAATAATTTGTTACTTTTAATAATAAGTGAAAGAAGCTGTGCGCATGCCTGTGGCGAGGGGTTAAGACCGGCCGGGGGGTGGGGGCACCGGAGGGTTAAGCGGGGCAGAAACGATCTCCCCACGCTTACGGCTGCGGTACTTTGGTACTTGGGAACTTGGTAACTTGGCAAACTGGGGAACCTGCCCCGACTTGTAATTGATCATGTGTTTTGTCCGTTTCCCTTGGCAATCCGATTCCCCGATCCGTGTTGTTTGCGTGCGGGGCACAAACAAATAAACAAATAAACATTCAGACCAGGCCGAGACTGTTGACTGTTGTGCCATAATCGATGAAACCAATCGATCAACACTGCCAGCGGATCAACAGGAGCGTAGGTGTTTTGGGGGCTCTGAAAGGGAAACTTCTCGGCAAGGGTTTCTTTTATGCCACATCAAGTGAAAACGATAGAGAGATAGATTTCCCAGTATATGGTGGATACCAGTGGATGTATATTCAAAGTTCTCTTCATACAATCATAGCTCCAACTAACTCCAATACCCTCCCGAAACTTCATAACTCCACCCCTGCTAACACCTTCGATTTCAGTTCCCGCGATATTTCGATTTTGCTGAGCCACTCGAGGATGACTGATGGCAGGACATAACGAGCCGAGAGCTCTATCTAGTTAGGTGGTCCATGAGTCAATCGCCGTGATCAGGTTTAGTCATTTCCAGCGCTCAAATAAATAAAAGCTTTGAGCGCCACATGTCGTCGATTCCTTGTAATCCCGAAATTGGAATGGGCAGGGGAATGAGAATGGGAGTGCATACGTTCCCAGGGCCCGCAGAAGATCCTGCTTAGGATGGGGAGCCTCTTATAATGTCTTATTTATATCGGATTATGGCCATCACACCATTGGCCCGCTTTTGTTGCTGTGTGGCCACCATCAGAAGAGGGCTCAGAGCACACAAAGCCAGCGGGCGCATTAAAATGTCAAAGAGCCGAGAATGAAATAATAAAAAATAAAACAGACAGCGGACAACAAGTGAAAACGCAGGCATAACAAACAAAAGAGTTGTCAAGTCCATGGAGGATGGTCCACTAACTAACTTGATACCGAGGTGTTTCCACTTTTATCTGTGGTTTTTTTCCCTGGTAATTCAATTAAGTTCCCACTGGGAGGAGTAGGAGGTAGTCCCATTCCAGATCCAGATCCCCCTATCGAGTGGACTTCCAGGGACCTCCATGCCCGTTGGCTGTCCGTCTATAAAATTGATCGCTCTCTTAGCCCGGCTAACTTTATTTTCGGGGCTAACCAATTTCCCAAACTGATTTGTGCCCGGCGATAAATTCAGCAACCTAATTGACAGCACAGTCCCCTGTCTCCAGGCATCTTCTTCTGGGCTGCAGGGTTCTCCGGTTTCGTTTTCCACTTCTAGGTGTCAATTAATGCACTGACTCGGGGAGATTGAGCCGGGCTGATAAGGCGGAAAAGTCGGGGCAGAAAAATGGCCTCGGGCGATTAAATTGTTGGAGGTGCACTCGGAAAAAGATCCTCAAAATGAAAATCGTGTTTACCCGAAGAAATCCTTTCGAATTCTAAACATCAAATCTTTAAGGAATATTTTTCTGATGAAAGACAATTGAAAATGAATAGTGCCATAGCAATTTCTCTCAGTGCCAACTCCCAGACAGTTGCTTTTGTTATGGCCAGTTAAGATTTGTTCGGACCTAAGTAAGTTATATTTAAAACACCTTCTTAGGCAAAACAAAAGTGTCAAAATAGCCGATCGATAGTGGCGACGACCATAAAAACGAACACCCAGTGAGCTCGAAATTGAACTCGCCTCGAGTGCGCGTCGTTGGTTCTCAGTCGAGTATATGAGTATCTGAGTATCTGCGCGCCGAAGTATCTAGGTATCGGTGTATCTGAGTATCTCCCCACCAATTTTAGTGTCGTCGCCTGTCTGCGGAGGGGGAAAAAGGCTTGTCAGCCGAGTTTTCCGATCTTTTTCCCCTAAGTAACTACGCGTGTAGTGCAATTAGGCTGCGACATTGTGACACATGCGACTACTGTGCGCCACAGTCAACAGCGACACAAAAAAAGAACATTCGTGCAACAATCAAGTGTTGTGCTGCTTAGCAGAGACGTGGCTGAAAGGGGGGCTAACGAATTGGGGGGCTTTCGAGAGGGCTGATTGGAGTATGATGTCTAATATTTGTGTCCCATGAAGTGGTTGCGTATAAGTACTTTCCAAGCAAGTGCTCATGATATACTTAGATAAGAACCAGCATGAGTAATTGTGTTATTTTCATTTCCAATATAGATTTTTCCATTAAATCTAAACTATCAGAAAGGGAAATGATTAATGTTGCCCTTGATATGAACATATATCATATAGCATTTTCCGAATTATGCAAATCACTTTCACATTAGCTGTGATTTATATTTATGGTAACTAGCATATATAAACAATTTGTGGTTAAATGTTGGGTATCCATTTCTTAACGGATCCACTTTCGTAAAGCTAGTATCAAATTCTTAAGAGTTAGAAGTACATAATCGTAGTAATAAAATACAATTTTAACTTTCGCTAAGATCCTCCTAAAAGCATTCAAATCGCAGTGTATGGAAATGGTGAAGTGGCAATACGATGTCTGTGGCTGTGGGCCAAAAGGCGTTGCGATGTCGGCATATCAAAACCACTTTTAAAGCTGACAATCTAGACAATGTACAATTACGAGAGACAAGTTTTGTTTGTATACGTATAAATGTATATATATTTTTGGGCTTGGCTCACTTGACAACTCTTGTATAGTTTTAGATGGTTTTCGAGTTATGTTGCTGCGGTAATGCTGTCATCATCATCTATGAGTGTTTCTGTCAACGGCCATTTTAAGCGTGTCCTCGATTCGATTCGATGCCAAATTGATTTGCAACGTTTTAATTGAACACCTCAGCAGTTGACCAGTTGGCCAGTTGACCACTCGTCCAGTCGACCTGTCGACCAACCGGCTTACAACATCATTTCTGGCTTTTCAGGGTGGTCCCGGCCCAAAGGCGAACAGGGCCAAGTGCGAACGTGGCCTGGACAATGGGATGTGCCCCTATGCCGATCCTTTTCCCCCGGGCAGCTCATTAAAATTGCATGCTCGGTAGGAGCAGAAAATAGGAGGAGACTGCCCCTGTGGCAGTAAATGGCTCACTTTTGGCAGGCGACTTTCCAGCACGTCCTGCCACTACAATTTACAATGGCAGGACATCCACAGGACACGGAGCTGCATGCCACCCTAGTTGCGGAACCGATGCGTTTAATTGTGGCTCAAAATGGCCCAAAAAAAAAGGGACTCACAACCCCATGCGGACACATATCAATCTGGTCGGGATAACTCGCCCTCCCGCTGTGACTTTCACAAAATATTTTGGTTGTACGCAGTGCAATTATGGACAAGGTGTGTCGAAATGCCAGGACACCAAGATCCTCGAGGTCCTTGGACTGCCTGCGGCGAAGTGTTGCAAAACACGGAACACAAGTCCTACGGTTGACCACCCGACCAACTCGGCCAGATAAGGCTAAGGTTAAGGTTTGGCCAAAATCAGCAGGATATGCATGCCCAAGGGGGCGCGGCCAGGATACTTGTCAAAGGTAATCCCGGCAAAAAAGAGGCATCTATGTAGACATCAATTGGCGAATACGTTGGCACTTTTCTGGCCCGAAAACAAAGCAAAATCAAAGCCAACACAATGAGAGGGCCCAAATCAATTGTACATGGCCATAAGGCCCGAGAGTATGTCATCAAGGTGGAGAAAATGGAAAATGGAAAATGCTAATGGAAATGGAAATCGAGCAGCAAATGAGGCAGATGCAGACCCCTCATGCGGGTTCCCCCCGGGGGTAACCAGAACGACCTCAGGCCTCAATTAAAGACAATCCTATGCTCGATTTTGAGACAAAGATCACAATCTGAAATTGACAGTTCGGAGTAAGAAGCGTGCTAAGAGAAATGCAATTGCCAATGGAAGAAACTGGAAAAGGGAATCAAACATACCTTTTGCAAGGCATTTGGCACGTTCCCGATTTTCAAGAGAAGCCACAATGAAAACTGAACTAAACCCAAAACTGAAACACAGGCCATAAATATTTGGACCACACCTCAAAGTTAAACAATAACCATAGTGTTACCGAAATTGAAACCGAGTCATGACAAAATCATAGCAAAACTGACATCAAATTCAATTCGATTCGATTTCATAAATTAACTTATGCGACAGTTTGAATATTTTTGGTGGCGAGACGAGACTTCTGCTTACTTAATCGGCAACCTGAAAATTAATAGAGCTGCTTAAAAATGCGCAAATCGCGATCTGCATAAAAACTGAGTTATATTCGGATGGTTAATAAATTTTGACAGCTGATGTTTGATGGTTCAACTTATATGGTCCTACGATTTCAGTCTACTGAGTTATCTTCGCAGCATGAGAAAAATTCCAAATCGGGATGGCGTGGGAGTTAGTCATCGGATAAGAAAGATTTCAAAGTGATTAAAACTAGATCAAAATCATTCAGTCCGCTTGGATCTTCAATCAGTAGGTGGATCAAAAAGTAATCTTAATAGTGGTTGCTGTTTAAATCTTTTCAGATGACTTTAACTTAGTACACCATAAAGATTAGTAGAAGGAATGATAAATCAAGGCGAAATTGCCATTGCCGAGTACCTGGAAACACAAAATCCCCGTGTTCATAAAAAGTCTTATTAAATTTCAGTTGAAAATTACTTTGAGTTTATATTTAAGTATTTTTGTGATAACTTCATATCAATACGAATGTTTGAAGCATACATATAGACGACAATGAGATCGTTGTATCGTTGTGCATGGTCACAATTGCTATAGCGACAATTAAGTTGTTAAGTCTAAACAGTAAGTAATCATGACACTTGTCGGGGTTTAACATTACACAATCGATCGATTGATTTATTCAAGTACTATTTAAATATAATAATTAAAACAGTCTTTCAATAACCAAAGCGGGTTTGAGGTTTGTTTGATTGAGCTATTGTAACATAACATTTGGTTTAATCCATAAGCACTACGAACTGAATGGGCTACTACGACTATAAGGTACATACAATAATATATAGTTAGATTACAATGTAAATTAAGTGCTATTTATTTAAGTTTATAGTTTACAGTTGTGTGTGTGTTTTGGAATTGATTTGTAGGAGGCTTGTGCTAGCAATACTTTTCATTGGATTTTTCATCAGTTTTCCTCTGCTATTTGACTTTGGCATTTGTTTAACGCAATTGGGGTCTGCTACATAGAACCGATTGCACGGAGGATGACTCTTCTGCTCACTGGGTTGCGATTGCGAGTTGCTGGCGAGGATTTTCCACTTGCACCTTTGGCCAGAATGCGGGCTGGACTCGCTTGGTTTTCCATTCCAGGCATTTCCCATGCCTGGCGGCCGTCCAGCTCTCTGAATCTCTTCTAGAATGTCTCAAAAGAAACCGGATACCGGGTTTCGCTGGTCCTTCAATCTATCTGCTCATGATCTCATCGATGGTGAAGCCAAGCGTCCGCTTGGGCTTCTCTGAGCTCGAGGATGACGAGGATAGATCCAGGACGGGCAGATGCTGTGCCAAATTCTCAGGTTGAGGCGAACTCAATGCCTGGTTTGGCACGGAATGTGAAGTGGCTGGTGAGGTGGTCACCACCACATCCTTGGTGCTCTGCTCGCTGTGGCTCTGGAGGTGACTCTTGAGGTTGGCCCGCTGGTTGAAGCTCCGCTGGCAGATGGGGCACTTGTGCGGACCCTCCTCCAGATGGGTGACCTTGTGCACGGCCAGGGTGCGCGACTGGCAGAAGCCCTTGCCGCAATCGCTGCACTTGAAGGGCTTGTCCTTGGAGTGGATGTACCGGTGGTCCCGCAGATGATCCTGCCGCCGGAAGGCCTTGCCGCAGATGTCGCAGGAGTAGGGCCTCTCGTCCGTGTGGGTTCTCTCATGGATGAGCAGATTGTACGACTTGGTGAACTGCCGGTTGCAGTACTTGCAGATGAACTGCTTCTTTGGCCGACTGCTGCCAGTTGCGCCGCTGGGAACACCACTCGCTCCACCGGCACCACCCAGTTTCAGGGTGGGCATGGCTCCGAAGTGGCGACCCACGACCGCGGCATGAAGACTATGGAGGCCAGCGGGATAGGGACGCACATGATGGGGATGTGGGTGCGGGTGGTGAGGATGCCCGTGGTGGTGATGGGGGTGCGGATGTTGCTGCTGCTGCTGTTGCTGCTGGTAGATGGCTGCGTTGCGGATCCAGTGGTTCATCAACTGCTGGTGCACGGCCACGGGATCGGCGCTGGCTGCGGGATAAACCGGATACTGCTGTGGAGCCTGATGTTGCTGCTGCTGCTGCTGCATCTGCAGCCACAGGCGATGCTGCTGCTGCTGTTGCTGCTGCTGTTGTTGCTGCTGCTGGTAGTGGGCCATGTGTCGCATGTGCAGCTGGGTGGCCACCGCCTCCTCGCTTATCGCCGGATGCACTCTCCTCAGCGGCTCCTCGGTGGGCGTGTGCGGGGGCGTTAGCATGGGGGAGAGACTCGTCTCGCGCTCCTCCTTGATCACTATGAAATCCTCCTCAGCAAAGTCTAAAAATTAAGGATAAGAAATGAACAAGGTTAGTTTTCAATTCAGATAAATGCACTTCTTTCAAATTTCAAATATTTGAAATTTTTTGAAACTAGATAGTAATCCGTTTAGCCGTCGGCATTTGCCAGCTGCCAACTTGTTCTGAGCCAGTTTTGAACTTGAACCCACCTTGTTCTCTGCTTAAGTTGAGCTCGTCATCCACGGTTATGTTGCTGATGGGCGAGGCCGATGTGGAAGACATTATACTGTCTTTGTTGGCCTTGTGTAGTTTTATTTGGCTTAAAATTGTTTAGTTGCGCGAACTGCACGGTTCACTTTGGCTTAGCACTTGTATCTGCGATTGTATCTTTTCTCAGTATATTTCCCAGCTGACTGAGCGTTCTTTTGGATGCGACGTGCCACCGACAACGTCTCGACACAAACTGAATTCGTTGGCCGTTCGCCGCTCTCCGACTCAAACGCTTGTGAATCGAAGTGAAACGAGGCGAGTGGAGTGCTGATATTCCCGTCTCGCTTCCACGTTTGAGTGACTCGTGTTGCTGTTGTTACTGTTGCTTTTGCTTTTGCTGCTGCTGCTGCCGCTGAGCGATGTTGCTGTTGGGAGTAGCGCTCGTTAATAACTGACTGCAACTGCTGGCAGGGCGACCCGTTTTTGAACCGGCCGAGAAGTGCGGAGGAGGGCGACGAGGGTGGCGAGCGGCCCGACCAACGGCAGCTGCCTGTGGCGGGGTTGAAGTTGTTTGGAAATGGTAGATACGTCCACGCCTACCTGCTGCTCTCGGATTGGCCCTCAGCGTTGGGTATCTACTATCCCATGGATGTGGCTCCGACTGAATGTGCCTGTGGATGTGCATGGATATATGTGCCGTGGCTTTTTCCGTTCCAGCAGTAAGCAAGCGGAAACCGTTGGCCTGACGGTCGCAAGCCTGGGATATTGTTGGTGTTGCTGCTGCTGCCGATGTTGCTGCCGTAGTTGCTGCTGCTGCCGTTGCTGCTGCTGCTGCTGTAGCTGCTGCTGCTGCTTCTGCCGCTGATGGCAGGCAGCCATCGCTGGAGTCCAGCCCGCATCCCAGTCCCAATCCCGAAACGCAGCCCTCCCAGGCGCATGTGCCATCAGCAGGAGCAGCAGCTGCACGAAGGTCCTGGCGCGTCCCTTCCACCTCCATTGCCATGCCCATGCCCATTCCCCGCCAGCTCTCGCTGGTCCTCGTGCCTTTTTAATGTCGTGCTGTCTGCGCCGCAGGATATTGTAATCTATTGTCCCTGTTTGTGTTTGCGCCTGATTCGTTTTCACTTAAATTTTAATTTGCAATACAAATCAGTTTTTTATTCCCCCCATTTCGCTTTACACTTTAATCTGGAATTCAATTAGCCGCTTCAAAGCGATGGCGATAAAAGTTTCGAGTGGGTGGAAACGGCCGTTTGTAGCGAAAATTGATTGGCTTTTAAAAGGGTTTCCGGCAGGATATGCCGGACATATTTTACAGCAAATTAACGACGAGTTTGAGGTAATGGTAATGTAATTGAAAACTTCATTAAAAAGATTGTACACAATCAATGGTTAGTTTTGGGTATGCCTTTCACACACCATTTATTTTCGTTTCTTTTTTTTTTTTTGTTTAATTATTTGACTCAGTATTGTATTTATTGTAATTTAGTTGTTAAAGTAGTTGTTAAGTAATAGTTGAACTTTCACCGATTTCAACCGAAGTGCGACTCGAGCTTGTCAAATCATCTTTAATGAGTTCCTCATTCGAAATGCTTCATGCTACTCACTTGGATAATTATTTAATAATTTGTAATTGAATCGAGACAAGCAGGTGCACTTTAGGGACAGTTTTCTTAACCTATTTTGAAGCCAACTGCTTGGAAACGAGAAGTAGTTATAGTCATAGAAAAAGGTTAAAAAAGAGCAGTTCTACTGGTTGCATGTTTCCAATCAATAGTTATTAAAGCATTAAATTAAAGTAGTTGTGAATTGTAAGATACTGTAGATAACTATCTTTGCAATTATTATAATTATTATCATATTATTCGGGCTATTTATAATTAAGCCGAATTTTTCATATTCAAGAAAATGCGAATTGTTAATAAGGAAATTTTCCTCATTAATGAATAGTTTCCATATTTATGCTTCCGAATTAAATCCTATTCTTCGGTTGGATTTTCCGCAAACTATAAGATGTTTCCCAACTCCGACAAAACATGGATAATGCATATCCTATTATCCTGCTTCCGAATTCCGTACATTCCCATGACTTTGACTTGTCGACTTTCCAGGTGAAGCATTTCCGCAATGGATCTGCGACTAATCCTTTAACTTGGCAAAACAAGAAACATTCCCATTGACTGGTTTTACCCGTGTACGGACTTAGGACCCAAGGATCCTGAGACTAAGCCCATTGCGACACACTCCGTCACAAGCGATCCTTGGCAGGATTGACTTTGGGTGATTAAATTAAGCAATATTTACACAACATTTAGTACAAACTTTCCCAAGCGGCGGCGAGCCAAAGATCAAACAGGCTGAATCAATAGGCAAAGGTCCTGCTGCAGGACGTTTTTTCCCAGAGTGCGTGTGTCTGAAACTCTGGGATTGTAGATTTTCGATCTTCGATCCGTTCCAACATCGGATCGGATGTGCCGTCGGTTTGCCAGAGTCGGATAGCTTTAGCCTCGGCGTTTGGCAATTGTCGCCGCTGTTGACGGTTGGCAAACAGTCGGCGAACTTTTCCATTTCAAAGTGACGGCCCGGACTCCGCCCACCCTTTCGGTTCCCTGCCTTTCGGCCTGTGGAGTCGCGAGCGGTAATTAACATCATGTCATAAGTGTACAAAGGCAAATAAATAAATAAATAGATAAACACCAGCGGAGTGGAGACACATGAAAGACACAGGCCGAATATTTCCCAGCACATGATATATGGCATCGCACTGGCTGACTTCCTGCTATATCCATTTGTTGTCGGTACTAATATTGTTACTATTGTTGTTGCGCCTGTCAACACATGGCCAAAAGGATTAGCCCTCTGCCGGGGGAAACACATGTCCCACTATTTGCATGTGGAAAACGCGAGATCTATAGTGTGGAGATCCTCCGCCACTCGGAAACGGAAACCAAATCCTAGGGATGCGGAAAGCAGGAACGATGGCAATAAAAAATAATTTGGAAAGACCTGAGACGCTTCCTCCGGGCCAAGGACCTGCACCAATAAAGAAGTCATTGGCTCGGCCATAAAGCCATAAAAAACTATAAAACTCTCGGCCTGCTCGACATTAGTAGCCTGCCATTGTTTTGCGGAGGTCCTGGCCCCTGGCCAGCGAAAAAATCGAAATTCGAAGTACAAAAATGTAGAGCGTAAAAAATATAACAACGAGAGCAAAAAATCACAAAATCATCATAAACCGAAAATGACAACTTACTTAGTCGCTTCTTTGGCATCATAAAATCGCCCAAAGACACTTCGCAGAAGACCCTTGGTTCTTGACTCTCGGATCTCCGGACTCTGACCCGGTTTTTAGCAATGTTCTTTCTGTTTTTTTGGTCTGCTTTCATTGTCTGCTCTTTTTTTGGACCATTGCCATGCATATTTTATGGTATTTTTTCGTGTTTCCACGAATAAAATTAGATTTTTTAGAGCAGAAATGTCAGCATCGCAGTGCGCGAAGTCATCGGCAATAATTGTAAAATGACTTTTTAGTGGTCCATATGCCAGGGGTTTCGCTCTTCCACCAAAATCGCTTTTTATATTAGCCGTGGAAAATGAGGCAGGGGCCTTTTTTTGGGAATCTCGACTTGGTGACCTTCACTTGTAGGGAAATCTCGAAGTTTTTCCTTCGAATCGAACTTCTTTGGGCTACTGAAAGAAGTCATCGTAGATTTTGGTGTATTCGAGGAAGTAATAGTAGTGAGAAAATATATTTTATGACTAGACTTCTGCTAAAAAATCACAGCTAGAAATCAAATTTATATGATGAAGTTCTCCGTGCAACTTGTAAGTAACTTGTGCTATAGATTTTATGCCTTACAGATTTCAGTACGCCATTTTCTTTCTCTAGAAACAATTTTATATAATTTTCCCAAATGGGGGAGGGGCACTCGTATAATGCAGCACAATTTTCTCAGGCATCAAGTCAAGATGGAAGAGGGCCAAAAGCCTCGGTTCAAGGCTTCGTTCAAAGGCAATTTGCAATTTCATGGCGAAAACAGACCAACTATAGCCACTGCGATGAGGTAAAGGAAAAAACAATTTCAGTTATTGGAAATGCTTCCAACGAACTGGGCAACAACAACCATTTCGCAACCTCGATTTCGCCGGCAAAACGCCAAAAAGTCGCTAAAATTGTTCAAGTCCTTGGGATTCGCCTGATAATTAGGTAAATCTATTGGGATCTCTTACCCAGCCGTGGACGAAGGGATGTCCAGGAGTCAAGGCTGCCGTCGAAAAGGAACAAGACGGGTGCACGCGGCATTGTTGCGATTTGAATTGCTTGCGAAAAGTATCTAAACACACCATAAACGCGTCACGCCCGCGACTCCGCGAATCGTAAACCCAAGGACACCATGGCCCTAAGTTGCCGCGACCAAAACCAAAACGCTGGCTCGTCGGAAAAAGGGGTGTACCCTTTACTAGCGTAATTAAAGGGGTGTGGACGGGTGAGTTTCGGGCCGGGGCAGCCAGGTAGCCAGGATGCCATCGGTATTGTCGCTGGCATCGTAAAACTGGTATCCTAGAAAACCTAACCCTAAACGTTACCCTGAACTGGACTTTGGCTTCGGGGCCATTGTCTTTCGCATTGCGGTGGGCGCGTCGCACTTTTACTCCTTCCCGAAACGAGGTACCTATGTATCACCAGATATTCCCTAGCTCACGCACGACCATCGTACCTGGAAGACCCTATCGCTATCGCGGACAAAAGGAGTAGCTAAGGGATTACTGAACTTGGACCGAGTATCCTTCGAGCATTTGCACATTCCGTGTTCGCGTCCTTGTCTGTTTTCGCCTCGCATCTTGAGTGTAGCGAATCCAGGAAGGGTTGATCCGCAGAAGGGTTGCACTTTATTTGGCAAAATAATTAGATTGATCCGGAGGGCAGTTGACTTCTCTGGTCATATTAGTGCTGCGCAAGGCAACTCCCCCACAACAAACCCGCGATTCCTGCGATTTCCTGTAGCGAATCCAACGAGCTTAGGGCCGAGTTCGGTTTTTGGTGAGCAACTCCCCGCAAGGGCAATCCTTTCCTGTATTTGTCAAAATAATTAGATAAATCCTTTCACGGGCTGGTAAACAAATTCGGGCTAGGATTACCACACAAGTATAAGCCGAAGTTCGATGTAATTAAATTTAAGGATTCATATATCTACAAGAGGTATTATCTATTGCCTTGCCTATTTAATATAAGATTAAAAAATTTGTAATTTTCATATATAATGCTTTAAGGACTGGATAATAAAAATATCATATGTTACCATTTTCTGGTTAATTGGATTGCTTCAGCCCCTTTGATATCCACCCGAATCCATGACTCACCTTGCGAAACTCCTCCCCCATCGATTTCGATATCGGCGCTTTGTGGGCTGTCAGCTACCTGAAAGCACCTCGTTCCCCGGCTGGCTTATCGATCGGGCGGCAGTCACCATCATGCCATCATATCATCCCGTTCCCATCCCCATAACAGCCCCACCGCGATTGCGTCGCTGTTTGCCGTATGGTAATAAACGGAGTCGGAGCCAACCCCGTATTTTGATAAGTACCACGAAAATGTCGCAAAAACAGAATGAGTTGGTAGAAATCTAATAATAAAAAAACGGCGCGAGGGGCGACAACACCTTTACGATGGCCCACGGCCCACGGGAGCGAGGGAGATGGGGCGAGGCGGCAGAAAGAGACGGGTGACCAGGCAGAGACTTTGATTTTAGCCGCCGCGCTTGTCATAAACATCGGTCGACTTTCATATTTCGCCGGCTGTTTCCCTCCTTTTCCATTTATTTTCCTTTTATGCTTTATTTGCGTTTGTGATTTAGCAATATGGCGGATGGCTCGGTGGATATGGTGGTTAACTTATCCGGTGGTTCAGGGGTTCGCTGGTTGGGCGGGCACCCATTTCCATGGCCTCTCTGTCGGCAGCCCCCAAAGTAAACCGCCGACCGCCAATCAAAATGCGCGCCCCGAATTAACCCATTGATGGATTTGATTGAGTGAGCGGAAGGTTGGGCTTCCACAATCGAATGGTGTGGGGAAAATTTGGAAAGGTAGCAAGGGAAAGGCAGAAATTTGATATGGAACTTTTATTAATATATTGGATTGTTTTATAACTTTTTACATTTAGCTTTAAAATAAAATTACAACATTTATTGAATTGCAGTGCCGTCCATTTTGATCTTTCTTCAGCCCACCTAGGGTTAAGAGTCAGCTTGACTTTGTTTTCCTTTCGAAACGAGGCTTTGATTAATTAATAATGGAGTGGCTAGGGTTCAACTGGGGATCAGCACAGAGGACTAATTGAAATGGCATCAATGGCTTCACTTGGCGATCGATCTTTTCAATTAGCCCAAAAACACCCGGGGAGAGTGTTCGCGCTTCGGAGTGAGCCACGTCTAATTACGGCGAGTATTGATGAAGGGCCAGGGCCTTTGATCTGGCGATCGGAATCTGGGGTGATGGCCACCCATTGATAGATAATCATGGTGACTGAATCGGCCCCACATCACTGGCCATGTAATCCAAGACAAGTGTGTAATTAATAATGCTCCAAGGGGCGCGCTTCTCGCTTTTCGATGATTTCCAGCGAAGATCTCGCGAGCCCTCGTAAAGTATTCAAATTACGGGGCGACGAAAAGTGTGAAAATGCGTTTTGAACGACACGAAAGGTCGCACCCCTGACACGGCGTGATTTATGATGCCAAAACATGTGCGACCCACAAAAAACAAGGTCCAAGGGCCTCAGCTCCCTGCCAGATGGAGGATCCTCCAGGACAGCGATCCTCCGATCCCAATTCCGATCCTTCAGCGCCACTTGCGGGAGTGTCAAGTGTTTGTTTGCTCCGATTACATGCTATGTTGGCTATTTCGATCCGGCTATTAGGGCACTGTTTACAGTGCGGCGCTATCCATAAATTACGGAAAAAATTCCCAATGATCTGTAGCGGAGAAAGCAGATCTCCAGTTCGTAACCCATGGACCGTAACCCATACGCCGTAACCCGATGCGGAATTTCAATTTCTGAAAACTCTCCTCCACTCCCCCAAGTTTGTTTACATTTTCCCTGAGACTAATTGTCGACATTGTATTCATGTGGCAGAGACTTTCAGGCACTGGGCCAAAGTGCTTCCATTTCCAACTAAGTATTTGGAATTTATTGGTCAAATCTCCGGATGGCCAACCGACGCCTGTGTGTGGTCCATAATCGCATTTCCATTTGCATCTCAAGTGTGTTTTTTTGGGGAGTGCTGGCCGTTTGCCGGCTTTCGCAGTTGCCTTTTTACGACTACTTAAGGCTAATGCCCGGTTCGGGGAATCTGGAGATCCGAATACGGTAGTAAATAGTTGCACCACTCAAGTGGCTGCCCGTGGAGTTCCAGCTCTGGGTCCTAGCACACTACCGACCGAACCACACTCCTTTAAAATTCCAAGCCTGCTTATCAGCTCGGTTTGGTTTGGTTTCGTTTTGACAGGCCTGCGAAAGGAGCCATGTTATGCACTCTTGTGGTTGTCACAAAACATCGATGCCACTAAACTCGGAGCGCGAAGTTTCAGATATCGCGGCCATCGATTCCCAGGAGTGCCAGTCGGAATCGTAAAAAGACTTAAGTATAAAACGTATCTTTACACGAAAAACCAGAGGTTTGTTTATGCCTGCCCACTTGACAGCACTCACTATCTATTCATCCACATTTCATTAGTTTTTCATTAGTTTTTATTACTGGGAGTATTCATTCTAACATCCAAATACAATTCGCCCAATATTGTAAGCCAAATTATTTGTAATCCTTTAACCTTCTTAGAAAACGCCGTACGTTAATGTCTTAATTTGAGTCCCGAGAAACAGCCAGCAAATCTCTCCATTAGGTGACCAACTAATCGAACCTGGGTCCACGGTTAACCCCAGACTGCCCGCTCCGTCACCTTGGACCACACGCATCCTGCATGGCAGGTTGGATATCCAGCAGGTTATGCTGCAGATCCCGCTGCTAACTAGTTACAAATAATTATCTGTTTGCCAAATACTCGGGGACAACTTTATCCGAGAAAACTGGACATCCATCCAATTGCAATTATACGCCAGTGGCCTTGAGTCGCCGCTGGCCGCTGGTACGAGGTTAGCCCAACCATCAGAGTTTTGGGTTTCGGAACTGGCATATCGAATGCCAAGGAATCCTCGGAGTCCTCTGAAGTGGAATCTCTGCGACTAATGCTGTGATTAGCATCTGCGTTGACAAACACAGTGAGCGGTCCCAAGGCGAAGATTCTGCGTTTCAGTTTCCTTCAGTTTTTCACGTCTACGGATCAGGGAACTGGGAACTGCGAACTGGCAACTGCGATGCGGAACCCCACCCAAGATGAATAATTATGGGTGATCTTTATGCTAGCACCGGCTCCTCGCTGGGACCGTTAATGCTCAAGTTGAGTCGCGGGGTTCCAGGGCTTCAGGGGTTTCACGGAGTTCCATGGGTTCCGTGGGCCCGGGCCCAGGCGGAGGGCTACCTGCGGCGTTTCCTCTGGCATTCCTGAAATTTCCTTCCTTCACCTTCAATTGATGCGCTCGAGTCGCGCTTTGTTAGCAGATATATTCACGCGTATTCCGCCGAAACTCGCTAATGGTCACAGCAAGTCGTCCGATACGATGCGAGGCGATCCGAACTGGAACCATGTTTCACCTTGGTCCCCGCCTGTGTTATTAATGATGGAAATTTGAAAATACAGAAGGTTCAATAATTGCAACATCATTGGGTCTTCGATTTCTCAACCTTCGGCTGACTTTTGTCCCCGGCCGTAAACAAATTGCCAGGCAGTTCGCCACACTTTCCGATTCCAATACTTCAATACCGATCCGGTGCCTGAAAAACACACGCGCGTCCCTGAGCAGATATATGTACATATATCCCGATTCCGATCCCGAAAATATGGCTTTATGGACAGGGGCCTCTACCTACGATCCGTAGAGATCCGATCGGCAGCACTGCGTTTATATTGCAGCAATTTCGAATCAATTGAATAGTTTCCACGAATGCGCACAAAGGCCATAAAACGCGTCGCGTGGTGAAGGCGCAGCTACAGATACGCAAACTATGAGATATTGTAAGCGGCGGAAGGACAAACTTCTGCTTTTTCACCAACAGCAACGGCAACAGCTTCACCTTCACTTCGCCCTTGCCTGTTGGCCCGTTTTATTGGCCTTTTTGTCATCGTAATTCACGTGTAAAACATGCCGACTGCCCAGTTCCCTTTCGGCCATTTCCCCTCCCGACCAAAAACTGCACTCGAGGATTGCGCGTGCGCACCTCTCCATTTGTTTACACGGCGCGCACGCCCTTCCCCGGCCACTCGGGACTTCCTTTTTAGAGGCGTACGCCCGGAATCCGGAATGCGAAATCAAGTAATGGACAAACAGATCCATTGTCGATTTCCCCGAATTTTCGGCGCACGAATCAAGTTACTTTAACACTTGCCAAGGCGACAGCAAACTCGAAATTGGTACTTAAAGTGGCCTTGCCAAAGGGGCCAAGGTACTGAAATGCAAATAGTGTTTCTCCTTTCAAAGTACACACCATTTCATTTAACATAACAAATAATTATTCAGTTACAGTTACAATCTATCATTAGTCGTCAGTGCATTACGTTGATTAGAGCCTATTCAAATGCTCGCTTATCGCGTGCAATCACAGCCCTTGAAGAAATAGACAAGTTGCAGTTAAGCTCTCGTCTGCATGTTTGTTGCAGTTAAGCTCCCGACCAGAAGAGCTCCTCCAAGTCAAACCCCCCGATAAGCTATCGCCGATTGTCTGCCTAGCTGTGGAGCAGCTTACATCAGCTGAAATCCATTGAGTGGCTAACACAAGTGGCAGTGGGCTTTAGGTGCACGTACCCAAATGCCCCAAACCGAATCGAATCGAATCGAATCGAAGCGACCCAAACCGAAAACCAATTCAAGTAGCTCGTGCAGTCCACCTTAATGCGCCCCTCGGCATTCGACATTCGACTTTCAACATTCGGCACTCGACGGGGGACAGGAAACTGCAGCTCCAAGTGACCGCCACTGCAACTGCATTTCGGACTCGAGATTGGCCAGTTATCTGCTAACAGCCCTCCTCCTCCTGCTCAGTCCAGCAGATAGCTACCCGTCATTGTCCGGAGGCACGAGCTCGATTAGTTGCTAGGGAAAGGTGTGCACTGCGAGAAAAGAGGCACTGGAAACGGATACAACCTAAACTACTTAATCTCTTGGAGTAAAGAGCTCTGAGTTCAGTAACTTCCGCAGCGCATAGGAATGTAAGATTACACATGTTTAATTTAAAGGGCTTATCCGTTTTCCAAGTGTACTGTTTGCCTTTGACCGGACGTTAATTGGATCACCCCCGCTGGACCCCAGTAGGACCTACTCCCGGTTTCAATCTTGGCAGCTGTCTGCCGAACGTCGCCCGCTGGGCACACATGTCCTGCGATGTGTCCACCCATGTGCTGTGTCCTCCTTTGATTGCCTACTAATCCTGGGCATCGATGCTCAGGCGACAATCGAAGTAAACAGCCAGACAAATGGGCAAACAAATGAGCCGGGGCGTGTGTCCTTAAACGAGCCAAATTGGATCATAACTGCGAAATGCTCAAATGGTGAAATGCTGAAATCTGTGCAAACAGCGCTCTAATTAAGTCCTGCGGAGAGGGTCCCCATAAAAAGGACCTCGCTCCAAATAGCCGACCATTAAAGCCGGACAATGGGGGCGCGTGTTTTCTGAATTGCGTCACAAGAGCACTGACTTGGATCGAGAATAAATCATTTTGGGGGTAGTCTGCATATAACTCTGACGTCAGCTGGTTTCTGTTATGTAGTGAAATCACGACATTCAGAAGAGAGGCAGTTAATAATTGAATTAGAAACCAGCTATTTACGGACTTTATCGAAACACTTATTTTCAAAATGGAAAACTAAAAACTTCTAAGCCAGATAAGACGAAATTATTCATGTGTCAAAACTTGGTGGGACCAGCGAAGGAGAAGGGCCTTGGGAACCTTGGGATCGATCCACTGTAACTAGGCTCACGATAAGCCAAGACCAGAAGTGCCCAAAAGCGTGGAGGCGTTTCCCATGTGTATTTGACCTCCCGCTCATGTTCAGAACCCAGTCTCCGACAGAAACAGAAACCAAAACAACGCAATATCAGCAATCTGGGCTTATAATGGGGGCGAAACTACCGATCGAAGCCACTCACAGCCACCAGAATCAACGGAACCAGAGCCACCAGCCCCACACTCCATTGAAATATAATTGGTCCCATGGGCACCTACTTATCGCCAGGAATGTTCGTTTTTAATTGCCCCGCTTTGTCGAAATACAATTTGCCTTTGTAAAATTTAACACACTTTTTATCGAGAAAACAAAAAGACGAACACTTACCAAGAAAAAAACACTTAGCGTTAACTGGCTGCTATCATCAAGTGTGAGAAAGTGTTTCGCCCAGAGCCAATCGGCATCGAAATGGCCTGGGAAGTGGGTCGACACAACGCCCACTCCCATTAGCTGGTGTGGAGCCACTCCAGCGCTCCACTCCCCCACCACCCACCAGCACTTGGATTCCCTTTCAATTTACCCAACGAGCCATCATCGAACGACTCCAATCCAATTAATGCAACGAGCCAATTCTTCTGGCATCCTCAAAAATTATGCCACACTGGAAAATATTGGAAATATTCAAAATATTTTATGAAATATTTCTATTTGAGATACTTCAAAGGAAGTTGAAGATGCAGATAAGTCATACGTACAATGTAAACTTAACACATCATTAAGAAGATACACATTATTTCGGGCAGTAACCTGTCGCCTTGCAAACCCCTTGGGACTTTTCTCCAAGTGCATTTCTGGGCAGGGACAGGCACTTCAAATTACCGCCACTAATCTTGCGGGCATGTCACTGGGACCCGGCCTAACCAGACACAGAACCCAATGCCCAATGCCCATGCCCAAACCCAAACTGGAGTCCAAATCCAAAATCCAGCGACCGACGACCGCAGCTCAAAGTGAAAAGTGCACTTGACAGACAGCCAGCTGCAGCAGCTGGCGACTGTATCTGCGTGTGTGAATGTATCTGTATCTGTAACTCTGGGCGGATATTCTTTCGATGCCTGGCTGCATTTCGAATGGCAATTGCATTTATTATCGCTCCACATCGCTTGCGGTTCAATTAACGCTTACTACTGTCCATTATCGATGTGTTTTGAGGGCGTATTTCCGCATCGCCATCGCAATTCAATTGTCTAGTCGAATATCTTGAGGCCCTTTTGCATTCGTCGTTGAGACAGTTGACTTCAGCTAAAACTTGATTTAATTTTACAATGGATATTTTAAGATAGATTTGAAGATTGCATCTATGTTGAAATCTGGAATATGTATACAACATTAAAATGAATTAATTTATGCTTATTTATATGCGGGAAATTCTTTTCACAATATTGTATTGCTTTTTTGTAAAAAAAATAAACCGATTTAAAAAGGGTATCCTCTTTTTGGCAGATATATATTAAACTTTTTCTTTTCATTTAAATGTTAGCGGCATTAGTGGCGCCACCTATGCTGAGTTCTGTAAACCTGATGGCAATGCAAGCAAAGAATTTATGTTATGCCTGAAAGCATGCTATGATTATAGATGAATATCGACTTCTTGGAATCCACTTAGCACAATTGAATAAAGAATAATTTATTTAAAAAAAAAAGGGAATGCATAGGGATAAGCCATAGATATTCAACTATATTGAAATAGCACCGGCTTTTGCATATTATATCAAAACAAAGTACTTAAGTCACCCGCGCCTTATCGATATATCACTATCGATATCAGTTCCAGTTGGAAGCCAAGCAAGTGCAGCTCACTGCGATTGCACTCTCCAATCAGAAACCACAACAAACACTTTGATTAACCAAAACACATCGATCCCATTAGAATCCCACTGCACAATGGAAGATAAGGTTATCGGATCAGAGAGTTGGGTAACCGATTCAATCGGTGGAAAACTACGGAACGATGACAACGTGTTTGCGCAGCGGAGTGTTAATTGTTGTGCTGGGGATTCTGGGAATTCTCCAACCAATATCTGCCGGTAATATTCTGGCCGTGTATCCGCACTTCGGTTTCAGCCACTTCAAGGTGGTGATGCCCATCCTGAACGAGCTGGCGCATCGTGGTCATGACATCACGGTGATCTCGTACGTGAAGAACCCCCAAGCCGGAGCCTATCCCAACTACGAGGAGCTACAGATTTCGGCGCCTGGAGAGGATCAGTCGAGCACCACGATCAACTTGGTTCCCCTGACGGAGCACACACCCACCAGATCCCTGGGAGTGCTGATCCGGGAGTATGTGGCCCTGCACGAAGAGGGCCAGAAGACCTGCGAGCACCTCTTCGCCAGTGGACACATAGAAGGGGCCATCGATCGCCATCGAAATAAGCCCTATGATCTGCTACTCACGGAATACTTCAACTCCGATTGCCAACTGGCCTTGGCCAAGTTATTAAACCTTCCAATTATAGGCTTGAGTACCTGTGCGCTGATGCCCTACTATTACGATCGCATCGATCTGCCCGACACACCTGCCTTCATACAGTCGGAATTCGTGGGATTCGCTGGCCAGCTGAACTGGCACGAACGACTGCTCAACTTTGTTCAAGCCAAGTTATTAAAGTTCCTGTACAAGTACCATTCCAACAGGGCTGACAACGAGCTGGTGCGGAAGTATCTTGGAGTGCAAGTAGATGTGGAAGAAGTGGCTCGAACTCAAACAGCATTTGTATTCGGAAACCAACATTACTCCCTAATGGGAAGCCGTCCACAATCACTGCAATTTGTGGAAATTGGAGGAGTACATATCACCAAGAAGGCGGAGCAGGAGCTACCACAGAATATCGTCAATTTCCTTAACCAATCAGCAGAGGGTGTGATCTTCATAAGCTGGGGTTCAATGGTGCGGGCTTCAAGTATTGACGAAGATAAGCTGTCAGCCATACTAGAAGTTCTAAAAAGCCAGCCCTTGAAGATCATTTGGAAATGGGAGGCGGAAGAGACTCCCGATACAGATTCCTCCAAGTTTCTCTTCGTCAAATGGGCTCCCCAATTAGCCCTTCTATGTAAGTAATTATCTTAAAATTCCCTAAGCAGGTTTCCAATTTATTAATGGACTAAACATAAAACCAGTTATGCCGTGAACCGCAGACGAGAGCTATTTACATTTTCTAACTTAACATCGCTTCTACTTTAGGTCACCCCAAAGTAAAGTTGTTTTGGTCCCATGGCGGCTTACTTGGAACCACCGAATCGGTGCATTGTGGCAAACCCCTACTAGTCACCCCAATCTACGGAGATCAGTTCCTGAATGCATTCTCGGTGCAAAATCGTGGAATGGGTCTAAAGTTGGACTACCAAGACATTACTGTAGAAAACCTTAAAAGCGCTCTTGCAGAGCTCCGTAAAAATAGGTGATTTTCTAATGTTTTTTAAATAAGCTAAGTTAGTTAAACCCATATCTTTGCAGTTACGCCCAACGATCTCTTGAGGTCTCCAAGGTGTTCAACGAACGTCAGCAGACGCCTCTGGAATCAGCCATTTGGTCTGTGGAACATGTCATAAGCAACGGATTGATTGCTGCCAGACTACTTCAATCTCCAGGCATAGAACTGAATGGACTTGTCTACCATTCACTGGATAGTGTAGCCCTGATCCTGATACCTTTAATTCTACTGATCGTATTCCTATGCTATCTGTGTAAACGGAATTCAACGAAGTTAGCCCACAAAAAAGTTGGCAAGAAGCCAAAGAGATCGTAGTCTACTAAGATTTACACATGACTTGACAATTTCTGTGACATCAAATATATATTAAGCATCGTTAAAAAGGACTTCAGTAGCGCAGACGTTGCATGCAATCCCTGCGGCACTCCTCGAAGGTCAGGAAATTGTTCTCGGTGGAGGCACAGCCCGTGTAGATGAAGCTCTCGCAGTTCCCGGTCTTCTTATTGTAGGCATATCGCAACTGGTGACCTCGACACAAACCAGGTGCCTTGGGCTGTCTGCAGGCTGAATGTAGAACAGAATAGAATTGTTAAATTATAGTTTATTATTAAATAAATCCACGACTCACCTATTATCTGTTCGATTTGTTCGTGCGTCTGATTTTCCAAGCTCGGAAGACCCAACGATAGGCCTACAACCAAAAGCAACACCAGCAAATGTTGACCCCAGCTCGAAATCAAACCCATTTTGTTCAGTTCATTAACATATGGCGGCAATATCACTAAGTTGCGAAATAAATGATATATCCACCCGATCCTCTTGTCACACTTTCGTACTCCAATTGCAGAGCTTCAGTTTTCTGTTGCGATCTGCACTAACGTCAGTGACAGAATGTTCTTACTTAATTTGTGTAGCATTTTGACTGATTTTTCTCGGCTTTCTCTGCATGGCTATTCGTCTTTCGTTCGTCACGTAGTTGAGTTTCGTTTTTGGCCAACTTCGTTTGCATTTCAGCGTTTCCTCTTTTTACTGCATATTTTCCACTGCACTATTTGCCAAGTGAAAACGTGTGCCCAGAGAAGCGCCCATATAGGAAGTACCTTGAAAAAGGTCAAGTTGAGTGGGCGGTTTTACATGCTGTAAAAACACTGTTAATTTCACCATGCACTTAAAGAAATTAAAAAGTGTACTGTGAATGTTGTAATATTGAATATCTTATCTACCACAACCGAAGAAACCCATCGAGGGCAGCAATGGGCAGCCGTATCTAACAATTTCTTGTGATATTGATGTAAAGATACAACGATTTATCGGATCAATTTGTTTATTCAATTTCTAGCTGATTTACTTAAAAAAGACAATTAAAAGGGCATGTTATTCGTACATATAATAGACATGATCGCTAAGACTAATGAAAGACAGTAGAGAGGCCACATAGAATTTTAAGAAATGTGTGACGGAAGATCTTGGTCAAATGTTGCTTTCAAATGTTCTCTTACAGACTATAAGGCAACCCGATTTGTATGCTTTAACAATGATGTGTAATAATTATGTTAAAAATATTTAATAGATACAAATAGCTGAATTTATACAATGCACATGGCTAACAGAGCTCTCGAACAGAGTCACAGACCTACTTACAATTTACATCAATTCCAAGCGAACTAGACACATATATCCTCATTATAAAATAATAGTTATAAACTCGTTAATAAATTCATTGCGTTGCACATCATGGGTATAACATCACGGAGACGTATCTATAAATCTCAAATGGAGCTACGACGATGGATGATTGTGCTTTTGTGTCGGCCCTTGGCCTTGCGACTGCTACGTTTCTTTGTTTTTTTTTGGGCAGCTTTTCAATGCGAGCTGCTGACTGTTGCTGTTGGCTTTGGCGTACATATGGCGCACTTAAGATCAATTTTTCCTTCCTGGCTTTCATATCCTCCTGGTTTTCTGCAGCAGAAGCGTTTAGAGAGCATCGTCTAGGAAACGGGTTCTAATTCTCCTCAGAAGTCCTTGTCCCATCCAGTGACATCGTCTGGCGGCGGACCCTCTGGATCGGGAGGATAGTCATCAAAGTTTGTTGTATCGACCACGCTTTTCACGGCGGGCTTAATGGGCGGTTCCAGGGTGCAGTTCTGCAGGCCCCACCAATAGAAGCCATCGAACCATCTGCGCGGAAAATAATACTCGAATAGTATCTACTTCACATACTATTTGAAATGGGTCTTACTTGTGCTTTTGGATCTCGCTGATTCCCCCACGCTGGTAGCCCAAACGCTCGGCGGGATTGTCGCGACAGAGCTTCTTGATCAGGTTGCTGGCATTGCGGGTGATATTCCTTGGGAATTCGATGGCGTCGATGCCCTTAAGTATAATGTTGTAGGTGCGCATGGGATCCGAGCCCGTGAACGGAGGGGTACCTAGAATAAGCATTACCAATTGGTTATTTACATTATGGCTGTACATAAATCTCTTTCTTTACTCACCAGTAAGCAACTCGAACATGAGCACTCCCAACGACCAGTAATCCGCACTGATGTCGTGGCCCCGGTTGAGAATCACCTCTGGAGCCACGTACTCTGGAGTACCGCAGAAAGTCCAGGTCTTCCTGCCCGTCTGCAGCTTCTTGGCAAAGCCAAAGTCCACCAGCTTCACATATCCTCGTTCATTGAGCAGCAGGTTCTCCGGCTTAAGATCGCGGTAGATGATGTTACGCGAGTGCAGGTAATCAAAGGCCTCCACTACACACGCCGTGTAGAAGCGGGTGGTGCTGTCGTCGAAGTTGCCCTTGTCCCGCAGAATCGTCCAGAGCTCTCCGCCCAGGCAACTCTCCATCAGCATGTACAGGTACTTCTTGTCCTTAAAGGTTTTGAACAGCTTCACGATGAACTGGCAATTGGCCTCGCCCATGATCTCCTTCTCGGACATGATGTGTTGCTGCTGACGCGTCTCCACGATCTGTGACTTTTTCATCTGCTTGAGGGCGAAGGACCTGGAGCTATCTCCATTAGTTTGGACCAGCTCTACGCGACCGAAGCCTCCAACGCCAAGGGTTGCGATGACCCGCAGATCTGTGAGGTTTATGTCCCGGAATTCCTCGTTGATCCTGCAAGTGAGATAGGTTGTTAGTCCATGTATTCAAACATTCAAATGGGTTTATAATCAAGATAAGCTGAAGACTTTTAGGAAACTAACATTTTGATTAAATCAGCTTCTTAAGACCAAAGTAATCATCTTTAATCTTGCCAAGCGTACTATAACTACTAGTTTGAGTCAAATCGAATGTGGTTATTTTGTATAGCCCTCACTTGACTATCGGGTAATTATACATTTAAAACATCAACAAAAATTTGTTGATTTGGAGGTAGTTCATTGACCTTGCTTTCGATTGATTCAATTCCTCATTGCTTATCTTGATTCGTGTTTTTTTTTTCAAATATTCGCTTACTTTCTGCGTTCCATGGCGCCCTCGTCGTCGTAGCGATGCTTGATCTCGTCCAGATTGGAAATTAGCTGATTGAAGGTCTCGCGATCGATGACCAGACAACTGACGCCATCGGCGGACTCGCAAATAATATTCGCCGTGCGCAGATCATCGCTAAAGCACAAATATGATACACATTAGTTATGGAGTACAAATGGTAATCATTTCAATGAAACTCACCCCTGGAGAGCCTTTTCTCCAAAGAAATCCCCTTTGCCCAGCATGCGAATGAACTTCTCCTCCTGCGTGTCCTGCTGCTTGATCGTCACTCGCACTTTTCCCTTGGAGATGATGAAGAAGGTATCGCCTCGGGCGCCCTGGCGCACTATATAGTCGCCACGCTGGTAGTGCGTCTCCTCCAAGACATCGGAGATTTTGATGAGCGTGTCTTCCGCCAGGTCTTTGAAGATGGGCACACTAGCGGTAGATAAGAAGACCAAAAATTGTTAGTTTCATTCGAGATAATCTGCGTTGCAGGCCAAAGAAAGTGCTGTAATTAGTGGCCGAGCCAAGTTCGATCTAGATAAGAGAATTCCACGGTAATGGGAATCTATTGTTGACCTACATCGATCTTCAAGCTGAAAGTCCCACCTGAACTCCTCCCATTACGGTTTTCCCTCCGGCTGGAACTTTTCTGTGTGCATCGCACACATCTTTTATTGTTACACTTAACAAAAAGATCAACAAGTTATCTTCTACAAAGCCATCGTTTCTAAGTTTCTGTTAGGTTCATAGAAATCAATTTGCAGTTTATCTATCAAGCATTTTCGATTCTGTTATACCTTTGAGGAATATTTCTAAACCTTTTTCTCTATCTGTAAAGCAGCGTAATCGAAGCTGAACTCCTCCCATTCTGTTTTTTCCCGCCGGCTAGCATTTTTTCAGTGAATGCTCTCATGTATCTAGAGTCTATAGCCGCAGTTGCAGTTGCAGCTGCAGTATCTGTATCTGAATCTATGATCATCGTCATCATCAGCCCATTGCACTTTCATTTTCAATCTGCTTTTTCCGCTACTTCTCCAATGTGGAATAGGCAACGAGTGCATGGTCGAGGCCTCAATTATGGTTTTTAGCAGTTTTTACGGACGACCAATTAAACGCGATTAATTTGCCGGTCACTCCGGAGGCAGGAGCGACTGGAGATGGAAGTGAGACTTGAAACCGCCGCGCAGACTTGGCCAAAAAACTGGTTGCCATGGCTGGCATTGGGAAAGAAATTTCTATGCGTTCGTTGGCCGCAGCCTGAAGTTTAGCTGAAGTGAGTTTTCATTTGAGTTTGAGCCATTGCACGTCATATGGACGCCCAACACCATGACGATGATGAGATGGCCATAATGCTGCATTCGATCTGAAGAGATGCCGTCGATGGGGCCGGCGGAGAAAGTTACCTTACTTTATTCGCCATACCTTGCACGATTTGAACACACAAATCGACCGGGCTAAAAAAATCCTCAAGCTAAGCGATTTTTACATTTGCCATTATAGAGTAATGACCATACACGAGCTGCACTGCGGAATTGATATAATTAAGTGCAAATGAACATTAATTACGCCCAAATTGCAAATAACCAGTCGGCACCATCTCGCCAACAAATCGCCACAGGCTCACAGGCTCATTAAAATGCACATTAAATCGCCGATTGGCAATGGGGAAGTCTCTTCTGGTCTGGTCTTCGAGAGGAGTGGCCGAGGAGGCGGAGATGGAGGAGGTATTCCAAAGAGGAAAGCCACCGATCGGGGAGGGCAACTCACCTCTTGAGGAAGTCGCTGTACTCCGCCTGCCGGATCAGGCCCGTTCGCATCATGATGGTCTGGAAGCACTGGCGCTCGATGGCCCACAGGTTGCACTCGGTGATCGCGGTGATGGTCGCCGTCCGCTGGCAGTTGTACAGGATCGCCAGTTCACCAAGGACCTTCGCACCCGACAATGTGGAGAGGTACTTGCCCTCGCGGGAAACCTCCACGCGTCCATCTGGGGAGAAAATATTAACATTAATTGGGTATATATAATCTTATCTCCTATCCTATTGAAATAAAAGATACTATGCCTATCTATCCTGACTGATTTGGTTTTTTTTGAAAACATCAAAAACCTTCCACCCCTTACCCTTCTCTGCTTCCTCCTCCTGTCCACCGCTAGATTGCTCCTTGAGATTTCCCGTCCTGCGTCGACGGGCATATGTGTGCACTGGAACGATGAGGCGGGGTCGTGGGATACAGAAACCCTCCCCGTTGAGATCCTTGGAGCTGCCATTACTGCTGGCAGCTGGTGAGATTTGTGGACTCTTCTGTCGAACAGCCTTCTCCCCCTCCAGTTTGAGTCCCTCGATGGCCTGCTCCAAGCTGAGTCGTCTCGGGGAAGCGGTCGAGTCCCTAGACCTGGCCACACTTCTGCTGAACGAAGTGGTCTGGTTGGGCATCCTAACCGTGGCATACCGCTGAACCGAAGTTTGCGATCTGCTCAGGGGTTTCGATACCCTTTTGGGTGGCTCTGGAGGCGGTTCTCTGGGTGGCGGAGCCATCAGTCTCTGTGGCTGCTGGCAGATCACTACTTGATCCTGGGAGTCCTCTGCAGCCGAGGAGAATGTGGAGTAGGCGGAGGAACTGTTGCTGAGATTTTCCTTGATTTTCGGGGGCGATCTCAAGGTGGCATAACTGGGCGGTTGCGACATGGTTTGGGAGCGACGCAAGGAAGGCGGTTTCACGGAGAACTGTTGTCGGGGTCTTGGAACTCTTGGTCTCTCCGTGGGATCCAGGACGTAGTGGTTAACTGCTGGGGGTTCCTGGGTACTAGCCAACTTCTCCTTTCCATCCGAAGCCTCTTCCTGCTCTTCGTGTTCCTGATCCTGATCCTCGGCCACCCAAACGTTGTGCATCTGCTGCTGCTGATGATGCTGCAGTGCCGATGGTCTGTAGCCGCTGAGCTCCTTGATCGTGCTCGCTATGCGTTTGTCCCGCGACTGCAGCTCCAGCTGCCGGATATTCTCCAGGGTCATTTGGTACTTGCTCAGGGCGGAGATGCCCTCGATGAGGAAACTGCTGCCGGCGGAGCTGCTCTGCCTGCTCAATTTGGAGCCCGTCGTGGCTGGAGCGGGCTGATTCGCAGCCCTCAGCCAATTGGCCTCGTACAGTGCACCCATAGCGCTGCTGCCCTCCAGCGAGAGACTCGCATCGACGGCTTTGCCCGGATAATGTTTGATTTTCATTACGAAAGAAAAATTTCACTTGACCAGCTGCAGCGACGTGATTCGTTTGTCTTTGGCTCCACCAGCGTTTAGTTTATGTTTTTGTGCCTGTTGTTTGTTATTTTCGGAGGTCTTTTGCATAACCAAAGAGCTCTGCAGTTTCGCGCACGGAATATTTGAAGAGTCACTGGGAATGGCGATGCCCACGGTTTCAGGCCTGTTGTTGGTAACAAAATCACAATAATGTATTTGTTATTTATATTGCAAAAGCCACACACGTTTGCTGTTTCAGTTGCTGTTTCGTTTCTGCCGTCGACGGTGTTGTAAACTTTCCATGTTTTTGCGACTTGCCTCACGTTTGTGGATTGATTTTGTTTATGGCCTGTTGATCTACCAACTTTGACAAGGCACAGTGGTAAGTGAGCAGTAGAATAGCAATAAAAGGCTATTTAAATGAAATCAAACCAAAACAGTGGGATCTGCAAAAGTTTACCCATGCTCAGCATATGAAAATTGCTTTCAATTACTCGACAGATTTCCCATTTTCTGTCCACAATCCTTGCCGGATTTGGGGAATTACGCATCGAACTTCTCTTGCAACCCATTCAACACACAATCGCACTTAGCTGAGTTGCAAATTAATTTCGGCCAATTGGTAAGAGCGTGTGAATGAGTGAGTCTCGCGTTTTTTTCCACCTCTACCATTTGCGAGTGCATCAAAAGCTTAATCATCGACAAATTAGCCAATTGCGAATGAAAGTGGGCGACGCGGTAAAAGGGGAAGTGACAATTGGCGATGTTGCCAAAGGTAAACAATAATAAAGGCGGTCTGTCTGAACAGCCAAAAGTGACGTATTGCCCGACCTAGAGAAGCCCAAAATAGGTCCAGTGACCATCGGTGCTGGGCTCCAAAATTTGGAGCGTGACTCTGAATTGAAAGGGAGCTGTTAGCTTCGAGGTATTTCCATTTGGATCTGGGTCCATTTACGCTAATTGATCGGGCAAACTGACGCAAACGACGATCATGTATTGTGGACTTTATGACTCAGTTATTAGGGGTGTGCCCAATATCTGCGGGCGATCTCAGGCAAATATTTATTTTAATTTAGTTAATAATATTCAATGAGCAAAATAGGCACAGTAAATTGGAAAGTCTGGAATTTTTGGAACAGGGTGCGCCGCCGACAAATCGTTCTGAGTCTATCAACAAAAGATATTGTGATGCCTGCTATTAGCATTTTCATAAATACAAATGCGTCAGAAGAGCAAGATCACATGCCAAACTAATTCTCTTTAAAGTCAGCTAATAAATTTCCATAAAAAACATGGCATATAGCACATGTGCAGGGAACCCGCTTTATAAATACACGAACAAAGATACGGCTGAAAACACTCGATTGTCACGACTACGCACAATCGGAAACGATGACTAGACAAACAACAATTACCAGCGGCGAAGACAAACAATCAACAAAGATCATTTGTGGCACCTTGAATATGATCAATCAAACAGTAAACATCGGTGTTGTTGAACTATTCTCGCAGCTAATGGCAAACAAATTGCCGCGTTCACAGATACTTATTTACGTAAGAGTAGCGGGCGAGATAAATCGGGAGACCCGAGAACTCTGTTATCACTACTACGCTGTTTTCCCTGTGAAAACAACTCGTGCCTCGGCTTTTAGTCGTGATAACGGGTGGCAGAGATTCAGTATTCCAGCTAACAAAAACTTCATGCAAACACTATTTATATGGAATTTTTTACGCGATTCGAAAGAGATTTTCTTGGCATGAGCTGCACTGCACTTAACCCTCATAAAGGGCCGAGTTTTCCACAAAATAAGTGTGGAAAGCTATGGCCCGCCAAGCTTGGGGCTCCACGAGTTCAGCGGGGTCGAGGTTTGCAGGCTTTTAAAAATGCGGAAATCCGTCAAGCCCAGCTGAGCACCCCAAAACACAAATTATAAAAGTAAATGGTGAAAAAATGTGTACAAATTGAAACTGCAGACATTTTGCAACTTCGCCCAGAGACTGGCTTCAAGTATTAATGGTTGTTGGATGTCGAGTGTTGGCAAGGTCAGCCGGTGTCTGATTCGCCGATTTGAATACAATCGCAGAGCGGAGGAAACAAGAATTTAAACAGCTCGTGCACTGTAGAAAAATCTTTGAAATCTTAGCAACCATTCAGGTTCACTTATCATTGAACGTAATTGTAGGAAAATAGCATTTTGTAATTGGCGCTGCTCATGGGAAAAATACCCAAACTAATGGTTATTGATTGTAATTGATTGGTAAATCTCCTGTTTTTGTACAGTGTGTCTTGTCCACTTGGCTTTTCTGAAGCAGCTATTTATAGAAGTTAACGGATCTCCGGAGCAGGGTTTTTGGAAGCCTCGATTAAGGCGAAGTTAGTCACAGACTTTGGCTTGTGTGCCAAGGGCAGCGGATTCCGATTCGGATTCGGAATGAGATCGAGTCCGAGTCCAAGTCATTTTCGGTTTTGCATGACAGCTCGTAATTTACTTTTTGGTCCGCCCTTTTGGCTGACAATTAAGGCAAGACAAAATTGCCATTGGCTTAGTCATTCGTTTTGGTTTACTTCTGCTTCATTTTTTTACCAACATGACCGCATTTTGGCACACACATTGGAGCTCAAAAATCATCATAATAATAATTTATGGCCATAGCTCAGTTGACGTTTCTTTTGTTTGTCTATGCTAATGAATGATGGCTATAAAGAAAGTTATCCAAGCTGGATGGAAGAGGGAGGCAAGATCAGAGGTCCGAAAGATCTTTTGTGTATACAATTTAGATTGTAGTCAAGCAAGATCGCGAGGGAATCGAGATTCAGAATCAGCCAAACGGGACAGATCGATTTCGCAAAGCACTATTCCTTCTGTTTATTTTGCAAGTGTAATTAAAACAGCGATAAAGCTGACAAACTAGATTCTAAAGTGATCTATAGGGTTCTCAACACTGACTAGCGTTCGAGTTACTGATTAGATTTAAGATCATTGGGGAATGCCACAGAGATTCTGAAAACAGCCACTTTCTCGTACGTGGAAATATATGAACGTATATATAAGCAAACTTCATGGAAACGTCTTAATAGACTTGCATCATTAACTTTCGATTAATCAATACTAAAATGCTGCTGGGCATCTTTTTAATTGGGTATTTAGCTCATCTCTTTTCTTAAAAAGAAAAACATGAACTGGTTTGAGTGCTGAAAATTAACTAAGACCCAGCATCAAGAAGCTACCGAATTCGTTCCACTTGTTTAGGTTCAATTATAAACCACTTCGGAACGATATAATTTTGACCAATTCAGAGCCAAGTTTCCCAATGATTTTGTGATCCACTTCCCGCGAGCCATCATTTTCCACTTTTCGTCTATTACACAATCTTATTTGAGCGCCCAAGCGAAGCCAGTTCATTTGGCATGTCAAAAGGCGAATGCAAAACTCGTTGGGTCGCTGGAAAGTGAGAGTGCCCCTCCGAGTTCCGACCGGTCTGAGCCCCCTAGATGCCCCTGCCAAGTTGGGAAGATGACGAGAGAAGAAGCCAAATGACAGGTGGAGACCCGGTTCCAGGGCATGACATTAGCACAGATGCCTAGTTGCCTCTCCCTCGCCATGATCACCACCATCGTTTTGGCTTTTGACTCTGCGACTTCTTCGCACGATTTCTAAATTTCGGGCTATTTCTTTTCTGTTTTATGTTTCTAGCAATATTTAATTTAATTTTCCACATTCTTTCGCACTTCCAGTGGATTTCTTTCATTTCTGGGGCCATATCAGATTCTGTGTACGATTTGTGTTCTCACATTCTTGCACGATCGAGTCGCAGCAGTGACATTTGGCATTATACGGTTTATAATGTCTGTATTTCTACACCATTATTGCCGATTTTTGTTTTTTGGCTCTTTACGTCGGACCAATGACCGGGACATAATACACATACAAATCAGCGGGGCAGTAACAGCAACCAAAACAACAACAACAACAACAACAGCTGCACAGGAAAACCACAAACCGGAATTCTTCAAGTGATCTTTGCGTTCAATTCGAGAAAAAGAGCAAAATCCAAGTCTCCGTTTCTGCGTCTCATTCTCTTCAAGTCCGTGGGTGTTTTAGCTTATTTCCTTCACTTAATGCGAGTGCTTAAAGAATTCACTTTCACTTTTAATTCACTTTATTCCAAGAATTTGCGAGCAGTTCAAAGAAATTAACACGAAGCGTTTGCCGCCGATCTCTTTCAACATAATTACAGCCGAGCGGAAAAACCGAGCATGGGAAAATTGTGCGGTTTTGTTTACTTGCTATTTAGAACAGCAACCAGAGCTGCTATTTATGCAAGCATTATTGTTGGAAATAGCTCAAAGGCATATGCGCAAGGCATTGTAATTGTTCGGTTTGTGGCTTTTATTATTAATTCACTGGCAGCGGTTGCCATATGCAAAATGCTATATAATACCGTTAAACACACACGAGAGCGAATTGGAAATCACGACAGGCCAGCCGAAGAAATGGCCAAACACGAAGTGGGGGAGTTTTGATTTCTGTTATTCTTGTGGCTAAATTTCAAATCCAGGTGCACTTTTCGCAACCGAGCGCATGCGCATGCGCCACACACGTTTTCTCGCTACGCCGCCTGCCGGACGAATGACGAATTGCCCGAAGATCGGGGATTCGAAACACTGGAGCATTACTCATTCTCATTTCCAACTGAGCGATCGGCTGAGAGAGCAGAACAGAGACAGATACAGGTACAGATAGTGGAGACAGCTGAGCACGTTTTGTTTGTTTGTGGGCGAGAGCCCCAGAGATTGGGGAATATGTGTGTGTGTATGTGTGTCGGGGAGAGCGAAAATACCCACACATACAAGTGAAGAGCTGAACAAAAGCAAGTGCTGTGCACTGAAGAAATAAGTTGCACCAAGCTTAGATCATCGTAATTAAATTTTATGATGTGAGACCATATAAACTTGGTAACTAAGTCTGAATAAAGTCATTTGCAACCTGAGAAAATAAATTTGTCCTTTTTTAAATATCCAAATATCTGGTAATCTTCGACACATTGAACCATTCAATTTTTTTCTCGCAGTGTATCTTTACAGTGCCAAACCGGCGAACTGGTTTGGTCCTAAGTGACAGGCCAATTCGCTACGCGAAACAAAAGAGATTCGAACGTTATCATCTGGAAAACGTAACAATTCAGAAATGGAACAATGAACGTGCAGAAATAATTATAGATCCCGAGGTCCAGTGACCTCAGAGGCGACGCGCATTAAACTGTTGCCTAATCAAGTCTGCATTTATATAAAATATATTTTTCGATTTGGTAATCAGAGCAAAGTTTCAAAACAAATCAGACATCCCTCGAGATTGGACTGTTTATCAGTAGGGTATTATATTATAAATACTTCCTCCTTTCTTATCTCGTATGCGTTTTACAGGGCATTCGCACAATGAGCAAGGCCGAAACCTTGCAGATCTCGTAAACATCTGCTGTAAGCGGTTTTTCGATCATACGAATCCTCTCTGATTTTCTCTCTCGCTGCAGTATCATATGTGCGGGGCTATATGATATATAGACAGATGCCGTGACATCTGCTCATCGGTTTCGAGTAGCGGACATTGGTGCTTCAGGTTAAGGAAGCGAAAATCCCAGACGATGATGTTGCAAGATTGAGGAAGCATCCTCTTCTCCGATTCATCTTGCCATCTTGCGAATGCATAATTCGACTGTTGATTATCATTATTATTGTTGTTACTTTTCTCCAGCGCGCAATTAAAATGCTAATGCTAGTACGTAAATTAAGTCGGCGACCAAATTAACACGAAAGGTACACAGAGCTGATGCGAAACCGAACCCAGCTCGAGCAAATATTTAAAGCAACAATTAGCCATGAGGCTGAAGTCAAAAGGCCCGTAGTAGCACACCCTGAAATAAAAAACGGGCCCAAGAAAAACGCAGAAAAACGTGCAAAAAACTATTAAACAAAATGCTAAGCGAAAACTGAAAGGAAAACCCGCTTCTTGGCCATTGTTCGCTCTAATCGACAGTCAGTTGCTGACATTTCGCTGCAAGGCGAGACTCTGAACTTCTCTTCTTCTTCTGGCGGCGTGGGTGTGACACAGTCCCCCCGAAAACCCCTTTTATCGCACATAACTAAGTTCCAATCCCAGCCCACAACTGAGGCATTCCACATCTGGCCAAAGGCCGCACGTGCAACTAACCAAGCCCAAGGAGTAGCTGCTTATCTGCGCCAACTTGTTGCACGATCTTGGCGGGGCAAGGTGAACGCATATGTTTAGGTATTTGCAAGGATACAGAAAATATTTTACTAAATGCAAGTGTTGAAAAATATCAGTCTAGTAATACAGTTCATTAGGAATTAGTGGATAATATTTCAGATGTCGATTACTTGAATTTAATTAAATAGTTTGTTATATTAACTAAATAAATATCTTGATTAAATATCATTGTGTCATTAAACCTAGAGACTTATAAAAATTTGCACATACAGATACACATTTTACATGCATTCTACACCTGCTCGGTTGCATTTCTAACCAAATATGTTAGCATACTTTTTGGCTGCATGTTCGATATAAAGTATTAGCTAAAAGGCACTGCTTAACAATGCCACAGAAAATATCTTTGTACTCAAAATTGATTTAATATAAATTTATGCATATCCCTAATGTATTTAACTATTTTTCAGAAACTAGAATTGCTAACCAAAAGAAAGATACATCACAAGTGCTTGGAGCTTCAACTCACCTTCCATGACATAAACGATGCTTCCGACATCTCCCTCCTTGATGATCAGATTCTTGGCTGGATACTTGACCGGGTACATGCAGTCGACGATCTCGCGGATCTGCGTCAGATCCAGATTCTTCATGAAATCATTATCCAATATGGCAGCCTTGATAAGTTCACGGGAGCTGCAAAACGGTATATAAATGCAATTAGTTGTGGATATTGAAAATGGCAAGAGACTGCCAATGAAATGAGCAAAGGCAAGAGTCCAATTAATTTTCCGACTGACACATATAAATCGTTTTATCTGGTTGGCCAGTTTGGCTTACAAGCCGCGCAACAAGTTGTGCCACCAAAATTTTTCGGTTGTTTTTGGAGCCCAATGCCGATGGATGTTGGCATGCGCGCAATCGAGCGATATGAAATTAATACAAATTTCAAAATTGTATGCTTCGGCTGGGGAGTGGGGTAGATTGGCTATTTTGGGGGAGTGGGGATCCATACCATGCCATGCTATGCCATGTCGGCAATGCCTGTAAATGTCAAATGACTTTATCTGTCAGCGAACTTGACAACTCGGCCGGGCCAGAGAAACAGTAATGGGAATAGAAGCAGTGGATCGGATAAAATTGGAAGCCAATGCTGATACCTGGGTGATTAATTAAAGCTAGCCAGAGCACTGACAGTGTGGCCAACATTTTGTGTGATTTAAAATACTAAAAATACTAGGGAGAAACTACGATGAAAGGGATTGATGTTAGTTAAATGTGATAAGTATGTTTTCTGGATAAAAAAACATTTTTTTATGATTTAAAATGTATTTTTCATAAATGGCCCCACCAATCTCTGATCAATGATCAAGTTAATCACGAAGGCGTTGCCCTGGCTGTCGTCAATGGGGTTGGGGGCCAATTTGTAAGCCTCGATTTTGGCGGCAGTCTGAGTTGGGTGAAACCACCAGCTACCTGATTGCCCCAAAATGTGGTGATGAGTTGGCTTGGTTCGGTTCGATGGAGTGGGGACATTTGGCCGAAGCCGACAGCTACACCCAGACTCCGACACCTGTGGCGCCCGTTTGGCGGGTAGTCATGTATCTTTGCGGTATTTTCGGGTACACCGCATAACACTCACAATTAAAATTTAATGAAAAATAATAAAATGCGAAAAAAAAACCGAATCATGTCTAATCGATACCCTAGTCACGACCAGTGAGTCTGGGAAGCGGCAATCTGTACTAACATGGATAGTTTTCTGGCATGGTGAAGTATTAGATTTCAGCGCCCCACAAATCGAAACTAGTTTTAATAATGGAGTTGAAAGGAGGCGCACACACTCAGAGAAATTGAGATGTGATATGTATAAGAATATCCTTGCTTGAGGACATTCATAAAACCATACAAATCATAGCACAATCCCAATCTTGAGCAATTCGTTGGCAAATATCTTATAATGACAATTCTGGACTGTTGATTTAAATCCTTTTTTATAACATATTTTTCGAGTGTAGACGAGTCGCCCGAGGCGGTGGGTCGCTCGATGGTGTCAGCCCCGTGGGGTTTTGCCAGCGGAGCACTTTTTATATGCCTAAATTAACATTTTCTTTGGCTGCAGCACCACGCACATGCGTGGCACAATGGCGGTGGTGCCAGTGGTGCGAGTGTTGCAAGTGCTGCCAGTGGTGCCACTGCGTGTACGAGCCAAAACAATTAATAGCTTCAATTAGACCTACGGGCCGGATCGCTCGAGCGTTCCAGTTGTCGGAAGCTATAACCATTCATATGGCTATATTCGTGCGTAAATTGAATTTGAAATGTGTGCCAAGGCATGGAATGAAATTGGCTGCACCTCAGAAATACGCGGAGTCTGTCCCCAGAGAGATCTCCTGCGGATGCGGGTGCGTTCAGTTGGCGGCTGACTGGCAAACCAAATTGAAAGTGCAAATACTTAGCGGCTAAGAGCAGTTGACAATAAAAGCCAACTGGCGTCTCGGCGGGGGAATTGAAAATGGAAATTGCGCATAGAAGCCAGCGCCAATGGAAGCGGCAAAGTGAGCTATTTTGGGTGGGGCTTGATTTTTGGCTCAATCTATATCTGTGTACACATGTGTATATCCATGTGTGAGACGGTTAACTATCTGTGAGATGGCAATCAAGGCATGTTTGGCAAAGGGGTGGAGACTTATCGGGATTCGGCTGCGAAAAGAAAATCTCTGCACGCCAATTTGATGTTGTTATACAAATTAAATAATAGTTAGTAGCTGGCTGCCGTTATAAGTGCATAATGACTGACTTCAGTTTGGGTTTTCCTTGTCTAAAAATGTGAGTGTCTAATTTTTGTATTTTCTATTGATTTATTACATGCTAACAGCTTCTAAAACTGCAATTATTTAGCTACATTAATTAATAAGCTAAAGAAAAAGGCTCATTTCATATGTACACGATCATCTAAATACTTCAATAGCAGTTTATTATTCTCTCAATCTAGCACTGCTCTAATTAGCATTATAATTGCCTGACCCACAAACTGTTTGCTTGCCATCTTGACCGTGGACACATGTATGTGCAACATGTAGCAAGTTCTAACAAAATACCCCCTGCCAGGCACGCCACTGCCCACATGACGCCACCCCCCTGGAAACTCCACTGTGGTGGCGATTTCGCACAATTTTCTGGCATTATTTATTAGATGGCCCCGTTGAAAGCCAACAAGCGACAGTTGCGTGGTGTAAATGGCCACAAAAGTACTCGGACCAACCTCAGTCTCAATCCCGATCTCTCAGATATATATACATATATAAAGCCGAGGTGGAGGCCTATGGCGCTTTTGATTTATGCCATGCAAGTGTCAAAAAATGTCCTGTTGCACACACAAGCGTCGCCGTCGGCACAGATTTTGGTCAGAGATAAAATGGACCTCAATTGGCCGGCTCCGAAATGCAAAGTCTATGGGACCCCTTCTCGCCCCCTCTCCCAACCATTTTGGCCAGTAAAATGTTTGAATGCAATTGAATTTCGCGAATTTGCCGGCGATTTTTTGTGATTGTGTCAACAGCTTGGGGTCATAAAAATGGCCGATTTAAACAAATTTGCCGCATTACTTAGCGTCCGATTCAGATTAATCTAAACCAGCTCCGTGTAAAAACTGAAGATAAATATAAGAAATAAATGTATACCGCATATAATTTTGACATTCAGGTCTTTGAGATTACAGCAATAGTAACGCTATGATCTAAGCAAGTATCTTTTTCACTTTATTTTATTTTTTAATATTCCTATTTTATGGCGTAGCCTTGAACTCCCTGTTTAATTGTTTGTTTAAATAAAATCACAAAAGAAGAAATGGTTATTTTTAGAAAACCTCCAAGTGTTCGCCTATTCTTAACACAAAGCTTTCCATTCTTTAAAAAAAAAACCCATTTAAAATAGGAAATATACATTTGTTTGTTTATGCCAAACGCAATGATAATTTAAATATATTTATTTCAGCTTATCCCCAACGATGGGAAAATCGTGGAAAATATTTTAAATGGAATTTTTCGCGTATAAAAAATAAATATCTCTGATAGCACACAAAACACTATAAAATTAAGTTATAGCTCATAAAAATTAGTCAGAAATGTGGATCAGCGGTTTTTGGACAGCGCGTGTCGCCATTTAAATGATCTGTGATCGCACATGCCCCAGTGTTTTATTGAAAGGCATTCAGGAAACAGCGCCACATAGCCAGAGAATAAATATTTATGTTTTCTTATGTTTTTCAGCAGACAAAGTGGGGAAAGCTGGCCAAGAGCAACGACTTCCAGTGGGCAGCCAAAGTGTGAAAAGCGCGGAGCCGACAGATCCGCCCACGCATTTTCGCAGATTTAATTTTATACTCGCTTGATTATATGGGTATATAGGTATGTAGTTCGGAGTGACTGCAACGAATTTTGCATGATCGAAAAATACACACACAAAAAAAAGTGTCTTAAAAAGTTCCCCACAGAATGAAACGAATGTGTCGCAACGTAGCGTGAGTTGGCTGCCAATTGGCAGCCTCTTTGTGGGTTGCAAATCATATATGTGGCTTATAATTTCATACGGACTTTTATATCCGAGTACTGACACTGCCCAAGGCCATTGGGCGGATTGGCAAGGGGAGGTGGGTGGTGGTGGCTGGTGCAACCCCGCCTGTCACCCCAACTCAATTTTAATAAACGCATTTTGTGGCAGGCGACACAAGCAACCGACGACAGGCGACAGGGCGCTGCTCCCAATATATGATTAAGATCGGCGCAATGACGCCGATTCCGATCGTTATCGTTCCGGCTATGTAGCATCTAGTGTAAACTTTGTACATCCGTATTGGGATCGCTATAATGCAGGGCTAATCTGGGCGGCGCGATTAGGTTTCTTCTGATTCTACTGTGCAAGGAGAGCCAAAGTGTTTTGGTTTCTACAAGCCAAACTGTCAAAACTCTCTCTTGGAGTAAAGCAAACATGCTTACTTAAGCCTTTGATTAGAATATAATAATATACGATAAAAGGCAGGGAAATACTAAGCACACAAGGTGAAAGTAATGATTACATTTACATAGTATCACTGATCACGCGCCATGTTGCTGAGCATCATAATGTAAACAAATATCAATATGTACAATGTTTGGATGAATAATACATAAACCCTTTTATGAATAAATGAGTTAAAGCAGCATATTGCCCACTCACCGCTCATCCTTGTCGTATTTGGGAAAGCTGACGTGCTCGAGGAGCAGTGAGGACTCGCTCTGTGGCTCGGCGGAGATACCCAATGCCCTCTGCCTCTGGAAGTTCTGACCCGACTTGCGGGTGGCACCTGTGGCGGTGCTGGGACCACTGCCGCCACTTCCGCCGGCTCCAGATCCCGATGCTCCGGCCGTGCCCGCACATCCTGCCGCACTGCTGCGGCTGAAGGGGAACACACTCTGGAATTTGTCCAAGTGGGACTTGAGCTCGGCTATTTCGTTGTCCTTGAACTGGAGGGCCCTTTGCATTTCCTGTATCTTGAGCTCCTTGGCCTGAATGATCTGAATGAAGCGCTCCTCCTGCGGCGAGGCGGCCACATAGTTGCTCACTATGAAGTTCGGATCCACCAGGCCCACCGGCGAGGGCGTGGCCGAGCCACCCGAACCGCTGGGCGTGCATCCCGAGATCCGCAGACTCTGCATCTGCTGCTGCAGGTTCAGCGTGGTGGGCGGCTGCAGTTGCGTGGGCGAATGGCAAGTGGCTCCGGGTATCGCCACCGGTTGACTCGATCCCGGACTGGGTTGGTGATACAGCACCGGACTTCCTTGGCTGGTGTACAGGCCCTGCGTCTGCGCCTGAAGCTGCTGCAATTGCTGATAGCGCTGCTGCAGCTGCAGCTCCTGTTGGTGCAGAAGGGTTCGGGGATCCTGGTTCAATTGCTGGGCGCCCGAGGGCGGTGTGCCATAGATCAGCGTGTGGGTCAGCACATCCGAGTGGGTAGGCGGTGCTGGTATCAGTCGCAGACCCGACGCCGTATGCTCCAGACCTATGAGACCACCAGCCGCCGGCAAGGTCACAATGCCACCCACCAGATTATTGTTGATATTGCTGTTGTTGTTGCTGCCGCTGTTGGATCCACTCGGATGGGTGTTTGTGTTATTATTATTGTTGACGATGCTCACCAGACCCAAGTCGGTTGGGAACTGATAGTTGGCGTTCGGCTCCTGCTGCATACTGGCTGCTTTTCGTAACGCCTCCGTAGTATTCGAATCGTTTCGCCTCGTGTTCAGATTGCGATCTTCGGCACTGCTGTGCCGGCGATAGCGCTGCTGTATCGATTGGGCAGGGGGCGGCGGGGGTATCTGTATCTGTATCTCTGCCGGCGACTGTATCTGTGTGTGTATCTGTCTCTGCTGCTCTACGGGTTCTATGTGCTCCCCAATGTCCGGTGGCTTGGCCTCGCTCTTGGTATCTGTGTCTGTATCTCTGTCCCGCTCCCAGTCCCGATCGATTATCGCCGGCTGCAGCTTCTGGTAGTCGGCATAGAACAGATTACTAACTGGCTGTTGTGGTGGTGGTGATTGTGGTGCTACTGGGACAGTGGCTACATCTACATCCGCTGGACGTGGTGGTGCATCTACAGTGCCGCTGCTGTGTGGTGCATTGCTGTTGGAGTTTTGGGCTGGCCGCTTGGTTGCGAAGCACAGCCGATCAAAGCAGAAACGCATCCAGGCGGCTTTCCTGATCAACAGCCGCCACGGAAAACTCAATCAGACAGGCGTTGGGAGCCCTACAAAATAATAAACCAAAGAGTGCATAAATAAAACGAATAATAAATATACAGCAAAACATGCTAGGCAGATAATAAAATACAACCCGCAATAAACAAAACAGAAATATTATCTATTTTCCATTGAAAGTTTTCTGCGTGCGACTTTTATAATATTATAATAATATTGTAAACATGAATCACATTGAGACAGAGTGCCAATCAGGCTATTATGAAATCTAATCGCTGGCTAATCAGTCGAATTGAACTGATTTACGATCGATGGTTTAACACGATTGTTAAATTAACAATTTATGCAGGGCAATTCCTAGCAAACAAAACAAAGCTTTTACACTAAGAACAAAGTTTTAATCAAATAAATCATATAAAATAGTGTTTTTCCCAGTGTACACATGCTTGCCCAAATTCCCATGGCTGGCAACAATTATCACAATATTCAACAAAATTCGGTTATCATTTCCCCTGGATACACAACTTGTTGGACAACTTGACAATGTCTTCGCCGTTTTGTGGTTTTTTTTCTGTTTTTTGGGCACCGACACGCCTTAAGCCCTTCAAGATAAGACAGCCGACAAATTGTCGACGCTTTGTGAAAGAATTCCAAATAGCAAAAGCGAAGCTGGCACATTTTTTTATTATTTACATATTTGCGTTGCCTTGGCCATTGTTTTCGGACACGTTTAGACAATAATTCAAGTGGAATGAGCGGGCTAAAAATAAATCCATCTAAAGTTAAACATGGCCTGGCCAACTTATAAACAAAGCACACAGAAACCCTATAAACAAGTGTGGCTGGTTTCGCTTTCCACTTCATAGAAAAAGCAGTCGAAATTCGCAAGTGGGACGATCACTTGGGTACACCGAGTGGGTTAACTGAAGAACAGCTACCAAAATTATTTTGCGGTTGAGCATGGCCGAAAGTAAACGAAAAGCTGCCGAACAAGATCAACCTGACTGGTTAAGAGAACGCTTCAATATTGCACAGTAGATGTAAGCTTGGCTTTTTATTGTTATTGCAAAGTTAATCAAGAAGAACTAAAATGCATAAACATTAATATAAATGCGTGTCATGCAGCACTTAATTATGATCTGCCCAAAAACTAGCATCTGCCAGAAGTGAGAACAAATATATAAATTAAATCTAATAAAGTATAAACATATATTTCCTGGCTTAAGAATGGGAAGACAAATTGGGCACATAAAAAAAATTAAGTTATTTTTTTAAGATATGAACAAGTTTTATGGCCATAAAAACGCTGATCGTTTAAGCAGCATGCCAAAAAAGCCTTCGGAAAAAAAGACAAAGATCCGTTTAGAAACCCGTTCAAGTCCACATAGTTCGGCGATCATTTGTTCAAGTAGCTCGATTCTGGACTCATCCAAGTGGATCTGAGAATTCTTGACTTCGATTACAGCGAAAACGATCGCTTTAGACGGCCATTAGCATGTTAATGATCGCACTGCCGATTAATGTGCGATTTGTATGCCGTGCTATTTATACGCCGACACTCCATAAACAATGCCAAACGACATTCAGGTGGGGGTGGTGGGTGGTGGGTCGGAACTCCAGGCGGACGCCCTCAAAGTGCGGGCAATTATCGATCTGTAATTACCCGCAAATTTGCTAAATGCAATTGTAGATCTACATCACACCGAAATAGCGAAATGGAGAAATATTGAAACACTGACACAACGAATTGAGACAATTGAGGATGGAATGGTGCTGTCTGTGGGTATTTCTTTATTTATAGAACACAATTGATGGGCCACTCAAAATCATCATCATCATCGTAGTTCCCCGCATATTTGTCTCGTCTGCTCGATGGGTTTTCAATGAATTCGCTGCTCGTGATCGAAGGCAGCTTTTGGGCCACTTAAGCGCAATTACGAGTGCAATTTGTTTCCATCTCGGGCGCATAAATAAGCAATAAGACAGCAGGAGACAGACGAGGCGTATACGTAATATTTTAAACGATTTTATGCTTTTATTGTCATTTAAATGATTTTCGCTTCGGTGGCAACACTGGCGAACAGGTTCTTGTTTAATTTTAATTAGTATTATGAAAACATTTATTAAACGGCAGCACGAAACCCGAAATCTTCCAAATGTCAACTCGCTTTTTCGATGGAGGGTATTAACATCGATCGATCGCGAGTTCATTCATGCCTCTGATAACAGGCCAAAGCCGAGTCAACCACACGCCCGCAGCGAATATAAATATATTGCTTTAAAAATAATGAGTAATTGTAGGGAGGTCTTTGCATATTATATATAGCATCGTATCGCTGGCCATTTAGGGAAGTTCTGCGCCTCGGCGTGACTGGCCATGCGAATTGCGAGTTTGCAACAACTCACGATGGCAGATAGCGCAATTAGTGTGTCATTATGATCGCAGATAAGGATACAGGTTGTGAGCAGTCTACAATTAAAGCTGTTGGCCAGCAAATTTACATAGATCGGTATCTACTAATATTTTGAGCAGCAGAAGAGATGGATATCTGTGAGATATTTAGCTGCTGGTAAAGTGTTGAGTTAAGTGAACTCCATTTATCCTGTTGATATTAAACATATTAACTAAAAGTCATTGACTCACTACTCCCTGATAAATAAAAATTGCAATGGAATGGTGGATGCCTCGATTTGAATCCTTAATTGAGACCAAGTTAAATCAGACATCTTGCATCCTTGAGCTCTGCGATCCATCAAAGTCAATCGCAGTGATCAGCATTTAAATCGCTTTTCCCGAACGTTCAGCTTGGCCCCATGGCAAATTGTGCTCATTGTCGTCGTTGCTAATCAAAAGTGACATTTGCGATCATCAGGAGATCCCAAACAAATATTCCGAATGTCCCGGCTGTCAATCAGCGAGAGAGACGGCAACAGGGCGGGGCGAAAGAGACGGGCATAGAAGTGGGCATGAGTGACAGGCGGAGACAGCATGTTAAACACCGGTAGCAACAAATAGCAACATCAACTTAATGGGCATGCCAAAAATGCGCCTCATTCGAATCGTTTAAACATTTAAACATAATTAAGCGGTTAGTCAGCCAATGACGATCTTTCCCTCGTATTGAGACATCAATTGAGAGTTATGTCAGCCGTATTTGGAAATGCCATCTTCTGAATACATATATGTATGTATGTTTGCTACGAGACTGCCATAATTATAGGTTTCAATTACTGGTGAGTGCCCGGCGCTTCCTCAAAACGCGAACAAACAAACTCACAAGAAGCCGCTCCAAATTGAAACAAGAATTCTCCGGATTTCTACTAGATATGCGAAGCGAACATATATAAATTGATTCTCGGCCGGAATTCATTCCAATCCATTTCACTCCATTCAATTCCATTTACGCCGTTAGCGTGCAATTATTCAACTTATTTTCAATTTCAATTTTCGAATTTCGTTGCTTCGTTTGTGCAATACAAACAATCAATAAAAATGCAATAAAATGTCAACTTGAAACGCGAGCCAAAGTCGTAAATTTCGCAAGAAGTCTGTTTTTAGACTGACCAGACCCCCTGCAAAGAAATATAAGCGAAGCAAGTGATTTAAGTCCCCTCAAAATCGAGCCAATGTCGGGGATCGTGTATATAAGTTTGTACTCAGAGTAATTTGCGGCTAGTTTTCAGTTCTGTCGATTTGTTTATCGTTTATTTTCGGCTTACAAATGTTCATTAGTCCCGGCGACACGTCGGTTGATCGATCGCCATGCCGAAGGCAATTGATCGCCTGATAACACTCGAAAGACATTCAGATACGGCCAGACTAGTGACTCGATTTAGGCGGCTAGTGGGCATTAAGCGAGCTCTAACTACGGATACGGATACCACATTGCGTATGGCGAAAATTGGTATGAAACGCACGTTCAATCAATTAAGCCTTCGCACAGCTGGATTGCAACTCCGCCTGGTTGACAAAATTCGGAATCGGTCCCATTTCGAGGTGAGTCACCGAAGGTTGAGGAAGGGATTATTTGGCATTTGATTTGAGTGGCGAAAAAGGTTCGGTGAAGGTATTTTAAGTACTATTAGGCCTCCAGTTGTCACAAATAAAGCCCAGATGGGCACTCAAAATAATATAAACAGCAATAATATGTTCGGTGCTGCCTTTCGAATAATTAATTGGGTCAAAGTCAAAGAGTCAAATAGCAATCCAACCCGAAATTTCATTTTCTTAGTCCAGAAGGCATTCTGTCATGTTCCGAACCCTCGTAAATAGTTTGTTTACATATGGTACTGATAATTCCAGTCTTTTTCGAGCATAAGACAATTATAAGACCATAAAAGTTCTTAACAAAAAATGCCAACTCAAAAGACCGGCGGTCTGTGATCAAACAAGTTCTAATCAAACCGTTTTTGCTTATGAGCCACTCGAATTGCTCGAGACTTTTGCCAGTCATGTGGTAATCCAATGAAAAATGGATAAATAATGATGCGATATGACGATGTGTGAAAAAACCAAAGTTAATAAATTTCAGTGGCTCTGTTTATAAATTAAAACCAATAATAAGCCACTTTTGCCTTCTAGCCAAGTTAAAACCAACTTGCAATCATGCTAAACTCGTTGGATTGATACCGTATGGCTATTTCCATGGATCGAACATCTTTATTTAGACTCCGCAGTCCGTTCGTTAATATAGAGTTGTTAAGGCATTCCTAATGATCCCAACGATGATCAAACCAGCTAATCAACCGTCACACTTTTTTGTACATTGCTCCTAGTTTCCTCGGAGGAAACCCACTTGACGACCAATGGATACAACTCTGGATTCTGGACCCCACAACAAGTGCATCTATCATTTAACCGTCCCCTTTTCAGATCTCCTCTACCATTCGAAGTGCCAGTTGCTAGCTACTGAATACACAGCGAGAAAATATGACACAGTTGGAAAGCACAGTATTTTCTTTTCTTTTCCAAGTTTGGCGTTTTCACGTTCGAAGCAGTGACTTCCCTCATTATAAACATAGTAATAGATCATAAAGCGACACTAACTAATTTCTTTGCCTGTCTTTATATTCAGTGCCTGGTGGTCACTTGAAGACTTGAAGAGCGTTGTGCCTGTCACATGACTGTCTTCAGGAGCAACTCTTCACCAAGAACTTCTTTTTCCTTTTTGCTCTGGCATTAATTAATACATCGATCCACACACACACACGCACACACAGTCTTGGTAAGGAAAATTGCCCGCCTGGGAGCGATGCGATGTACGAGAGGAAAAAAAAAAGAATCGTAAAAGGAAATTGGCTGTTTTACCTTTGAGAGGCTGGCAAAATTCTCGTAAACAATTTGCACTTTTAATGAGCCAAAACCAAGTGTAACACACGCACTCGCACAAGCACACCCGATAGCCGTTAAGATTCCGATCCGCTGTTTAATTAGTTGGAGCCGTTGCTTCTCAAGCGCTTTGTTACGTTTCTTTTTTTATTTTTTGTTTATTCGATTTCTTATTTTGTACTTTGTCAATCACCGAAATGTACGTTTGCGTGCCTGCGACTTCCGTTGTTGATCGACTGAGCGACGCTCGAGAACTGTTTTTCCGCCGCGAGTGTTGGGAAGCACATACGATCGTAAGATCGTAAGCCTATCGATAGCATAGTTGACTGACTGTCGTCGGTTATCGAAGTGAACCCAAAGCAAAGCCAGCCGAACCCCAGAAGCGTTTGCTTGTCGTTCCGTTCCATTCGTTTGTGGTTTTCGCTTAAATTAAAACTCGGAATTTGGCTTAAACCAGTTGGGTGCACGCACACTATGTGCCAGCATATATAAATTCATATCAATATGTCCACGCCTCGCCTGTGATTCGTGCGTTGGCCTGCCGATCGTTCAAATAAAATAATAGTAGCGCACCACTCACACACACACACGGGTTGAGTTGGAAAAATTGCATTGGCAGTTATCTAATTGCTGGCTGGCATGCTAGAATGAAAAGCGTTGCGGTGCAAAAAGTCGCAAATAACACCATCTAGTATCGAAAGTATGTACTTCCAGGCGCACGCACCACGGACCGGCACTGGTGTTACTCTAGATCCCCTACTTGCATATTCATGAACCGCCCTGGGCTGTTGGGATAGCTTAGCTTCGTGGGTAATTTAAAGGATATGCGGTTGACATCTTAATTTGGGGGCAGCACTTGCAGCTTGATATAAATAACATAAAAAACTGCTAAATGTTACATTTTTTTTAACCGAAAACTGCAATTTGGGTAAAAATCACGTATACGCCAGGTGTGCGCAGGTAAATTGTGCTATTAAACAGGAGCTGAGTCACCTACGCTAAATATTTGTGTCTCATAACTCTCGACTTAGCACACAATTTGAATATCCTAAGTCATTCTTGATTTGCATGCTCCTAGAAAATATTACGCATACGCTGTGTTGACAGCCCCAGGCAATATATCGTTAACTATGCTCCGAGTCACGAGACTGCACTCAATGGATGATTTAGTGCGGATCACTTCATAAATCATATCCTGTAGCTCATGCGGAATTTCGACATGGCCAAATTGTTCGCCGCTTATTCTCTTTTTATGTCATAATTACAAAAGCCTGTTGGTCGAAATTGCTGCGGAAAACGTTTAGGGGAACTGATTTATTTATTACGAACAGCATTACGGGGGCATGTAAACAAAACCGAACTGGAATTATTATCAACTCAACGCAGGCGGAATAGAAGCGGGAAAATGTAGAGGGGGAAATTGAGTCGAGCATGCAACCATCATTTCACGTGGGACGTGATTTAAGCAAAAATCAAAACATTATTAAATTGTTTACATGCAAATCCAATTGGAAATCGTGGCAAAAGTGCCGTGGAAGATTTCCAAACACTGAACAAAATTGAGGAAGTTTTCATGATAAAGATTAATATGCCATATAAATATTATTGAATTTTTATAATGCATATATCATGTTAAATTCGTATTTATGTACAAAATGCTTTCAGTTATCTATAATAAAATCAATAACATTTTTTTATGTGGATAAAGAAAGGAAGTATTATTTATTGTCATGCCTGGTTAATTGAGCTGATTGGCACACAGTGGCGCACCGAAAGGGGATTTTAGCATATAAATTAATACAAATGGCATTGATTACTTAACCATTATTTTGTTTACCTTGCATATAAAGAAAACAAAATGAGTCATGTTGTTTATTTAGCTTATATACTCTTAACCCCTTTGTTTAGTTTCTCCACCCCTCGGAATCCATTCAGTGGCCTGCATTTACTTTTATTAGATTGTTCCGATACAAACTGTTGTTGTCACTGGATTTTGTTTGTATTTGGCGACATTGACGCTATTGATAAGGCGTCATGAGAGTCGCCAGTGAGCGTAGGTAATAATTATATATATTTTATTTAATTGGTGCAATCGGATGGGAAAGGTTATTTGGGCGGCAACAGTGCAGCAACAATTGAGTAGACAACACCCGCCCAGTTTTGCTTTATGTCACTTCTATATGCAACTTTGGGTTGGGCAGGGTTTAAAATAAGATATTGACTTGGTAGAGTTAAAAAAATTTTCAATTATATGAAGGGAAGTAACTTTAATACACAGAAAAACTTGTTTTTTAGTATGTTACAAAAACGATAGAAACATTTTTTACATTTTCCTGCTTTAAAAATTTGTATTTCCTTATATTCAAATTTGTTTGATCCGTTACATTTCCGAAATGGAAGCTTTCACTTGTAAGCAGCGATAAAAAAGCTTACAGACTTGCAAGCTCAAAACTCGAGAGCTTTTTCAGTTAGTGATGACAGCGAAATAAAATATATCGATAAGGGAAACCAGGTTAAATTTAAATATAAAATTTATAAATAAATTACAATTAGTCTTCCTATTAGTATAAGTCAAAGCTTAAATCCAATTTAACTTCAAAAAGTAAAATGGAGTCTTTAAATATATATAATGTCATGTGTTAAAGTTCCCAAGCGAAGAGAATTTCGTCAATCTGAAGAGCATTTTTCTCTTAAAGTCTCCGATTGGAATGTTCTTCTTCCATTCCGTTCCTTCAAAACAGCTGTGCGCCGAAACCACTTTTCAAATAAACAAGTTTCATTGATGAAAAATCAAATTGGTGCTAATTTTTTTGCAAACTGATTGGCGTAGAGTTTTTCTTTGTCGTTTTTACTGTTGAAAATTGGCCAACTTGACATAAATTTGATATGCAGCTTACACAAGATTTTGCTTCTTGAAATTCTACCTTAACCTTAATTTGCTATGGCGGGGGGATAAAGATTGCGAAAATTCGGGTGGAATGGATCCCAAAAATTGAATTTTTACAAATTGTTTATTTTTCGTGCCATAAATGCTTTGCCAAATGATTTCTCGGATAAACAAACGCAAAAACGATTCGCTTTACCACTACTATCCACACAAATTTTTGATTTATGGAATTTCAGATCTAATGATCATAAAATAAAATGCAGAAGCGCAATAATGGTGGCATGTAATTTCATTTCTGCTCCGTATTCCCCATATCCAAATACCCCCCATTCACGACTTAACTTTGAAGCTTAGATAAGAAGGAATTACCTTTCAAGAGTCCAATTTCGAACTGCGACTTAGTTTCTGGAAGAAAATCAATTTAAGACCAGGCAAATGGCTTTGCAAATTTCTTACTCCGCTTCGAACGAGTTGTTGTGCAACTTCTAGAATTACCTTCGATAAGGGAACCCTTTCCTTATAATTACCCAATATGTATATATTTCTACGTTCGAAATCTGCGCAGTTGTAAAACAGAGTCTATACACACCCTCACACCTAAAATCGATCGAATACAAATTTAATGGCACAGTGTCAGCAATTTTTCACCGTTGCCTGGTTGGTTTGTTTGTTAAACTTTATGACAAAATGCTAAAAATAAACTAGCAAACAAAGCGAAAAGTGAGCAGCGGTAACTGAAACAACAACTGAGCTTTGTTTCCTGTGAGTCGCTATGAATGTGAATGTGCAATAAATGCGGACAAAGAATGAGTTTTCAAGAAACTGTCGATAGAGATATACCCGACTTATCCTTGGAATGTCCTTGAGAAGTGGTTCGATAAGCGGAGGGTTTTTACTTCAGATAATACATATAATATTTACTCATACTAGTGAAAGTTTTTGATAAAATTCGAAAACGATATGGAAGTAACCTTCCTACAGATCGTTTATCATTAAGGAAGTGTACATATTGTTTTACTAACTTTTAGTGATTTATCTTATCTGTTTTTGGGCACGATCACTTTCGGCAGAAAAGGGCTTAAAGACCCTGAGTCTTAATTGTTTATTCAAAGCACGGACCAGAAAAAGACAGCACTGGAGCAGTCGAAAGAGATGGGTATATAGACAAAAGGGCGCCTTGGCGAAAAAAAATTATTCAAAGGCCGAACGATTGTGCAATCACAAAGTTCGTAGGCGGCATAAATCCATAAATAAACAATAAGTATGAATAAATAAGCTGCTGTTCGACAACAGCAGACAGTAATTGCATATTAAAATGGAGCTTACATGTTGGACGAAAACTGAAGAAATTCCAGGGGCGATGTAAATGTTATGCTTCCAGTCGCAGAGAATCGCTCTCTTTTCTTCTTGTTGTTGCGATCAGCCGGCTTTTGCGAAGAAAGTTTCTCCGTGTCCACTTGTTGATTTGTGATCGGCCCTCTCGCTCGCGCACTCTTCAGTTTCCTCGTTAATTCACAGGAAGCACAGAATTAAGGCCGAAAATATATTTATAAATGAAATGCAGGCGGCACACGAAACTTCGCCATCAATTTAGACGGCCTGCACTTTTGTTTTCTCGAGTCTTTCCACTTGCGTTGCGTTTCTATGAAATTGGGCATTAAAATTTAAATGCTATTAGCCGCAGAACACGAACACGAAAGATTGGGAAATGAAATGAAGGAGAGAGAGAGAGAAAGATCTCTCACTCGTCGCTGTTATTGTTATCACCTGAGTCAAATACAGTGGCACCCCCACTTATAGGTCCAAACTGAGCTTTTATTATTTGTATTCAATAGTTCACTGATATCGATTTAATAATTTTATTGGATTAAAGAACAATCGATTTGTTAATATTTGAAAACTTGCTTCATCTGATACTTTAAGTCAAGCCCCACTGTACTCTCTCTCGCGGATTTTATCGCTCACTCTTTTTGTTTTCAGTTCACTCTCTCGCGCTCCGCATAGTTTGACTTGTTGTTGTTTCTGCCAGCGTAGCGTAGTTAACTTGAGCGGCAGCAACAACAACATCAGCCATACTTGTTGCTAAAAATAGAAGCGGCGGCGAGACAGAAACAGAAAACAGAAAAACAGCGCGGCAGAATAAAATATGAAAAGGCGCACAAATTGGAAAAAATTATACATGACGAGCAACAAAAACAAGCAGCAAGTAACAAAAAGGAGGAGGAGTAGTTACAACAACAACTGAGCTTCTGTTGAAATAAATCAGAGAAAAGAAAGGCAAAGAGGCAGATCGGCGAAGAAAGGAAATGCGACGCAAAACTGCAGTCAAAGAATTAGTTGGAAAATGGACTGGAAAGTGTCAAGTTTAGCAGGCAAACTTCGTCAGCTGAAGTGCGACAGAGACAGAGCGAGCGAGCAGCAAACAAGTGATTTTCCATGCAATTAATTGCAGACTGCATTTGAATTAATAATTTTCCACTTTGAAATCACAAACTAAAAGAGAGCCGCTCTATCTTCCACTCTCTTCGCTTAATGCACTAAAACTGCATTCACAATTCACGTTTTTCTAATATTCAGTCAACTTTAGCCGCTGCCTTTGCTTTAATTGCTTTTTAAGGCAAATAGTTGCACATATGGAAAACGCTAGTTGTTGTTTTATTTTAGAATTCAGAATTGAGCACAAATGCTAGATCGTACGACTAGCGAAAGCAGCAACAACTAACCAAGTGGCACGCACACACAAACACAAGTCGTTGAAAAACCGCCGAACTAAATGGCGATGTGGATTATTGTGATAAACGCCAATGCCATACATATATTTCTTTTTCTTTTAATAAGAACTTGTGCCAAGATTCGCAGGAAAACCACGCGTTGCATTGATCCTTATAAAAATGCCGCAAAAGTCAATTCCAAGCACGATCGCGACAAGCAACAACCGCACACCACGAGAAATTCCAACAGACTGAAACTGGAACAAACAACTTACTCGCTACCACTACTCGATACTCTAAAATAAAGAGCACATTAGCACTTTTTTCTCTCTTTAATTAAAAAATATTATATTCTCTTCTGTTGCAATGTTATGAATTTGCGTTGATATAAAAAAAAATTTAATAATATATTATATTCAATCCTTTATACAAATTAATTGCTTAAACAAATAAAAAATAAAAATTTTAAAAAAGTGTAAAGTTTAATAACATAAGCACATGTTAAATAATCAAATTCCCAGCTAGTTATCTCAGAGAAGATGTAGCAGTATGATTTTAATAATCATGCCGAATGAAATCATCATTTAAGTTGGTCAAGATCGGTCTTAAATTAATCTAGTATTATAAATTGCCAATACAGGATTAACTTTACGCCATGATTTATTCAACTTTTCTCGTATACTTTTGGAACTAATAGCACACAACGCCTTTCTGTTTATGAAAAAGAGTGTTGGTTTCTGGAACTAATACAGCGCCATTTGCCATTTCAGTGATTTTTACCTTATGTTTTACATTACTTTTTACATTTATTATACATGCAAGATGTAGAATTTTACAGCAACTGGCCGTCATATATATGTAAATATGTGTATGTATAGGCATTTTAGAGCCATTTTCTGCTCATATGTAGGGGTGGAGCCTGAGAAGAGAGAAAATCCCAAAAGGGGAATAAGAAACAGGGAAATTTTACTATTAACTCGTTTCGTAAGAGGGTATACTAGGTTTGTTAAGAAGTACATAACCGATAGAATAAATTTTCCGATCTTTTATGTTACATAAAAGGAAATTTTTTGGAACATGTTTAAAATAAAAAATATTAATTAAACATTAAATAAGTAACATATTGTTAAAACTATTTATTAATTTAAACGGTTATTTATGTACAATTTTGTAAGGTTGGAACAATCCAAGGATCTTTGGTAGGGAATTTCCGTCAAGAAGGCGTTGCAAACTTAAGACCACCCACCCCCAGTATTGTTTCACCCCTCCCCTACTCCTTCATCCTCTTTTCACCCCTCTGCCGCTGTCGCAGTCGACGTCGCTGGGAGAAGGAAAGAGATAGCAGCTGGGAGAAAGGACAAAAGGAGAAACGGGTCTGTGGAAAAGGAGGAGGAGAACGTAGAGGAAAAGTGAGGCGGCAGCAAAAGTTGATTAGATGGATTTCGTTTGGTTTTTGTGTTTTTAATCACACACCAATTTCATTTATTAAATCTTCGCATCAGCATTTCATTTCTCGCATTCCCTCTCTTTCTCTTTCCCTCTTTCTGTCTCTTTTGCTTGTGCAGTGCTTTTCTTGTTTGGCTTTGCGACGGCATTTTTGTATTTTCTGTACCGTAGTGTTTGCTCGTTTGGTCTTCTCTTTTTCTCACACTCCTGTTTGTTTGTTTGTTGTTTTCCCGTTCACTCATTGTCACGAGCAATTTCACTCTCTTTACCCCCCACCACCACCCCTCTCTGCTCCTCTTTTGGCGCAGGCAAAACTTTTTGCAAAATGAAATTGTTTTCGTATTAACAATTTCATTAAAATTAAATTACTTTTATTATTCAGACAGAATCAGACAAACGAAAGGAGAAAAAAGCCAGCCTCCCCTGCCTCTCCCAACCCCCTTTCAGCCATTTTGTGCCCCCATTCCCCCATTCTACCCCCTTACAATAAGCCAAAAGCTTGGCGTCTGTTTTCTTCAGCTGTCAAACAAATTAATTGCGCTTTTAATTAATTTCGTTGGTTCAAGAGTGGAAAGATGTGATCAAATGATCTTATAATATATTCTATACTAAAAGCTAAATTGTTTAGTAAATAAAAAAGTAACAAAATGGTTACCCTTCCTTCGAAAAAACACTTATTTCTTGCAATAAAATAAGATCCAAATAATGTCCCTCGTAAATAAGAAATTCGCCACTTATGTACAGCCGTATAATAAATAAAATATCATAAAAACGATACCGCATTTCCAATAAATAACATTGAATAAGCGCCAATCCATATCCTTTTGGGCCGCAGCTCCTTTCACTCTCTGTTTAGCCATTTATTTTATTTAGGCATTTCATAGAACGATTACCATGCCACACCGCCTTTTCCCAAATTGTATTCCCAAATTGTAGTCGAAGACATGCCTCCAAATGGATTCCGTGGAAGCCTTTTTGCCTCTTTTAGCCAAATGATGCGTAGGCCATAAAACCGAAAGGCCAACGACGGAGTCTTGGCCATTTGCTTAGGCGGTGGGCGTGGCCAGCCCCATATACTCACCCCATCGCCCAATAATAAATATACACTGACAGATTTGCGTTTAGTATTTAAGCAAATATATAATTTAATATTCTTTTTAAACTTAACATAATCATAATCATTTTAATCATTTTGGAGTTGTCTTAAATATTTTCAATATTAAATAACTAGAGGTGCACAATTTTTTGCGTGCCTGAAACAATTTTTGATGGTGCCAATAAATTTTCGAGGCTCTTTTCAAGCCTACGAATGCGAGTTGAAATGTCGCATCATAAATAAACGGGTATCGTTTTCAGGAGTCAGGTGATGAAGGGATCGGGATGCCGAAGCAAAAGTGGTAAGGGATGGTTTTTGGGAAAGGGAAGTGGCCTCCAAATAAACCGCAATGCAATTTGGTCCAAAAGAAGTTAATAAAATTTCGACAAGCGGAAAGGGGACTTCCGTTGATTTTTCATGAGGTTTCTGGGTAGATTGGTGCTTATAAGATCAATGTCTTAGGCAAAATTAAGCAGGGGTTTTAAAAATAAATATATAAGCATATATATAATGTTATTATAACATGTTTTCTCAACTTTAAGTTTTCTGTAATATTTCTGGTTTATATGTTTCAGCATCTCAATGAAGTATGAAGGGCTATTAATAGCCCCAAAACCCCCATCAGCGCCTCTGCCGCCTGCCGTCTCGCTCCCCCATTTCGCGCTGTCCCTTTCGGGCGGCTATTCATTTTCGGAGGCTGCGCCATTTTGGCTTGGAAAATTTATAAACGTAATTGAGATGCCTTCGCCGCAGCGCATTTTCCCCACCCAGCTCTTCCCACCCCCATTTCTCGCCACCCAACTGGCCGCACGTAAAATGCATTAACTGCTGCTTCTGGCCTCGTCCTGGTCCCGGATCAGGATCCGGATCCGGATCCGGTTACAGTTACGGGTTTTCACTCCTGGCAAAAGTCCGAGGCACTCGCAATTTGGTTTTCGAAAAATAAGCAATTTGTAAATTGAAAACGGTCGTTCCAGGGGCCAGCGAGGGGGTTTTTGGGGGGCGAAACTGCAGTTACATGCGGCCATTTACTACGTGGGCGGTGGCCAGGGGGCGTGGCAGGCTAGAACTGGCTTCGCGGAAGCTGGAAATTAATTATTTGCCATTAGGGCTAAGTAGATGATATAAAAAGTGGCAGCAAAGCGTGCTCCAACAGGGGCAGAGGGTGTGGAGGGGGAACGCGGAGTGGAGGGGAAAATGGATGGCAGACTGGAGATGGCCCTGCCATTGAGGCGGTTTTCTGCCGGGTGGGGCTCAGCTCTGCAGGCAATTTAGACAGTCAAGTGCCCATATAAATTACATAAATTTCACCCAGGAACTGCCGGGCACCGAGAAAATGGTGGAAAAGGGATAATAAATAAGTACTTTAGTTCAAATTGTAGAAAGATGTTAGAAGACGAAGAAAGCCAAGGCGGGCCAATTGCTTAAGTTATTAATAAACGCTTCTCTAAGTAATTTTTGTAAAATTTTAACAAATAGGTCGCAGAAATCAATCAGTTTATTAAATTAAAAAGCTTATCGCATAACTGATAACATCGCCTATATAGACAATTTTATGACAAGCCAACTGTTATAAAATCATCCTCCCAAAGTGGAAAATGCAACACGAGTAGTTTCGGTGGCTGGAGAAATCTGTTTTCCTCCTCCGAATCGCAGGAACCTCACCTGCCAAAGGAAGAGGCGTTAGGAGCCGAGTGCCACGCCTTCTCTCTGGCGTCCAAAACGAATCGCAGACTCATCTATTATGAAGTAGGTAATTCCACTAAAACGAACCAACCAAGAAAAGCGCCGAAAACGGAGAGGGAGTGGAAAATAAACACAATCAAAGAGGACAAAACAAAATTTAAGCGCAAAATGAAATGAAATTCGGATTGGAAATGAAACTAAAATACAAACTAATGATGGGGGAACGAAGTGGGGACGCAGTCCAGGGGCCTGTGGGTGGCACAGGAAGTAAGCTAACAATAGACAAAGTCATAAATCAGGGCGCCAATTTGCAGGCCTGACAGGCTTCCCCCAAAAGAAAGGAGCGGCCGGCGAGGGGAAAGCGTAGGAGAGCCAGAAGAAACTGAATAGTTATCCTGCACGTCCAAAATGCCAAATTCAGAACACTTCAAAAAAATATTTTCAAATGAGGTTTCACAACTAGATTATGATAATAAAATAGAAAGCAGTTGCAAATATTACATGTATTTAGAATTTGAAGAGCATCTACTCATACCATTTTAAAGATTGTAAAGCAAAGTATTTTATTTTGTTTGATATTAGGATAGTGTTTTACCTAGTCCTGGAATAAGAACTTTTCAGGTAAGATTTGTTAAGAAATTACGTCAGTGCATAAAAGGGGAAGAATAGAGACTGCGGGAGGCCACAAATTCATTTCGTAATTGTGGCCAAAGAGCCAAGGGGCAAGAGGGGGGAGGGGATACAATGGGTCCTGAGGTCGAGGGGGCGTGGACGGGGGCGAAGGACAGCTAGAGGAGCCCATTCAGGCAAACAATAATAAATGGGATCCAAGATGGCGTCACTGGGATTGGGAATTGCTATTATACGGGGTGTTTTCTTTTTGGGGGAGGAAACAGAAGAGGTTGTAGCCATAACAATGATGCCCCATAATAAATTAACTGAAATTCACTTAGTTATTTATTTTTTTGCCCAAGATGAGAAATTAATCTAAATAAATTGAGTTGTCAAGTGGGGCAAAAAGAAAAGAAAAAGTTCGTGGGGGGTGGGGAGGGGTAAAAAATGATATGCCAAATAAATACCAACGGTGAGTAATCGTTTTCTTATTGTTACTGCTGTAGTATCCTCTTCCTCTTCCCAGAAGAGCACCCAAAGCACAAAAGCTTCGCCTTCTTCTTCTTCCCGTAGCCCCTATTTCTTCCCGCATCCCTCCGTGCCCCACACACATTCACCACACTTAACGATGAAAATCCAATTTAAGGCTGCCTCAGTTGTTTGCGCTCTCTTTCCCCCTCCCCCCCTGGGGCTAGTCCCGTCTCTTTCGCTCGCTCTCTCCTTGCCACCTAAATAAAGTGTAATAAAATAAAGTAGATAGGGATAAGAGTAGATAGGGATATTAGGAACACGAGAGCCCCTTCAACGTTTCTGTTTTTGTTTTTGCAGCTCTCCATGCCGAAGAATTGTCTTACATGCCGGAGAAAGAGCAAAAGAGAGAGGGAGAGTGGGGGTTGGGTGAGCGAGCGAGATGGGTATATGTCTCGAAACAACTGTGCTTTGGTTTGCTGGCTGCGCGGCGCATGCGCGAGCGAAAATAACGGGAAATGGCAAAGGCGGCGCTTAGGGGCATCATCCCCATTCCTCCTCCTCCATCTCTTTCCCACCCGCAGCCATCTTTCTGCCGACGCAGATCTAATTTGCAGCCGACTGCGCTGTCGACGTTGCGACTGCGACAAGCACCGTTAGATCATTCGCATTCTGACGTTTCACGCGGTCGGTTGAACACTATCCACACTATATATGCCATATAGATCATACCAAATCCCCCGAAAAAATACGTATTACCCGGACTGGATTAAATGACACCTTGTAATCTGTAAAAGGAAACTTTTCCGTCGGCAAAACGGTGCTGCCAACAAGGCTGGAAAAACTCAAAACTCCTTATAAACAACATCCAACTCCTTCAAGTGCCAACTCTACGTGCGTGTGTTCTTAACCCAAAACTAACTACTCTTTGCGGCCTATTACCTCTGAGATTGAGCGTGTAATTTGTAGAGGAATCCTTAACTTTGCCCAGCATCCTTTGTGATTCGCCCACGTATCCTCGTTGAAAACTTTTTGCAAAACTTTCCGGCAAGTATTTAGACAATCTCGGGGAAACTTGCGCACCTTTGTCTTACGTGAGTTCGTTCTGTAAAAATTGCGAAAAAGTTAAACTCAAACAGAGCTCAGCGCCAAAACGTCGAAAACCAACAGCAACAAGCGATTTTCTTCTGTCACACGCTTGAAGTATTGCTGCCAAAATTTTCACGGACGGTAATAAGGTAATATCATCTCATATGTATTCATTTCATTTATATCAAAGTCGGAAGTCCCTTTAGAAATGAAAATGTTTTGGAACGTTATGATCTAATTGTTTGACATCCTCAAGCAACTGATTCAAAAGATAATCCTCAACTTCCCATTCAAATCGCAGCACACTGTGCTCATAATTTATTTACACGCTTTTAATTTGCATTAAGGAAATTTCCTAATGAGTGCCAGTGTGATAAGAATCTCGGAGTTCCAGAGTCCTGAGTCCTGGAGTGTGTGTTTTGTGAGCCAGACCCGAAGTGTCTGGCAAAAGTGTTTGTGCCGATGCCTTTCCTGTGAGAAATCGCACAAAACTCGTGAAGCACTTGAAGTGCAAATGAGAAAGAAGCGGGGATTGGAGGCGAAAAAAGAATTAAAACCAAAATTGGCGTATGCATAAAGGATTCGGCAGCAAGGATCCAAAAGGAGATTGCCCCCAAAACGGCAAGGGAGGGGGTATTTCGGTTGAAAACTCGCCGCTTAATTGAAGACAGACCAAAAGTTGATCACTCCGCAAATGCAGTTTGAATAATTGATGGTAATTAAGAGAGGAAAAAAGAGGAGACAGCTCGTGTGGATTCCGATTCCCCATGTGCGCAACGGAGACGGAGCAAGGGTACAAAATCAATGGCAAATAATTCGCCAAAGAGCGGACCAAAAAAAAAAAAGAAGTGGGGAAAACGAAGTTTCAAATTAAATTGATCAACCGCAAATTAATTGGCAGCCATGCAAACGTTCAACGCTCCACTGGATGCCACGCCCACGAAAGAGGGCGGTGGGTGGCACACAGGGGTTCAGGCTCTCGGGGGGTGGGGGCCTGACTGGATGGATCCACATAGGAGTCAATTGGAGTTGACGAACGGTTTTTCCATTCGTCGCCAAGTTTTGTTCGATTCGTTCAACTCAATTAGGGAAGCATGGGTGGCGGTGCAAAAAAGGGGGGAAAGCGCAGTGAAATGGGCACTGAAAGGGGGTTGAAAAGGGGCTGGTGCGATAGGGCCGCATACAAATAAAATACAATTTGGCATATTTAAATTAGCAAATGGAATTACCGCAGAGAACGTTAGTCGAAGGAGGTTAGTTCGGCCATGTTTATTGATTGCTTGATTGAATTGAGCATCGAATTGGTGAATGCTCCAAATTGATGGATAGATCGGGGTCCACACATTCTCGCCGAGGCCTTCCATATGCAAATGAGACATACCACTAGTTTCAAAAAGATGTTTAACCATCTAACTATTTACCTAATTACAATCCATTAATATATAACATAATGAATAATTTGAATAATAATGAATAAATATTTGATTTCGTCATCGTACTCATAACAAATTTCATAGCCCACTTTAATTCTTCCCTTGTGTTTCTCAATCACTTAACGACCCCCCACAAAGCCTAATAAATATATGGTACCAACACCTCCCATCCCCTGCCCCACTGAAATGCACAAAACAATTTGCTTTAATTAAACAGAAAATTCAATCAAAATATTTATAAAACAAGAAGACCAAGTCAGTAGGGGTGATCAACGGATTTTCCGCCCCATGCGGGCGCCCCGAAGATGACGATATACCATGCACATATATAACGTATATATAATTGAAAGGGTTAGCTTTCGGAATCGGCTCTGTTTGGCTTTCGAGTTTGGATAAGCTGCCGGCACTTGGACACGAAAAACTGGCGGGGGTGCAACACGGCTGGCTAATTCAATTTACGCTCATTTTTTGCAGTGCATCATTCGGGCGCTGATTCGCTGGTGGGTGGGTGGCTCTCCGGCCAAATGCACGGCATCATTTCGGTCCGATTTACTCAGAGGCTCTGATTCCCTGATTCTAGGCGCGAGCCAATTGACACAATCAAATTCGAACCTCGCAAATTCGCTTAATGCGCCGCGAGACAAAAACAAAAGCAGCAGAAAATATGGAAAAAAGGAAAACGCTCAACCAAAACTGCAATCAAGAGGGATACTTAGATGGGGGCATATGCAAATGGTTTGGCTAGACAGTGGAGATTCTAGTATCATGGAAGTGTAACCAATTCTATATATTTCATTTATATATTTTATTATTAGTAGTATTATTGAGTAGATAGATCACAACTCTCAGCTACTGTGATATGAATATATAATGGAAAAATGCTTTCCGCACCTGGAAGCTCTACTGTATCCATCATATCACAGCCCACTCCAAGTTGGATCATCAGTGGCAGACTGCGCCAGTTTAGTTTGATTACGCCGGACGGACAGGCGGACATTTCTAAAAACGGATGCACTTTACTTCGGTGGCAAAAGTGATAACCTCATCGCTGGCCGGCCAGTTTACCGCCACCCACCTCCATCTCCACCTCCTGCTGCTCCTCCCATTACCATATCATCTCACCTCAGTGGGAAATTATCGCGCTCTCGGTTTGGGGCAACAGCAACAAAAAACTAGGAAAACTAGAGCTAAACGAGTGTGTGGGTGGGCGGTAGGCAATTTCGCAAATGCGTTTAAGTGGCTCTAATGCCAGCGGGACGGGGCTTTGGAGCAGGGATGCGCACGTGGATATGCCCATGGATGTGATACCCACAAGCGGAGGCACTGCAGCAGTCTGGTTGCGAATTATCCCGCTTTCCAGCCGCACTGCACTCTTGCGAATCTGTGTGTTTCTGCGTCGCGATTTGGCGCACCGAGATTCGAGTGGCCGATAAGTCCATTAGTGCAACTGGCCCTGAATGAAAGCAGGTCGGTGGTCGTTTTGCTTCTGACCTTCAAGAGGCTGCAAAAGTGCAGGAAAAAATTCCAAAAATATGTCTGTCTTCTGACCTTCTGAAAGTGACATTTTCAGACATATTTGAATGACACATGGACGAAATTCTCACAGAAAATAAACATTAAAGTTATCTTATACCATTATCAAAATGCAGACCATATATGTCATACTTGACCATTCTCTGCCCCTCTGATGACCCCTTTTGGTCGCCCATAAAGTCATCGCTTCTGGGTGTTGCACTCGCTGATTGACTTGTGTTTCCATTTTTAATTTGGTTAATTCAAATTAATCAAGCGACAGTTGATAATTCCGGCTCCTCGGGCTTTTTTTTTTCGCTGGCGCAGCGAAGTGCATTTGTTGCATGGAAAGTGCATTGGCATTGGCGTCCAGACTCATCCATATTCATGTGCATCCAATGTTGTTGGGTTTTCCGTTGTCCAGACGCATTGCATTTCCCACTTTGTTGTTTGCTCAATTAATGCAATTGCTCGTTTTGTCTCCACGCCGTTGTTGTTGTCATTCGTGACATTATTAATTTATATTTATATTACTTTTTATAGCTGCAGCTGTTGCATAATGCCCTCAGCATTTGTCGCTTCTGCCGCTGCAGCAAATTGCATTATATTCTGATGCGTTTTAATTAATTTTGAGTTAATTTCGTATTTTATTTTGTGCACTTGTGGAGAGGCCTATGGAAATAAATGCGAAATCAGCTGTGATTGCATTTAAAATACAATTCATTTACAACTTGCAAGACTATATTTTCTACAAACATAGGAAAAGTCATTTAGCACCTCTATAAACAATAAAATTTAATCCTTACTGAAAAAGAGTTTAAGAGTCATTAAACAGAGTGGTTCAATGGCCCTTTTCCGAACGATTTTAGACCTTTCAAGCTGGCCCCTCCTGCATCCCTTCGCCACCTAATGCAATTTGGCGAACACTGCATCCACATCCGCTGCTGTGCTGTGTGTCCCTCCACCCAAAGTCCCCCTCCAAATCGTAATCCTCCCGCTCTGATTGAATTTCCCCGTTTTTGGCGACGGCTCGTGGCAGAAACTAGCGCAAGCTTCCATTACTAAACCCCATGTCCGAGGACCGACTGGACAACAAAGGCTTACCACACAGATTTCCACCAATCTGCAGGCCCTTCCGCCAGCCCCATCCCTCCGTTTAGCATTTCCCATCCGTTCTGCTGCACTGTGGAAAACTAACTAAAGCTATTGCTCCACCTAAATTTCGTTAAACATTTTATAGAGTGCACACATGGTGATCAATGTATCCGGCTTGAAGGACCCACGCTAGAAACGATATATTTTCCATAGGGCTTATATTAAATTTTAAAATATTTCAAAACGAAAGGATTTTTCCATGTGCACCTCGTTTTCGCTTGGCGTTTTAGGGAGCGCAGTCCAATCGAAATCGTTGCGCTGTTTAGTGCGCACTTAATTGAATTTCGCGTGTGCTGCTCCAACGTCCACACACAGATACCCACGCACACACTCGCCAGCACCCTCACACAGATTCACACTTGGACACAGCGAGTTGTGTTGCATTGTCTAGGCCACAAACATTGCCAAGTGCATTTCGTGCAATTGGATAATTGCATTTGGCTTGGCGTCGCCAGTTGCCGGCTGCCAGCGACAGTTGCCACACCAATTGCAATTGCAGCAGCAACAGCAACACCTGCGACAACTCCACTCTCCAGGTGGGGGGATTCGCAGGTGATGACAATTAGCAGGGTCAGCCCAAAAGTAGACACTTCAAGTGGAGTAGGAAAAGGTCAGTGAAAAATTAAAGACAACTACTGGCAATGAAAGGATACAATATTATATAGGTAAATTTTAAATTTATTAGGTAGTTTACTTTGGAGCCGAAGATTCAAATTGGTCGAGGTGTATTTCAAAAGGCTACCACCATTTTAATAAACTATCAAGTATTCATCGATATAATCAGTTCAAGCTTCTTCTAGATATTCTGCCTAAGAGTTGGTTTTTTCGATCCTCTATTCGAGATGCTTTCGACTTCGCTTTCTTGCGAACCATTCACCCAGTAGTCATCGATTACACTTTCTTCCCAATTTCCGATTCCGAAGCTTTCGAAACCAGACAGTGGTCAATTTATATATCCTTTGCATTTGAGCTCGCACTCTTCTCTGGAACGGAAGTAATTTCCGCCCACTGTGCAACCCTTTGTTCTAAACATTTTGCATTGGCTCTCTTCGTTTGCAAAAGTAAATCCTTTGATTATCTGGTCGCAATTACCATCCACAATTGGTTTATTGACACAATCGGCTGAAAAAAGTTTGGCAATCACATTGGAGATCTTAAGTTAGTACAATACTTACCATTCGATTGGGATAGTACGTAGCTTATTAGAAAAGTTATGACCACGAACTTCGTCTCCATTGCTCAGCTTTCAAACGACTAAAAAATGTCCACCCACGTTAAGCCACTTAAACCTGACTTTGCCTCAAATTGAACTATGTTTATATTACCATAAATTAGCGAAAGTCAAAGAGCTGCTTTAAGATTTGGTTTAATATGTATTAGCAAATATAGAAACTTATTTATTCATAGGAATATATCAAATACTATAAAATGTAAAGTATAGTTTAGCTTGTAAGATTCATAGTTTATTGGTTCAAAATCCGGCCCAACTCATTAGGCTTAAGATCATCTGCAGAAACTGCGACACAGTTCGATTGAAGAATTCGAAGACTCCGCTTTGAGCAGGCTTCCCGTTGTCCTTGCACTTCGCATTGCACGCATCCCTGCAACGGAAAAAGTTTCCAGTTACCTTACATGCCTTCGCCCGGAACTTCTTGCAACTATTTTTCCGGCCTTCATAGGTATACCCTTTAATTTTATGCCCACAATTTCCTACAACACTCGGATCAGATCTGCAGATGGCTAAAAAGTACGAGTTTCGATAAGTCAAACTGAATATTTCTTAGTTCAAATGGCACTTACGTTCCTTTTGGCCAAGACAAATGGCACTCAAGGTACCTATTAAGAGAACCATATAAAGTAATTTCATTTCGAAGCTATGTAGTGTTACTTTCAGTTGCTCACAAATGACTGAAAACTGTAACTCAATGCATTGTGGGGATATAGACCTCATTAGATTTGGCATTAAAAATATGAAAATGTAATTTGCATATTAATAAAATACAAAGCAATTATTTTACGATTTAATATCAGCGCAATGAAATCGCTATTCTTTATTTCATCCACATAACTATTTTACCTAGGTAGAGTCAAGATGCTACTTAAAGTATCGCGGGCCTGTTCATAGGCTCTTTCAACGTAATAACTGAATGGATTGTTTCTAAAACTGATAGGGGGCTTGCATTTGGCCTCACACACTTTCCTGTCGGTGAAGAAATTTCCGATGACCTCGCAACCTATGGTCTCATAGTTTACGCAACGGGTTCTCACACTCGAATAGGTATACCCTATAATCCGACTACCACATTCCCCCATAGGAATGGCGTCCATGAAGCATTTGACTAAATGGAAGAAAATATATAAAGTAAATAAATAAGCGAAAAGGTAAAGTAATATTCACCTTCCGACTGTTTTTGGGCATAACCAATTCCGATGCACATCAAGGATAGCAATATCACGAACTTCATTTTCACGATTTGTACACTATCTGCTTGCGTTGGTTCAAAATGACTAAAGTGTACAGTATAACTGGTCTAAAACGGGCTTAGTCTTCTGTACTTATTGCTAAAATCTTAATAAGTTCAGTTCACCTTCTATTACGGTTCGTCATAAAATAAACGTATTTGCACATTAATTGCTTGACTACATTTAAGGTGCTAAAATAGCCAATTAAATTTTGAAATTAAACTAAGATGGGATAAATATTAATGAAAAAAATACACCCTTTCGCTAAGAAGTATTGTACAAGTTGTAGAATTAATGAAATTTAATAAACTAAAACATAACTTTTGATATTATTATTATTACTTTATATAAAATATGAATGAACTTATATATTGACAAATAAACCATATTTTTATAGTAATATCAAAACCATCAAAAAAAGGTATCCCAAAAATTTATATAAACTTAATTTCATTTAAATTTATTCTTCAGGAATTTCGGCAAGTAAATTTAATAGGTTTTTCTGAAACTCGACGAGGTCTTGATATTCGTCCCAGCATTTTTCCACGCATTGCTGTCGTGTGTTAAAAAAGTTACCAGTAACTCGACAGCCTTCGGCAGAGTATCTCGAACATCCGTTTTTTTCCGGTGTAAACGTGTATCCTGTAATAATTTGCTTACATTTTCCAACTGCAAAAGGTTTATTCCTGCACATTGCTGTTTGAAAGAAATTTAGCAGCAGTTAATAATGGTCAATGGTGGTTTACTAACTACTCACGATCTTTTTGCCCTTGAACAAAGGCAAGAAATGAAAATATGGTAAATAATATGGCAAAAGATTGCATTGTAAGTTCTTATTTGTAAGTTGAACCTGGTTTCTCTGCTGTCACAAAGCGACTGAAGATTTGCGCATAAATCTTAAGTGCTAAGAACGTCATGCCTTTTATTAGTTTTCTACGCGTTTTTGCATATTTACTTCATAAAGTTCCAGAATGAGTTTATAATATTTCTGTTATTGGTATTTTAGTTTAGGAAACCAAGTGACTGAGTTATTCTCATGCCAAAATGTCCCTGCAAGTGCGAATTATGCAAAAGTAAAAGCCCTGTCCAATTTGTGTCTCGCACGAGTAGTTGTGCCAACTAATTAGGCCCATATCAGCATTCCACATTGCAGTGGGTTTGCTTTCATAATCTCCGGGCCACGATCCGGACATTAAAATTTCAAAAATCAATTTCAGAAATAGCATTTTGATTTGATTTAAATGTAACGCCCCAAGGTCCAACACAAGTAAGGGCTTTCCGTCCGCACATGCACATGGGAGTATTATCCGGGTACTCCACTCTACTCTGCTCCACTAGTGGGCACCGCAAAAGCTCCTCTGCTGTGCCTATTTAATACGTCTAAAATAATTCAGCATAAATTATTCACTGGAAATTAATTCACTAACAACACCAGTAACGGCCTGCCAGCCCCAAAAGCCCCAACACCGTGCAAATCCCTCTGTTGGCGATGCCACTAAAACTTTGCAACCAGTTCCTGTGGACCTGGCCCAAACCATCCAGGCATCCAGTTGCCAACTGGCAGGCCGCATGTGCAACATTAGACACGAAATGGCAATTTTCCATTTGGCAAATGAGTTTTGCGGCCGACGGACTCCAAATATAACAATTATGCAAAATTACAAATTCTCACAATTCTAATGGAATGCCTTCCCTCGGCGAGCGAACGGGGGGCGTGGCCGAAAAGGAGGGCGTCGCACAAGGGGCGGCAGGTTCGGGGGGCGTGCCCCACTCGTTCCCGCACTAAATGGAAATTTATTGGCGCCACTTGTCGGGGCTTGACTTTTGGGAACGCGGACACATCTGCGACCAGGAAACAGGAGGCTGTATAAGGACACTTAGAAAAATTATGACCTACATCTTCTACTTGTGAATATAGAGTAATACACTTTAAAAGTAACTAGAATAGTGATTGGCGTGCTCTTAAGAGCTTCTATTTCTTTAATAAGCGAATTTCATATGTAATTAATAAATTTAAGGTAAGCAACTAGTTATTTTTCATCACTTTCTGGCTTAAGCTCGCCAGTTTTTCTCAGTGCAATCAGGATACAAGCGTAGGCAGGACACGCGCTGCCCCTGAGCACGTTAAATTATTTTGCGTGTGTAAATTTGGCGGAAATAGTCTGTAACATGATATGCTAACACTTGTGGTGCACTGGGCGGTGGGTGGTGGGTGGTACTACATGGTGCAGGGGGTGGTGCTGTGGGTGCTTGTGCCAACAGTCGTGTGGCGAGCGCCATAAATAAAATTCATACAATTTTTTTAACAAATTTACTCAAATAAATTAAAATGTCTGCACACAGCAAGGCGAAGGACCCACCTGCAATCCGGATGGTGCAACTGATTCGGCGGTTTGGGCTGATGGGCCTTGTGTGTGGATAATGTGTCATATAGAAGTTACAATTAATTTTAATTGCAATTGAAATGCAGCGGGAAATGTGATAGCCAAAAAAGGAGGAAAGCTACATCGTTGCAACAACACAGGAAATTGACCTGGCAACATGTGTGCATAAAGAAATGTTGCATAAAGTGTGTATGGCAAATGGGCTATAATTTATGTATGAAGGAATGTGTAACATTTCCCTTCAAAAAGAAACTATCAATTTGAAATTTAATTTCAAGATGGTTAGACTGATGAAAACATTACGAATATGTGCCACACAATTTTCCCACCGATATTAATTTCACTGAGGAGTGCACTTTCTCAGCGCCTTTCGCTGATCTTGGCTATCTGGCAATCTCTAGCTTGACACTGTGACTTCGTTTCCTACCCATTTGTGTATCTGAAAGATACAGCTCAACTATCCCTGAATATGAGTGTAGGGAGAAATTCCTCGACTAATTAAGCAGCATTCTGCATTGGGAAAGGCGGCGCCAGGCGAACGCAAAACATCGACTCATAACTGAAGCGAGTTCATCAAGAGCAGTTACAGTTGCGGCCATAGTTATATGGCGAGTCTTTTGCGGCAAATGCAATTAATTTAAATCAATTGATTCGTTTGAGGACAATTTAATTGTATGCAGACGACACACAATGCAGCCAGAATCGAGAGCCATATGAGATGCAAAAGCAGATGAAATCGATTGTGGATGATTTGTCAGAAGTCCGTAATTGCCTTTAATTGAATCGAATTGAGTTTGAGGTGCATATGACAACATTAAAGGCGACGCAAAGTCGCCCCACAAAAAGCCAACAGGAGGAATGCCAATACCCGCATGTCTCTGCCTCCAATTCAATTGTGCACTTAAATTACAAGTTTCTCGTTCATCATCATCGTCATTATCACAAACATGATGATCGTGTTGTCATGGCGTGATTGCCAAGTGAATTTATCAAAATTACATGCAATTTAAAGATTCTTTTTCTCAATTTCGATCGTTGATGAGTAACCCATCCCTTTGATTCTACACTACTATTTCGATATTGATTCCAATTTCGATTTCAGCTCGGTCCTGCAGCCGCGGGCAGAGGAATGTTTTGCTACCAGTGCCCCCCAGCCCTCCATCCCTGCGGCCCCCATCCGCCGCGCCTGCCCACCCTCGACTACCCCTTCGCCGCCACCCATCCATGTGAGTATATAAGATAATATATAAGGATACCTCCTATGATAGATTATAAATAACAGAGATAACTTGTTGAAAATGATTTCAATTTTATTTCGATTCATTTAAAAACTATATTAATTTGATTCATAGTTATGAGTTGTGATGTGTTACTTTTTATATTCGCACTTTAACGCACTTCAACCCACCCTAAGTCTATTAAGTAATTTACGTATCGCAACATCATCTGCTGGAACAGATGGATTTCCAACTGCCAAAAGTGCAATCTTCTCGTTCGCATCGAATTAAATTTAGATAAAAAGCCAGAGATAATCGCCGCCGCCTCTGTTCTTCCTTGTCTGTTGTCAATGGATTATTGTATCTCCGGATCGAGTAGTTACATTAACGAATTATTCTATTAGCAGCACGTTGCACGCAGGGTAGTGCTCCTTGTTCCCATTCCCCATGTGGCATATCAGATTTCATGGTCGCACATGTCGGTAGTTTGCTGTTTGCCTCGAAAAGTTTGCCACTCGGTCGAAGGGTAAGTGGTATGCGAAATGGAAGTGAGAAAATGTTGAGATACTGGTATATAATGGATATAATATCTGGTTTCTTGTCAAAATATCTAGTGAACAAATTCTTTTTCTAAAAATGCCAAAAAGTCGGAAAATCTCTATTGCACTGACAGGGCTGCAGAAAAATTCCATTAAACGCTATTTCGATGAATTGGGTGCAAAGAAAACCCACAGCGGCGCAATTCGATTTCCTACTGCCCACCGCTCGTCACCCAGAACGATTCCCTACTCCCAGTCCCAGCCCCAATCCCTGGCCCAGTTCCATGCCCCACCGACCAACAAACTTTGGCTGGCACTCCAGAATCGAGGAACCGGAATCCAGAACCGGAGGACCAGAGGCAGAGCGAGCACCTCCACTGCCATATAACTATAATTGAATAAAAAAAAGCATGGGCAACTCAATCGATATTCGCATGCAGTGCAGGAGGGGATTTTCGGAGCAAAGGAGTGGCCAAACCAAAGGCAAAGTCAAGCAAACGTGAACGTGTCGAAAAGTGAAGCGATCCATTCGAATTGGAATTGGAATTGGGTAGCCAAAAAGGGCGCTAGGGGAAGGGATGGATGGGGTGGTGTGGGGAATTTTGGGTTTCAGATTTCATTTCATGCAATTATCGAATGGCAAAGCGTTAATGCTTTGGCATGCAAATTTTCCTTCGACACTCGCAATCGGAATGCGGCGACAGATTTCGACAGATTGAGGCTGAGTGCTGAGGCATTTATCGAAAATCATAAATCAAAGCGCCATCCGCCGCCGACGGAATAGTTTATTGATTTTTTCTCACCCACTAGCCATAAAAGGAACCGCCGTCTAACAACCGCAACATCTATATATAAAAGTGGGTGTCCCCCAACCAACTAAGCCCCACCGCAAATTGCAGTGCATTTTGTGGGCGGTCGCCGCCATTCGCTGGTATGTGCGCCATCTAATGGGATTAGATGGCGACTTACGAACGCATTACGTAACATCTTGGCACGTTTGCCCTGGCCCGTAATCCTAATCAGGTGCAAATTCTATTTGCTGCTGACTGATTCAATATGACGGACGGATGGACGGACGGCGAGGCGATAACTTATGTTCCATTTAGGCTCCCTCAAGGATCATCCAAGGTCCTCGAAGGGACTGTCGCTTTTGATTTGCGACAGCCTAATTCAATTTGCCAAGCGGATAATTGGAGTCCTGTTCCTCCATTCCTTATCAAGTGTGCCTTACAATAGAGATTCAGGAATATTAAAATATTATATATCTTATATGAAGGCATTCCGACAAAGTTCAATTCAAAATCACTTAGCTCAGTTCAAATTCCCGTTGCGAATCCACTTATGTGTGCTTTCTCCCCTTCCGCCGATGACGCAACCAGTAAATATGGCTCACAAATCAAAATAAAAATTCCACAGCACATTTGCATAGCTAATTCAATTTGCTCGCTGTTTTTCGAGATTCCAATTCGTGATTCCTTGACGTGACACTCCACTCCACTCCATTCCCCTCGAGAAGAAGCCACCCCAAGGAGAGCTGACATCGAGAATGCTTCTCAATTGCTAAACTAATTTAAAATTTTTGCCAACGCGTGCCCGGACTTTCAAGCAGTGAAATCGAAACGGTGACACTTTCCAAGGGAATTCGACCTTATGCAGGGGGGATCCTTGAGTCCTGGCAGCTGCTGGAAACTAGGCCAGCCAAGGAAAACTATAATGAATGCTAATTCCTGGCTCTCAGATTAAGTAAGCGAAACTGAAATCGAATGAGAATTGATTTTGGCCCCGTGTAGATACAGCAACCGAGTCGGCAGACAAAGTTGCAGACATGTATCTTACGGATACGATTCGTGTGGTGGGCGGAGCTGGGTGACTAGCCGTGTGGGCGGGGTCGAGCTGATTGCAAGGACTCTTGACTTGACTGCTCCCAGACCGAAAATCCCTTAATGATGGTTTCGCTTGTTATGCCAAATGTTTAAAAATTGAATTATCTCCCATTACCGGCGCAGCTAACGAGCAGACGCAGAGCAGCTTCAGTGCACTGAAAGAAATCTATACCAAGTTGTAATAAATCGATTTGTAGTATATGAAAGCGAAAAAGCCAATGTTTCAGATACTTTGTAACTCTCGATGAAACTATTTTCATACCTTATAGGTACAGAAACATTTTCAAGTGCCGTACGAACACTCCAACTTTTCTCTCAGTGCACAATGAGACGGGTTGCTTGTGTGGCAGAGAGGGATGTGCAGATATAGATGGTTGGCTGGCTGACTGACTGGCTTGTCTGCGCCCCTTTGCGTACTTTTTGAATCAATTTGGCAACAAGGATTTGTTAATCCTGTCTTCCTGACAAGTGCGGTTAGTTGACTTGTTGTTGCTGCCGGTGCTGCTGCATGACGTTTGATGTTCGAGCTGGGAAATGGGAAATACGGGCTAAATGGGGTGGTGGAAATCCTCCATTGGCTCGGGTTTTGGCCAAAGCTTTCAGCATGAAATTCTTATTGCCCGGTTTTTGGGCAGCTTTGGCTCTGCGCTCTGGGATTTGCACTCGAAACCTAATTGTGCTAATTGCCAGCCGCTTGAACGTCAGTGGAACATGCTCTGGTCTTCTTTTTCGGCCCGAAGCATTTTCCGGCCATCCTGGGGCATTTCCATTTGCATTTTAGGCAATTATTGGCTGCAAGGAATTTGATTAGCAAGAAAATTGCAGTGCAGCCGAATGAACTGGTGATGGGCGGAATGGGTATGGTCGTGATCGTGATTATACAGATGGACATGGGGGTAAAATAAAAGCGACAAACTTAAGATCATTAAAAATAACTAATTAGTTCCTGAAGTTTAGGTAGTAAGTGCCTGGTTTCTTATAAATACATCAATTTTAGATAGAGGCAAGGCTTAGCACCCACTTCACGATGCCAGCTCTAATGGGCACCTAACTTTTCCCAGCCTCCTCGGAAAATTATGCTGAGTGCCCGGAGCTCGACTCATCGACTATTCGATTAGGCTGCGTAGCAATCTATGGCTTTTGCGTACCTCTTTGATTGCTTGATTTAGGCCCCAAATACGTGCTTCATTAGCAGGATATATAGAGCGTATCCTGGGGCTTACCTGAGAGCCTGATGGCAAAAGAAGCCGAAACATTTTGTAATTATTTTCATAATTAAATATTAATCGATGGCAGGCATAGCGACACTTGCCGGGAAATAGAGATAGAGGACAACATGGCAAACAGCATTAGTGCGCATTACAGAGAGTCTCTAGGGAACTGAGAATAAGGCTGAGGGGGTGGTTGTGGGATGACCTTCGGCCTGGCGAAAATGAATGCCAAAGTAACAACATTTCAGCTAATCGGATTAGAGCCCCCAAAAAAGTTAACACACAGGCAGAGAGACACAGAAAGAGACGGAAGGGGCCGGAGAGAAAGAGACGGACAGCTTACTCGGCTTTGGCAAGAAGAAAATTAAAATTAAATTTTGCAATTTGCCAGCTAATTATTTATTTAAAATCAAATTGAAAATTAATTTTACAACACGAACGAACAGAAAGTCCGTTGCGAAAAAGGTCCGACAAAGTTTCCGCCTTTCGACTTTCGACTTTGGTTTTCCATTTTCCGGGGGGTTGGAAAACCGGGCATTTTGGGGCGGAGGTCAAGTGGGGCTGTCAACGCCTTTCCTTTTCCTCTGTGTCTCTCTCTCTTTCTGGCTCAAAAGGCAGTTATAAAATATTTCGTAGCATACAAAATGGCGCTGCTGCTAGAAAATTCAATTAGCCTGCAATTTTTGGCAACAGCTGGCTTTCAGCAAAAGCCAAGTGGACAAGGAAAATTCGGACGGGGGAAGGGAATGGGTTTTCCAGCAAGGGCACGGCAGCGGAGAAAAACTTTTGGCATGAATGAATTCCAAGGCAGTTATAGTTGGGTCATTTAAAATTTAGAGAAAACTTCGGCATCACTGAAGATATTGAGAATAATAATGGAATTCTATGAATTTCAGGGTTTGAAAAACCAAGAGGAATACAATTGAAAATATAGCGAAACAACTAAATAAATATTTAGATTAAATTTGAATAATATACTATATAATTTGTTATGTCTTTTGGATTCCCAAAATACAAACCTTGTGTTTTTTTCTACGCCTTTTAAAATTCTTCATTTTATCTACAAATTTCGTTTATGATTCTTTCAAACATCCTTTTAAAATCCTGCTAAACTGCTTAGTGCTCGGCGACGCTGGAGAAGACAAATCCCAGCTTAGTGGCACTCATGCTCCTACACCTCGGTGCAACTAGTTGAATTAGGAGGCTAATGCAACACCTAACGTGGCTAATACCTCTTGCTTTCTGCAATCTACTATTCCCCAGATACCAGCTACTCGTATCATCCTGCCATACACGATGAGACTTTTGTCCGGCGGAAGCAGCGTCGAAATCGCACCACCTTCACACTGCAACAGGTAAGTCGGGGAAAACATAAAGCGCAAAGAAAAGGTTCTTTAATTTTTAATTTCGGCCAGCTGGAGGAGCTGGAGACGGCCTTTGCCCAGACCCACTATCCGGATGTGTTTACTCGCGAGGATCTGGCCATGAAAATCAACCTGACCGAGGCACGGGTTCAGGTAAGCAAAAGTATAACTCTTTTTCCCCGATTTGCTGACCTCTTTCGGCCAAATTATGCAAAAATATGAAGAGTTACGAGAAAAGTGGAGAATATTAGATGCGAAATTCAAGAAGTTGGCGAATTCATATCAAATTTCATAAGTATATAAGTGTAGGACTACCCTAGAACGGTCATGCCGCCTGATCAAAGCCCTTGCTCTTCTAAATCTCTCCTCCCATCTGGAACTTCCCCTTCCTCGGACCGATTAATAATGCATATGCATGCTGAACAGGCCCACAGATTCTGGGATTACCAACGGGTTTGGGTTTTCGGGGTGGCATGTAGCCAGCCTAATGCAATAAGTGTCTTAAAAAAATATTTCCTATACCCAGAAAGCCAGAACGAGGCGAAGCGGCAAAATATGCAAAGTTCTTAAGCGTTAACAGGGAAAATATAAAAACATAAAATGCGAAAATAAAGTGAAGAAAAGTGGAAAGCAAATCGCTATCCTTCGCCAGTTGGAAAGCCTTCGCCAGCCCAATCAAATTGATTTTTCCATCTTGGAGTTGGTGAAGAGTTTTCCTTGGCTTGGAGCCCTTTAAATGAACTGAAAATACGTTTTTATGAAAACTGTGATCTTTGGAGATCAAATCAGTGTCAGCAGTGACACTTTAGTGTAATTATTTCCACCATAATCCAAGCTTTTCCGTTGCACGAAACGATTCTAACCTTTTTACATTATTCATGATTAATTTCGGGCAATTGTAGCCAAAATTAGAATCACTTTCACGACACTCGAGCAAAGGCGTTTGCATTCAGATGCGAAATTAAGTCAGAAAAAGATTGTTCGCCTGCACATGAGTTTTCACGAAAGAGGTAAGTGCGAGGCCAATTTGCATGGGCTTGCAGCTGCATTTGTCAGATTAAAATGACAATTAGCGGATCTACTTTGGGGGAAGTGGAAGCAGAGATCTCCGGAGATCTTGGGTGGGTGGAATGGCGAATCTCCGGCCACTCGAGCACGTCGTTTCTGAGGCCGAAAGCAAATTATGCACATGGAAATGGAAATGGAACCTGAAACAGAAGCAGAAACTTAATGAGGATGCCACACTAACTAGACACGTTTGTCGCGAAACCCACGCACACTTTGGTGGCTATTAAAACACTTTGGTGGCGTTACGGCATCCTCTCCATTTTTCTATTTCCGGCACAATTAGCCTGAGCTTTTTTTCCCAGGCGTAACCAGATACTTTCAATTCAATTTGCCGTATAAAAAAATGCTGGCAATTTGATATTTGTAAATATAATGTACGGCAATGGGACACTTGCCGCAAACACGTGTACTTGTCAGCCTAACAAAATTACAAGTTAATAGGGTCGAAACCACCCTCCCCCTCACCAACCAAAAGGAAAGAACCTGCCAGTTTGTTACCAACTTTTGTGGTCCGAGTTTGCAGCGTCCGGATATCTTAAACGAAATTGCGGTGAAAATTGTGGAAAAAACCGAAAAACATTTCGACTGGACAGCTTAGTCTGGGATTTCGATAATGGAATGAATGCCAAATGTTTTGATGAGGGTGTGCACCGCACCGAGCACTTTCCAACAGCATTCGCATTTTGACACATTTTTCGTTGCTCTTTCCTTCCTGTTTTTTTTTTTTATTTTTGTGGCCCGCACAACGGCGTGGCGGAAATAAATTTTATAATAAAATTTATTATGTGTACTTCGCTTGATTCGCCAGCATCCCCGGCACTCCGGTTTAGCCGCTCACTTGCCTGTAACCTGATACGTTTTCCACGGGATTTTTTCATCTGTCAATTTTTGATGCCCCGGATAAAGTCCGTGTCTCTCCGGTTTTTCCCTCTCGAGTTCAATGCAAAAATCATTTACTTAATGTATATCCCAGTGAGCTTACGGCTAAGGTCCGGGACCCAGCTGGATCAGGGATATATGTATATATATGTATATTCAGCGGACCCACCTGACAAGGACAAAGCACTTTGAAGTCGAGCTAATGCAGTAGAGCCTTCTAATAACTGATATTGATTGATAAATGAGTGGGAAATTTGATTTTTGAATGGAAGGAAAGCGGAGGAAAACACTGAGGGTGGAATAGAACTTACTCAAGGGAAAATACTGTTGAACAGATTTGCATAGCATTAAGCGATGAAGTGTAAGTGGCTTACTTGATGAAAACTTCATGATATAACTACTGTTTATTAGGTGGCGTCTTTAACTTAACGCAATGATTAAGTTTCAAAATCCCTATCGACTAGCTGCTTCCAATCAAATTCCTTGGGGCATGGCCATACATTAATAATAATAATATCGGCAATAAGCCCACTGCGCCCCCAAAACATTAGTTATCAATTTCCAGTCTGAGGCGATAAATAATGAAGTCGTTAACCCGCTGCGATTACCGGTTCTCACATTTCCAACTACGCACCTCATACATAACTAATTCGATTAGAATTAATGTGCTGCAGCATGACAATTCGGCAGGGATACACCCACCCACCATGGAGCCACCCAATCGGAAATGTGGCACCACCCACTCGAACCACCGCAAAAGGGCTGCCACCGCATATAATGCCAATAATTGATAATTTATTATAATCACAAAGCTCCCAAGTGGCGATGTGAGAAACTGTTCGAGAGAAAAAACCACAAAAGATGATGAGGAGTGGTGGGAAGGAAGTGCACTGGAAAAAACAAATAAAAAAAACAAAAATTAATCTTCGTTCTAGAAACTTTGCATCGGAAGTAGCTAAAACCAAATAATCTACTCATCTTTGGATCATCAATTATTCATAGCTTAAAAGTGATGAAGAAAGAGTTCAGAACTATTAATTATTTATCCAAGTGTACTGGGCTGCCTGTCAAATAATTGCATTTGCTCGAGTAATCCTTTAATGCTGATCCAAGCTGATGGCCGTCGAATCGCATCGAGTCCGCCTTATGTTGGCCTCAGGATATGGGCAGTTTTCAGGGGAAGGAACCGAGGATTCCGGGATTGCTGGGAAAGGGGTGGTGGTGTGCAGGGTGTTGGCTGCTGCGGTAGCCCAATTATTGTTGCAAAGGGTTCGGTTTAGCCGGCAGCAAAATGCGTTTGATATTAACACATCTGTTCATTCATTCCACTTGAGCTGCGTCATCGAGGTCCTTGGTCCTTGGTTTCTGGTCCTTGGTCCTTGGTACTCAGTCCCTGGGTGTTGTTTGCATTGAGTGTTCCGGGATCGGAACAAACTGTTTGCGGAAGCTAATGGTGCGCACTTGTCCGTAATTACCCCACAGACGACCTCCTGCATCCTCGCCCCTTTTTCCCGGATTTTCCCCCGGCTCCTGCCTGGTGTTTCCATTGTTTTCTTCAGCTTGTGTGTTGTTTTCCGTGTGTAATTCGCTGTTGTAACAACTTTGTATTGTTAACGCTACCCGCTTGCTCGCTTATTTGTTTTCGTTTTCATGGCAAATCGGTTTTTGTAACTTGCAACCGCAAAAATTGTGTTTGCCGAGTCCATGAATAATTGTTTTGTTTATTGTTCTTCAAAAATTATGAGAAATTTACGTCGCTTTGGGCGTTAGCTTGGGTAAATAAATTACTTGAAGTGGGTCGAGTGGTTCTTGAGATGATTAATAAGAGGAGACATGTGCAGTGGGGCGATATATCTAGGCAAAAATATAGGTAGTAGCTTCAAATTGTTGTTTGCCTGAATTAAAAATTAATAATTGCCACCCATACTTAAAAAAGCTACAGCTTTGTCTTACTTACGAGAAATCTACATGGTAAAGATAAAAGCGGCTCCCTAAAAGTATGCCCTCTTTTCCCACAGACTTCAACTTGATATATTTCACAATCCCGATTGCCTTTCCTTTGGCCAATTTGAAGCACAATGCAATTTGAAAATTCTATTTTCTATATATTTGTACAGGTCCTGTGACCCATCCACTTTGAAAAGTAATTCCAAGCAAGCAATCAAGAAACTAAACCAAGCGAATTGAATAAACAAGAAACACGTTAAATTTGTGTGTAATAAAACAAAAGAAAATTGTGCATGAAATTATGATTGCGAGGGAGTGAGATGGCAACTGCCGGAGGGAGGGAGACAGACGCACACAATTGTTATTCATTATTCAATTTTTGCCATAATAACAGGAGCAGTCAGAAGGAGAAGCCGCTTTTATCGTTCGTTTTGCTCTCTTTCTCGCCGCATCTGTCTGTCTCTTTCTCCACCTACCCCCACACAGTACAGAGAGAAAAAGTTTATGCAGCCATATTTTATTGGTAATGTGCTTATGGCATAAATATTGTATTAAGTAACTGGTGGGCGTCACCACCAAAAAACGAGGAAGACTGGCAAAGTTCCGACCTCGCTGTGGAGGGTTGTGGGTGCTCTCTTTTTTCTGGGCGGGATGGGTGTCGGTGGAGTCCTCCCTTTTGGGGGTTGGATTGTGCGCAATTTATTGTTTGCCCAGCAAAAATACGGGAGCCGGAGCAGGAGCACACTGGGGAAGTCTGGGGAAACATGGCGGCTGGCAGAGAGAAAGCTGGAGAGGATGGGGTGTTCGCCTGGAGGGCAAAGTATGCTGAAATTGTTTTATCTGCGTTATGATTACAACAATGGAGCCAAAATGCCAACTTTTGCACAATGTCTAATTTGAATTTTGATTAGGAAACTTACTTGCACACACACACGCACTCACACACAGACAGCACATAGAGAGTGATTTCCATTCAAGATGGCGCCCGAGCAGGAGGAAATCCCATTAGAGGGCGCTCTAAGCTGGGGAATCAACGCAAACCGGAACTAAAAGCAAACGAAACGAACGGGAAGTAAGGAAAATTTCTGAGTAAAGGGGGCAAAAATGGGGGGTACAAAAAGGAAGCACGCGCGCATAAGCAAGCAATCCAAAGGATGTGTCTAAGGATGCCGAGGCATTGTCTTGATTGAGCCTCATTAGAGCAGGGCGGCCATGTTCCATGTGTGTGTGTGTGTGTGTGAGGTGCCCCGCCCACCGGGAAAACTCCACCGTTATCGCCGCCATCCACCGCCCAATTTAGGCGCTGATTACGGGCCAAATTTGTTTTGTCTTTCTGGGGAAAATTGAAAATCTGATTTTGTTTGTTTACGTCTTAGATTGGCCGGAGAGACAAAGGGAAACGCAAACATTTTCATTTTTCGGGGTGGCGCAGCCACAGCAAATTGTTAAAGTTTCTGAGGTGGAAAATGTATGCGGGGAAAGTTTTTCAATTTTCCATTGGCTGGCACGGCAGTCAACGAGGCCCCAACTCGCCCCGTGGCATAAATAATAATAGACATGTGGCCATATCATGGCAATTTGCTTCGGAACTTTCTCAATTTCATTCGAGTTTTCCATTTTGCCAACCCGCAGGTCTGGTTCCAGAACCGCAGGGCCAAGTGGCGCAAGGCGGAGCGCCTCAAGGACGAGCAGCGGAAGCGGGAAAATGGAGAGAGCAGCAGCTCCCTGGATAAGGTAAGTAAATTGAATTACAAGATGGCAAAGGACTCCTTAAAATTAAGCAATGAATATTTACATATTTAAATTATCGCTTCTCTGCCTCTTCAGCTGCACGACTCCCGTGAATCCTCGCCAGACATAACGGGTGAAATAGACGATGACATGGATGACTTGCCGCCACGTCAGAGGTCGCACAGTCCGCTGGCCAACGGGCAAATGGAGCAGCAGCACTCCCACTCGCATTCCCACTCCCATTCCCGCAGCCCTGGCGGCGGCATGCACCTGGACTCCAGCGACAACGAGCGCCCGTTGTCCTCCAACCAGCTGACCGCCACCCCGCACTCTGCCTCCCAGTCTCTGGGCTCCATCAGTGCCGGATCCCCCTCCCCCTCGGGCATGCACAGGGAACGGGAGCACACGCCCCTGGTCGGAGGCGGTGGTCAGGGGCCGAGCAGCCCCTCGAACTCGCGGAACACCGACTCCCCCATCGAGGTGGGCGGACCCATGTCCCTGACCACGGGCTCCAGGATGGCGGCCTCCTCCAACAATTCGGCCTCATCCACGCCCACGCCCACCACCCCACACGCCCCCCAGATGCCGCACTCTTCGGCGGCTGCGGCGGCCGCTTTTGGAAGCCACATCTTTGGAAACTTTGGAGGTGGCAGCAATGCCAGCGATAGGTGAGTCGACTTACTAAATGCATATTTTTGGGTATTATACGTTTTTAAGTGCACTGATTTAAATCCGAGTAAAACATGCTAAGAAATCGCATTTAGAATTGTGATTGCCTAATTACACAATTGCAGCCAATAAAAACGAATCAAAGCATCCGGCGAAAATCAATTCGAAGCACTAACATCCAAGTCATTTATCTTCTGATTCACCCGCTGGCGGAGGATACCATCAGGATATCCATCTAGCATATCCCACATATGGCTGAGACAATGGCGGGAGTTCCGCCAATGATTAGACACTGGGCGCCCTCGGGATTGCACGTGTCGGCCATATCGATGATGACCGTCATCATTAGCGGGGGGTCGGCGATCTAATGGGGTGGGATTCCCTCCTTGGGACGTGGGCACTCGGAGGAGGAGACTGCTCTCTTAATGTTTCCGCTGGCGCACACGACATCCGCTGACCGGAAGTGCGCCAATGGAATTTAAACGTTTTCCATCCAAAACATTAAGTAGAACGCCTTCCGCTGCGCACGCCTGTTCAATAACCCGTGAGTCGGGAAAACCCAACGGGAAAAAGACAGAAAGTCGAGAATAAAGAGATAAGAGCCGCAGGAGTCGATGGCATAAATACACTGAACGAAAAACTCGTTGCAAAACGAAATGAATTGAATATTATATACTCAGGTTCTTAGAGCTATACTTGCTGGAATATAATACAAATAAAATAACACACATGAAATATTCCATTTTAAGAGGGTTGTTTAAGTGTCCAATAGTAGGGATATTAATTTCTTTGTGTCATTAGTAAGACTTTTCTCTGAGTGCAAGTCGTGTAGAAAGGCGAAAAACAAGGGATCGGGAGTCAAGAATCGCATTGTCCACCCGGCCAAGCATCTAATGTCATTACAGCTCTCATTGCGGTCATTGTCTGGCTGGCTCGCCCAGCCACCCACTCGCCCAACCCCCTTAATCAATTGCTAATTTAGTCATCGTCGCCAAAAGAAAACCAGAGGGGATTAGACAGAGAGGCAAGAGAAAGGAGAGAGCGAGATGGCTGCATGGGCATCGCCCACTTGGGGGTGACATTTTGTCGCAATTTCTCGTTTTGCCGGATTTTTGTAAATGTTTGCCAGGGGTTGAAAAGCAGTTTGTTTTCACTTCTCCTTTATTTTTTCCTGGCAGTTGTTTTTGTCGCAGCTTGATGACAAAACGCGACACTTGCCATCAATTTTATTGTTTGTTTGTCTAATTCTTCTGTAAGTGGAGGCTTAATGACACGCAGGCAATTAGCAGATCGTTGGGCTTATAATCGTTTACACTGGCCGAAAAGGGGAGGGATCGCGTAAGGGTGCTGAAACGGATATAACGAGGGGTTGAATCTATTGCCACTACAGAAGCTTAACAATTGGCTTACCAACTAATAAGTTTGGATATTTGCATTTAGCAAGTAGCTTATCTAATAAATATATTGATTAGCTGCGAAAACCTAACTATGTTATGATAAATATCAGAAGTCTTCCATCTTTAAAGCCTTTCTTTCATACTTTCAACTGAAATATATTATGATTACATTATTCTAAGTCTCCTGGATGATAATCTTTATGATGCTCTCATATCTGGCTGCTTATTTTTTCCTCCATTTCCAATTCTAAAGATTATTAACTCCGCTATTCCATTCGCTTTTAGCTATTCAGATCTAAAATTCAAAAATGCGCGGCCACAAGGCCATAAAAAGCTACTTGAAAATTAAATTGAGCGTAAACGAGCGTGTTTTGTTTGTCGTTTGAGTTTTTCTGCGGAGAGTCTAACCATATGCCACCAGCCCGAAAACGCACAAAAGGCGGTGGCTTGGGTTAGCTTCTTTTTTGCCAGACTTCCCCTCAAATTATTTTCCTCTATCGGTGGGCGGTCTCATCAGACGGCAAAGAGGCCATGGGTGGGCAGATTCCCAAAAAAACGGGAATAAAAAGTATTGGCTCACATGTCAACGCGCTGGAACAACAAACATTACACCACAATAAAAAGAACAGGATCCGGCGTGGAGGACCACGGACAGCCCACTGAGAAGGGGCACGCGTTGCGATTCCGATTCCGATTGCTGAATCATTTCACCCGACTGCTTCTGTGAATCCGAATCCCTGCTGTTTGTGCTGCTGTAACGGTTGACCAAATCAATTCCCAATCTCGAGCACTCCGAACTGGTGACATCTCGCCTGTGATATTGTTATTCAAATGCCCCAGAACCGGATGTCCTTGCCATCCATCAGCACAAACGAATATCTCGATCTGAAGTGAAGCGTATCATCGCAAGCATTTATCATCACATTAGTCAGGCACTCGATGGCGTTTTCCTTTGGCTCTCGCATATTTTATGCAAATGGGGAAATCGCAAAAACTAAATAAATAATTATTTAGCACTAATCCGCACTTGTTTCGGTTGGCCAAGGTCGTCGACGATGACGTAAGAGGAGACTCTTGAAGTTCGATCCATATTTGGCGAAAAACCGGTTTATACATGGCCACCCAAAAACAAAAAAATTATACAAATTATGCAACGACTCAAAAACACTTAAATGCTGTTTTTATTGCAAGGCTGTACTTAAGATGCGCTGGAAAAAAATATGCCAACTGCAAGTAGTTGGCAAAATAATTGCAATGCATTTATAAAAATGTTGAAATTCATGTAATAAATATCTACGAAATCCATCGAAATATAATTTTCCCCTGAAAGGAGTCCTCAAACCAAACGCATAATCATTCGCTGGAATAAGTTTCCAGTTAAAAATGTTAATTGAATACCCGCCAGCAGCCCCAAATCTCTGAGCTCCACTCCACTTTATTCACCCCCGCCGCAAATTCTTTATGCACAAATAACTAAATATGTATGTTCACGTGTATGTAGCTCGGCCGTGGGAATCTACCCCGAAAATTCGCATAGAGAGGGCCCCAAATTATGTGTACCCACTTATAGTATATATAAATATCTACCCACATTTCAGGTGAAATTCAGGTGTGCGGATACAACGACCGCTTACGCTGCGCGCACGAATGCGAATGCTTGAATAATAAATTAAGCAAATATTTTAATATTCATCATGCAATTAAAATAAGCTGCCTTCGTGCTTCCAAACTTTTCGGGCAGCCTAATATAATAAGCATTATGTGGAGTCGCGAGGGGGGGATCCAAAAAGTTTCGTGGAAAAAGATACACTTTGCGGAAATTAAGTTTGCCTTGTCGGCCAGAAGCGGGAAAGCTAAGCCCGTGTAGGTGTTGATTGCTTGAGTTTAATTTGTTAGAATTGCGTAAAGCATTAAAATGTTTGCCCGACTAATTACACACACACACGCACACAAAAAAGGGGTGAATTTTCCATGTGCATGTCAAGTCGTGAAAACTTTATCCTTCGTTAAATGCAATCTGCGAAAAGTGCGAAAATTTTAAGAAAAACTTCTGCGGCAACTCAAGGTGGAAGCTGAGCTGGAGCCCCCAAGATTGACATTGACATAGCCCCCACTTTCACCCCATTTTCCCCGACTTTTCCTTCATATCTCTTTGCTGCCCGGAGGAAAAGTTATGTACTAACTAACGAGCTCAACGACAACACTCGAGCTTGTGAATGTCTTAATTAGAGAGAGAGGGAAATGTGGGGCGGGGGGTGGGGTCTATGAGTATAGCAATTAAGGCGGCGGCAGTTGAGTGGGCGTGGGACACGGCAAAGCCCCACATTCTCAGCTAGAAGCACTGGAAAAAATGTTATGCCTTACATGCTTGTAATAGTCAATCAGCAAGTATTTTGAAAGACTAACAACTAAAGATTTTAAATATATAATTATGAATAATTAATTATAAATATTCATCTGCAGTAAGTACATATGTATATCTCGCAGTGCAGCAAAGTCGCCTATAGCAATTAGCATATTTTAGCTAGTGCCCAAAAAAAAAAGCAGAGCGAAAGAGAGAGGCATATCTTGGCAAGAGAGATGGAGCTGCCAGGGTTAAAAGGGGCGGCAACGTGGGGCAGAAAAGGAGAGAGCTATTCTAGAACGAAGCCCCGAGCTGCAGACTCTCGGGTCCATCCAGCATCCAACATCCAGCATCTGCTGGATGTGCACATGCAAAATTTAATTACGACCAAAGGATGAGTGCTTAATTATACGCAAACATTTAAGTTTACTGCTTTTTTCGCAACTAGAGGGGGTTGGGGCCAAAAAGGGGGGAGGGGGCGGTGCTGTCTACGCCCGAGTGTTTGCCTTCGTTGTTTTTCCTATGGCTGCTATTTGAGCTTTCTCATCTGGACTTTTGCTTTTTGGCTCGAAGCTTAATTAGGAGCCAAGGGGCAAGTGGGGAAAATGTATAAATAGTTGACTTTCCAATAAAAAGGATATTTCTTCCAAAAATTTCATTAGTTACTTTAGAAGTTTATAGCTATTTTGAACTTTTGAGTTTTGAGTTTCTTTCAGAACATAAACTTATATTTCCTTAAATTGTGTTTAAGGATTTTCCAATCTCAAAATGCGCTCTATTTGTTCCTTTTCAAGTTCTAACTCAAAATGAAAATAAAATTTGAAAATTGACAAAACCATCATTGTGGAACACAGCAAAAAATCCAATTACCTCATTGAAAATTCCGTTTCAAGCGGCCAAGCGTTTTGCGTTTTTCCAACTGCCGAAAAAAGCAAGGAAACGAGAAAAACTCGACAAAAATCACGACAAACTGTGGGTGGCTAAGGGAAAGCCAGAAACATGAGAAGCTTAGGAAAATGGAGGGGAAAATTGTTCTGGCAGGAGGACAAATGAAAAGTGAAATGCGAAGAGAATTAAAAGCGACAGTGGCCGCGACGTTTGTGGTCCATTTCTCTCGGTGGTTGTGGTCGCCATTCGCGAGGTCTGCCTGTCATTTTCCGCGCTGGAAAATCCTCGTAAGTCCCCCAACTCGATTAACATTTCCAGAGATTTGTTATGACCACAGAGCCAGCCCCATCTTTTGCAGGAATTATCAAATTTTAGACACTTTTCCCTCGGCTGCCGCAGGCCTAATGTAAATTTGAACAAATGGAAATTGCATTTTTTTTTCACTAACTGAAGTTGAAGTTTCGCTGTCGTTGATTAAACGCAATTATTTCTAATAAAAATGTATGTATATATTATGTTCCATAATTTTATTAATGGGGATTATGCGACTCATAGGAATTTACCAGTTCCACAAACGTTGTCTCACTTATCAATTAAAATTTTCAAATTGCATTAAATGCTTTTTATTGTTTGGCTGGGGTGTCTGTTTCGTTTTTTATTCATTCCCATTTGCCTTGACATGCGACTAAGCGTAATATTTCATTCAATTAAAACGATCACAAAAATGACAACTGGGTGTTGATTATGCCCCGCCCCCGCCACCGCTCATACAAAATATTTGGGTTCATTAATAATAATGCAATTACGCATAAAAATGTTTTAATTTATTTCAATTAAGCGTTAATTAAAACTGTGTTTGCTGTTTTTGTTTGGCTTGCGTGCTGCGGTGTTTCATTTTCAGTTTTTATATATTGTATTTACGCCTTTGATCTCCGCAAATAAACAGATGGCTCCAATTTTTCTAGAGCAGGGCCTATGTTATATAATTTTTAATAACTTGCTTCTCTAATTTGTTTACTTTCAGCAACTGCGGCTTTCGTCCCGTTCTGAGTGAGCAGAGCGCCGTGGCAGCAGCGGCGGCGGCAGCGGCGGCCCAGCGGAGCGCCAACCACCCACCGCTTTTCCTGCCACCCCACTTGGCCGCCCAGTTCACCCATCAGCCGCTTTTCCCGGGCCTGAAAGGTGAGTCTGGCCAATCGATCAGTGGCAAAGTCAATCCAAATCACTTCAGTGTAATCAAATTAGACGGAGTGTAATAGATACATCAAAATCAAATCTGCTGCCTTGAAAAAATGTTAATTTAATAACACATTGCGTAATATAACTTGAATTTAGGACAAGTTAAATATAATTGAAAATCAGCTAATCCAATTAAAGGCAATTTAGTGCAATTAATCTATTTATTTTTGTACTTTTAATTCGATATCAATCAAATCTGTAGTTTCTAACAATCAGCATAATCTAATCAAAGCAACCAATAAAATTGTCTGCTTATTAGAAAGAAAATTCTACTTAATCTTAAATAAATAATATATATATAAATTCCTTTTTTTTAGGCGTCTCTCCATTCCAGAGCCTATGCTCATGCTGCTCCCTGAAGCCCCCGCCGCCACCGGGCTCATCGGTGGTGGCTCCACTGAGCATTCCGGTCAGCAGCAGCTCGGCGGCCAGTTCGCCGGAGTCACCAAAGTCCTCCGGCCAGGGCTCCGGTCATGATCCGCGGTCCAATTCGGTGGCCGAGCTGCGTCGGAAGGCGCAGGAGCATTCGGCGGCACTTTTGCAATCGCTGCACGCGGCAGCTGCTGCAGGATTGGCTTTTCCGGGCCTCCACTTGCCACCCCTGTCCTTCGCCCACCACCCGGCCTTGGGGCAGCATGTGGTCAATCACAACAATAACAACACGATGAGAATGAAGCACGAGGCTCAGGATATGACCATGAATGGCCTGGGCCCGGGCTCAGGATCTGGTTCGGCAGGAGGCACATCATCGGCCGCTCTCTTGGATCTGGCCGAATCGGCAGTGGCATATCAACAGCAGCAACATGCCACATTGTCGCCACCAACCACGCCCACGCAGCAGTCATCAGGGGGCGTGGCAGCAACGGAGGGCTCTCCAGGATCCGGAGCGATCGCAGGATCGGGTTCAATGAATGGAAACGTGGTGCTGACCAAAATGGAATAAACAGAAGTTCGCAGAGGAAAAATCGAACAGAGTGTGCAATGAAAAAGCTGGGTATTTTATTTTCCAGATTTATAGAATTGTACAAACTTTAGGCCATTTTCTTTGGTCTCCAATCAAAGTCCGAGAAAATCTTTGAAATGAAATACCCAAACCAGCCCGTTTGTAACAATAAACAATGAAAATATTTTAAAGTTTAATAGTAGAATAAGCTCTAGCCTAACTTTAATTGAACCAAGTATACACAAAAGGCAAAAAATTAAAAAAAAAAAACAATTAAACAGATGCACTTCAATAAAATCTTAGGTACGTTAGAATGATAATTAGCTGTTGTTTGTTTGTGGCAGTTAGATTGCGAAACGATAACCCCTGATTGAACCCAACATAATCAGCAACAGCCGAGGAAAACTCCAATGATTAACAATATTAATTAACACGCAAATGCATATGAACATATATACAAAATCTAATGCAATATATATATACATACCTATAAACCACAGCATATAGATATAGCTAACGACGAATCGAACACATATAGCCTAGCCTATGACACTGAATCGAACACTAAGTATAGTAACCGCCAAACCAATATTAATAAATATTAAACGAGTTCATAAAGAAAACAATAAAGATGATCACATTAGGATAACAAAACCGACCTTTCAACTTTATTCACGACTAAATGGGCACTTAAATTTTGCATTTCTCTTCGCATTCCGACACCTTGTGGAATAGGTTGTTGTTTCCTTGGCAGCCGGAGTATTGGAAGGTGATGCACTCGTTTGTATCTGGGCGATACGTCCACATGGGTTGCAGGGAACGGCAAGTACCCTTGACGCCAAACTGCTCGCCACAGATTGCTGCAAGACCAGTTTGAAACACCAATTTTAGAAACAGCGCAAATTAAATAATTTCCATTCTGTACTTCAGATAGGTTTGTAGGCGATAGCTTTGCTAACAGTATTTGCAAATTTGACCGCTTTCTCCGCTTTTACTTACGGTTTTTCAAAGCCCCAAAGGCTGATGCCACAAGACAGCAGATGAGGGCAAAAACGGCTAGGTATTTCATGTTGATTTTGCTTGGACTTGCGTTACTGAGATCTCAAACCGAACTGTTGACCGATCCGAGGTGTTGGTCGTATTATATACTATAGGCCCAAACCGGATCGGTTATCAATCGACGAGGGTCAGGTCTCTTGAGCACTGGCAAAAACAACAAACCTTGATGGTAGAGTAACGTTTTTATTTTGTTTGCAATTTTGCGAAACAAGATTGTCGACTGTTTGTTTTGGCTTTTAGGTTACAAGATTGTTTTGTTTTAGGTCGTGGGTTTTGCCCCAGATGTGGAGATGTGAACCCGTTTTCGTAATTCTTTAGTCCTTGCAGGCCTTTTCGCATTCAGTCTTGGTAGAGAACTGATTGGAGTTTCCACCGCAGCCACCGAAAATGAACTCGGTGCAGGCGTTTTTGGAGGCGTCATATGTCCAGGCCGGCATAAAAGCCATGCAGGCAGCGCCATCCTGCGCCATGCCCACCATCGAAGAAGGCTGCTGGCACATCTCTGTAAGATGGGGAATCATCCATAGTTTAGCAAGCTCTGGGGCAATCCGATCCCTACTCACCCGGCTTAGCATGCACCCAAAAACAACTGCTGGACAGACTCAGCAGAAAGGCGATGGCGACAAAGCCGATATACTTCATTTTCGACAAAACTCCAGTTGAACTATGATGGGCCAGCCTTTGCCTCACCAGCGTTTTATAGAGGTGTACATATACGCAGAAATCGGGAGGAATATGGCTGTGGCTTATCTTGCAGGCCCGCCAGCCTTATGTAGAAAGTGGGCAGATAGCTAAGAACTGGCACATAAGTGCAGATGTCAGTCCAGTAAATCTATTTGTACATTAGATAGTGAAGTATTATGTACTTCAAGCTTAGATTGTGCCTTCCCTTCGTTTCAGAAAGCTTCGTGCTCTTAAATGAGGATTTGTAAGGCTAACTAAACGTTTCTCAAACATAAACGAGCACTGTATTGTGTTTCGTACGCATACATTCAGATCATAGATACAGATATCTTTGTAGAGATATTACTCCACGCACTTAGCTATACACTCTTCCTGGGTCTTAAATGAATTTTCGTTGCCCTGACATCCTCCGTAGGTAAATGGAAAGCATACGTTATATTGAGAATCATAAGACCAGCGACGGAAATATGCCAAGCAAAGGCCATTAGCGGCAGGGGGTAATCCACAGATTTCTACAAATGAAACAATAAAACATTAAATAGTTGAAATGGGACGATCAACTATGAAACAAAGTAATTTGAGCTTACCATTTTTCAGAGCCAAAGAATTGCTTGCAAGAGCGATGATCGCAAAAAGAAGAATCAGCAGCTTCATGGCGAAAAATATTGGGAACCTTTAACTAACTAAGTCAACAAAACTTTGAAGCCTAAGCAAACCGCGTCGCGTATTTTATACTCGTATTCATACAGCTTTCAGTTAAGTGTGAACAATTTAGGATTTCACAGTCGTAATAAGTAATGAGGTCGAGAGGTCTTTTAAAATCTTAAAAATAGGTAAACCCAATGAAGATTAAAGAATCTGTAACTTAAATCTTTATTCTACAGATATTATAGTAAAGATATTACTCCACGCAATTAGCTATACACGCTTCCTCCGAATTAAATGAATTTCCGTTGCGTCCACATCCCCCGTAGATAAAGAAAACGCATTTGTTCGCTTGGGAATCATAAGTCCAGAACCTCATATGTGCCCTGCAGCTGCCTGTAGAGCTTTTGGGTAATCCGCAAATTTCTACAATCATCAGTTGTTAAAATGGACAAATCAGATGTCATATGAAATAATATGAGCTTACCATTTTTCAGAGCCAAAGAATTGCTTGCAAGGGCGATGAACACAAAAAAAAGAATCAGCAGCTTCATGGACAAAAATTTGTGGACCCTTGGCGGCTGTCTTAGGCAAAGAAATTCTGAGACCCAAAACGAAGCGAGTCGCGCATTTTATAACCATACAATTAGCATACCATTAAATGTGAACCAAATTAAATTTTACAGAATAAGCTAATTAGCTTCAGTTCGATTTTATTCAAAGCACTTTTCTTCGCAACTTTGCTTGGTATAGCAACTCTCCTCCGAGAGTGGGAAAGGCCACAGATTTCTGTATAATATGGACTAGACTAAACCGTCCACACCATGTTCCGGGTTTTGTATAGCCTCTTCATTACAAAAAAATGACCGCATACCGCCCAAGAACATTGAACATTTTGAAACAAACACAGAAAGATTTATATACTCAAGGTTTTTTTTTAATAATTATTCATGCCTTTAAGCATTTTTTATTTACTTGGCACTTTTTATGGCATTTCTCTAGGGTATTGAAACTATTGTCATTTCCAAGACAGCCGCCGTATTCAAATTTTCGGCAAGAATTTATATGTGGATAGTAACTGAACTTTTCAAAACTTCCAGCGCACTTAATGAAATCATTGCCATTTACGGCTGGCGGTTGTCCACAGATAGCTAATGAAAATGATCATATTACACAAACATTTTATTACATTTTATTAATTAAACTCACGATCTTTGAGACACCAGCTAACTGTCTCCAGTGCCAGCAGCAAACAGCCAAGAACCACTAGCCTCATTTGAACTTGAGTTCCGAAAACAACGTCTCTCCGAATCCGTAGATCAAGTAATGCCTATCGGGAATGCAAAGTGTAAATGTTTGTCCGGACTTTTAATATTTTGAATTGGGGTCTTATACAATTAAAATGATGACCCAAGTCGGGGAGTCTCAGTTCAGATAGTGCTAGCTAATCAAAAAGTAGCTGCGTCAAATTAAGTACATGCCCATGCCTAACTGAAATACATAAGCTTTCGATTTTTGATTCAGCTAATTTTATTGCAAACACTTGTCTTCACAGATTTCCCTCGAATTAAATCTATTGTTATTGCCTCCGCAGCCTCCGTAGATGAATTTGATGCATTCGTTTCGATCGGCGTCGTAGGACCAACTGGGTATATAAGCCTCACAGGAGATTATGCCATCTCCGTTTCGCGAATGGGGTAGACCACAGATTGCTAACAAAAATTTCAAATTACAAACCAAGTTGAGTTATGAACAGTTAGGAACCAACCACTTTTCAGGGCCAAGGCGTTGGCCACAAAAGCGACAAACACGAAAACCAATATCAACAGCTTCATAGTTCAGAGATTTTCAAAACCTTAAGCCGATTGCGATGAGAACAAACTGAACTGCTGAACGGCTAAAGTAGCTTAATATATAGCCATGCCTTTGGCATTGACTCTCCGCTAATCACCGATTCCATTAAACACTGTGATTGTACGACAAACAAATCAAGCTCACATACGACTGGGAAATCTCCACAAAAAATTGCGCCGATCTATGTAAATATTTTTGTAAATATTTTGTTTACATTCGTCGGCTTCCCAGAAACGACTTTGTTTACTGGCCGCCTGAAAGGGAAAGCCCCTCACATTAAAATTGTATTATCATATGAAATATACAATGAGCTAAACAAGTGTTGTAATTATGAATGTGTTTTCTCTTATCGATAGGAAAAACGGTGTCACACTTACAAAGACCATGGCGAAAACTCCATAAAATATTTCATATGATGTGTGAGTCATTTGATAGGTCCATTTCAAAAGTGTTTAAATATCCCACTTAAATGTTTCAGTTGATACTATAATATAATTAAACACACTCAGAGAAAAACGATCTTGATTTAAGAATTCCGAACTCAATATATAGCTAAGATCGTATAATGCTCATACTCAGATTGACATCGAAGCATTCATTTGCCTCCCCCTCTCAGTTTTTCAGCCTTCCACTTCCGTCTGAAAATATCAACATTGAGATCGTTTTCGTCTCGAAATCAAGAAGGTTTATTCTCAATTTTTGTGGGTGAACATTTTCTAGTCTCTTAACTAATTCAGCAACTTAAACTTTGGCCGATAGTACAATCAAAACGAGCAATTCTTAATGTGATGTAAAATTCGAAAGGTACAAAAAGTCGTACAAAAAGTTATGTATCGAGAATCATTTATTGAATATTTTATATATCATAGCATAGAGGTAAAATTTATTCCTTGCACTTCTGTTCGCAGAGCTCCTGGGATCCAAATCGGTTTTCATTGCCACCACATCCGCCGTAGATGAACTTTTCGCACGAATTGGTTTCGGGATGATAGCTGAAGCTGGGCATAAAAGCGGCACACTTGATGAGACCATTGCCATCAACACCAGCGGGCAGTCCACAGATGGCTAATAGAGAGAGAATGTGAATTACAAGGGTTTCGATTTCCTGAGCAGCTCCCAACTTACGATCCTTGAGGCCGAGGGCCACAGCCACCAGGGCGAACATCAAGCAGACGGCAGCAATGAACTTCATACTGATTGCGATTTTGAAAACTATGTATATCTCCCAGCTTCCGTGGAACGACTAATGGCAATCGGAGGTGTAGCACTAGGTTATATACGCCATGCCGATAGGCAGATGGGAACTACATATCGGCTGGGGATCTTATCTATGTGCTCATGAACTTTCGGTTCATTAACAAGTGCTCGTGAAATTGGTATATAAACAGACGAGACTTCGAGTACTATGTATGTGTTAGTGTTTGTACTGAAATTAATGCCGGAATAGCAAATAAATCTAGGAACTACGTTCTGAATAAAGTAAACACGATTAGGCACCGATTTGTCATTCGGAAGTGTTTTGTTTGTCCGATTGTCTCCCAAATTTCATGTATTTACTCTTTTGCTTGTATAATGTATATTTATACATTTTGTTTTCAGAGTCTATGCGATTTAAGTACACAGACACACCAGTAATAACAATTACATTATAAAAGTAGTCATATTTTATCGATATTATTGTTTACACTGTTTAGTTTCCAAGATTAATTAAAATCGCGTATTCATGACTCAAGTTTTTGTGAGTCGGACGGGTTTCGCAATTAATTACTTGCCACTTCTGACACTTACAAATGTATCTACACACTGTACTGCTAGTACCAGGTGTGCGAATAAAACGAAGTAGATATATAAATCACAATGGTATATTTATTTAAAATTATTCAAATAATCAACTCAGTGAAGAAATGATTTTAAAACGCTGATGAAGTTGGATGACAAATAAATTACAAACTAAGGAACTACAATTGTTTAAGACGAGGTGCTAGTTTCTGTGGCCACTTCGCTGTTTTGTTCGGTAGTTGAGTCTATGGAGGAACCCGTAGACTTTCCCAGGCAGGCCTGTTCGCACTGCTCCTTGGACTCGAAGTTGTTCTTGTTGCCGGCACATCCTCCGTAGACGAATTCCTCGCAGGATTGGGTATCCACGTTGTAGGCGTAGCGATAGAACAGGGCGAAACAGCGACCGGTTTCCTTGGGCTGATGGCAGTCCTCCGGCACAGTGAGCTCACTGGCATCCGGCAGGGGATTGGTCACCGCGGGATCATCCGCCTTCTCCACGACGACATCCGAGGGAGCTGCCCGAATTCCGGCTGCCAGGAGCAGAACAGCCGCGAATACTATGAAGCTATATCTGAAGCACATTTCGAGTCCGTTGAGTGGATGATAAGCGAATGATTTCGGTCCGCTCGGATATTGTAGCTTAAATACTATCCGGCCGAACTGATTTACTCACGTACTATACTCACTCAACTGGGTTTTTGCCCACCGTTTTTGCCTCTTTTTGTGTACTTCATTTATCGGAGCGCCAGCTTGTTTGCCCAACTGATTCGTCGCCGCATGTAAATCACGGCGGTGCCTCTCTGACGTCTATATCCACGTCCATATCCATATCACCTGGCACTGACAGCTCTCGAGAAGCTTTCGCGGCCCAACCTTCAGTTGCAGTTCAACGCACCAACGCAAGTCAATCATAATGCTGGCCATAAAATCATATTCCAAGTGGCTTCCGGATCGGTGTGACAATTTTAGCCAGCCAAATCACGTTTAGCAGGCGGAATGGGAATCTAACTGAATTACCTATAAACTGGTTAAGTGACTGTTGAAGTTTTTTGTGTATCTAACGAATGGGGTAAGCTTTGGAACTTCAGAAGAAATTGATAAACTGTCTGGTTAAGAAATGTTCCTAATAATCATAATAAGCTATTTTAATCAAGTCATCTTCCATTTCTTATATAAGTGGAAAATTTCTTAATTCCAATTATAGATAAACATTTGATATACTGCTTACGTGTAATTAGTTAACTATAAAAAGTTTATATTTCGCATTAGCAAAAACCAATTTCAAGTAATTATTTTAATATACAACAACAAATAATTTCATTTAGCATTTACAATTTGCAAACAATCTCGTATTTTTCGACCGCCATCAATGAATCACTTTTTGGGGATACAAGCCTCCTCACAAGTTTGTCGGAATCCCCAACGATTGTCATTGCCTCGACATCCTCCGTACTTGAAGGTCTCGCAGGCTTTTTTATCCTTGTTGTAGTAGAACCTTTCTAGGCTCATGCGACATGGACCAACCTCCAAGGGCTGCAGGCATTTGGGATCTATAAATGAAGGGATTTAATAAAGATCCAAGTTTTAGCAATGAAAGTTCTTCGATCAGTTCATAAATAAACATACCTGGTACGATTCTCTGTGGTTTGATTGTAGTTGTGGCAACTGCAGGCTTGTTTCCCGATGGGTTTCCAGGCTGCACTTCAATCACAGCCTTTGGCTTAACATTGTTATTATTATTATTATTATTGGGAGTGGCCACTGCCTGCGTAAGTTGCATAAGACTTAGCAATACGAGTGCCCCGAGGCAGAGAAACTGGGTCATCCGCAGAAGCATTTTGTGTTTGGAACCTGATAACTGAACGTTAATAGCAACGACTGTGAACTGAACTGGTCCGAATGTTCTATATTTCAGTTCTATATGCTGTGCTTAGACGACCAATTACGTTCAAATTAAATCATTTGCTCACTCTCTGCTCATCCATGTGTGAGTTAAGCTCGCATTGCGCATACGCCGTGTTGAACGCTGACGAGATTAATTACTTCATTTCAACAGAGCAAACAGATAGCACATAATAGCAACGCATTTTCGAACTCATAGTGCTCGCATAATAATACATACATGAATTGAATAAAATAAACAAAAAGCTATACCCTATCACTTAAAAGAAAACTGTAGACTTTTCAAATTAGGCACACTTTAAGCCAGGTTATTGCGAATTATAGAATTATAAAGACATCTTCCACTAGAAAGTTCTTCAATCTAAACCAAGTTTTACCGGGAAAAAGATGTTTATCAATATATTGTATTTATTCATTGCATTAGCTGGTGTTAATGGGGAATCAGCAGATGGTTAGTGTGTATTTCATCATTATATACCACTCCTAAAATGTAAAATAATTATATATTTAGAAATCTGTCAACTTACGCCTGCGGCTAATGGCTTTGGAAAAATTATGTCCTGTGCACACTACTCCAATTGGTTTTCCTATCACCCAGACCAAAACGAATGCCTGGAGTTCTCATACGGAGGCTGTGGTGGCAACGAAAATAGGTTTCAAACTAAAGTAATTTGCGAAGATCTGTGCAAAAATAAAGTTGAGCAACTTTGAATAATGTGATAAAATTATGATTGTTATTTATTTATAATATAATAAATACTAGCAGGTTTTGATAGCAGATATTCTTTGCCGTGCGATGGAATACCCTCATGGTGTTGTAAAAAGATTGCCTACTTTTTGCTGGCCTTCTTTTTTGTGCTATTCTTAACTTTTGGCAGTCTGAATGTTTAACGAATCATTTAATTTTTGATATGAATTGTGTAGTTTTAATATAATTATTCTTTCTCATACCATAATATCCTAAACACAACAATTAACTTCTCATTTGCATGGCCAATATTTTACATAATTCCAAACCCAATTAATTAGCTTCGGGTAATTTATAAAAAGGATAAAGGTAAGCTTATTTCCCGATATTGGTAGTTTTACCTCAGTTTTTTAACGTTGATTCAAAATATACACACATTGGGGATGAAAGTATATATTTTGATCTGGACAATATTAGCTTTAACGGCGGACATAAATGGCAGTGAGTCCAAATGAGAACTATTCATTAATAATTAACACTTAATAATGTAATACCTTCTCTCAGCGGTTTGTAATCTTGAACCTTTTGTCCAAGGATCATGCCTGGAACTGACAGACCTCTATTCCTATGTTGAATATAAAAACGACTGTGTATTCTGGCAGGGATGCCTCCTAAATGGAAATCATTTTAGCAAAAAAGAGGAGTGCGAAGACATGTGCAAGCAATAAGATTTGTTTTCAATTTTGAGGAGGAGTGCGAAGACATGTGCAACCAATAAGATTTGTTTTCAATTTTGAGGAGGAGTGCGAAGACATGTGCAAGCAATAAGATTTGTTTTTAATGTGGAGCCCCCGTTATTTGCAAACAAATTTTAAGTATGTAATATCCAGAACTAATTATATTAGTCGTCGGTACAGTAGTAATATATAGTAATATGTCTATAAAACACTGTCAGTTTATCAGAGCTCGTTGTTTTGAGATGAGGTCGTTTTATATTTTTGTCTTATTAATTTCCCTTTTTGGGTTCGAAATGGGATATGGAAATTGTAAGTTCCAAAGGAAAACACTTAAAATCATTTTTAAAAATATTCCTTTACTCCAGCTGTCTGCCATCTTGATGCCACTTTCTTTGGATGGTGTAGAAAAATCAAAAGTGGATTTACTTACATAGCTTCCGCAAACAAATGCCGTAGAATTTCTGGCCAATGTGATGCAAGGGATAACTTTTTCATTGACAAAGCATCCTGCGAATCAACTTGCAAAACAAAATATTACCTTGAAATCATCGAGCGAGACACATAGCCATTTATATTAGAATGTGCAAGGTACAAATATATACTTGCTCTCAATCTTGGGAACTAAAATTACATTCAATTATAAGCTGAAAATATTTTCAAGAAAAAATTGCAATCAGAACCGAGTTGTTTTCTAGCAACACCTGAAACTAATTCAATTAGTTAAAGGTACTTCCTATTTCCAGATATTTTCAGTCTATATAAACCTGCTTCCATTTTCTTTGTGTTGCTTCACTCATTGCTAATGAGATCGTTTCGAGTTTCTGTCTTATTATTTACCCTTTTAGGGATTGTGATGGCATATAGAGATTGTAAGTGCTATGAATAACACTATTACTCAGTCTTTTTAATTTCACTTAGCTCCGGACAAGTGCTATCAGTCCCCTCGGTCTTATGGACCTTGTAATGTTAAGGCCCATGGATACACCTATGATTATCGTAGAAATGTATGTCGTCGAATTGTTCTTCGGTGTATGGCAAGGGGCAACTATTTCTTTGACAAAGAATCCTGCGAATACACATGCTTAAAGTATATTCAGTAACATAAATGTTTGTACACGCCCTAAGGATGCATTTGTTATTAGAAAGTAAGAACAGACTATGAAATACAATTATAATAATATGTATTAATATTCACATAACGACTATGAGCAATTGGTTTTGGTCTGCATAGTATAATTATTTTGAGGTTGAACCAATTTAGTTAGCCACCGATATTACAAATGTTTTTATTTTTATTATCGTTACACCAATTTCAGAATATTAATATCATCAAGCCAGGAAAAAGAAACCGGAATTAAATATATAAAAATGAGATCGATCTACATGGCGCTAATTTTATTTTGTTTATGTGCTTTGATAACCGCGCAAAACCGTAAGTTTTATGAAATATGGATACTCCATATCGTTTTTGACCCAAACATTCCTGTTTTATAGCCATCTGTGGCATAAAGGCCTCTTTTGTGGGAAAGTGCAAGGGTTTCGCCTACATACCGAGGAAGCATAGGTGTGTAAGGATAACTGGTGACTGCTCCGGAAGGGGTAACTTCTTCAAACGATTTGGGGACTGCAAAGCCAGTTGTATAGATATTTGAAGATCATAGAAAAGGTTAACAGGACGTACAGTTTGGAAAAATTACATCTTGAATTTGATAAAACTGAATACCAATACATAACGTATTTCACTCCTCGATGGCTGCAAACAATTTGCATAATAAATTCGAATGTCAGGGCCATGTCCAATAGGTCCATTTTCCATTATTCTGTGCGTGTGTGGCACTTTGTGGGGCTCATTAAAGTTGCATTGTGTGCTGACAGGATGGGAAAGGACTCAAGTTCTCGGCAAGGGCGATAATTAGAGCCACATTAGGGCCAGAACGCTGGACAAGCCAAGATGGTCAGCAGGAGAAACAGAAACAGAAACTGAAACGATGCCAGGTGTTAATTCGCAGTGCAAATTGAATTATCGCTCGGCGATGATGATGTAACGATAATTCCAATGCTCGAGGAATGCCAGGAGTTTGGGCCCTGTCAAACTGCCGTGCTATTTATTCATTAGCACACATGAGAGGGTCGAACATTTCGGGCCTGATTGAGTGGCCAAAATGTCAGATGTGCGGGGCGACAATTCAGTTAGCTGTTTAATTTGCCTGAAATAATTGAGCCCCGGACGTTAATTGGCCCCCGTCGTCAGCAGCGTTTAATTACTAAATTAGAGACTTATTTGTGCAGTTGGAAGAAACGCCAGAACGGCATCTATTACTTGGCCAAATGAATTATGCATAACAAGTTGGACACTCAATTTCAGAAGGGCATTTTCAAGTGCAAGACTTTCTATCGGTTCCCTTATTTGATTGGCAGCACCTCTAAAATAAAGATCTGTATTATATGGCTTATTTTGTTTTAATATAATGGGTTGCACTGGTTGAAGTTGAAAGCGAATCTTATATTGAAATTGAAAACGCGTTTCTCGCTGTCAATCTAAACACCTTACCAAGTCGTAGTTGATTGCAAAGTATTGGCAGAGCCGCTTTTGTTGCTGTTGAGCTGCCAATTGAAATGCGGAACATGTTTTTTTTGCCTTCTGCTCAGTCTTTTTACGTCATCTCCGCGAGCGTTGATTTTTATGGGAGCCACTGTAGGGTATGTGATGGGGAGCTTCGATTATCACGCCCAGCCTGACATAAGAGTCATTTTTCATATGTACGAACATTAAAAGGTTGGTTAACTTATACATTAACAAATCAAAATCGCGAGACATAAGACAGCTAATATGAAGGGCATTCCACTTTTGCTTTGGCCTAAACCATTGCCACTTGTTAACTTGGTCAATGTTGAATATTGGCAACAAAAAGTGTTATAAAAACGAGTATGAGGTCTGAGCATTTGAAGGCATTTGTAAACACAGAGAGCCTGGTTCAGTGAGTTGTGGGCCCAAGAACGTGACGGTTGAGTATCGCTGCAAGTGGTAGCCGAGGGGACCTCCGATCACCACCAAGTCTAGATGTCATGATGCCGGCTCATTGGCAGTGGCTTTTGGTTGGCCTCCTCCTGTTGATTCCGCACCATTCAGGGGCGGCCTCCAAGAGAGGTAATGGCACCCACTAATCGGTGATATCTATATAATCTGTTTAATCTGTGTAGTGAAACTGTGCCTGCAGCCCATGATCAGTGGTCGGTGCTTCGGATACGTGGAGAGCTATGCCTACAATCCCATTAAGCGCCACTGCGAACCCTTCATCTACGGCGGATGTGGCGGTAATGACAATCGATTTAGTACCAAAGCTGAGTGCGAGTTCAACTGCCGTGATATTTGAGAATGTCAACTGAAATGTCACAGTTACAATGTACAATAACTACGATTGAAATTAAAAACAAAACACATAGGTAAAAACTACAAACTGGTGGTTATGTTTTCATATATTCTATGTTGTGTTATTGAGGCAACTTCCTAGATATTCATTCAATCTTAGGGTTAGAAAAGTTCAAGCTCCAACTGGGTTTGTTTGCAATTAAGGTTGGTTGGCAACTCAGGTTGAACAAATTTCACCGTCCAAAATAAAAATATAATAATTACATTCCACTAAAAAAGGCACGTGACAATTAACAACGAAGTGTATTTTCTTTCCCTTTGGTGCATTCAATGTGATGTTTCATTGGCCTTTGATTGGTTGCGCCGCTTGATGTGCCGCGGATTGTTGCAAATCTTTTCGCAGTCTTCAAGGGTTAAGAACAGCTTTCGATTACTGCATCCCATGTAGCGACAACGTTGTGTCTCCGGATCGAAAAATATGCCCAGGGTAGTTGGGCTACACAGCCACACATTCTTATTGGGCGCCGTCTGGCATGCATCTCCTGGAATAAATATTATATATATTACAATTCTATCGTTACATTTAGAAAAATATTGTGTTTCCAAGTATTTAAATTTCCAAGTTTCAATCAAGAGGTATTTGATAGGTTAATCCGAAGTCATTGCCCTCAGAATTTCGGCATTGACAGGTTGAAAAACAAAAAGCAGATAACCCAACACCATTTTGATTTTGATTTTTCAATATTTTTCCTCATTGATTATGAGAAATCTTTGAATACTTACGAACAACTGCCTCTGCAGTGAATGGTTGGTCCAGCATAACAGCCAAAATCACACAAAATCCAATGATGATTCTCAGCTGACTGTAGTTGGCCATTTTTACAGAACTTTTGAAAGTGCTCTGGATGGATAGCGATGGAGTCCTCTGACTCAAGTTGGTCAACTCTGTAGAGCAGCTCTGCTTTGCTCCCTGGCCCCGATGATGTCAATCTGGTTCAGGACAAACACAAATGCGCAGCAGCTCGCCATATATAAGAGGCAGTGCGGAATGTGTCCGATTCTAGAGTGATTGAAAGCCTATAGTATATGGATGATCGGCCGATCCGTCTGCTTTTCTTATTTATTTATTATTTATTTTCTTTTTGCAATTTCGCTGGATTTTATGAGTTTTTTATACTCGTCGCACGGCAAAGTTCATCTAGAGTGCAAAAACCCAGTCGAAAAAATGCGCTAAGTATTTGTGGCAGCTGTTGGCAGTTCGGTATGCAGATATGGAATACTCTAGGGTTCTATTGAAACTTTTCTTGGACTTTGCGCAGTTTTGAATTTCTGAAAATTCTTGGATGGATGAAGAAGCGGATTTGGTTCACCACACACTTGGTCACTGACTAAACGGCTAGTCGCGAACTCGACTTGAAGCCTCGAACAAAAGGCATCCGAGGCACACATTTGTAATCGGAGTCGCTCTGCCAGCAGCTCTGCTGCTGATTCGAATTCTGCTGAGAGAATTAAAACGTACACTGAACAAAACTTTTAACTTCGTTTCCCATTCTTAGTCCAAGTTTATGTCCTACCACTAAAACGTATATTCAGCGCTTCACATTGAAACTACCTATACTTTTTATTATTTGCCAGAACACATTGTTTTATTTAATAAAACAACAAATCGTTCTCTGTGTGTTTGGATTGATAAGACGTCAGCATCGCCAACTGAGATTTTGCATGTCTGATCATCGATGATGATGTTGGGGGATGGTGATCGTACTGAGGGTTGGCTCTCCTCCAATTCCAGCTAAATCCGGCGAGTGCCTGTTGCAGAAGGCTAAGATGAACGCAGAGAGGTGCAAGGCTGATAAGGCCAACGTGACGTATACGCAACGAGCTAGTTATGCCCTCAGTAAATAGCCCACATCTATCTGCATCTGAATCATCTACATTACATTTGTTGTTGTGATGTAATGGGGTGAAGCCAAAGAGCAACATTGTTTGCCGATTACATTACTTGGGCTTGTAGATAGCACAGGCCAATAAGTTTAAATTTGCATTGACAAATGTTCGTTGGATTCAGAATTTTTTATAAATTTTCCTATATACAAAAATATTATTATTTTCACCAAAATAAATAACAATTCCAAAAGTGACCAGAACTATCAGACTCCTTTCGTTCTAGGGTAGCACAGGAATATATTATCACAAGAGGCGTTTCAATTTTCAACAAAGTAACTTTGAGTGCCAAACGAGCCACAATCACAGAAATTCGCACGTTTTGATAGTGCGAGCATATGGAAAAAACACAATTACGTCACAGGTCAACGGGGCGGATGATTGACATCCAGCTGAGACTAAGCATTTCGACGTAATTCGGTTGCCGCTCTCGAACATTTGATCCACTCTCACCGAATCAAACTCATTCATTATGGGTACATTTGTTTACGTATTTATTTATACTACTCGTTCAGATAAAAGTCGTGATTCCGGCGTATCCCATGGATGCAGGTGGAAATGCAATCCTGCTGACTGCCGAAACTCTGGCCACGAATCAAGTGGCATGCCCCGATCTTGTACATCTTGCAGTCAAATGTTATCGGATCGTAATAGAATCCCTCGATATCAATGGCACAAACGCCCTCCGAACGTGGCGGTGGTTTTTTGCAAATACCTAACGAGTAAATAGTTATTGATGTTCAACGAACTCTTTTTTGGGGGTCGCAGAAAGGAAAGCTAATCAATTGCGGCATGGTAACAACTTTTACTTCTGTGACACCCCCTGTCGATCTGGCTACTCACTGGGTATCGAAGGCGGACCGGGCACGAATCTGGCATCTGTGCGGCGGTGGTGGATCAGCGCCAACAGCACCACCAACAGCAGCGTTAGCACCACCGACGCGGGCTTGTGTCGAGACATCTGGACTGGCGGCGGGCAACTGAGTAAGCGAGGCAATCGGGAGCACTTCCGAGCTCAACCCATCGAGAGCCGCGATAAGGAAAGCACAGCCAACTACAATCACTTGTAATACATATTAAAGCCCAGCACGAGCGGAGTTATAGTGGTCTTTGTAAATTTCCCACAAACAATCAAAGATAAAGGAACGATGCCCTGTTGAAGTCCATGCATTTTGCCATACAACTTCCGGCTTGTAAAAAATATATGCTTTTTTGTGTATTATTTCAGATAATAAATAGGTTAAAAGACTTGAGTGGGAAATCAATAGAAGTGGGTTAAAGCAGTTCGTGAATGTGAACATCTTTGCGGACGGCATTGTTGAAACCCTCCTTATAGCGATACCAAATAGGACTCTTCACAATTGCATCCGTTTTGGCTGAAAGAAAGAAATAGTATGTTTAAGGATTATGCAAAATTAATGAGATTCGAGTAACTTACATTCTTCAGCTGAGTTTGTCGAAGTCGATTTGTGAGTAATGCGGCCAAAAAAGTCCTTAGTGAGCTGAAAGGAAAAGTAATCCAAACGCTATTTGAAATATTCAAAAAAAACTTAAGGTAATTGAACGAGATTTTTCTGGACAAAAGAGAGAGAGTCTGAAAGTAAGAGCCCTCATGAAGTAAACCATAATGTAGCTTTCCCAGTCGCATTCGCTTAAGACGAGCAATAAATGTTCGTTTGTGCTGATCCCACATTACGACTCCAATGACAATACCGCTGGAATCCCCTTATGGGTTATTAGCTTTGCAAGGATTTGCCACGAGGAAAAAGCTTCGGCTTAAACAGCAAAGGAAAACCTTTTGAAGGAGGAAGGAACGTGAACTCAGGTTTGACCCAAGCATATGCGCACTTCTTTTGAAAGTGGCGAGAATTTGCAAGTAAATTGCTGCTAAGTAAATGCAAGGCATGCAAATGCTTATAGATTCACCTGCTGCTTGGGTGCACTGTGCATATTAGAGGCCGAAATTGGTTTCGGCTTCAATGTTTGCAAATGATTGGGTAGCTGCTTTGCAGCTCCTGATGTCTTCTTTTTTGCGGCTGGAGCTGAGGGTGCACCGCCCTTGGGGGCAGCCCGTCGTATCCGTTCCAAGTCCACCTCGCGGGCTATCAACTGGCGACTAAAGTAGGGAAGCGTCAGACCTGTGTAACCTGAGGATAAATTGAAACGAATTTAGCTTAAAGAAGGCTTTGCATCCCTTCCCCAAGACGCACCTGGAAAAGCACTGAGTGCATCGAGATCCGGTTCGGTTTGAAAGACGTAGTGTCCTTCCTGGGACTTGACCTGCACAAAGGTTAGGCCGAGATCAACCATCACCTCGATGGTGTGACGCAAGTCCTGCTGCTCCCTGAGGTCAATTAAATATGCACTTATAGGAATGTTCCAAGTTAATCCGGATGTACTCACTTTGGCGATAGCAACTGCACCGCCACGGAGCGCAGTTGCGGCGATAGAATCCTCTTAAGCAGCGGCACCGTATCGAGGAGCAGAGTTCCGCCCTGACCCACACCCAGCGCAGAGGTGGTGACACCTTTGCAGAGGGCCTGAAAGATGTTTCTCTGGTTGGTGCTCTTCTGCTGGAACTGCAAGGATACAAAAAAAGGGTTGGTCCTTGAGCAAACAGTGCGAAATCTATGCAGGAGTCTCATTAATCTTGTGATTGCATTTGAGGCACATAATGGACAAGAAATTACATGGCTTGATTGTGTTGATTATGCACTTTCCACAGGGCTTGGCCGGGGATGTTTGCCCCGGCTAATGACGCCTGCATAAATCATGAGCCTGCCTCAAAGACGCAGTCTCTCTGCGATGAAAAGAAATAATGTGGCCCGGGGCCATCATCTCCTCATCGTCATCGTTTCGTTTCTTTTTCTTTCAGAAGCTCACCTCAAAGCCACGCGTGGGAAATGCGATTTTCGGCCAGGCCAGTGTGGCAAACAGCAAATGCCAAGCGACGAAACCGTACTGCAGGTACGGGTACACAGTGTAGTTCTGTTGTCTGCTGATCTGATGCTGCACTGTATCTGTGAAGCAAAACCATTTTAGGGCTTCGCACACGCCCGTAAAGTTTGGATCGGGCATCTTCTGTTGCAGGTAGTTCTCATACACGCCTTGCGTTAGTCTAAAAAGCAAAGGAAAATAAATTTATCATTATACTATTTTTATATAAGTTAACGTGCGATTACCTTTCATAATCCCCACTGGAGTGGACCACCTCCAGTACATTTCGAACTCGTGTTGTCACAGACGTGTTTGTCATGGTGACCTGGGCGGGCTCATCGACCTTATTGGCGTCTGTCTGCAAGGTTTTCCGCGGACGTTGTATCTGAAAACAGAAATAACATTAAATAGCCCCCACAAACACGCAACTCACAAAAGCGCACCCGAAAAATAGCATCCCACACGGCGAACAGACCTTGATGTCTGTCCTTTTGTCCCAGATTGTTGTTCAGTACATCTTGCAGAGTAAGACTATGCTTTTGAGCACTACAAATTCAATTATCGTTAGTATAGTAATGAGTAAATATTTGGTAATTACTCACTTAAAAAACTGCATGGATGATATACAGCTCCTCACATCGTTTCCGGATTTCTCAGCTAGCGCGATAAGTGAACCAAAGTCCGTCTTTAGCTGCTCTTTGTAAGCAATCTTAACTAATCTGAAAGTAAGCCTTCAGCACATATACTATATTTTAAATATAAACAAAAGGTATTGCCTTTCTGCCAGACGTGCTGCATCGATGGGCGGAAACGTGACCACGAAGGCCACCTGCCTTAAAGGACGCAAGGCGGGATCGTAGACATCGTTGCAAATGCAGATAATGGGTCGCTTCAAGACGTTGTGCTCTGCTTTGGCGCCCTTGGCTTTAACTTTGGTGTAAACAGCATCGCTGATGAACTTGACCAGATAATCAATAGATTGACGAGGAGCGCCATCGATTTCATCTAGGGAAATATTAGTTAAGTATATAGCTTTACAATTTCAAAAGATATTTGCTCACCGAGAACTATGCAATTGGGCCGTTTGTCTTCATTCAGAACCGAAGACATTTGAGTGCCATTCTCCAAAGCCAGTTTGAATGCCTCTGGACTGCGATCATCGGAGGCGTTGATCTCCCGGACATTATAACCAGCATGTCGGGCGATCGTGTGCGCCAGTGTGGTTTTCCCCAGACCTGGAGGTCCACATAGCAGCGCCACCTTCTGCATGGGTCTGCCCAAGGCATCCACATTTGTGTTGAGAGCTTGGCGAGATTTGCGCTGCCGCCAGCCGCCATTGGATTCGAATTTGCCCGTGCGCTTATTGAAGCTATTCAGATGGTTGGCAGCTCCGCCAGCAGTGCCGCCCTCTCCAGTCACCGCCTCCTGTTCCCGTTTGCTGTGGAAGGCTTTGCCAAAGACCACTTTGTCCCACATTTTCAGCCAGTAGAGCAGGCTTCTGTTGGTCATTTCATCGGAGAGCAGGTCGATGTATTTCCTTGGCTTGTACTTGTCCACCCAAAGGCGTCCGGGCTCTGAATTGGCGTTGCTATTTACGAGGGTTTCATCTGCGTCTTCTGCGGCTGTAGCGCGACTCAAAACCTGCAGGGGGAAATGACAGTATTACTTGGTTTTGATGACATCACCTGATACTTACTATTTCGCCGGCTTCCTGCCAAATCTTCTCCTTGTCCTCACCCAAAAGACTGCCCACCACCTCGCCCCTGGCACTGATCAGATCCAATTGCCTTCGCTCATAGTCCTCGGAGTGGAATCTTACGTAGATCCGCTCGAGATCACTGCGCTGAATGGCCTGGAAGGGCCAGTTTGGGATCTCATACGATAGGTTTCTCATCTTGAAGTCGTGCAGTGCCTTCAGGCGACTAACGTCGTCCTTTCGCAGAGTTTTGCTGGACTCTCGCATTTTGCGCCGCAGCTCGAGGATCCTTTCGATGGCTTCGTGATCTCGTTGCTCCTCGGTTCGGGCTTTCTTCACCATGGGATCTTCGTAGGACTCGTGAAAAAGGTCATCTATGTCCCCGAAAAGATCGCGTTCCAGGCGGCGCTTATTGACATTTTTGAGACCCACTTCCTGGAGCTGATAAGCTGCTGGATTTTCTTTTTCTAGGCCAAAGGAGCGGCTTGTTAGTTGTGTATTTTCCAGCTCCTGGATGGCGGGCATGCGCTGGAAGGGTGTGGAGCAGCCTCTGCCCACCGGTGGACCTTTGGGCGTTCCAAAAAGGCGCCGATTGACCTGGCCTCCAGCTGAAGTTCCTTCTGCCTCATCTTCCCCAACCAACTGGCTAGTTCCAAAGGTAATCTGCGAGAGCTGGGGCGATCCCAGTGTGGAGTTTCCAAGCCGGGTGCTATCTTTTAGTGCCGCTACAGGAGCTCTGTTTTCCTTTTGCTTTTCAGCCGCCTGTTTGGATGTGCTCGGTCCATCGTACGCGTTAAACTCGTCCGGCAAGTCCTCCAGCAGCTCTAGTTCGTCTTGGTATTGCAGCTCAAACTCCTCGTTTTCGTCCGGGTACTGATCCATACTGGTTGCAAACGAGAGTCCAACAAACAATTGATTGAAATCCTATTATATATAAACAAATTGTTGCACTGGTATTTTCGCGCCAAAATGGCAAACATTAACAGCTGTTCGATGGCAGAGTTGCCAACTATCGTTGCCAAAGTGATGGCTGTCACAAGCTGATTGATTTGCTAGCTTCAATTATTTTATTTATTTCTTTTGTAAATGCATTGAATGTAAATGTACTTATACTACTATATATATACTACTTAAGTAGTTTTGATATTTAAATTTGTACAGGCATTTGGTAACCATCGCTCCTGCTGGCACTCTACAGCTTTCTACCATGGCACCCACATTTTCCAAACAGCTGTTTTTCAGTGACTTGTTTACCTTTCTCGTTTCTTCTTCTTGCGCAGACGACACTTTGCTTACTGATAAAGTCTGTCCGCCAAAATGGAAGGGAATCCGAAAATGAGTATTCTTTGTAGTATTCTTTCTTTCCTTAATTCAAAAGCCAAGTGGCTCGCCATTATCTCTAATGCGAAAGCGAGAGCAAGGTGGCAGCACCGTCCCGATTTTGATGACGTGATATGTACTTTCCCGCCAAAATGAAAGTGAATCCGAAAATGATTCACCTGAAGAGCAGTTGCATTCCTTGTTTAAAATATGTTTATTTGAGTATATATTGAAGATCAGTATTGAAGTTTAGTAATAGATAATGTATGTATGTTGAAGGTTATTTGCATTCGTCACTAGCTTTTTAGAACTTTGGTGGACAAAATGGACTTATGACACCGCGGACACTTGATGCAAGTTTCCGGATCTAGAAGACCTACACTTAATTTGGAGTCCGGCATGTATGAAACGTGTTTTTCGTCGTCGTATATATATTCGAATGTTAGATCAGAACTATGCAAAATTGCTTTGCCCCCTTCCATGGTGTGTTCGATAAAAAAATTTTAATTGAATACCTCTTATCACGATCAGCTTCTGCGATCGAATGAGAACTACTGCATACTGCAGGCTACTGGGAAGCAGGCAGATCCGAACACATTGACTCATTTTTATCAAACTGCATTCGAGTGGGAGGGACATAATATAAAGTCCAAGTTAATTTTATAATCATAAACTACGGTTTTATTAAATAAATATCTGAAATAATGTCTTGAGTTAGGTAAACAACCAACAAACTTTTTATTTAGTAGTAACTGAAAGTTTAGATACTTTGCCTAAATTGCTGAGATACTTTTCGAATATTCTGAGATACACTGTTGCAGAAAACGGTCACCCTACAAATCAGCTGTTCGCGTTGCCAACCTGTGAAAATGCGCTCAAATCTTAAATATAAAACTTTTATTTTAAGTGCTTGTAAATACGTGAATGTTGTGTAGTATATATCTAAGAAAGCTATTTTTAAGTGTTTTAAGCATTTAGCATTGTGAAAATATTTACTTCATTAAAAACCTATCGATATGTTGATATTCAAATACTTTTCACATCCCTCGCTAGAATCGGTTGGTGGATATATAGATAACAAAATAATGCAACTCACAGTTTCAGGCGGATCGGAAGCCCCTGCGGCGCTGAAATCGTTCAGATAATATAAAGTTATATCCACATTATAACTCTATAACCCGCCACGAAAAGTGAAAAACATCGTGTGTTGTTAGCAGAAATCCGTGAGCAAAAACAAGAACAGCTGCTATGACCAAAAAATCGGCCGACTCCCCTCCTCAGTTTGCACACATTTGTTATAGTTTCGTGCACGCGTAGGAATATCACAGAAAATCTAGGAAAATCAAGGAGAGAGAAAGTGGAGGAGAGCGAGAAATCAAGTCCAAACAAAGCGATTTCGGTTTATTCTTCTATTTCAGCACACAACCACGCAAAGTAAGTGATACAAGTTATTTATTTACGTCATCTACTGATAAGGGAAACCAAAAACAATCGGACTGCAAGAGAAATTAATGTTGTGTTAATATCTTCGAATTACAATACAATAAACAACTTGTGACCGCAGCTGAAAATAATTGAAGTACAGTGCGTATACGCTAAGGAGCACAGTACTCGAAAAAGAGAGAGTTGGCATAAATAACTTGTGCGCATGCAATACAATACAATTATACTGAGTTTCAACTTTTTTTTTAGTAATTACTATTGTAATAATATATATAGATATTACTAATTATCCATCCCCACAGAATGCACAACTGGCTGGCCTCACATGACGGCGATGAGGATGCGATGGCTGCGCCATCATCCTGTCCTGCGTCCTCGGAAAACGGCAGTCGATTGGAGTCCCGCCGGATCTTTGGCGACATTACCACCAACAGACTGTGGACCTTTCGAGTGCTGATGAACCAGGATCTGGCGTCAAACGAGCAGTTGGCCATAGTGGGTAATTGCGAGGCGCTTGGCAACTGGCAGCACTCGGGAGCGACTATTTTGTCGAAAAATGAAGAGAACGATGAGTATAGCAATCTGTGGACAGGAGAGATCTATATTCCGCGTCATTGTGACACGGAATATCGCTATATGGTCTGTGCCGTCGATCCCGGCACGGAGCAGCTGATTGTCCGCCGTTGGGAAACGCAATTACAGGTTTACCAATTCATTATGTACTGACCGACCCTATACGAGTAGAGTCCAAAAATCCAGCTGGACCTGGGATCGGATTTGATTTGTATGCACTCGTATGGGATTCAAGGTTTGGGGCTTGTCCAATAACAATGCTAAGAGATTTCCTTTCCTTACAGCCCAGAATAGTCAAGGAACTGGATGAGCAGCCTGCCAAGAATCAGAGTGACATATTTGGCTCGTTCAATGGCCAGGAGAAGGTGGATCGGGGCTGGCTGACCAAGGAGACCCTTGTGCAGCTGAAGTTCTTTTATGCTCCGTTCACGTTTAAGCAGCGCATGAAACGAAGGCATATTCAGGTCAAAGTGACGCCCATGAACCTGAGTATCCCCAGTGCCGGCTGTGATACCATGCTGCCCTCATCTCCCATGGAGGATTCCTTGTCGAACGACACCCATGATACCAAGGAGAACGGAGGTGAATCCTCCACAGCCTTTGCCTTTAGCGAGGTCGTCACCTTGAGTGCCGACGAGTGCGAGATCAGAAGTCAAGAGCAGTTCGGCACCGGCTGTGGACCCACCGATTTGGTTATATTCCACCTGACCGTTGGAGACTTCGAGAACACGGCCTACCTGATTGATTTGTACAGCTACAGCTCCCGGGTGGCCAGGGAAGATGGTCCACCGAACCACTTGGGCTATCATTATGTGCTGCCCAACCTTTTTAAGCGTTCTGAAGGCAACTTGGAGCTGCCCATAACCTGTGCCAAGGGCCATCGACCTCTGGGAATGATGCGTCTTGGTTATCTTATCGTGAAGCCCTCTTCGCTGTGTGCTCTGATGGACATGAGTGTCAGCTATGCCCGATACTGGAACAACAAGTGGACGGGACTGGATGTGGGCCATCGTGGTTCCGGAACCAGCTTCAAGGCCAAGGACGCTGTGATTCGGGAGAACACCATTACTTCTTTGAAGAATGCCGCAGAGCATGGTGCCGATATGGTGGAGTTCGATGTCCAACTTAGCAAGGATCTGGTGCCGGTGGTGTATCACGACTTCATGATCTATGTTTCACTAAAGTCCAAGTGCAGCATGCAGGAGCACGATTTCCTCGCTCTACCGATGAGGGAGTTGTCCCTGGAGCAGTTGAAGAAATTGAAAGTCTATCACATTGCTGAGGGTCTGTCCAGGGAGACGCGTTCGTTTCACAACGATGATTGTTTAGAGCACCAGCCGTTTCCGCAGCTATGCGACGTCCTGGATGCCCTAGATGTCCATGTGGGTTTCAACATAGAAATTAAGTGGTCTCAGAGGCTAGAGGACGGCAAAATGGAGGAGGAATTCGAGCATGTGGTGGACAGAAATCTCTATATCGATTGCATATTGGATGTCATCCTACGAAAGGCAGGGAATCGCAGGATAGTACTCAGTTGTTTCGATCCGGATATCTGCACCATTCTGAGATTCAAGCAAAATCGATACCCTGTCATGTTCCTAACTCTCGGCAGGACGACGAAATACCAGAAGTATATGGACCCCAGGGGCAACTCCATGGAGCTGGCCGTGTGGCACGCGGTGGCCATGGAGTTCCTGGGTGTTGTGGCACACACGGAGGACCTGCTGCGAGATCCCAGTCAGGTAACATGATCCACTCTCGAATCGTGAATCATTCAGCTACGGACGCTTTTAGGTGAATCTGGCCAAGGAGCGTGGATTGGTGCTGTTTTGCTGGGGCGACGACAACAACTCCAAGGATACCATCAAGCTGTTGAAGGAACTCGGCCTGCACGCCATCATCTACGACAAAATGGATGTCCTGACCACCAAGGAGGTCAAGGTGAGTCCTTGAATTCATTGCCCAACAAAGCATTAATATCATCATTATCTTTTTAATCCGTTTACTTGTATCTACCCCCAGCAAAGTGTGTTCCACCTTCAGGCCAAGGACAGCCAAAAGGAACTGCTCAAGTTGCAGGCCCTGGAAATGGGGCATGTGTGGCACACCTCTGCCGACGGAAACGAGGAGCAGCAGGCATAGAATCTGAATATCGGAACTGCTCGACTATTTTATACTCATCTTTATGTACGAAAATAACCGCCTGGCTAGGACCAAAACTCATCAGATTACGAAATCTGCCATTATCATTTCTCCATTTCGCCACTTAGCTAATTGCATTTGATTTTTATAAATAGGCTTATTACAAGTTACTTAAAATCTGTCCGACCAAATTAGGAACCTTTAAGTGTCTCTTTATGGTTTCCTATTTCAAAAAAACTGCTCTGTACTTCAGTACTTACGTTCCCAGCAATCTTAAAAAATACAACTTTTAAAAACAATGGAATGTGTTTGTTTTATTTTCGAAGCATTCAAAATGCACAATGATTTGATTTTCTTTTAACTGGCATCTAACTGGCATATGAATCTTTTTTGATAAGTACAATTGCTCACATACATGTGTCTTCGCACGATTGAAACGCATCGCTCTCGGTCGTTAGAGTGATCGGGCTCACCAGGACTCCACTTGAGATACAAACAACGTTTTCCGGAGACTGCAGAGACAAAGTCACCGATTTTTGTGCGATCGTTGATGCCCAGGAAGTATTTCTTCGAACTATCGAGCTTTTCTACGATTGCATCAAACTCCTGTTTATTTTTTATAGAGGCTAGGTGACCTCCCATTCGACGACAGCTGGCCTGAGCATCCAGTCAATTTAGCTCAACATCTTTTTCGATGTGGAAATATCTATCGCCTATCTTCTCAAATCCTGGCTGTAGGCATTTCTTATCCAAAGTAGATTGAACTTCATTTATGGCTGAGAGATAGGCGTCCATTTGGGCCTTCATAGATTCCATTGTACTTTTGATCGCCTCAAGCTGCGACTTCGTTCTGTCCAGTTTCCCTGTAAGATCCCGATTCATGGTCTTCAAAGATTCCTGCATGGCTGACTGCTCTCGCTTTATCCTGTCCAGCTATCAAAGGATGATAGCTGCGATGCCTATATGTTGGAAACGTCTGCTTTTAAGGCATCCAGCTGGACACTCAACTGGTTCTGATCCTTGAGGGTTTCGTTCGCTATGATTTCCGTACAAGTATTCCATTTGTCCTGGTGGATAGCAACATACTGCATAACTGGCCTCAGGGTCGAGAAGCAATATCCGTTGCATTGAGCTTTCATGTCCCTTGGCTGACTTTCAATTGTAGCGGTTCCTGCCGAAGATCCATGGCTAACAAGAAGTACGTTCAGAATTACGGCTGACAATCTCAACATGATTTTATTTATAACGTTTAGGTGCGTTTTATATCACCATGTTAGTAGTAGTACATAAATGCACTGCTTTTATACGTTTCAATAGGCGCTTATCAATTACTTGATTGCTTTATTTTCTTCAGTCTTGTAATTCTATTTAAAAAACTTGATCCCAGATAGCCTTACTTATTGAGACGCAAAGAGATGTAAGTTAATTCCATTTTTAACAAATATGTGTCAGTAAGAAATAGTTACTATTCTATGTATGAAATGTTGTGAAGTATTTAAATATTATTTAAATGAAGTAAAAGAAATTTAATAAATAATTCTCTAAATATAAAATTTGAAAATGCTTTCTACATCACTCATACGCAGTGTTGCATATTGGGGCCACACTCAAGTGAATGTCAGAGCAAAAGAAAATGAAAAATGGAAGAGTGGCAGTGCGCATGCACTCGATTCTGAGATGAAAAACAAATCAACATCCCTCCAGAGAGAGAGAACGGAGCATGAAAATTCCATCGGTGTTGGTTCGGTTTGTTCGGATTCCTTTTCAGTTTGTTAAATCGCCTCGAACGGTTCGGAACGCGCGCGCGAAGAGATCGGACGGCCAACTCCCCGGAAAGAAAGAAAAATAGTGGAAGGAGGCGCCCCCACAAGGCGAACGAGTGTAGTGTAGTAGTGAAATAGTCCTCGATTTAGTTTACCCCTTTTCCGCAATTTTCACCAAGCCCGAAACATTGGCTTTCCTGTGCTTTTCCCACTTTTCCTGCGACCAGACTCCCCGAAATCCCCAGTATCGGAACTATGTTTATGGGCAGAGCGCAACGAGGCCGCAGGATGAGAGAATAGGTGAGAATGGGTGAGAAATCGGAGAAGGCGGGACAGGGATATGGATATGAATATGGATGTGGATATGGTTTTCTTCCACGGCGAATGGCTATGGGGTATATGCATATCGGGGCAGGTTGAGGAGTTCTACTTAACATCAGCCTTTAAAGTCGATCCTGCGGTGGCGGACAATAAGGAAGTTTGTGATACACCAAAAACGGAAAAATCGATGCGTGCGCGACGACAACACACACGTGTATGTCCTGCTGTGTGTGTGTATATCAAGTATACGCCAAGTTAACCGAGGCAGGCAACTTCATACCACAACAAAAACACGCTACTTACAAAACACTCCTGACCTACTGTGTGTGCACCACCCCTTCCATTTCCATTTCCCCCCAGCTTTTCCCCACAGGAGGCAGTTAAGCCACCTTCTAACTACTTTACTTGCGTGTAATGTTCTTTCTGGGGGAAGGAAAGTCGGTTAAAAAAATATCGTAGGAGGGAAGAAAAATGCCGAAACCCATTTTAAATACTTCTGGTTGTGGCCAAAAATTGTGTGTTTTCTAGGGGAGCTTACAAGTTGGCCCCCGCTCATTAGAAGTGAATAAATAATGCGGCTAAATATATACGTACGTATATGTGCACCATATGTATGTATATACTCACATTTTAAAGCCATGAATATTAAGCTAGAGTTTGGCAATCCCGAAACGGCAGCAGAGTGTGTATAACATAATCATTAGCATTAATTGCAACTGAATTCCACCACTTTCCCGGACAGGAAAACTGCCCTCAGCGTGTGTTTGGCTTGTTTGTTTTGTTTATAAAGCCTCAAGAAAATCGTGTGAGTTGTTTTGTATTTTTATGGCGCTGATTCGAAAATCGAGAATCCGAATTGAGGGGCAGCCGGCTGCGAGTAAACATCGAATGGACAATGATGGGAATCGACAACAGAAAAAGAACAGCCGGACAGACAGGGACAGGCGGACATGTGGACCAAAAAAGTCAGACGGACATGACGCTGTTGCTCACTTTGTGTACATGATGTGCACACAGCCTGGGCCAACACAATAGTCCCCTTTCCACATAAATATATACACAAAGGCGGTAAATGGCCGCAGAAATCAAAGAGATTTGAAGTAACTCATAGAACTGTCAAAAAGTAGGCAAATAATAGAATCTATCTATATATTGTTATTTAGTTTCCTGAAAACATGATTATACTGCATTTCGGTTGTAAGGACATTTCCGGAGTTATATTCTTGGCCGCTGCTGTAGCGGAGAGTACCCAGTACCCAGATACATTTGTATCGGTGCGTGCGAGAGTGTAAACAATGCAGCGCCAAAACTAAATATTGTTTAAGAACAAATATTTGCCTTTTGTGCAAATCACGAAAGGCAATTTCATTATTCCGTAACGTTCAGCTCCTTTTATATATTTTTTTTTATTATATACCAAAAGAATAGTATTTTTCGTGCCACTCTCCTGAATTGATGACGCTATCGATGATACGGTTCAACTATATTTAGTCAGATCTCGGAAAAAGGTACAATAATCATCGGTGGGATGCGCTTCACGAGCTGCTAATGGGTCAATTCAATCGAAGCGAATATTATTGCCTATTTTCCAAATAAATGGCCTTAGACTGAGCGTTGGGTTTGTTGATTCTAAAAATTTATGCGGCGTAGAAGTACTCGCTAAATAAAGTGAATCCAGGCATTGAATCATCGGATGCATACATCAATTCAAAGAAGGCGTTACTTCAACCGATTCCATCCGGCACACTTTAATACATAACTGAATCATTTCGATTTGGCATAACTGATCTATGTTCATTATCTTTTGGGTAAACAATTTGCCCGGTATTCTTCCATAAACCGAAGATGTGCGAAAGTTGGCCACGCATCTGAAATGATATGAAATATTTGAGTTTCCCAATGATTTGTATACCCCAAATATTGATTCAGAATCATACTTTTCGAGGCGAGGTCAAGAGGGAAAATCTTCAGCGATTCATTATTATTACAAATTTTTAAAGTAGTAAGTGTAGAAATATTTCTCCAAAATGTATTACATTTTCCATGGACACCCTCTAAATTAGTTTTTCCTAAAAATAGTTGTGCGTGCGTATAAAAAAGCCGTTTTGGATATGCAGCACATGTGTCTAGGCCATTAAACTCATAATTACGAACCATTAAATTGAAGGGATCCATACGTCTCCTCAAAATGAATGTGTAATTACTTCACGAATGCCCCGAAAGCTTTCTATACTAAATATGCCTTCAACTAAAGTATAAGAAAGAATTTAAAGTCGAGAGATAATATTTGTAAACCTTTCTATTGCAGCGGCATGTTGTCCAACTCAGCCCCAACATAGTGAGTAGCTTGATTGCAAGGATCAATGGAGGTGTTCCTAACATCTGTCCAAATATTTTCCAGTGGTGGTCCGAGGTCCTGAGGCCTGATCCCCATTGGGTGCCGAAGAGTGGATCGAAGTGGTGCCTTGAAGGAGTGGTACGCATAACTGCATAAATCGTGGGCAAGGACAACGAAAAGCATTCAGGTTGGATAGCGAAACCGCAGAACATTAAAGTCCCAAAAACAATTGAAAACATAAGCCCACACAAAACACACTCACCCAAGAAACATTAAGGCTTAAGTAAAAACCACAAATAGAAGTTTTACTTTACCTATTACCTTATTTGCTTAATCTTAATTTAATTAACAAATTATACAAAAAGAAACCGTTCAGCCTCACACCGATTGGTTGGCTTTTGAGCTCCTCTTGATCCCGACAATGACTTATATACCTAAAAAAATGCAACACTATGCGCATGCAGCCATGAATCTGATCAACATGGACTCGGAGAACCGGGTGGTGCTCAATGTGGGTGGCATTAGGCACGAAACCTACAAGGCCACGCTGAAGAAGATTCCGGCTACGCGATTATCGCGATTGACAGAGGCGCTGGCCAACTATGATCCGATACTGAATGAGTACTTCTTTGATCGGCATCCAGGCGTCTTCGCACAAGTGCTCAACTATTACAGGTGGGTGTCCTAGAATCAGATTGCTATATATATATATATATATTTCACAATCGTACAGAACTGGAAAGCTGCATTATCCCACGGATGTGTGCGGTCCGCTGTTTGAGGAGGAATTGGAGTTCTGGGGCCTAGACTCGAACCAAGTGGAGCCCTGCTGTTGGATGACCTACACACAGGTTAGTGCAATATTATATTTAAAAATTCCTACACTTAAACTCTATTTTATCACTTGCAGCATCGCGACACCCAGGAAACCCTAGCCGTACTCGATCGTCTCGATCTGGATACGGAAAAACCGTCCGAGGAGGAATTGGCACGTAAATTCGGCTTCGAGGAGGACTACTACAAAGGCACCATATCCTGGTGGCAGGAAATGAAGCCGCGCATTTGGTCCTTGTTCGATGAGCCCTACAGTTCCAATGCAGCCAAGGTAATGCATATCTATAGATGTTTTGGATTGCATTCTATATTTATCAAAGTCTTTCATCATTTCCATGCAAAATTGCATTTGTCAGAGGAAACACTTTAATTCATTTTTCAATTAAGATATATGCATGCTGAACATTTTTCCGAATGAGTGAAAAATCCACTTTAAATTCATTCTAATAAGTAATTATATTATACTTACAAATACACAAACGGCTAGACATCTATTTTTATTTCAAGTGAATGCATATCAAAGCATATAACCACATTAATCATCCCAACAAATTGCTATAGATACTAAATTTATTTAATTATATTATTTATTCCAATTATCAACTATCTTCTAGACTATTGGCGTGGTTTCGGTGTTCTTCATCTGCATTTCGATCCTGTCGTTCTGCCTGAAGACCCATCCCGATATGCGGGTGCCCATCGTCCGGAACATTACAGTGAAAACTGCGAATGGAAGTAATGGCTGGTTCTTGGACAAAACGCAGACCAATGCGCACATAGCCTTCTTCTATATCGAATGCGTGTGCAATGCCTGGTTTACCTTTGAAATATTGGTAAGGGATCATAACTGTAAAGTACCTAGTAAAGACCTTTAATAACTATCCTATCCTTTTATCCAGGTGCGCTTTATCTCATCGCCGAACAAGTGGGAGTTCATCAAGTCATCTGTTAACATCATAGACTACATAGCGACGCTTAGTTTTTATATCGATCTAGTGCTTCAGCGGTTCGCATCGCACCTGGAGAACGCTGACATCCTCGAGTTCTTCTCGATCATCCGCATCATGCGTCTGTTCAAGCTGACGCGCCACTCGTCCGGACTGAAGATCCTGATCCAGACGTTCCGGGCCTCGGCCAAGGAGCTGACCCTGCTGGTGTTCTTCCTCGTCCTGGGCATTGTGATCTTCGCCAGCCTCGTCTACTACGCGGAGCGCATCCAGCCCAATCCGCACAACGACTTCAACAGCATACCGCTGGGCCTGTGGTGGGCCCTGGTCACCATGACCACCGTCGGCTACGGCGACATGGCCCCCAAAACCTACATCGGCATGTTCGTGGGCGCCCTCTGCGCCCTGGCCGGCGTACTAACCATCGCACTGCCAGTGCCCGTCATCGTCAGCAACTTCGCCATGTACTACTCGCACACGCAGGCCAGGGCCAAACTGCCAAAGAAGCGGAGACGAGTGCTTCCCGTCGAGCAGCCGCGCCAGCCCAGACTGCCAGGTGAGTGGATCTACCTTCAGTTAGTCATAGAGCATAACAAAAGATGAGGAAATTTTAATCCAAGCTCAGAATATAAAATCTATTCATTATTTTAAAGTTACCTCAAATACGTACGTATATTTTCTAGAATATGCACAAGCATCACACTTTCCTATGCTGATTTATTGAAATTACATTTACTATCCGAGACGTCCAAATATATCGTAAACTACGATTAATGCGAATATAATGCAAATAGAATCGTGTATAATAAATTAACCATTTAGGCGTGTTTACAATATGGCGTAAATTAGTAGAAGAAATAGGGGAATACTAATACTATATATTCATTACTACTAGCTAGAAATTTGTGTACTAACTAATTGTACTAACTTGTTGTATCTTCCAGGTGCCCCTGGTGGTGTCAGTGGCTGCGGCACCCCGGGCTCGGGTCCCCACTCCGGTCCCATGGGATCCGGCGGAACTGGACCACGTCGCATGAACAATAAAACAAAGGACCTGGTCAGCCCCAAGTCAGGTGAGTCTCTGAGTGTCCTTAAAGGAGTTACACCACACTGATTCCCGCAATCCAAGCAAAATGCAAGCCAAAACTAAAGCCACCAACAAAGTACAAAGTAAAAAGTAAAAAAGAAAAACCTATTGGAACCGAACTCAGCTTCAAAAAGGCACCGCCAAAACCTAATGTCTTCCACTAAAAGTACTGAGGACGAGCAAACCAGCTAATGCAAACCAAACAAGTTCTTAACCCGTCTTTAAAAGCTCGCACAGCTGCACCCTCAGTTCAAAAGTAATCTAGTTCAATGGATTAACTTTGCAATACACAACCAAGTAATAAATACTCGTTATCCTTTGTGCCGTCTCGCAGTTTCTCCTGGCAAATGAATATGAATAGTAAAAGATAAATGCTGCCACGAAATGCGAATCTTTGCCCATAACGACCCCTGATTTTGGGTGCGCTTCCCCTTTTGGCTAAACTATATCCATTATATAACATATCATTCGTCGTGTACGTGTATATATGTACTCTATGTAATTACCATGCATTTAAGGCTTCTTTACTCATACTCCAGTTTTTCAATTTCAAGCTTAGCTTTAATTTCACGCAAATCATTCAAAGGAACTTTAATGGTGTATCATGGAGCTTAAGTGGAAAATCGATGGGAATGTTAAGGAAGAATTATTACTAGTCAAATATAAATTGCTGCAAATATTGGATACCTTCTCCTAATTCCTTTAACATACTTATCGATCTCAAATTACTTGAACTCCAAGCGTAAAGCCAAAGATTCAAGTCATTTCCATATCATATATGTACTAAGCAGACCTTTACTTTTTCTTCATCCATCGAAGGCATACTTGTATATTCAAAGTCATCGCCCTTCAATCAGTTTGGGATGTACTTTATTCCATTGAGTCAGCAAAATACAAGAATATGTATCGCAATATATATTTTTTACCTTTCTTCAATGATTTTTATACCCAGATACGAGACTCTATTTTATATATGTACCTACTTCAACCATTGATTTTTGATATCTATGCTCCAACACACTTTCGTTTACTTTAATATAATTTCATTTTATTGATAAACGATCCAATCCAAACCCCAAAAATCTTGTGTAAATAGATGAATATACAACCATGATTGGCAAACCGCGCGATGGCAAAAAGAGCAGGCTGCTCTAAGCCAACAAACACAACAGCAACAACATGCACCACGATACGACAACAACCACAACAGAACCAGCTGAAGAACCCAAAAACCCCACATACCATTACTTCCAAGCTAGAACTTGCAATGCGAGATGATGATGATACTTTCTGTATAAGAATTTGGCAAACTGATCTATGAGTAAACGAAGGAAAAGTTGAGAGTAAACGAAAACGCAACCCAGGGACTGGATAAAGATCATATAGCGGATATAGACCAAATCGGATTGTGGTACGTGGATCTGGATGCCAAATAGCCATAGATATATGATTACTCGTATGGTTACTTTGAATATGGACGACGTCTGCTACTGATATCTACTGTTACTACTACCACTTCAAACTGCTATATAATCGTATATATAACTACAATATGTAATTTTCTACGTGTTTTCCTCTCTCTCTATTTCTCCACCTATCTTTACATAAGTTATATTATATACTCTCTATATATCGTGTACGTGTTGTTCTTCAGTTCTGGCTCGTTCGTTTCTTCGTTAGCAGTGTATAAGATACTATATACTATATTCAGATCTGTAAACGTATCCTCTCTCATTCTCTATGTGTGCGTGTGTAACTTTGTGACCTTTCGTTCTAGTCTAATTGCCCCGAATCAGAGATCCCCTAGCTATGTAATTGATCGAAAAACTTGGAATATACTTTGTATTATCTCGAACTCTTGTATTTCAGATATGGCCTTCAGTTTCGACTAAAACAGAAAACATAACAGAACCAGAAAGATATTTTGTAATTTGATAAGCCAGCTCAAGACACAGTATAAAAAGAAACAGAAAAACTCGGCAACAAAATCGAAAAAAATCGAAACAAAATCAAAACGAAACCTCAGTTATATACGAAATGTAAAGAAAAAAGAATTACCCGGTTCGTTCATCTATCATCTAACTATCAGCTAACCAAAACTCGGACTCTGCTGGGCGGGTGTGTGTTGGTTAAGAAACCTTTATTAACTACCCCTAACAACCTCCAACTTTCTTGCTCTCTTCCAACCCGAAAAATCCCCAACTAAAAGTGTCAAATAGTTGAAAAACTTGGAAACTAGTTCGTAGCAAGCAGAAACTCTAGAGTTTAGAGCCACCTTCACAAATCCGATTTCCCAGCATTTGATTCTACAAAGTTTTACCCCCCCACTCTCTGCCTGAGTCCAACTTATCCAACCGAGCGGAAATCTTTGCCGAACGTAGTTTGCAGATATTGTATCTAGCCTTATGTGTGTGTTTATTTGCCGAGCATGCTGCATGTGACCCGATTTTGACCTGAGTCTTGGAGTGTGATTAGTGTTTCCATAGTTGTGTGTGATGTTTGTAATCATGTTCGTGTTACACCCCTCCCAACAAAACCACCCCCCACCAACCCTCGTATATCGTAGTAACCAAGTGCACCCAGTAATATACCATCAGCAATTTTGAAAAAATATAAAAAAAAATAAGAAAACAAAGTTGCCTCCCACCTGCCATATGAAAATCAAAGTTTACCAGATTTGGAAACTCCAGCTTGACTAACCGACTTAATGAAAATAATATTTATTTCTCTCTCTCTTTTTCTTTCTCTGTTTTTCTCTTACTCTTCCCGGACTTCCCACTGCTATATCTATCTATTGTTTCCGGCTATATAACTCCACCTACTCCACCTACTTCCTATCCACCCGAAACCGAAACTGATAATCCTTTCTGTGGCGGGGTTAAAACAAAAAGTTGCTCAACTTTTCGCAGGTCCGCTGGGCGCAAGCATTGTGGCCATGAGTCCCCGGACAATGCTGGATCTCAATCCTGCCCTGGCGATGGGCAAGCCTACGTTTCAGCCCCGTATACCCACCCCCCTGGCAGCCACGCCCCCTCCCCCGGTCAGTTCCGCTGGGGGGCTGACGGCATCTGGAAGTGGAGCCACTTCAGCCACTGGAGCCACTAGTGCAACACAACCAGCAGCAGCACCACTACCCAGCATTGCGGTGTCCACCACAGCGAGTGTGGGCAAGGATTTGGGCATCTCGACCACCACCACCACGGCCCAGGAGACCAGCAAGAAGGCGTTCCTCTAAAGGAGCAGCCCAGCCAAGGACTCAGCCACCTGCTATTTATATTTATCCACGATCCCCATATCCCCCAATAAGCAATATCTATTCGATGTCATACAGAGCCTTCGCATACGTATTCACTAAGAACAAAGATGGTGTGTTTCAAAGTTAGCAAAAGGATCCTAACCAATTCGCATCACTGACTTGACATCGTCTTTGTTTCCCTCATATCACTCACTGTGTTTCGCAAAGCCTCATATCGAAAAATATCGAAATGAATATCATATATTCACCAACGAGTCTACAATGGATCAGAATTAGCTGGAGATCAACCTTAAATCAAATATCGATTGTGATGCTATATTATGAAAAGTATTCTTTGATTTCAGCAGAGGTTTAGGATATTACTCTATATAAGCATTTTGACTGTTATTATATATTAGTTGCTTACTTTTATATATCGAATCCTATGTATTATGTCACACTGAAATGAAAAGGCCAATATTAAAGCAATACCTTGGTTCAAGACCAGCTATACACTTAGCTAAAAATTAACTTTCTGTTTAATCCAGCAATAAAATATGTTTTTAACATGATATATTCGTATTCTAATAGTGATCTATCCATCTCTGATACCTAGACTCGCAATTTGTGTTGACCATATCACGACATACCTATCAATATCGAACCTAAGCATAACATTAGCTAAATATAGATAATCCAATTGCTTGACGCCAACAATTTACCATCGAGAGCTAACCAAGACAGAGCGGAAACCATGTTTTTAACCATACAAAGTGTTTTTACCGATTGCAAGCTTGCTAACGATCCATTTTTCTATATAAGCCATAGATATTAAATCGACAAGCAGTGTATATAATCCTAAATGCTTTACAACTCGGTTTGCCAGTTCCTTATGCGTTGTGTAAAGACTCGACTGCCCCCATCAGTTCTCGTGGGGCAGGGGCAGTTCGGTTGAAAGCTTTAATTTGATATATTTACTATATAGAGGGGGACTCCAACTCAAACGCGGCTTCAGAAGCTTAATTAAACAGAAACCAATCAAAAAGGTACATCTACTTTTTTTAAATTCATTCGGGCCCAGCGCACGTGTTGACTTCAACTTTTTCTCGAACTAAAAATAGGAAAGGTGCTGATTTCTTCAGCGAAAGACGCAAAAGTTTTCCGGGGAAAAGTTGAAGCCGAAGAAAAACAAACGAAATTTTCCAACTGTTGGCACTTTTCGCTCATCACTCACTCACTTACATGCTGGGATTACTCGGTTAGCTGGGAGTAAAATCGCTTCTTATATTTTTCCAGCCCGAAAAGTTTGCTCACATATCAACAAGCTAGGGAACCTTAAAAAAAATTTCAAATTTTGCGTCAGTTAAAATGCAAATTATTTCTATTAAATTTTGTTTGGTTCTCCGCAAGCAACGACTTCCCTGAGTAAATGCAAAACAAACAAAGAATCCAGAAGCGGCAGGGAACTCCTTACAGTTCCTTTCAGTTAACTTGAATTTGTTGAGAAAGTTTACAAATTGCTGTGGGGTTAAGTGGGTGGATTTAGCCCAAAAACTCACTGGGCGGGTTAAAAAAATAAGCAAACAGGTTAGCAAATTGTTTTTCCCCAATTTTCCTTGGATTTCACTTGCGCAAGTCATTAGCTAATTCTCTTGTACATTTTGAATATACATATATATATACATATATCTCTCTCAGCAGTCATTTTGCCCACATAATTGTAAGAATAAACATGATAATTACTGAAAACAAACAGTGGAACAAAAAGAAGCGGAATAATGAGATGCAAAACTTAAGCAACATTAAGATCGAAGATGGGCAACAAATAAACGAAGTTTGGCTAACATTTGTTAAGTTTTTATAATGAACAAAGCATTAATAATAACTAAATTAATATTAAATATTGCAAGCTATAGGAAATGGATACAAACAATTGTTTATATCGTTTCGTTTTCTCGCTATGATTTCGAAACAGTTTTTTAATTGTATAGTTAAGCAAATTGTATACTATTTGAACTAAACAAAACAAATTGTTCTCTCAATAACTCTTGAACAAAGAAAATTAAGCTAATTATATATACATTTATATATATAATTGAACAAATATATATATATGAATTTAAAAAAAATAAAATGCAATAAAGAAATCTATTGAACACCAAGCACACCGAATTTACTCAAGTGGAAAATGTGGTTTAAGTTTAAAATCAGCAAAATATTATTTAATGTTTTCATTTTTTACATTTAATAATTTTAAGTCATCATAGCTTGGATAAATGTCTTTCTCCACCTCTGTACTCTATCGCAGACCTTTGAATTTGTTGCCATGCTTTTTAAAATTCCACTCTGGCTGGAGCTTGCGAACCACTTTATTGCCAATTTCGGCATTTGTTTCGATTTCATTACCAAAATTTGCTATTGCAATAACAGCTCAGACACTTGGGCCAACAAAAGGCGAAACAAAAGAGAAGTATCGCTTTGGCCCCCGAGGGCCTGACCTTCAACACTTGGTGTAAAAGACCCATGTAGCCGACTAGCTCCAGCCAACCAAGTGCGAATCGGGTCTCGGTCTGCTCCATTCACCTCTTTTTTGGCCCTTGGCGATGGTCCAATAAAGCGCTTCATTAACCAGAGACTTTTCGGATGGGTTTTGGGGCTGGGATGGGGCTTAACATGGAGCTGCGCTGGACTGGGCTGGAGCACCCCAACAAAAAGAGCACAAATTCCAATGCCGAAACGGGGACGGGAGGAATTCCCTCATCCTAAGACCGTTGCTATTTCGGACTGGCCTCAATCAACAGTTGGTTCTAAAAGGGGGGATTTTGGGTGGTGCCTAAGCACTCGGATGGTTAGTGGTTTTATGGAAGAAGAGCAGAGATTTGCTCTCGAACGATTTTTTACTATTCGCCCACAAGCTGTCTGGGTGAACTAATAATCCATGAAATTTCAATTACAAGTCAAAAATTATATCCCCCTCGCTCTATCTTCATAGCACCTCTCTCTTTCGAACTCTTATCTAGCCATCTCTCTCTCTCTATCTGTCTGCTTCTCTGGTGTAAGTTGTAATCACTGAGAGCTTTTTTGTTGAGCTGGAAAAACTCTGTTACTATATATTTTTGCCGACAATTTGCAGAGTTTTCCAGTTTCGTTGACGGGGGGCTTTCCTTTTCTGGAAAAGCTCTCTCCTTGTTGGGGGACTCTCTCCCAGTTTCTCTTTGTGGGCATCCCCACAGAGACAAACGTGCTCTTCAGGCGAATTCCTCAGCTATTTGGCTATTTTGCATAGAGAAGAAAGCTGTATCTCTTGAAAAACGAAAGAGAGAGTGGTGCGGTTTTTGGGGGTGGTGCTGCTGGTGGTGCTGGAGGCGCGGGTGTCTCTGCCGGTCCGGTCTCTTTGGCTTTGGTTGTGGAACAGCGGATTCAGTTGAATTTCGACTGCCCGACAAGCCAGTCTCTCCGTCGCTTTTCTCGCCCGCTCGCGTCGGTCTTTTCTTTGTCCGCATCTCCGCATTTTCCCAGTATCTCGGTATCTCAGTGTCTCAGTGCCTCCAGTGCCGACAATTTTCGCCCGAAAAATTGTCAAAATAATACAGAAAAAAAGAGCGGAAAATAAGGCAATACATGTAATAAATAAAAACCAGCCAAGAAAAGCCAACCGTGAAAATATAAATATAAATTCCTGGCGTCAACTGTCAGCGACAGCGGCATTTTCCAGCACAATGTTGTTTCTGTGCATTCGGCGATTTTAGGTTCGTTTTGGGTGCCGTTTTCCTACTTGCTCTGTTCCTATTGCCATTTTCCTATTTTGAATATTAAAAGCCAAGTGCGAGGACGGACATCAATAGCAATGACGCTGACAGTTTTCACGACCCCCCGGCCGCTTTTCCCCGGGTTTTCCTTTGCCAGCGATTAAGACCAGTCAAAGTTGTTGGCCGTTGCCTGGCTACGTTTACAAGCCAAGAGTCGAGAGATGCCATGCATTATACATAAGCTCTAGTGAGAGGTTTGCACCGAGAAAAATGTTGCCAAAAATTTGTCATCACTTTGACAGGTCTTTAACGCACGTCAATTGGCGTCAAATTAGCCATTTATGCAATGCCAGTGTGTAGAAAGTTGATTAGCCCGGGTAATATATATTGTAAGTCATTCATGCAACTTGTATCTATATCTTCACACCTACGAATTACATTCTCATCAGATTTTAAAGCATATCTCTTAACTGTTTTGTTTCGGTTTGAACTAATTTAACATACTTAGCTGCACGTAGATCTTGCTGTTAATTAGCTTCCTCAAAATCTCAGAACGTTTTTTAGAGTGTAGGGAGAAACATGAGAAAGGTGACCGAAGGGGGTGGGCATTGGCTAAAGTGGCGAAACCGAGCGAGAAAGGAGTAAAGTGCTAGTAGCTGCTGGTCTCCAACTAGATTAACTGTGAGCCGAGCTTTTATTTTTCAAGTCTTTATTATTAGCCCGGCAATCAGAGTTTCCCTCCGTGGAAATTGGACACTTCTGCAGGACACTCGTTATATATTAATGACAATTTCCCTGACAAATATTGAATCGATTGTAATGGTTTCTGGCAATGGTAATTGTAACTCGATGCGGTTAGTTAAGGGGTATCTGAATAATTGCGGTGGGCTTTGGTTTACCGGTTGATCAGGCGGAAATGCGAAACAGGTCGTATTCGGATTAGATGGAATTGATTGAGATATGGCGCCGATAGAAGGTGTGGAGGTAACATTTTATCTTCACTCAATTTATTCGCATTTTTATGAGAAGAAGATATTTTTAGATTATTCTCACAGTAGACGGAAATGCAGCTGGGTAGCAACTCCTGCTTGGCTCCTGAAATAGATTTAAAATTCAGCAATACGGTTGAGTTATGTCTTAGGCACTGGAGAATGAAAAGTTGGATGGCAGGTGCTTTAATTCAACTTTCTTCAGCAACTAATCCGAACTTTAACCGTCAAATGCATACACAATTTCCACACTTTCAGCACACAAAGTTTTTCGCATCCTTATTTATTCATCATTGCGGCGGGGAAAATATAAAAAGAGCATATTTAACTTACATGAGCACTTTTTGCATTAACGTTGGAATTTTACAGTGAATTAAAAATATAAATATATGGCACCGAGCACAGTTTATTTAAGGTTGATATAAAAGATTCAAAGTGCATTCAAAGACCATTTTTGGGTATACCTCAATTTGTTCAATTGCTAGTAAATGAAACAATATGCAGAGAACAATGGCAATTGTTTCTGCTATTTTTCGATACAAGCTACGTGTTTTTAGAGCCGAAGTTTTCAATTTTGGTCAGCAGGGAAGACCAAAAATCGTTGAATAGCTATAGATTTGCCGGCTTATTCAGAAAATACCCAAAGAGAGTTAACATCAAAGTTTGCCCAACGCGAAGAGTGACAACCTGACAATTACGCGAAAAACCCAACTAGAACCGCTGATACCAAATAAATGGTGAGGAAAACTTTGGCCCAGCCAGAGAGTGGCGGTGGAAAACCCGTCGGAGTTGCTTGAGTTTTCCGTGGCATACTTTCGGGCGAACACTCCGCGTGCGGTGAAAAGCGTTGGGAAAATTGCGGCCATGAATGAGGGAAAATCAAGGTATCCACGGGTCGAGCCCAGCGTTTAGCGCGATTCTTTGGTTAATTTTTTATGCGATTACCCAGCAGGCAGCTGGCAGGCGGCAGACTGTAATTGCATTTTAATATTGATGATATATTGATGCCATGCGCCATGCCAACTGAATGGACGTGTGCTCACTTCATTTATGAAATTTACATTTATTTCATTTAGTGACAGGCCACCTTTTCGGTTTTGATTAAAGCGATTCGCAGGTCACGAGCCAGCCAGCCACCCAGTCAGTCAGCCAGAATTCATTTGCATAGTTTGATTTCGCGATTCGCATTTGGCATTCCGATGCCGAATGTTGACACTAGCCGTCAGCTGGGAAAACAGGCGAAAGGTGAGGTGTTTGTCGAAAATCAATTGAACGGTTAAGTGCCAGGACACTTCACGCGAATTTTCCGCGCTCTACACTTGCCAACACGTTGTTAAAAATAATTGCCACACTTCAAAGTGCGCTATATTTTAAGCATAAACATTACTTTTCTTATAAAAAAAAGGTATTCAAAACGTGAATAAAATTTGAGAAAATATTATATATAAAAATGAGCCAAGGGATATAAGTAAAAAATATTTACATTTTTCAAAATCCTAATCTTTTTTACACTTCGAACTGTTGTTTCTATTTTTCCGAGTGAGCATTCCATTTCCATTTACAATATTAAATTTGTGTCGAAGGAGTCGTGAGAGGACGGAACTCGTCCTGTTTCGTCCCTTTTTCCTGCTGAACTCCGCACAAAATTTTCCACAACTCCCCGCCCGCAGACAAATGCATTATTTTTGCTTTTCCCTTTGTTTTTCACTCCACTCGAATAACAAGTTCATTTCGAGTCCTGTAAACATTGGATTCCATCACAACAAAATTCGTATATGTCAATCGAAAGTATTTCGTTTCATTCCGTCCTGCTGATTCGCCTCAAAAATTGTTTGAAACAATTTTGGGTTTCATTTTTTTTTTTGCTTTTTGAGATGAGCTTGTGTGGAGAAACCTTTTCCCGTTTGTTTACAATTGGCTTATCTCAGATTTGTCTATGGATTTCGATTACAGTGAAATGGATATTTTGTGAGGCTGCATCAACAGGACATGCCAATTATTTATTGATTAGATAGATATTAAGATTTATCTTTCAAAGGGGATGCCGCAAAAAAAGAAAAAACAAAAGGGACAAAAGCGTATCAATATCCATGGATTGACCTGTGAGCCCATTGTTGAAACATTGTTGTTTGAGACCCTTTCGAAAGTCATTGAGTTGAGCGCCCTGACCTTTTCGATTTGAAGCAATTTGCCAGTCGCGTCGCCGTGGCAGGAAAAAGTTTTTAATTAGATGGAAGTCGTCGGCATAAAGTGCGGATAATTTGCATATTTCTTGAAAATTCACGAAACATTGAATAAGACTCTTGGCTAATTTAGTGACTTTAAAAGTTTTAAATTGTTAAGAGTATGCTAATAAAGACACAGCCCGAAGTTTCTCCTACAACTGTTGAGCATTTTTCAGCATTCAGCGGATTAACTTTAGATTTTCCTTGTTCGGCTTGATCATGATTCATTTAGAAGTTTGAAAATATCTTTTCACGCTGCATAATTCGGCGTTTTGCTATTGATCGATCCATTTAATGCAAATCCTCAAAGCTAATTAAACGAGACGGTTTTCTCATTATGCGTAATTTGCATACTTTAGAATAAATTAGATGAACAAGTATTTTATCCAATTATGTTCTTTGGTACTTTGTGATTTTACATTAATAAGCCAGTGATGAGTAAATTTTTAGTTAGCACCATTTCCTTATTGCATTGTGAAATATTTTACTTTGGATTTACAAGTTTTTTGAAATTTTCTTTTAATTTTTTAAGTAAGCTCATTCATTACAAGCAAACATGCACATATTTTCCGCTTGTCTTTCCGCCCAATTCTCTCAAAACTTTCTTTCTAAGCCGCCCCGAAAATGGGTCGGAAAAATTCTTTGGCTTTCCTCAAGAATAAATTCTCAACTTTACTTAAAGCGCTCAAAGGAGCGGATTCCCTGCAGTGTTTAAACCAATTAGTTTGAATAATTTGCCGGCGCTTGTATCATTTATAACCCGAAAAACTTCTTAATCAAGCCGCACAAACCACACAAGGGTTTCCCTTGGTTTTCCCCGACTTCCATTTCCCATGGCTTTTCCAGCATTGCTTAATTGTCCCTCGGTGTGTTTTCTTCGCCCTGCGAAGCCTGTGCGCTTGTACTACCCTCCAGAATTTTGGGGTTTAATCCCAAGGAGACTTTTGGGGCTTGGGAATGCGAAGTGCATCTTATCTTAAGCACTAGCAAAAACGCATTGACAGCCACTTGATGCAGCGTTTTATTTTCGGTTCCTTCGTTTTGGTCATGGCAGTTTATGGCTTGCAAATCCTTTGTGATTTAGTAGAGTGTCACCCCCTGGAAATCCCTCTCAGCTGTCACATAAACCGATTAAACTTTGAGCAGCTTATGCATTTTGTATCTGTCAGCTATCTCGTATCTGGCAAATGTGCAGCTCTAAGCAGGCATCGTCGCCACCAACTCCTCCATGAATCCCCCAAAATCAAACGTACATATAAGCACACACACGATGACCATAAATAGCAAATTGAAAGCACTATCGATAGCATCAAAATGTTTTGCTTTGCGACGAGATGTTTTTAGAAAAACTTGTTAAAACTTTAGAACCAAAAAAGTAATGTTAGGTTAAGCGTAAAAATAATTGTTTGTAATGATAAATGCTTATGCTATATTATGGTATATTAATTATTGATGATGGTGTTACTTTCGTTACACTGTAGAACCAGATTATGTTTCAGCATTAATGGCCTATAGCTCAGTTTTCGATCTACTCGAATGACACTTATTTCAGATTCTCCTGCTTAATGTTTTTGCAATTATCCTTGCCTTGATGACTCCTTTCGCTCGGTATTTTTGCAAAATTTCCTTCGTCCGCCTCGCAGGACCGAAAATAAACATGGACAACTTTTCCCTGCGATTTGTTTATTATTTCTAGTTGCTCCTTGAAGCAACTCCAACTCATCTCATTGCTGCTGTTCAAGGAGCAGAATAAAATTTAAAGCGTAATAATAAAATAATGGGTATTACACATTTATTGTGCAGCTTGAATAAGACAAAAGCCGCGAAGAACAGAGAAGAAAGTGGAGCAGATGTAAGAATCTTCTAATGTTTGGGCTTAAATGGAACTTCAGTGTGGAAAAGCCTTTTTACTAAAATACACGAGTGCTTGTGCAAGGAAAATGGCTTATCTTCTAATTGAAAATTATTAATGTGAATGGCAAGAAAAAGCTTATCTTCGCGAAATTCAATTTAAAGAAAATGATATTCAAATGCATTTCTTTGTTTGCTGGGAAGATAATATTAATAATATATGTTTGTATTCATAGTATGCTTTAAGAACTAAGAAACTAACCTCATTAAGAACTTATAAAAATATTATATGTAAAATTGTAATATCTACATTTCACCTTTATGATATGAAATAAATTTACTTGAAATTTGCTTTTACGACCAAAGAAGAAAACTTCGAAGTGCCATTTAAACTTTTTCACTTTGTCTACAACAAATTTCCCAGCTTATTTTTCCTTGAGCCTGGGTGCCACTCGCTTAATTTATTATTCAATTAAAGCGGCAAAAAGTAAACTTTAATCGCAGAGCAGTCATCAGCAAAATACCCCAAAAGACACAGGAACCCACACACAGGCAAAGGAACAAAATAATCAAAAGAAATATGGAAAATCGTGTGCCAAGAAAATTGCAGCAAGATTTTCGTGGTTTTTTTATGCTGATTTTTGGTTTTCGTCTCTGATTTTTCGTTGTTCGTGCAAAAGTTTTTGCAGTTCCCCCTATTTTTTTTTTAATCGATTGAAAGTGCATGTCAAACTGTGCGTGTGCTCGCATTTTTTTAATGGGCTGCTAAAAACAACAAAACACCAGTGCGGAGGAAATAATAAAAATACAACAACAAGGATGAAAAATAAGCTCGGGCGCATTAACATGAAAATGTGCGATGAAACAGCAGCAGCAACAAACACTCCAACAACAACAACAAAGGCAAAAGCCCAAATGAAAAGCGAAAAAAATTTAAGTGCAGAAAACAAAAAAGAATGAAAATAACAGATGAGAAGAAAAGCGAAAAAATATGACAAAATTTACGAGCATCGCTCGTTCCTCATATTTGTACATACCAGACTCTCGCTATAAGCCTTGTAAACTTGTAGGCCCCCTTCCCCATGGAGATACTTTCAAGACGATGTTCGCCGGAAGAATAGAATAATTTTAAAATATGAGAGAATACTATTAAAATAAAAAATTATTTAAAATAAATACTAATAAACCAGGTCTTAATTTTTTTAACTTGAGAACGTATAATAGAAATATATCGAATCTTGTAAAATCTTTGCTTAATCTTAGTTATTTAAAAATACCTTATATGATTAAAGTTTTTATCAGTGTGAAAAATGCCGTCTGTGTATTGTGTTGATATCTATTCGGTTCAAATTCTAATAAAACAATATCCGGCTACTATTTTTGTGACCGCGTCTGTGTGTTCCCTGCTCCACTTCTGGCCACCAACTTTGGTGACGCTTCCTCGTGTGGCTTGTTTTTAGTGCTTTGGCACGTAATGGGGTCGTTCCACAAGCCCGTTCTTCTGCCTTCTGCCTCCTGCCGACCACCACCCCCTTTCGGCCCGCCCCACCACTCCCCTTGCCGACAAACGCCTTTTGTGTGGCGCCCGTTGTTGTAGTTGTTGTTGTTGCCTGCATGCCGCCTGGTTTTCTTTGGGACTCCTCCAAAAACTCATCGCTTGCCACTTGTGTGCCATATGACGATGATGAGATGAGCGCCAAGTTGAGTTGAGTTTACCAGGGGCTGAGCTACGAGTCAAGCTCCCCAAAACTAACTGATATGGAAGGGCTGCATAGAGCACTTAGAAAAAAAAATTGAAACTAAAAGGTGAAATTAAGTTTAATTACATTTTGAAATTCCAAATCCCAAAAAAAAATAAAAAATTTTAAATCCCAAAAATCATTACTTTCCGCTTATACTTCGCCCCATTAAATTCCCTTAAAAGGATTCCAGCAAGATGATTTTGTTTTGCCTATTTTACGATAAGTGTTCTTATATTACTCCATAAAAGTTGATTACATTCCTAGACATGTTATGAAAGAAAAGTGATTTTTAGAATGCAAAAATATTTATGTATTTACCCACGAGTAAGTTCGGTTTTAAACCAGATAAACAGTATTTTTTCCGGTGCACTTTAGGTGCTAGAAACTTATGGCTTCTTTCCCTACTCCGCGCAAACTGTCCACACTTATCACTTGATGATGATGCCAACTCGGCGGAGTCAAGTTGGAGCTCGCTTGGTTGGCTGGATGATTTGGTCCTGGGGTCTGGCGGTACTTGCCTCTGTTTGATGTGATCTGAAGGACCGATTAACGGCATTCAAGAGCCTCAGAACGAAGTCCTTTAGCCGACTCCTTCGCCTACTTCGACTCCGCCCGCCCTTGTCTAACTGCTAACTGCTGCTGGCAGATTTGTGGAAACCACGAAAGCAAATTACGTTGACGACGAGCATCATTTTCCACTTTATTGAATTACCCCCAAAAAGCGGTAAATATGGGGGCAGGATGTGTGCTGGATTTTTCATTGGTCCTGGCCTTGTCCGCAGGACCAAGCCAGATAAACAGAATTTCAATTTAAAATAATTTTATATATTTTCCTTGGCAATTTCTCCGGTGGTTCTGCTGGCTTGGCATAATTTTTCGACTGTTTGCTTTTTTTTCGTTTCTTTTCTGGAAAGCAATGTCTTTACTTGGCCCCAGACGTAAAGAAGTTATCAGCATGGCGTTTATGGTTGTAGCTTTCAGGGGGGGTGGAGTTTCCCCGAGGGGGGCGTTGGGTGGTGCTGGGATGTTTATCCCCCCGCGAAACCGACTGTCAGTCAGCCAGTGAGTTTTCCCCGATGCCTTTCATTAGCCGAACGACTGTCAGTCGCTTTGTTTAACTTTTTGTTAGCCCCTTTTGCTGGGTGTCTGTTTGTTTTTTTGTCACAATTTTGATGAGCCCATCACCTACACAAAGCCGCCTAGTCTCCCCTGCATTTAAGGGCTTGCAGAGTTATATAAATACATATTTATATATGTAAGAATATAAATCTATGTGCATATATACGTACATCATCATCATTGTTATGCGCGTTTGAGGCACTTTCGCCAGACACCCAACTTTCGGGGGACAGTGGAAACGATTTGGGGGTTTTGATTTGGACAGTTTGGCAAATGAAATGAGGAAACTTGGCTTATTCGATTTGCAGAATTAAAAAAAAAGTCCAAATTACACACAAATGTCTGAAATGAAAGAAGTTCGCCCATTATTATGGTATGGTATTACTTTTATCAGTAAAGAATTTAATCTTTCAAACTAGTTCAATGCAAACCAATGCGGATTCTGGCAAACCACTTTGAGTAGTCCTTCTAAATGAAATTCTTGTACCAAATACCATTTAAACTAATACTCAGCTTTGTTGGAATTATAACTATTGCGGCGCATATTAACTTTCCGATAAATTGGAGCCACTGTGCCCTGTCAGCCGCATTTCTTTCCCAGTGGGCGCCATTCAAGCTGCGTGCTTAAAAGAGCATTGCCCGCCGGCATTATGTTTTGTGTCAGCACTAAAAGACGAGGGCGGCGGGAAAAAGTGGTGAAAGTGGGTGAAAAGGGGGCGGGGCTTGGGGAATGCACGTACATTTGTGGGTTAGCAGGCCTTTCATCCTGGCTGCTGCTCCGCTTTCTGCCATCGCAATAAGTTGGCCATGTTGACTATGTCATTTGCTAATTTAGCACAAACTGTTTGAGTCTACTTGGCCTAGCCACACTGGTTCAACTTGCATTCGCCAAAAGGTCAACAAAGATTGGAGGGGACACATCTCGGACACACACATCGCCATCCTGATCCCCATCCTCATCCATTGCAAACGAACATTAATTAAGCAGGCCAGCGATGGATGGCAAACAGCTAAAAGGATGTCAGACATGGGGCACAATGCTGGCCAGCCGTATAATGACCACACAATTCCATTCATAATTTGCAAGGATCCAGTGCTTTTTTGCGACCTCTTTTTTCCTCGCCCCCGTGCAGTACATTTGGTGCTTTTGTCACCTAGTATGATATTTTTGGCACAAGCGAAATCAATTTGCAAAATTGTTAGCAAAATTTTCTCGACAAGATTGATGAGGTTTTGCGGAATGGGCGGCTGGGGATGCTGTTCCCATTTTCGTGGCTGCCATTGTGCCCGAGGCAGGAACGGAATCTGAAACTCGGTGGCAGCTCTATCAAGGCCCTAATGGCGAGATGTCTGGCTGGGATCCAGACTCCATGCTCCATGCCTCATGCTCCATTCTCCATACCATCGATGAGCTGACAGAGACTAACGTTTTCTCGTCACACACGTTGACACATTGTTAGTCAAACAAAAGATTTCGCATGCTAATTCGATTCTCCGGTCCAACACAAACACACATCTGGGCTAAGACCCCATTTTTTTATTATTCTTTTGCCACGAGCCTTTTATTTTAGGGAAGCCCAGAAGCCAATAATAAAAATGTTTATGTGGTTTTCCGGGCTCAGCCGCTGACGCTTTTCCATGCAGAGGGAAAATAACAAAAGAGTTTTCACATATCAGTTAATGTAAAGGAGGCGTGATAATAAATAAAAGCTTTTAAAAAAATACTTTAATAATCCTTTACAAATCACTGAAAAAAGGGTGCTGTACATTGACCTTTCGGTGTATAATCATATTGCTGCATACATTTAGTCACCATTTTATTCTAGGCATAATATGAATTCAGCTGACTCGAGACTTGACACTAGATTTTTTTCCAGTGCAGTCTTAGCCTAAGCACTGATGTTGATAAACCCAGGCGCACGACACAGGAAATTTGTTGCGAATTCCCCTCCCCGCCCGCCGGAATGCCTTGTAATTTTCATTGTTTTTAGGCCGGGTCGAAACGAGATGAGACGATGCTTGACTTCCGCCGGGGATTCATCCCTTTTCCATTTTGCACGCGAGATGTACGGAAGGAAGTGTCGTTTTTCAGCTAAGAAGGGCTTAACTTTTTCCTTTATGATGCGGCTCACGCCTGCCAAAAGAAGCAGACAGAATTTCCGGATGGCCGCCGATTTTTGGTGTGGTTAATTTTTTGAGGTCTCAGCACGGTTAGCATTAAAAATGTATATCGGGAATAATATCAATTTTAATGTCTGGCTGACGCTGGCGGCAAACCTAATTATGCCCGTGATAGGATTTTTGAGTTGGGTTCACAGCTCGTCGGGCACTTCCACCTCCGATAAGGATGAACCTCGCCTAACCCGATTATTTACGAGGCACCCCTTCAAATTGGCTTATTGGGGACACTTTTTAATGCCATGTACGGTTCAATTCGTAATTTGGCTGAGAACATAAATCCATTAGTCGGCACTGCTGAGGTTTTCTTGGCCAAAAAATATGCGCAAACTTACAGGCGGCGCAAGAAGTGTTCGAGTTGAAAAGTTTTCGTTCCTTTTTTCGGGATGTCTGCAAACTACCATAAATGAAAAAGTATTAATATATCCCTTTGCCGCTGGCTGCATTGCAAATGATTTTGCCCCAGGGAATGCCGAAATTTCTTCGCATTTCGCATACCCACACAGCCACACAAAGAGGCACTTATATACATATACATATACGTATACAGATTGTATATCCCGAAAGGAGCCAACAAAAAGACATCAAAATTCGTACCCTTTTCTGGCAAGGCGGCCAAATAAAAGTTGTAAGTGCATATGGCAAAAGAAATGGAAAGAAAGTCGGGTCAGCGTGTTCTGGCAAACAATTTCGATACAGTTCACAAAGTCGTTTGTTCAAAACTTGTTTTGAATTGAAAATGGTGCTCCTGACTGTCACACATATCTCAATATTGTTCGATGTGCGCAGAAGTTTGAATTGTTCGATCGGGAAAACAAGTGGTAAAAGTTAAGCTTCTCTGTAAGGTAATTTGTAATGGATGTGAATAATAATTCTACCCTTCATGCCTAACTTATAAACATACTTTATGTATAAATGAGGATATAAATATGTCAGCTAAAGGATGTTCAGGACCTTTTAGAAAGTTAAATGTGCTGTAAAAACGCTGAATTGCGAAGTTGTTTTAAGTCCACGTGTTGTGTGCTAGCCTTTTCACCTGAAACCATTGAGTTTTTCCTGCGTCGATAAATTACTTTTAATCCCAGCTGAGAAGCATTTTATTTTAAATACTTAACTTTCATCCACCGCATAAGCTCTTGACGGGACGCCTGCTGTTTTGGCCACGAGCAGAAAACTGTAATTGGAACATGGCCACCACGAAGCCGGCTTCCTCTTATTATCTTCGCTTTTCGCTCGGCGCATTTTATATACTTCTATTTTTATTTAAGGGTGCTGATGCTGTTTATGGTCTTGCCACTGAATGTTGCTTCTGCTGTTCGCATATTGTCGCGTGTTTATTACAATGCAAAGTGCAAAAAACGGGCAGAAAGAAGCAAACTAAAATGCGAAACCCGGAGGCAATATGATACCCATTATCTGCCGGTTGGGGGCGACAAACCCGAACTGCGCAGAAAAACGTTAGCTAAAAAGTTTAAATAAATTTTATGTGGCTGAGCCATCGCTGTTCTCCGCACTTTACCCTTTATTTTTCGCCTTTTTGTTGCGGCTCGCTGATGTTGGCGCATATGTTTAATCAGCAAAGTAAACCGACCCCAGAATGACCCGGCATCCAGTTAAATCTCACCTTCTGGCCGCCCACTGCGCCACGCCCCCTGCAAATAAAAGTTGGCCTTTTTTTGACACAACCGCACAGACACACGGCGGCAGTTTTTGGTCTCAAGCGGGTGGTAACAGTGCGTTTCAGTAGTGTAACACCACCCCTGCAGAATCAGCATCAGAGATACTTCACTTAGGTGCCCAAAAGTTTCCATTTACTCGGATTTAATTAAATGAAACTAACAAATTAAATTCTGTATCGATTGAATCAACAACATTTTGAAACTAGATTTATGTTTTAATTATAATTAAATTTTTACTCACAAGAAACTCAATCAATTAAGTAATCCCTTAGAGGCAACCACAATTAAGTTTTAATCAATCAGCTTAGGCAGTAGTTACAACATATAATTAAATAAGCCACCTACGACTTTATTAAAACTTAATCCCCCAATCGGCGGCTGTCAGGTGTCATACACTTCCGAAACGGACTGCATAATTTTGACTGCAGCGTAAAGTTGGTAAAGTCAATGACCAGTTAAGTCAACACTTCGCCAGTCGAGGGCCAAAATGATGGTAGGTGAGTGGGTCCGTATTGAAATCGTTGCCATCATCGCACGGCACTCTTACATTTTAATATTGCATTTTAAAGAACATAAAATTGCTGACATGACCGAGTCATATTTGTGTCCATGCGCCACAAGGATATTTAAGGATTTTATTGCAACGCACCATCGCAGCAACAAAGGAAAGCCCAAAAAGCTGTGAAAACACCAACAACCCACAAAAGGAAAGAAAAATAGGAATCAAACATTTTTTTACAATTTTCTTGTAAATGAAAAAATGGTTTGCTATTTTATAATAATGTATTGAGGTGAAAAAGGGCTTTAAAATGTAATATACCATCGAGAAAATGAGAATGGTACAAAGGCTTTGTCCTTTTTAAAGATAGGAAATTTAAAGGGGAATTATAAGCACCTACACCTCTTTTTTCCCAGTGTAACCAAGCAGCGTTACGCCGGATAGCATAGGATATCGTTATGTATAGCCTGTTTGCTCTTTGCTACAATGTTGTTAAATTTTATGTTTCCACAGGTAATAGTCGTAGCGTCATTCCAGGAAAACTTCACCACACACAGCCCACCTGCTGAGATCCTTTGGAGCGGGCTTTTGATTGATGTTGCTCCTTTTCCTCGACTTCCTTTTCTCGGGAAAAGCTTCCGCTTTTCCTACAATCAATTTAAATGCGCCTCTGTGCATTGTGAGGCGAAATGCGAAAATGCTCGTTGGCCAAATCGCTGGGTGTGCAGCCATAAAACTGGATAACTGGGCCATATGCTGCTGCACAAAGTTTTCCCAATGCAAAATGATGCAAGTTTCCCTTTCGATGCTTTTGTTTTCCAACTCCCCCACGTTCACTTGTTTTCCTACAGATCATTTATCATTTTTATAGCTCCTCGATGGGACATTGGACTAATCTAAATGATACCATCGCTCCTTAATGGAGAAATAGTCAAACGATGAAGACATAAATCAATCAATTTTTTGTGCAAGCGGGGGCTTCTTGAATTTTCCAGGCGCTGGAAAATTTCAGTCATTTCTGGCTAAAGTCGACATTGGGATTTGTGTAGATCATGAATTTTTAAGGAAGCTTAACTTCAATTAATTCTATGTTCAAGTTGTACGAAACTTCTTGCAACATTCATAGCTGACACATTTGATGAAGGTGCTTTCAATCAAGATTCTCCTGCTCAAGAAGGTAACTTTTGCGCCCTAATCAGGCTGACAAATTTGTCTCAGGAAATTATCTTGTCAAGAACTTTAAAGAGTTATAATTAAAACATGCACAAACTTTTCATTGTGTTTACATCCGAAGACTGAGTTAACCGAATTGGCGAAGTGTTGCACTTAAGTGAACATTATTGGCAAATATATAAGCCAGTAATAAATTCACTACACATTTCGACATTTATTTTCCATATTGCATGACATTGATAAGGGTTCTCGATGTGCGAATCTGACCAAATACTAATTTCGTTGCTATGCCCTACAAAAAGTGTATATTACTTTAGTCATCTGCTGCTGAATGTAGCAAAAGCGAGTATTTTAAATATTTAACAGCAGAAACTCAATGCACATTCCCCGGCGGGTAAACATTCATAAAAATTTAGAACATTTTTCCAGGTCAATGTGAACACATTGAGCTGCACGAATTCCTCGCTAAAAGGGACACATTCTTTGAGCAATTTTCAGTTCATTTCCATTGAGGATATTAAATAATTTGAAAAGCGCAAATAAAATATGATGGAGCATAAATGTGTTATACGAAGTGCCTGTCGCAATTTGCCCTAATTCTTCTGCCACAATGACCGCAAAGTTTCACTTACCCAAGTTCTGTGAGTGCCACGCCCCCTGCCCCACACGGCCCACCCCGCCCACTCGACTAACATTGCTGGCAGGCAATTGAAATACACGCATTCGAACAACAAATTGAATTATGCATTGCATATGCTCCTTGTTTTGTGTGCTGGTGTAGAGTAAACAAATTGATTTTGATTTGATTTATTTATCGACTCCCGTTGGTTCGCTTCACTTCTGCTTTTTTCCGTTCCCACATCGTCTAATTCTATCTCTATATGGCTCTGTGACTGTTTTGGGATTTTAGAAAACTGAAAAAAAGTGCAAGGTTTTGAAATCAAATACTGAAATAAATTTTTGTGTTATTAATAATAAAAGTAGTTGAAATTATAGTTAATAAATGAGCTATGATTCCTAGAAAATTTCCTTAAATCTGACTCATTCCTTTTACTTATTGTTAATTTAAACTTTATCTTTTTTTCTCGATGCGACAACAGAATTTTGCGCTTGGCTTGCGAACGTAGAGATGGCCCCAAATGGATTCGGTCGGACACTGGCGGCGGCAGCTGCCTAGAAATCCTGGAGAGCTCGAAACCGATACGGAAGCCCCGAAAACCGAAACCGAGACCCCAAACTCGAAAATAATGTGCTGCAGGAGTGGGCACTATTGAAGTTGACAACACTTCGGTGCAGCGAGTTAAGAGCACAGGGTTAAAAGCATTTTTTCGGGGGAGCCGGAGGAGTACAATGGTCATCCAGTGCACATGTGATTGCAACTGCAGTGATAGTAGAGATAACCGGAGCGTCATATCCTGCCTGCTGCCGGGTCGCAGTCAGCCGTACAAGTTGGGATCCTCGTTCGGTGGCGATGATATGGAGCAGAGGATACCGTACTACCGCCGCCTATCGAATACCTCATCGGCGCTCTATGGCAGCTGTCCCCAGTTGTTGCCCAGCAGCAGTAGCACCAACAACCGTCATTCCTGGCTGAGAATTCCCAAGAATCCGCAGGAGAATCCCGAAGAGAATCCCGTAGAGAATCCACGACAGTACTCGAGTCTGGTGAGGCCCAAACAACGCAGTCCGGTGCTGTGCAACAAATGTGCCCTGTGACGAAGATACAATCTCAGCTGTGAGCATCCCAAGCAAACTGCCGGGCATCCAGGAAGCGGGAACACCGCCCAAACCGCCCAAACGAAACCAGACAAGGATTCGACGAACCAGCGATATCTGTGCTACGAGTGTCGTTTCAATAATCAACCGCTGGCCTGGTGGGTCTCATGTCCACGGCTCTCCTATTTACCCGCTGAGCAAACGAAAATGCAGTCCACGGCCACGCCCACACGTCACTGCCATGGAGGCGTTGGCACCCAAACCACTCTTCCCCAAACCACCAGCACACCACCCACCCTGCCCAGATTTCCGAGCAAACGGCATTGTGACAATTTCGGCAGCTATGCCACATTGCCCACCATTGAGCACCAGATGACCATGCCCATGATGCCCCACTGCAGTCGACACGGCGGTGGTGTTGGCGGGCTGGGTGGTGCAGTGGGTTCTGGCATGTCGGGTGTAATGCCCGCCCCGCCGCCGCCTCGCTACGCGAACACCAATATAAATGGCTGCTGTTATATGTACAATCCCATGCCACCCGCCCATCAGAGCCACCATCAGCATGACCACCATCATGCGCAGCACCACCCGGTGGCCCAGCATCAGCACCACCCCCACCAGTACGGGCCGCAATACTGCCTCTGCGATAATTGGTACCATCAGCCACCGCCGACGCAGCAACAGCAGCAGCTCCACCACCAACAACAAAGGGCCAAGAACCTGATGGCCAACGGCGGCTGCTATTTCGGTAAGTACACTCATGCAAAATTCAAAAGAAAAGGCCATAAATTAGGTTCTAATTGAAAAAGAAAACCCTCCACCTACTTTGCTGGGAAATTTATTTTCCCACTGCCAAGGGAGAAACTTTCAAAGGTCCTGCAGGACTTTTAATACTTGAAAATGGTGCCAAAATAAAGTTAATTTTTTGTTTTTAATATTACCGGAGTAACAACCTAAGAATTGGCTCGAGTACCGCAGCAAACCAGACCATCATTTAATCATCTCTCAATTGTTTTTCATCGCCCAGGCTACGAGGCGAATCATCATCCTAGCCTGCATGCCACGCCCCCACATCCCAGCCATATAACCGACGAGGAGGATTCGGCATTCCCCGGACTGGCCGATCGAGAGTTCCACCTGCTGCACCGGAACATTCCGGCACTGCGACGAACCGGAGTGGATACCACACGCATCAGACAGGTGAGCAGTGCCACAGAAAGTGTGCCCAGCAAAAAGGACATGTCAAACAGTAATTGCCAACCTTTGTTCTGATATTCTTTGTACACTGAAAGAAACTAGATATTATTTATTTACCTCCTCCTTATTGCGAACCTTAAAGGTGTCTTAGTGTATGCTATAAAAATGAAAGGACTCATGGTTCTCTGGCTTAAGTATTTGTTGCATACTTTAAAGCAAGTTTATAAGGATTCAGTTGTGATTTTAATATAATTTTACTTTTTGAATTCAGTTAATATACTCACGTTAATTTCCCTCTGTGCACTTGCAGTACTTCTATCCCGATGGCGGCTGGGGCTGGATCATCTGTGGAGTGTCCTTTCTGGTCCACATCCTGACCACCGGACTGCAGCTCAGCTACGGCCTTTTGTGGTTCTATGCCGTCCAGTATTTGCATAATACCAGTGGCATAGGTAAGTCATGGAAAAAAGGGGGTATCCGCTCGAATACGAATCCTTCGGCCCGTTCTTTAATGGGAATGTGTAATCATGGTCGTCGCAGTCCGTTGTTATCGTTCGGTCATTTTCTTGTTTTCCTGCACATTTGTGGTGCGTTCTATTTTCAAAACCCCCCCGTCGAGTAATCAAAATGTTTGTCACACTGTTTGGGCACGAAATGCAAATGTTTGTGAATAATACATGTTTGCAGGTGTGGGCTTTTGCATAAATTTCATTTGCTCTTGACAGTGCGGACATCATTTAAGAGCAGTGTGAATATTGTCTATTGCCAAAAGTGTTCAGCACTCTAAAATCCAACCATAAATCGTAAAAATAAAGTGTTAATACTATGCCAGCTGTGTGTGCATTGCTTTTGGCCATAAAACAATGCTATTTTCAAGTTAATTGCTGCGTAATTCGTATCTTTATTTATAGAAGCGAAGATAAAATTTTGTTTTCAAAAAAAAATTCATTTTAAAGTCATTGGGGAAATGATATTAAAAATCTTTAACAAACCAAATTCATTGCTTGAATGGCCAAATTAATATTCAAATAAAGTTATGTAAAGCAATCGGCTTGTCAATTCAATCGATTCAATTAAAGGGTAAAGCATTGAATTGAATTATGATTTACTAAGTGTAAAGCATGTGTAAGCATCAGAATGCCATTTTGCTAATGCGTTCTATTGATTTATGAACATTTCAGTTCCCTTTAATCGGCATCCTTAATTTGTTTAAAGCAAGGACCCCGCATATTTGTGGGGGCATTAACACCCACAACTTACCTTTCCACAACCTTTCCTTGTGACCTTCGTCAAGTTGACTCCGCCGCTTAAGAACATTATCACTCACGGGCTTAATTTCTCCTTACAGAACTGCTGGGCGCTTTGAGCTGGTCAGTTTCCATGGTGGCCACATCGTTTGTGGTGTCGCTGTGCCGTAAACGCTCCATCCGCCTGCTGTCCATCGTGGGTGGGCTGGTGATGCCCCTGGGCATATTGTTCACCTCATTTGCCACGGAATTTGGCCAGGTTGTTTTCAGTTATGGTGCGTATAGCCCGGGTATATGGTTTGTATATAAATAAATAACCTGCCAGATGCCAGCCTGACGGCACCGGAAGTCGCTTATCATTTGCGCCCACAAGCACTGAGAGAAAACCACGTGCCTAAAAGTATGCTACATCTTAGTCTAAACGATAAGCGTTGCATACTTTTAAACAGCTTTATAAGTATCAATATTTTTTATATTAGATATAGAGTGTCTACTATTTTCTCTCAGTATACTCAAAACACCATTCGAAACACTTCCGCAGGCATCGTCTTCGGAGTTGGGGTCGCCATGGTGCGGGAGGCATCAACCGTGATGCTGGGCAATTACTTTAAGCGGCGCCGTCAATTCGTCGAAATGGTGGCCATGTCCGGCGAGGGAGTTGGCATCGCTTTGTTCTCCGTCATTTTGAAGGAGGGCGTGGGCAAGGCGGGCTGGCGCCTGGGCCTCCAGATTGTCGCTGCTTTGACGGCACTCAGCTTTTTCATGGGCCTAATGTACCGACCCGCCTCCCTCTATCATCCCCAGCGCCGGGCCATCCAGCATCTCAAAAATCAGCGCAAAAAGGTGGGAAATTGTGTGTTGTGCAAAGTTTCGGTTTTGATTTACCACCGCCCACCGCCCGCGGCCACAACCATTTTCCATTTTCAGATGAGGGAGAAAAAGCCGATTCTCAGCCAGGATGTGGAGAGCACACCGAAGTACTTTTTTCTGGACATATCATCACTGAAATCGGTGACTGTTAAAATTTTACTCATGACCTCCAGCGTGGCCTCCTTTGGCATTTATACACCCATGTTCCTAATGGTAAGTGCTTTTCCTAATTTCTCTAACTTATTGCATGCCAGGCTTCCATTAACTAATCTGAGAGGTTTTTAGGGGATGTTAGCTTCTAAAAAATATTAACGTAATTTATAAATTTAAAGGTGCTCAAAATCTGTATTTTATTTTACAGGCACTCAACGCCGCCGAGCAGGGCTCTGATGTGCAAGAATTGGTTCTGTTGCAAACATTTCTGGGAATTTCCATGGCCCTGGGTGTGGTTATAGCTGGAGCTCTGCTGAGACGTTGTTTTGTGATCAGGCACTTTGTGATCAATACCAAGATTGTCACGCAGGTGGGTCACGGGTTGTTAGCTGATACTGACTAAAAAGCACTCGATAAAAACAATTTATTATGAGCAATTATGCTAATATTAAAGTTTAACCCTGTTCATACCAAACTTTAATGTATTCCCCCAGCTGTTCCTATCAATTGTGGCCTTGGCTATCCTCTTTCTATCCTTCGTCATGGGCTACACGGGCCTTTGTATACTAAGCTGGTTGTATGGCATTGGTCTGGGCGGCTTTCAATACTCCCTAAAGATTTTGGCACTCGAACGCATCAAGCTGAAACATTTCTCCAAGGCCTGGGGTGAGTTCAGACTTTTTAAATACTTAAATTGCGGATTTGACTTTGGGCCCTTCTCCTTTGCAGGCTTCATTCGGGGGGTGGAGTCAGTTCCTGTGCTGATAAGCGTGCCACTTACCTCGTTTCTGAATGATTACTCCCTAAAATACGGAAGGGCGGGCTATTACATATGCTCGGCGGCGGCTGCCATCTCGGGAATTATAATATTTTTCATAAGCGAGCCGCAGCAGCAGCATCCGCAACAGCAGCAGCAGTTGCACCATCATTATCAGCAGCGAAATGGTCATCTGGCGACTCCAACGCTGATGCGCCACGCCTCCGCCCGCCAGCATCGCCCCCATTTGCCGATGGACTATGGATATGGGGAGTATCCCGCCCCCGATCTGCTCAGTCGGAGCTGCATTAGTCTCAATCAAATGGAGCCCTATCTGCAGACGAACTTCTGCCAGAGGCACATGTTGCAGCAGCAGCAACAACAGCAGCAGCAGCAACATTCCCACCTGCAGCAGTTGGCCTGTCACAATCTAGATTTGCAGCAGCATCAGGTAATGTCACACTGGGAGAAACAAAAGTTACATTTAATTGAAGTAACAATAAACACAATAACTTTCAGACATATAACTAAAACATTCTACATATTTTTTTTACCTTGCAGGGGCGTGAAGCCTACCAGTTGGGCCAGGGGAGCATCGGGGCCAAGATGGGCAAGCGATTGCAGCGCAGTCTGTCCTTCATCCAACAGCACAGCAACTGCTGCGATGGCCAAATGTACTGCAGCTGGCACAGCACCTACGAGCTGGGCTGTCACAAGAGCAACAAGTGAGTAGGATGGATGGAAAGGGACTTCTAATCATTCCGACGTGTGCAATGAACCGGCTTCCTTTATATGAAATTGAATGGCAAATCAAAGATCTGTGGGAAATTGTCTGCCAATTTTACAAGCTAAGTAGCTATTGACAGCTTACATCGAGTAAATTGTTAAAAGTCGAAGGGATTACAATTGAACAGGGAAAGTATTAAATTAAGAGCAGTTATGCACATTTGCAACAGGCAAATTGTGTGGAAATGCTTTGTTAATTCCCGAACAATAATTGTTTAATGTTATTTATCACAAGCTAAAGCGAGAAGCCATTTTACAAGCGTTTATCGAAATTATCAGGGCTTAACAATTCACATTCTTAAATTTATTTGCTACATTAACGTGGTTTAATCGTTAGATTCACTATATTTTTATTATAACCAGGAAAGTAATATTTTATGGTTAAGTGGACTTTTCTAATAAGTGCTTAAGTGCAATTGTAGGAGACTTCAATCAATTTATCGATTTCAAAATCGAAGTAGCCAAAACGGAAGCCAACATCTGAATTGAATCCAAAACCAATTAGGAGATTTCCCGTCGAACCAAACAATCAATGGCAATCAGGCTAGAAGCCCTAGGAAGACAATCAATTTGGCGGCGTCCTTCGTTGCTCATTCAGGCCGCAAATTTGCCATTTTGCCAATTTGCCACTTTGGCATTTACGATGCCAGCCTGAGATACTCGTACCATTTTGCCGCACGCCGAAAACTGTGTTGACACTCCGCCTAAACCATGGAAATTGACTTGCCATTTTGCAGGAACCCGGGATCGGCGGACCGTCAGCCATTGATATGCACCTGCAGCAGTCCAAATAGGAATCCGGTCACCTATGGAACTCACGGACCAACCGGACCACCCGGACCACCTGGCCCACCCAGTTCCACCCGCAGCCGCAGTGTTCCAGAGGGTTTATCCACGATGTCGCAGCAGTGTAACTGTCGTCAGGGTCCTGCCACTTTTCCGGCTCCCACGCGGGAGTTCATCTACGTGCCGCACACCTATGCCTCCCTGCAAAGAACCCCCCATCGTCACAGCCAGGGTGCGGGTTCGGGTTCGGGGCCGGGAAACTCAGCATTGCGAAACAATCCACAATGCCGGCTGAAAAGATCCCAATCCCTGTGCCGACCCAATGCCGTTCAGTTCGTGGAGCAAATCACCACGTCCGTGTAGGAATATGGTATGTGGCACTGAAAGAAAAGTTTCGGCGAAAGCAGAGAATCGCTGGAGAAAACCCTTGTCTTTGGAGAACTCTAGAAAGCTAATGGTATCTTATGATTATATATTTCGGGTTTCCAACTATATCTCGAGTGGTTTGTAAACACCCAAAATGATGTCTATTAGTATGCTCTACAAAAAGGTTGTCGTATCTCCCAGGGAGTTCCGAGCTCAAAATATTACGAAGCATACTCTTAGACCCACTTACAAATTGCAAATCGCAGACTTTTCCACATTTATACTCTCGTTAGTGTATAAGATTCGGCAACATTTTCTTCGAGTGTGATCGAAGCCAAAAGCATAAGGAAAATCGAAGATACCCCGTAGCAATTGGGTGCTATAAAACTTATATTTTGGTATTATGGTCCCACCCACACACACGGCTACGTGAACCGCATGCACAATTTGTCAGATCTCTTCTAGTCTTTTGTCGTAGCTCTATTAGAAATGTAAAGTTAAAAACACCAACCAACCGAATGAAGTCCCACAACACCCAAACGAAGAAGGAAACTCGATGAATTTTTCACAAAAAATCCACACTCAACTTTTACACACACGCATGCATAAGCTAGGATGGAAATTTTACTCATTAGCATATTAATATATTATAGAGATTACGGACAGACGGAAAGCTTTATCTTTGTCTCAAGCAAAAAGTATCCAATACATAAATATTTACGAGATAATTCAATCGAGCAGAGAACAGACGCAATGAAAACGGAAACAAACAAACTTCTTGAATGGTCCATTTTATAAACGTGCATACAATTTAACCACCGAAAACCGATTACCGATATATACATACAAATAAAAGACAATGAACGCCGGCACATGAAGTCGATCCAATTAAACGACTCTTTTCCCAAAGGAAAACGCTGAGAGGTCCTCAGTGCCGAGTTTTCGTGTCGGCGAACTACTTTATTTTTCAATAACAATTATATATTGCATAATTAAGTGGCGTTTAACGGCGGACGACGGAATGAAAGCAAACAAACTGCCGATGGAAATGAAAATTACCTTCGCCTTATTTTCCAATCGAAATGAGGCATACAAAAACATAATTATTGCCAATATGATAGCCTCAATTTATTGGCCTGCACTTTATTTCGTACATGGTGAATATTTTGAAATGGATATCTGGTAGTTTTTCTAACCTGTAAATCAACAATAAAATATTTCCTTTTATTTTACCTTTCAAGGTTAACATTTAGTTTTTGATTGGAAGCGAACTAAAGTAATACCCAATACAATTTAAAATATACGCCCTATAAATAACAGACAAGATTAAAGAAAAAATGCAAAGCCAATTTGTAAATCATTAGTAATTCATTCAAATAAAGATCTGCATTTTTAAAAGAGCCAGGTGCATAATCAGCTAAATAGCAGCTCGTATTACAACCAATTAAAAACAAATAAAACGTAAAAAAGGAAATCGTTAATTCGCCGAACAAAAGAAAAATGACCAGTGGCAAATAAACAGAATAATTAAAATATTTGGAAAGCTTAAAAAACAAATAAACAAGAGAGAACAACATAATAATACAGGAAAAATCATCAGCAGCGGAAAGCTTTCATAAAGCAAATATTAAAATAATCTAGTAAAGTGGCAGTCGAAAAATAGACGAAACCGACAAGTTTCCAAACAAATTTAAACAATATGTTAAAGGAAAACAAAATGCAAATGTCTAACGAAGCGGAAACCCAATTTATAAAAATTTACAAACGAATCGAATGAAAATACTTGTATTAAAGACCATAAAAGGAGCCAAACGAATTTTCCGCAACCCATTTTCTTTGTAAATAAATTTTCATTGCTTATCTTTATAATGCACGAACAAATGGACCTAAGTCAAGCCAACTGCCATGAATCGCAATAAAAAAAGAAAACGTTTGCATATGTTCAAACGAAGCTATACAATTTTTAAAGAAATTCTTTGCTCTTTCTCGGTCAATAAAATAAATTAGATATATCTTTCGAATCCAACTCCTTTTCGCCAATTGTGTTCAGCGAAAACGATACACTTAGCATTTAATGTTATTACACCCACAAGCATATCTATGTGCCAGAAAATAAAAACCATAAACTATTTGCAATTTCGCCGGAATAACAAAGAGAACTAACCAACTTAAGGTACAACTTGTAGCTAAAACAATTTTTATCTGATGGAATTTAGATACGTGAAATTTTTCAGAGAAACACCTAAGCGCAGAAACTCATATTTGTAACTCTTTATCATTAGTAGTTTAGTGTGATAAATGTTAATAAAGAATGCATAAACGAAAGCCCTGCCATTCAATTTCATTCAATTTGCGTCTTGTTGTTGAAAGGCCGAAAATCCAGAAATCGCCGAATGTCGGGTAAGTTGAGCGTTTTAACCCCAAAAGTGACAGGATTTGTGTTTGGCCACAATAAACTTTTCATTTATTACGTGCTAAAATTTAATAAACAGGTTCAACAGCGCCACAGTGTGAATGTCATATTTCATTTATTAATTAATGGCATTAACATAAAGCGTCAATTTGTGCGGCACGGGATACCGCCCATAAAAGAGGCAGCACTCTAAAGCCGAGGCGATTAAAAAGTTTACCCTAGCCAAAGTCAAGACCGACCCTTAATGTTGCATATATTGTGGGCACATAACCCCGGGGTCCCCATTACGAAACGTGCCTAGACTGTAAACAGTCGTCCTGGGTAAATCGGCAGACACTCGGCACATATATGACGCATATATATAGCATATAGCATACAGCCCAGCGTCAATGACATGCTCAATTTTTCATGCATTATGCCGGGGCGTCGGGCCACAGTGCGTATGCTTGATATTTGCCTCAATATCAGGCCGAAAGCACATTTAAGTCGCCGTAGCAGGAAAGCCTGAATATTTGCGTAGTAAGCACTGCGACGGCGAGAAACTTCACAGGGCCCATAAGACAATTTGCTGCTAGCTTACTTTCGTGCACTGAAACATATTTTTGGTTAAATCCCAAAAACAATTTAAATATAATATTTGGAAATTTTCGTTAGAAGATAATTTTCTAATTATGCATACGCCATTCATTGATTTAAATATTCTGAATATTAAACGGTTTTTTTCGCTGTGTAGGCCAACTCATACATATGCACGTCCAGATACACACACACGCTAAAATTTCGGCTGTGGAAATATAGGCTCGTACTGGGGATGATTTCGTTGGCTCTGGTAGTGTGGTCTCTGAGCAAACACCGTGCAACGGAAACTATCGTCGTCTATATTGAGGAAATGGTTGAGGCTTTTCGGTCTGGGCATTTCGGGTTACATAACTGATTAAAGATTGGCCTAGCTTATGGGGATATACTCGTACAGATGCGGTGAGAGAGATTGGGCAAGGGCTAACCTCTCATGTCAACTTGTTGACTAAGCAAAGTCAGCCCCATATGAGTTATGATTTACTCAGCTCTTAAGCAGGAAAAACAATGATGAGGGGGAATTGGTATTCAACGCCTCTTATTTATGAAATGTTTGCAAACAAAAAAAAATAAGATAGCTCATCCTTACGAAGTAGCGATTCATCTATCAGTAGAAAATAATCTGTTAATATTGGCTTTGTTCTATTTTAGCGGTTAAACAGCAAATTTCGGATACCTTACTTTTCTTTGTTATCAGTTGAATCTGCTATTCTATTGAGACCACTACATGTAGAAACAGCAAAAAGTATCTCAAATCTTGTGGACAACTTTAAGACCTTAAGAAACCACAATGAGTTTCATTCTGGTGATTTCCCCTTCCGCTAAATGAATCTTCAAACGTTTTATATGTGTCCGAATGCCATAAAACAGACCTAATTCGTGGCTTGCCGTAGCTGTTGTTATTTTGTTATGACCCCTGGTCTCCTAATTCCCACCCCGAAAGTATGCCATAGGAAATTTCAGAGTAATTTAGCTGAAATGCTGCAGTGGCAGCTTTGTTTGGCTTTGTTCTTTCATTTTGTGGCAGATATCTCAAGCAAATTAACCTAACTACTCCTAATGCCGGAGCCCAGCACTTCCCCGCTCGCACACAAAAACCAATTAAATTCTTCCGCAAAGGCATGAAAGCTTCGTAGCTCCGATTAAAGCTTTCCCGAAGATGATAGGATGGGTCTGCACCGGGAAAATGGTTAAAAGGTTTATACTTATGACAACCTTAATATTTTAAAAGGCTTAAGTCATTCGTATCTTTACTCAGACAATCAAGTTATGCACTCAATCATCGTCAATTAGGACCCAGTTGCAATCTTCATTACTGGCATCTTTTATCATTCTATCTTAGAATTGGTTAGTACTTTTAAGTAAAGTTATGTATGTTTCTTCTGGTTTTGTAAATATATAATATTTACAAATATAATCGTTAATAAGTAAACGTTCATGTTCATGTAGCCGAAGATGCCATGTAAAATCAAGTGAAACGAAAGTGGTGTTACCGTGTTCATTTTCTTAGACATGTTTTTGCCTTAAAGCCAGACATGAAAGCCGTGTGAAGTCAACTTTTGTGGACGCCTCGAACGCGTTCTAAGTGAAATTTAGCCCTTGGGTACGTGACGATGCTGCTGTTTCTTCAGTTGCTCGCATTTTTTTGTTTCGGTTTCTGCCACCGAAATAGCTGCATGAGGCACAAGGATGTGGCGATGGCGATGACGACGGCAATGGCATGTCCTGGCCGACTGTCTGCCTTGTTGACATACGTCCTGCTGGCTTTTTGTGGAGCTGCTTTGCGCAAACGCATGCTCCGCTGCTGCTGCCAACTTCCAGGCGTTTTCATTGTTGCGCTTTTGCAGTCGCAGAATCCGCCGAAAGCCAGAGGACCAGAAAGTCCACTAGCCCAACACCCACCCCACGCAGCAGATGCCGAACATCTGTTTTATGTTTGCCTCGCTTCCAGCGTGGCTCTCTTAAAATTCCTGCGGAAAACTCTTGCTCTCTCGGTGCGTCGGAAAATGCGAATGCTGACTGAGTTTCAGTTCCAGCATCAGCGCCGTCGAGTGTGGAGCGTGTTTTCGAGACCGGAAAATCCGTGAAAACTGTCGGGTTACTCAAGCCACGCAGCACACACACACACCCCAGCCGAAAAAAATGGAGAAAAACCCAGTGAAAAGCAGCCAACTCAGCGAAATTTAAGAACAATTAACGAGACTCCAGCGCAACTCCACGGAAAAACATTCACAAATTAAAAGGCAGCGGAAAAGCGTTAGCAAAAAGCGTCGAATTTGCGTTTTTCCTACGGCTTTTCCATCGCTTTTTTGGCCAGCGCGAATATCGATTGCTGACTGCCTTGCATAAGTCCACGAAGATTAGTATACAAACGCAGTCGAAACCGTCTGGATAAGCGATTCAAATGACAACGAACAACAGGCCGTACTCGTAGTAATTAAGTTTTTCAATCATCCATATTGAAGTCATCATGGAGCAGCTAAAGTCAAGGATTTCAAAGCCTGGCCCAAACAATTGACACGAAAAAGGGAGGCAGCAAGAAGGATTTCCCTGGATATATATATATAGAATCTCCTGTGTGTGTGTGTGTGTGTTTGCCCCTGTTTCGCTTTTATTTTCTTTTCCATTTTATTTCCTTTGTTGCCGTTTGAAAATGGATATTGCCTTGCGTGGCACAAACAGAGCATCGTCAACATCAACGACTGGAACTGGTGAGTCCTTGGCATCCCCGGCTCAAAGGCACATAATCACATCTTTTATTCCGCTGGCAAATGAAACAACGACCTTTTCATTTACAGGTCTGCATCATGCTGTGTCATTGGGCAACATTGAGGTCTCCACCAAGGTTCGTACTCATAAGTAGACCACCTCGCCAAAACGCCAAACACAAAACACCACAAAGTGTGCGGCGAGTAAAATTAATTTCTGTCAGGCGGAGGAGGCGCTGTCATAGCGAGTGATTGACACAATTATTTTGCTGCAAGTCTGGGGAGTGGGGAAGGACAACTCAGCAAGGTACATTAGCAGAGCTCAGGAGAGGGCAGCCAAAACTAGGATGGAAACTAGGGATTTGCCAGGATTATAAAAGTATATAGGCAGGGAAGTGTAACAGTTATACAGATTCAGGTAAAATAGTTTCATCTTGAACTTCCAGCTTTAAGTTTCTTCTGTTATATGGGTTCACTGAGCGTATACGTAATATTATTGTGAGACACATTAAGTATACGACAGGGTGTCTAGTTATAAATATCTCAAATCAAACACCTAACCTTTTTCGTATTATATCTACCAAATAGACCACCTACTCCAGCCACATGGATCGCAGCTACGACTCCGAGGATGAACACACTGGTCGCCGAAGACTTCGCCATACGCTGTCCACCGAGTTGCATCCTCACACTTCTGTCTACTCGCGCGGAGATATTCGGGAACAGGTGAAATATATATGATGCTCTTGGTATTATATTGTATGTATAACATTATTTTACTTCCCAGTACTGCCTCACAGATCGCCAGCTGCACAGCATAGAGCAGCGTCCTAGGCGGGAACGGTTTTTTGGCTGCCTTTCGCGACGCGGTCAAACGCAATCGGGCAGTTTTTTGGGCGGCTGTGTGGGTCGGCGGGTGCCCTCCGATGAGAATTTGGCGGCCTATGCTCCATTTGAAAAATATCCACGGTGGGTGGGAAAATATTTCAGCAAAGATGTGCTAACTAAAGAGAATTTGTCTATTTTGCAGCTACCAGAACAGCTACACGGACACACACGAATTGGAAAGTTCCTATTTTCGCCGTCAACCGGCCTCGATTCTGAGCACTGGTAAATCGGGTGAAGCGGACCTGGGTGGACGCTACACCTGGATTGGTCAGCAGCAGGTGACCAACAACAATCCCGACTACCAATCGGACCACAGGTATGGACCGCCTGGCCAGGCGATCGAAAGTCGATACAGAAACAGATAACCAAGAACCAAAAAAGAACCCTAATCAAAAACCGTAAAATGCTATGCCAACTGTCGCTTAGATCATGCTTTACTGTCGCACTATCTGTAGTCACTAACTCTCTGTCGCTCGCCAAATACCTCGACTTTCCCGATATCTATGTAAATATATATATATATTGTTTTGTATATATATGTAAGTCGCTTGCAATGCTTGCCTGAACTTTCCTTTCGACTCATCCATTGCATAATGCCGCTTTTTGCTTCCAAGTTCTTCTCAAACCACTCGAAAAACCACTGATAAACCACCTACTAGAAATGCTGTATAAAAATACTTTTTCGTGTACTCTTTCGTTATTCATCCACCTGTCCTTCTCTCCTCAAAACCAAAAACGACTATAAAAATCAACCAAAATTTATCAATTGATATTGCCACAACCAAAACCCCACCAAATACTAAATGAAATGATCAAAATGTGTAAAGGGCAACTTGTTGTACAGCACCACTTGAATCCTTTTACCAGGATGTTTTGCTACGGAATTATTATGTCGAGCTTTGCGCTCCACCAAATCCTACACCACCAACATCACACACCAATCAAATCGCTAATCTAAATGTTTGGTATGTAAAGTGATCTAAAATCTAACAAAATACTTAAATAAGATATGTATGCAAAAATTTGCGAAAAACAAACTTTGATAAAAAAAAGTGCGCTAATTAAAAACGTTTATTTATGTTATGTGTCTGCACGTGACCGAAAAGCAAAAACAATCTAGTTAAAAATAAAATGAATAAATTTAAAGAAAATGCTTGAGTGTTGAAAATGCTAAAACATTGCCACGATTATTTGCTTAACATCCCACTAATGTGCTTACTCCACAGCTCGTATCACTGCCCCACATACGCCACAATGCCAACCACACACCATCAGCACCACCACCAACAACAGGGCGGAAATGTCAGGTAAGTCCTTGGGATAAGCCCCTCGAGAAATCGTCTTTCAACAACTCCTCTGTGCAGAACCAAACACGTGAGCTTTGCCAGGTCGCACACACTCACAAGTTTCGACAATGTGAATGCCGGATTCCGATCCTCAGGGCGTTTGAAAACGGCCCGAAGCCAGGAGAGATTAATTGGGGGCAAGAAGCCCATTATTGCCACGGGCTCCATGTACGAAACCCTCCAGCCCCCGCTCCAAGCCCAACAGCAACCGCAACAGATGCAGCCGCAACAGAGCTCCACCCTGCCAAAAACCTGGCTGCCACCACCAGTTCAACTGCAGCCATGCCAGCACCACCATGCTCCGATACACCTGCACCAGCCCATTCCAGGTGAGGATTTAGACACCCAATTGCCAGCACGCCCAGGTACGATGAGAGAAGCACCTATCAGATTAAGACTACCCAATGCAGAAGAACGCTAGGCACTTTTGGCTCTCAAAACAAAAGAAGTTTACTTCTATATGTATTTTTCAAGTAATCTTTTCCATTACTTTGTATTTATCGTAATCGCTTATTGAATTTCAGACAACATGGTCGGACTGATCATTCCACAGCCCCTGCCCTTGGCTCTTCCACTGCCCAGTCCCGAAGTTCTCATCGTCGAGAAGAAGTTCCGCAATGCCATGAAAACGCAGGCCACTCAAACAGATGCAGCAGCCCGTCGCCAGGGGCAAATTGGATACAATACCCAGGTCCTGGCTTTGAGTCCCCGACCACCACATCGCATTAAGGTGGTTTCCCAGGGGGCTCAAACGAACGGCCTGCAGAATGGCAAAAAACTAACGAAAAGCCTCTCCGAAATACCCAATGGCAAGGATGGCACCTCCTCGCATCATTATCAACAGGGGTTAGTTGCTTTCGAGCACCACATTCACTTTGTTGTTGAGTTTTTCTGAATGTAAAATTCGTTTTCACCCACAGTTCCATATACCCGCATGAGATGATCTACCGCACTCAGTCGCAGGATGTGACCCCTTTGCAGACCCTTTCGGATGCCCAAAACAACATCATGTACTACAAACCGCCGCCACCATTGCTGGATGCCCACAGTTACGGACTGGGAATGGAGCACCTGAGCCGGACACGTCCTTCGCCATCCGAGCAAAGTGTGGAATATGTGAATGTGAATGCTGCTGCAGTGGCTCTGAATGAAAGTTTCGACTACGAGAGCAACAGTTTGCCTCGACGAGCGTGTACCTCGCATACGGATTTCTATTCCAATAGCTTGCCTAGAAGGCATATCACCGAGAGCTCGGAACTAATGACCGATAGTGTTCCCTTGGACTTTAGCCAATCGCATTTATTGCCACCACCAAGTGAGTATTGCAAGAACGACGACGAGGATGTGGAGGAGTACTATGACGAGGAGGAAGATCATCCCCATGAAACGGAGAGCTATAGCTCAGAGGTCTGCATGGAGCAGGCGGCCCAACATCGCCGGATGTCCATGCTGCCCCAGATGATAGACTCCCCATTTCGTCGCGATGATCTGAGGCGTCAATCCATGCCGGTTTATGGTCAAACGGAGAAGCTCATCGATGGCTTTGGCCCAAGGAGCTCTTTTCGAAGGCGCGACAAGGTCAGCTGTTTTCCGGATGAGCCGCCAGTCGTTCAAGAAGTGCGGGATGAACAGGAGATATTTATTGATTTTAAGCCGCACATTTCGCCCAAGCCGAGTCCCAAGCTCCAGCTGAAGCACCGTAAGCAGCACAAGGCGGAGATCGCCATGAAAAAGATGCAACAGCAGCGAATGGCACAGGCGGCAGCTCTGACCCTGCCCAAGCCCAAGTCACAGCCAGTCGAAGTTGAGGTGAGAAAAGTTGAACTTGAGCCCAGCGATGAGGAGGAGGACGAAGACGAGGTTTCCGAGCCCGAAGAGGAGGATGACGGCGAGGAGATCGATGAAGATGAGCAGAAACTAGAGACAGATCTGCAGGAGGATGAGGAACCGCTGTACGAGAACATAACGCCCTGTGGCTGCCGGGTGGCTCCTCAGCCAGATGTGGAGAATATCCAGGACAAACGCTCGCAATTCCGCAAGCGATCTGTCAGCTTGGATGATGACTACGAGGCCAAGGCATCTGAAACTCCCACACCAACTGGCCTGAGACTCCCATCAACTCCGGCCAGTCCTTGCCGCGATGAGCTGCTGGCCAATGTCTCAACTTATCCTTCCTCAGACTCGCTGGCCAATGACAATACCCGCGATCATTCCGATGGCATATGGAATGAGTCGCAGGTTACTGTCTTGACAGCTGAACAGAGGGACATATCCGATGGCTCCTACAGTTCCAACTTGCTGTTGACTCCCTCTTCGAAGAGAAAGAACCTACTGCTGCAGCATCAGCAGAGAAGCTCGGTGGACACCGATGCCCTGGATTTTGAGGAACAAGTGGGTATATGATATTCTCATAGTGGATCTTATTTCTATAATGTCATCTTTAGAGTCCCACCTATGGCCTACAAACACTGCCGAAGATCATCAAGACCCCCACACCAACCACATCGAGGCCCACTTCCACACAACCAATGATGCCACCTCCAGCCATCGCCGTAACTCCATCTACAAATCAGATTCTGGACAGCTGCGTAAGTTCACCGCTGCCCAAGAGGAGCATGGTGGCCAGGGGATCGGTTCCGGACGCCCGACAGCTTATGTTCACTAGTGGAGCCGCCAAGCAAAGGTTACTATGGTGTTTCAATTGATAAGATCTCATATGCAGTATCTGCCCAAAAGTATGCATTGGATATGATACGATTGCACTGACTTGGGGAAGAGTAATCCCTAAAATTCAACTATTGTTATAATTTGGCCAAGACTAAATCTATTTAATATATCTACTACTCCTTGACAGACACTCGGATGCCTCGTTCCTGCCCATGGGCGCCACGGACTATGCGAGGAGTGCAGATATATCGGAGTGCAGTACGAATACAGATGAGTATGCCACCTGCACGGACACCTCGAAACGCACACCAGGTATTAAGACACCGCCGACCACCACCAGTTCATCGTCGACCACACAAGTGCCAGGTTTGGGCCTCCCGATCCGATACGTACTCGTACCCGTACTCGTGCTGTGTGTGTTCGTGTTCCTGTCTGTGTGTAGAACTCGTACCAATGCGCATAATCCAAGTCTTGATCCATGAATGAGTGTTAAGAAATCAAAAACGAATTGTGTTCGTGGCCACCACTCCACCGACATTGCTCCAAAAAACCACTGCCACTTTCACCGCCTCCTTGCTTATCGCCATAGTGTTAAACTCGTACAGCCTATAGCTAATAGACCGTAGAATTCATCTACCTCATCTCAACTTTGTCTGCCTCTCTCTATCTCTCGCCTCCCTAGTTAAATGTTGTTGATGCCTGATCAAATGCCTTGCCCGCAATGCTTTAGCTGTGCCTAATACCCTTCCTCAAAGATCCCTATTAACTAAGGTGTAAATCCCTTTTCTATTTGACAGTTTCCACCCAGAGCTCGCAGTTAGAGAAGACGCACGCCGGCAGTTCCTTCGAAAGCGCCAGTTCCCTATACTCCATGCGGGAGGATCTCCTCCAGCACGACGAGAAGGAGCGGGATAAGCAGGCCCCTCTTACCAAGGCCCAACTGAAATCGCCCATTGGTTCAGTGGCAGAGCTGACCAGGAAATCGCCATCGCACTCGATCAGTAGTACCACCTCTTCAGGAAGCTGTCCCGTCTCGGGAGCGGCCATCAAATCTCCTGCCAAGGAAAGTCTGCCCCAAACGGTGGCCAGTTCGGGAACGTCCCAGATGAAAGTAAGCTCAGCAGAATGCATACCGCCTGGAGTTAAGCCCAAGCCGGATTCCATATCGGAGGATGAGCGCAGCGAAGTGCGGTACTCCTCGTCCGGTTATTACGAGAGTCCCCACGAGGAGGATGACGAAGAGCAGGGCACCAGGAGCAAGGCCCGCCGCCTGCGACAGGAAGACGAAAGAAAGAGGCGCAAGACAAGCATGAAGCTGGACATTGAGAAGGAGAACATGCGTGCCCTAACCAGTCCCATTAAAAGGCCCACAGGATCCAGCAAGATCACTTCGCCAGAGCAATCGATTTCTGGAACCATGGACAATGGCAGCAGTCCCAGCAAAATGAAACGCTTCCGTCCCAAGATACGCAGGCAGTTGAGAAAAAGTTCACGGGAAGATGTCCTGGCGGCGGCAGCGGTACGCAGGAGTCGTGCCACGCCCACTATTTTCGGCTTAAGCAGCGGCAGTGGAGACACAGAGTTGCTGCTAGATGCCAGCATGTCAACTGGCGCCGTGGCAGGAACCACCACCACTGCCGTGACATCCGTATCAGCACCATCGTCCGCATCCAAGTTACCAACATCGGAGTCCTCAGTGACTACACAACCTGAGGCAGTAGTGGCTCCATTGCCGGCGAAGAAACCACACAGTTGCGCAACGCCCACATCCTTGCTGTCGCCCAAGCTGCCAACAACTAGTGGCACCCAATCGAAGTCCACATCGGACACCTTTCAGCTCAAGGCCAAGTCCATTGAGTCCTTGCGCTCCGTGTCGCCTGGATCCGATTCCGTGTTCTACAGCGAAGCCGATGGAAATGCGGCCAGTGGCGAGCAGAGTCACTGCCACCATTGCGGCAAGGAGATGGAGGGCAAGCAGCAGAGCAACACCATCAGCGAACTGGCTGGTGACTCGGTCGAGTCGATACCCTACATCGAGCAGGACATCGTCAAGCCTCCCTCGGACTTCGCCGACTCGCCGGTGACCACCAAGACCACCCAGCGGTTGTACAAAAAGATGGACAAGCGGTTCCGATCCGAGGAGCGGTATCATGGAGAAAGGGGCAGGCACTACAAAACCAGGCAGGAGAATATTAGGGCAAAGGTGGGTCTCTAAAGATAAAGATGTCTATGAATGCTAAAAAAACCATACTTTCAAACACCTTAATAAATTAATTTATAAAAACACTGTAACCAATCATGAATTGAAAATTTCGATGAATATTTTTTTGCAGAGCGAGGAGCGTGGACGCATTCCCAGTCTTCCCAATACCCCCGTCCTGCGTCCTGCCGGCTCCAGTCCTTGTGTCCTGCCCGATACGGAACAGAGCCAGCACATTATCTATAAGGGACACTACGACGCAGGACGCTATACACGACTGACCGACGATGACTTGTGGACTCAACTGGACCATCAGTGTTTTGGTAAGTTAAAATAGGATTAATAATCGATAAAGAAACAAGGTAAATGGGAGGTGTATATTACATTTTCCAAAACGAATAGCATTCGACACAGTTGACTAGGAAAATGTTCCTACTCAGGTCTTATAGCCGCATTTCAATGGAAAAGCTTAGATATAAACCATAGAACAGGAATGAAATTTGATCTTTTTATCCTCTCACTCGCATTGCGTCTTCTGAATGTCTTGACCCTTAAGGATCGTAAGCATTGGGTGTCTATAACGTGTTCTTAGCTATAAATTTTATTTTTTAGCCATTTGCGGTCTGTCGCCTAGAGTGAATAGATGCATAACGGGAAAGGATTCTCTAGTATTGTATGGTTATAGTGAATCCCGAAATATTTGTTACAAAATCAAGAATCCCTGTCAAACCTTAATCAGAAGATTTGCGACAAAAGATATCTGCAAGAAGTTGTGCGAGGAGGAGCTGGCAAAAGAATGAACATGTTTTGTTATTAACATAATCACAAGCTGTATGAACTGCAATAAAATAATCTTCAAAAGTAAAGCCAAGAATATTCTTTCTTTACAGACCGTTCCAGGGAGCGCAGAGCTTCCACTGAGTCGGAGAAGGGCTTCCATGCCAAGTACCAAGTGATCCTACATCGCCTCGTCCAGCGACGCTGCACATTGGAGATGTACCACCGCCAGAAGCACAACAGCTTCCGTAAGTCTAGTGCCCCCCATTTGGAGCACCCTGTTCGGACACCCAAACAAGATTCTAATTTTGGCACAACGTGCTTTTGAATGAGAAATAGAGAGAGAGAGATTGGGGAAAAGCGCCAAGTGGGAGAACTTTAGAGATAATGAATGGCATGGCGCTCCGAATTTTCATGACCGGCACTTGGCATACATAGATAGACAGACCGAAAAAAACAACCCATAGTTTTTTGGCTCTATTATCGAGAATAGTTGAGGTGCGTGCTTTGTTGTGTGCCAACCATAAAAAATCCGCAACGCTTCCCGTTCGGCACTTCGGTTTGGGCCAAATGTAAAGAAATAAGTGCGAAAAGTTTTCGGAATATTTTTGTGGTGTTTACACAATACTCAGGCCAAATGATTGGTTAGTAAACAGTGCAAAATCAAACGTTGCCGTTGAACGTTTTTTGCTTACGTTTTTTTTTTTTTTAGTTTTCGTATTATTTTGATTTTCCCCTTTTTGCATATTACCAAACAGAATTAATAGCGTCCAATTCCACGCCGGATTCGATTAGAAGAAAGTTGGAGGAGGTCTTGAAACTGATGCTCTTGGTCTGGGCACGCGAAAGTTATGTGATAACCAAACTGAGCAACGGTGCACATGGTAAATAATGTCCGGACGAAATCCGGAAATAAAATAACACAAATCACTTTAATCTCTCACTCTCTCATTCTCTAAAAATAATCATCCATGCACTAGAAGAAAAATTGTCCGATTATTATTATAGTTTTGTCAGATACTGAATAATAGGATACCAAATAATTAAATATTTATTAATAATTTTAAAAGCATTCTCTATTTAACCATGTTTTATACTTTGTATATAGGCGTGGACAAAACCGTGGTGGTCAAGAGCGATTCCGGCGAATTTGGCTTCCGTATTCACGGTTCCAAGCCCGTGGTAGTGGCCGCCATCGAACCGGAGACTCCGGCTGAGAGCTCTGGCTTGGAGGTGGGCGACATCATCATCTCCGTGAATGGCGTCCAAGTGCTGGACAAGCACCACACCGAGGTGGTCAAGATCGCACACGATGGCTGCGAGAAGCTGGAACTGCAGGTGGCCCGAACCATTGGGGTGCTAATGCACGAGCAACTGGAGCCGCCAAGTCAGCCCATATTTAGTGGATACCTGTGGCGGCAGAGTGGACAGGCCAAGGGAGCGCCCAATACCAAGAAATGGGTGCGTCGTTGGTTCTCCCTGCGACCCGATAATTGTCTGTACTACTACAAAACTGAAGATGTGAGTATAGTTATGAAATATGCAATACATTTGCATTCTAAATGATTTTCAAACTCGGCAGGACTCTCAACCCGTTGGCGCCATGATCATGGCCAAGCACACTGTGGACTTGTGTCCGGTGGATGTGGGCAAGCCTTTTGCCTTCAAAGTGGATGCCGGCGAGGGTATTCCCATGTACGTGGCTGCCGACTCCGATGAGATGGCGAACAGGTGGCTCCAGCTGCTCAGGCAAGCGGCCTCCCAGGACAACCAGTGGCTGGACAAGAGGTTGGGGGACATTGATCTCGGAGACGGCGGTTTAACTGATCCATTCTCTCACATCACTTCCCTCACAGTGCGCGGTGCTTGTACCAGAGTCCCAGCAACATTCAGCGGCCCGACTGCTTCGGCTACTTACTCAAATTGGGCTCAAGGTGGTGCGGCTGGTCGAAACGCTATTGCGTTCTAAAGGATGCCTGCCTCTATTTTTACCAAGATGCAAATAGCAAGAGTGCATTCGGTGAGTCAACTCAAACAATGAGGCCGGCAAGAAAGCAGGTGACTGACTGACTACTGGCCAGCAATTAATGCCATTTCTCTATTTAGGCATGGCCTGCTTGCACGGCTACAAAGTGGCCTCGATGTCCGCCAATGCATCCGGCAAGAAGAACTCGTTCGAGATAGTGCCACCAGAGACGAAATTGCGTCACTATTTCTTCTGCACCGAAAGCGAAATGGATAAGAAGCGGTACGTCACATCGCACAAATTCAAAATAATAAGTCATATTTGTACCGTATTCCGCCAACAGCTGGATATCCGCACTGGAGTACTCCATTGACCGCTGGATAAAGTCCGGGTAACTAAGGTTAAAGACACGCTCCAGATCGGCTCTGAGCAGCCGACTCAAGCGTCGCAGTTTTAGCTACTTCATGGATTAGAGGGGACGACTTGACTTGTTCGACACTAGTACGGGTACTACCAACAACACTTAGAACTTAAGCCAAGCAAACCAATTAGTTTTAGGCATAGGCGATTGCATAGTCCAAGGAATTTAGTCGGTCATTCAAATCGAGTTTAAAACTATTTTGAACAAGGCGTACATACACAGATATATACACATATAGAGGAATACGATAGGACATTTTTGGTGTGTATTCTTGTTATATAGCTTACAACAAATGGCATATATACATACATATATATATATATACAAAACTTATGTTTAGTGAGGTTGTCTTGTCACTTATATACATAGAATATATTTAGCCACAAAACAAATGAGAGAAATGATCGTACAGCAGACCAAATTGATTGTCTAATGTATATAGAATTCGGCTAGGCTAAATCCAAATTCAAATTGAAATGATTAGGTATTCAATGGCTCAAATCCAGGCAAAGGCAAGGCAATGCAAACGTTTTTTAGATAAATGTCTATTTACAGAAAGGGTAATAAAATAGTACGAAAATAGCTCAAGCGAGACCAAAATTCAGATTTATCAGAGTGTAACAGTTCGAAAAGTCGTTGTCAAAGTCGAAGAAGATTTTCCCATTTTCCATAGCTGCTTCCATCGCATTAAGCACACCATTTTGTGAATAATAAATAACAACGGTTTTCGTCCTTATTGGAAACGATTATTAGTTAGTCGCGATTACGATATAGGCCAGGATTAGTTAGCTTTTTGATATGTTGGATTTTTTTAGGATACACATTCATTCACAAGCATACACACACACATCAACGTTCATAGTAGGTCAAACAATAATATAATAGCGATTAATTCGAAATCCAGTAGTTACTTTGTCATATAAAGATATGATCTTTAAAATGCTGATTTCCTGTTTTTTTGGGTCAGTGTTCAAATACCGAGATTGAGTGAGGATGCAACAATTTTGAAGCTTCTTTTCGTTTTTATTAATACGGTAGCGAATCTATATATAAATATATATTTTATATATTTTAAATAGAGATTTCCAATTCGGCGAGGCGTAAAAAATTAGATAATAAATGTATGCATTATGATGATTATATGATATACATAAGAGTCAGCCATTTTATGTTGTTACTCATCGAGTGGAAAACGAGACAGCAAAAACAAAACACAAGAAAGGAAAAAGAAAACTAAATAAGAGCTTTAATTATTAAATAAAGAATATACCAAGAACAAATGACATATGTGCCTCTTGCTGACAGCTCGGGGGCATTGAAATGCATCTAAACATCATTAATTTGGCTCAACGATCCGATTCCCATTCGAATCCGATTCGGATTCGGTCCAGGCCCAGCCCAAATGTATCAAACACACCAGCTACCTGCTGGGGCCAACGAAGCATTTCGAATGCGATCAATGAATCAATGAATGAATCATTACGACCATGATCACCGTCGTGTCCGAAACGTAACTCCCTCTACTTTTGGACCCTCGCTGATTTTTGGTCTTTCTGTTACCGTCTTTTCTTCTACCACTTGACCGCATTGATGCTGCATTGCGAGCAGAGGTTGCCAGATTGTTAGGATAGAAATTATATAGTCTATTATAATAATATAAGACCTATATGCATACCCTAGCTAGAATCAATAATTTACCAATGTTTTAATTTTTTTGCAAATTCCGTTGCTCGCCTTCATTTATAAGGACTAATTACCATTAATAAAAGTCAGTCTGGCGATAAGATGGTTTCTAGCCTTATATTGTTTTACGACCTATTTCCATAACTGAATTGTACAACTCGGCTGCCTATTAATCATCAGTGTATATTGAAATACGTATAAAGAAATATTTTTCCATAAAGCTACTAACTAATTATTCCAATTATTTACTTATCAGTAGAATATTGAAACTTGTCATAATAGATAAAGTCGTGTGAGTAATGCACTTTATTTCACCCAAACTTTCCACTTCGCAACCCCTTCTTCGAAGAAACCTTATCACCTTGCCTCCCTAAAAATGCTTTCTGATTAGTCATTCCCCTAAATGAAACCGCAACAAAAGCCGAAGAACAAAATACACCCCCACTAAAAAGGCATAACAATAAACAGGGGACTACCAGAGTTACACCCTCCTCCTCCTTTTCGGGGGAAGCCACCATAACGATCCATGGGCAGCGGCAGCAACGGCAATCTGGCAACACCCGGGCCAATTGTACCCTACCCTCTCGACCGGGCCCAAAAAAGCAGTCGGTGGTAGTCGGTAGTCGGTCGGTAAACAGGTAGCGCTCTAACTGACAATAACTCGTCGTACGAATGCACGTTCCACGCTCCGCCAGTGCCAGTCTCCATATAAGTCCGTCCACAGGCCCATCCGTCCATTTAGCAGCGTGCGACTGGCGGCCGGTTGGGTTTGGGTTGAGTTCGGCTTAATTCCTCTCCTCCACTGAGAGAAATTTTGTACTATTTTCAAACTGAATATAAGTAACTAGCTAATTCAGAAGAATATGTGAATGCATCCATTTTTTAACTAGTATATTCAAACACTTATATATATTATAATATTATATATTATATTATATACAATATTAGATTCAGATATTAAAGAAAATTAAAACTTTTTCCACAGTGCACTAAGCTGGTTTTAGTGCCCCTGCTCTCTACTCGTCGCTTGTCTCTTTCTACATATTTCTCAGCCCGCTTCTCTCGATTCTCTCTTTCTCCATTCGGGCTCTGTTGCTTGGGTTCGTGGCTCAGTCTTCGAGAGTTGATCGTGGCCAACACACCTGCGCGCGGATCGCTGGTTATAGCTGTTGGAAAAGTGAACTGCATTGTGAGTGCCTCTCGCTCTATATCTATCTGTATCTTTCGCCGATGTATCTTATTGAGCGGGCCCAGAGCGCTAGTGTGTGTGTGAGTGAACTTGTTGCATCGCCAGTTGCCTCGAGAAAAGCGCTTTTCAACTGCAACTGACTCTGTGTGTGGGAAGAGTTTGGGACTACTTGAGGAGCGAATTGGTAGCTGCACTGGCTTCAGCTCCTATTTCAAACAAAATGTAGAAAAACACATTTCAGCTGCCGTGTATCTCTCGTTCTCGTTCGGTTTTCAGTTCGTTGAGGTTGAGGTTTCGGTTCGGGTTTTTCTTCGTTCGGTTTTCATATCTGTGAGATACAAATACATCGTGTGTTTGTGCGCGAGTTGTACGTGGATTTTGGAAGGAAAAAAACTACGTGGTTTGTGGTAGCTGACTGCCGTTGATGCTGCTGCTGCTCCCGTAACCGCCCCCCTGCCGCCCCCTCAGCCCCACCCCCTGCGGCGATCGTGCCGTGATTTGAATCTCAAAATTGTCCCTTAGTGTGCGTGTTTTTTAAATACATTTACTTCAGAGTGATTCGGTGAAATACTTGTTAAAACTAAAATCAAAGCTGAAAAGATAACAAAAAATTTCCAACAGATACCTTGAAAATTTTAATAAAATTATTTTCTTTTAAATTCACAGAATCTTATTAACAGAAGTTTACAAAAAAATACAACAAGAAAAAACAACATACAATTCAAGTGCCACTTAAATGATATAAATTACTACTTTATAAACCAAAAACAATGCCAAGCATTTCAGAGCTTACAAACTGACAAAAAACCAGCAGAAACATATTGAAAAAACTACTTGGATACTTGAGGACGCAAAGATAAAGCCCAAAGAGCCTGGGGCTTTCTTCTGCTTAACCCACAGGTAAGATTCCGCCGAGAACAGGCCCTGCCCTCCCAGATGAACACAGAAATTCCACACCACTTATTTTTACTTGTATTATTTTGTGTTGTTTTTTTTTTTTTTGTGGCGTAGGGCTAGCTAATTACTTTTATTATTTTTTTATTTTGGTATTTTTTGCGTTGGCCAAAAAGGCAGCGAGTACAAAAATATAACGAGTACGCAGACAGAGAAGGAGAGAGAAAGAGCCCAGATATATCTCAAAACCTGCTCCACAAACAGAAAGAGACGGGGCGAGAAACGCGAAAGAGAGCGCAACAACGTTGGCGGTTGGTGGACTGTCGACCGACAAGCGGCTTCCACTACAACTGCATGTGCCACTGTCATTGCCACTGAACTCAGTGTGGTGCCGCACAGTCCACGGTGGAGTACGTCCCCCATACCCCCGCAACTCCCGTTGCTTCCCCACCATCCTGAACCACCCGCTTGCCCCATTGTTGTTGCTGTGGCGCTCAGTTCGAGTTGGACGGTTCGAGCCGGACTCGAAAAACCTTCGCTTGGAATTCTGGGGGTCTCTTATGGGTGCTCTCGGTATGGGTACTTCGATTGAAAATGGTATAGACAATTTTTATAATATTGTTTAAAAATGTTAATCGGTGGTAATAACGTTACATTTCTACCAATCTTTCCTATTGCAAAATTTTGTAGCATCTCGTTAGGTCTTAGAAATATATATTCAAGCGAGATCAATATTAGGAAATTTAGTTTATAAACTTCTTATTTATTCTAGTGTTTTTTTCAACAAGTCTATAGTCTACTCTATTTTGATCTATATATCGTATTTTTTACTTATTTTGCCAAGGGTATTAAGGTCTTCGGTTTTAAAGATCGTGATTTTTCACATGTTTCTTCCATTTCTGTTTCTTTTCTTTGTAAACCAGTTCACTTGTAGCCAGTGCCAGTGGCCAGTGGTCGCTCTCGCCGTCTTTTTCGCTCCTTCTCGGCTTGGAATCCGGTTTTTTGGTTTTCTGTTTTCGGTTTTCGGTCGTGGTCGCGGTCTTAACATGGCTCGATTCAGATTCGGAGCTCGGCTGGGGCTTTAATTGTCCAGAACGTGTGGCCAAAGAGGAAACGCAATTGCCGCAAGCTTCTGTTGGGTTCAGATACCGATTCGGATTCGGATTCAGCCTCAACCTCAGACCATCATCATCATCGTCATCTACATCTCTTGATTTCTTTTAAATGCTTTACTTTTTCCTTCATTTTTAAGCTTTTTTTGTAAAACGCCTCCCGCGCTCTCACAGTCTGCGTTTTTTTTGTATTTTTTGGTTGCGGTTCTATAAAGTTATTGGCTTTTGTTTTGCCTCAGTGGAGATCTATTTTGGATGTTCATTGTCTTGCTCTATGGGCCATTTGGTTTTGTGTCCAAAAAGAGTTTTAGCATAAGAAAGGGAGTACCATAAAAGTTTATTGCGCTTAACCTCTTTGGGTGGGTTTTCCTCTCCATCTTGGGCCACCAACTATTATTTTTCGGTTGCACCAGCGGCAGGGGAAAATGTTGTTAATTGCCCTGTGGCAGGAAAATCGAAATTAATTAAAATCGTGACAAAATAGTTGATGAATTTAGATTTACCATAAAGCCGCAGAACAATGGCTCGTTAGCGATCGCCATATTCGGTTTTTAAATTGAAATGGCTATATGGACACGCCTCGTTTTGGCACGTGTGTATAATTCACCTGATAGACCAGTTCATTTATTGTTGTTCTGGAACGGGGAACTCATCAATTTTGATGGGGGAATTAGATGTTGTCTAGGGAATATGAATTTTTGATTCTATCAACGAAATCAGACAGCGGAAAGGTGATTATAGGTTTACATATTAAATTTTGGGCTGGGTTCCAAAAGATGTGGAAGAAAAAGATATATAAATAATGTGTACCCACGATCATGATTTGTGTGCAATTAGCATAATCCAATTGCATTTGGATTAATAAATCATAGTCTTAGTGCTTCTACACTTATTAGCATAAACTCTTCCAATAGATAACTAAGAATGGACCTATTGAAATTATAACACAATAGATTGCCTGGAAAAGTAGCAATCCCGCCAACAAAAGATCTTAAGAGCTCAATTCAAGGGTGAAATTTTTGAATGGATTTAGTTCGAATGAAAGGAGCAGCACAATATGACAAGGGAATTTATACGGAGATCGGCTTAGCATTCAAAGTGGATTACTTCAAGAGGGATTAGAAAGAGTCAAAGTTAAGCCGAAATAATTCAATTTTAGGAACTAACTGTCTGAAATTCTGCTAATCCCAAGGAGGTTTCAATTCAATTTTGTAAAATATATTTATTTCGGCTGGCTATCTGTCTATCCCATTTATCATTTAATAATAATCCCTTGGGGATATTCTGCTCACTCCGCGTGCTCCATACTTTAATCATAACAAATCTTTGGTCGTAACTTGAAAGCATTTTCAATTTATGCTAACGACATTATCAATCCTGCTGCAGCTGCATTCCCGAACCCATAAAACTTCATTAGCAGTTGTTCGTTTCCAGATTTCCCCGCGAAATTAGCAAAGCTTTTTAAATTAATGGCCAGCACACACAGGAACGCTGGGTGGAGGGGTGAGGTGCGGGGTTCTGGCCAGCACTACAAATGTGTAAATCTCATGGATATTAATCAAGAAAATTATAGACAAGGCAGCGCAGGAAGATCGCCTGCCTACCTTGGAAGCAAAAAAAAAAAGAAAAACAACAACGCAACTTGCTTTCCACCGAGGGCAATGATTATGCTAGATTTTTAATAGCTTTGACTATAATCTCAGATGCTGCTTGGGCCCGAAAGGGTTTTCAGATTAACGCATGTGAAGTGCAGGTCTCTTCGCTTCTTTTTTTTTACTCGGTTCTCCTCTTCGACTATAATTATAAGTCTGCGGCGGTTTTTCCCCCTCTCCTTCGCTGTCTTGATTATTAGCTACCTTCACACAAACATATGCACACACTCCGAGGAAGAAAAAGTATCCCGAAGGGATTAAAACACAGCCTGGCCAAGAGCATTCCGCACTGCACAGCGGATCTGGGCGACCCTTTTTCCATTCCTTCACCCGTAATACCCATACCCATACCCATTCTCCTCCTCCGGGGAACTCCTCCCACCACTCCACTTTTCTTCGTCGTCATCTTCTGGCTTGTTTGTTGTTGTTGGCCGGTGTTTTGTAAGCAAACTGAAGTGCATATGGGGGCCCGGTAAGCACTCGGCCCAGAAGATAAGGTCCGAAAAGAAGGTTTACTGATAGACAACGGGTGTACCTCGGCCTCAAAATTGTGGGAGGTATTTCTAGCTAACGGTCCCTATTTTGAAAACCTAAGAATCTTTATGAGTTGGAAAACAGTTAAGCTCCGGTTAGTGGGTAACATGGGATTTATCTGACTTTAAGTAATATTTTTTTCAATATTATTTTTCTAGTCATTCAGAAGCATTCTATTTCCTTTAAATACATAGATCCTTCTAAGATATTAAAGGTTATATAATGTCTTGGCAGGGAAAACCTGATATACCCCTTTCAACGCATATTCACTGGGCAGTAAGACGCATGGACATTTCCAGCCATCGTAGGCCATCATCAGAGGGACAAACTCGCCTCCTCAGCTCTCTGCGTTTTCTATACAAATACTAAATCCGTTTGCCCAGTGTGTGTCTGTGTGTTTGTATATTTTTCTGTTTTTTTTTTTATCAACTGAAACCTTTTCACTCTGCTGGGCCCTGGGTTTCTGCTGGCCTCAGTTGTTTACACACAAAAACCCAGCAAACGAACCGATCCCGGACCCAGAAATCCAAGGAAAAGAAGCAAGACGGCTCAAAAAGAAGAGGAGGGAAAAAAGTGGCAGCCAAATTGCTCCTCGATATCTTTTATTTTCCTCCCAGCAGTAGTTGGTCTTCTGGCTCTTTTTATTATATGTACGATACAGAGAGAGAAACGAGTTCAATAGTAGTTTGCAATTAAACATAAAAAAGGAAACTTACAAAAAGTCAGAGCAAATTAGTATTTTTACCTCCCTACTAATTCCCAGAACTATTATAATTATATTATATAAATAATATGGAGTGCACAATAATTTTTCCAGTGCAGCTTCAGACGCACACATATTGGAAACTTTAAGCCTTTGGCTTCATTTGCTGGGCAACCGTTTGCGCAAACGTATCTGTGGATCTTTGAGTACGAGTATCTTTGTATCTCCGCATCTGTATCTGTATCTGTGCGCACAACTCTCTCTCAATATTTCTACGGCAGTCTACGTGCCGTCGCTTTTGCTGATGATGTCCATTATTTACATGAATTTTATTTGTTTTTCTTATTTGGCTTGACGTTTTCAAAAGTGCCGATGTTTCAAAAAAGATAATGAACGCTGAATTGTACATTGTATGTGCACAGGGTGTGGGGTGAAACGTGGGTCCAAAGCGGTCGTAAATGCAAAAGTGTGGAAACAATCCCTAGAAAAAGTACTGAGATCGGAAAAAAATATATAAATACCCAAAACGGGTTACGCTTTAGTTTTTTTTTTTCGAGGCTACCAGAAATACGTGAGCCCAAATTGGAGTGGGATTATCGGGATCGTAATCGAATGAGGCATTGGCGGGGCCATCGCTCATCTACAGCGAAGGTTCCCTAAGTTGGGGGATTTATTAGATCAGATATGTTCTTTATTGAATCCAATATAGATAGACTGCGACAGATTATCAGTGAGGGCAGGAGAACTCGCATGGGTGAGATTAGCAGTACGATGTGTGCTGCTACCATCAAAAGGCATCGAACTGAAAGAATTATCCAATTACTATCTAATAAACGTGGCGATTAGTTTGGCATGTGCTAGTCATACAAGGGAACACAAAAACGATTCGATATGGTTTTCGTAAGCATTTCTAGTGTAAATATTACAATTAGATCATCTATTTACCAAATATCTTAACTGCGTACTCCGTTGTCTACCAAAGACTCCCTGATATGGAGCACGATAAGACCTACCCACATCTAACAGCTATTTGAATTAATATACCTCATCCACTTGAACTATACGTGGTCCGTAGAGTCATTCCCCCACAACAATGATACACTCATGTTCAAGTCATGATCTCAGCTACTTTATAGAGCTAATCTGACAGCGCACTCTCCAGCCAGACAATGCCAAAATAATTTCCATAGATAAGACCCCCACAATGACTAGTCATCCGTACGGAAAGAACGGTATCTTCAACAATAGGCGCCTCTCCAAAATCTTGGCTAAGCTCATTTTTAACCAACTATGACGATCACTTCGCTTGTTGTTAGCCCAATGTTAATGTTGGTCTTAATGACGTTGCAGCATTTTGCATTAAAATCAACCGAGACAGCGAGAACGATTCTAGCAAAATGATAAGCAAAACTCATTGCACCGACAGCTGGGTTATTTTTAAAGCGTTTTTTTCAACTGGTTGTACATTTAAATGAGGATAGTGCACCGAAAGAAAAGGATGGCTCACTGAGGAATGTTTGTTATATGGGGCTTAGTTTTCGGCCAAAAATTCATTGCTTAAAGCATATTGCTATAAATTCTTTTAATATTATAACAAATATTACTTTTATATTTTCGAATATCTTAAACGATAGATCATAAAATATATATATTGTTGCCATTTTTTGCTGTGCAAGGCGTTGGGAAGATGGCAGCCAGAAGCGTTTGCAAGATGGGGCCACAAACTTTATGGTCCGGCCATCATTGTGATCATTATTATGTGCATTATTTTGTTATTATCGTGATGATCACGTTCCGGGACCCGATCCCCTGCCCCTTCCCCTGCCTCTGCCTCTGCCACTGCCCCTTCTTCTTTTGAGGCACTCAGAAGTCGAGGCTCCTGTTGCGTAAATCCAGTAAGCAGTCGGTCGAGTTCGGTTCGAGTCATTTACCAAAACCGACGGCAACTTGGCTGCCTGCCTCTGTATCTGTATCTTTGTATCTGAGTGTGCCAGGGTATCTGCCGATATGCCATATATCACAGGCACATATATAATATAACTGGGCGAGAGTGTGTGTGTGTGTGTGTTTATATCGTTACTACTGTGCTGCTTACTCAGTCTCAGAGGTTCGGAGGCAGGTTTTTTTAGACGCACAATCTTATCTAACCTGCGCACTGGAAGCAACCGATCGCGGTGCCAAACTGCGACTCGTTTTCAGTTTAGTTTCACTCGCCGTCGTCGGCAGTCCGCCGCTGATAATAATAAACCAACAATAATAATAAAATTCCTATGGAAAAAACACAGCAAGAACCCCATAGACGAGGGCCATAATGTGATAAACTGCTTAGTTACCCTGTGAAAATATACGTACTGTGATACCAAAACGTTCTCAGAATCGTATGGGTAACTTTCGAGAAAATTATTTTTTCATTTTAGTTTTTTTTGTGTCTACTAAATCACGTTCACGTGGATAAATTTTGAAAGATTTGCTTTAAAGTGATAATCTTGGGCTATTTGCAAGTTAATTGCCATTAAAGCTGTTTAATTCTGTGATAAGAAGTGCAAAAAGCAAATTTGAAGAAATTCATATCTAAAAGTGAGTTACAACCGCTTGCGATAAAAAGAGTAAATATTCTATAGTATATAATGTGCCTTACCAAACCAAGATCATCAATATTTCAGTTACAAGGAAACTTCCCACAGAGAAAAAACTAAGTTAATAATGAAATATCTATTTTAAACCAGTTTGCGTGAGTTTTTATCATACCCTGTACTACCCTAGGAGCAATAAAGAATACAACGTGGAAATATCTGTTTATTGCACTCGGTTCGCAATTAAGATAAGCCTCGAAAAAACGAGAGCCCAATTAACCCAGCACAATCGTGTACTAATTGTTATTTACCACCACCCTTATTTTATTTTCGGCTCTTTCTGTTCTATCCCTATCTCCGGCAGTTCCAACGGAATGTGAAGAGCCCCTCCAATATAATGCCCACGGAAAGCTCATCCAGCGAGATCTCCGGCGGAGGAGGCGGTGCAATACCCATGCTGCGACCTTCCCGGATGGATCAGTTTATGAACTCGATGGCGGCGGCAGCGGCGGCGGTGGGTGGCGGCGGTCTTCCTGGTGCGGCGGACAGAAACGGCGGATCCGGAGGATCGGATGGTGGCTCCCAGAATGGCAACGGCGATTCGCGCAACTCATCGGCCAGCCGGATCTCGGCGTATGAAACACAGCTGGCCTATCAGCAGCATTTGGCCGGACTGCATGGTCCGCCGCCACCGCCACCACCATCGCACCACCGCGAGATCTCTGCCTTTGTGCCGGTTCTGCCCACCGGAAAGGTGCGTCCGGGTAGTAATTCCAATTACGAAATCATTGCCATGATGGCGGACAAGCGGAAGGAGTTGGCCTTAAGGGAGGCGGCTGCGGCGGCGGCAATGTTGGGCCGAGGTCCTGGAGGACCCGGCGGTCCTGGTGTGCCACCGCCCGGGGTGTTGTATGGACCAGCTGGCGTGCCACCTCCGCCATATCTCACCGGACCGGGTCCTTCGCCCACGGGAGCCGGCAGCTTTCCATTTCCGCCAGGAGCCGCCGCCGCAGCTCTATTTCCACCTGGCCTGGGTCCTGGAATGCATGCAGGACTCGATAGACGCCTGCTACGCGCTCCTGGTCGGGCATCCCGGCCCAAAAAGCAGTTCATCTGCAAGTTCTGCAACCGACAGTTCACCAAGTCGTACAATCTGCTCATCCACGAGAGGACACACACGGACGAGCGGCCTTATTCCTGTGATATCTGCGGCAAGGCGTTCCGGCGACAGGATCACCTGAGGGATCACAGGTGAGTCGAGGTTGGGGTACAAGAAATCACAAAAGGGGGCAGTCTGCTCGGGTAATTGCCATCAGGCCTGCAGTTATTCTTGGTGCTCAAAGTGTGAACGAATGGCGAATAATGGAATACCCTGTAAAGGCAAAGGATAATTAGATCAATTTATTGGTTACTAGAAAGTTTATACACACATTCTGAAAAGGTGCTACAAAAATCTCGGCCAAAAGGGAAGGGCGAACACTACTTTTAGATATATCAGACAATCGCTTCAAAAGACCCCTTTTACCATAAGGAATTTTCCAGGAAATGTTCAGACTTTACGACGAATTTTCCTACCTCAACTCAAATAAGTTTCCCCATAAAGCGGACCCAAAATCAGAGCTCCTCTGACGGCCAGTAAAACTCCAACTTGGCCGCAGAGTACAACACAAAGTTAATTAACTCTGTTGGTTTTCCTTTGGGGCTCCTCCACCAGCATTAAAATTGAGGGATGGCCAAGGGGTTGGGGCTATATATCGGGTCTGTGTATCCCGGTGCCGATCCGATGCCCATGCCGATGCCAGGCAGCAGGTCTCCAGCATCCCGGCTTCAATGTGTCGGCCTGTCCGAGCGTTCTGTCTTTTGATCGTTCGGTATCGGTCCATTTGTCGTTTGTTTGCTTTGCCGCGGGGCTAATTCTTCTTAACTTTTTTGTATTTTTTACCAGAAACGCGCGGAGCATGGGAGAAGAATCTCGGGGCTTCGGAGGCAGAACCTGTTTTGGGTTTTTATACATTTTTTTTTCCACCAGCAGCTGCTGCTGCTCCGATGCGATGCTGAATCTGTGGCTCCGTCGAAGATGGGGACTTTAACTTTTAACTGTGCCTGCTGCTATCCAACAACAAGTGGACGCCATTGCCAAGATGGCCGCCATAAACATAAAAAATTAATGCAGCCAGATCGCATGCACGAAAGTTAAATACCCTATCAGTTAAGAGAATGAAAAACCTTAAAGAATTGGGTTTAAGGTTAGAACAAATCCGGGTTAAGTTTTATGTTAAAAAAGAAAGAATGAGAAGAAATATGCTATAGTATTAGATATATTATTTATTTTATTGTCTGCTCTGGCCAGTTATATCCTTAGTTAGGGTAGTGTATTGGAAAGCTGTATATCAGTGAGCTTTATCGTTTCAAGTTAAGGCTGCATTTGAGCAGAGATAACTGTCAACCTGGGCTACCAATTGCAGCTACCAGAAAAACGCCCACGCCATAACAATAAAGTCTAATTGTTTCTCCACTTGTATTTGCCCAGGTATATTCACTCCAAGGAGAAACCCTTCAAATGCACGGAATGCGGCAAAGGCTTTTGCCAATCGAGGACCTTGGCTGTCCATAAGATCCTGCACATGGAGGAATCGCCCCACAAGTGCCCCGTTTGCAGTCGATCATTCAATCAGCGCTCCAACCTGAAGACCCATCTGCTCACCCACACGGATCACAAGCCCTACGAGTGCTCGTCGTGCGGCAAAGTTTTTCGCCGGAACTGCGACCTACGACGCCATGCCTTGACCCATGCGGTGGGTGAGGTCAACTCCGGGGACTATGTGGATGTGGGCGAAGAGGACGAGGCCAGGAATTTGAGTGGCGACGAGGAGGATTCGCTGCTGGAAGTGGACTCGCCTCGCCAGTCGCCAGTTCACAACTTGGGCGAGTCTGGAGGATCGGGTGAGAAATCGGAGTCCGAAAGAATGAGACTCAAGCGCAAGGCAGCCATCGATCAGGAGGAAAGCGAAGAGGAGTTCGATGACTTCGACGAGGAAGAGGAACTGCAGGATCTGCCAAGAGTACACGATTTGCCCAGAGAAGAGGACGACGACTTTGATCCCGAGGACGAGGAGCAGGCAGAGGTGGCACTGGTGGCGCGTTTCCAGGCGAGTAAGGCTGCCGCCACATCGCAATCATCCTCGTCAGTGGGCGCCAAACCGGAACGCCAGGGAGTGACCCACTGCCATCATGAGGGTGGTGAAACCTACACAATGCGGCCACATGGCGAGAAACATCAGGAGGAGCCTGGAAACTCTGGCATTACCAGCCTACCCGTTCCACCTTCCTTTGTGCGATATCCTGTACCACCTGGGGCAGCTGGACCACCGCCCGCACCACCTGGAGCTCCTCCACCGACTCACCAGCACCCAGGACATCCACACTTACTCCCACCCAACGGGGATCCCTATTTGCCCATTCTGCACGTTCGACGCGACTTGCACCACAAGAGCTTGAACCTTTCGAAGGCTGGTGTTCCACCGCCACCACATACACCACCCACTATAATAACCCAGCCGGAGTCGGGTAAACCACCCAATCAACCTTTGCATTCACCGCATGAAGCTATGCCGAGCTTCCTGGGATCGATACCCATGCGAAAGAGGATTCTTCCGGCACCGACCTTGGACTTGATGGATCCGCACCACCATCCTGTATTGGGCCAAAGGACCTTCGTGGACAGTCCCAGCATATATGCACTGAATATGTCGCGACATCCGCCCAGACAACTCCTGGGCAAACCACCGAGTACGGAAACCAGTGGAGCCACCACCGAAAAGGGACCACCAGTGGCAGCACCGCCCATAGCACCACCGCCTGCACCACCAAGGAGAACAGGGTTCAGCATTGAGGACATAATGAGACGTTAGAAGTAAACTGAGAAAGAACTAGTAAACTATCCATAAATGGAGGTAAAATCGGAATAGAAAAACAACACAATTTGGGAACTATTTATCAAAGCTCTTAAGAATTTGAAATATCAAAAAGATATGCATTAGTTTTCCCAATAAATACATACATCTCGTTTGTTGTTCTGGTATTTCATTTAGAAGGTCTTATGAACCGATTTTTCTACAACTGATCAGACAGTTATTGTTCCCAATGGTCAAACGAGGGTTTTCCCTTTTTCGACCCACAAGTACATTAAAATAAATTTACATCTACAGTTTAATACTTTTTAGTACAATGTCTAGGCAAGGCAATAAACCTAAACTAAGTAATAAAAACAGTTACACCCCTAAGCGATAATTGTAAGCGAAACAAACTCCGTTGTTGCATTTTATAGAGCTCTTATGCGTTAGGAACTTAGCTTAAATCTACCCATTTAAATGTTTAAGCCTTTAGTACGAGAGTCTATCGATTAGTTTTTAATGTGTGGCCCAACACTAAGTGTTGCTGTTTGCTGAGTGAATTCCAATTTTTTATTTATGTTTCCTTATCCGGTAAGCTAATCTTAATGAGTAAACAAAATCGTAAATCGATTTTGCTGTAGGGAAAAAAATGGTTGAAAGTAAAAGTTAGTGTAAAGCAGAGCATAAACAAAATCAAACTACAAGCAACATTCCAGTTGAACCTTATGTAATTAGGCTTAAGTTTTAAGAGTTAAGCAACCCATAGAATTCCATGGTCTTCCTTCAATTTTAAATGATTTTATTCAAACCATAGCGAGTTAGTTGATTTCAAATAAAGTATGCATTAATAATGAAAAACTATTGCATGTCATTTTTTTGGGTGGGATCTTCATTGAAGTGTGATCTAAAAAAATCGACTTTGTCTGACCAAGAATCCCAAGGCTCCGCCTCAAATCCACTTTATTCAAAGCACTCTGGGCAGTTAAGTTGAAATGAAGTTAGCTAATATCGGAGAGATCGATGTCCAGATTTTTTGCCGCTTGATTGAAAGGAAGGGATCTGCGTAGAGTTATAAAAATCCACTGACTCACTCGCATGAGGCCATCAATCACAGACGGCGGTAATAATACTTCAGGCACGTTTCGAGGCCCCGGCCGCCAAGCCCCTCCCCGACCTCCTAGACACGACAGTTTGCGGTTTGTGGCAACGCCTTTAACATTGACTCAAATCGACGAAAAATCGGTGGATGGGGCTCAAATCAAAGTACACCACTCGAACACGTAGAAAGTTCAATTAAAATGCCACGGAAATTGTCATCACCGCCAGTTGGAGTCGCCCGGCTTCCTGGAATTTCCTCATTGGGCGGATTGGACGCCCATTTTTAACCCCCACCGATGACATCAATTTCTGGTTCAACTATAAAATAATTCGCGTAAAGCCGAAGAGTTTCTCCGCCAGATGATATCATTTGGGTCCAGGAAAGCACGTGATTTGTTTGCCAAACTGTGCGTGAGAATGCTATTTTAATGCCTTTATCTGCATTAAAAGTTTATGAACTTCATGGAGCACGCAGATTTTTTATATTTTTAATAAAAGAGCCAGGGCTGACTCTTTGTTGTTTTTTTTTCAAAAAAGTTTTCGATATTGAATGTTTTGAATAACAATTCTCAATCGTAGAACTCCTTCAAAGCCTATCACCCTCAACTGATTATCAACCTTATAAAAAAAGTAAACCTACAAGCATAATAATAATAATATAAAGCATAATGGAGGAATTGTCTATTGAAGAGCAGGACCTGATCAAGAATATCTATAGAGTATTGGACAAGGATAACGAAGGTGCCATCACATCGAAGGAATTGGCACAGGTAATCCGAGCATTAGGTCGACAGCCCAACGAATCGGAGGTTCAGTCCTTGATAAACGAGGTGGACTCTGATGGAAACGGATCCATTGCGAAGGAGGAGTTTTGCAATGTGATTCTGCGCAAGATGCACGATACAAATAAGGAGGAGGAGCTGCGCGATGCATTTCGCGTTTTTGATAAGGAGAACAATGGGTATATCTCTACTACCGAGCTGAGGGCTGTCTTCATGGCACTTGGTGAGAAATTGGAAGACGACGAGCTGGAAGAGATGATACGCGAGTACGATTTAGATCAGGATAATCACATTAATTTCGAGGAGTTCACCAACATGATGACCACCCGTTAAAAAACCACCCTTCAACAACGCACACGTGTTCTAAATTTACAATCATACTGCAGCTAAAGAAATTGTTTATGGCTTATTGTTAAATTATTTTATTTCAAAGACATTTGAATTCTTTCGAACTCGAATAATAAATGCGCCCAAGACTTCGCACTACTACCGACTAGGGGGCGCTGTTTTAGATCATGTTTTTAGTACCAACTTTCGGCGCGACATCATCTAGCGCCACTGTGGCAGTCTTTCGTGATTTTGTAGTTCACGATCTCGCCATGATAATGATGGCGCCCCGAAAAGTTAGTACATAAAAATAGCACGTGGCGCCAGTGAAGCCACGCTCTTTCCTCTTTATCCTTCCACTCCTTTCTTTTATATTTATTAGGATTCGTGGGACTTGAAATACTTTAATATTTTAAGTACGCTCAATAGACTTTAGTATTTAAAATAAAATTTAAAAAACATAGTTTTTCTATAAGTCCTTGAAATCTCCGAAGAAAGTGTAGTGTAGAAATGGGAACTAGAAAGGAACTGGGAGATTCTTAAAACAAAGTGAAAAGAGGACATAACTTTGCCATACTTTTGGGTCTCAAAGCTTCTATATACATAAATGCATATGAAATATGCTTAAATATTGTTTTTAAATTATTTAAACTTAATTTTTGCAAATAATTATAGCTTTAAGCCAGTTGTTTATCCCCATTTGGGTGTGACTTTCTGCACGGAATAGTGTGCGTCTCGAACCCGAAGCTTTGGTCACTGCATGGGCCACATTTAGCATTTCGGCCAAGGCAACTGAGATGTTTCAGAGACAGTAACGCTGCTCACCCGCTCCAAAAGCCGAAAGCTTCGGGTCTTTGGGGCCAGATGGGTTTACCTGGCCACTTTGAATGACGGCTCCTCTCTTGTGAACTCAGTGCGCTCTGTGTCGCTCATCGTTCAGTTTATTCAGTTTTTCAGCTTTGCGACGGCACTCAGTTCGGTTCAGAAGGTGTTCGATGTTGGACGTGTGCGCTTGATCGGGGAAAAACAACGCTTGGCCGCAGTAACTTATTGATCTCAACGGTGCTTTGTTGTTTCTTCTCTTGGCTGTCACGTATACGTACAGTCGGTTCTTCAGAGTGTGAGTGATCGCTGGCTGACCGCGCCTTAAATGCAATAAGCGTCGCTTCCGAAAAGCTAAAAAATCGTAATTCAAACGCCCCATATAATAGCTAAAGATATAAAATCGCATATCTGTGATAAAATAGTGTCTAAATTGATAGTTTTCAAGAAAACCCCGAGTGAAAAGCCAAAGCTTTTGGCCAAAAAGTGAGGTTGTGTTGGTGGCACTACCAAAAAAAGTATTACCAAACACACCAATACTGTGAAACGCCGAGTGGAGTACACAAAGAAAACATACAAGACGCGCATTAAATGACGGCTTAAAAGCGATAGGATTCTGGAGCAAAAGAATCAAATATACGAGTGTGTTCCACTTAAAAATTGGTGGTCTATGTGCAAATTCAATGGCATTTAATTCAATGGAAAACAAAGTTAAAATTCTTCCAAAAAAAGATTTGTGATACATGATTAGGGGATCTAAGAAGATTTTACAACTTTTAAGGTGTCCAATGTGGTTTTTTAGATTTCTCTATATAGAGTTCTGACTGGAAAGAAAATCAGCGGAGTATAAAGATTGATTCGAAAATTCTGTTAGCTGTTGCTCTGTTTCTTACCATTTCTGCACGCTTTCTTGGCAACAACTAATTGCCCCATCTACGGCAGTTTTTAGTTTTATTTTTCCTTTTTTTTTTTTGCGTTGGTTTGTGGCCAATAAACTGCAACTGCAACTTTTAAGTTGATGCGTTCAGCGAGCCGCAACGTTGGTTGCACTTGTTTAATACCACTTTGCTCCCTTTTATCCCCTCACCATAGACAGGTTGTCCCCTACACACTAGTTCCTCTCGGAGTTCCTCTGTTACTTCCGTTCCGCATTAGTCATTCGACTGGCAATTGAATATAGAAGCCGATGACGCGTTGCCATTCTGGTTACAACAGGTTGGCTATAAAAACGTGAAAAAAGGCGACTTAAAAGAACATTTTCGCATACGCAAGAGGAAGTGGGGCATTATCAATCATTTGGTGTAGATAAGGAAAGTCCAAACAAAGACTACAGACATTCCCGGTGCATTATAAAATCCCATAGATAACAATTAATAACAAAGTAACAGGTTTTTGAGACTGCAAGAAAGAGGCTAATAGTTTTTTTTTTCAAAATATGTTTTTAGTAGCAATGGTTATGGGAATGCAAGCTTGCTGGTCAAGCTTATTAACGTATAGCATCATCATGAGAGATACTCGTATAAGTACCAGTTTACGTGTGTGGGTAGTCTTAGTCATGCAACGATCATTGAAGCCGGCAAGTGACTAACAAATTGGACATGTTTGGGTACATCATAACAAATTGGTCAATAACGAGACCTCAAATGAGCATAAAATTTTTTAGGCAATTGGCATTATTCTAACAACATTAGTTCAGAGGGTTGTTGAACTCTTCGGTAGAACGGAAACTAAATTAAATTGCTGTAAAATTGGCCGAAAAACAGCTGCACAGCGGGAAATCCCTTTCACGGCACAAAACCATTCAGAGAAAGCTTAATAAAACTAGAACACGGCTGGGGTATTGAATTTCACTGATTTAGAATGTACTCAGATTAAAAACAAACCTTTTCAACGATATAGGTATAACTTGTTTTAGTGAATAATCTTTTTGCAGTCAACTTATTCTCACTCTTATCTAATCATTTAATGCAATAAATTAGAGCGAAACTTTTTCAAGAACTTGAACTGTAACAGAATGAAATACTTTTGCTGTGTATCGAGGTTAATGCCATTTTAGTGATAGGCCCACTTTTAGTGCGTTCACTTAACTTATGAGAGGCGCAGAATGCCGAAGCGCAAACCAAACCGAACTAAAGTTAATAAACCCATTAAGCGGCAGACAATAAACTTTTGAATGCACTTCAAATGCAGTCACGGCAACCACAAAAACAACATTCAGCGTTGCAGTTGAGTCACATCCATCGACCGTCATATACCAGATACAAGATACAATCCACACACGCACCGTTGCCCCTGCTTCCTCCCCCTATCCACAAGAACCCCGCCCCATAAAGCTGCTTTGCATATTCGATAAATTTAAAATGTTGGTTATCAAGAATGTTGGCGGTGCACAGAAGAAAACGTTCTTTAAGTTCTGAGACTTTATTATGAACAACATTTTTTGACTGCTTTTCATCTCATTTATGGAGAACCAACTTAATATTATTTTATTTATAAAAAAGTTACGTTGTCAGGTTTTTAATGATCCTCAGTTAGTATAATTTCTCGCAGTCCAAAGTGAGGGTGGGGGAAAGTTTTGGTGAAGTCTATAAGTCGAAGGTGGAAATGCTTTCTTCTTTCTTCTCACTACGCACACGTAACCGATGGAAAATAAAAGAAAACTTGGTGAAAAACACGAACTTGCGGTGCGTGCGTCGCTCTCACTCCCTCCCTCTCTCTCTCTCTCGCTCTCTCTTGTGGCATGAATGAAGTGCCTCCACATTTACAGTTATTTTACTAAAGTGGGGGAATTCCAACAACAACTCCCCAATATTTAACATATTGTTGTTTGCTTGTCTCATTTCTTTTGTTATTGTTGTTCATCGGCCGCTCTCTTTTCCTCAGCCGTTCTTTGAATCACTCTATCTCGCTCTGTCTGTGGGTAATGCAATGTACTAAACCCGCTCGGTTTTTCAGTCGTTGCTAACGGTTCTTTGCGTACGGACGTGTTTTTATGGGAAAATTGGAAAAAGTCAAAACAGAAAAATCTAAAAGCTGATATGTATGTGTATGTGTGTGCGTTGTGGTAGAAGTTCTGTTGTTGTTTTCTGACTCGTTTTTTGGGCCCGTTCTCTTGTTGGCTTATCACAAAGTTTTGTTAACAATGAAGCCAACCAAAATTCTCATGTTTCTATTGGGAAATCTCGAGATATTCGAGATTTGGGTGTTGAAAAAGCAACAATAGATGATAAATAACAGAAAAGTGCATTGAAAACAATTAAAACTGTTGAAAGGGTTTACCCCTTTTTTCCAAAACAAGGCCAACAAGTGAAACTACAACACTGTCTAAAAAATAAAGCTAAAAAATGAAATAGAATTTAAAAATATTAAAAAATACATGCCAATTCATTTAAGTGATTAGAAAATGTGCTCTTCAAACAAAACTTCTTTAATTTTGATTTTTTTGTAAAATACATGAAACGCGAAAGCCTTAAAATTTTTAACCAAACACAAAATTATTAATATGTAAATTAACTATAAATATAATATAACCTTTTCCTCCAAACAGCTGTTAAATAATCACGAAACTGCCATGGCGAATGTGTAATAAAAACCGTTAGTGAAGTAATTAATTGAAAGCAGAGATAAACCAAATTTAACGACAACGAAAAGTGATACGAAAACGATGCACAAATGAAGCTGCAACGTCATAAAACCAACAGCCAGCGAAAAAGTAAACGCCACAGGGATCCAAAATGGGGCAGCATATGTTTATGGCTGCTCGTAACGCTGGCTTTTTCGACCCACTTGGCACGGAGCCAAGAAAGTCGGCAAACGGAGGACTCCAAAGAGGTGGAACTGCTGCAGGATAATGACATCGATTTCGCCAGTCTCGATGGCGCCACCCAACTTTTGCCAGCAACCCGACATTCCGGCGCAGACGTCACCGTGGCGCCACAAGGTTCCACCCCATCGATGACGTCATCTTCGTCGTACACCGAGCTGCAAGGCGGCGAAATCCTCAGCGACCGAATCCTGCGGCGCAGCGAGAGTCCTTACTTGGCACGCGACGATATCGAGGTCCTGCGTGGAGCCCGTTTGACCATCGAACCGGGTGTTACCATCGAATTCGCCCCCACCAAAGGACTCAAAATCAACGGCGTCCTGCAGGCGGTGGTAAGTCCGGAAAATCCTAATGGGGAAAATTCATTGTGGCACATTCGGAAAAGCTGGCAGTAACTTGAGCATGATTGACGGGGAGAAATTCTAGAAACTTAACTTAGGAAATCCTATTAAATGCAGCAGTTTGTAAATGAAATATATACAATATATGTATATAACCAAATATGCCCTCTATGTCCTTTTAGTAAGTGGAGCCTGATTGACTAAGGGTGAAACTCAATTAGAGGGTATGAAATTAGCTTAGGAAATGACACTAATAATAGCCCTAATGAAATCATATTATTATGACGAACTTGGGAAACGACAAACAATATTCATAATGAAATCTCTCATTGCAATAATGATACACAGGTTTCAATAGCACTACTAAAACAATTAAAAATAAATAATTATTTGAAATCCATTAAGGCAAATAGTTCGATTAATATAGAGTAATTTCGTGGTCTGAAGTCATTTTTCGGCCTACACCTGTTGGATATTTGCGAATGATTAAGCGGCACCTGTTGCTATCAGCCGTCGAGGGTGCCCTATGAGTAATCTTACTAGTGATAAGCTCCACACAAAAGCTTCGTACCGAAGTTCCCTCATTGTTGACTTTATAGCAATGATAAGATTACAATTGTCTGATTTACACATCGTTGAGAAGGGGAGATAACGCATTTCATATGGAGGCGATGTGTGGAATGCACATCCACATGGATGCCATAATACAGTATGTGGTAGGTTAGGACCTGCTCCATCTTTAACCCCATAATTGGGTCAGCCAAGTTCAGTTGACTTCCTCTCAATTATGACGCGCACTTTACATGTTCCGCTCTGTTCCTAGCTTTTGTAGTCACTTAATCAGCGGTCAGGGGGTCACCGAGGGTTAATTAGATTTAAGTGAATGTCGGAGTGGCATAATTGACAATACCACAGACCGAAAGGGAAATGATTAAATTAGCTTTGTCAAACTCTTAAGCCAGTTCTAAGCTCTCGAAATTTTACACATTTTTTTTGGAATATGCAAAACATAAGTTAGTCATGGTCTCACAAGGGTTAAGAGTTCACACCGCCTTGCTGTTAATTAAATAAAACTGCTTTGCGGCAGTGGGCGACTCTTCGTTTGGAGATCTTCGTTGCATAGGTGTTAATTGATGCCCCAATTGCCTCGAAAATAACCAATACTATGTATTTTTCATGTCGATTTTCATTGGCAAACGAAGGCCAAGTGGCGAGAAGATATCATAATTGAAAACGAATATAATTGCATGCTACGTGAGGAAAACAAAGTTGAGGTGAAATTCAACTATAAGAAACGCAGAAATTATAATTAAGAAATATTTTCTTTTTGGAATCTATATTCTCTTGGATGTTAATGAACCGCTTTGTGAATTAGAATAGTAAAATATTTTATTATTCCTTTTAGGGCACACCAACCTCCAGAATTGTGTTGAGATCCCAGAGCAACACTGCCAACTACAAGCTGGAGCTGCCCGATGACCAAGAGAAGGGCATTCGACTGGTGGATGGACCCACTCCAGTGGAGGGCAGACTGCAGCTTTTCCACAAGGGTGCATGGCGATCGGTTTGCTCCAATTCCAGAAAGTGAGTAAAGCTAAATGCCGAGAATCACTCTCTTATTTATTTTATATTTTCCTTGAACAGTTGGACATTGGCGGATTATGGAGTGGCTTGTAAGCAGCTGGGCTACAGAGGCGGCAGATTCTGGAACTGGGTGGAGCGAACGCCAGGATATTATCCCCGTCTCCTGTACGAGCAGCCCAAGTGCAAAGGTGGCGAAGGAAGTCTTCAGGATTGCGCTTGGACCTCCCGACAAATGGGAGCTGGTGCGTGTGATTATCACAACGATCTGGGCATCCAATGCCTGCCCGTCCATTCCGAAACTTTGGGCCATTGGCGAGGCATATACTTCGATAATGCGCCATCCACAAAGGCTCTGGGCAGGGATAATATCGTATATGCGGCCCAATCGGAGTCACGTCTGAAATATGTGGACATCATAAGGGCAGGAAGTGGCAAAGGATTCAGTGCCAAGTCGGCGGTCGAAGTCCAAGGATTACCTCCACAAATGGAGCACGTGGTGATCAGTCACTCGGCCTACACGGGATTCAATAGCACACGTCCCTGGGCAGGATTCCAGCTACAAAATGTCACCGTGAGGAAATGCAATGGCATTGGAGTCTTCGTCAACTCGAGTCAGGGCGCAGTGCAATTGGATGGATGCTCCATCGTGGATAACGCTGGAGATGGCATCAAATATGTGGGACACGATTTGAGGGGAACGGAAAGGAAGGATCGTGCCAGCATATATGACTTTTGCACTCTGCCCACAACGTCGGGGCAAACGTATCCCATTTCGCTGTCCTTCACGCAGAAATATTACTCAGGATCTAGCAAGGAGTGTGGCAAGTACTTCTTCACACGACCAGGATATCTACTCACCCTCCATTTCGAGAACTTTGTCCTGATGCAAAACGAAACTGCCACAGTGGAAATTTACGATGGAGCCTCGACAAACGATCGTCTGCTGTTCGAATGGAAGGCCAGGAATTTTACGAGGCCGCAAAGTGTCACCTCAACGAGGGAGAAAATGTTTGTGAGGATACGAGCGGATGCCAGGCAGGAGCTAAATGGTTTCTTCCGGATGACGTCCGGCGACTCGGTTGCCTACGATCTTAAGGTATCGCAATCCACGGTGGAGGATAATGGAGGTCGTGGTGTGGCCATCGACAATATAAGATCCAAGCTGCATGTGCACAGTAGCTCCGTCTCCGGAAACGGCCATGTGGCAGGAGTTCATGTGACGAGTGGAGCTGGAGACGTGAACATAACCAGCTCCAACATAAGCTTCAACAATGGCGCTGGCGTTAACATCACCTATTACGGTGGCAATCGGAACATCTCCAGATCGGCCTTGACTGCCAACAAGGGATATGGCGTAGCCACTTGGCTGAATCACACATCGGACGTAAATCGAATGGAGTACATACCCTTTAACCAAACCAGCGTGGTGGAGTACTCGCAAATCGCCGGTAACCTGGAGACTGGAGTCTTCCACGGCAACTTCTGTCGTCCCATTTGGGTGAACATCACGGGAAACAGCTTCAACGGTAGTCAACAAAATGATATATTCATTGAATCCTGCTACCAAGCCACTGCCAATGGACGACCCAACATGCAACTCCAGCTAGGACATAATCAGTTTAAATACTCCCAGGCGAACTCCATATATCTGAGCCCAGCTTTGAATCTTCAAGGACGCATCGAATACAATATGTTCCGCTTTGGTTCCTATGGTTGTCTGTTCATCAACAACGACTACATATATCCGGAGTTTAATTATTTCCCGGTCAAGCTGATCATACAGAGTAACTACTTCATGAGAAACAGCGGAGTCCATGTGGTTTCTCTGGGTCTATCGCCCTACAGCAGAGCTGAAGTACAGTATATACTCTTCACGAGGAACTTTGTGAGAGGTAACAATATTACGGAGGCTTTTGGTCCTCTAATCGCAGGCTCAGAAGGCAGTGATGGTGCTGGCCGACTTAATCCGCGATCCCGAGTGGCAGCGCCCGTTGTCGTGGGATCAAGTAATGTTGACATATTCCGGAACATACTGCACAATCTGGATTCCATGTATGAAATTGGCTCACAACTCACTGATCAAAGTAAGATCATCAACGCCACTTGCAATTGGCTGGGTCACACGGATGAGAACAAGATATACGCTCGTCTCTTCCATCGCAACGATCGCTATAATTTGGCGAAAATAAACTATCTACCATACCTGTTGCACAGCTCCAATCCAGGTTCCACTGCAATGATTACGGTTTCCACTGTGGTTCCCCGATTTTTCCACGAGGGAAGCGACGTCATTGGTGGCGAAGTCGATGGTCAGGATATGGTTCCAGCTGGAACGTATACCGTAACCAAGGACATCAATATCAGACCTGGTGGTAAGCTCATACTCCAACCCGGTACCACTCTCAAATTCGAACCCAGTGTGGGAATGATGGTGGCAGGAAAATTGGAAGCCAGAGGACGCAGACCCGATGATATACTCTTCACTTTGAAGCGGGAAACAATTATGGGCGAATCAAATGACACGGAAACCATCGACCTGGATAGCGAAACTGAGGCCATAGATATGGAAACGGAAGTAATACCCGCGGATGGTGTACCTCGAGTTCCAGTTCGCTTGGTCGGAGGAGCGGGTGCCAATGAGGGAAGACTTCAGGTTTACCTAAAGGGACGATGGGGCACTGTGTGTGATTATGGCTGGAATGTCCTGAATGCAGCTCTGGTTTGCCACCAATTGGGCTACTCCCTGAACCCTCAGGATTGGAGACTACTTCGCTCGCAATTACCGAATGCTGGCACTTCCGAGGACATTTTGATGGCCAATGTCAGGTGTACACTTCAGGATCGAGACGTGACCAAGTGCCGGGCTGAGTACGAGTTCGAAAACACCTGCAGCCATGAAAACGATGTGGGTCTCAGGTGCTATGAGGGTGCCTGGGCTGGTGTTCGTTTCAGTATGTTGGCCGAAAGGGCGGATCTACAGTATCTAACTGTGGAAAAGGCCGGACTTTTCGATTATACCACCAATGCCTTTAAGCCCGCTGTTCAGATGGATCATGCGCGTCACAATCTGGAAAACGTAAGAATCGTGAACAATCTGCAAGACGGCTTGGGTATTATATACGCCGACATATATGCTGGCAAGTCAGTGAACAACATCAAAAACTCGGAATTCTCTGGCAATAAGGGAAGTGGAATTAGTCTAAGACAACTGGACTTCAGAGTCTCAGGATCCATTATCAAGGACAACAAAGGCAGTGGTGTTTCTCATGATGCCGTGATATCAGCATTGGATCAAAAGGAAATCGGGGGATGGTTTAACATGGCCACAGATTTCAATTCGTTCGATACCGACTACGATCCTTACCTCTTGCCCCACGAAATAAGCAATATCGACTTGGGAACCTTCGAACACAAGTACATAAGAACTGAAGAGCTACTGGGACAAAATATCAATCGCAAAATAGTGGTTCAATGCCCGGCAGGCTATGTCATTGGAATTCAGCTCTTGAATCCCATACACAATCTGTCCACAGAGAGCATTAACATCCTGAATGCCAGGACAGAGAATATTAGAAGTGATCTGTGGCAAGTTAAGCGAGACTTAAACGTATTCCCAGTAACCAGCAGCAGTTATGGCATTATCATCTACTACGAAAGCGGCCTGCAGGCCTTGGGAGGAGCTGTTTTGATGCTGAGCACAGTCACAGCTCCAGTGCAAAACATAAGGAATCGCATTGTCAGCGGTGCTGTGCCCACTCTAACCATTCGATCAACGAAGATACAAAAGAATTTGAGGGGTATTACGGGCATCTACTACAATCGCTACATAGGCGACAATGGAGAGTATTATTTGAGGAAAGCCAACGAATCAATTAAGCTCATCAACTCTGAGCTCAGCTACAATGAACGAGAAGCTATACTTATAAGGTCACCATTCTGGGATGTGATATCGAGTAACTTATCAGAGGTTACCCTTCATGTCAATGGTTCGCTAATCACTCAAAATGGACTTGGAATACGACAAATGTCGAAGGATCTGCGTTCGTCGAACAACCTGTTCCATTACGTCATACAGGATACTACATTCGAGCAGAATACTCATGGAGGCTTTCAGGTAATATTGAAATTGATCTATTTTCTTTTCAATTTAGCTAAGCTTTCTTTTTCCATTTCAGGTGTCTTTGCCATACGTGTGGCAATACAACGAAAACTTCACCCATTCGATTTATTTCGGCAACAGCACCTGGCAAAGAAATCGCGACTTCCGCATTTCCGTTTCCGGTCACTATACGGTCTTCAATATAACCTCCAATGTCTTTAGAGAGAATATCTGCCCTGGAGCTCTGATATCTCTAGATGGAATGGAAAAGCGACTTCGTTTCGACAACAATCGTTTTGAGTCGAATAACGCCAAGTTTGTGCTGCTTTTCAAGGCGGATTCCCTAAGTGAAATCATTGGACAAGTACCTGCCAGCATCGAATTTAACAGCTTCAAAGGAAATAATATTGTTACCATGACGGCAAACTACAGGAATCACTACATGAAAGTGGCCAGAAGGATACGGAAACAACACAAAATACCCACCGCAGTGATTCGACTGGATGGTGTCCAGAATGTGCGACTATATCGCAATCTGATAGCCGAAAATGAAATGGACTATAATTTGGTGGCCGGTGTGAGATCGGCCAGATTGAATAACTACTTTGAGGCAAGAGAGAACTGGTGGGGCACCAAGGATACCGCATTCATAGAGGCTAAGATTTTCGACTTTGACAACTGGAACGACCATGCGGATGTCATATATCAGCCATTCCTGATCGAAGACAGCTACGATGCCAGTGTTTCTGTGGTTGTACCCTTCAATCAAGATCAAGAGATAGATTTGAGCACCTATAGAGGTGGTCGAGTGTATAAGGACTTGTTATTGACGAAACAGAGTACCCCCTACTATATATCCTCTGATATCACGGTTATGCCCGGCAAAACGTTGACTATAAACCATGGCGTCACAATGGAATTCGAACCGAACGTGGGAATATTGGTTTTGGGTACACTAGTGGCCATTGGATACAGGGAATCGCCTATCGTGATGAGGCCCTTTAGAAATGCCACCAGGGAATCTCTGATCGATGTTCAGCCCAAGAAACGGGCTCTGGAGGATATGAGTGCTCCGCTCACCGAATTCGATTCCATAAGACTGTGCACCAGTGCCAACAACTGCACAGGAGATGCCGACGGATTGTTCGGATTGAATGAGGGCTTTTTGGAGTACTTCAATCACACCACTCTTCAGTGGGTGCCTATTTGCGACAGCAGATTCACGGAGCGGAACGCTCAAGTTGTTTGTCGCGAACTGGGCTATGATCCTCTGAATGTTTACTATGGTCATGATCGCAGGATAGAGTTCCACACGAACTCACTGACGCGAATTTGGTCATGGGTGCAACCATTGGAGTGTCGAGGTGACGAGGAGAGAATGGAGGATTGTGCGGAGCGATTGAATGGTCAACTTTATGGACATCGCCACGAATGCCGTTGGGACGACGTATTCGTCTTTGTCAGCTGCAATGGCATTGCTGACGATGAAGTTTATTGGGGTGGCATAAGATTCGCCAACTCCAAGTTCGAGGAAATCCAATATGAACATCGTTTGCACAACACTAGGTCACATGCGCGGTTGCCACTGAGGGACAGTCAGTTGGAGTTCGTCAGGATCGAACAGGCAGGCATACTGCATAATCACAAAGCCGCTGCCATTCAAGCCATTCACAAGAACCCATCCATAACCTCGGTGAGCATAGAAAACTCGGCTAACCATGGCATAAACATGATTGCACCCAGTGGTAAACTGAATTTGAATCACTTGAACATTAACAATACTTTGGGAACCGGAATTAGCATTGTATCGCTGAGTGGCGAGGGCCGCGATAGCGATGAATCTAGTTTTACGCCCTTGAAGAAGTTGGATCTCCCATATAAGCTCTTCTCGCTGGTGGACATTTGCGATCCCCAAAAGGTGCTGACCATCGAAGAACGCATGCTGATCTACTACAAGTATGATAACAATCCAGTGAACTGTGTGAAGATCTTCACCTCCGCTTTTCGAGCTAAGCCAATCGGTTTCAGATTGCTGCAATCCAATTTGTTCAATCACTCCAAGTTGTATGGCAGAACCGATTTTATCAAGTTGTACGACGGTGATATCTACAATGTGACTGCCACTTATTTGGGTAAAATCGAATCTGATACGGATAATCAAAGATCGTTCTTCAAGACCAAGGGCCCAACGATGAGTCTCCAGTTGGTGGCTAGTGGTGCTCCCGAAACACATGGTTTTATCGCCGAGGTCGTCACTGTGCCCATTTCCACTTTGGGTCAATGTAAGCTACTTGAGTGATGCCAAATATATGTTTATTTTAATCGTGAAATACTCTACAGATCGCGATGCCTTGCACAATATCACAGATACTCATATCTCAGGTGCGATCAAAGGGGCGGTTACGTACTCTTCCGCCGGTGAGGTCACGCCCACCTTGACCTTAATTGGCAATCGGATAGAAAAGAATTGCCGACAATTGTATGGCAATTTCTCCACCTGCGCTTCAGCTCTGAATTTGGATGTGCAGAACATGAATTCGTTGTATTTTATGGTAGGGTCTTTAAGAAACATTACTATCCCATTCAAAGACTACAACTTTCTTAATCTCATTCTCAGAACAACCTGGTAACAGAAAATCAAGGTGGTCTTCGGATTAGAGCTGATTCCCGAGGTTCAGCCACCTCACTTCGTGGCTTTGTTCATCACAATCTCTTCATGAGGAATCGCAATCGTCCAGCTCTGTTCGTCGAAGGCAGACAATCCTCGCCGTATCAAGAAGTGGAGCTTTATCGCAACTACTTTGCCCAGAATATGGCTGGTTACGAGGATGTGATAAGATTGTGCCAAGTGGTATCCAACTTTAGCTATAACTATGTGCACAGCAATGTGGGAGGCAGAATCATGGAGGTTTCTGGCTTCGAAAAGGTGCGGTTGCAGATCTATCAGACAACGGCTCACAATGGTTTCTACAGGTGGGTCACCAGCTTGGACTATCCTCTGTGCTCGTTATTAAAATATAATTTTTTTTAGGAATTTTGCCACCAACTGGATGACCAGGGCAACAATTGTGGCCGGAACGGCTGGCCAGCAATATGTGGATAATATTTTCGAGAACCACGAAAACGACTATGAGCTGCTCACAGTCAACAATTCCATGTAATTACTTTTATTCTCGTTTAAAATACTAAATGAAATTATTCTACTTTTTTATAACTTTATGATTATAATTTGTAAACTGTTCCAATTTTGCTGTGCCTATTCTACTAGTCTTTTAATGGAAATCTAATTTCTAATTTCATTTTTCCCATTTTCTGCAATTTTCCTACTTGTAGTTTGAGTTTTGACTATGAAAACAGGTAAGATAAATATAAGTCCTTTGTAGAGTGGCCATTAATATTAATTTTCCTTAACTAGGACCTTTGAAACCTGGAGCTCCAAGATCGACGCTCGTCACAATTATTGGAGCTATAATAATAGCATCTCCGTTCAGTCTCGTATTAGAGATAAATCAGGTGAGCAAGGACTTAAATCCATAGATTAAATACAACTCTATAGCTTTCTGTAATTCCCAACAGATGATCCTATGCTACTGGAGGTCTTAGCCGTGCCCTTCCAAATGAACAATGAGACAATACTGGACGGTAAATGTCCTCCAGGTTGGGCACTGGTCCATGACACCTGCTTCATCTACGTGGGAGCTCCCATGACTTTCCACGAAGCTCGAGACTTCTGTCGCTCGGAGAACTCCACAATGCCCTTCCTACGCACCGATAAGACTACGCTATGGAAGTATTTGCAGAGCCAGATGCGACACCTGAAATATCCGGATAAGGTTTGGATTCAGGACTATAATCACATCGATCGCTGCACGAACTTTGTGTTTGGGGAAATCGAAATCGAGGATTGCAACAAGGAGCGCGGTTTCATTTGCGAATCGGATCCCAGGGTAAAAAACTTAAGAGATAATAGAATATTGGTTAGTAACTGTCTTCTTTCAGGTTATCATTGATCCTCTGTCCTGGCGAGCAGACATCTTTGCCATCAGTATTATCTCAGCCTTTGTTCTTGCCATTATATTGCTGATCCTGGTGGCCTTCTGTTGGTTCGCTAAATCAAAACATCGGCACACCCAACGACTCCAGAGGAGAAACAGCATTCGCCAAAGTCTTCGCAGCTTGAACAGCATCGATCCACAGGGTTCCCTTCGCAGAAGACCCAATTATGTATGATTTGCTTTTGATTTTATTATGAATTTATTTTTATTTGATTGTTTTCCTTATTTTTTATCCATTTTATGTTAACCATTTTGGTTCTTCGCTAATCAGAATATGTCCAGCAATGGAACATTGTCCAAGGGTCAGGACTACAAGCAGATGGTGGCCAATGGTTCCATAGATTCCATGGACAAAAGTGTGTTGAGCTCGGAAGCTGGTAGCTTTGAGGGCTACGAACAGAAGCCCCACTACAATGAGTATGTGAATCAGAATGCCCTGAGACCAGCACAGCCTGCACAGGATCATCAGAGCCACAAGGTGGCCACCATTTCCAAGGCAAGTGGCCACAGGGCGAGAGCCGCTGCAGCTGCAGCTGCGGCCTTGGAGCCCGACGCCTTTGAGTTAAGCTACCGCAACGAAGGATTCCGGGATAACTCCACCTACGGTGGCAACACGCGAGCCAATTCCATTAGTACCAGTGTGGCAGAGGACACGCCAATCATACATCACACAGATCAGGAGATCGATGAGGGTGGTTCCGATTACTATGGAAATGCGAGCACCTTGCCACTTCGAACCGAGGGGGGCACTCCGGCTGGAAGGCGTGGCCAACCCGGCTTGGCCTTTCTTAGCGAACTCAAACAGAACCTGCCCGAGTACCAAAGAAGCTCGCACAGCAGTTTCATGCCCCACCGAAGCAGCGGCGACTCCCTGCCCTTTGATCAAAAGCTAGATCAATTCAACTACTCCACAGAGTCCTCACTGTACCGCCCAGCGCCTGCGGTTCCCAGTAGTCAGCAGGCAACACCGGCGGACATGCGACGTCCGGACTCGTACTATACTGCCGTCAGGAGTAGCAAAGCTCCAGTATCACATTACCGGACACCGAGGCCACTGGCACAGCCACCGGCCGCACCAAATGTGGCGCCCTCGGGTGGACCGGCGCAACGGCGTCCCAAGACGGTTTACCAAACCGCATCCGAGGAGTCGTCCCCAACGACACCGTCACCACTGACCAATCAGTACCACCGCTCCAAGTCGGAGGCTCTGCTCGAAACAGATTTCGATGGAGATGGAGGATCGGCTGGTCTGCAGCCACTGCAAACAAACGGACGAAGTCACAGTCAGCCCCTGGAAACGGCCATGTGAAGTGTCGTCATCAAACCCATACTCTAATTTAACACTCACTTTACACATTAACCCTTTACGGAACTGACTAAATACTAGGACAAATTTGTATTTTATTTATAGAGTAAGAGTTGCTACTTGATTTAGTATTTGTTTGTAAGCCTACCGTTTTGGATGAAACAGAACACTTTGATTTTTCTTTTCTTTAGCATCCCCACAATTATTTTTGTCAGTTTCGTTTAGGATAACAACCACCACAGCTTCTTAGCTTTTAGTTTGCCCTTAAAAATTATAGTATACTTTTTAAAATCGAGATTACGATTGAGAGAGACCAAGAGAGACGAACACGCCCGCCCGTTGTTTTTTGTGTGGTAAACTTAAATCATTCCATCCATTAACTTTAAGTCTACCATTAACTATTGCCGAAACGAATTAGTTATAAGTTGTTGTACATACACAGAAAAATAAAACAAAATTAAAATAGAAACTATTAAAATCGGGTAGTTTTTATTTTAAAAAAAAACACTTGGAAGCACTTTAATCACTGATTCAATAAACTTGTATTATTCCCTCGATCCGTAAAAATGTAGCTAATACATGGACCAATTGGCAATGGTTCGAGTCTTCGATAAATGTAAAACACCGAACTGTAGAAACAATTTTACCTGATAACAGTTATCTGCCAGCTCTGATTAAAATAATTTATAATTTATTTACACCTACTTATTGCACTCTCTTAATTGCATTGCTCTTGTAAGGTACCAATCAACAGCAATATAATTAAAAGTTATTAAATTTCGATCATATTAGATTCAAAGTGACGTGTCTCAATTTGGATTTGGCATTGAGAACTTAATAGTTTTTCGTAAAGAATGTTCATTGGGTAAGCTCTTTATGCAAGGCACGCGCAAAAAAAGAAAACTGTTGTTACTGGAGAGTGCTGCCAGCTCTGAGCGACAAGTTCTATAGAAATGGAAAAGGCTAAATAGTATTCGTATTCTTATATATCTAACATAGTATCTAGATGTCAAAATATTCATATCTAATAATATGAGCTGTTTACAAACACATAAATTTCCTAAAAAGCAATAGTAATGGAAACGGTTGACAATAATAATTATGCTTTTCATTACCTTCGTATTAATGCTAGAAAAAGCCCAAGTTGGCAACACTGCTGGCACAGAGCACGCGTGCTCGCTCTTCGTTTCTTTTTGAGCGCTTGTTTAGTTGGTCAACTCTCCAAAGAACGCGTCGCGTGCTGTTTAATTTCTGTAGTAAGCGCCATTCATCGTTTTTCACTCGCCGCCGTTGGTCCGTTTTTCCGCTGGTTTTCCTGCAATTCCACAACCGAAAAAATATATTTAATTCTCTAATAAAATAAAATACACAATTTTGTTATCAAACAAAAGGAAAACCAACATCTATAGAGGGAGACGGAGATACGCGAGAGAGAGCGAGCGAATCAAGTAAGTTTTCGACTAACGGTGACTGTGGCAATGTGTGTACGTGCGTGTGTGTGAGGTGAGAGAAAGAGGGTCCTGCTGAAGTTGCAAGTGCTAAATTTAGAACTCAAGCTGAAGGCTGCACCACAACCACCTCCCCTCCACCCACCACCCACCTACGTCAGACGCTCTCTCCAGTAAACGAAACAGAGACAGAGAGAGAGAGAAAAAACACTTTTGCAGTGTGTGTGTGGTATGAATGGAACAAAAGTACTTGGTCTTGCGGAGGAGCGAGACAGCTGATGTGTGCAAGTGTGTGTGGCACGTAGACTCGTAGTAAAATTTTCCGCGTAAAATTGAAAGCAAATTGAAAAGCTCACGAGGGAGTTTGCAAATAGTGGCAAAACTTAAAAGGAAGTAATACAAAATAATAACTTATAAAACATGTGTGTGCACAAAGCGAAAATCGTATTTACATTATGAAACAAAAGTAAGAAATTAGACTTTGGTTTTAATTTTGTATCCTTTTTTAACAGTTGTGGCTAATAATAATTATGCTTTCCACACGTACTTTGTATTAATTAAAATAAATTAAACAAATGTGTAATAAAAAGTTACACGACGCTTGTAAGAAACAATAAATTGAGAAAACTGCCTCGAGCAGCCGAAAAACCAGTTCGTGCGTAGTTTTCCATGTCATGTTTTCCCCATGTTTTCCACATTCGGTGGCGAAAAGCGAGCTCCAAACAATTTCCCATATCATCGTTGCAACTTTTTTGCCGTATTTCTTCACCTCCCCTTCGTTTTCTTCTCTTCCCTTACTCGCCTCTTCTTTTTGCTGCCACACGTTACTACTCATAGACATGAATATATAGGCATATAGTCATTGGAATAGGAACCTGCCCGCTCCAGCTGCTTCTTCTTTCGTCTATAAGTACCAAGGTGCGCGACAAAATTGTATGTTAAATTGTATGGAATGTTATCTGAAAAATCAGATTCCATTTCTAAACATTCCGTTGTCAGCTGATCTTGATCTTCTGTCTGTATTATGTATAAAGATTGCAGTTGTCAAACCAAACTTAACAAAGTTGTGCAAAGTAAGAAGTCATAATGACTTAATGGTATTTAAACTTAAAGGGCCCTTACACTTTTGTTCGCCACCTTGTCCACCGATGTTGGAGGCACGAGTTGAGCGCGCATGTACAAAAGCAAGCAGCGATACGTCAGTCCCCCTGCCCCCGCTATATTCCATGGGCGCCCACACGGGCATCATCGCATCCACATCCAAAGTGTAGTAAGTGCACTTTGTGAGTGCGGCCAGGGTTGCCAGGCAAGCGCGATTTGCGCAATTGTTGGGTGGGAACGGGCGAGGAATTCAATGAATGGGAAAACAAGCTGCACACAAAAGAAAATCAACCGAAAGAAATTTGCAGGGAATGTTAATTTCGCGCAGTTAATTACTACACGCCGATTATCCACAATCAATTATAGTGCGCAACTTTTGCAATTAAACAAGTCTTACATTGTTGTGTAATAAGATAGGGGGTCGAATGCAGCTTAAAGTTTATTTAAATATGTAGTTGTTTTATGTTACAATTTAATTTACTGTTCTGTTATTTGATTGAAAAGTTCTGGGGCCGGAGAAATATTCTCGAATCTTTATTATTTCCTTAAAAATTTATAAAATATACGTTATGACATTTATTTATTTTAACAACTTCTATTCTGATTATATTTGGTATAAAAAAAGATTTGAGGCTCCCAAATAAAATAAAATATCATTTAATTTGATTATGCTGCTGAAGTCAATTTAATTGGATTTTTCAGCGTACGTCTGGTAACCCTGAAATTGCAAGAGAATCGTGGGTTGCACGCAGTGGAGAATTGGCTTATGGCAAGGGGAATGCGGGTCTCTCTCCAGCGCCAGCGCAGAGATTTTGATTTTCAGAGACTTGGAGACACATTGCCACATTGTGGTCGCAATGGCTTTTCAGTTGGAGCGCAACGTTAGCCGGTGACGGGCGGTGGGCTGTAGCGAATATACCCGATATATACCCGATACACACAGTAACACCGTAGTAACCAGCAAAGTCAGCAGGCGTAGGCGGATCCAAAACAGTTGCACAACTGCATTTCGCCAGGAAATTCGAAAAACGCTGAAAAGCAGAACTTAAGCTAATGCCGCGGAGTGTTTGAGAACCAATTTCGATGGGTTAAAAGGAATAAAACAGCAAAGCTTAACCATTTGGAGGTGCGGTGTGCCTGTTTATTATTTTTTTTTTGCGGATTTCGCGTCGTCTGGTTGCCGTTCCCGTAGCCGTGCCAAAAAAAATCGATAATTCCGTGCTGTATAAGTTACGGCGAAAGGTGCGCGGATATTCCGTTCGGGATTTGAGTTCGGTTCGGGTGATTTGAGGACCACAGCCAAGTGTGCGCGAAAGAGAGTGTGTGGAGCAAGAGATTTGCAAATCACAATAAAACACTCGAAGTTGCAAATTCAAAGCTCATAATGGAGTTTTCTGCACGAAAAATATAATAGTTTGTGATCAGTCCAGATATCGGAATAAAACTCGGAATACGACTTCTTTAAACCAGGAAACCGAAGAGAGAGAGAGCAGGAACTCTAACTCTCTCGCCGCTACCGTTACTCGTTGACTACGCATTTACAACCGAAGAGAGTGCGAGAGAACGTAAACGTGATTGAAATTTTTGCACAAAGGGGATGCACGACGAAGCAGCGCGTAAAAATAACAAACAAAAATACATGCGGAGGCGTATAAATAGAAACGGCGTGTAAAGCGCAACGGCACAAAAGTCAGTAGTATGTAGTAATAGTAGCGCGAACAGAAGGCGAAGGAGAAGCACAAGCACAAGGAGAAGCAGAAGGAGGAGAGGAATAGCGAATTCGACGTCGACTGCGGCGCCGACTGCGACTGCGGCGTCGTAGTAAGTTTTCTGCACTGTGTGTGTGCGCTGCGTGGGTGCATCGTTGTCGTTGTGTGCGTGTGGCATGCGAAGTGAATAACAGCCAAAGCAGAAAATCATGATAAAGTTTGTCAGACAGAAAAATCGCGAAAATACACTGAGGGAATCGAAAAATTTTATGCGTAAAAAGGTGCGATTTATAAATGAACATATAGTTTTAAGGATTTTTTAACATAGTTAAAGAAAAAGTAGTATTTTTTTTGTTGTATAAATTGCGAATCTCCCGGTTGTGAAAAATTAATCTTTAAAGTTCACTTTATATGAATAATATTTAATTAATAAAATTAATTTATTCTTCCGCAGCGTGAATCGAATGACTCTGGCACCGAATCTGATGGTGAACTCCTCGATGTGGAAAACCAACGTCACTTAGACGTGGATATGGAAACTAGTAAGATATCAAACAGCACATACAGATCTTAAGATACTTTTAAAGACTACTTACTATATCGGATATCCTAACTTTTTGGCTTTGTTATCATGTTAGGTGTTGCTGGCCAAAAACCAATAGCTTCTGCAATGATGTGTCACCAGCAGACGTCGTCATCCTGCGCCCATCTCATGTACGACCAGCACAGTTCCGAGGAGGAGTTGGAGGTGATCAACGGGCCGTCCTCGCAGGCGGGTCAGCATCCCGGAACGGCGGCCACAGGCTCATCGTGCGCCTCCCGGATCTCGAATCGCGGATGCACCTCCTCGCTGGACACGGAGGCGCCCTACGAGGAGCGGGCCACCACCTCCAACTCGAAGCGTTCTAGCTCCACGTTGATGGTGGAGAACCGCAAGCGATCGCTGGCCCACAGCTCCGACGATGAGGTGTGTTCCGGTCAAACAGTATCGAAATCTTTTAATCCAATCTGTGATTGTAATCCGAAACAGTTGCGCAACTCGCTGGAGCCGATATTGACGCCCGTGAATTTTCGCACATCGCCGCCATTGGAGGCATTCAAGCCAAATCGTAGCCATATGATGTTCCGCTCCACAACGCCACTGATATTATCGGAGGCCCGATGTGGCATCGAAAATATTAAATTATGTGATAATAGTGTAAACGAGGAGAATGGTGACAACGGCGGTGGCGGTGGCGTGGCCAATAGCAGTAAGTGCGCCAAGATTGGTGCAGGTAATGCCAGCGGAACTGGGGCCGCAACCGGAAACGGAAACGGCGGCAACGAGAATGAGCCGAGTGTGATCAAGGCGTGCAGCAGCTCGCTGAAGATGAGCAACAGCAGCCACCACATTTACCAGCCGCAGCCGAAGTATAGTTTCCACTACAACAGCTCGCGGAGCAGTCCGGCCAGCACCACTGGCCTGGATATGGAGGTGCGTTCGGTCAGTCCGCCGGCGAAACTGTTCCACTGCGCCATATCGCCCAGGCGGCGACCCAGTAACAATGCCAGTGGTGCAGCCGGGGGCGCCACAACAATATCACCATCGTCAGCATCATCATCATCAGCCACAACAACGACACACAATGCTGCCAATTCCGCCGGAAATGCCGCTAACGTCACCGCCGTCGCCACCCAGAGACTGCAGCGACCGCATCGGCCGTGTTTAGATTTTGATAAGATGCAGCAGGTTAGTCTCTAATGCAGAGCACGCTAACACCAGAGCAGCAGCCGGAAAAGGATCGTCGTCGGATTGGGACGGGGAGCAGGATGGTCAACGGAACGGGGGGCAAATCAAAGACTTTTTATACGAACCAACAACCACAGCAGGCCGCTGAAACTGAAACAGCATTCGGAGGATAACCAGAGTGTCTAGGGGCTAGTAAAAACCCTAGATTATGTGAGCGAGCAGTTTCAGGATTCAGATTCAAGCGCAAACAGCAGCGGGAAATATCATCAAATCAAATTATATAAATCTAAAGGTAATTCAAATTTTAACGCAAACCAAAAACACAAAAAAGAGACAAACCTAAAATTTACAATAGATGCAGCTATTTTTTCACAATTTTAAACTGAAAAACTGTAACAAAAACTGTAATGCGAACACGGATCGAAAGTTGAGGACAAACAATAGATTTATAGAAGCTCCGGGATGTAAAGTTGAGGGAAAATTGAATAGCGCGGGGGGTTTAGAGACGGAAAATCATATGCCAGCCGTATGATAGAAAGGATCACAAGAGTTGATTAAAAATATGTATAAGGAAAAGCTCTGGGTGTAATGAATTAGATGATAAAAAGCCAGCCAGTGGAAACTGTGAACTGTAAATATTGTATTTGTGTGGGATAAACCAAAAAACTTTTGAAGAATTGGCATGCCATCGATAGCAGAAAATGCGATATGGGGGTGTAGAACGGTAGAATGTATTTTAATTTTTTAAAAAGCCGAAGAAAAACACTTGTGGTGATGTGGCAGAAGACTCAAACTTGCAAAAAAGAGACAAATTATATTTCTATAAAACGAAGGAAAGCTGAGAAAAGCGGAGGCGGCTAGCGGGAAAGCGGGAAATTTGGAAGGTACGGACGATGAAATAGCAACAGCAACAATGTGAAGCAACAATAGCAACTGAAATAATATGATATAAACAGACAAACAGAACCTTTTGTAATGATCAACGGGGGGAGCCGGAAAACGAAACTGTCGCAGCGACAGTTGAAAAGCAGTAAAATTATGTGTTTAATGTACAACATAAAATAGCAAGCTATTTTATACACAATATTCAATTTATCCACATCTAAGAGAAACGATTTAAACCAAAAAGCTGCCATCAACACTCATGCATACGATTAAAGCTCTTTAGTTTTACCAATATGATTGATGATTGCTTGGTGGACAACTAGTAAGCGCAACAACTAAACAATTGGCAAATGTTTGCAAGCTCATATGTGTATTAGTAAAGCATAATTACTACCCTTCTTTGTCGCGTATATGAAGAATCTAACGAGATCACAGCAAGTAAACCCATATTCAATTCAAGGAAAACCAAATGAAACGCAAAAACTAAAAACTAAAAAACCAGTAATGTGTGCAACCATAGCAAAGCAAAAGTAAACGAAACATACTTTTTTAAGTACCATATATATGTAAAAGCAAACAATGATGCAAGTCAGAGCGAAATATTCAATGTAATGCTAATTTTAAATCATATTTACTAACGAAAGGCAGGCTAAATTTCAGTTAACTCGAATCGAAGAGTAGCCAATGGAATCGCAGTGTTTCGTATGCTAATTTTCTCAATAACCAACCAACAATCTCATGCCCACTAAAAACGTTTCACACACAATCCCACAATCAACACTTGAGACACTCGACACACTCAACCTACCAAGACAGCATAATCCACACCACCAAGACACCAAGAATCTATGTAATAATAGCGGGGAATCGAAGCTGGAGGAGTTAGGATCAGGCTGGGAGATGCGAAGTGCAGATATGATACTGATACTAGGAATGCAGTTTTCGTAATTTTTAATTAATTAAACAAAAAGCAAGCGAGGATGAACAGATGAATTATATTATATATGTGTAACAAACGGGAGAATCGGAGGATATCATGGACTGAGCGTACATTAAAGCGTGGAAAAGATAGGAAGCTGGTGAGCCAGCCAATACTAGGATTTTAGTTTATAAGCTCTGAAGCGAAAGGAAGTTGCAGTGAGAGAATAGAATGGCTAACAAATACGGAAAGCACACACAAATCTATGGAATGTATGGCTGCGGAGCGTTTATGTTGAATATTTTTGAGAAACAAAATAAAAAAAAACGACGAAAAAAAGGGAAGAAACCAATTATGTTGTAAACAAAGAATACAAAGATTTCATTGCGTTTTGAGCCCGCTGACAGGCGCCCAAACACTTGTGTTGTACATAGTTACATTATTAATAACAATATATATACTTACTCATTAACAATTAAGTCGACGAACGGTACAAGTGCAAAAAGAGAGACAGATGTGTGAAAAACAAAAACATTTGAGAAAAAACGAATGAAATGAAGATGACATGACGAAAACATGGAAAATAATAAAGAAATGCTCTGCAATAGAAAATTTACTAGTTGACATATTTATTTTGCAGATATCACAAGGAAATTGGTGGGGACAGCAAAAGATACTCTGTGCCAAATTGCTTAGGAAATGTACAGATTTATTCAAGAGTTGACTTTAAAGTGGAATATTCTTAAACTTGAAGCTCTTACACATGATTTTCTTTTTCCATAAATACTTACTACGATATCAGTTATTTACAGAACTTGCACAAAAGTGGGTACAATAGACTTGGGCTTATACTACTTTGAAGAAACCTTGGCACAGCATGGCTATAAGCCCAGGATTTTCTGTCCAGTTTGGTCGCGCATGGCGTCAGACTTATGGTTTTGGGTGTTGGTGGCCACCTCGTCATCCTCTTCGATTGGCATTTGCTTATTGCTCGCGGCTGCCCTCTTCTTCTTTGCTTTTTCCGCAGGCGGTTGGCTTGCTCTGCTGGGATCGTGGATCCTTGAATGTCGCTTGAGATCGCCTGAGACTCGGAATTTCTTTTCACAGATGGAACACTCGTACGGCCGCTCCCCCGTGTGCACTTTAATGTGGCTGAGCAGGTAGGAGCTGGCCCGGAAGGTCTTGTCACAATACTGGCAAGCGTAGTTCTTCTCCCTGGTATGGATTCTTCGGTGGACAACCAGGGAGTAGCGCCGGGAAAAGCTCTTTCCGCAAAATTCGCACATGTGCGCCTTGACGTCGCTGTGCCGCGAGATGATGTGGTACTTCAGGTCACCCCACTGCCGAAACTGAAAGTCGCACTTGTCGCATTTAAAGGGCTTCACGCCGGAATCTGAGGAAGATAGGAGCACCAAGGATTAGGGGTTTATTTGTAAAAGATTCTGGGTAATCACTTACGTGTCCTTTCGTGAGCCTTTAGCGCACTCTGCGTGTAGAAGGATCTCTCGCAGCTTTCGCATTTGTGAGATCTCTGCTGATTGTGCGTGTACTGATGGTACTTGAGGGCATTGTACGAGTTGAAATCGCGGTTGCACTTGTCGCAGAAATGTTTCCTCCTTGTCTTGTTCTCTGCCTCCTCGGATAAACTCGTATCCAAAACCTCCATCTGAAAACTTTCATTTGGCTCTTCAGCATCGGGATCTCCTTCCTCAAACGACGAAGCTGGTCGGCTATCGGTCATGTCGTCCTCTTCCAACTTGAAGGCTTCACTTAGCTCTAGGGGAGATCTGCGCAGCTGCTCGATGGAGGAGTTGGCTGGTGGAACAGAGGGAATCGGTGGTGTTTGGCAGGCAGGTGGTGCAACTAACAAGGTTTGCTCATTCGGCTCGCAGGCTTTAGAGAGTGTTTTCTCCAGTTTGGCTTCCTCTTGAGGGTCCGCCTTCTCGGGACTAAGAAAATCGAGTGCCATGTGGTCGCTTACATGAGGATTCTCTTTAAGCAGTGGAGTAGCTGGCTCTGAAGAGACTGGTGGCGGCTCTCCTGGCATCAGAAGAGCCGGAAATGTGATATCCCTGAAGTTGTTGTTAAACCAGGGCGCCGTCATTCCGCTGGAGGTCAATTCAAGATCCACCAGTTCATCGCAGGTGTCTTCTATTGAAACCTTGAGCACCACATTGCGGATACCCTCGAGCATGTCTTCCGTATCGCTGAACTCCACGTCGTCCACCACGGGTACAGAATTCGGAGTGCTGCTGGTGTTAACGACCACGGTATTTAATTTGTCCGTGGGCTGTCCATGCAACACCATATTCACTCCGACGTTGGCAACATCATTCACATGGTGACTGATGTTGTGAAAGTTCTCAAAATTAAGCTGCACGTCCTGAAAAACCTGATCCAATTTGGCCTGCTCCTGTTGCAGCTGTGCGATATAAGAAACGAGTCTTTATCTTTAAGCTTTAGGCTTGAAATCCCAACTAACCTTATCCTGCGCAGACAAGCCACACATGTCGAGGGGTTCCTTTTGCTGGTGCTGTTGCTGTGGATCCTGGACGACCAGGCGCTGCTCCAGAACGGTGGGCTCGTAGTGCTGCTTCAGATGGGCAAAGAAGTCCAATTGGGTGTGCACAGCATAGCCGCATATTTCACAGCTATACAGGGAAGAGGGGGCCACATCCTGGACATGCTTGTGCTGGTGGTCCAGATCGGGGTCTATGTTGCCCTTGAGCTTCCGCGAAATGCGTTTCTTGTGGGGCAGCACCTTGCGGGCGTTCGTGCAGGAGGCGTTGTTGTGCGCATAGAGGAGATCTTCGTCCTCGTGGAGACCCGTGGACACGTCGATGGGCACCGTGGGCTCAATGGCCAGGGCCGGAAAAGTGGGCTGCGCATCCGCCTGGTGGGGCACAACATCATTTTCCGGCGATGATTTGTTCACAAACTGAAAGATGGTGTTGTGGAAATTCAGCTCCGGCGTCAGCGATTCCTTTTCCACGTAACCCACTCCGCTCTCGGAGTTGCCGGAACTGGGATTCGTGCTCAGATTCGTGGGACCTTCGGATTTGTAGGTCTGATCTATCAGATCCATGATGAAGTGGTTCGCCAGCAGCGTCTGCAAGTTGGTTGGGAACTGGTTAGTGCGCGGGATTTCAATCGAAACTTGGTCGCATTCCACTTACATGGTCGATGAACTGCTGGGTGTCCACTTCCTTGCGCTCCATTTTCCTGGAGTTTTTCTTAAATTCATTAAAAGCGAAAAAACAGATGTTTACGTTTTGTAGCGATTTTAGACCGATAACTTATCGATGTCTGTGAACCGAACAGTGCTGTAAAGGGCCACAAGTGATTGTTGTTGCAAGGAGAGCAGTGCTCAAGAGCAAGCAGTGAACTGCTTTATTGCTGTGGATAAAAACCGCGCACATTTAAACTCCGGTCGTATCATTTTAAAAGTGTATATGAAAAAGATAATATTTAATATGATTTGGTACTTAACAAATATTAATATCTAATACATTGGAAGTCCATATGCCCCAATCTGGCCCAGCTTTTCATTTAGTTCATTTAGTTTGTCTTGAACTTAATTTTGAATTTGTTCCACGTTTGTCAGGGTTTTAGATAAAACACTTGGTAACACATTAAAGGCTAATAACCGATTAACACCGACTTTCTAGTTACCGCGTGTTTTTAATTTCCAAGACTATCGAAGTGTTTGTTATGATTTATGGTGAATCCCTTCGAATTGCAGTTCGTGAAACATCAAAGTGCATTTGTTCTGGACTCTAAAAAGTTTCTCCCACTCGTGACGTGTCAATCGCCTCGCTAAGAGGTGTTCCTGACGGATTCCTCAAGGGATTCCATTGTTATTGTTATGATTCATGAGAATTCGTGTGCGTAATTATCCGATTCGATCTAAACACAGTCGGTTGGTATTTATTTGTGCAGCCATTCTTGGTGAGTCACTGGATGTGGCGGAGATCAAAAAGCTGCAGAGCCACGAAAAATTTGTGGATTGTCTAATAATTGTTTATTAAACATTAATAGACCATGGGCGAAGTGCTAAGCAGCCGTCGCTCGTCACATAAAATCGCCGAAAGAGTGTTCATAAAATTTTATGGAGTTTCTGCGGTTAGTCGCCACTTGAAGTCGGGCCTAAAAATACCAGAGGGTAACATATGGATGCTCCCCCAGTTCCCCTCTTCACTCCAATTTGCTGGCCTAAGCCCTCTGATCCGTTTACCATAAATATGTTGATATATCACTGAGCAGGATTAGCTTCCTGTTTGCGGCCATATGGAGATTGGAGCAGTTCCGCCGACTTGGGGGAAAGTGGGGGGAACGGCTCGGATTATGTGCCACTTCAGAATGTGGAATATATATGAAGTGTTAATTTGTAATGGGAATGTTTATGGCTCTGTTTGTTGTTGAACTTTATGTTCCAACCAATTGGTTGGTGAAGCAATAGGGAAATTCCCAGAGGGAGACAATAATTTAGAGGTTTTCAATATGGCGACAGCTTATCATTTAAGTTAATATCTGTTGAGGGTTTTATGCAAAAGAATAAGGAATAAATATAGAAACTATAATGGAACATTTTAATTAAAATTGATTTGCCGTTCTGAAATTTCTTCAAATATCTAGAATATGTGGTTTTATTGGATATTTTCTTAAAGGTCTTGTCCCAAACCTACATAGTTTTGAATTTTTTATTTATATTATTTTCAATTGTAGTATTATTGTGTGCCATATAAATATTGTTTTTTCATTAGTTGGGAATGCAAATTGTTTGCTTTTTGGCTCACACATTAGCAACGCCCACCAGCTGCCCACCAGAGCCCTTGATCTATTCCATCCTATAATCTATGATATACCATATAGATAGATGCAGATACAATCCTACCTGACTCTGGCTCATTGGATTATTTGCTGTGTGTTTATTTTGCGGGCTACCAAGCAATTCTTGTTTGTTTTTGGTTTATCGTTTTCATAAATTTTGTACAAATAAATAGGAATCTTTTTTTGTGCCTTTCAAATATTTTTCGCAAATATGAAAAGTCAATATTATCTTTTGGCGAAATAGTAAAAGTATTAACCTGCCTGGGTAAACACGATTGTTATGGTTGGATTCTGGGAACAAAATTTTGAGAAGATTCACTAGTTACACACAAATTGAGTATATAAATCAGACAAATAAGTATAAAATATAGTTATTTCTTTACTTACGTAAACTTTTCGAAACTCAAAGAATATTTCCACTTGATTTTTCCTACAATCTTGCCTTCAGTTCGTTAGAGAAGATTGTGTCGCAAAAAGAGGCTGCAAAAAAGACTGCGGCTGTCAACATTTTGTACATTATTACGTGGTATACAATACATAATGCCATTATTATCATAAGCGTGCTTTTTTGTGGATACAACAAAAGCAGCGGCAAGTAAGTTTGTGGACAAAAAAAAAACACGGCACAAGCGTAAGGACCTCCACCATCCTGCGCGACTAGAGGCAGGAAACATGCAAGTGCCCAAGTGCCTTCTTTTGTTCTTCGTCACGTACTGCGGTGCCATGGACCCTCCTCGCCGTCCGCCCATCGGAAATAACCGAAGCCCCATCCTCGGAAACAAGCAAACAAGTGTAGTAGTAGCACAACCACCTTGCAACAACCACACGGATCCGGCGCGGAGGACCACGGACCAAGAGGAGGACCAAACCTACCGCAGACTCGAGTTTGCGCTGCTGCTAAAAGGAAGCGGAAAGGAGCCTCATCAAGAGCGGTTCGATCACTGAAGGGAGCTTCAGACACCCTGGAACATGAAGGGTATATAGGGTTCACCAAAATCTCACCCCATTAACTAAACTTTAAAGAAGTTTCCTTTTGATTTAACATAATAATTTTTTTAAATAAATTACGTAATTATTACGTAAATTACGTAATAATTTTAAATAAAATACGTAGATTTAATTTAATCATAAATGGTTTGAGATCACAGTACTTTTGGTCAAAAATTATTTTAAAGAAGATATTTCCTAGTCCAAACAAATTATTTTATTTATTTTTTACGCTCGTTGTTTTTTTGTTGCCCCCTCTAGTTTGTTGCCTTGCGGCTGCAAATTATAAAACAAAAGCTGTAAAATGTAGCAAAATGCAAAAACAAACAGAGGAATGACAAGCACCACAATTTTGCCCTTGGGGTCTGGAAATCCCCCACAATATTCAGCAAACCACCCACTTTCTGCCCCGCTTTTCCATATTGCTGTTGGTGCTGCTGCTGCATAAATATTGTCAATAGCAACAACTACAGACGACAACAACAACAGCAGGGTTTTGGTATTTTGTCTGGTCGGGGGTTGGGAAATCCAACCCCTCTGCAGCCCCTGGCTCCACCGCCCCTGTTTCCTGTCGCATTCCCATTCTTAGCTCACGTTTTTTGTTGCTAACAATTTTGTGCTCATCTCAGCGAAAAATCTGTTGACGCAATTGTCACGTGCTGTTCTCTGGCAGTTTTTTACTTGCATCTCCGTTCGTGTCCTGCCAAAAGGAGGTTTTCCCTGTAGTTTTCCAGCACATGTTAGCGGGGCATGGGGGCTTTCTTGTCTCGTGCTATTTTTTTACCCCGAATCCGAGTTTTTAGCTCCTCGTTAAGTGCGATGCGGCGACGTACAAGTGGCGATAGCAATCTGATTTCCGTAACCCCTCGTAAAAAGGACATTTTGTACAGGATAATGAGGCATAATGATAAAAATAATTATAGATTATTGATTAGTGATACTAAGAGAAGCACAAATATTATTATTCCTGGGGCCTCTAGTGTTCTGGATTAATATCTAATTCATTTTAGATCCTTAAAAGGTATGCTTAGGTTTTTAGAAAAGCACAGGTGCACAGAAAACAATATCACACTCCAACCACCGAACTAATTACTGAATTCTCCCGCTTTATTGGGGTTTGCAAATATATTTCCCCTTCTTGCAAATACTTTTTATTCAGGGTATCGACTCATGTGCTACCCGCTAGGCTTGCACACGCCCTACTCTACCTTTTTGCCAAACTCGATATTCCGACATTTGTGCGCCACGAAATTTCGAATTCAAAATCGAAAGGAAATATATATACATATATTTACTTGAAGCGAAATGCTTCCCCGCCTCGCCAAAATGCATTTGAATCGAGTGGTGAGCGATAGTTTTCACATGTTTTGTTCGAGCATTAATTCCGTTTAAATGATTTCCGCAACAGATTTGAGCTTTGCACGTAATCAAGTGGAAATGAATTTGACCAACACAAGAGGTTTATACACACATCAGTTTTCCTGCCTTTATGTTTGCGGTGTCCCATTAGTTTGATTGTTTCGAAGGCCACTGAGCCGTGAAAAATATCAGACAAATAAAAATCGAAATACCGAAATGAGCTGGTTTTTTTGTTAGCGAAAGTGCAGATTTTTGATAGCCGTTTTCAGGACTCGCAAAGGATGTCATTGACCCAGTTACTTTTCAACTATATTCAATTCATATATTTATGTATTTACCATACAAGGCCATGCTCAAAATCAACTCCCAAACCAAAATCCCACTTTAATCGAGGACAATCCCTCAGTTCGACCTTGTAGTGGCAACCAAAAAACCAAAGATTACAAACACCAAACTTGAGATTTGCTAACATATCGTGACTGTGACTGTGACCAAATATCGCGACAGGATCTTCGAAGGACTCCAGTCGAAGGTCAATGTATGGCCACAGTTTTGCGTTAGATCCCAAAGTTTCAAGCAATACTGCGTACGGTTAACCAGGAGAGGCCAAAATATGCCATTTACTTTGGCCACATATCGTTCTACGGCTCAAGGACGAATCTCGGCCGGTCCAAGGACGTTTCTCGGGCAACTGAAGGAAACACGAGATACGAGGACCAGCAGCAGCAGCTGAGTTTGGCCTGCTTGCTGTCGTCGGGATGTCAATGTCAGCGGGTGCCGTTCGAGTCCTTTATTCCGGCATCCTTACTCGAGGCTCATCATCACGCAGGCAGGCGCATCCTGCCGCGTGGATGCCCCCTGGCTCTGGATTCCCGTTCCCATTCCCATTCCTATTCCCGATTTCCAATTCCGATTCCTGGTGCCTCCTCCGGTGCACCGCTGGTGCAAATCGCCGGCATTTAACACTAACCTTCCGATCTCTGCTGCCGTCCAAGGAATTTGCCAGCGGGCTAAGAGGACAAAAGACGGAACTGCAAGACGCTTTCCAAAACCAAAACAGCACCTGAGTTTTGGGCTGCTCCTTTAGGCAAAAAACACCTTTGACTTGTGTCAATTGTAAAATCCTAACACTGCGACGAAGTCTAAAGGATGCACGTGGAAATATACTTTAAAATGTTGTAAAGATAAAATTTTGAAATAAAATAAGAATTTTTCCAAGTGCAAGGACCAATTATACCCTGTATTTACTCTAGCGTGTTCCCAAGTTCCTCCTTCTGGACGCACTGCATTCTATTTCTAACCGTTCTCCTTGTTGCTCCTCACATATTTACCCAATGATAACCAAATATTTTCGATGCGAAGACATTTTCCAATTTGAAGCAATGAAAACATACAAGTCGCTGGCGGCCTTTGATGTTGCACGTTCATCTGCGACTTGCCTCGCTCGACTCCTTGCCGCATGAAATTTGAGTGAGTCAGTCAGGCTCAAGTGCGTGTCTGCCCTTCCATTTTGAATGCGTGTGGATGTTTCGATTCTTTTTTTGTAATTAACCGACTTTCGAACACATCGGCGGCACTGCCTACTTTTTGTTTCCTTTTCCGTACGCGATGTTGCCACGTCCACGCCTAAACACTTCACGTGCCGCATGTGTTTCTTGTCCCCAATCTTCAATGCACTGAAAGAAATCTATATATATGTAATGGAATTAGATAATCATTAGATATTTTTATGTTATGCAAAACCCACTTTATTGACTGATTATAACTAGTACTTGAGTCAGTTAGCCATGTGATTTGAACTTATTAACTCGCCAATTTTTTTCTAGTGTACTCTGCATATTTTCCACTGCTGTATCGGATTTCCCCGATTCAAAAGACATTAGCTCGAAGTTAGGCAGGCGCCTCGAAACGTCAGCGAATTTTGACCGCCTGCGCCTGTTTGTGTTAATGAGAAAGTGTCATCGAATTGACGTGGCGGCAAAAGACCAAACGCATTTCCCCATCTTGTCATTATGTCAACGAGGTGTGATCTGACTCGTTTTTGTGGCCATAACTTGGGCAAGTTGTTCCGCAGTTGGAGATGTGGGCCATGAATGGAGCTGACACACTTTTACGTGGCCACGGAAGGAAGTCGTTTAATTGGAAGTGGGAAATTCGATCTGGTAAATAGCCAATTGTTAAATAAATTACATCTTGTGTTTGTCCAGCTATAGAAAAGCTGATGAAGTAAAACGAAATTTTATTAATAATCCAGAAATAATACTGTTCATAAATAAAACCGCCAGTGTTACTGTTTAGTTTGATTTATTGGTTACTTCAGACACTTAATAGTAATTAATTCGACACCGATGCGTACGTTTTCTCGACGATCAAAAATGTGACTAACTTAAGCTTTGGCTGTACTCACGCCATACGATTAAACTAGCATAAGACGTAAACAAGTTACAGTTAGAAGAGAGTTAGAAGTTTGGAAAAGTACTGGGCAAGCTCGCGGACAATTACAGCAGTGCGATGCTTACATTGATTCCGCTGATAAGCTCCGCTGAAGCTGCAGACAAATGTAAACAAAGATAAAGGGTGACTTGTTCGCGTAGACAGGCTGTCTCGTTCCCAAACATACCGGCCCCCCTGAACGGTTGTTCAGCAGAGAGGCAGTACAGCGATTTTGGCAATTGGGCGTTTGTATAATCCGTGAGCAGTCTTCACTGTAACGACTCGGACCTTGTTGTCGATTCCTGCGTGCACTGCGGTGATGCGGCCAAGAATCCATTTAGAGGGCGGTAGATTGGGCTCCTTGAGTACTACCAGTGTGTCGATCTTCAGATTCTCGGTTTCCAGATGCCACTTTGTCCGCTCATGAAGAGAGGTCAGATATTCCATATGCCACCTTTTCCAAAAGCCTTGAACCATGGCTTGCAGCTGATTCCACCTCTCCAATCGATTGACTTGCATATCCAGACGACAGGGTTCAGGCAATGCAGTATACGGAGATCCAGTCAAAAAGTGAGCAGGCGTCAGTGGATCCAAAGAATTATCCCCAGTTGGGCACAGCGGGCGTGAATTCAGGATGGCTTCAATTTGGGTCAGGACAGTAGAGAGCTCCTCAAACGTTAAAGCCTTTGATCCAAGTATCCGTTTCATATGGAGTTTAATTGAGCGAATTCCAGCTTCCCACATCCCTCCAAAATGGGGAGCAGACGGGGGTATAAAGTGCCAAGAAATCCCTTCATTGGCAAAGAATCCTGCTAGTTCCTCATCTTTGGCTTGTTGAATGGCCAGACGTCTCATGTCATCCAAAGTTTGCTTGCCTCCATGAAATGTAGTTCCATTGTCCGAATACAGGTCAGTAGGCTTCGCTCGGCGGGCAATGAATCGTTGAAAGGCTGCGATGAAAGCCTGTGTAGTTAGATCACTAACAACCTCGATGTGAAGTGCCTTTGTAGTGAGGCACACGAAAATCGAAAACCATGCCTTTCCGATGCGTGGAGTTCTTCCCTTTGATTCCTTGATTGCGATCGGTCCAGCGTAGTCCAGCCCTGTGTGTTGAAAGCAGCGGCTAGCTTGAACTCGAGGAATTGGTAGCTCTCCCATGATCTGGTTGCTTGTGCCCTTTCGTTGAAGAAAACAGGATTTGCATTGGAAGACTGCCTTTCTGACGAGATTGCGGGCTCCCAGAATCCAGTACTGCTGACGAAGATTGGTGAACGTTGCATCAACTCCAGTGTGCAGATAGGAGACATGAAAATGTCGAACCAGCAGTCCAGCTAGTGGTGTATCTTTAGGTATCAGAATCGGGTGCTTGGCGTTGTAGTTGAGTGTAGATTGCTCGATTCTCCCACCGACTCGCATTACTCCATAATCATCCAGAAACGGAGAAAACCGGATAAGATGCGATTTAGCGTTAAGCTGGCGTCGATTCTCTAGCTGCGCATATTCTCTGGCAAAGGATTTTTGTTGCACATGTCGAAGAAGTCGGCGCTGTGCGTCCAGCAACTCTTCAGACGTAAGGAATGGTGCCGAATTCCTATGATGGGATCGAAGAGTGTGAATAAAGCGATGACAGTAGCTAGATACCCTTATAAGACGCGTCCAGGTTGAGAATTTGTGGATGAGTAACTCGTGTATACTTTCATCAGGAAAGTTATGTAGAGTCGTGGGCTTTATGGCTCGTTCTTCGGTGTTGACATCGAAACTTGAAGATACGCTGAACTTGCTTGTAGAAGGTGGCCACTCAGAGGTGGGTGTGGCCAGCCAGGTCGGACCTTTCCACCACAGTCGATGCTCCAGAAGCTTTGACGGATGAAGTCCTCGGGAAGCACAATCTGCAGGATTGTCTTCCGTGCGAACATGGTTCCAGCAGCTACGGGGAAAGTCGCTCAATATCTCAGAAGTTCGGTTGCAGACGTAGGTGTTCCACCGTCGAGGGGGAGCTGAAAGCCAATGTAGCACAATTTCTGAATCTGTCCAGCAGCTCGTGCTGAAAAGAGGAATTGTTAATGATGTTTTGACAATAGAAAGCAATCGAGATAGAAGTAACGCAGCGTTTAGCTCCAAACGTGGAATTGATACGGGCTTGATCGGGGCCACTCGTGTTTTGGCGGCAACCAGAGTTACTTGAAAGCTGCATCCAACTGCAACTCGAGCGTAAACTACCGCACCGTAGGCGTGCGAGGATGCGTCGGCGAATCCGTGTAGTTGAACATCTTGAAATGGTGACGCAATATACCGTGGTACTTGGCATTGCGTAAGTGCTGGCAAATCCTCTACTAAGGCTCTCCAGCGCGTACGTAGACTTTCAGGAATGGGGTCGTCCCACTGCAGGACACTTGTCCAGCTTTCTTGGAAGATTAGCTTGAGTAGAACTGTGACCGGCGCTACCAGTCCAAGCGGATCATAAATTCTTGATAGCTGAGACAAGAGTTCTCTTTTCGTCGGAGAAATGGTCGCATCGCATCCCTTTAGGTTGAGATACAGAACGTCCTTCCCAGGGTTCCATTGGATACCAAGAACTTTGACAGGTGAATCCGCAGCTGATTTGTTGAGGAGCTGGATAGGTTCAAAACATCTATCTTCATCTGGTAATGATTTCAGAAGACGCCAACTATTAGAACTCCATTTGCGTAGCTTGAATTTTCCCTTATCCAAGAGGGCTATAAGCTCGTCCTTGAGAATCATAAGCTCCTCGAATGTGTTGGCGCCTGTAGGGATATCGTCCACATAGGCATCGTGCAGAAGAGCGTGAGCTGCTGCAGGGTATTCATGGCCATGATCGTCGGCAAGTTGCTTTAGAACTCGAACAGCCAGAAATGGTGACGGTGCCAATCCGTAGGTAACCGTCAGCAGGCGAAAATGAAGCAGAGGTTCATTCTCAGTCGTGCGCCAAACAATGCGCTGAAAATTGGCGTGTGGCTTAAAGATTTTAATGCCTCTAAACATCTTTTCGACATCTGCGCATAAAACATATTGGTGCTGCCGGAAGCGTAGACAAACGCCAAAAAGATCGCGTTGAATCGGTGGACCAATATGTAGTCTGTCATTGAGCGATACTCCAGAGCTGTCCTTTCCTGATCCATCAAAAACTACACGACATTTGGTAGTCAGACTGTCCAGTTTGATGACAGCGTGGTGCGGCAAATAGAAGCAGGTGTCTGGGGACTCCTCAACCTGAGCCGAGGTCAGTTGTTCCATATGTCCACGTTGCAAGTAGTCGTCCAGGAAAGCTTCGTACTGCTGCTTCAATTCTGGATACCGACGAAATTTGCGTTCCAGCGAGAAGAAGCGATTGATGGCCTGTGGCAAGGTTGAATCAATAGGCGGTGCCTTCTCCTTGAAGGGATACTCGACGACGTACACCCCGTCCGTCGAGCGCTTGTGTGTGGCAGCAAAATGACGCTCTGTGGGATCGCTGGCGTCCAGGAGAGCCTGGTTAGGCTGAATGCTGTCCATCTCCATGAATGAACGAACCATCGTGTCTAGGTCCGCGTGATGAGTAACCGCAGAAGGAGGGTGATCATCGAATGCAGAGTAAGAGCCTGCAAGAATCCAACCAAATACAGTATTGAGAGCGATAGGAAAGTCGTTACCAAAGTGTTTCCGATCTCCTGTGTATAGAGACCAAAGCTGATCCGATCCAACAATGACATCGATTGCTCCAGGTGTGCAGAACGTTGGGTCTGCCAAAGGAAGCTCGCAGATTTGCCTCCACGTAGAGGATGAGGTGTCAATAACTTGGGCAGGAAGTGATGACGTCAGCGAGTTGAGAATGAACGAGACCAATTCGACAGTTTGGCCCGAATGTCGAGAGCGCAGCTTGATATGTGCGCGTCCTCGGGTAACGCCCGCGCTGTTGGCGGCGAGACCGAGAATAGAAATCCGTGCGTGCGTTCGACGCACGCCTATTCGCTGAACAAATGATTCCGATGCCAAGGTTATTGTAGATCCAGTGTCCAGGAGCAGCCTGCAGGTTGTAGTGTTTCCCCAGGCGTCGATGACGTCAGCAAGGATGGTTGG